>NW_027131485.1:15945000-17314495 GCF_026122565.2 Emydura macquarii macquarii | reverse complement strand
CTGTTTCCACCCAACGCATCTCCGCCTGAATCACCGCCTGCATCAGGGCCTGCTACGAGTAGGCAAAGGTGCCGCTTCCAAGAGCTGTTTCAGAGCACTCAACCAGGGCCCAGGCCTCGGCGGCGGCCTTCCTGGAAAGAGTGGCCCTGCAGGATATCTGGAAGGCAGCTACCTGGTCGTCGGTGCACACCTTCACGTCCCACTACGCCATTGTGTAGCAGGCGAGAGAGGATGCGGGCTTCAGCAGGGCTGTACTGATGAGAGCAGCTCGCCGATGACTCCTACCCACCTCCAAGGTATGGCTATTTAATCACCTATATTGGAATGGATATGAGCAATCACTCGAAGTAGAAAACAGAGTTACTTACCAGTAACTGTTGTTCTTCGAGATGTGTTGCTCATATCCATTCCACACTCACCCTCCATCCCCGCTGTTGGAGTCAGCAGAAAGAAGGGACTTAGGGCCTGCAGGGTCGGCGGCGCCTCATATACCGCGACATGAGCGCGGCACTCCAGGGGGCGCCTAAGCCGACCCTACGGGGCTTGCTAAGGGGAAAAAAGTTCCGGGAACCAGTGCACGGTGGCGCGCACTCACCTATATTGGAATGGATGTGAGCAACACATCTCGAAGAACAACAGTTCCTGGTAAGTAACCCTGTATTTCCCCCCTTGGGCATTTGAGGAAGAGGCAGGCTGGCAAGATAGGTATATGGCAGGTTTTAGGATGAGTTGTTGCAGATATTGTTATTGACCAATTTTACTGTTTATATGCGCTGTCCATTAGAACAGGATTGGTTTATACTTTTTGTATGAAATATTGTTTGTCTGAATTAGTGTAAAGCACCCAGAGTCTTGGCTGGGTGCTAAAAGTCTAAATAAAACTAACCCAGCTGCAGTTCCTATGTTCTATGGCCTACACTTCTATGACATAAAGAAGAATGCATTCACCTATCTAATTTTTTTTTAAGGTTTTGGCTTTTTTTATTTCTTATTTATGCTATGTTGCTGGCATCCTAACTCTTACTTCCTGCTTTTTGGGACCTTAACAGCTTAAAGGATCTGAGAACATTTTTTAAAAATTATGTATGTATTTATTTATCTATTTTAGGAAATTAAAACCAAGAGAGGTTTTTCATATATATAATATATATAGAAGGGGGAGAGAGGGGTAAGCATGTGAAAATGGGGGGAAAAAGCCATTAGGGCAGCAGAAGTGCTTATGGCACAGTACGGTCCCACAATGACACAGATTAACTTGTGTCTAAATATTTAGGACAGCTTAAGCAATTAATAACGCACTGACAAGTTTATGCTTATGAAAGAACTTAAAGCTGTTTAAGTTCTTAAGGCCAACTGCTGTTTTGCTGACATTCACTGGGAAGGTACACACTTAGGAGGTGCTAAGGGGCCACGCTTCTTGTGCACTAAGCCCATAGTGAGGGCTTGATTGCAGCTGGCCGTTGAACTGTTATGCAAAGGTGGAAGATGCAGAGACGATTGCATCTCGCTCCCGTAACCCTCCCATACTTCCCTGTAAATGTCAAGCACAACTCCAGTTGAGGGAGTTCCTCGACACAACTTGAGCCGGACCAGAGATGATTGATTTAAATTTTATTATGTGCATGTGAAATCAGGGGCCTGTTGATTAAATTCTTCTGCAACCTTAATTACAGTGTTTGTTGTCAGGTAAACGGTATAATGCACAAAGAAGCGAGAGAGGATAGTGTACCTCACATCCAGGGTTCAGGACAGTGTGGACATTACTGGAAACAAACAATAAGTAATCATCGTAATAAATGGAGTCAGAGTAATGGAGAATCCATTGTTCTTCGCTGGTCCAGAAAGGAAGATATCTTGGCCCATCTAGGGATGATGTATACGGTCATTGTGTGGCTACTCCAGAATTCTGCCAACTGGCTCCCAGGGAATAGAACAGTTAGTGACAATGTCTTGTTTTTCTGTAGACATTTGATTACATTTGTACAAATGCGGGGGTCACCCAGGCCAGGAAGGTGTTTGGTCACCATCTGCCTGGTAATCCTGGTGTCCTGTGGCTGTGCCGCATTGGTCTCAAGCTCTGACCCCAGCAAACACACCCTTCCAGCCCTGAATTCACCCCTAAATCATCTTCCTGCAGGATCCTGTCCCGCTCATAGGACCCTCACAGAAAAAGTGTTGGGTTCGCTGCTCCTTTAATGAAATAAATGAATAATAGTATCGACATATTTTTTACTTATCTGCAAGGTATTCAGGAGATGTATCTTCTAACACAACATTTTGCTGAAACACAAATTATGCAACGGCTTCCAGACAAGTAATGGGAATAACTCAGATACGATACATAATTATTTTTAGACAAGATCTAGAGATGATTCATATATGGTATACAATTGCTTTGATGTGAGAAGCGAATATTTAAATAGTGCATGCACATAGCTGCTAACAAGGTGGAGCTGACTCAAATACAATGCAAAAATGAATGAACAAAAATCATTCAGCAGTAGGTAAAATGATATACAAACCTATTCTATTAATCTGTACATACCAGAATAAGCTGTACAGCACAAAAATGGCCATTGAGACATGAAGGAACTTATGAGAAATTAAATTTTACAACAAAAACCATGTAACAGTTTGCAACTCCTCTCCTATACTAGGCCTCTATGGAGCCAGAATTGTAAGTAATTGAATTTTGCTTAGCAGCAGGCTGACCAAAGTGACACAGATCATGATTTTCTTGTTTTATTAAACGGAAAGACCCTGGAAGTGATGTGTTTTGTCACTGAAGTCATGCCTGTGCCACCCACACAGGCTTATTCATTGATGTGTAGTCATAGATGCAGAGGGTTAAAAAGATTAAGGGCTTGACCCAAAGTTACTCAATCTTTCCACTGACTTCATTGAGCATTGGATCAGGTCCTATAATAATATATCAGAATTCTGGAGAAACAGAAAGGAGATACTGGAAGCTAATTAAGTGGGTTGCATGCTGCTTAAATACCACATTCATAGGCCCATCAGAAAAACCTAAGCTAGATAGATTTTGGCTGTCATGGTCAGAGGTGAGTAGCAACTAGCTCTTGTGTCATATGTACCATTTCTTGTTTAGTCAATTCTGGAACATCAAGTTAGTCATGAATTGTGTATTTGTCATGGAACTTCTCTTCCTGCGAATATTTTGTAGGCTCATTTCTTGTCTATGATATTGAGATTATTTTTTTATTTTATTCATCATAGTTTTAAAAATACAACTGTAAGAAACCAAAGTAAAATAAAAATTAGAGCTAGTAGAGATTTTTCTAACCAAAATTTTTTCAAAAATGCCCTTTTTTGCCATTGACTTCTGTGAAAATTGTTTGATTTTGAATATTTTTTGAGGGGAAAAAATCCCACTTCATGAGACTAGATTGATTTTAAAATCAGATTTTGAAAATGGTAAATGGAAAAATTTGGCTGAGAAGATTTCAGAGTGAAATAAAATGATTTTTAAATTCCCCCCCCCCCCCCCCATGTTTTTTCATTTTTCAACCAGCTCTGTTAACAATCTTCACTGGGAAAATGCCAAGCTGGAAACATAGTGAGGTTCTGACACTCACAACACGACACCCCAGCTCCCCACCAACCACCACCAATAACAAAAACCCTACCCTAATCCGAGTTCTGACCTTGAAATGGGAAAAGTTCCAGAGACTTCATGCAGTCCATGAGGGAGAAACTTTGCTCCAGTTACTTCTTTTATACAGAAGGCCCTCAGATATGACGCTGATGGGTGACAGTATAAACCCTGAGATAGATAGGGCCTATCAATTTACATCTCCTGTTTTGATCATTACATCTAAATGATTACTACAGCCGCAGCCACAAAGCGGTGGACTTTCCAAATTGCAGAAACGTATGGGAGTAAAAAATCTCCATCTAGAAAGGACAGAGCTATACATTTGAATACCATAGTGGCTCAGTCAGATTATATAAGCAATGGGCTGTAATGGGCACTTCCATGAGTGTGACATTCTTGACTTGGAGTCATGCAGGCTACAGGACTCTGCCTTCTTACCTTTAATAACTAACAATCAAAGGAATTTCTTCCATATACGTCTACATGCCAAAAATGTCTCACTGATTAGCATGAGAGTCATAGTCCCCTCCTATTGCAATTAATGATGAAACTCCCACTGATTTCAATGTTAGTAGGATTGGGTCCTAACGGGAAAGGCCATCAGTACAAACAGCCTTTTGGAATTGTGATAGAGCAAGGGCAAGGGAGTGGTCTATTTGTAATCCCGCCCACTGCTAAAGGCCCCTCCCCCAGCCTAAGGGGAGGAGTCACCGAGCCCAGGATACAACTGAGTACGTGGGACAACTAATGAAAAAAACAGGGCGGGGCCTGATGATCAAAGGGTCAGATGGAGGGAACCAGAAGGGGACACCAAGTAGAGAATCCCGGACAGCGCCCACTGCTCCTGAAAGGTGTCAAGGGAGCTGGTGGATGCTGCCCAGAGGAACTCTGCTCGGATGCGTGAGTGTACAGAGGAGCGTAAGTAGGCTCTACAGTCGCAGTGCGCCCCTCCCGCCAACCTCCTCTCCCTGGTCTTGTAGATGGCCATTTTGGCCAGGGCTAGGAGGAGGTTGATGAGGAGGTCCCACAACTTTGTGGGGCCACAGATGGGGTGTGCGTATTGAAACAAGTGTGGGTAAAAGTGCAGCCAGAACCTCAGCAGGAGGATCTGGAGGAACCGGAACAGGGGCTGCAGCCTGGCGCACTTCAGATAAACGTGCGCCAGGGTCTATGTAAACCCCAGAATGCTCAGGGCTCTGTTCCCTACAGATCAGCCAGAGTCAATAGAGGGCAATTAGGACCAGCTGAGGCCAATTAAGGCCCAGCCGGGTGCCTGATAAAAACCCTCTGCTCCAGACAGACAGCGTGTGAGGTACTGGTGCTGGTGCAAGGAATTCAGAGTCGTGTGAGGGTGGTGGAGGAGTTCAAAACTTTGTGGAGGTACAGAGAAAGGTACTGGGCCCAGGAGGGGGAAGCTTGCCCAAGCAGGGCTGTGACACCCTCCCCCCTGCAGGCACAGGGGCCTGGGTAAGGAAGCCGGCCCCAGGCAGCAAGGGGGCAGGACCCAAGGAGCCAGAAAGACAGAGGTGGGGAAGTAGCCCAGGGGAAAAGACTGAAGCTGTGAATACGGTGCTAGCAGCATAAAGCTACTGCTGATAGGGACCCCGGGCTGGGACCCGGAGGAGCGGGCGGGCCCAGGTCCCTAACCGTCTCCCTGGGGAGACAGGGTAACTGGCAATGCCCTGGCCCACTACGAGAGGCAAAAGTGCGAGACCCAGTAGGATGAACCTGGCTGTTTGCCACAGAATGTAACTTGTAATACCAATAGCAGAATGATTACTATGGGCCTCATTGTGCTCCCACTGTGATGGATTGTAACATTTCCACTGTGCAGGATGAGGTGCTAGAAGTACTTGATTGTTAAAGCCAAAGTGCATTGTGCCCACAAGCCATTACTGATGAAAGAAAGAATATGTGCGTGGCGAGACACCTGCGTGATATGGCCAACTACAACATCTTTCCAAAAAGAAATCCAAGAAATAAATGTGCATGTAGTGCTTGAAACTGCTTTTGTTATTTGACTTGATCATTGTAAAAGTGTCCAGAAAGAAGGGGGGAGGGAGAGTCTTGTGTTTGGTTTAAACAAACCAAATAATTTCTGCTCCTGTGCAAAGATCTTGTGCCCTGAGTTTCAGTTCAAGGCTGTGACCTGGCTTTTAATGCACTCAGCAATATTAAGGAGTGGAAACCTGGCCTGTCTCCCAGAGGATGGATCCTACCTTTAAATGTGGTGTCCTGTTTACCAATGCAAGGCAGCCCTGAGCCTGTGAAGAATGACTGCCCTTCCCTCCCCCAGTTGCCATAAGCGATGTCACTAGTACAGAGATCCAGGGTTTTTCAGTGTGCAGCTCGCTTCCTTCTTTCATGAGGTTGAATCTGTGGTTTATGAGGCTGTATGGGAATAGTCATACAATAGTGCCACCTACAGCTCATGGACTGGATTGAATCTATCCAACTGCTGTGACTGGGATAAATACTCCTGAGAAAATTTTATGGGGCAGGAAGCTGGGGATGCAGTGCTTCCTGCAGCCGGGGGAGGTTTCTGGGGGTGGGTCTGACCCGGCCTCCTGATCCTAGCCACTCCTTGCAGGGGAAGAGGAAGTCCTGTCCTCCTCCACCCCCACAACCCAGCTGGGACTAGCAGCTGAGCCAGTGCAGGGTAGGCATCCTCTGCCCCACTCCCTCCACCCCACCCACTATTTACCTCCCCTCCAGCTGCTCCAGGTGCCCAAAATGACATGCCTGAACTGCTGGGGAGGGGCATGTGACTGCTCTTATGGCTTCCCTTGCTTCCCCATTGTTTTCTGCAGGGAAGCAAAGAAAGCGGTGGAGGACATGAATTCTGTGCATGCACCATGGTGCAGAATTCCCCCAGGAATAGCTAAATCCTGTTTTCATTATGCAGGCAAAACACGCACTGGAGTAAATACAGAGTTGAGAGCCTGGCTCAGGAATAAATGGGAGGTTCAGTTGAGTGAAGGTGGAGAACCAGATTGCATCTAACATCTGTCACATGTTTGTTCTCTCATCCTCTCCTTAGGGGGAGATGTTTGAGGAGTAGAGTTGTCTTGTTTTGGATTTTTTTCATTATACATAAACAAAATGTACACACAGTGCTGTCTGTGTGTGTTAGAGAAGGCAGGTCAAAGAAGTACACTTTGCACTTGGGGTGGAAGGTGGTAAGTTTTGTGATCGTCCTTGATTCCTGAAGGGTTTCCTTCCACAGTCTTGGGCCTGTCCTTGAGAAAGCTCTGTCTCCAGCAGATGAACTTAACTCTTATGGTAGAAAGTCTCATTGTGCCAGAGGAGCAAAGCTGTTGACCATGGTCTTCATTCCAGGCTTCATTCACTTAAAAATTACAATGATATAATTGTCAGCCAGGAGTATGATTGATTTATTTTTATTATTGTTTTTGTAAACCAACATGGTTGTGCCAGTAAAAGGCCTAGTGTGAACACAGTTATGCTGGTATACAGGTGACATATAACATTATAGCTTATTCCACTTACAGAATAAACTGTAGCAGTATAAGCCCTGTTATACTGTTATAACTGCATCCACTCTAAGGGGATTTGCTGCTTTAACTATACCAGTATAACTTACCTACCTTATTATTATAGTGCTGTTAGGAGAGTCCGTTAGTTAATGTCAATGCTTTGACCATATAAAGTATCCAGTATCTATTGGTATGGTGCATTTAAAAACCTGTTGGAAACATTAGGTTCGTTGTAACTTAGATGAAGCTGTAATTATGTATTGACATTTGTGCTGAAAAATGAGGTATTGTCCAGTATGCCAGTAAAGACAGAATACTTTGGGTTAATACAACCTTAGAGAACTACTAACAGGAATGGACCTCCAGTTACACAGGGTGCTACTGATGTTAAGACACAGACACAAGCCAAGGAAGAGCCCTGGTCTTATTCAGTGCTGTAGCCAAAGAAACACGCAGCATGCTGCTGCTAGGGGGAAACAAAAGAGATTGCAACTGAGTGATCAGGCCTTAGCTAGCTATGCTTACCATGGTGGTGTTTTAGTTGTGTACGTACTGGGTGCTTTCCTTCTATATTCGCAGTCCCACGCCAAATAAATGTGGCTTTGTTGAAAATCTGTGCAAGTGCTGGCAGACAGAGAGCTGATCAGTCCCAAGGAAAGGAACCTGATGTCTGTTGGCCTTCCATAGGGTCACGGAGAGAGGTAATGACCTAGGCCTTTGGGCAAAGGTAAAGAAACTCTCAAAATGTGCTGTCAGAAAACTGGCATAGACTAGGCCTAAGCACTGTGGTAAAATCAAAGTAAGGGTTGTGAGATCGCTGTCTCTCAAGCTAATCTGTTAATGGAGGACTCAGTCCACTGTGCTCTGTAAAGAAGAGGAGATGACATTAGGGTTGCCCCCTTTCTAATGGCTGGTAACTGGACCTGTGAGGCCATGCCCCGCTTCTTTCCCCTAGACCCTGCTCCTGCACTCCACACGCCACTGCGAATTGCATGAGCAGCCTGGCCCCAGAGGTGGTGGCATCGGCTGTTGCTGCTGCTCCACCTCTTTCCTTCCACTTAGGGTTGCCACAAATAAAAAGAATGGACCTCAGGGCTTGTCAAATGGCACCCGGACACACAAGCCGAAACCCAGACTGTCTGGGTCTAAACTGAACCATTGGCAACCCTACGTGACGTCTGGTGCACGTAGATGTAGTGATTAATGCAGAGGTGTTCTACAACACCCCCCAGTGCTGAGCTGTAGTGACATAAGACCTCCTGTAATGCCAGCGGGAAAGTTAGCCCTTGGTACGGTGCATGATGAAGCCTTTTCTCGAGGGGCAGTTGCAATATTCCACTCCACTATTCTTCTGTGAGGAGGAGAGCGACACAGGCCTCTGCCCCATTCCTCCCATGGGGAGTGGATCACAATCCTTTTTGCTTTTGAACTGAGAGCTCACACTGCTGCCTTGGCTCCTGACACAGCCTCCTGTGAGGTCAGGGTTTAGATGCCTTCTTTCCAAGGGCTTGTCTATGCCACAAAATCTCACTTCATTTGAACACTTGTTGCAAACAACTGAGTGAGCTAACACAATGCTGAGAACAATTTAACCTTCACCGAAGACCACGACAGATCCTGTTCAGTGCTGGGTCATTATTCCTATTCCTGCTGGGAATAGGGCTTAACCAGGGCTAGCTGGCACGATGATTTGTTGTTGGCACTTGTTGTCTAAGTAGATTGTTTGCAATCATATTCAGACATTATGGGGTGGGGGAGACGCTGCAGTGTAGATAACCCCAAAGCACCCAATGAGTAACTGTAACCACAGTCATCACTTCCAACTCCAGTTGCCTTCATTGAGGCCTAGGAGGATGGAGCACTGGACTGGGACTTGAGATGTGGTTTCTTTTCCCAGCTCTGCTACTCACTGCTGGGTGACCTTGAGCAAATCACTTCCCCTTTCTGTGCCCTAATTACCCCATCTATGAAATGGGGATAATGATACCAACCTCTTTGGTAAAGTGCTTTGAGATCTGCTGGTGAAAAGTGTTATGTAATAGAAAGATGGTTTCATTGTTTATTCAAAAGCAAAGACTATTGGCAAGAGACAAACAATAAGGAAAATCACAAAAGAGGGACTTGTGAATACTTATGGCCCAACACTGGCCCAGTGCTATGACTAAAACACTGTTGGGTGAACAGGAAACTTTAAGTTACAAAGCGTGGTGATACGACTTTTAGATGAGTGCAGCAAAATGTTTCTACCACCCTAAATATTGGGTATATCCCAATCTCCTGGAACAGTTTCAGCACATCTCCTGGTGTCTGTTTTTCCTTTTCTGCTCTCTTTCTTGTCAGGGAACCCTCTGATGCAGTCACTTTGGTGAAAAGAAGGTGGTTACCCAACACATTCCCACAGTAAAAAGAATAACTGCTTCTTGTTGCACAACTAAGGGTAATTTATAAGGAAAAACATAGGTTGTAAAAAATCTTTTTATGCTAGCTTCTTGTTTCATTTCTTATGTCACTGTTCCTAAGAATACAAATGTATCCCATGCTTATTGAAGGTGTTGGGTCAAAGAGAACATGATCATGGTTTGCAAAACAGTTTTTGTCTTCAGTGAAAAAAACTTTCTGAAAATAATCCTTGTTTGCAGACTATATGGCAGCATTTTATGGATGATTAAACTTGCCAGGATTTATAGATCAGGTTCAGTTCATACTGCATAGGAAAGGCACCACTCATCACTGTCACAGCTGATACCCCTGCAATAGGTTATGTCCAAAACAGTGGGTACCAGACACATTCAAACCCACTAAAATGGAATAGTCAGACTGGCAGACATTTGTGTTGCCCCTTTGAGATGTCAAGTTCTTATACAAACCCTGTATGTTATACTGTAGCCGAGAAGAGTCCCATGCAGTAGGAATCCATGCCTGGAGTGCAAGGGAGACATTCCATATTTTTATTTGTGCTATATTTGGGAATTGAGGCCCCATTGTGTTAGGGCCTGTACAAACAGATAGTTAAAAAGACAACCTCCTAAGCCAAAGAGCTTGAAGTCTATGTTAATGACAACATGCAGCAGGTGGATCAAACAAACACTTAATGGTTGTGGGGGTGAGGACCAAGGAACAGTAATATGAGCATGTATTTGCACAAGCTAGCCCTGCACAGGACTCAGTTCACCATCTGCCTAGCCATGAGCAAAAGCTGAATGCAAACATAAATTCCCTGGGTTCACTCGTCACTCCTGTGATCCCGCGGGGATACCATCTGTGGAAGAATCAATGTGTTACCTGAGCTGGACGTTGGGTGCCCACTGACTCAGTAGGGGGAGAGGACTCCAGCACAGCACTGGTAGCAAAGTCTTAACTCTTTGGGTATTTGTCTTGGTGGTGATCCAGCATATTTAGCATACCATATGGTGAATGTTTGGAGACAAGGTCCTTATTTGCTACCATCATTCAGCCAATGTTGTTCAACAGTTCCGCCTCTTGGGGAAATGGAGTACCCTGTGGTGTATGGCCTAACAACTTTTGACTAAGCTGCCTGTATTATTCAGTGCTGTTCAAAGTGCCTGTTCACACCTGTGTCTGTCAGAGGTCGCCATTATTTTCCCATTTACCCAGTAAGAGTAGAGTTGTAAGAATTTCCAATGTATTATTGCACAGCTGGCACAGTTGACTCCTATGTCACACCCCTAGCATCCCCTCTCTCCATCCCCACCCTAGTGTACAGAGCACATTGGGGATATGGCTAGGACAAAGGGGGTGTGGCCGAGTGTTGCTGTACTCTGATAATCCCCATCTAGCATCCTAGCCTCTTGGGTCCATAGCTGGCCAGCATAGTTAAAAGGAAGCTCTCCTAAAATTCATTGGGGACAGGGACAGTGTGCCATAAATAGCTATTTTACTCCTTCCGCCCTTCACTGTATACAGCACTTCTTGAGGACTGAGCCCAGATGTTATTAGAGAGTCATAGGAGGGTGAGGCAATATATTATATCGGACCAACTTCTGTGCATGATCTCCAAGTAGGTTTCCTAATTTTTTCATTTCTGTGTTTGGGAGTATGTGGAGTATGTGGTGATTTCTTGCTTGAGGCTCACCGAGTAAGTGAGGAGCAGGAGATGGTTCCTCAGTTTTTCGGAAGTCCTTCTTGCAGAGTAGTTCAGCATATTTGGAGTTGCATGTAATGGTCAGAGGATTATAGATGATGAGTCCTTGAGGGATGATGGGTTCTTTTGTGTTCACTCAGGAAGTAGATGTCACTGTTAAATTTGACTTCCTTCCTCTTCATGTTGTGGAGTTTTCATTTTAGAAGGCAAAATTCAATATATTCCATTGTTGTTTGCAATCTTGTGATAGCCATGTTGGTCCCAGGATCTTAGAGAGAAAAGGTGGGTGAGGAAATAATCTTATTAGACATGGTTCTGAAGTTAGTTCAATAAAAGATATTACCTCAACTACCTTGTCTCTAAGATCCTGGGGCCAACACGGCAACAGCACTGCAAATCCAGTTGCTATTGGCATATACTCCTCTATTAGAGTTGATTTTCCATAGGATGCTTTATACAGACCTTTTCATCGAGAGAGCTCGAAGAACGTTGCAAACCGATATGCAGATTCTCCCTAGTGACAGCATGATCCCTCATGGTACTGCAGCCACAGCTGGGGTGAAAGGCAGCTTTTGGTGTGGCTTTTGCATTGATAGAAGTGGTGTTGGTGACAGTGACATGCAAATTATATGTGCAGTACGCAGCTTCAAAACTATCAAATCGTGATGGCAAAATACAGAAAACAAATACATAAAGGGGAAAAACAAAACCACATGATGCAGATTAACAATGCAGGGTACAAAAATTACAGCTGTGTTGAAATGGAGTCAGTCCTAAATGCAACAAGTCCCAAGGTAACTAAACTTTTCAATTCATAGGTATCTTTCTATTGACCTTCAATGGACTTTTTTTTTGGATCATGCCCTAACGGAATTATGATTTGCTTCCACCTTTAGTTTGAACTGATTTGGAATCTCTCATTGTTTCACAATAAACAAATGCAAATGTGTCCAGTCTGTTTTACCCCTTCAGAAGCCCCAAGTTAGACTCTATCCCAATTTGCTACCCTGAAATACCTGCTTTTAACAGGTAGCTTTACAAGCTAATTACCAGAAATCTGCCAAATTCTTTACCATGAACAAAAGGTGGAGGAGTAATTGCCATATCCATTAACTGTCAGTCAATTAATTCTTTTACACAATCTGTCCTGTTACACAGTGCATAAATGGATATAGTTTAAAAGCCATGCATCATTTTCAGCACTAAGTTAAAGACAGGTCATTCAAAGGGAGGGATAGATGCTAAAACTTTCAGATGCCTAAAGTTAGATGCTGAATCTGCTGTTGGGCAGCTTTTAAACACATGGCCAGTTATTCAGAGATATTTCACAGTTATGGAGGTGCTCTGCACCTGAGCTGGTTGAAATGTGTTGAGTACAAAAATGTTTTCACTGAAAAGTAGAGTTTTCTCAAAAGCAAAATTTTTCCTGGGGAAAATGTAATTTAAAAAAAAAAATGGTATGGGAAATTGTGAAACCAAACAAAAGTAATTGTTTTGAATTGTATAATTCAGTTTGGTAGAAATGAAAATTTGTAATCTAAACAAATTATTTTGTTTGGTTTAGAAATTTCCCATGAAAATTTTAAAACAAAATTTTCATGTGATTTTTTTGGATAGAGAAAATATTTCTTCTTTTCTTCCCTCTGAAAATCAGGCCACTTCTCTTTAGATGTCTAAATATGGATGTAGGTGACTAAAGTTCATCACTCAAGTTTGAAAATGTTGGCCTTATTGAGTAATTAAGGTCATTGTTACTTGTTCAGCTATTCAGCTGAGCGCAGCTTATTACTCCACAGAGCACAGATAAACAGGGCACTGTACACAGTCAAAAGTGCTGAAAACTTAGGCTGGGGTTTTCAAAAGTGCCCATGGAATAGGTGCCCATAGCAGTTGGGTGCTCAACTTCCTTATGTAGCTTTGGAAATCCCAGCAAGTTTAGACAACGTGCTGCCTTCAGGAAGTTGTGGCCTGTGGTGATATTTTCCTGGAGCTGGTAGTTCATGTCCGCTTTTATTTAATCCTCTCTAGATTTCATTTATTTATCAGAATCACTGAGCCAAAGCTCTAGAGGGTCTTACAATTCCACCCCTCTCCCACCCCTCAATTATTTAAGCACCATAAAGTTATTTAGAATTTAATCCTCCAGGCCTCTCATACCTGCTTAGTCCCATGAATGGGGTGCAAGGCTGAGCAAAGGCTGACGTATCTAGTCCTTCCTGATGAAAATGCTCCCATCCAGTTTACACACAGCATTTTCTTTACATGAGGCACGGTACATAACTTCCCCTGTAGAGCAGATTCAAGCCTTGTGACTGAAACATCTGTTCCAGAATGTTCAAATGTTTTTCAGTCCATGTGTGGAACTACACCAAGAATTAGTGTAGAGAGAGGTGTACACATGTGAGACTGAAAAGCAGCACAGGAGAACTAATAGGGAAACATCTGGAAATCTGATATTATTAGGATGCTTGTTAAGGTTCATGGTGTATTGCAGCAGTTCCTCAGCATCCCCCTGTCATGCTGTGAAAACAGATCGTGATGTTGCTGTATGTTCCTTCTGAATTTACAAGTCATTTGTGCTCAGTGAACTAATATAAACCAATTTTCTTCAATTTCAGGTTTCAGTCCTATTTAGCTAATGAAATTCAGCCCTTTTTATACATTTCCTCATTCTCACAGCCACCATGATATGAAAGAGCAGTTTCCCACCCTACAAGGCCTATTAGCGATGATCACTGTGGGCAAGTTTAAAAAAAAAACAACAACAAAAACCAGCCTGATCCTTTAGGGTCTGTGCTCTCTGTTCATAGAGGATTTAGGCAGACAGCTCTCCTCAGTCTTTAGACGTGAATGGTTCTAGTATGCATAGACACACTTAAAAAAATCAGGTTTTGAAAATGTTTTCCCTAATAATGCCTTGGGCACCTTCCCATGAAGCACGTGTGCAATCGGATTTGTAATTCTCTTCCAGTTTTCCAACTTGTTCTCATGCCTAAATACTGGCTCTTGCAGTTGTGTGATGATATAAGGAGAATCTCAGCTCTCTTAAAAAATAAAAATAAATTTCTAGACCTCAGCATTTTGGAAGAAGCTTGAAAACCTGATTCATACAGGCCCAAACAAAGGTCAATAAAATCCCAATTTTCATGTTTTGTTTTAAAAAACTTGATCTTTGAAAGCTTGGGTAGGAGTTGAGATGGATTCTAAATGTGCATGATGTAAATATGATTGCTGGATTGGGGGGGTTGGGCAATCACATCCCTTTAATGAAGCTGTCACGCATGATAGCTGCCTTCCATTCAAGCTAAATGAGGGAACAATTAAATGTCCCTTTGTGTAGCTGAAACAATGGAAAACCACTGCTTAAGGACTAGACTGTATGCAAGCCTGGGCAGTGGCTGAGCCATGTGGTCCAAAGAGTCTTCTAGGGTTGTTATAACAAACACAGGAGTAGGGAGTTGATTTGATAGCTGCAGTGTGGGGGTGAACAGAAGTAGACAGAAAAGGCAGCAGCAAAGCACTGGCATGGGAGAAATTAAATAGCAAGAGAGCTTTTGGGGCAGAATGCTGATTACAAAATCTTGGAACTCTGAGCAAAGAAACTGCATCCTGTTTGATTCCTACTGTGTTCAGGAAAACAGGACTTTGTGTGTATTCTTTGTAAATAAACAGGATTGCATCAGAGAATTATCTCACTCTAGCATCAATCTCTCCTCCTAATTGAAACAACCCACAAGACCTGAAATATTGGCTAACTGCTTTGGTCAAATAGTAAATTTGAGCTGATAATACCCTTTTAAATAAGAAAGCAAGCGTGCAGACTTTAGACTCAACAGAAATGAAGTATCACCGGAGGCATGTCATAACAAGAGGGCCTGTCTTGAACTGGCAGCTGACGGTGATATCAGACATCACTTAGTACAAAAGCCAAGCTGCACCCTCCCTTTCTAGCATGCTGCTTGCTGGAATGGCTGCCTTGTTACGTTTCTATGACTTAACGTTTATGAGGCTAAGTTGTTGGCCTATTGTTCAACCCCCAACCTAGTGGACCACTGTGGCTGCATTTCATCCTGTCCCTACCCTTTGAGCTGTCCGGCTTGGGTGACCCTAACAGAGCCCACCAGGGTATTGGAAACCATGCCAAGGTGCAGTCCCCAGGGAAGGCTTCAACTGAAATGCAGGAGACTATGTGCATAAATGTTTTTAGCATAAATTTTCTACCCACTCAAGGTTGTCTATATTTATGTATTTGTGTCACAGAGCACACCCTACGTACCTACTTCTATAGGATCTATTTCCCAACAGTATCATTTTAACAGAGTAGCTTTCATCAGAGACACCCTTGAAAGTGATATTTTCCATGTATAAAACTGTTCAAGAGTCCACACTCCAGCCTCTTCCATGGCAGTGACCAAACCTATCCACAGTGAAAGAATACAGTAGCTTGTGCTGGGGGAATGGAATATTTCAGAGACTTAGTTGATTTTAGTGGCCCTTCCTCAATAATTTAACCTACATTAACATGTCAATCAGAGCACTGTTAGACAAGAGCTGGTTCTACCAGCTTTGTAATTATTAATAGAACATTATCAGCATAATTAATTCTCTGTATGGGCTCTACTTTTCAGTAGTTTATATGAGGCTTTCACTAACACATATTATGAACCTTATTCTGCTTCTCAAGCAGCTGCTGTTGACAGACAAAATGCCTGCGTATCACTAGGCACCTACTTAGCAATTTGTTGAGAAAAACTTAAGTTTTAGGAAGGGTCAGAATCCAGAGAGCAGGTTAATTAGAAGCCAAGGCTTCTCTCTCTAGCAGCTGTGCTGTGGCAATGGGGCTGCCCTTTAAAGAAAAGCAAAGCAAATAGATTAGGTAACTCTGGAGTTGCTCTGCACAGCTCTCCCCCTAATTAAATATGAGCTAAAACATTAGTTGCCACACTGTATCATCATTTGTCTGTTGTCAGGTGCCCCTGTCTATTAGGAACGAGAATTGGGCATTATTAACCCTTTAGTTGCTGGATCCAAATATTGTGAAAGCACATATTGAACAGTGGATACAATGTTGCAACATTCCCTCCACCACACCCACCTGCCCCTCCCCCCCCCCCCCCCCCACACACACATTCTTTCCTAGAAAAGAGGCAAGTGAATGCTCAAGGGGTATGGCCAGTGGCTTTCTTGAGAAATACAGAGGAGAAAAAAAATAGGCATTTCTGTGCAGTAAATGCATGACGGTCTTCTTGGTCACCAGCTGTTTCTTTATTTAAATAACCTAGGATAATGTGCTTAACAATGTCCTGAACTAGTCAGAGGGGTCCCGGGGATATAGAAGCTGAAGATAGATGGAAAACAGGAAAATGAGAAGACGACTATCAGCAGATTGATATGTGCCCAATCTCTCATTGCATCCTGTCTCGGGAGTGTGGTATGGCCTTAATCAGCAGAATCAATGCAACACAAGTTAAATGAATGACACAGCAGAGAAGGGCCCAGATATCCGTCTAATCATCACTTTTCCCATGGTGTGATCCACTGCATTTTGAACCTATTACATGGCTGTTTATCTCTTAGCAAAGGGCTTTCTTCCTTTGTACACAGTGCTCACAGATAGCCATGTGATTCGTTGCAGGGAGTGAGGGTGTGCTCACGTCTAAATGACCTACTCTCTGGTCCTCACTTCTCTATGTGTTGGGAATTTATTTATAGAGATTTTAACAACCCTGAATGGGGATATCCCCAGAAACTCCCCTTTCAGATCTAGATTCTAACTGGGAATAAAGACAAAGGACCTAATACTACCCTCTCTTGCTGTCCCCCAATCTCCCCGTGTAGTGCAAAGGGGAGGACAGTATCCCAGACAAGCCCTGACAGCAAAGCATAGGTGGAGTCTTTGCAGCATGCTCCCTCTTTTGTGTGCCAGCCCCTGAAATGCCACCTCCCACTGAGGGCTCTGGGGGAGCAGGTTATGTACAGGGCAGGCTCCCTCCAAACCAGAGCACTTTCACACAGACGATAATACAGTACAAAAACAAACACTAAGAAAAAGCCCTCCACACCCTCCTACCCCCACCTGTTGTCAACATGGAGCTGAGGCTGTGCTTGTACTGCCTCGTGTTCTCTCAGCCCTGGCCTGCACTATGGACGTAAGGCAATGCAAGACAGCTCTCGTCAACCTAACTCTGCAAGCATCTACACTAAAATGTAACTTGCCCATCATGCCGACTTTCTAACTCCACCTCTGTGAGAGGCATAGTGTTCAAGTCGATGCAGTTAGGTCAGCACAGTGTCAGTGTAGACACTGTGTTACTTATATGGATTGTTGCTGTGTGTAAAACCGATTCAATTACTGCGGTGGCTGTCCAGCGACTTCATTTTGTAGTGTAGATTTGCCTTCGAAGCATGAGGTGAATTCTCAGAACTCAAATGCTGGGAAACCAGGAGATGCAGCATTAGGGTCCCTTTGCGTGCTCCTTGCAAGAACACTAGCATGACCAGACAAAGTAACACGTGTCCATTAGGAAACCAGGGAAATGCAAAATGAAGTTGCCAGTTCCCACACAACCTAAACTCTGCTTCCACTGGCTTTATCCTGACATCAGTCTGCACAAGTCTCCCATGGGCTCCACTGGGTGCTCTCACACGAAGTGGTGGCAGCTCTGTGTCTTGGGAACAGGACATGCTCATGAAACTCCCTCCTCCACTGTCAGGCCATTGTCAACCTCAGCGAGGAGATTATTGCTTAACATTTGAAAATCTGAGCCAGGATTTTTGGGACAGATCGAAACTGCTCTACAGCAGCCCTGGGGAGTGTAATATCATCCCATGCACATTTTTATGAGACTTTTTTGTATTTTTTTTTCCTTCAGGGAAAAAAAAAGTCATTCAACCATCAGCAACCTGGTTCCAGTTCTTGGAAAGATCAACTGGTTCATTTACAGCATTTCTTTCCCCCTCACAGCAAATTAAACCTTCGGACCACATATTAAAATCAATGTGATTGTTTAATAATTAAATTATACTGTAGTTTAGAAGCCATAGCTTTTGTTAAACTTAATTACTTGTTCTCTACCACTTTTGTAGTAAAGGGCAGATGCTAACCTTGGACAGCTAGTCTATAAAGGTTGGCTTGTGGTTAAAAAATGTTTGGTAAAGATACAAAGCCAGGATCAGCTTCTAAACTAAAGTACATGGTGGATAATACTGTTTGGTTTTGATTGTGCTACTGGTGCACCAGAGGGAAAAGTGCTACATGGAGTTTCTCACAGAAGAACATATCCAGACAAGGCAATAAAATGTTCCACAGAATATTGTTTATACAAACTGGAGCCCTGAAGATTCATCCTCTGCTAGTGATCTTTGAAATCTTTCAAAAGGAGAAAAGCAGGACTGAAGATCAAGTTCATGTGTAGTAGTTGCAGAATAAATGCTTGGATAGTATGATGGTAGGTGTTATTCAAAGCTCTAAATTAGACAGAATGTGGAGTCCCAAGGATAGAAACTTCACAAATTATGCTTCCTAAGTACCCAGTAGAGTCATATGGGGTAACATGAGATCACAATTCAGAAACATGACTATGCTTTGGATGCTTAACTAAGAACTCTATTCCTTTTCATTCACTTTTTAAAAAACTTTCCTTTAAAAATATTTTTGTAATGCATTGCCTTGTTTTGGTTTCTGGCCCCGACCCTGCCCTTGGTCCAATCCTCTTTCTGCTGACTTCTGTGGGAGCAGGAACAAGTCCTAGTTAGTTCTATAGAACATTTCTTCCGTATAACCTGGGGAAGAACAGGTGAGTCAGCAAGAGTGTCTTTTAATCTTTACTGACTCAGCTCTTCTAAGAACAGGGTCTGAACTCTGTAATCAGTCAAGTAAATCTTCAGGGTTGTGCAGGACAGGTTAGATCTTGTAGTTTCTGATAACATGAAATTCACTGTGCACAAGACTAAATGTTTCCTCTTCGTTTTGCATATAGTTGAGATTGCTTAATATTTCCCTTAGCCTTGCTGCACCTCCATTTTCCAATCTATAAAATGTCAACAATGCTTCCCTGCCTCACAGAGATTGTGATGACTGATTCATTTGCAGATGAATATGTGCTCCATAGAGCAAAGCATTCTTTAGTTTCCAAACAAGGCCACTATAAGCTAAAAGGCAAAGTCTGCCCATTTCCTTCTTCCATCTGTTTTAACATAGTCCAGATTTGAACTGTCAGCAAGATTTCATCTCTATTTTGAAAGGGTCATTCACACAAATTCTGTTCTTGCTATTCATGTGTAAATTATTTCCTAGGCTTATCATGGGATGCTCTTTACTGAGCTATAATCTCCAAGATAATAGCAGAGTTAAATCAGAAATTCCAGGCAATCCTTGACACTTGAGTTGACATTGTTTAAACCAGATGATGCAAGGCACTGAGTTATTTCATTACAGGTAACTTTCCATTGCAAAGAATTGTTGTCAGTGTCCCTAATACATGTTAGGGTTTTAAAAAACCCGGAATCTATCCATCTGCAGTCACATGCTGTGCACCTGCTACCCTGAGCCTCAACAGCAATGGGCATTCCCTATAGTTTCTTTTGTGCTGGATGTGTTTCCTGCCTTGCAACTATGCAGGACACCTACAGGCTTGTCTAAACAAAGAAATTGCAGTGGTTTAACTTAAGCCCTAAATTGTTTTTAACCCAACTTGTTTACACACACAAGCTGCACCACTTTAACTATGCTGGTATTAATGATACTCCCTCCTCAGTGTGGACAAAATTATATTCATATAAATGTAGTTATACCAATATAGCTTCTTATCATGTGAGAGGAGGAATAAGATGTTCTGATATAAGGTACCTATAGACCTGTATAATTGCATCCACATTAGGCCTTGTGCCAGTATAACGATACTGGTAAAAATCACACCACTAATTGACATAATTACTCCGGTACAAAATCTTTGTATAGACCAGGCCAAATTGTAGACCACAAAGGTGTAGACCACACTTACTGCAAAATTCAGCGGCAGTCGACAGGAGATACACACACTACTCTGAGTAGCTTGCGTATCTCCCATCGACTTCTTAAATTCTGATTAGCACGGCATCCCCATTATGCTGCGCTAACGGGAAATGCCCTTCTGTCGATGCAGCATTACTCTTTTTTCAGCAGTGGATTTATTGAATTGACTTCTGGATCAATTGAACAGACGTGAAGACCCGAAGTGAAGAGAATCAATCCAGCGGTACTGAATATGCCACTGTATGTGAAGACATACCCTTTGTTAAACAGGTGCAAATCCCCATATGGTACACACATATCTGTTTAGCTTGTTCTGCTGTAAGCCTAGTTTAAACCACTATGAGCATCCACATGCAAAGGTGCACTAAGTCAGGGGAGAACATCACCTTTAGTTACACAGCTGAACCTTTGTGTGTCAGCCTGGCTGGAGTTTATTCTAGATAGTTCATAGATATGAAAGTTAGAACCGGTATTAATCCCTTGAAAAAGAAAAAAGCCAGGTTGGACAGTTCAGGATCAGGACAGTTCAGTTAACTCCAGGCATGTGAGCTTAAACCATTAGATATTTAAAAATAAAAATAGACAGAGAGTATTCTCTCTTTTAGGTGCTTGGCTGGCTGGTTCTTGCCCCCAGGCTCAAGGTGTAACTGATTGCTGTATATGGGGCTGGGAAGGAATTTTTTCCTAGGTCAAATTGGCATTGACTTGGGGAGGTTTCGCCTTCCTTTGCAGCCTGGGAGTGCAGGTCACTTGCCAGAATTATCTGGGTGTATCTCACTTAATCATTCCTCTGTCACTGCAGGGACCGCAAGCATGGGTGCCCCTCGTTCCCTCCAATTGTCTGCCTGTGGCACATTGTAGTCTAGTCTCCTGTGGGCTATCTTACTTTGGTCTCAGTTTGGTTGTTGGGTTTAGTGTGGGGATGCTGGGTGGTGCTGGTGGCCTGTGCTATACAGGAGGTTGGGTTAGATGATCTTGTGATCCCTTCTAGCCTTAAACTTGATAACTCTAAGGGCAGGACCCTAAATGGATTAATGGGGACAAGTTCATCCCTGGTGTATCTCTGCTGACATCGGAGAGATTCTTTCAGCAGGAAAGAGTTGGGCCCATTTGTGTTTGATGGACAGAACCTTCCTCCGCTAGCTGTCTGTTCCCTCCCAGGATTGTTCTGCAGCACTTCCTCTTGTCTGCCCTCTCTCTTCTCATGCCTTCTCCTCATGCCAATCCCCTGAGCCACTCCTCTTGCTGCTGGCTGATCCTCACCAGTCTGGGAGAAATGAAGTGACTTTGCTGCTTTCTCTCCTCTGTGACTGACTACTCTTGGTTTGTCGGGGCAAACGCACCACGAGGTAGGGTGGACTCAGTGCATCTGTGACTGACTACATGGGATAATAGGGCTGACATGGTACAATAGCTCCAGAATCTGCCCTGGCAAGCACCAAAATCCCTGCAGCGAAGGGAGCCTGTCATTCATAGCAGATGCTTCCAGAAACCTCAGGCAGGCCTGGAACAAAAGGGAAAAGAGAAAATGAAAGGGAAAGTCCCGAGCTATCCTTCCCTGCTGTGTGTCCAACTGGAAAGAAACTGCTTGAGGCTGCAGCCGGACAGTTTGATGGTACTTCATGGCATCTACAAACCATCCAATGAAAGTGTTGTGTATTTTGTGTCTTGCATAATTGCCTAGGTTGCCATAGTAACAGAGCATAGCTTGTTGCCATAGCAATAGAGTTAGATTATTAGGGGATAGCTCAGCCAGTCCTGTGCTGCTTTCTCTCTCTGAAGACAAGCATTGGAAAGGAATTCAACATGACAGAAAGGGTTGGGCTTTCTTGTAAACCAGAGCCCTACGATATCAACTGGGGAGCGGGCGAGGGAGTGAATTAGTGAGCACCTTGCTTCTTGCCCTGGCATTTATAAGCTGCCAGGGCAATTGAGAAGCAGCTGCTGGGGAGTGACTGTGGGTGTGTGAGGGAAACTGCCATGCTGAGGGGGAAGGGATTCAAAGCAATCCAGCAAATGGGTGGCCAAGGCCACAGCTGTGGTGCGTGAGAGGAGCTAGATAGTGCACCTAGGGTCCTGAACTTGGATCACACTGAGCCAGTGAAATCTGAGAGAACTACAGAGACACTACGTCTGGTTTCTGGGATCAGAGAACCTTGCACTGCGCTTTGGCCCTGTCTGAAGGCTGTAACGATAACATGGCTCCTATTTATTTACAAGTACCTTATTTTTGGTTTGGTTTGGTTTTTTGGTAGCACCTTCATTCCAGAAAGATGCCGAAGGACAAACTGTGTGCACGCACCTGCATACTGTGTGTGTATAAAGTGTGCATTTATTGCTAACTAATGAAATGCAGCCATATCTGGGGTAGAGTAGTAGTAGTAGCTGTTCTGTGCCAAAGATAGCAGAGTACATCAGTGGTGTGTGGGTGGTGTGGGGGAAATAAAGAATGATCTCATCCATTTAAACTACTGGAGGAATTGTAATCTTTAATCCTCTTCCCTCTCTCACTGGTCCTACCATATCTTTTTATGCCCTCTTAATCCAATAGGTGTCACAAATAATCCCAGCCTGCCATTGTGTTTCTATGTGGAGTGTGGAACTGTTCACACTGAGGCCATGGCACAGTGCTTGCTGCTGGAGTGAGAAGAAAACAGGAGGGTGATCTGCTCTTAGACACTGTGAGCTTCACATAATGATATTTTCCCCCTTGTTGCCCTGGGTGGGCTACAGCCAGTCACCCAAGTCTTTAACAAAGACAGGGTAAATTTGGCTTGCTGTAATCTGACTATCTAAACTGTGGAGAGTCACAGCAGCAAAGTGGATAGGATACATCTATCCTACAATCGCAGGGTGCGACTACAACTCCAGTAGCCATACCTGAGCTCGCAGTGCGCTAGCTAGCTTGGCTCCTAGAATAGTGAAGCTGCAGCAGCACACGCTTCAGTGCAGGCTGGCCCTGTGAGTAATCACTCAAGGTTCTGGGTAGATTTGTACAGCCTGCGCTGCCACGGCCTCACTGCTCTGGGACCCAACCCAGCCTGCAATGGCGTACAGAGTGTCTCCAGCGCCCAGGGCCAAGCCTACATTTGCACCCCTCACCCAGGCCTCAAGTTCCGCCCCCTGCACAGGACAGCTGGGGGGGGGGGTCTTTACCTGCTGATATTTTGCTGATATGATGGGTGTCATTTAAATGATATACATTTATTGAATTGCACTTGGCGACTCCCTGAAATTCATATTAGGCTGAAACTGCAACTCTCTTAAACTGCCCGAAGCTGCCCTCTCAATTAAAAGATCCTACATTCTTGCCTGAATCAATGCATAAATGGCTGGGCTGTTGTACAAGCACCAGTAGCTTTTTATGTTTTCCTACAGATAGTGCACAACTAGGATTTGAACTAGGGCAGCTTTTTACCTCATATTAATGCCTTCAAAGGCAAAAACAATTGGAAAGCCATTGCTGAAGGGAACACAAAACAGACTCTTTGGGTCTGGGGTGTGTGTGGTCTTTTATTTTTGTGTTTTTGGGAAACCAGGGTCCAAGTACTAAATAATTCAGGTTAAAGAGTAAAATAAATATCAGGCCAGGTGGGTGCATGGGTGCATGCATGCATGCATGCACATATACACACAGACAGACACACACCCCTGCCTGCCTACCTACCTACCTAATCATTCATTTCAGTGGGAACTTCACGTTTTCACTGGTAGAAGCACAGAACCCTCCTAGCAACTCTATTGTTTAAACCATGGTACAAATAATAAAAGGAAAGTGTAAGTAAACTAGAAATGAAAGCACCAATCTTCTCCATCCCATTGGCACTAATACATCACCAGTGAAGCCAGTGTGATTTTTAACGAGAGGATAATGGCTCAGTTTGCAGCATAGGTAAGAACATTAAGAAAATGTCAGGGATTTTCAAAGCTAAATCATTTGTCTTTTTGTTGTTAATGGTAATAACGTTTGATAAATGTACAGATCCGAAGGTTGCATCCACACTGACAAGCTGAGTTCTGTCTACACTACACCCTTTGCCTTTGCTACCACTGGTGGAGCTGCAGCAGTGATGAACTACAGGTCCAGAATTTGCCAGTGTCCAGGGATGAAATCCTGGCCTTACTGAAGACAATGGGAGTTTTTTCATTGCTCATACAGTGTTAGGAGCCCTAAGTCTAAACAACTTTATTGATTTAAAGTATATTCTAAGCAGTTTATACTGCAGGCGTCAACCTTAGAAGGACAAATCACATATCACTGAAGAAAGGAATGGAGTGGAAATAGCAAGTTAATGTTAGGCCATGTCTTAGCCACCAGCGAGGCACCATGACAACAATGAGCCATGATAGGGTATGGTAGCACGTATCAGGTGCTTCAGACTCTCTGCCCTGTGCCTCACAATGGATGCAAGATGGTGCACATCACTAGTCTAATGAACACCCCGTCACGGCTCATTGCTGTATTTAGAGGTGGCTCATTCATTTCTATTTAAAAATGAAACCCACTCATTCCTGGATCTGTGCAATGTACCTCTCCACTATGAAAATAGTTCTTATTGCAAGGATAAGATGAAGTAGTAGGACAGTCATTGTAAACACTTTTCTCTACTATTTTTCATTCTCTTTGCTCTTCTTTTGCTTCCATACCCTTTAACTTAATGGCTTTAGGGGGCAGAATGGTACTTGGGGACGGTGCAGGCTTGGACTCCTCCTGTCAGTGAAACCTGTAATTTTTTTTTTTTAAGATGCACTCTCCCTTTCCCAAAAATCTCACCATGTGAAATGGGGATGAAGAGGAAAAGGGGGGAAGGGGAAGACCGAGGAAAAGGTGGTTTACTATTCCTCTTTGTTTTATCCATTTAATGTAATTGGTGGAGGATTTTCCTCTTTTTGGTGATGAGGTCACAAGAGTGTGTTGTTGGGAGTTGTTGCATGTCTGACATCAGAATGGACCATCTGTTTAATTGGAACTCTATTCTGGACAATTATTGTCCAGAGCCTTACACTGCTATAATACATTTCTGTCATATAGAAGCTAATATATGCTATATAATAGCTGACACAACTTTCATTGAACAAAGCACATTCTGCTGAGAACTGACCTTGATATACACAATATCAGTGCATTAGCTTCTTAAAACAGATACAGCACTTTCAAATGTTCTATAGCTTCTTTTTGTGATACTCCTGACTAGTGATAAGAAGTACAGTCATGATACATGTTTTGGTAAATGAGAACACCACAGCTAGGGCTGGTCAAAAAAGTTCAGTTTTTCAATAGAAAATTGGGATTTTGAGTAAAGAAAGAGGATTTTTTTTGCAAAAACATAGTCTTTACACAGAAAATTTAGATTTTTCATTGAAAAACAAAGGCCCAAAATTTTTTTCAGGTTTTGATAAAAAATTTTCAATGTTTAAAATTCTGTTGAAAAATTAAAGTTTTCCCAGGAAAGCCTTAGGTGAAAACAATTTTTTTTTTCATTTTTGTCAAAATTTTCTATGAGGTAAATTTTTTTTCAACCAGTTTTAGTGCCTGATTACTGTTACTCATGTGAGATGTTCCCCTGAAGTCAGTGGGCCTGATACTAACTCTATTGCCTTGTATTTTGTGTAATCATTTATGCCTGTTAAGAATGCAGAGTATAAAGTGCTATTAAATGAGTTCTTTATACCCACTTTGCACAGTGGAAATGATTAGACAGGGTGCAAGATAGTGGAGAATAGACCCCCTCCGAGCCCCAGAGTAGCTGCTCCTTAAGGCCTTGATTCAGCAAAGTACTTTAACATGTGTCTAAATGTGTTACTGAATTGTGGTCTAATTGCTCAGAGTGCTTTGAGGATCTTCCTTCCAGGCAGCTGATTTAGAACATACACTCTGAGAACTGTAGGGTCCTATTTAAAGACCAAACATGCCTAACAATTCAGCATGTTCATCCTCCCTGCAAGAGGTCAGATTTGACATTAAATGGCTACTATCATGGCCCTAAATCAAGAAGGCTAAGCAGCAGCTTTCTTTCATGTTAACCTCAGTATCAGCAATATTTATTGTTCTGCGTTTTGAAACATAACACCATGAAATTTTCTTCACAATTCCCTCCCCATTTTGCAGTCAAGAAATATAAAAACCCAAATCACAGGACTGACCGGTTAATATCCTAGGGAGTAAAACAAACCCCTTTCCAGCAGGACAGTTTTGTAGGTTGGTCGGTGGTTTGCACAAACTAGCATTCTCATTGCCTCTCTGTCAAGCCAATGTTCTCATGCCTGTTCCTGAGTCATCATCACATAACAAATCCCTTCCATTGTTTATACACCGGTATTCACTTCATGACCCAGCAGTGTCAACTCTACAGATCTAGAACTCCAGCTGCAACCAGAGCTACAGCAGTCAGCACTCAGAGAGTGCAGTTAAGGGCAGGGCTGAGAATGCCAATAGAGAGGAACTGGCCAGTAACGGGACCATCCTCACAACTTGTTTTTCCATTAGATGCATTCTGGGCCTCATTATTCTCTGACTGAAGTCAGTGGAAGTTTTTCCATTGGCTTCAGCGAGAGCAGAATCATGCCCAGAAGCTTTTATCCGCATTAGGATCTGTCGCAAACTTCAAAAGACGACATTCTCCTCGGGAACTTCCCCGGAGGGCTCTGAAGAAAGGTGATGGAAGTTGGAGACTTGCACATCTGGGTCACTGCTCTGGAGTTGACAGGGGGTGGTAATGACCAAAACACTTAGATATAGGGCAACCATATTTCGCAAAGGGAAAATGGGACAACACACGGGGCTCACCTGAGCCTTCCCCCCACGCGCAAGTTTTGCCTGAGCTGTCCCCTCTCCTCCACCCCCCCACGCGGAGCTGGCCCAAGCTGCTCACCTGAGCGTCCCGTCCCTTCACCCGTATGGAGCTCGTGAGGATGGCCGGAGCTGCTTGGCATCACTGCTCTCATGAGATCTGCTGTGCGGGGCTGACACTGCTGCTCAAACCGCCTCCCCCCGCCCATTGCTCCTCCGCATCCCAACTGATCAGCTGGCAAAAGCAAATAGTACAAATACCCAGTTTTGCCAAAAAAGTCAGGATATCCAGGACAGGGCTTAAAAAGGGGACTGTTCTGGCCAAAACAGGCTGTATGGTCACCCTACTTAGAAATCAGCCCAAGGTCACTCTATGCAATTCTGAAAAGAGGGTGATGTATGCTGCACCCAGGCCTTGCCCACCACCCCGCCTGCTGTATTTGTATGCATCCCCCTGGCACTCTGACACCCCTCTTTGAAGACATCATGCATGTATATCTTGTACTTGCACCCTTAGATGTGTGTTCATGCAGGAATTTGCACCCATGTAAGCTTTCGAAAATCTACCTCTTTATTTAATAGTAATAGGAGAAAATGCTATCAAATCTCAGAGGTTTAGAAAGGCTTTATAAAAAACAATTTTTTTCAAAGCTGACCTCTTCTTTTGGGCCTGCACTTTGCTTGTGATAGGATAGGTCAATGAGTTAGACCTCCCCGATTTATTTCCCACCAAGTGGAGCTGATTGCTGTTTGGTGTGAGATGCTTCCGTGGGTCTCCAGTGCTGCCTGATTGTACTTTCCAGAGCACTTCTAACTTGTATCTAAAAAAAGAATTGATTAGGAGAACGAATGCTATATCTGATCATCAAATATTTAAAGCTGGCAAGCTTTCCATGGACTAGCAAGCCTGCTGTTCTTGAAACACCCTTGTCTCCCCGGATACAACTCACCATTCTTGGGTAGCGTTTTCAGAGGACTTTTCCAGGGTAATGCAAACACAGCTGCAAATAAAGATCAAGTGTTTTATACTTTCCTGTAGCAGTTATCAGTAAAGTGACGCACCCTTAGCTGAGAAAATACATTCTGTCTGTCTTGCATGGGGGGAACTTACTATTGATTGAGGAAACAAATACAAATAGTGTAACAGATGTGATAAAAAGTTCAGGATAAATGCCATATTACACAGATCACTTTTTGTATTTGGGGTTTCTGCTGAAAACTGCTGAATCTAGGATTAGAGGGGATTCTGCCTTATTTCCACAAAGAGATCCAAACAGGTGCAGGCCCAGCTCCTCTTGACTTCAGTCACCTATAGATTTCAATAAAACTCACCATGGGATTGGGGCCTTGTGTTGTCCTCTCCGTAGCTCAACACCCAGCCTGTATTTTGATTTTTAGCTATCTTACTAATATGGCATTGAAAATCACGATTTCCTATAGCCCCTGCCAGTACAACTTTTGTCGAGCTTTTTTGACCGGCAATAGGATGTTTTCTACAGAATCTGTGTATCTGGATTCTTGTACAGTTCTTCCCCATCTGGATTTTTGTATATGCTTTTTCTTTTTTGTTCCTTTTTATCATTAATAGCTCTAGCATAGAGGAGCGTAAGAACAGGGGAGAAGGGGAGCCTTGTTTAATTCTTCTTTTGAAGAGAATGTTTTGAGATTCTCAACAATGTTTTTCCTTCCTATGCAGATGGCTTGGCACATGTTGATTTGTTTTTATTTCATTTGGAATATTTGTGTTGTGGTAGAACCTAGAGGTCTCAGTCAAGTTGGGCTAGACATTGTACACATAGAAAGAGACAGTCCCTGCTCCAAAATACTTACAATACAAGACCCTAGTCTACAAAGATTTATGTGTATGCTTAATTTTAAACATTGTCACTAGTCCCTTTAATAGTGAATAGGACTATTTATAGTGTGTAAAGTTAAGTGCATGCGTAAGCCATTGCAGGATCAGGGTCGAAATAGACAGGACAGACAGAGGTGCAGAGGAAGGCAGTAGTATTAAGCCCATTTTGCAGATGGGGAATTGAAGCACAGTGAGATTAACAGGAAGATTTCCAAAAATGCTCAGTCCCCAGATTTTCAAGAGTTCAGCTTTTATTTAGGCACCTAACTAAAGTGGTCAGTTTTTCAATAGTGGTCAGGGTTTGGCCATTTTAATTCAGAGTCTAAACAGATGATGAACTTTTGAAAAATCTAGCTCTGCCATGAGTGTGTATCATTGCTGGACATTGAGCCCAGGTCTTCTGAATGATCAGGCCAGAGACTTCACCACAAGACCATCATAGAATCATAGAATATTAGAGTTGGAAGAGACCTCAGGAGGTCATCTAGTCCAACCCCCTGCTCAAAGCAGGACTAACCTCAGCTATATCATCCCAACCAGGGCTTTGTCAAGCCTCAGCTTAAAAACCTCTAAGGATGGAGATTCCACCACCTCCCTAGGTAACCCATTCCAGTGCTTCACCACCCTCCTAGTAAAAAACTTTTTCCTAATGTCCAACCTAGACCTCCCGCCCTGCAACTTGAGACCGTTGCTCCTTGTTCTGTCATCTGCCACCACCGAGAACAGCCTAGCCCCATCCTCCCTGGAACCCCCTTTCAGGTAGTTAAAGGCTGCTATCAAATCCCCCCTCATTCTTCTCTTTTGCAGACTAAACAAACCCAGTTCCCTCAGCCTCTCCTCATAAGTCCTGTGCTCCAGCCCCCTAATCATTTTGGTTGCCCTCCGCTGCACTCTCTCTAACTTGTCCACATCCTTTTTGTAGTGGGGGGCCCAAAACTGGACACAATATTCTAAATGCGGCCTCACCAATGCCGAATAGAGGGGACTAATGATTTCCCGTGACCTGCTGGCAATGCCCCTCCTAATGCAGCCCAATATGCCATTAGCCTTCTTGACAACCAGGGCACACTGCTGACTCATATCCAGCTTTTTATCCACCGTTACCCCCAGGTCCTTTTCTGCAGAGCTGCTGCCCAGCTCGTCAGTCCCCAGTCTATAGCTGTGCATGGGATTCTTCCTTCCTAAGTGGAGGACTCTGCACTTGTCCTTGTTGAACCTCATTAGGTTTCTTTTGGCCCAATCCTCCAGTTTGTTTAGGTCACTCTGTATCCTATCCCTACCCTCCAGGGTATCTACCACTCCCCCCAGCTTAGTGTCGTCCGCAAACTTGCTGAGGGTACAATCTACCCCATCCTCCAGATCATTAATAAAGATGTTGAACAAAACCGGCCCCAGGACCGACCCCTGGGGAACTCCGCTTGGGACCGGTTGCCAGCTAGACGTGGAGCCATTGATCACTACTCGTTGAGCCCTATGCTCTAGCCATAGAATCATCCTTTATCCTCCCTCTTACACTCTTAATATAATTTTTCCCCTCACTTGTAACATGTGGCTTTATAATTATGACAAGTGAAACAAAACAGACTACATTTGGGTGGCTGGCAATTCTGCTTTCTCCTTGGCCTAGTAGTGACACAATGTTTTTCCCCCTCAAATCCCATACAAAGATTAATAAAGTGCATTATGGCGTTTTATGCTGGAAAGATCAAGACGTGCCACTGAAGAGATTCACTCAAAATAATTATTGACTTACCGTACTATTGTGGTAACAGTGTGTTTCCCTTAGTTATTTTAAATATGTTTAGTGTAATTATTTTTATTATATAAATTTCTTAATAATATTCACCCTACTCTAGCATTTCCAACAGTTGGGTTTTGTAGTGTAGAACCAAAACATTTAGTGGTTGTAGCAAGGGACTTGGGATCTGGACACCTGGGTTCTGTTCCTAGCTCAGTCACTTATTGGTTGAATGAACTTGTCACTTAACCTCTCTGTATCTTACACATCTGTAAAGCAGGCTAATATATACTTTCTACCCTGGGGTGTTGTGAAGTCAATTTGTTAATATTTGTAAAACAATTTGAGATCTTTGGATGGTGGGTTTTACACCTAGTTGTGCAAAATTAATAACTAAAATAAAAATTAAAGCAGCATTAAATGGGGACTTGACCAGTGTAATGAGTCATTGGCATTCAGCCATCACTACTTTGATTTATAGCAGCACTTTGTAGCTCTCTCAGCTCCTTCAAAATGGTGTTTGGTGCAGTTTTCAGCACAGGAGGTACAATGTAAAAAAACTGAAATGAGAGTCTCTTCTTGAAATAAAGAATGAACTCATGCACCCCACAGGCTCACAGACCTGAGAAAATGGAGTGACTGGTTCCATCTACTTCCTCCAGAAGCAAAAGGTTTGAGGGGGAAGAGGGGAGGAATCGGAAAGTCAGGGGGAAAAAAAAAAGGCAGAAAAAAACCCCTCCCAGACGTATTCTCTGCTTTTTTTGCCTTCTTGTTTCCCAAGCCTCTCTTTGGAAAGCCAGACCTCACTTAGTATCTGGGAATACAGGCCATACCTCTTACAAGTTCTCTCTCAAACACACTTTTCAGCCTTCATACACAGGGACTCTCAGCAACTGCAGCTATTGCATGGTGTCATTGCCTAGATGCCCATTCAATATTCATGGCTTTGCCACAGGCAGTCTTCTATTATAGCAGGTCACAAAAGAAAGCACATGTGTGGGATAGTACTGTTTAGCAGTGTCTTCTCCCAAGATAGAGCCAAAACTGATTGTGCTGTGTGTTAACTGGACACAGCATAACCTCCATTTTGTTATTACTATACTTAACCATCATTATGCCTGGAAATGTAAATTCTATCACAGTGAAGATCAAACTTCATTCGGCTGCTCAGCAAAAGAGAAATTCTTTAGCTTAATGGTTGTGAAGCTCATGAGGTTTTACTTTTTACAGTATATGGTAAAACTAATTCATTTAAGTAGCCTGGGTGTCAAAAAAAATTAACACATAATGCTAATTTTCATAAAGAGCGAGAGTATAGACACTGCGTTAGTTATGCCAACCCTAACTGTCCTCCAGCACCTGTCCCACAATGCCTCACACCAACCACTCTGGTCACCAGTGTGAACTCCACTGCCCAAGGGTCACAGAGACCAGAATCCCTCCATCCCCTTTAAAGCCCTGCACATTTTTTAAATTTCTTTTCCTGAGTGCTTGGCTTGGCAAGCACACCAAGCAGCTCTCCATTGTTGAGTGCAACTGCCCAGCTGACCATGCTGGCTACACACTCCAGATGCACGCCAGCCTGGAGTAGACAGTAGATATTGGATCTCTTGGACTGTGGGGAGAAGAGGCTGTGCAGGCATAGCTCTGATCCAGCCACAGAAACATCAACATCTATGAACAGATTGCTTGGGGGAGGCAGGAGAAAGGCTACGACAGGGATCAGCAGCAGTGTCGTGTAACAGCCAAGGAGCTGCAGCAGGTGAACCAGAAGGCCAGGGAGGCCAACTGGCAATCTAGTGCCAAGTTGCAGACCTGCTGGTTTTACAAGGTGTTGCACGCCATCCTTGGCAGAGACCCCACGACCACCCCTAACAGCATCATGGACATCTCAAGGATCCTGAGTCACAAGCCCCTGCCATGAACAGCGAGGAGGAGGAAGTAGTGGACAAGGAGGAGAAGTACGTGAGATAGGTAACCAAGAGATCCAGCTGCACAGCGAGCCAGGACCTAATTTTGACTCCACCGAAGTTTAGCCAGTCGAGCATGAACAAGCACAATGCAGGGGAAAGAATCTCAGGTTTCTAGGTTTTTAGGGAGGGCTGCCTCGTTTCTTCTTCCATGGTAGGACACTTTCCTACACCACTCAGCGATCACTTCAGCAGACACCATCGCAATATACAGGCCAGCAGCACACAGGCCCAGGTGACTTTGGGATGCCAGCAGCAGCTGTGCTTTCTTTGCCTTTGTCACCTTCAGGAGAGAGAGATCAACTAGAATCACCACTGCCTGTGGAAAATGGTGCCCAGTATTCAGTGCTAGTGTCCTATGCTACTAGAATCATGCAACCGAGCAATTCCCTCCTCATTTCCTCTACCCCCAGTGGGCCATACCCACCATGGTTCGTGCAGTGACTGATGCCAGGCACAAGCAATCCAAAGCGGAAGTGAGGATGTAGTGCTTAAAAGTTTTGAGGAGCAAGTTCAGCACCTTAAGTTTCGCTTTCTGCAGTGGATGTGCTAACAATGACACCTTGGGGTGTCTTACCTTCAGCTGCTGCCATTGCAGTTTTCAGGATCTCCTCAGCCAAACCCACAGAACACCTGAGCCAGTTAAGGGGGAGAAAGAAGAGGACTCAGGATGACATGTTCCAGGAGAGCCTGCAAGACAGTGCTGTATCAGATCTTGAGCTCAGGGCCTGGAGGATGACCATTGCAGACAGCCTGGAGAAGGAAAGCAACCAATTACCTGTTAATGCACTATGTCACATAACTTATAGGATCATTGAAAAATAAAACGAATAAGTGCATTGACAATGTTATACTCCCCCCCATACAGCAATCACCACACAATTCCTAGCAGACCACAAAAGAGCATGGCCAGGTAGAGCACACTACTACAACACACACTACTCTGGTTTACTGGTAAAATTGTCTTTCAAAGCCTCTCTGAGCCGTATAGCTCTGCATTGAGCTCTTCTAATAGCCCTTGTATCTATTCAAATTAAGTAGACAACCACTCCACCTCCATCCTGGCAGAAACATTCCTCCTTTTGCTTCACATACATTATGCAGGACACATCAGGCAGCTATAACCATTGGGATATTCTTCTCACGGAGGTCTCATTTTGTGAGTAAACAATGCCAGCAACCTTTCAAATGACCAAAAGCCTATTCCACTGTCATTCTGCACCAGCTGAGCTGGTAGTTGAATTGTTTCTTATTGCTGTCGAGGTAGCCAGTGTACGGTTTCATGAGCTGGGGAGCAAGGAGTATACCAGTCCCCCAGGATCACTATTGGAATTTCAACATTCCTGATAGTAATCCGTCAGTCAGGAAAGAAAGTCCTTGCTTATAGCTTTCAAAACAGTCGTGTGCTCTTAAAGATGTGAGCGTCAAGCACCTTCCCTGACCAGCCCACACTGATGTTGGTGAAGCATTCCCAGTGATCCACCAATGCTTGCATAACCATAGAAAAGTAGCCCTTTCTGTTATACTCCGTGGCAAGGTTTTCTGGTGCTAAATAGGGATATGCATGCCATCTATTGCTCCACTGCAGTTCAGGAACCCCATTGCTGCATATCCATCCACTACGTCCTGCACATTGCCAAGAGTCACAGTTCTGCGTAGCAGGAGGTAATTAATGGCCCTGCTCACCTGCATCACAATGGCCTCTGCGCTGGATTTCCTGATGCCACATTCATGCCCTGCTGACCAGTAGCAATCTGGCATTGGGAATTACCACAGTGCAATCACCACTCGCTTCTCCACTGTCATGGCAGTTCTCATTTTGGTGTCCCTACACCGGAAGGTGAGTTGAGCTCAGTGCACAGATTCAGGAATGTGGCCTTGCACATGTAAAAGTTCTATAGCCACTGCTCGTCATCCCAGGCCTGCATTACTATGTGATCCCACAAGTCACTGCTTGTTTCACGGGCCCAGAAGTAAAGTTTCACCATTTGCAACTGCTCCACAAATGCCACCAACAATCTTGAATTGGTTCTTACTACGTCCCACAACAATTGGTCCTCCAAGGAATTGTCATGTTCCCCACTCATTCAGTTCTTCTTTTGGCTATGCAAATACTCCAGGATCATGCATCCTGTGCTTGCATTGCTCATGGTAATAACGAAGAGCTTTGCAGGCTCCTTGCTTTTGTCAGAGATGGCAGTCAGCAAGGAGGGTTGTGCAGGTTTGTGAGATTTTGGGGAAAAAAAGGAGTGAAAATTATGGGATACAGAAAACATTTTGGGATGGAGACAATTGTAAACTGGGAAGTTGACCCCATGCTTCCAGTCATCACTGTATCACTTATTTCGGCCCCATTGTGCATTTCCAAAACTTCCCAAAAGACAGTGTGATGGATGGGGATGAGTTGCATAATGGGATACCTAGCCATGGTGCACCACACTGTGACAAGTTAGATGTCTTCAAGTCACCAGGACCTGATGAAATGCATCCTAGAATTCTCAGGGAGCTGACTGAGGAGATATATGAGCCATTAGCGATTATCTTTGAAAAGTCTTGGAAGACAGGAGAGATTCCAGAAGACTGGAAAAGGGCAAATATAGTGCCCATCTACAAAAAGGGAAATAAGGACAACCCGGGGAATTCAGACCAGTTAGCTTAACTTCTGTACCCGGAAAGAGAATGGAGCAAATAATTAAGCAATCAATTGGCAAACATCTAGAAGGTAATAATTAAGAGTCAGCATGGATTTGTCAAGAACAAATCATGTCAAACCAACCCGATAGCTTTCTTTGCAGGGTAACAAGTCTTGTGGATAGGGGGGAGGCGGTAGATGTGGTATACCTTGACTTTAATAAGGCTTTTGATACTGTCTTGCATGACCTTCTCTTAAACAAACTAGGGAAATACAACCTAAGTGGAGCTACTATAAGGTGGGTGCAAAACTGGTTGGAAAACCATTCCCAGAGAGTAGTTATCAATGGTTCACAGTCATGCTGGAGTGGAATTCTGCAGGGATCAGTTCTGGGTCTGGTTCTGTTAAATATTTTTATCAATGATTTAGATAATGGCACAGAGAGTGCACTTATTAGGTTTGTGGATGATACCAAGCTGGGAGGGGTTGCAAGTGCTTTGGAGGATAGGATTATAATTCAGAATGATCTGGACAAACTGGAGAATTGGTATGAGGTAAATAGGATGAAATTCAATAAGAACAAATGCAAAGTGTACTCCACTTAGGAAGGATCAATCAGTTGCATACATACAAAATGTTAAATGACTGCCTAGGAAGGAGTACTGCGGAAAGGAATCTGGGGGTCATAATGGACTACAAGCTAAATATGAGTCAACAGTGTATTGCTGTTGCAAAAAAAGCAAACATGATTCTGGGATGTATTAGCAGGAGTGTTATAAGACACAAATAGTAATTCTTCTGCTGTACTCTGTGCTGATTAGGCCTCAATTGGAGTATTGTTTCCAGTTCTGGGTGCCACATTTCAGGAAAGATGTGGACAAATTGGAGAAAATCCAGAGAAGAGCAACAAAAATAATTAAAGGTCTAGAAAATATGACCTACGAGGCAAGACTGAAAGAACTGGGTTTTTAGCCTGGAGAAGAGAAGACTGAGAGGGGACATAACAGCTTTCAAGTACATAAAAGGTTGTTACAAGGAGGAGGGACAAGACAAAAAGCAACGGGCTTAAACTGCAGCAAGGGAGGTTTAGGTTGGACATTAGGAAAAACTTCCTAGCTGTCAGGGTGGTCAATCACTGGAATAAATTGCCTAAGGAGGTTGTGGAATCTCCATCATTGGAGATTTTTAAGAGCAGGTTAGACAAACTCCTGTCAGGGATGGTCTAGATATTACTTAGTCCTGCCATGAGTGCAGGGAACTGGACTAGAATACCTCTCGAGGTCCCTTCCAGCCCTATGATTCTATGAAAAGCTCTCCTGGTGAGTATGCGCACCACCAACATAAGGAGCCAAGTATGCACACACACAAGCAATGTACTAACTGCAGTGGCTGTATGCCAAGCTAACTTGAGTTGACGTATTTTTGTCATTTAATGAAAGACTGAGGCCATGCATACAATGGATAGAATTGGGAGATATACTGGAAATGAGAAGTAAAGGCTATGGGAAGAGCAGCAAAAGGGCATAGTGAGAAGAGTGTAAACTGAAAGCAAGGAAAGAAACAGAAACCTGTTTAAGATCATCACATGACAATTGTCATCATTTCCTGCCTGTCTCTCTGGAAGCCACATTCAGAAGTTTCCCATCATTGCCTTAGGTGACACCAATTTCACTAGGATTCGGGAATAGCCTTTCCAGAAATAAAAACAGTACTTTGGATGGAGGTTAAGGTGTTGGTTATGAGCTTAGAGCCCTATATGGCCTGGGACAAGCCTACCCGAGGGATCCCCTCTCTCCCTTGTCATAGTACAATAGCTGTGGTCAGCAGGGTGCCAGAGCTTGTATAAAAGAGAAATGGAGTGGCTGGAAGGGCATCTCCTGTGAGCGCTTCAGAACCTTGGATCATTTTCCCCAGCCCCTCATCCAAAATATTCCAGATATGGTGGCCTTTCAGGCATGCTGCAAAGACATTGATTTGAGAGGGTTTGGGGAGAGAGCTGTGGGTTGAAATGACTACTTTAATGTTTCTGGGACTTCATGGTGTTGTTAATGATATCAGGTACCTAGAGCCTTGGATTGGCTTTATTATTATTATTTTTAAATAAAAATGAATATTCAAAGTTATTTGCATCCATAATAAGCATTTCCTTTACTGTACTGGGCCACACACCCTAACTTTACCCATTAACATCCTAATTATGTGATGGGCTTATGAAATTATAATTTGTTTCCTTTATGAACACCAGTATTTCCATGTTTTCCATGATCCTGCTGCTCATCTGGGAAGAGCAGAGGGCTATTCACTTCCCACATTTATGTAAACTGAGTGGGATTAAACTAAAGTATGATTCAAATAACAGGTGACTAAGATAATGTGGGCACACAGTGATTTATCAGCTGTTTATTTGAAAAATTTTATCTTATAAATGCAGTGACTATGTCTCAATCTCCAGTTATATGGTAAACAACTTTTAACAGGATGTGGAACATATGCTTGAGGTTTCATATGAAAGATGTCATATGGTGATTCAGTACTGTGCTATTATTGATTAGCATCAAGAATGGTGGCTTTTAGTAATGAAGGGTGAAATCCACCCTCATGTAAAGAACCAGCACAAATCCTATCTACTACTTAACGACTTGTTTAGAGACTTAAGTGTCCTTGTGCTAGCTCCCTGCACAGGGGTATTTTTACCCAATCTTAATGAGATCCATCCCATTATCTGATATCCGCCCCCCCAGTCCAAGTCATGGAAACACAGCTGAAGTCATTCCACACACTGAACATTTTAAATGAATGAAAAGTTCCACATCCGTATACAACATGCTGTGCTATTGAATGCGTGTTCTTGAGAAATAACATGCGCCAATCCTAAGTAGCTTGCAGATGATAAGCAGTGGCTACACAACTGAACAATATAAAACAAAGTGGACAGAGAATGTTGCATGGTCATTATAGCAGACATGTTATGGAATAAAATCACAAGACCATCCTTCCTACTGTGGTCTGTTATGTAAGCTGGTTGTGGTAGACCAACGATCTGCAGCCCTAGGACATGAGAAGAACAAGTCAATGGGTGTTTGTAAATTGGTGGGCCAACTCACCAGACAATGCATCAAATAAAGCTTCTATCAATGGCAGAATTTCAGCCCTTTGCTTCAGGGTTTTCTTCATTCTTCATTCAGTTCAATGTCATCTCAACTCATCTCCAATCTTACCTAGACTATATTGTTCCTTCTTGAAACCTAGGTCGTGTTTCCTGGTCTTCCCTAAAGACCATCCACATTAAAGCTTACCTCTAGGTATCTCTTACCATATCTCCCACCTGGCTGGTGCATAGAGACCCTCTCAGGTTCTTCTCTTGACCCTGTGTTTCCCTCTATAGGAAATATTGCCTCTGATCTGTCATGTGGCCATTGCTCACCTGACTCTCTCCCAGTCAGCCAGAGCCTTGAAACAGGGGGCTCAGGCACACACATTTGTCCAGGACCAGTGCCCTGCCACAGAGAATATCGTTGGGTTCATTTTAGGGGTGGTAATTACGATGACTGACAAATTACTGGTTTCTGAGAATGAGTAGAGAAAAGTACAGCTGCTCAGTTCTCCAGCCTGGGCAGTCACAAGGAACCCGTGGAAAGCAGAAAGGTGTTAGTAGTGACTGGTCCTTGCTCTTTTGAAGAATCACCATACTGTTATCAAAGGTACTATTTGCTTACAGCAGACATGTTCCCTAAATACATGTGGGCGTGGGATAATGGCAGGCCTTGAGGGGATGGGTTGGATTGATCTTCAGGGATAAGGCTGCCACAGTGGTCTCAAGATCTATATTTGAATGCCACTGAAAAATGCTCCTAGATCCTTCTCTGAAGTTCTCTTGAGGGTGTTGGGGTTGGGATTTTCATGTAATGAGATGCTCCTGAGGGGGTGGGTCCCCGAGACATCCAAAGAAATAATTTGAATCTGAAGGAAGCAGCAGGGTCCAAAAAATAAGGAGCTAGACTGAGTCAGGAGGCCTGGGTTTTATTCCTAGCTCTGCCACTGTCTTGTTGTGTGACCTTTGGAAGTCACTTAATTGTTTCCCCTGGTGGAATGCAGGGGGTGATGATAATGCTCACCCACCTTTACCATGCGTAAGAAGCATGTGATAAAAATGTGATCCCAGTGTTTTCCCAATGTTCACAATGAAATGAAGCAGACAGAGCTCTCCCTCCTCCCCTCAGGAGCTTAGAGGAGTTTTGGGGTAGTAGAGAGGGAGCAAAAAGCCCAGCAGCTCTGGAAAGCCTGGCTTCTTCCTCCCTCCCCTGCTTCCCTCCTTTAACCTTGCAACACCCAGTTGGGAAGGAAGAGATGGAGCTGCAAGAGGTGCAGAGGTGTGCTGTGGGACCAGTGGCTGATATGGGCTTGGGGGTGCAGAACTGGTGTGGGGACATAATTAGTTGCTGGGCAGGGGACTGGGTAGATGTGGGGCTGGGCAGTGGGGATACAGAATCAATTAATTAGAAGTTTTGGGATAGAAAGTTGCTGGAAGCTCTGCACCATCAGGCAGCCTGGGAGAGCTTCTGTGGCAGGGGCTGCGTGCACTCCTGCACACAGATGTGCTGAGGTGACCAGGAGGAGTTACAAAATCCAATCACAGACCAAACACATGAGATAAATTTTGGACCAAAAATTAGGTTTGGGGTTTTGTTTTCTTTTAATCTCATGATTTTGTGGGGTCTGACTCCTGGTTTTCAAACTTTTGAGGTTGTTGATTCTATGCTCCAAGCCCATCAAAATCCTTGGGAGTTTTTTCATTGACATGGATGGGCTTTGCTCCATGGATGAGCTTAGTATAATTATATTTATTGATTATTTGCTTCCCTTTCAGCCTCCTTGTCCCCCTAGAAACCAGTCCAATCACACAAGGTAAAAAGATAGATGTGCAGGAATAAAATTAAAGTTCTAGGTAGGAAAACTCACAACTCTCCATATTCTGCCCCACTGAGCTGTAATATCTTTTGTGGAATAAGAATTTAGGGGCCAGAGGGACGAGATACCTTTGAGGATTACTAATTTGCCCCCATGTCGCATTGTTCATTTTCTGTCCTATTTCTTACTCAGGTCACATGTTGAGTAATATATGTAACCTGGTTCTGGAATATATGTAACCTGGTGTTCTGGAATAATACAAACTGTTTATTTTCCCCAATGAGAGAAATAGCATTTGACCTATTTGGGGCAATGTTACTATAATTTGCACACTGCTCTTGGTGCGTACTGTTTCTTGTGTGGTTAGGTATGACTAAATAAAACAAGCATATAATTTTTGCTCCTATAAACCAAAAAGTGAACTTTGCAGTGATACTGAGACATGCTTTGTCTGTTGTCTATAAACAGGAAAAGAAAAGGAAGGGAGACATTTAAAGCCCTATCTACACTACAGTCTTGAATGGTTTCCAAAACCAAAAAGTTATGGCCTGTCCAGACAGTGTCAGCTAGTAAAACTGTATTAACTAGAAGCATTAGTCAAACTGGATCCTGAAGGCCATCTGCTAAGGCAACCAAGCCTATGTCTACACTGATGGCAGCAAATTCGCTGCCATCAGATCAATTTATCCGGTTTGATTGAGTGGCAGTGAAGACCTGCTCAATCGATCCAGAAGTCAATCTAATAAAACCACCTCCCCAAAAAGCATAGCGCTGCATTGATGAGTACACATTTTCCGTCTGCACAGCGCATTGGAGATGGAGTGCTAAATGGAAGTTACGAAGTCGATGGGAGTTACACAAGCTACTCTGTTACTCCTGTTGACTGCCGCCGAATTTCACCTGCAGTGTAGACCAGGCCCAAGACTGTCACGTGGATGGAGCCTTTGGACATATTCAGAGGCTGATGTGACTGTAGGTGTAAGTTCGTGAGAAATCTGGCATTCAGGAGGAGGAAGTGTAACTCGTATTGATTCAGTAAGATCCAAATTCAGACTCTGGAATAAGTGTGTACAATTCCCTTTGCCTTAAGCCAACTTCTAACTGTTGGGAGTTAGGAAAAGAATTTCCCTGTTGGCAGGTTACTTCATAACTGCCTGCTGCAGTGTTTCTTTCACCTTCCTCTGAAGCAGTCTATGCTATCAACTCTTGGTGATAGGATGCTGGACTAGGTAGATCATTGCTCTAGTCTGATCGAATCTGGCAATCCCTGTGTTCCTGCTAAAACCCAGTTAGAGTTGCACCTGTTTATAGCACGGGTGGAATTTGGCCCTAGGAATGTCAGGGAAGGTTAGTTAAAATGTGACTTTCCCACATACTCTGTTAGCTCCTTTTCTTGCTTCAACTTCCTTTTTCTGCCCTTTTGCTGAGCAAATTACACAAGCCTTGAACATCCACTGAATGCCAAGTCAGTGGGTGTTACACTACTACAAATCACTTACATGTTTTCTGACCAACTTATAGCTGATGTGTAACTTGCACCACAGATAAATTTCTCATTATGGAAATCAGACAGAAAAGAACAATTAGATTATTATCATTCCCCTGCCAAGAGAGGGTTGTTTCCTAATACATTTTCTGTGCTTTCTCCACCCTCAAGACATCTTTCCTGCTACTCAGCCTAAATTTTCCTTTTCTTATAAATTTCATCCAGTTACATCACATGTTTTTCTTTCACTAAATTGAAGCATTAATTCAATATTATGTTATTTTTCTTTGTAGATCAAATGTACTTAGTGGTGCCTGAGCTCAGACTGTTCACGTGTTCTAGTTGTTACTAAGATAAAAGCTTCTTTGTTTTGTCTGGCATGTTTGTCTGTCTTTTATGAGACTCTGTTTGCACAGAAAAAATATTTAAAAAGAAAGATTCCAAGTTATTAACAATATTTGTGTAGACTGAAAAAAGCAGATTCTGTTTTTATTACACTGGGCCAAATCTTCCCTGGTGTAACTCCCTACAAGTTACTGGAGTTATGCTGGGGATGAATTTGGCCCATTTTGTTTTAGTGAAAATGTTGGTATTTTACAGCATGGCATTTCAGTCCTACAGATGTTCCGGAACTTGTTGCTAGTATACTTTAACATTTGTGTATTGCAAATGCATACCATGGCCCTGATCCTGCAAATACTTAAGCACGTGCTTCACTTTAATCAGGCAAGTAACCATTGAAGATAATAGGATGGCCTTAAAGTTCAGTATACTGTATGTATGAGCATTTGCAAGACTAGGGCTCACATTAACCAAAAATTAACCATGTTGGTACAGAAACGAACTAAGATGGTGCCCCACTTAAGTGGTCTCTGATGGTCTCATCAGGGCATCCAGACCATCCAGCATCTTTGAAATGTTACAGAAGAATTTTGTTTTCCTGTGTCTCTTAGAATAAATGATCTCCATCTTATGTGCAGTTCACTAGTACCAACAATTAAATATGCACCAGCTGAGGATTGCCGAGACCACACAGGAGCAGTGTATGTATTTTTAATCACAGTGGTAATTTGAATACAGAAAACCCTATTGAATTTGTGTTGCAATTACTTTTAAGCTGTGTGTTTTTATTGCCTTTTATCACGAAACATTTACTCTTTGTTTAGATCCCTTCCTTAACCTGTGGACTTTGACATGTAATTGCATGTCCCGACCCACTGTTCATTTTACGGTTGCCAATTTTGTTTGGATGTATTCCTGCAGGTTTCATTACATGACATAATCTTTAATTAAAGATTAATTTTTAATTTCTGGAGACTCCAGGACAATCTTGTAGGGTTGGCAACCTTAGCCCATTTCCAGAGAACAGGGGTATTACGGCTGAGGGACAGAGGGAGTTTTATCCCTGATGCTGCAGTGGCTGGGTTCAGGAAGCGGAGTGTAAAGGCACATCTACACATTACAGAAATTAAGTTGACCTAATTTATGTCAGCTGCTGCAGTAATTACATCACTTGTGTATGTCTATGCTTTGCTGGTTATGTTGGCAGCGAGAGTCCTCACCAGGAGGGCTTGCATCAAGCAAAATGTCCATGTGGGGCATTGTAGGACTGCTTTTGAAGGCCAGCAACAGTCGATGGGTCATCAGTGTCAGTGTAGACAAAACTACATTGACTCTATGCCTCTTATGGACGTGGAGTTAAATCGGTTCAGTAGGCAAATTATGCTGGCAGGAGCAAGATTTTAAGTGTAGAGCCCTGTCAGGGGAGACTAGCCATGAAGCTGATCTAAGCCCCAGTGTAGACAATGCTAAATTGACAGAAGAATTGTTCCTTCTACATAGCTGCCACCTCTGATGGGGGAATTTACTAGGAAACTTGTAAGTAGCTGTGGGAAGTGTCTACACTGCAGCGTGCCACAGCAGCAGGGCTGCTGGAGTGTTTCTAGTGTAGGCAGAGCCCCAGCGAGCCACCCGCTTTGCCTGGAGGGACTTTCCACACTGGATCCTGCCTTCAGCAGTATGCAGAGGGCAGCCCTGGTCCTGGGGGAACAGGGACCTTTTAATGCCAGCAGGGCTGGTTTAGTCTGGGGGAGAGGGGGGCGTTTCAAACCAAGCAGACCTAGCACAGTCCGAGGCCGGCAAGAGCCAGTTTTTACGATTTTTCATAGTTGTGACGGGTTCCAGCAGCGTTTGCTTGGAAGCATCATTAATTGTCAGCAGTTTGAATGTGCACAAGGGCGGGAAGGAAGGTGGGGGCGGGGGGCTCAGCCAATGGGGAGCGCGCAGCCAATAACTATCTGCAATGGCAGTGCACGCTGCCGCTCGGAGAGGAGCAGCGTGTAACTAACTGTGACCGAGCGCGCGCGCAACTGGCCAGAGAAGGCGGCGCGTGTAACCCCCCCCCCCCCACACACACACACTCAGGTCCAGTCCCACTCCGGACTCCTGTCCGGACGTGGGGCCACTTTGCTCCCTCCCCGCGCCCGGCTGCGGAGGGTGAGGTCGGCGGTGGAAACCGGGTTTCATGGGCTGGGGGCGCGTTGGCCGAGCAGCCTCGAATCCCTGCGCCCCACGGCCCCTCGCCCGCTCCCCAGCCCCCGCCCGCTCCCCGTGCAGCGCTGCCGAGCCCTGTCCCCGCCCCGTGTGATGGTTTGTCCCCCTCCGGCTCGGGGGTGGTCCCCGCTGTCAGCCCAGCCCGGCCCAGCCTCCTTGCGGGCGGCGCCACTGGGGCGGGTCTGGCAGCAGCAGCCGGCCGGAGCGCGAGGGAGCCGGGAGCCCGCCCGCCCGCCGCGCTGAGCAGAGCAGAGCAGCGCAGCGCAGAGAAGTTTCGTTTCCCCGGAAGGAAGGTGTGTGAGTGACGGTGACGGGCGAGGCGGTTGCGGCGCCACACGCGGTGCTACCAACACAACTTGCACCGGGGAAGGGGGCAGGGGCCCGGCCCGGGACACATCTCACCGGGGGAGGGGAAGAGCCGCATGGGGGGGCCGGGCAGCGCGGGGGAGCCTGCGGAGTTCATGGGGCTTTGGCTGCCCTGGGGCAGGGACCTGTGCCCCAGAGGGCAGCTCGCTCTGGTTCTGCTTCTGGCTCTGGCGCGAAGCCGTGCGCCAGGGACAGGGGCGGCGCAGAGCGGGAGGCATCCGGCCGCTGTGAGCGCTCGGCGCGGCGCGGCTTCGCTGCTCTGCAAGTTACTCAGAAAAAGCGCCCGGATCCCCCCCGCCCGCTTCCACTTTCCACCCCCCGCCGGTCCCTCCCTGGGGCGGGCGCCTCTGCCGCGCCGCGGGGCTCTTGTTCTCCGCGTGTCTGCGGCGAGCGCGGCTCAGCGCCGAGTCGGGGCGGGCACGAGAAACCCAGGCTGGGAGGGGTCTGGTCTGTGCCTCCGGCCGCCACAATGGCTGAAAGGAAAGCGATCTGGCTGTGCGTGGTGGGGAGCCAAGAAATAATGCAGCTTCCTCGCACTTTCTGCTTCTGTGATGGACGATGCTGTGTCTTGCGTTTAGAACCAGCTGCTTCCAGTACTGCAGGGAACAAATCCTTTTCTCGCCCCTCCCAGCCCCCTTCCCTCCAGTCCACCCTCCTCCATTCAGTTCTGAGCGGTGCCTTTCACCTGACTGCCACGAACGCAGACCCCCAAATCGTGTGGCGCACACACAACTGATTTCTTCATCCTCAGGCCTGCCAACAGTTCAAAAGTATAAATAAGGACATTCGGGGAAGAAAAATGGAGACTCTCCTTTTAACTGTTGAGATTCATTTTGGATGGATGGAATAGGGAGAATGGCAGATCTTTTGCTTAATAGAGGCTGTCCCTGCTAAACGGAGGAGTTAGTATATAAGGTTTGAAAAGGTCCTTTCATTTCAGTTTGTAAGTGTACTTAGCAGATTTGTACTTCTACATGTCTGTAATTCGCATATTTGGTGACTGAACTTTTAAGAGCCTCCTGCGGGAAAAAGAAGCTGAGTTTGGGTCTGGGTTTACTCCTAATACTTGACTAAAGGTGAATTTATTTTTAAGAAGAAGGAATTCATCTTGAAACCAGTGTTTGCTCTGTAAACCTTTTTGGAATGCACATTTTTTCACTTACAAACTATGAATATGTAATTATTCCACGCGAAGGAATTTTTTTTTCTGAGATAAACATTAATTTAGGCAATGCATGAAAAAGAAGAGCCCCAGAACCCAAGCTTTTCAAGTAGGAACGAAGAAAACAACCCTTTTTACATTATTCTGGACTTTGTAGGATAGACAGGAAAAAATAAAGTGCATAAAACCTTTTATGTTGTCTTTTTACAGGGACACTTGCACATTACAAATAATAACAATATTTCTTATATTAATTAGCACCTTAGATTATTAAAGCTGAAGAAATCTAAGGCTAATTTACTTAGTCTTTTATGCTGTTCTTTCACACTTTGCATAGCTCGCTACTGCGAAAACAGACAAAGCGTACTAAGTTTCACTTTTGGGTTCTGTTGCTGCAAAATTTGTGTTGCAAATATTGCTGGGAGTGGATGTCAACTTGGTTTTTTTCCTACAATGTTTATAGGAATTTACAAAACTAATGCTTAGGTTCGTTGTTTACAAAACTTTATTAAGGCCAGATATGATCTCTTTAAAAAGAGAGAGTGAAGAGTTGTGCTTAAATCAAGGCTGTTTGAAATGACACTCTCAACACTTATTTTTTGTGAAGTTGAGCTTTTTGGTCTGTTTTAGCTTAAATCATATTTCGATATTCTTCCATTTGGCAGGTATCAATATTTCTTTTTCTCCAGCCTTTTATTAATAAGGGAGGTCGGCTGTCTGATTTCAGCCTGAATCCTGTGCAGCTGCTGTTATGACAGCATTGATGTATGCCAATAAAGCACTCATATTTGGATCAGAGGATTTACCTGCTGGCTTTTATTTTTCATCCTAGCAAAGTGTTAGATCACCTTGGCCAAATACTGTATAAAAGGAGGTTGGCCGAATGAAGTATATATTCTAGCACCAAGAAGCCCTGATCAAGATTGTGCCTTATTTGTGCTAGGAGCAGTACAAGAATGGAAATAGACTGTAAGCTCATAAGTGCAGAGGTACATCTAAGAAGTACAAAACTAACATGTATTGTAGTAGAAAAAAATCTGAAAGATCAAATGTACTCAGAGCTTCCAATACCTGTTGAAGTCAATGGGAGTCTTTCCATTGACTTTAGTGGGCTTTGGATCAGGCCCTTGTGTATGACACCACGAGTGGTAAGCTGTCACATGTGGATAGGCAAGTGTTTGAAAGAGATGATGTCTCCCTGGCAGTCTGTACTAATTTCTGGGCACCTCAATACCAGAAATTTGTAGATAACATGGAAGGAACTGGGAGAAGAGAGACAAGAATGAGTAAAGAGCTGGAGGGCTTGATTTGTGAGAGAAGATTAAAAGAACTAAACATGCATACGTTGGTCAAATGGCCACTAACTTGTGTGGATGGGAAGAAGTGGGGACATGGTAGCATACGTTATTTGGAAGTATAAGCATCTTCATGGAAAGAGGGAAATGTAATCATGATAGTCCAGTGGATTATAAAGTATATTGTAGCTTGGTAAGGAGCTGGGGTCCTTCAGGATGAAGGTGCTACAAATGTAGCATGATGAGTGAAATTAAATCTTAAACTAAATACCCGGAAGAATCTCTTGACAGATTGATTACTGTAGACTAAAAGGAAAGAAAGGAAAGTGGTTGATGTCCTTTTTAAGATTGGGGAAGTCCTGTAGAGAAGAACTTTCAGAGGGATGAAATGGGTTTTTACTGTGGAAATCTAGAGCTGTAGATCTTTTGGATTTCAATCGGGAAAGTTGAGAATTGTCCACGATATAATCATCAAAAAGATGTCTGCTTGAAACCCAGTGGGGGAACTGGGTCTGAATGGGGGACCAAATTTAGCCAGCTTTTCACTCAGTATGTAAGTATGAAAAGAATTCTAGTAAAGAAAATTGGCCACCTTTCGCCCATGAAGTTGGAACAGCAGGTGCCGGTCAGCACAGCTGTGTACAGAGCAGTCAGATTGATCTATTAGCTGCCAGAAAGTACAGGAAGTTGATAGGTTTGTGTAAGAAAAGGAACAAAATGCCATGTGTGTTCTTCTAGAAGGTGGATAGGTTTTTTAAAAAAGTAAAATATTTACTTCTCTTGCAGGTCTATTGTGTAGAATAAAGGGACAGATCAAATACTCAGAGAAATGGAGGATGGACAGTGGTGATTTGGATATGCCTGAGTAGTGACGCCCAACCTGCAATATTACAGTTAACGAGAGAAATTACATGAGTTCGTCCAAGTAATTACCATCTCTTCTGTTTCAGTGCAGGGTAAAGATGGTTTCCTAAAAAGGTTCCAAAGAGTTGTTTTGTTTCTTACAATACCTCTGTCTAATATTGTCTTTTCATCATGTCCAAGGCAGCCCTCTGGGAAGACCAATAATCTTCATTTCCTCTGATTTCTAAACTTTATTTCTCACTTTATTTCTTTTTATTACTCTATGTCAGGATTGACTTTTGAGGGTCACAGAGGATAATTCAAAGCTGAGGTTGATGCAATAGTAGGTTTGAATTGTTTTTTTGTTCAGATCTGTAATTGACTTCTGTTAGCTGGGTAACAGATTGGTAATTTTCTTTCGATGCTCTTTTTCATTTTCATAAATTGTGTGTGCAGATTTGTGGCATCTGACTTATGTCACCACGAATAAAATTAAATAAGGCAAGAGAGAACCTTCACCCCTTGGTTCTTGCTCAAACATAGCTAAGGTCTCACTGCTTTTGTAACATTAATTCCCACTGCATGATGTCTGCTTTCTGAGAGTGAGGAAGTATCCTACTGTTCTGGCAAAAAGATTTTGACGTGATGCTTCATAAACAAGCATATGTAGTATTGCTTTAAAGGAAAACTTCACCCATTTTTCTCAGTGCAGGAGTATGAAAATTCACTCATTAAGAAGCAATATACTAGGGATGAAATTCATCCCAGAGCAAGAGAAGCCTGGGTAAGGCCCTACATACGACTTAAATGTAACCAGCAGAGTGTGTGAGTGAGAAGGAGTATGAGACAATGGGTTTGTGCTCCCTTTGATGTATAAAGAGGGCCTGAAATGATTTTCTTTTTTCCATATATATGAAAAATATATGGAATATATAAAAACTATGCTTGTTTTTCCCACCACCTTTGAAATGTGAGACATGTCAAGTCTTATCTTCCTTGTTTTTGCTTTAGGGTTTCTTGGTGAGTCAGAGAGAGAGCTTTCTCAGAGCTTAACTGAAGGGGCAAGCTTTAAATAGCCTGAGTAAAAAGTCACTTTCCCACTCAGTTAATCAAGTTTCACTTTAATGATTTCTCTGATGTCATAATTCCACTAGTTCTTTATTTGCTCATAGGGTATATCAAGAAAAACAGAGCAGACAAGGCCTGAATTTTTAATGCAAAAAAAACCAAAAAAAAAACCCCCAAAAAACCCCCCCACAATTGGGAAAAGATGTTGGGAAGTGATAATGGAAGTGGGGGAAACTTTCTCAGCCTCCTTCACACATCACAAAGAAACAAAAGAGGCACAGACCCAATTTTTTATTCCTTTCCAAATTGTCAGTGAGCCCTACATTTAAGGTTCAAGTGGGATGCTTAGGGCCTTTTGTGCAGGTTTTCTTACACAGGGATGAATAAAAATGAATATGAATAAACTGAAATGACAAATCTCTTTGTAATAACATTTGGCATTTCCGAATCTCGGGCTGGGAACTGACGCCAGCCGTGTTAGAACACAGCAGTCAGAGACTGTACCCCCGTTTCCAACCTGCATTAATAATGTAACAGTCACTGGGGAATTAATATTAAGATACGTCACATTGACCGTTGTTTGAATATTGGATGCTTTATGCTGCCCTGGATTCTGCCCTTGTGGGGAGAAAACCTGCTGGCCGGGGGAGAAAGTGTCTGCATCTGACAGTGTTTCAGGGGCATTGTGTGCCATCAAGCTGTTTTGAGCTTATAGAAGCAGTCCCGCTACATTGCTCAGTGAACTCCCCCCAGACACACACATGTGCCTGACAGAATGACTGATTTAGGAGCTGAATTGCACAGAATCCTTTGTCTCAGCGGGCAGGTGCTGTGGGAGAGCAAGTTAACACGGCAGCTAGCAACATCAACTCCCATGTGCGTTTCCATTGGGAAAGATGCTGAATTCAGAGAGTAGCTGATTTCCAGCCCTCCCAAACTGGTTTGTGATGGCATCCATGGACCATGCTGGATTGGCTCTGCTCGTAGAACCCTGTGTGTGCTTAGGGTGCTCTGCATTGGTCAAAGGAGAGTAATAGGACCTTAAGTGTTCAACTTAAGATACTAAACATTATAATAGGAACTAGAATGGTCTATTATATTGGGCTTTGACATTGCCAATGCACAAAAGACATCCCACTGCAGACATGGCCAAGGGAAGTAGGACTTTGAATTGTCTACCAATGGCAGAAACAGCGGAGAACTGTAGTGTAGCCAGAAATCCGCCTTTCTTACCATAATCCTGTAGCTCTGCTCTGCAGGATTAGACAACACAATGGTAAACCGTCTGAGTCCCATTTTCGGGCCACCTCCATCAGTGGAGAATTGAGGCCCAGATGTGCGTGGTCATCAAAAAGTCCTGTTTGTAACAAAACTTAAACAAAAACTGCCATACAGTGAGCCCCCTGTGAATAGTTACCTGCACAAGTTTTCCTGTTAACAACAATAGGATAAGCAAGGCAAATGCTCCCCACTAGGAGAAGGAAGTTGGTAACCAGGTCCAGGGTTTGCTCTTTAATTTCTCTTGCTCTTTTAGGCTTTTGGCCTGAAGAAAATGGAGGCATTTTTCCTTTATAGAATGGCATGCGTAAGTTGTTGAAATGACACTACTTCCTTTAACCCAAAGCCCAATGTCTTATCATGCTTCCAGAAGTGTTTTTTTTTTTTTTTGTAGGCCTGTGCATTTTCTGCCACTGCTGCAGTTTCAGATAACATCCAGACAAGGCATGTGTTGTGTCCAGGAAACATTAGAGCTTGACCTTCCAGTTTACTTTAAAGGACCTGAAAACATTTTCTTTTTATGCTACAGTATACACCAGAACCCAAGCAATGGGCAGAGTGAATAAGTCAGGCTGCCAATCAAGGTAGTGAAGCAAAGTGATCTCTCTAGAAACTTATATAGTCCCTATCACCACAGTAGCTGGTCTCTTTCCTTCTTCGTAGCTGGCGACAGGTAGTTTTCTTGGGTCAATGTGTGCGTGCATAGTTGTTTGTTTCAAAAGACAGTTTAGAGTTGTCATGCGCTCTGGTACTTGATGGAAATGAAATAATCATTGTATCTGAAAGCCGTGTTAAAATTGTAATCAACACTCAGAAATGCAAACGTAGCTGTTAGGCATTTTCTTTCCACAGATGCTTGTTCATGAAGCAGTTGCTTAAAGGCTGAATCTTATTTGTTTACACTTTTCTGACCAAGACTGTGATGACAATGCTAGTCAGCACAGCTCAAAAAAGTATCCAGGTCTGTATGCCCTGCTAATAGCAGCCTGGCCAGCTAGTGAGTAAGGTGGAATGTGATATGCTTTATAGGTTTTGACTTGAGAATGGTAAGTTTCTTCTTAGTTCAGATGGTACTTAGAGCATATTGGTCAACAACGATTGTGAAATACAGCCTTTCCAAAGTGCACCCTCTAGATGTATAATGGCAGAAGAAGGACTTTGTTTTAAAAAGGAAGCATGAAACACTGGTTAAATAGAAGACTCAAGTTGGAAGCTGGGTTCTGTTCCTAGCTTTCCTATTGAGTTGTGTGAGGAAAGTGCATCTGAGAAGTGACCCTGAAAATGGGGTTCCATGGTTATTGATTCTCATGACTTCAAGATAGAGCTGGTTAAGGAAAAAGAGGGCAGCGCAAGATTCTGTGTGGCCTATAGAAAATGAAATTAAGTCATTTTAAAGGATTCTTACTGTTTCCTTGAAGAGATGATACCCAGCTGTAGCAGGTTCCATCTGGTTTTCCACACTGCACCTTAAAATTGGATATTGGCAAGTGGAAGTGGATCTAAAAGACGGGGGAAAATCGTTTTCACAGTAAAAACAAACACCTCCCTGTCCCAACACCTTTTGTCTTAATGCCAGTCCTGGAACTCACTATAGGTTTTAAAAGTCAAACTGAATGTTTGTCCATTTCCCACCCCCATTTTCAGTTGACCCCTAGGCACTAGCATAATAAACATACATAATATTTATGCCCTCATTGACTCCTGACCGTTCCATTGCTTGTACTAGATTTACACCAAATTGGTGTAACTTTTGGTCCTGAAATTGGAACTTAGAAAACAATTTTGCTGATGCATAAAGAGGTAATAGAATCCAGATTCACACCCATAGCTGTTTTGGCTCACAATAAAAATGAGTTTAGTCACTAATTGACTCTGAATCCATACGTGAAGCTGGTCTGCTGAGTAGAGATGTTTTTTTACTGTTGTTTTTCAAAGTAAAGCCACTGTAACTTTTCTGTGCCTCATGTGTACATTATGGGCACTCCAGTGGCACAGCTATGGTATCATAGTTATGCCACTGTAGTGCCATAGAGTAGACGTGTCCTACAGTGATGGAAGAAGTTTTGCCACCTTCTCGAGTGACAGTGGCTAGGTTGATGGAAGCATTCTTTTGTCAACATTAGCTGTGCCTATGCCATGGGTGAGGTCGGTATAGCTACAGGTTTAGGGTAAATAGGAATAATACATTACCTACAGGAATCATTTGAGGCTTATTTAATTAGTGTGTTAAAACATTTTGTGCCCTGCTAGAAGGTACTATAGATGTCCAAGGTATTATACTTGTGTTTTCCAGACTGCCAGCCAGATGAACATTTAGTAGGATTGGTGTAACTTGCACTTTACAAAGGGTTAAGATGCTTATTGAGATGACGCTTGTCCCCCAGGCTGTTGTAGAGCTTGTGATTTATGAATATGTTGCCTCATTCTACTACTGGTTCATGCACCCACAAATCTTGCTTATATCATGTGCAGATTTTTATTTTAGTCAGTATGGGAAAACAGTCAATTTATTTACTGAACCAACTGGCTGTAGTATTATTGTGCTTTCAAGACCAGGTTGAAGGGATCTAATTGGACAGAAGGTAATGTGGCTACATTCTCTGTAATACAGGCAATTGGTCATTTATACGTTTAAAGAGGAAACCGTTTTCTGGCACTTGAACATTAAGCAGTGCTTATATTAGTTAAATTAACTGAGAAGTTGTGCATGAGACTCAAGAACTAAACATTTTCTCTTGTAATAAAGTTGATTAAGCACTTACTTTTAAATGATGCATAAGGGCTTTTATATATTAAATTTGTCACTATTAGAAGTGTGACAGATGTTCTTGTTCAGAGCTGGAAAATCCAACCTGAATTCATGTGAGCAGTCTTGAGGACAGGCAGCTCTTTGTTGCAGAATGAAATGGACAAGACTTGGTTCAGTTTCACTTTGCTGTTGCTTTGCAAAGCTCTGGGCATCAACAGGGGTAGGGACTGGAGCTGGTCACTAGGGATGAAGATTCAGAAGTAACAAACACTTTCTCTCCATAGGGCAGGCTTGCTAGGGAGAGATTTATATCCTCAGTTAGGGCAGTTGAGGGCAGTTAGGGCAGTTGAGGGGCTGAAGGGGGACTCTGTCTAGGAGATGCTGTAGAATGGCTGACTGGTCCCGCATGAGTTGCAGCAGCTCCAGCATGGTGCTGCGATCATTGTCCTGCATTTGTCCCATGTTATGGGACAAGATCAGCCACCTCTCTCTTTGCTCTGTCTGTGAGGCTGCTGAGGCGTTCAAGAGGTCCGCAAATATGTCATCTCTGCTTCCCCCCCCTTTTTCTAATCTGAGACAGTTTGTCAGCAGCACTTCTTAATGGTGGGTCCACTGCTGAGGTGTCTGTAGAATGAAAGATAAATAACAATGGAGCCACAGTTAGCATGTTAATACAGTGATACGAATGTTTCCACTTCACTGATGGAAAGCATGATATAATGTATCCACATGTAGCACTGAATAAACTTATAAGAAAGCATCAATTTCCATGAGTGGCCATTGAAACAATGTAGCAAAAATTTTCCTCACTTCTGGCATTTAAAATGCATTCACCATGCGGGGGGGGGGGGGGGGGGGGGGGGTGTTAAATCTTTCAAAGCCTTAAAGGGACAAACTGCAGAGGGCTTGCTGGGCATTTAAAACCCATTTACCACACAGGGAGAGGGGGTGGTGAAATATTTCAAACCCTTAAAGAGACTAACTGCAAAGGGCTTGTTGTGGGGGGAGCGGGGTGATCGCAGCTTGGATTTTAAACCCATTCACCGTGTGGTGAGTGGGGGGGATGCTGGCTGCCTTGCAGTGCAGTGCAGTGAGGGACAAGGCAGCCCTCCCTGAAAACTTTTTTCAAGCGAGGGAGGGATAACAGATTACATACATTAAATTTTCAATGTGATATCAACAGATGATAAACATAATGTTTTTTAACACACAAAACAAACATTGAGCCCTGAAACCCATGGCAGTCAACGAAACACAGGAGATCCCCCCCGCGCCCCCCCCCCGCCTCCCCCCAAACAATGTGCAAGGACAGAAATGCTAATAAGAAAGAAGACTCACCAGACTCACCAGACGGGATCATTTGTGCTGTCCTTTGTGCTGGTGAACTGCTTGGGGGTCAAGAATAACTCCTAAGACCTCAGCTCGACTCCATGCTGGAGCACATTTGGGCTTTGCAGTAGCCATTATGAGAACAGTGGGAAAGCTCTCTCCATGCTGGCAGAAAACACAGGAAATGAAGATTCAAATTTTCCCGGGGCTGCTTGAGTGGAGGGGACTTTGAAACGGGGCATTATGGGATAGATTCCGGAGGCCAATTAATTCGAATTAAGACCAATTGCTTCTACGCTAACACTAATTTGAATTAACACATTTGAATTAGGCACTATGCCACTTGCAGAGGTGGTCTTATTAATTCGGTTTTAAAGGCTCCTTAATTCGAATTAACAAAGTGCGAGTGTAAACGTGGGAGTGATTAATTCAAATTAAGGGACTTTAATTCGACATAAGCCGCCAGTGTAGACCAGGCCTAATATACAAAAGGGAGAGATGCACAGAAGTCTCACTGGGAGAGAAGACTGAGATGGGGAGAAAAGGAGAGAAAGGTAGCCATTAAATGGGCTGATATCCCATTAGCTCATGTGTAACCATTTCCCTATTAAAATTTGGGTATGGAAGTATGTATGGAAAATCTGCTCCTTTTGTCTGCTGCTAATGAAATTTAAATAAGGCTGAGAAGTTTGTCTGTTAGTGCAGGTTAAGTGGGTATGTCATGGGGTGGGGTTTTTTTTGTTTGTTTGGGGGAGGCAGTGGAGAGAGAGACTACATTTTATGCATGTGGAATATGGTTCTAATACTTCATTGTGGTAGAAAATCTATCATGATCTTGTAAAGATTGTTTAGGGACTAATCAACTTTCTGGCAGTGGGGAGAGTTTGCAAGACCAAAGGCATTTCTTCCACCTTCTTCTTTGCTCCCAAGAAATTGAGAATTCTGCTCCCTCCCTCTTCTCTACAGAAATTGAGAATTTGTCATTTATTAAGATTATAGATAATTGGATCTTTGTGACTCACTAATTGATACTAAAGCAGATTGCTAATGATGTCTGTCATAAACCTTAGATGGATTGGTTTTAGAGCATCTGAATATTGAATTAGGCTCATTAGACTCAAATGTTTAAATTGATTTATAGAATGACTAATATGATGAGAAGCTGAGACGACTGATGCACTAAAGCAGGGAGTAGTATATAACAGAAAGGGAAAAGATTTCTGTAACCTCTGATTACTTCACAGCACCAGTGAGGGGGTCACATTTTTGTATGATATGTAAACAGCTGCTGACATTGCACTGTAGCACTTATTTCTTGCTGGAACATATGCAAGAAAGATATCTCCATAGAGTTAATCTTTCCAAATTTGTCTTTGATTAATCCAACAGTTACTTGTGCTGCATAAATACTTACAAACATACACCACCACTTTTTAATATGATCTAATTTTTTTATTGAAGACGTTAGCTGGGGAGGAATGTTAGGTATGCCTACACTTAAGGGCAGTATACTGGCATAGCTGTGCTGGCACAGCCTGATAGTGTAGGTGTAGTCTACACCTTCCCAAATGATGTTGACCATGTCAATGGAAGCACTCCTTTGTCTACATAGCTGCGTCTACACTGGGGGTTATGGCACATCAGTCAGGGATGTGGTTTTTTCAAATATAATTGGAAAGAAACTGAATTTCAAGTGGTTTGGGAACCTTCATACTTGGTAACTTAATAAAACTGTATTTTGCAGCACTGATGGAGTGTGAGAGAAGTCATTCATGTAGCTCTGTTCTGACCTGTATTGCCCACCCTCATTTCTGAAAGGCCTGAGTGTAAGACTTCTGCCATTATCAGTGTTAGCAGTAGGAATTGAGCAGGCTGGAGAAGGAGGAAAATATGAGCTGATACTGGGCCCCAGTCCTGCAACTGAAACCATGTGGACAGCCCCCTGTTCTCTTTGTGGAGCTCTGTTTGGCTTTCTTGAGGTTTTATATAGGCCCCATGTTTTGATTTGGAACTTTAGTTTGCACCATATGCTTGTGTATGGCAAAAGTGGTAGCTTCAAAATGGAGCTATATCCATCTCCTTCAGAGATTAGTCTGTCATGCTCTAGATTTTAACCGTTGTTGCGGTTGTGAATCCTGAATTTCTCCTGATTTAGTCTTGCTCAAAACTTGATGATAGAACTGGCTGTTAGCATAAAGCAACTTGCCTACCTGATAGTATGTAATGAAGCAACTAACTAAGACTTCCATATAGAAGTAACTCTTTAAAGGTGACTTGCAAAGGATTAAAAAAATATTGGACTTGAATTTCTTTTACATTAGGACATATAGAAGCTCTGAGAACATTTCCCTCTTTCCCTCCTTGCTCCTTTACCTTTAGAAATATCAGACTCATCCTTAGAGGACTGCCTGGGTGTTTGATAATGTATGTGTTGTGTGTTCCCACACTGCAGCTGAACTTGGTTGGACCTTTGATAAAATCTTCCTTTGGACAAAGTGTATTTTAGTCATTGAAGGTGTATAGGTGTTAACAAAATAGATATTTAAACAGCCTGGTTAAAATTATATATATATATATATATTCTTCCTCCCTCAGTAGTTCAGCTTTTACTCTTAACTCAAGTGATGGTGTCATTTCACTAGTTGTCTAGTCTTCCAGGCCAGATGCAAAAGAAACAAGCAGAAGTATCCCTCCACCATCTTTTTAGTGTGTATGGGTAAAAACTTTCCCATCTCTTCTTCCACATCATACAGAAGCAAGTAGTAGCACAAACACGTGTGTCCCGCTCCTCCCCCCCAGGTAGGTCACCTGTAAGTATCTTTCACCTGGCCTGACTTAACTATAGGGGCTAGTATATGGGCCCCATCTTTTGGATATTTTGGTTTATTGATTGAGCTGTAGTTGAAAGAAAGTTTCTGGACCACTGTTTTGGATCCTAAGGATAGCAGGAGGTGCCGACCCTGTGATTGTGTTCAGAAATGTTGTAATTTATAACAAATTAAAGCTTGTACAACTCTTAATCTTTGAAAGCACAATAAGCCAAGTTTAATTCATGTTTGTAAATGGAATTTTCAAATTTTTGAATGGACTACTTGTTGAAATACATTCTAGCTAGGTGCTGCAACAGTTATATAAACAATTCAGTAAATTAAAAAAGCTCCAAAACACTTTGTGATCTATGTACTGCAAAGGGCCACTTCTTTCAACCTCAATGTTGATTAGCAGTTTCTAAAGGCTATCGACCAAATATGGTGCCATGAAAATATTTCTTAATTACTTAAGTTGCCCTTCCTGACTCTGTTGGTTCCAAGTCTGTAAAGCAAATTTGAAATACGATACCTCCGATTAGGTTTACATACTTATTAGGTTCAGAGGGGTAGCCTGTTAGTCTGTATACAGCAAAAACGAGAGTTCTGTGGCACTTTAAAGACTAACAAATTTAATATTTGCAGACATAAGCTTTTGAGAGACTTCAGTTTGTTAGTCTTTAAAGTGCCACAGAACTCTCATTGTTTATACTTATTAGGCAAAGTCTTGAGACTGTTTGCAAATATTCCCCAAATATACCATTCCGCTCCTTTTTATTTTTAATAAAGCCACCTCTGTTATGGAGCTGACTTATTTATTGGTGCCATAATGCTGTCACAACAGGTTTGATGTGAGTATTTCTGGATGGAACTATCCTTATGAGTTCATGACAGTATCTTGGTAAGCAAGAAAGGAATCTCTGGAATTTTCACAGAATGTGTATACAGTACTGTTCTCACCCATATGAGAATTTAACTTAACACATTGTTTTATTTTTAGTATTTAAATACCACATTCATCCTAACTTTTCAAGCTTTTGGTAAGCACCTCAATCAAGTAAGTAGCTGGCAAGATATTTAAGTAGGTAATTGATAGTTGCAGCCTCTATAGAGAAGCTTAATCCTGTTTAAATATCTATTTTTAGTTATTTTATTTTTTATGGTGGGGAGGAGGAGCACCAAAGGTAAAGTTTTTAAAAGCACCTCAGTCCCATCTTCAAAAACGAGATGTTGGAATCAATACAAGATACATTAAAAACGGGTTCTCTAATTCTGCAATAAGAGTCCACATGTGGAGTCCTACAGTATACCAACATAACTATAGAGCTATAGTTATATTCCCCATGTACACAAGCCCTAAAATCACTTACACACTTTTGGAAAATGTCTCCTTTAGAGGCTGGGATAGGCTTTCAATCAAAATGGAATAAATCCTGGAACTGTATATGTCTATTATCTGAAGTCAGTGATGCCCTGCCCACATTCATAGAGTTGCAGAAATGGGGCCTTAAATTTGTAATAGAACTGGAAAGATAAGCAAAGAGCAACCAAGACTCATGCTACACTGCCTGCAGAATAGACCCACTGAAGCTGCAAGGGATAGCAAATTCAATGTGTTCAGCTTAATCACTTTCCATCCATATATTGCAGATCAGGTGGGAGGTAGGTAAACTAACTTTGACTGAAGTATATTCAATAAGGATGGCATAAAAAGTATTACATGTTGTGTCTGTGCTTCAAGAACAAGGGATACCTCCCTACCACCATCCTCTGCCCCTGGGCGAATAATGAATTGATGTGGGATGCAGAGATCTGTAATGGCATGAGTATTTTTTGCCAAGGACCATAAAATATTGATTAGGTAACATCTGTGTTCTGACCCACATGCTTCTAGGTAACTTATAAACAGACTAAATCTTTGGAAGCACTTGATATTACCCAGGAGTGTTATCTAGTAATGGCAGGAATGTGTCCTAGGAGTTTAAATATCATGAGTCAGACCCAAAATGTCATGGGATGAGTTTACAATTTTTTTTATAAATCTCATGATTTTTAATGTGTGTGGCTTTTTCTGGCCTATTTTTCTTTTAATTTCTAGGTGAAAGCCCCCCTTCCCTCCCAACGTGTGTTCATTACATGTGCAGTTTGTTACACATACAGAAATGCACCTTCCTGCCTACCCAGCATCCTGGCCCCTTTTCCTTCCCTTGCTCCTCATTCACGGTTATTGAATAATGAATGGATGAATAATTCACTATTATTGAATAATGTTCTGTACCTCCTTGTAGGCTGGCAACACAGCCCAGCAGGGGCATCGCGACCCTTCCTTAGGCCCAGGTTCCAAGGAAGGCCACAGCGCCTAGCTACACTGCTGTAAACCACTGAAATAACATGCATCTTGCCTGATACACACCCTCTCTCCTCCATTCCCCTCCTTAAATCTAATATTACTTAAATGGTGTCTATGAGTTTACATTATCAGTAGAATATATTGACCTGAAAAAATGCCCCCTAATTTATGAATACACCTTGTAGATTGTGCGTGTACCTGATTCTACCTTCTTGCAGACAGCTGCTCCTTGCTATATAGTGGCAGCTTTGTTCTGCTACCTTCAGAATCTCCATGAAAGGTTTTAGCTAAAATAACGTTAGAAAATCTTTGCTTTAGAATGTAGCTAAGAGTTTGCCTTGCACCTAATGTATGTGCCTACTTTATAATTAGGTTTTGAATGTACACAGGACATAGTTTGACAGTGCCAAAGTCTTTGTTAACATATTGCATAATTATAACAAATGAGCTAAATGCAAATAGTCTCTTTTCCCAAGGCATATTTAATGAGATATTAGAGCATGACATTTGTGTCCTAGTGCTCCATGTGTTGTAAAATCATCTAGCACATCAAAAGCATAGTGCAACTGCTCTGAACTTTCGTGTTAATTGACATGTCTGCAGGAGTCTTGGAATGTTTAGTCATATGCAAACCAGTGTATTACTAAAGGGGAAACTTTTGGACAAGCTGTTTCACAATTTTTGTTTTGTAAAGGCACTTGTCTTTGCTGTGGCTTGGGAATAGGAGCTCAGTACTCTTAAAGGATGAGAACGTTGAATGTGCCAAAGCTTTGAGTGTCCAGCTGGCATGGCTGGAAAAACTTGCTTGTCTGGTTGCCTTTAGTAACAATATTGCATGTGTTGAGTGGGATAGGAGTCTTCTGAGGGATTGACGCCACAGTTGGGGCAGAGCAGCTTCTTCAGGAGAGGGGAGTGAGGGAGCAGAGAGGCTTCTAAAAACTCTCTCTCTTTGCTGGATGGGAGTAGGGAGCAGAGGACCTGAGGGGAAGGCATTTGTGTAGAATCAACTTCACCAATACTAGTCATTTTCTCCCTTGTGGAAAACACCTGTGTAAACATCAACAGAGGAGTAGGAAAGCCTTTGAAAGAAGATTTTTAAAATAAAGTAAATTCAGGACATGGCATCTATCGGAAACTGGGGTTTTAAAACAAATGTGGTGTTGGCAGCGGCCCTTTAAATCTAATCTCACAGCACAGGATACCAACAGACTAGCGAAGCAGGCCTGTTTGTGCATGTGCACATGCATTCAGTACTGTATCCTCTCAGAGACTTTGAGCACAGTGCTGCTTTCTGTGCAGCTAGTGTTGAGCCCCAGCTAAAAACATTACAGAGAACCCAAGTCTCTTCTTCATTCTCTGATGTTATTGCACAATGAGACATTGAAATACACCCAGTGGAATTTTCAAATGATAATCCCTTTGGAGCTGTATGGAGTGGAGAGACTGTTCATAAGGGGCATGTCTATATTGGAAACTTCCATTGGCATAGCTACGTCTCTCAGGGGTGTGAAAAATCCACACCACTGAGAGATGTAGCTATGCCAACCTGACACCCAGTACAGATAGCTCTATGCCAAGAATTCTTCCATTGACCTAGCTATTGCCTCTTAGGGAGGTGGATTACATACACCGATGGCAAAATCCCTCCTGTCAGCCAGCGAAGGTGGTGTCTATACTGAAGTGCTACAGCAGCACACCTGAGCTGAGAGATTTCCTGAAATGTCTCACCCTGCCTTGTCTGTTTAGTTTCATGATCTCTGTCTTGGTCAAAAGTGGGGTTAGATTTCCTCTATAGTCTATTATGGTGCTAGTAGGAATTAATCACTTTGGAAAAATAATTTCTGGGTTTTTTGGGTGGGATAGGTTGAGGGCTTCTTTTAGAGCGTGGTATGGACAAAGAGGACAATGACAATAAAAAGTGACTTTTTATATAGTCTAGAAATAATGGTATCTCTTGCATAGTTAATATTCTCTCTCCCCCCCCCCTCATTTTTTTAAAAGTTCTCAGTAGGTTTTTGCAGTTCTTAATAGGAAATCTCAAAATAAGGATCACAGTACCCCAGAGTGAGGACTAGCTTCCATCTACTCTTACTGATGTGCTGCGTATTTGACAGATCCTATATTTATATATCACATTTTGGTGCTCCCATGTCATTCAAACGTTCCATTAGTTGTTTGAAAAAAAAGAAACAGCAGAAAAACACTTATCCCTTTGTAATGTTAGAATATTCCATGATTTCATGATTAATCCTATATGTATAATACATATATAAATAAATATATAAAACATGCTTTGATGGAAGATAACATTTGTTAATCATTACAAAGTATGTTGGATTTAAACCTGCTTGTATCTTAGTTGACTTCTGGGTGGGGTTTTCAAATGCACCAAAGTGTAAATCTTGTACATTACATTGCTATAAATGGCACCATCTAAATATTTTGCTGATTTCTCTCTCTCTCTTCTGTCTTCCCCATGACTGAAACAAAGTTTCATCTACCCCCACCTGTGGCACTTTTGCCAGGGCTCAGTTAAAGAAAATGTTCAGATACCTTCAGAAAACCCTGCATTTACACTTCATGCCATCTGTTTGGGATTAGCTAGCAGTGAACTAATGCATAGGGTTACAGCTGTTTCACGTGGAACTAGATTGTGCTCTGTTGCAGTAGGACCTTTTTTTCTTGAAATGAAAATAGTACTCAGATAATGTTTTCCATTCCACCAGTGTATGTAATTCCAGGCTGAAATGCTTCTTGCTGATGACACCCCTATTTCAGAAGTAACTACAGATGCATGCATGCTGCCTTAAAACTATCTATTATTTTGAAAAAAAGGGTTTGCTTGAACTTGTGCAACAAACCAGCTCTCTTCTTGTGAACCATCAGTCTCTGCAGAATTTCATTTTGTTGGCATAGAGGTATGATTCACATTCTAGGATCAGGTTTAAATCCCAGAAAAGCAGTTGAAGAGATTGTAAAAATTAGTTGCACCTATACATTTGTAAGCAAGGGTGATCGTGTGGCTGAAAAACCAGGATGGAACTCAGGAGATGGGTTACATTTCAGTGTCCGCCATAGATTCCTGTGTGACCATGATCCATGAATAAATCACCTGACTTCTTTGGACTTCCATTTCCCCATCTGTAAAATGGGAATCATACTTCCTCTCCTACAAGTGTGTTGTCAATATAAAATTCATTACAATTGATGCTCAGGTACTAACTACCATGTTGGGGACTGTATTAGAACTTAAAGAAAGACATTTTAATAAAGCCAAATATTATGGAAAAAAATTTTTCAGTGAGACCCTCTGCAATGCTGTCTGTTGAGTCTGCGAATAGAGAATCAATAGTTGTGAGTTGTCCTAGGTTTCAGAGTTAATGTTGTTAGCATAGTAAGACAACCAATCAATGAACACTGAAATATCAACATTAACTCCCTTTCACTGCTAATAATCTTAGCAGAAACAGCCACCTGTTTGGGATTGTGGGAGGAGCTTGGGTAGAGTGTCCTCCCATCTGATTGAAAAGGCCAGGATAAGATTTTTTTAGTCAAGACTATTCTAGAGTAATTTTTTGGATGGAATTTTAAGAGGAGCCTATGGTAGTTAGGGTCCAGTGAACGTTCAGCACTTGAGTCCCTTACACACTATTTGAAATCCCAGCTATGTTAACATTTATCATAGTTTTGACTATGAAACCTGACCCTTCCAGTGCTTTATGATATGTTTTATATATATTGTCATAAACTTTAACATGACAGCTTTCTAGGTTCCTTTCAATAGCACTGTTGATATTTAAAAAATACTTAATCTCACGGAGATAACAAACTACAGAAATGCAACAAATCATCCTTGACAAACACTCCTACATTTCTTCCCTCGTCATCTTCTTTGATGATAAAGTTGCTATTGTCAGTGGCTTATGGGTTAGAGTTGGTATTGTTTTTCAGGCTAATCTGGCACATTGTATTTTTGTCACAAGGATACATTTTGATTGTGTAAAACCACATTTTTAAAAAAGTTAGGAATTTATATTTTCATTAATTGGATTGTAAGTATTTTGGAAATCCTTTGTTTTTTGCTCTGTGGAAGATGTTCCCAGGGAGTATCTCTGAAGAATGTATGGTGTTGAATTCAATAACGTCTTGCTCTGTTAATATTTTATAATGTGTCTAGTAAGTTTGTGGTTCCAGATTGTTAGCCCAGTAAGAAGCTGGAATTTAAGCCTCTTAAAGTAGCATTTCCCTTGAGGTTTCAGTGGTTGAGTTGGACTGAGTCCCTCTGTCTGCTGATGAGTATAGATTGTGTGAATGGACACTGGGTAACATTTTAATAAGCAACTTAGGCTCCTAAATCCAATTGACATTGAATAGGATTTAGATGCTTTTGAAATATTGACCTGATAACTACATTGTACTTGCATGGGAACAAATGCCTCATTTTCTTTAGCAATAATATTCTAAAAGCACATGTTTAACACATGCAAACATTTTAAAATACCAATACATACAAGGAGTGTGATTCTTCAGGAAGTTATTGATCAATGTTATCTTTAATACTAATCAGAAGCAATGCTCAAGCACGTAACACCCCAACTGAAATCTAGGAAAAATCATACAACTTTGTGAAACCTTCCTGAAATGTATAGTCCGGACGGGTTCTGTGGCATATAAGACAGAGAGCAAACTGGAAAATTGCTTTAATTTCTTTACATCAGCAGCATTGATTCACAACCAGCTGACTGCCCTTGTAATTCTTCTATTACTGCTATCTTCATCATCCCTGTCCTGTTCCTTTGGTTTATTTGTTGCATCTCCTTATTGCATCATGCTTGAAATTAGGTGGCTAGTCCTTGAAGGCAAGGGTTTGTTTGTATATAACATCTAGGCTCTGATCCTGTTTTATGACTTCTGGGCCCTACTGTAATACTAATAATAAGTGAGAGCCAGGGACATGCATCTGCTTTGGCCATGGAGGGGAAAGAAAAAGGGTTTAAGTGTACATTACGAATGAACTGAAAGCCCTTGTTTGGACATTGATCAGATTTTATTTTATGTCAACAATGCAAAGGGCACAGGATAGGATAAACCGAAACAATAATGTGAGTCAGCACACTTCTAAATCTATATAGCGCTTCTTTGTGTGTAAATATCTCTGCAGGTCATCTATATGTCAAAGAGAAATAGATAAATGTGCTTCCGACTGCTACCTCCCTCTCCCTGCTTTCCAAGGCACAGGGAAAACACAGTACTTGGTGCTTTGCTTGTTATAGAACTAAGCAAAATGCCAAGGTTTTCCTCTCTTGTCACCTGACAAGTGGATTCAAATGTACATAACCTGATAAAAGCCTTGTTTCTTTGTAAATGTTTGTACTGCTGTTGGTACAACAGCCCATAATGCCTCTGATTTGTTCAGTTCTCAGATTGGAATTTTAATTCACCTCTGTTTTACTTTTGCTTTAGGGTTCATTGGAGACATACTAGCTCTCTACTGCCATTGTGGATGCTCAGCCCTTGAGAGCAAAGAGAATAAATCTAAATCTTTCCATCGTAACACTGGGGTCTCTTCTTGACTTTCTCAGCATAAACTTGCGCAGCAAATCACTGGGAAAAATATTTGGGAACTCCTATGGCTTTGGCACTGTTGTCCCAATCCCTGCCAAATGTGGAGCCCACTTACATCAGGGCTGACATTGGCCAATGACTCCAAAGCCATGGCTACACTACCTCTTATGTCGGCAAAATTTATGTCACTCGGGTGTGAAAAAACCACCCCCCGGAGTAACATAAATTTCGCCAGCCTAAATGGTAGTGTGCACAGTGCCATGTCGGCCGGAGAAACTCTCCCGCCAGCGTAGCTACTGTGCTCGTTGAGGTGGTTTTTTTTATGTCGACAGGAGGGCTCTCTCCCGTCGGCTTAGAGCGGCTACTCAAGTTATCTTATAGCGGCACAGCTGCATCAGTAGGTGCTGCTCTAAGCTTGCTAGTGTAGACATGGCTTAAAAAACCATGTGTGTCCAAATAATTTGAAAAAAGCATTTATTTCAACAGGGCGTTGGGACCCTTGAATGTGGTGTGAAAAGTTTAAGCCATTGCTAAAGGGAATATGATGATCTTCTCTCATCTTCCTTACTCTCTTGACACCTCAACTAATTAAACAAAAAAAGTTTTTTTTTCCTGATGGCTTCATTCTAAAGAAGCTGCTTTAATTTTATACTTGATAGTTTCAATAAGGAACTAGCAGGAATGGAACTGTCATATTGACAGCAAAAATGTGACTCTTTCAACTGTTACTTAAGGATCCAATCCATAATTCATGGGAAGGCGTGTGTGGGAGTCTGAACGGGGTGTGAGATGGGTTTCTTTTGTCTAGTTTGAAAAAATCCAATTTGAATGGGCTTTTGGTCTTGTTAATACCTTTTTTGAAAGTGTTACACTTTACAACCTGTAGTGTGAAAGCATTTATATACCAGTGTAGCTTATTTCGCTTTATTCCCAGTTACATCAGGATAAGTACTTTAATTCTGGTATAACTGTGCCCATACTGGGGGAGTTGTACTGCTATATTGGTATAATTAAGATGGACACCTTTTGTGTGTAAACAAGCCCTTGATCACATTTCTTGAAGTGGATGGGTGGGGGAGTCGGGGGATGAGTATGAGAAAGAGAGAGAGTCTGTGCTTCAAACTGCTGCTGTTTATTCTTGTATTATTCACTGGAATAGACATGAAAGTAATAGAAAAGAGAAGCTTAAATTTTGGGTGATCTTGTCAGTGGGTTTGTGCACCAGCAGCTATAGCAGTTTTTCAATGTCTTAAATTTTAAAAAATTAATGCTATTACATTTAAAAATAATAAACCAGGATCTCTGAATTGCCATATGAAACCAATTAAAAAGCTGTTTCACGCCGGAGAAATACACCGAGTATTACCATATACTGTAGTCCCACTAAGAAGATGTCTGTTTGTAATTGGCCAAAAGTGGTCAAATGCAATTTGGGAAGCTCTTCTTTTCCCGATTAGTCATTTAAATGAGAGGTTTTTATTTTTTCTGGCTTTTGTATTCCTCATCACCACTCCCATGCCTTTAAACAAGGCTTTTTGTGTCTCTGGCATGGTTTCAGTCCTGTAATGCTTGTTAACTATACTGGGAAAATAAACTCCTGAAAGTTTTGGATTGTTTGTGTCCTCAGAAACACATAACTTGAGATTGGGGTAAGGAAAGGAAAAGACCTTTTTTCTTTTTCTGCTATTCAAAGTGGGTGAGGGCAAGATTGGCTGAAGTTCATGGGATTGGGTGTCTTAATTTAAATATGGAGTATTTGCCTCTCAGTTACTGGTCTGAAAAGCTGGATGGTCTTAGTCTAGTCATAGTGGGTGGATATGTTCTTATCAATTTGGCACTCTGTAGCACGGGGTCCGGTCCGGCCCTGCGGTTGTGGCCCTTCTTCGGGCCCCGGCTCGGAGGAACACCACTGCACCTTCCTGCACAGGGGAATGTTAGCTTTGGCTATGAGTCTATCGCCCCGGCCCTCAGGCAGGGCGGGCGGGCGAGCAGTGGGTCCACTCTCTGGAGCGGAAGGGAGCAGGAGGCTCTCTTCGGGGTGGCTAGGGAAGGGGGGAGAGAAGAGGGACTCAGGCCCACCCATCTCCACTGCGTCCCAGCCCAGGGCCCTAGCAGTGGCAAAAGCGGCCGCCACTGTGTCGGCAGGGCTCCTGCCGCAACACACCAATTAGGCCTCAGATTCAGCCACAAGCTATGGCTGCCCCTGGGCCACTTCCTCCTCGCTGGCCCCTGTACCTGTCTCCTCAGTATCATGGGGGTATTCTGTCTGGGGTTGGCCCATCAGTCCCTCCTCATCCACAGGCGGCAATGCAGGGAGTTCCTCTTCAAGGGGCAGCTCCTCTAGGTCATTTGGCACAGGGAGGGGCTTGGCTTCCGGCAGCTCCTCCAGGTCCTGTCCCAACTTCGGGGGCTCAGCAGCCAGCAGCTCCTCTAGGTCCTGTCTGACCTCGGGGGGTATCTTCCACCCGGGTTGCTCCAGGGCCTCTGCCCAGTCCCGGGGCTCCGGTGACTCGGACCAGTCCCGGGGTCTGGGTACCTCAGCCCAGTCTCTCTGGCCGGGTTGCCTGGTCCAGCTCCAAGAAGGCCCTATCCAGTCTTCAGGCCTGGGTGGGGCTGGGGTTGGTCGGTGGCTCTGCTCCGGCCTAGGCCCCTGCTGCCGGAGCAGCACGTCTGTCTCCAGCGGCAGTCTTTCTCTCTCTGAGCTGTGGGGCCTGCTTCTTATAGCCCCAGCCCTGGCTGAGGCTCCGCCCCTCTGGTGCTGGATTGGTCGGGCGGCAGGACCTATCACTAGCCGGCCTCCCGGTTGCTGGGCAGACTGGGCGACCGGCCCTTTTTCTGTCCAACCCCACAGTTGTGGCCCTTCTTCGGGCTTCCTACCCACACTGTGGCAGAGTTTTGGCAAGAAGACCACGAATTTGAATGGTGGGGAGACTCAAGCCGGTTCTGCATTACAGACGTTTCCCAGCATAGCTCTGTCGCTCAGGGCTGTGATTAGTTTGTGGCCTCTGACCAACACAGCTTTGTAGTGTAGATGCAGTTGTACCACAAAAATGCAGTTTTGTTGGAATAGCTTATTTCACTGGGGTTGGGGGTGCGTGGAGTAAGCTTTATTGGCAAAAGTGCAGTTTTGCTGGTGTGTCTAAACTAGGAGCACTTTTTACCAGTATAATATACTGGTATAACTCTACCAGCAAAGTGTTGCTAGTATAGACCTGGCTTCACTTAGGGCATGTCTACACTGGGCAGCTCTGTCGGCACTGCAGCCATCGATGTAGCAGCATCGATTGAATGGATCTGGTGAAGACATGCTCAATTGATTGCTGAGAACTTCTCCTGTGGATTTGGGTACTCCACCAGAATGAGAAGCGCAAGCTATGTCAACGGGAGAGTGTCTCCTGTCAACATAGCATAGTGAAGACAGTGCGGCTACTTGATGCATGGTATGTCAATGTTAGTTATGTCACTTACGTAATGTAACTTGCATCGATGAAGCCATGCAATGTAGACCAGTCTTTAGTCTCTTTTCCCTAGCGACGGTTCCTCCTGATCTGGGCTGAGTTCTGCTGCAGGGGAGTTTGGCACTGCTGCTGCCTGTGCAGTACTTGTTTTGTGGAATAACAGAGATTTCAGTTCCCCAGGCTGTGAATCCAGCACTTTTCATATACCGGAAAAAATTCCCGTCAAGTTACAAAGTAAAAGAAAAGAAAAGAAAAGAAAGAGCTGTGTGGATTATAGTTCTCCAGACCCACTGTTTCCAATAGACATTCCACTTCTCCTATTGACTAAAGGCAGGCCAAGTCTTTGATCCTAAATCAGTGTTTAGGACCATCCCAGGTTCTCTCCCTCCAAGCCTGGAGAGAATGCAGACTTTAAATCTGTTTTTAGGTTCATTGTTTTATCGAATAAAAATGGCTTAAGCAGGAATCTGGGAATGCTTTACAAATTTGTGGGTATATAGGTAAATTGTCAATACGATCAAAGAAGACTAGCCATATTGGAAATAGGGCAGCAAATCTGTGAGCCAACAGATTTCCATGGGAAATTTTCTGTGGGAATTTCCTGATGCAGTATATGAGAACTAGCTAATCAAAAATGTATGTGACATGATCCTGTACATAGCAGTACGCTATGACATATTGTGCAAGCAAGTGACCCTGCTTTGATGATTTAATAGAAACTGGAAAACAATTATCTTTACTGAAAAGGTCAGAATCTTGTACTAAATCAGAATTCCCTCCCACCGTAGATATTCCTTAAGGATCAGGAATGTCTTCCGAACCCACATCTTCAGCTTCTGAGCAGTCCCCCTCTTCTCCAGCATCTCCACGTTCTCTCCGCCTGCCCGAAAACCGCAGAACAAGAGATCGATCTCCATCGCCCATGCGAGGTTACCTTATCCCCAGTCCCCTTCCAACCCGACGGACCAGGACGTTTTCAGCGTGAGTATTGGAGGGGCAAAAGGGGAGGAGGGAAGGATTCCTAGTGACATTTAATATGATCTCATTTAATAGTTTTCTATGAATTTGCACAAAAAACAAGTTTAAAAGTTTAATAGAGTGATTCAAGGAATATATTAGCTTTCATAGTATAAACCTGCCCTCGTTGGGTTCGGGTGCATGCTGTTTTGTGGGTTTTGAAGCTTCCATACAAATTGTGTGTGTGTGTGGTGGGGGGAGGAGAAGGAGGGGAGGAGTGGTTGTTTTTAATTAGTTAAGGCTCTGATCTTCCAGTACAATCTGCCTTGTGCTCATTCTTCACTTTCCATGTCCTACCCATCCAGTGCAGGCCCCTGAGGATTCTACCAAGACCAGGTTGATCCAGAGTGGCCTAGTGAAATAAATATTGCAGGAGTGTCTTCCCCACAGAGCTCACAGTCTGGTCACTTTCGGCTGACCATATGACATTACAGAGAATTCCCAGTGCCTCCATAATAAAGCTGTGATCCAAAGTCCATTGAAGGCAATGGGAGTCTTTCCCTTGACTTCTATTAACTTTGGATCAGGCTCTAACTGGTCATACACCTTGTCGCTCTAATATCCTGGGACCAACACAGCTACAACTACATTGCATATATATAATATGAAGCCATGTTCAGCCATTAGACCCTGATCCTGGAATGAGGTCTTTATGGGAGCAGAGATGTGCCCAAGCAGACCTCATTGCACAGTAAAATACTACCTAACTAAGACCTCAGTATTTCAGTTTGTCTGTATTTTAAATGCTCCTGTATCTAGTTGACTTGGTATGTTTGTAATCTGTGTTTTGCTCCTGTGTAATCCAGTTTCTCTCTTCAGAAGTTAACATTACTAATTCACAGCGTAATTAAGATTGATGCTATTTATATTAGCAGTTGTGTTCACAGTGAGTTTAGAAAGCCCCCACAGCAGAAGACCTGAATTTAACATGATGTTAATTACAAAATACTTCAGTTGCTCTGAAATTTTATAATGGACCATTTTATGGTTTAAAAAAACTCATGAAGTGCTTGCTGAGTTTGATGTCTTGGCTTGATGTGACCATAAAAACCACCTCAGGGTTAGACTTTTCCTATGCCTAAATGTCACATTAATAATTAATTATAGAATTTAATTGTTATCAGTCATTAATCTCCACGCCAGCTCTTAGAGACTTTCAGTGTTTGAGGGTTTTTTTTTTTTTGGCTTCTGCAATGCTCTAATCACTGTTAATTGTTAGAATTTTGCTGGTTTGGTAACCCGTTTTGACTGCCCTTTTTAAACAAAAGGAGCTCTAAGACAGTTCAGTCTGAAGCTGTGTGGAAAGAGAGACTGTGGTGGAAAACATCTTTTTGCACCAGTTAGATTTAAAAAAATTTTTTTTTCTGATGTGTGAGACCTGAAATTCTCTTCTTTCAGGTGGTTCATTACAGATTTAAGGTTTTCTTCTATAAACCTTGCTGGGAGGAATGCTTTATTTTCTTGAATAGTCTGATTTGAAGTCAATGGATTAGGCCTTGTCTACACTACAAAGATAGGTCAACCTGTGTTTGGTCTACTTACAGCCACCGCATTAATTACTGCAGTGGTTGATGTCCACATGAAGTTCCTTGGTGCACGTACTCACCTCTCTCAGCTCTGCTGGCAGCTCCCTGCCCCACAGGCTTCTGGACTCCTGGCAGGCTGTCCCCCACTCTGGTTCCCCAATGGGAGTTGGGGGAAGCTGCCTGGGGCTTTTCAGCCCCCCGGGGAGTAGGGTCCAGCTGCCCCAGCTTTTCACCCTGCTCCCAGATTGGAATGGGGTCCTGCTGCTCAGCTCTTCAGGAGAGTGGGGAGCAGGAGCTGGGCTCTAGCTGCCTGGCTTTCTTGGCAATTTCATGGCTCCAGCCAGAATGACAGCCAACAGCCGATGTAAGGAAGGAGTGCAGTGTCTACACTGACACTACATCGCTCTAACTACACCGACATAAGCCCATGATCTCTCATTGAGGTGGTTTTATTTCATCGGCATAGCCTGGGAGTGACATTGGTGGGAGGGAGGGATTTCAGTGTGTACACCTCCACTGTTTTGTCGACAAAAGTCTGTAGTGTAGACCAGCCCTTACTCAGGGTAGTGAGTGTTATACCAAGTAATAAATACTTACAGGGTCAAGCCCTTAGTCAGCTTATTCATGGACTCTTTTTTCAGTGTGTGTGTATTTTAGTTTCTGCCCCATTTTCTCACTACTGGGGCTTGTGGCTTTAAATGAATGACTTCGGGATTTTCTTTTAAGTGATTTTATAATTCACTAAGATCTAAATAAACCTTCTGAAAGTGATATCATGAAAATTATGACTTGTTTAAGTGGCAATACAAATGACTGACTGAGGGTTGGCCATGTCATAATGGAATCCAACCAGCAGCTCAGAAATGAGAGAGAAGCGACAGCAGTGTTGAGCAAGGGAGAGGTAAGAGAGGCTGTTGACAAACTGTAACGCTGCATTCCCACCTCCCACAAACTGTAGATTGGATTACACATGGCGGCGGTGGCACAACAACAAACAAGCAGTACTGGAAGATCAGGGACAAAGTGAAAGGTGGGATGAGGAAGCTAATGCAGCAATCAGCTGACCATGTTTCGTGGCCTGCTGCTCCTAAGGAAATACATGTATTAAATTCAACTGTAACTTTATCCATTCAGCCACCTCAATGCCTCAGCTTTCTCAGGGCCCCCAGAATCCATGGCTCTTGTTCTTGGCTATTGTCTTACATTGTCACTATTTTTTGCACAAGGCCCACAATTTTCTGCTACTGCATTATTCATTTATGTCCACAAACTCTTTCTTATAGTCCTTGATTTAGCTGAATGCATGACATTGGGTGCATCACTTAACCTCTCTGTGCCTTGGTGGGGAATATCTGTAATGTAGGTCTAACACTTGCCTATGAAGGGCACCTGAGAAGTGATGGCTGGAGTGCAAACATCTTGCCTGGTCTTTTTTATTTATTTTTTTTAAATAACCATTCTAGTGGGTCACAGGTGGAGAAGAAAAAGAATGAATGTGTAGGATATAAAGATAAAATCTGAATATTGGCAAGGCAATGTTAACACATACACCCATGGAAAAAGCACTACAGGTGAGGAACACAGTCAGTGAAAATGGAATTAACTTCATTACAACCTGATGGATCTGTAAAGTATTTAGAAAGGTAGTATGGCTGCCTGGGTATCCAAATAAAAGGAGGCGGAATGGCTAAATCACAAAATGATTGTGAGCTTTTTTTATCCTAGTTCACTCAAATAAATGGTTTTATGATCAGTAGATCTGATGCTTTATCATACCAATTGCCTATTCAGCTACAGCTATTGCAGGTCTGGTGAAAATAGGGGGAAATGGCATATGAGCTTTTTATGATGGGTGGATGTTATACACACCAATTGAGGGCTTGATCCTGAAGTCCATAGAAGTTACTTATATTGACTTTATTGGCTCCTGGCTCAGGCCCTGTAGCAACAGTTATACAAATATCTACAGGGGAGCCAAGGACAAGACTGCTCTGTGTGAATAGCCACTTCCAGAAAATCTGTACTGTAAAGCAATCCCAGAACATGTTTAAAGATGTCAGCTGCTGGACTACAGCAGCAGCATAGATCTGTATTGATTTTGACCCATATTTAAAGGCCATTGGGGTGCAAGATAAGATGTGTGTAGCATGAGACACTGTACATTACAATAGTTTGCACAGAGGCATATTAGTGGGAGGTGACTGAACATCTGGACTGTTGTATTCAGTTTGGGTGGTATTCTGTAGCTGTGGTGTTGGTGGAAGCCCTCATATAACTGCTGAACATTATTTGTGTCCCTCTCCCTGTGCAGGACTGTGCGGGCCTCTGAAGGTCCCATCTATAAAGGAGTCTGTAAATGCTTCTGTCGCTCCAAAGGCCATGGCTTCATTACTCCTGAGGATGGAGGGCCAGACATCTTTGTACACATTTCTGAGTAAGTCTTTCAAGTTCAAGTAAGTCTCCCCACCTCCCCAACATTACTCAGGTTATAAAGGGGAATGGTCTGTGCTGTGTAACCTTAACTTCAGTGCAGAAAAATATGCAAGTGTTATGGAAAGTAATAGACTAAGCTTGTTTATTGACCAGTACTATAAAGTCAGATATTTTTAGACCAGAAGGGACCATTAGATAATCTAGTCTAACCTTCTGTAGGTAACAGGCCTTTACATTTCACCTAGTTTATTCTGCATTGAGTCCAATAACTTGTGTTTGAGTAAAGTATACCTTCCAGAAAGGCCAAGAACTCCCAATTCTCATTCACTTTTTTCTCTCTCAAGTTTTTCCTCCCAATCAATTGCCCTCATAACTTTCCTCAGCTTTGGGAAATTAGCCCTTAAAGCATCAAGTATATGTATTACTGTTTGGGACAATACTCTGTTTGCCCACACTGAATGTGATCGGATTATGATCACTGGTTCCTAGACAACCACCAACTTCCAGTCCAGTGATTAATTCATCTTCATTTGTCATAATAAGTTCCAAAATCGAGTTAACTTGTGTTGGGTGCGTGACACTGTACACTGCAAACCCCATATTCATAATTTCCATACAGTTGTAATAATTCATATTAAGCATGCCATGTAAAATAGCTGATGAAAAGTCATAATCTGCTAAAACACATTGTGCTGTCAAAATATGCATATCGCTAATATTTTTATATAGTAAGATTTTGCTGTTATTACAATGTGCTTGCTAGTTGCCAGCAGTCTCAGGTGGTACCCCAGGGGGCGGCCTGTCACAGGGTGCAATACCTTTTTTGTTAAAAAATTATCATTTATAATTTTTAGAAACTCCAAGTGAGTTTCCTACTGGCTTCATGAGCCCTGCAGCATGTGTTGCCCGTATTAAAGTCTGCAGCAACATCAGTTTTTCTTTCCACGCTTCACAGATGGGTGCTTAAGGAGTAATTTATTCTGTTCTCTGTGTTGATTTGGTGGCCCGTAACAAACCTCCACTAGTATCCCTTTTCATGAGTGGCGTTAGTTAGCAATTGATCCATATGCATTCAAGGTCCTGTAGTTCTTAGTTATCAATAATTTTAAAACAGATAAATAGTGTCTTTAATGTAGAATGTGCCCTCCCCCCACTCCCTACCCCCATCTCTTTTACACACTCCGTCCTTCCTGAGCGATTTAACATTCCAATCATGTGAATCATCCCACCAGGTTTCAGTAATACCAGTTGTATCAAATTTCTTCTGATAAATGAGAATTGCCAGTTCCTTTAGCTTGTATCCCAGACTCCCAGCATTGGTATATAAGGAGCTGAAAAATTTCTTCTCTTCACATTCTTTCCATATTGGCTCAGTTTGTTCAAACCCATGGAGTTTGAGTTTACTATGTTTGCCTCTTGCACCTTCCCTTTTGTTGATCCTTCAGTAATTCTTCGTTTAATTATGGGCATTTGTTTACTCTGGCTTTTCAGTGAACTGTTGCTGTGGAAGTTGGAGCAAATGAGGTTCTTGATAAATCTGTACCACTTTGATAATGTATAACTGGAGTCGTCTCATGCACTATCAACCCCCCTTACTCATGCTAGACTTGCAAATAATGCATGTACTCTTGAAAACATGTATCTCTGGGTGAAATGCTTTACTATGGGGACTATTCACTGGAGTAAGCACTATCCCCAGTAGTGATTGTCCACAGGTTCAAGCCCCGTTGATGGTGTTAATGATTTATCTGTATTATAGTAGTGTCTAGAGATGGTTATTGAGATTGGGGCCTTGTTGTGCTAGGCTCAGTTTGGCTCTGCACAAACATCTTGGAAGGGATGATCTCTGCCCTGAAAAGCTTACCATGTAAATAGACACAGCAGATAGAAAGTGGGAGGGAAACAGGCAGGCCGTTGGCAAAGGTGGGAATTGAACATAGGTCTCCTGAGTACTAGTCTAGTGTCTGATCTACTGAATCACATTGCCTCTCATTTGTGTTTTACCGAGTAATTTACTGAGTAATTCCTGACCTTTTTTCTCTGATGATCCCATTGTTACTAGTGCCCAGTTTTTCTGAATGCATCATGGCCTAATGCACAGCTGTATTCTGTTTTCCTTCCAAATACTGTGTTATAAGAAGGTTAGCAAGTTTAACACTCCCAAGTTTTGTAGTACCTAGTGAAGACTGCATATGCGTAGGGCCTAATTTTTCTTTCATTGAAGTCAATGGGAGTTTTTCCATTAATATTAATAAAAACAGGATTGGGCCTTTAGTTTAAATGTTCAGTTTCAGATAGAGTTTTAAAGTAGTTGACATTTCCCTCCCTCTTATTAATATGTGCAATTACCAAAGTACTGAAGATTTCAGTGCACTCCATATTCTTCAATTATTCTAAAGTATGTTTCAGGTAGGTGGAAATAGCTTTTGTTTGAAAGTGAAAGGAAGTATCACTGACTTTTGATTCTGACACCAAGCAGTGCAGAAATGATGATTTAATAACTCTTTGCTTTTCAGCATCTTGCATTGGGAATAAAAACACTGTTCTTCATTAATGGGAATTGCTCATTTCAGGCATGTTGTATAACCCATAATGGCTCAGTAGGATTCTAGTGACTCAGTTATCATTATATAGTGTCACTTTCAACATATGAGCTTGTTTATAGGGGTGCATTTCTTCTCTATTCTTTTCAGCCTCTGGCCTCTCCCAAGTGTGACTTTGACTAGGAGTGACATGAAACTGGTTGACTATGTTTGTCACACAGTCATTTTGGAACAAAACCAGAATGTTTTATCTGTGCTCACCAACTTTAGGGATTGAGATAAAAAGGGACCCCATTGAATTTTGCTCATCTCTACAAATGCAGGGGAGGTCAGTGGATGTTCTAACCAGCAGTGTTAATCTGACTGCTTCCCACCACAGATGAATATTACTTTAAACTGAAAACCAGAAGCTTTGATTTTAATGTAAAGAAATGCAGTGCAGTGGTTGGGATGTTGTTTTGTTTCCTCTGAGCGGCTTTGGTAAGATTGTCTGATCCTCTTTTATTTGCTCCCACAGCTGTGAGGAATAGCAAGGTTACATTTCAATGAAAATATTTCTCATAAACCCATCAAACTAAAAGGACCGCACCAAATTAAACCACTCTTCTGTATGTTTTACCTACCATTGTAACAAGTAATTCCTAAATTTACTAGAGTTGACAGAGATCAGAGAATAGAAGTTCTCTGGTTCAGTTTGTTTTTACTTTGTTCTTTTCATAGTACTTGTGTATATTCGGTTTCACTCATTTTCCAGCATAGGCAGTCAGGCCCTGATCCTTCAAACTGTTCACCGTGGGCCGATCTTTATGCCCACGTGGAGCCCTGTAGTATTGATTCGCATAATAGGTGTATGGTGGAATTTCCGTTTCTCAAATTATGACTCCGTATTCTCTGATACAGAAACTCAATATGTAACCAAACCAAAGGCTGATCCACAAAACTGGTGGCTTCGGCTTTTACTGAACTTCTGCATAAAGTATTGACTCCAGAAAACCAAGCACTTTTATTGAAAAGCTTCCTGTAGATTTTTAGAAATGCTCATATTAGCATATTGAAAAGTACCTAAACTAGAAAGACATTATAGCCTATCGAGTGCTTTAAGGTTTTCACGCACTTTGTCCTTGTTTAGAGCTGGGCTTGAAAAATCCACTTGCTAATGGTGGGTATGAAACTTTCCCTGGCAAATGGGGAATAGAAAGGTCCCTAAGCCATCAACTTCTGCAAAATCTAAAATTTCATTTAAGAATAACAAATGTCTTGTTTCATGGTCCCATAGGAAGCCCAGGGCAAAAGGATCTCTGCTCTTCTAATTCCTTTTCTTCTCTTAACCACAAGGCAATGCTTTAAAATGAACCACTATCTCCAAGGTAAAGGTGTTATTGTAGCAGCAATGATTATAGCAAATTTTCTGTCCTCATGAATATCCTATCTCCTTTGTCCTGGTTTCATAGCCAGCAATTTAACGGAGACTAATGGTAGCTCACATAAATGCTGGGCTTCTTGACTATTATTGAAGCATAACAACTGATGTGACCGTAATTTATTCTTCGTTTTCTATCTGTCCTTCCCAAGAAGACTGGGTGCAGTTCTTGATGGATGACAATCGGGGTTTGAAGCTTTTGTGTGGTAGTCAGTAGTAGAGGACATCCCTGCCGAGCTGGCTGGACAGCAGTTCCTCAAACCATCATGCTGGTGTAGGACAGAACAGTCAGGGAAGTGTGTGGAAGAGTAGAAGAGGAGCTGCTGGGTAGCACCAGGTAGGCACTGCAGCATGTGCACTGTGGGTCTTTTGGGGCTGTGGAATGTCCATGGTGATAGTTGCTAGACCACCTGCTAGCGTTCTAGTGAGCACTAGGTAGGAATCCTGCCCTCCTGTTTTGTCAGTGCATTTGGAAGAGGGCGCACAGTGCAGAACAGAATTTGGCCATAAACTCACCTGACTGCAGAGGTGAGACTGGCAGCTAGCTCAGCAGAGAGCGTTAACAAGTGAATGAACCAACATCTGCTTCAGAAAACACCATTGTAGGAGCAGTTAATTTCATGGAATGGGAAAGTGATGTGCCCTACTTATGTGGCTTTCTGCAGTTTATTAGAACTTGGCTTCACTGCAGAGACCTTCAAACTGTCCTTCAGGTTAGAATGTACTGACCACAGTGTAGTGAACCAGTTCTCAGAACTGCTTCACTGTTTGCACTCCCTGCTGTAACTCTCTAATCCACACCATGCATCTTCATCATAAACTATCCTTGCAGAGATCCCCAGCTTGCTGTAGTTTCCTAACCTATTGGGGTGTGAGTTCTGGAGGAACTAGGTTCAGTACATCCATAACTAAGGATGCTACATTAGCCAGAAACAATTTGTAAATGGGGTTGCCCTGGGATGCATTTCCATTTCAGACCCCACATTCATACGTACGTGACCAGAAGCGATTATGGAGAGGTAAGAGATTTACTTTGGGCAACATCATCTTCCTTTTACACCTACATAGGTCCATGTCACACTCCTGTAGTGTGAAGGAAATCAGTCATTGCCTCTGTTACCTTTCTAGACTCTTTGGCAGGAATATAGAGAACCCCTTTTTCAAATGCCTCTTCCTCTGACTTGCTGTCAGATGAGTTGCAAGGCCAGGATCTTGCCTTAACATTCTTAGTGGTGTTCTTCTACCAGTGACATGGAGTATAAAATCATGTACTGGAGACAAACAGGTGCTGAGAAGTAGTAGTTTTTCTCTGAAAGGTGAGTCTAGTTCTGAACTGAGGGACAGAATTGAAAGTGAATATTTCAGCAAACGAATATAAGCTTCAACACCAAGGAAAACTCACAGTGCAATAAATAGCTCTGAAATTGTCTTGGAATGAAGAATGTTTCTTTGATTAATGGAATCTTGCCAGTTTAGAGCCTCATTTAGGTAGGCCAAACAAGTGTGACCTTATCCCTTAAATGACAGAGAGCTATCAGTCTTATGCCTTGCTGTGATTCTTCTTTTCTTAAAGCACCTAACCTGGCCTTTCTCACTGATTTTCAAGTTTGAAGTATTTGTGTTAGCAGGGGGTTTCTCATGATTTTCCAAATACGCAGTTCATAATGTTTGATTGACCACTCAGAACTACTATGGAAGCAAATAACGAGGACTCAGCAGTGAGGTGAAGTTATGTTTTGTACAAAACAAGTCTTATTAATGGCTACATACCACCTGCTGCTGTGAACCAGAAACGAAACCTATTCATGCTAAACTGATTCCATGGAGTTGCCATCCCATTGCCATGCTGTAAGAACGTGCCCAAGGGTGGCCCAAGCATCCAGTTGGATAGTATAGCTGTTTTAGACTTCTCTCTCTGTCTTTCCCCTTTCTCTGTCCCATGAAACACATTAGCTGAGCCATAGGTTGGCTTTTATAATTTGAATAACCCAAGTGACTTTTTGAGTGGCAAAAAGAAGCAGAGAACTGTTCTGCACAGACCTGCCTATGTTATATTTTAAAAGGAGATGGTCCTGAACAGTGTTCCCCAGTCTGACCACTTGTCTTCTTAACCCCAACCCACCTGACTCTTGGGGTGCTGAAAATTTGATGGTTCTGACTTGAGTCCATTCCTAGGTCAAAAGCACCATGGGCAGCCTGTGCCTTTGCACAGGGCTTCCGTGTCTTTTCTTCCCATTCTGCAAGTCAAATGGGTTACTTGCATGGGTGTACCTGTTACAGCAATTAGAACTAGCTCGTAAGGGAAGAGGGGGAACAAATCATTCAGTGTTGTTTGGAGGGGTATGGAAATAAGCAAATTAGTGAGCAGTATTTTCCTAAGGTTTTTCTGCCATTCATGTATTTTCCCTCCTCCCAATTTGATCAGGAAATTCACACATAATACTAATGCAAAGTGGACTTTGCATTGAAAACTATGCCAGTATGTGCCCACAATTATGTTGATGATAAGGCAACCCTAGACCCTTTGTCTGCTGCACCCCAAGTGTCCAAGAGAGAAGATGAGTTTTGCGGCATGTCCTGGAGGCTGACAGATCTGTGCTTTGGTCCAGGGATAAGAGAGCAATTACAATGTATCACATAGGCAGAGGCAGCTACTTAGATGGCCAGGCCTCAACCATTTGGGCCTTCATAGGCCAAAACCAACTGTGTAAGCTCCACCTGGGAATTAGAAGGTGGCCTGTGTAGATGACTGAGCACTGGTGTCATGTTTTCTGTGTGGTGTGCTGCTTAATACGTGAAGAATGTGGCTGCCTGTACTTCATCTTGCAGATGTCCTCACGGGGCCGTCCCACCTGGATTTGTACATGCAGAGAGCTTGTTCTAAGTCTAGGTGCTCATCCTGTGCAAGTTCTGTCCTTCATGCTCATGAGTTTTCTGCTGCTGATCATCAGTTTCTAGCTTCTAGTGCAATGTAGCTGTTACGAAGGAGGGACATAACTGGCATGAAAGAAGCATTCTCTTTGGTGGTTAGGATCAGTCTCATAGATGGCTCTGACTATCAGGACAGAGGACCTATATCAACAATCTGTTCACTAGAGCGCTGACACCAAGAGATGGGCATCAGGCTAGTATTTCTATGGTGACTGCTTTGTTTTGTACCATTTGGAGCTTTTTCAGGGTATGTGGCTTGATTCAGTGGCATCAATTCTTTGGAATTGGCCGGGCCAGTGTGGTGTTTGGGGTGGCTTTTAGAATGAAGAATTGATTATTTATCAGAGGGCTCTGTTGTTACCTTACCTTACCTTACCCAGGTACCAGGACTGCTTCACAGGTGGCAAGGCAGAAGTCTCCTGAAGCATCCAAGGTTTCTGTTTGTGTGATTGGCCCAAACTCCATTAAGGAAGGCGGATTGGTCAATTCTCGCTTCTTGTCTTGACTTCCATGGACCCTTGTAAGCTCATCTCTTCTTTTACTGATTGCAAGATTGGAGCTGTTTGCTTGGGACTGAAGTTGTATGAAGGCATTCAGGGTTGATAACCCAGAATAGCTCTACTGGTCTGTCATGTCTTGCTACTTAATAAAAATATTAGTGTTGGGGGGAGTAATTAAATTAGTATTATAAAGTATGCAAAATATGTAGCTCATGGAAGCATGGGAACTAGCTATCTAGTGCAACTCTTCACCATTACAGGATTGTTCCTTCTGACATATTTTGACCACATTGCAAGTGTTTACACTAAAAGGTTTCCCTTTGACCTTGTCTTTGTCCCTGGAGGGTGAACTAGAGCCTTGCTGATATGAATAGCTACTGTGAGACTGTAACATTCCATATTTAGACAATTTCTTAATAAGAGCCCTTCCTTTGATTGATGTGTTAGCCTCCTTAAATATAGCGCAGTATAAGATGCTCAGAATCATCACATTGGTATTGTGATGGGAAATGAGAGTTGCTGGATAGCATAAAAATGTACGTGCTTTTGTTCTACACTGAGTCAGGGACAACATTTTGTATTTTAATATTTTTGTTGAGATTTTCAAAGTCTTCTATGGGATTTAGATGCAGAATTCAATTTAAATTTTAAATTAAAGGCATTCGGTGTCCAAATCGCTGTAGTAGCTTTGACAAACTCAGCCTTATTTTCAAATATTCATCAGTCCAGAAGAACAAGAGATTTACATGTTTTATCCTCTTAGCAGATCCTCTACTAGATTACACACACAATCTTCATTGCATTTAATGCAAGTGTAGTAAAAAAAAAAAAAAAGCTATCAAACACTTGATTCTCCTTGCTTAGTTTATCTGATTTCTTCAAGTTCACTTGATTTCCAAAACTAAGTTTATCGCTTCCTCCTGTAACTCAGAGAAGGGTTTCAAAACAACCTCTGAATAATCCCTTCATTTTAGACTCCATCACTCCATGCAGTTTTCCACTCCCTTTCTACAGCTGATTTGTCATCTTTCCCTTGTCTATATATTTTGCTTTTTGCCACTAATGGAGATGCTAATCCAGCTCGGACATTGCTTGCTTTTTACATCAAAACATCATTTAATCATGTCACAAGCAGGAACAATTCTCTGTCCGGTGTTTAGCAGCCTTTTTGTGTCCTGTGGACACAGAGAAATTTTATCATTGCCATATCCAATGAGACACCAAGGGGAAAGATGCAGAGGAAAGAATCTCCATTCAGTAGGATGCCAAGTGCGAAGGTTAAAATGAGTGTGTGAGAAATGAAGTCTGTCTCTGAGGCCCTGGGCTATTCTTGCTGGTTCAAAAGGCCTGGCCTGTTTTTGATCAAGTAACTTTATGTCAACAGGAAGGGGAAGATGCGAGGCAAAGAAGCATGAGAAGGAGAAAGCACTTAAAGCCTTTTAAGGGTGGAGTGAGAATTTTTCTCATTAACTTCAATCTCTTGCCTGTCAGTTTGTATAAGGTTAGAAGACAAGCACAAAATTGATACAGTCAACATAATACTCAGTCCTTTAAAAACATTTCCTGCCTCTATTACTAACAATAGTGTAGATTAAACTGAAACTGAACAATGGTTCCATGGGTTTAAGTACAGCCCACTGTGAAACTCTCATCACAGGGGCAGGTTGGCCGCGCTCATAGGTATCTCCAGTTTGGAGTATGGTCTCCAGGAGAGTTAATTTTGCCTTAACCAGCATGACAAGGCATTTCTGAGCAGAATTAGTTCTCAGGACCATACTGGTAAAATACAAATTTGGTTCTAACATTGTGGAAGGAGAAAGCAGCAACAAGCCTTGCCCATTGGGTTCATTAAGTTAAAAGAGTTTGGGTCAGAGTAAATCCAGCTTTATTAAACTGACAATTTATGGATTACTATGACACCATTTTCTTTGTGCGGGCAACTAGTGGGCAAATAGCTGTGTGGGGCCTAGACATGGATGGATAGATAGGCAACCTGGTAATGGAGAGCATAACCTTCAACCTCTCTTCTCTTTTCTCTTCTCTTCTCTTCTCTTCTCTCTAACACATGGTCTCACTGCAGGCAGGCGCATCTTTCATGTGAGGTGCATGTATTTTAACAGAAACACCATAGCTTTTCCAATGTGTACCTGTTTTCCCTTTCATCTCGGAGCTATCCATGTATATGTAACGATATGTAACATTCAGCTTTTCCTTGTATTAAAAAATCAGTACAATATAATAAACCAGTAACTGTTAACTCTGAGGCTAAGCTAGTTTTTCTTACTCTACTTGGACAATAAAACAAGAGCCTTGGCTGCTTGTTCTGCGTCTTGTGTATTTAGCACATTGCTGCTGGTTCAGGGTTCACAGCACTGCAGGAGGAGCACAGCAGGAGACGGTTTAAATCCTCCTTTCTTTTGGAGCTATGGCTAGTTGCCAGTGTACCTTTTCAGTGCCTCAGAATGCACAATGCTTAGCTGGACCTCACCTGTGTTCGTGACGGTCCTTCAGCCAAACTGAAGACAACTCTTGGGCAGGGCACAGTTTGGGTGAAGCCTGTAAAGCAGTGATGTGGAGTTTAGAGTTCACTGCACACTCTCAACACTCGTGTGCGTGTGTCAACGAGACGGAGATGCTTTTGACTATAGGGCAGGGGGCACTAGTGCATGGAGGAATAGATGCTGCTTTATTGCCAACCCTTTCTAACTACACAGTTGTTGCTTTATAAAACATTGCCTGCATTGACAGAGTATGTTTGAAGCCCCAGGGAAAAGAATGCATCACTGCTCTTTGCATCATTGCTTCCACTGTACTTGGATCAGGTTGGACAGATCTTTTTCACTTGTGTGCTGTATGCTGGTGATTGAGTCTTGAATGAATGTTCTGGTCACTGATTTATGTATCTTATTCTGTAGCCTGGTGCCCCTCACCAGGGGGCTGTACGTGTTTAGTGTCTGTTCACCAGTGCCCTTCTCTGAATGGCATTTGGCTAGGCCACAGAGACACTGGAGGACAAATGCGAGTGCAAGTTCTGTTGCTAGCACCAGCTAATGGGCATTCTCCTTTAGCCCAAATAATAGAAGCCTGTGGGCTGTTTGGAGCTGATGGTCCTCAGTTTTGATCCTCATTCTACGGTGGCATTATAGCACAGCTGTTGATTATGTTACATTTTATGGTCAACAGGTCAATACATCTGTGAGAGCATGGCCCAGTCCACTGAGTCCTTTTGGTACCTATGTAAGTTATGTTTACCTCTAGTGCTTACTATAAAATGCCTTTCCCTGGTAGATTGTGATAAGTGGAACATGGGCCTTCTGGTTGAATGACTCAGGATGACTCATATCAGGCTTATCTCTAAGGGTACAGCTGCTCTGCAATAAAACCCGTGTCTGTCCTGTGTCAGCTGAGTCGGGCTGCAGGGCTATAACATTTCAGTGTAGACCAGGGCAGTCAGTTATTTTTTGTCAAGGTCCAAATTTCCTGGTCAAGGTACAGCCAAGGTCCAGACACCAGAGAAAATTTAAAAAAAAAAATGTAGGGGTCCATTCAAAAGCAACTGGTGGTCTGGATTTGGCCTGCAGTCTGTCTACTAACTACCCCTGGTGTAGACGTTCACGCTTGGCCTAGGACCCGGGCTCTGACTCCCCACAAGAGGGGAAGGTCCCAGAGCTTGGCCTCCAACCTGAGGCTGAATGTCTACACTGTAGTTTTACAGCTCCATAGCTCATGTCAGCTGACACAGGCCAGCTGAAGGAGTTTAATTACAGTGTAGCTATACCCTTAGTCCAAGAGCAGCCACAAAAGCATCAGACATCTGTCAAGTGCTCATTCTCTGAATTTTCCCACAACTCCTCCCGTTCTTCAGTGATGCTCACGTTAACCCTTTGACACTGGGACTGTGGCTTTCAGATGCCAGTCAGCATGGTAGTAGTGCTGTGGAACTGCACTGACAGTCACTACGACTCACGTTTCTATCTAGAACCCTGAGAGTAGCTACTGCGCTGCCCTGGGCAGAGGAGAGAGTCACATTGGGTGAGCCCTGGAAATGTTTGGGATATATCTACAAGGCAGACTGGACGCTAGAAGAGTGGTAGCCTTTTCTTTGGGGAGCATCCGGTGGTTCCACGGAGGGTGGTGTCACTGGTCTCTTCTTTCAAGACGCTTGTACCCATAGGCTACGGCTAGAGAGGTAAAGGTGAATAGCTGCGCTTAAAGTGCTATTCCAGCCTCCAGTTGCACTGAGTGGCCCCATTTATCTCATGTAGGGATATTGCCTCCGCTGACATCTTAGCTGATATTATCTGGTAATGACTGGCACTTAGGAAATGGAAAATAGACAACGTCTGAGGACACAGCTCTACCTGGGTCAAAGCCTGGGGCACATTCAGCACTCAAGAGCACGGGCAATTAACATGGGGTTTTTTCCGTTTTCCCTTGTGGTTTGACTCTGGGGCCTAGCAGTTGCTCGCTGGGCTTGTGGACACCAGGGCCCATGCATTCTTAAGCACACTTGAGTGTTTGACCGTTTGCCACAGCCCTAGGTAACCTGCAGGTCATGGGGGCAAATTTAGCTTCCTGCCCATCAGTACAGGTGATGCAGGGGCACCAGAGAGAGGGAATCTATGCTGGAATTCATTAATCCCATCACACCCAAATGTAATTATGCAAATGTAATTATGCAGAAGGGGATCTCCCCTTAGATTCTGGTCACAGTGCTGGTTGGATGGAGGGGGCAGTGGCTGTGATATTGGGCTGGAGGACCAAGTGGCAACCAGAAAAAGGGTGCCTACAGCAAGCTCCTGGGGCCAGGAGATGGGTAAGGTAAATTCTCAAACAATCATATGGCTAGTGTGATGCAGGCTTGGGTTGACAGGGCAGCCCTGGGAGGGAAAGGTCAGTTGGATCAGGCTGTGTGGGGAAGGTGCACTGAATTTGGCAGAGCTGGTATGGAATCATAATGGAAGACTTTATCTTCGCTCCCCTGGGAAAACTTTTTCTGCCTTCAGGTTACATTCCCATTCCTCATTGCTGTAAAAGGCTGGTTTTATGCAGGGATTGCTTCTGCAGCGGCCGTGTGGCTGCTTTGCTCCATGTGTCTGGCTGGGGTTATATTCCCGTGGGAAAGAGGAGCTGTTCTCCAGCTATTTTTTAACCTGTAGGATAGGAAAATGTGTGGTTCAGAGTTGGCTACAAAATTATTATTAATCACTTGGGCTCCCACAGCCTTCCAGGGTGAAAGGCTGGTTCTCAGCTGCCAGCCCAGCTTCCTGCTATGTTTAGTGGCATCTGTGGAATGCAGAGCCAAAGCTGGCTGCTGGGGAGAGGTGCGGGTGGGGGCGAAGGGATGTCACAGTTCAGAGCAGTCAGTGACAGTGTGGAGGGTTACTAACGTTTACCATTCTGTGTGCGGGACCATGACCCTGAGACATGGGAGCATGGAGGAGATAGGGTTTGCTTGGAATACATGCAGCAAACAGCTACTGATTGTAGAGCTGACTATGTAGCTTGAATGTACTTGCTCTGAGGGCCTGTATACCCAGCTTAAGGCTACTGATGAATAACAGAGATACCATAAAAGTGAGCGAGGGTTGCTGTTACTGGAAGTTGAAAATGGCTCCATGTTTGACTGCTCTATGAGGCCTGTGTTGAGAATTTTCTGCCCAGCATGTGTCTTTATGGGAAAGACTCTAAGGCATTTGACACACTCTCATAGAGTAATGTCAGTGTCCATTCTGTTCCCCAGACAAAAAATGCCGTTAAGATGGATTTGAAGGTCGAGAGTACATCTCAGTAACTTAAGGGTAAAAACATCACAGGGATGTTGCAATTCTCCCAAAATCCAGGAATTGCGCTGATGCTCAAAAGAAATCCAAACCAATTAAGATAAGAACTACACGTTGAGGGGTTAGGCAACCATTAATTGTAGCCTTGCAGTGATGCCACAGAATAACTATACAATTATGATTGAGGCATTGACTATGGTCATAGATCAGATTGAACTGGTTCAACATTAGACCTTTTATCTATATCTTTCCCCTTAGGGTTTCACTACAGGGCGAGTGGAACTCTGACTAGCACCTCTGCAAAAAGGTGGCTTGAGAGCTGAGGTGCAGAGAATGTGGGAAATATCTGTATTTATGGAAGAATATATGTGACTCAGTTTCCCACTTCACTCGGTGTGAAGGGGTTAATTTCTTTCCTGGGACAAGGGACTGGGATAAGCATGTGTGGATTGGTATGAGTCAATGATCAAGAACTGACAGCATCTGCATGGCGTCGTGGTGGAGATACAGCGGACACTGAGATCAGACATTCACTTGTAATGACTAGCAGCTGAATGTGTGGAACCAGCACAATTGCAGCTTGAAACCAAGAAGGCTGTCAGCTCTCTGTAATAAGAACTTGGCTGGCAAGTGCAGTAGGGGGATTGAGTCCTGGATGCTCTAGGTTAGAGGCAGGTTGTACTGCTGGCAGGGACATCTACGTAAGTTTTGTTCTTCCATTCTAACCTAACCATTCCTACCGTACTGTGTTCCAGTTGACTAAAATGCTGGCTCATTTTGAGAAGGCCATCCTGTGTTGTTGCAAAACTTCTGCTGGTTGTATGGTTCCCAAAGAGGGATAAGTCTCCGACAGGGGCATAAACTCCTTTGGACCCACTGGAGGAGCCACGGCAAGAAATGGACTCCCTGAAACCATGGACCCATAGGGCTCTCCCTTGCAAAAAGTGGAGGCCTAGGGGTACACTCCCAGCAAGGGTGTATATGGGTCAGAGGCCTGGTAGGCCCTGGGGATCCATAGGTAGGAGTTTAACATGAAAGAAAAATGCAGGTCATAGCACTGATGAAACTACAGTGCAATAGGAGAGGCAGAGCAGCTACTTATTCTGCAGGTACCAGAATACATTTACCTGAAGCTGTCCCTTTATTTTTCTTAACAGTATTGAAGGAGAATATGTTCCAGTGGCTGGCGATGAAGTCACCTACAAGATGTGCACCATTCCACCTAAGAATGAGAAGCTGCAGGCTATAGACGTGGTCATTACCCATCTAGCACCTGGAACAAAACATGAGACCTGGTCAGGGCATGTTATTAGCTCCTAAGGTATCCAGCATGGAGCTGTATCATTGAGGACAATCAACAACTTGACTTTCACATGAGACTGACAAATGAATATTCTGTATATTGAGTGGGAAAAAATGTTAGAATGCTAATAAGGTAGGAGTTGGCCAAATTACCATTTTTACAATAGGCATGATACTTAAAAACAACATACAAACTCTAAGGCAGGGGTGGGGAACCTTTTTTGTGCCAAGGGCCTGATGAGTGTCCGCCGCCGAATTCCCCCCCCGCCGCCGAAAAGGGGCAAACAGCGGCAGGGTTTCAGCGGTGGGCACTGCCCTCCCCCCCGCCCCCCCCACGGAACCGCGCCGCCGCAGAATCCACACACATACACCACCACCACCACCCCCCGCCGAAAAGGGGCAAACGGCGGCAGGGTTTCGGCGGCGGGCACTGCCTCCCCCCCACGGAACTGCGCTGCTGCTGAATTCCCCCCCCCTGCCGCCGAATTCCCCCCCGCGGGCCGGACGTTCCCCACCCCTGCTCTAAGGGAATAAAGAGCTTAAAGAACCTTCCACACATTTATTTATTTAAAAAAAAAAAAATAGCCTGGTTTGTCTGCTTTAGTGATCTGTGACCTGAGTGATAGTACGTGCCCAGAGGAGTTAGGAACGCTAACAAAAACAGATAAGTGATAGATTTTTCTATCAAAATGGCAGCACTGAGGGACATAGCTTAGAGACCCGATATCTACCTGTAACATACTGTTCCCTTGAGCTAAATTTTTGTAATTGTGCAGAATGCTCAGTCTATTGCGAACAGTCTCTGAGTAAATGTACTTGAAAGAGAGAGACATTCCTTGCTGCAATCTGTTTTCTTCACAAGCTAAATAACAAGCACAATGTAGAGTCTTAATCTAACTGTGATCAGTTGGCAGTTTTGACAGCACCTCTTGGTTAACTGGCAGGTGGAACTGCTGCAAATTAAATATCTGCACAAGTATAGAATAGTTAGCTTTATTAAATGGGAGTTGTGCGTGAATTTGCTTGGTGTGCCTTGATGGGTGATTAGCAACAGATTTACGGGCCAGTAGTTACAAAAGTAGGTTGCTTCACACTAAGCAGCAGAAAAGCAGCAGAGGGGAGTGGTTCACAGCCTCTGATGGTGCCTGAATTTAATGAACTTTTTAAACTGCCTTGATTTTTTTCATATATACATGTTTGATAGAGTAGTTAGTGTCTGCCATGGTGTGTTAGCATTTACACATTCACTTTACTTGTGAAATAGCAAGTTCTACCATGTTCAGATCACTGTATAGAAAATGCTTTGTGAATGATTTAGTAGCTTGAGTTATAAAGCCTTGTAGTAGATTCTGCAGTCATGTTTTCCTGCAAAGCTTGCTTAGGAGTGCACAGTGTTACCACTCTCTTCTCCTCCTCTGTTTTCTGAAGGATTTCATGGAGACAAACTATAATTTCTGCACCCTCGTGGATACTGTTTGCCCTCCCTATATAGCATTTTCCCCCATTGTTGGATCTTTTTTGACTGAGCAGAAATAAAAAAGTTAGGCATGAAGAACACTACTACTTCTGCCAACAAAAGTTGTTGCTCAGGGGTGTGAAAAAAACCACCACCACCTCCCAAGTTTTGCCAGAATAGGTAGCAGTGTCCACAGTGCTGTATTGGTGGGCGAATTTCTCCCCCCACCATAGCTACCGCTGCTCATGGAGGTGGTTTTATTATGTTGACATAGAGCGGCTACACAAGCAGTCTTACATCAGTGCGGCTGTGCCACTGCAAGTTCACTAATGCAGACCCATGTAGACGCTTAGTTATGTGGAATATGCTTATTTACTATGGTAACAATTAGTACTTGTGTTGCTGTGGAATTCATGAAGATGCTATTTCACAGAGAAAGGTGAAATGTCCCAAACAGTTCTGAGCTACAGTGATTAAAAGAACAGAAATGTGAAGATTAACAATTATTGTGATGTTTTGTTTTACTTTTAACTAATCTATATTGTACTAAATAGCCTTTAAGCTACTTTTTTTTATTTTAAAATCTGTAGTAGTTGTTGGTTTAATACGCTGTAGATTGTAGACTAACTTACACTGGTTCCTTTACAATAAAAGTTTATTTCATAACTGTTAAAGATTGTTATCTTAAACATACTCACTTGCTACTTATTTTGTATTTAAGGCAAGTGTTTAATTAAAGGTAGGGGTTTCTGTGAGTGATGAAGTAGTTGGCAATAGCATTTCTTTGCATTATCAACTTATGGGTGTTGGAAAATGAGTACATTTACAGTTTCCTAGCTGTATTAGTTAAATGTAGCAATTGTGTAGGTTGACTGACCTCTGGTGTAGTTGATTAGAAGAGTTTAGGTTTTTAAGTAAAATATGTAGGTTTTGAGACATTTGCTTGATAATGACAAAGCTTGTTTATTCATGAGAAATGTAATCAGTGCCAATGAGACCTTTGCTATCTACAGGCTAGAATGAAACACATTTAAGATCGAGTACAAAAAACACAGTATAATCAGCTTGTTTTTGTGGAACAGCCACACTGGTGATTAAAAACATGTTGCTTGCTACATTTTGATATGTAATAGTGCATGTGAACTGTACTTCAGTAATTCTGGGTGAATTTCAGTACTGTGTAGATGTCAATACATCCTACTTAGGGTTTGCTGACCCACTGCACAGCGCTCTGACAGCAAATGAACGTTTCTGATTGTACCACTTTAAAAGATTCAGTGTCAACTCTGAATGAGATGTTCGGTTTTAAGAAAATGGTGTAACTATTTTCCTTATTTTGGATGTCAAGCAGCAATAATTCGTCCCTCCAGGAACACATTGTGAATGTCAGTGTTTCCAAGAGAGCAGCTGGTCCAAGGTTCATTTGTTTGACAGTAAGTCACCTTTTAAACATTAGTTCTAGAATAGCTTAGCAATACATTGTGACCTAGTAACAAAATAGTATCTGTGTCCGATGAGTGAAGTTAACTCTGTGTAAACACAGGTGCTACGGGGTCCCAGTGAGCCAAAGTTCATCTTTTTATGCAATAATTAGTCCAGATTTCCTGTGACCTTTATTTAGGTTTGCATTCCCTTCTCAGGATTTCCTGTGCTTTGTTCCCAGGGGAAGGGCAGGCTCTGAAAACTCAGGCACTTTTACGATCCTGCAGGGAACTGCCAGAGTCCAGAGCCATCAACATAGAAGCCAGGTGCCACTGTTCTGCCGCCTATGCAAGCCACTGAGCTAAGGGAGGGTGGATTGTTCACAGCACAAACTCATTTCCGAATGACTCTCAATAGTAACTTTATTGTGAATCCCTGCAGGTCTAGTGGAATAGAGTGGAATACACCCGTGCTTCTCTCTCTCTCCCTACCTCCAACAGCACAGATTCCTCAGCACCCCTGGGGGGGTTCAGCCGCAGGGCCAGAAGAAAACTAGGCCACAGAGGCCTAGTGCTTTCAGGTACTTTTCAATTCTGGGGGTAATTTATTTTCTCAGAACATGGAGGTTAAATAAATGCATTTCTCTGCAGCCATGGAAGGATCAGTGCAGTTTTTCTTTAAAGGTGTCCATCGTCATAGGGCTGTTGCCCTTTGCCTGAGGAATACCACTTAATAATGGAACCCGACCCATGTTCCCTCTATGTTGCACATTACTGCGGCATCCTTATTTCTTGGGGCCATTTGCCGACTTGGTCTTCACCTTAAGGTTTCTCTGACAGTCAGCAAATTAAATAGCTAATAGACTGCCACACAATTGTTAACAGTTACCCTCAGTTGCTGCAGCCAGACGCTGCCCTCCTGTCTGCACAGCATAGGGCTGGACTGTGGTGGAAAGGGACCATCACTCCACTAACAGGGGAGGCTCTTAAATCAGCAGCAGAATTTAGACTTAGACTCTGAGAGCCCAAATGGCACCCTGCCAAGCCTCCCCCACTCCTCACACCAAGCAAAGCTTTGCACGGAGAGAATCTAGCCATTATTGAAGAGTCCAAATGGAAAGTAAAATAAAAACACCTCTGAAAGGCTAGTCAGCTGAGAGGAGCAGGTTCTGGAAGCTCTAAAATAAGGGCAGGATCTTCTACTTACATATTAATCTGACAGCAGTTTGGCTAAAATGTTTCACAGGAAATGTGTACAACTAGCTAGCTGAGCACTGCAGTTTCAGCTTCCTTGTGCTAGACCCTGTGGGTTTGAACACTTGTAAAAATCAGAATCTTTAAGGATAGGTCCCTGTGAGTGCCCCACTGTAAGATGCACACACATGCTCTCAACCACCTGCCACTGTTGTCAGCTTCCCACCTTTCTGAAAATAGCAGTTGTCTTCATTTTTCCTTTATTTTGTTATTTTTTTAGTTTCAGCATGGTTGTGTTTGGAAGGGGAGTTATCCCTCCCTCCCTGCTTTTGGTCCATTCGCTCTCTGGGTTATGCTGAGGACCCCAGAGTTTAAGCCCTGCCAGACTTACCCAGCGAAAAGACCTCAGTCATTTGAGCTGCCTCCGAAACACCCACCTCCCATCAAAGCATAAGGTTGTACAGGGTTCAAAGGCAGGTCCTGGAAAGTTAGAGCTTCTGAGGCTCCTAATGGAACGCTCTCCAGTCCCAACAGGGGCCACTTCTCCCACCTTGTACATCAGCCTCAGCACTGCAGGCTGTGCCAGTGACTGTTGCAGCTCCAGCACCTCCTCTAGCGAGTAGGATACTGAAGAAGAAGCCTCTTTCCCCCACTAGGAAAACATGGAGAAGGGGCTAGATCAGCCCAAAAATTGCACAAAGGGTGCAGCTGAGGCTCCATCTGACACCAGTACTGAACCACAGAAGCAGCATGCAGAGAACTCTTCTAGTAGGCAGCACAGGGAGCTTTCTTCCTCTGCACAGAATGCCTCCTGGCAATGAGATGCTGTCAGACCTACTCATGGTTGGACACCATCTCCTTCCCTGCACAGAGCTCTGAGGTCAGAGCAGGCTTCCTAGATGTTTTGCAAGCATGGAGCTAACCTGCCTGGACAAGGTCCAATCACTTCTACCGCGCAGGAAACCTAGTATTCACAAGTTTTACCTACAAAAGCTGAAATGCCCACAATGCTACAGCCAGATAGTTTAGAGGCTTACAGAAGTTGTTTTCTCCCTGTTATGAATCTGCTAGGATGCAGGGCTCCCCCCAGCAGCAGAAAGAGCTCAGTCCATTTCTATAGCTCTAGTGAAAGCTGTATGCCTACCAGAAGCCTGGAGGGCTGCAATGTGGGCTTCCCTTCGCCAAGCATGACGTCATCTTTGCTGCTACCTGCCATGATACCAGTCTTAGACTTGCTTCCACAGCACCCACCTGTTTGGGCATTGCCTACTGGAACACATTCAAGTGAGCGGTTACTGACCTTACAGTAACCTGAGATGATGTGTCCCGATGAGGGCTCGCCCTCCTGTCCCTCAGCTGTGGAGGCTCTCCTTCACAAGTCAGCTGGACTGGAGTGGTGGTGGGGGCCGTGCTGCCCTGCGCTTTAGTGCTGTGCAGTCTCTGGGTGACCGTGCATGGATGCAGCCTACACGTGCTCACCCCTAGAGATACAGTAAAACATCTTGAACACAGGATAAGTAACCTTGCCTTACAATAGCAAAAAGGTCACTGCTCAAGCTTTAGGTAGTGAGGAAACGTACAGCTGTCAAGAGAGCAAATTTATTCTAAGCAATCCCCAAGAAATGGTATGTTGAACCATCGGCCAAGGCGATATAAGAGGGTTTCCTGGACTGGTGGGCTAAGAAATGCAGGCGGGGGAGGACATCCTAAAGGTCTTTTTAATCCATATATTCAAAAAGTGATTGGCAACAACAGCATTTAGTGCTGTGCCTTTGACACCTGGTTTGATGCAGTATGGCTGTTCTTATAGACATCGCTTAGTGTAACTAACTAATTTGCATAGCTGTTCTTTCTTAAAAAAGGTAATTTCAATGTGCCGTCAATAGTGGTAGACTAAACTCAAAAGGAGACACAGTGATCATTGCATAGTGCCATGCAAGAATTTTATATAAGAGTTGGAAAACAGCTATAATCAATTATTTTTTGTCTAATCAAGGTCCAAATTCCAGAAAAACTACAAAAATAATGGTAAGAGTTTGCTACCCGTTCAAAAGCATGTGGTGGCTCACAGGCTGCCTATTGCCTGTGCCCCACCCCTCCCATGGAAGATATGTTTAGGACAGTTTCTTAGGGCTGCAGGTCATGTCATCAATAATAAGCTGCAAATTGATTTGTGTTCTCAGCAGGATTGGTTTACATCTTTAAGGAACGAAAAACATTGTGAAATAACGGGCCAGTTAAGAATCTGATACAAGACACATGACCCATACTAACTCAAGCCCATTAAAAGATGGGTCTTCAGTATCATGGTCTCCATGCAGCTGTCTATAGCCATCTTTCCAGTGACTTTAGTAAACCAGTGTTTTTTGAGCAAAGAAAATTGCTGAATTAACACCCCAAGCAGTTCCTGTAGCGCAGTGGCAAATTTTGACTATTTTAGTGAGCTTTCATATCCCTGTTGATTTTTCCTGCAAGCTGTTTTTTGTTTACATAAAGTTTGTTTGTATGAATGAAACAAAATTCAATAGCTAACCTGTTTAGAAGAGTGAACGCTCAGTAAGTTGAAGTGTTGAGGTTACAGTAATAACTTGTATCCCAGAATAGCAGTATTTTATTGTTCAGTACTCTGGCTTGGAAAGATTTAATGGATAGTGCCATGTTCTATGGATAGAGCCATCTAATGTCAAATCTTCAGCAGTTTCATGGCATAAAGACAGGTTTGACAACTTTTACTTTTTCTCCATTTAACATAAGCTTCATACAAATTCGTGCTCTCTAGGAGCTAGTCTTAGTGCAAAACAGAATTTTGCTTATAATTTACATTCGGGTCTATCTCACATAGGTGATTCATCAACTTTATACAAACCCAACTTTCTCTGGGCACGAACTAGTTTGCAAGGAGCAATTTATGCACTAGTGAGTTTAGTTTTATTTTCAACCACCACTACTAATAGATGTGAAGTTACACTTTGCAAGGAAAGTAGTGAGACATTTTCAAGGTAATTGGCACAGGGCTAAGACTGCTGTGCTCCTGCACTTCGGTTGTTTTGCTGGAGTCCTTAGCAGATGAGGGGAGTGATGTTGGATCTTTAGCTCCAACAGTTTGGAGGAAAAATATTCAGTTGAACTGCAATAAACAAAACAGTTTAACTCAGAAGGGAAGAGGTTTTTAGTTAAGGCAGTACAAGAAGGAAACGAAACTGATTGGTCATCCAGTCTTTCAGGTAAAACAAGGAGAAAACACCTCCCTGCAGGTCATTTTTAAGGATCGTCCCTTGAAAAATAGGGAAGTCATTGTTTTCAGTATTTTCAATGTTAAAATGCCCATGTCTTAACTGCCAGCTTTTCCCCACAGGTCCAATTTCAATAGGTAAGAAAATCATTCTACATCCAAGGAGGTTACTTTATTTGAAGGTGATAAGTCTTGCTTCCCTCTGTTTTTTACTACACCCATTTTAAAAAACACAATCTTAATGGTGTCATTTCTTCTTTATCACAGAATCCAGTAAATCAGTGTGCTAATTTGATCCAAAAAAGTCCAGTTGTAGGAGTTATCAATTATGTTCCCCAGTGTACCATTTTATAGAAAAAAACACCTGAACCTACATAACGTAGGCAGCTAACGTTCATTGTTAAGATATCAATCAGCAGGTAACTGAATTAAATTGTCTATGGCAATACAAAAGAGTTTTTCCTAAACAAATGTTGTCAAGTATAGCAAGTCAACATTGAATTCAATGTATGATTAACATGAAATTTGCTGTTTGTGAACACTATGAAAAAACACCCACGGAAAGAAGTGAGATATTTCATGTCTGAAGGGATTGGTATTTCTTCTTGACTTTGGAATTCATTTAAAAAACAGCTCTTCACAGATTCTTCGAGTGTCGTCTGGCGATGTGACACTGTGGCCTACTATTCTGGAGTCTGTGTAGATTTCATAATCATTTCCACCCTGTGGACAAGGGAGACAAATAGTACAGATGCATGCTCTCTAACACCATGTATATACCTTAAGGGAATTGTGTGTGTTGTGAAAAGGGGAGCAACTGTCCACTAAACAGGCTGCTAGAGAACCAGATGGTGCAGCACATAATAAAGCTTCACCAGCATTTGAATTGTTACTTTACAACTGTATTAATGTGACATGTGCAACTCCAGTTACTCATCTGATGATGTATAAAATAGAAAAATACTAAACCAATGAAAAAGGTTAGTACACACAGTATGCAAAAACCTGTTTTACCATAGAAATGACTAGACCATGTACTTGATTGAAGGTGTACTTACTAGTCAATGCTATAAGTAGCTTTCAATTATTTTCTTAGAAAAAAATTCAGTGTCTTTCAAAAATGGGGATAATTAAGATATGCTGAAGTCACTTTCAAAAAGCCTGAGCTAACCTGTGTTGGTATAGCTATGTTGGTCAGATGTGGAACAAGAGGCCAGCAAAATCCCCAGTGATGCAGCCATCATGCCAGCAACACATGCTGTGCCTACACAAGAGGGGTCTGCCAGTATAGATTGGCCCTTCAGACTATGTGGGGGCTCAAAGATTTTACAGACCCACCTGGACACTCACATGTAATTTACTTATACTGCACATATAAAAGTTGACTGTATAGTAGGCATTTTGTAGGAAAGTTTTCTACCATCCCACAGCTTGTAATTTCCTTATCACATTTTACAGAAAAGCTCTTTTTAGATTTTATTTTTTTAAATAAAAAGTGCTTTTTTATTTATCAGACTGTCTTAATATTGTGAATCTCTCAGCTACAGCAAGAGAGATACAGGCTAAGTTGTAAAGCCTCTTAATTTCAACATCTTAATTTATTTTAAAAAAACCCGCTTCAGCCCTAGAAAATACCTTCTGATGGAGGGAATGAAAGAGTGTGTTACATGCACTAAGTTCTTGTGGTTTTGAGACTGCAAAGCACAAGCTGTTATGAGGCTAAAGGGCTGCTGAATTAGTCTAATCAAACTAATGCAGTGTTTTATACAAGTGAAACACTATGGGGCGAGCCACTAGAAATGGAGCTCAGATTTTCCTGTTAAACATTAAATAATGTAAAAATTAGACCCCCATAAAGAAATTCATTCAGCAGGTGTAAAACTTTGCTCTAGTAAAAAAACCATGACCTTCTCTTTTGCTGTCACATGCACCTCATATGATCTAATTTAGGGCTTGATGGTAACACCTTCAAGTCACAGCCCTTAGTAAGCTCTTTGCAGAATGGATTTAGTCCATGAATCTCTGAGATGCTGTATAACTAAATAAAGTAAAACTCCATGGAAGATGCACACACTGCCTCTTTTGTGTGTGCAACTAGTCTAGATACATGAAGCTCTAGCACATGTACTGGGTATGTTGCAAATCTCCATGCAGCAATATTTATTTGTTTGCTGTGGATTAAGCTGTAGTTCGCTTTGGCGTTGTGCCTAAGATTTTCATACTCAAAGTTCAGGGAGGGTTCCCTACACAGTATCCCAGATTAAAACCGATTTCTGAACAGGACCCCACATTTAGTTCTGCTATACTAAAACTGCAGGGATAAGTGGCATCTGCTGTTTGTAATGCAACTGAAGATACAGAACACACCAACACCTGTAGTCAATGCTGGAGCAGACTTTACAGAGTCAAAGTTGCAAAAACAGGAGCCCAGACAGAAGACCTTTGACATGCCTGAGGCCCTTTGAGTTAGAAATGTTTTATTATTTTAAACCAAATGGATCAGAGCTCATTTCTAGTACAGCATTTATAGAGGTAAGGGAAGAGGCATTTTAGTCTGTCAAATGGCTAAACAGAAATTGGCTTAAATGTTTTTGAGGAAGAAAATGCATGTTATTAAAATGGGGGTAATAAATTTCAGCAATGTGAGGCAGTGCCAATCCCACAAATGGTATTATGCAGAGGCAACACTCTTGAAGAACATCAGTTTGCAGTAAGTAACTCTTCTATCATAGGACTACTCGAGAGAAGGAAAGAAGCAATTCTTATTTTACCAGCGTGGGGACAAAGCTTTCCCTCCTATGCTTGGAAACAAGTCTCACATAATACCGTGAAACAGTTTTTGTGATCTGGACACTTACACCTAGATGTAATCAATATAAAGTCTTCATCAGATTCTTTTGGGAACTTCAAAATGGAATTCTCTGCCTTAGCAAGTCTCTCCATCACAGAGTCTGATCTGAAACGCATTGAAATCAGTAGATTCTAATTGGATAATCCTGTTGCTTTACCATTTGCTCATGTGAGCAGAAATAATTCTGATGAGTTAAGAATTGCTGCAAAGGAAACTCACAGTAGTAGATTAAAAAAAACTTCAGAGGATATTCATCAGTATATTTTAAAATAAGAGTCTAGCTTGGGGTGGACATTATTGATTTGTCCTGAGAAAAGAACTAAATTAAAAGCTCTTTGCTAACACACAAACACCACATACAAGATTTTCCCTTTTACAGTTTCTGGACTGAATTTTTTAACCCCATTTAGTAGTTTCTAAACCCTGTATTTTCAACCCCAAAATAAAAATACTTCAGACGATTTCTGTTTAGCTATGACAGAATAATTGTGCAAAATCCCAGAAGTAAACTGAAATCTTTATGGTTTTAGCTATAATGTGAAATGTCATCTAAGAGGCAGGCAGATGCAAGCACCTTAGAAACATTTAACTTCTGAACTGATTATGAATTGAAACAGTTTTTAAAAAAATGTACAATAAAATCTGATTAATAATATTTCTTGAAAATATTCCCAAAAGGGTGTTCTGAAAATACACGAATGTTATGAAAGTATTTAAATAGTAAATGCTGACGCTGTTTTCATATCACTGAATATCATTACTTAGAAGAAAATCTGTTTTCAAATGGAAGATTTAATACATTTTAATAGCTAGGACAACAAAAAAAACTTAACTAAACTGGAATGTTAATAAGAGTGTTTTGAGGTCAAACGTTTTCATGGTATTAAAATATGTTTTTACTTGCAGAATAACTATACTGGAAAGCCTTTGTTCTTAGTGCTTATTTTAAGTATAAAATCTTCAGATACATGGTCAACATAGCTGGTTATGCCTTGTACATGTGTGTCAATTACAAACCCATGTCAAAAATACAATGGAAATAAATAATTTAGTCTGGTGAAGGATTTAGAATAGGTCACCAAGTTCTCAGCTATATGTTATGGCCCTGAGTACAGAGAACTGGTGTTGATCATTAACATTCTCTTTTACTAAATGCCCCTCTAGTGAGTATTGTTATGAGTTGGGTGAAACCTTATTATGGGGTTGAGTTAAAATCCCATTGACAGGTGTGAACTCACCCTTCAGTTAACATAATTGTAAGCATAAGCCCCCACCTAAGACTGTGAGAGAACTTGCCCAAGATATTTTGGCAGAGCACTGTTTTATGTAGGGGTGTTCTGGTGTGAGAGATCACACAAGATGAGAACAAAGAGAAGGGCAAGAAAGCCAAGCTGCAGACACAGCACAGTCTGACCATGGAATAAGCCAGAGAAGAAGCTTTTGGGTCTGGTGTTGGCTAAAAAGCCCTGGCGGCTGTAAGCTAAAAAAAACTGCTCCTTTTTTCCCTGTCTTCAGTGAAACAGGACTTTATACATTCCTTGTAAATAAGCAAGATGACAAAGAAAACACCAGATCGTCAATTTCTATTTACAACAGGAACATCCCCAGAACCCTGCTGCTCTGGTCGAAAAGGGGCAAGAGTCTAATTTAGATCAGCTCAGTGAGGAATGAGGAGGTTCAATCAAGTTACTCCCAGTTTACAGACATATGAAATCAGAATCAGGCCTCAATCTTTGAACACAGAATGATAGTAAATGCATTCCGATATCATCTCTGGTAGATGCATTGTATCCCTTTCGAAAGACAGGCTGCCTAAGTTCTAGAGGCAACTTGCTTGCTGTGCTGTGGCTGCTAATAATGCATAAGGCAGGTTAAGGGAGGGAAATGTGTTTTTGACAAAGGACTAAAGCCATAGCATTGATTCAGTCTCTAATGTAATTGATTAAAAAGTCCTGCTTATGACGTTTTCAGTTTGAGAAAGGGATTCTAAATGTATATGCAGAAATAGTGCAGTACTCACTGGCATGGTCTTATCTCCAAAGAAATAGATAGTCTCGTATCCATCGTTGCCAGCGATTCCTAAGCAGTATCTCTTATCCCAGCCATCTGGAAATACGTCAAAGCTTATCTGGCCCCCTAAATAAAAAGTAGACAAAAAGCAAGGGGGGGGGAATATTTTTATGACAAGAGAATGACCTAGGCTGAACTCCCCTGAGACAGATTATAGTAAAGGAAACTTTGAACAAGTCAGATAAAAACTACAATAAAACTGAGTTATGGCTGAGTGAACACATCAAGGCTTTAGTGTAAAACAAACACATTACAGGGATGTTACAATTATCCTCAAACCAAGTGTTCTACATTCAGGATATTCAGATTTAAGTTTTAACTTAACATGTTTAGGCCACCCAAACCCCCCTGAACTCTGCCCTATAGTAACAGGATACAAGAACACAGGATTATAATTCAGGCACATTAGTGATTGTGGGCCCACAGTAAACTGATTTTTGAAGGTTTAGATTTCTTCCCATCCATGGTGTCATGCAGTTCTTCTCAGACCAAATTTCAATTCTGACATCTCAAAATTAAAAAAAAAATATGTTTAAGATTAAAGTGCCTGCTAATGAGTGAAAGCAGATCTTGCCACCCCCTTCTTCTACACAGGCAAAAGGGGTGGAGGCATGACAGATTCAGACACTGAAACAAAAGGTAAGTGAAGTCTTTACACCAGGGGTGGGGAACCTTTTTTGTGGCAAGGGCCTGATGAGTGCCCACCGCCGAATTCCCCCCGCCGCCGAATTCCCCCCCGCAGGCCGGACCAAATGAATTCCCGGGCCTTATACGGCCCACGGGCCGGACGTTCCCCACCCCTGCTTTACACCATTGGTCCCCCTTTTTCCAAGCCTGTAGAAGCTTCTCAGGCTTGTCTACACTACAGCAACACAGCTGCAGCGCTTCAGGGTAAACAGTACCTACCCCAATCGGAGGGATTCTCCTGTCAGCATAAGTAATCCATCTTTCCAAGAGGTGGTACCTACATTGACAGAAGAATTCTGCGTAGCGCTGTCCAGACAGGGACTTAGATTGGCTTACCTACATCCCCCAGAGGTGTGGATTTTTCACATCTCGACCTATGTAGTTAAATCGACCTTATTTTCTAGTGAAGACAAGAGCTCAGTGGGGATCAAGCTCTACAAGTGTCTGTGGGCTGAGATGTGTCAGCTACTCTCTCTGACGACATCACCTTTGCAACCAACTCAGCAGAAAATGAGTGTAAATTAAGTTTTTGTGTATTAACAGTGCCAGTCAAGTTATCCCTCTATGCTCTGAACCAATCCATTCTGAATGGAGCCCATGCCAGAATCCCCACCAGTACTACACACAACAATGAAAGTTTTCAGACACCACACATCAGGGACTGTATGACCCTGAAGAATTTCTAGATATACAATTAAACTCCTCCACTGAGATAATCCTTTAGCATTGGAAGGAAGCTATGTGACTGGGTGCATACCACTGCATCCATGCCATCTTCTGGAAAGAGATGTTCTCAAACACAAGTAAGATTTTCAGCTAAAGAATTCCAATCACTGAGAAACAAATTCATTTCAAGAGCCTGTCTGGATTGCACAAGACCAGCTCTTACTCCTTTTCTTTATGTTCCAATAGAATATACAGCATTGTGGGTGAGTTCTTGGTTCTTTGAGTATGAGTGTGTTTACATAAGAGTTTTGAAACAGACAAAAAGGAAGAAGTCGATCTTTTTAAGATAAAACAAAGCTTTTCCCTCTACTACAGATAAGTTTGAGTTAATATTTTTATTCTAAACCTGTATTTTTCCAGAGATTTTTAATAGTGTCAAGGCTAACACTAGGCTGAAATTTGACACAAAGTCTCAAACAGTAGGATTTTCTTGACATTTTAAAAATATTTTGCCCAGTTTAAATGCATGTCATAATAGAGGCTTGTTCATGGCAAGCCCTGTTTGAAACTCATTCTGCCCAGGTGTTTAACAGAGACAGACTACCATTTGTCCTTTTTACTGTAAATGAAACAGAAAGAGAAGGGAATTTGCCCAGAGATTTTGAATAGGAAAAAAATAGGGAAGACAAGTCTAAAAAGACACATCTCTCCTGTCCAGTATCACTGTGCCTCTTATGTCTCCTGTTGAAATTCCTTTCTGACTCATTCCCCCCTCCTTTCCCACCACACACACACACACACAATACAATCACTGAAATTAAAAGTCAAGGGCTAGTATTGGAGCCACTGGTGATGCAGTAAGTATTTGCAATGTACATGGTGGGCACAAGAAGCATCTCTAATTAATCAGAAACATGTCATTTGTTTTTACAAGTCAAGCAAAATCAACTGAGTGAGTGACATCAGAAGACAATGAACTAATGAAAAGAGATGCAGTTTTCTTTTGTTGCGGTGTCTTCTACCACAAAGTACCTAATGAAAGCCTTAAAGAAGAGACTTCATGTACAAAATGGCTGCAGCCCCCTCCCCACCTTGACAACTGAGTCATGCAGCATGAGCAATTTGGAAAGAGGATATGATTTTTTTTAAATGAAATTCTTTTTAAAAATGTGATACCTATAGAAAATGTGATGCCTTTTCCTGCAAATTCTCTTTGTAAATCAGCTACAAATTTCTCTCTTATATGTTCCCTCTGTTAAAAACAAAAACAAAGACGCATCAGTTAAGTGATTTCTGTTTAGTAATGAAGTACCAGAAAAGGCAATATCAACTAGGGAAATGTGGTTCTAGCTTCTCCCAGAGTCCACATATGCAATGGTGCAGCACTAGTATTATAAAGCTAAGTTCTGCACAGCGCACACCTGTGTAGTCTGGAGTATCTCCATTGGGCTACATGACATTACACAAGTGTACAAGTAAATGACAACAGAACTTGACCTATACCATGTTATTCACGTTCATCTGAGGATCTCAGTGTATTCTACAAACTAATGAATTACGAATTGATGAATGATGTGTTATGATCAATTTTGCAGATGGGGAAACTGAGGCACTGAGTGGTTAAGAACACATTTTCAAAAGTGGCATCTAATTTCAAGTGCCTCACACTCTTGGTCCTGAGAGACACTGAAAATCAGGCCCTGGCTGTCTAAAAGTTAGGCATCCAGTAACTGAGGTATGCAAAGTTAGAGACAATATTGGAAATCTTGGGTCTTGGTGACATGCCCAAATCACAAAGGGAGTCTGTGACAATGTAGGGAAACAGAACCCAGATTTTCCAATTCCCAGTCTTATGCTTTTAGGCAAAAAACCCTCTCTGCCCTGGTACATGTAACTGCATTTTAAAGAAGGATAATGCTGAGTTGGTTAGGCCTCAAGTTTAGATTTTGTTTAAAAAGTATTAGAGAAACTAATTGGAAAAAGAGAATACTTTCATTCATTTTCAAAGAACATAGAAGTGACTCCAGTGATCGGTACTATAAAAAACCCGTCACACTGACAGATGAGGTTTTTTTGGGAGGATTGATGCCAGGTGGGAAGGAAGAGAGATTTATAGTGTTGGAAACCCCTCACAACAGCATTGTACTACAGCATCAGAAAGAAAAAGTGAAATCAGCAAGTCTGTTTTTAACATTTCCTGCAGTTTGAACAATGAAACCCAACAGAGAAAGAAGTGTTTATAAACACAGGAAGGGGTATTTTTGAAAATGTGTCCATGACAGTGTCCTTTCCAACAGTGAGGAATAAGAGATGTAAACCATTGAAAAATTGACTCACTTTATCAAGTTCATAGAACTCAATTCGCTCTTCCTGGCTGCAGCTTCTCCCAATAGGGGACACATTCAGCATCCCATTTCGGAACTCAATAAAAGTACCTCTGAAAAAAACCAGTCAACTGTCACTGCTGAAAATGGACACAAGTCCACATATATCCGCAAGACAAACTCAACTATGATCAGATTGCTGAAGTTTAATTTCAAGTGCTTTGGCTCTGTTCCAGAGTGCTCCAAAAATGGCATTTATGTGATGTGATTTTTAAGGAATTGTGCGTTTGCCCACTACATTAGTGATAGCTGAGGAAAACACACACATTTGCATTTCAAATTGCAGAATGTAATTCCCCAAGTAGAAGTTTGCTTAGGACATCAGCGTAAACATGATCACTACATATCCTGCACATTGTTGATTAAAATAGTTATAAGTGCTCAAGATCTGGCGGGTCAGGTGCTCAGCCCTATTCCTCTTCCTTTGTGTAAGCAGCCAGAAACTCAGCAGGATTTGATTCCCCTGGTGTGGAGGAATCTTTGGTTGGTGCACAATCCCTTCAGCCATCTCTACACTACTCCTTCTGACACCTGGTATATAAAGGGCTCCCACGGAAAAGGATGCATGGCTGAAGCACCCCTTCACTCTAGCAATCATTCCCTGGCTGCTGGATCAGCCTTCCTGAGGCTGTGATCAGACATAACTGAAAGCAATCTTAGGTCGGTTCCTAGCCAGCCCCAATATGGGGGAGCTGCAAGGGTATCTTAAACCTCTCTTTTGCACTCTTTATCCCAACTGTATGGAGCAAGGCTCTAGCTCAGTCTCTCCAGCTGCTGCATTCCCAAGTACTGTGCAGGGCAACTGGTCTCAAATTTTAGAAAAAAACCTGCAAACGTCTAATTTATGGAAGTAATAATGCCTTTGAATTCCAGTTGGATCAAAAAAATACCTTTTACACCAAGCACCCAATGTTTTGTCTTTTTAGATTCTTATAGAACAATTTGTTCTATGGGGAATAAGCAATTCCCTTTTCCCTGGCGAGCAACTTTGGATATAAACTTTTCGCTTGATCCTTCTTCACCCGCTCCAATAGTGGAGTTTGTCTTTCTATGTATGGGATTGCTGGAACAATAGTATACATCTATCTCAATTATACAGAATGTCCTCAAACACACACCATCCAGCTCTAACTGGACAGGACATTGTCTTTCCTACGGACACTCAACACCCCACCAGGGGGAATACCCTCACCACTAAGATGTACATGTTTATATACTTACCTTTTCTTTGGCAGTTTAATCTTTGCAATGTAACTCAGACAATAGTTGATTAGCTCTTGGAGCAAGTCCTCACCAAGATGACTTTGAATGTTCTAAACATACAAAAAGACCTGTCAATTATAAGTCCAGTATTCAGGGTTCTAAAAGTAGCTTATTTACAACACAGGTTTTGGATACTCATGTATAGCAGATCCCAGAAAAACACGTCTTAGATAAGTGGTTCTCAATTAATATGTGTGCAGTACTGGTATGGTAGGCTCCCATTCTCTACCTTAATTATATACTTCTGCACTGGGCAATTGACCACCTCTCACTGTAACAGGCTCCTCAAAGTCCCTACTTCACACTGTGGGTTTAAATACACAGGACTGAATGGAAAGGGGCAGGCAGTGGCTCACATAGCTGAGTTAAGGGGGGAAACTGAGCTGGTTGCCAAACCACTGCCTTAAGTATCAATCTGGGTTTTATTTTATTTTCTATTCTCCTATGGTTAGGTTGAGGCACTGAAGATTATCACATATTTGATTTAATCAAAAGTATTTCCTCATCCACTTACAGTATTTCTGGCATCTTATAAAATACACTACTCAATCAATCAGAGTAAACATTATGAGCTAGATATTTAGCAGCAGTTAGGGTGCACTCCACGCATTTGGAGAATGTTGAGGGAAGGGAGATAAGAAGAAAGGTGGCTTTAAGCCACCTTTCCATCTTCCCAATTCTCAAGCCTGTTAGGAATCAGATGTAATTTAGAGCTGTCTCAAGAATGCTTTAAATTAGGCTCAATTGTCATGGAAATTCCATGAGCTGGGGAATCACTAAAGGACTCCAACCATGATCCCTATGCCAGAGGCTAGGAGAGATATCACTCAGGAATTTCCCATGCTGGAAAAATTCTCATCTAGTCAAATCTACCAGGTTTTGAGCAGCATTAAACAGGATCTGGCCCTACGTCTTGCGTCAGTCTACAAATTTAAGAGAGCAAGATGGACAGTCAATTAAACAAATAAAATACAACCTATAAAGTAACAATTTCAGACTTAATTTTTTTAATAAACACTAAAACTGCAGTTGCAAAACAAGAATCTTGAGAATAAAAATCTTGTTTTGAAAGATATTTAAGCCTTACGATAATCTATTAATTTATAGGATTTTTAAACATACCTGTTTGCACAAGAATTTCCCATCTTTGTATGATACAAGACCATTTTCTGGAAAGACGTAGTCAAATTTTTCAATTACTAAAATACAAACAAAAAAGTGCTGCAATTTATAGCTGAATTTCTCTTCCCTGATTCTTTATAGTATCTTTAATGCAAACTCTTTAGGTATTAAACTGGTCAAAATACAGTCGTTTTTAGAATATTAAGCACAAAAGTACACACTTGTAATGTCTGATGTAACACTCAAAGCACCTAATCCTACAAATCCTCTGTATTTGTTTCACCTTCTGAAGTCAATGGGAGTCTTACATCATGTTAAGAGCTTGTAGTTAATTTACATAAATTTAGTGTTAAGGATCTGACTCCATCCGTAGCATATTTATTTTGTGCTTTATTATTGTAAACTGTCCTGGATCCAGTAAGCATTGCAAAACCTTGGAACAACAATCTGGGCTTAAAATCGGTAAGGGGAAGAAGGAAAGTTTAACTATTTTAAAGTGATTTTTTAATGCAACTCTGCCTTATGAAGATTTGTGTGCATGTTTTAAATTGAAATATAGGAGTATTAAGTCGCCTCTGAAAAATGTAAGTAGTATTAGAAGATAAAAATATATTGTTACAAAATGGTAAATCAAAGCAGCTTCTTCTGTACCACTTACTATGTTTCAACAGGAAAATGTATGGGAGTATTTATTGCACTATGAGCTGTCTGATGCTTCTGCTGAAATTAAAACTCAGCCTTTGGATTCAATGGAATTTTGCAGGAATAAGTTGAAAAACACTATTGGATCAGTTATGGAACAGAATATTCTGTCTAAGGAAAAGCTGTGAAATCACAAACACTGAAAATATTCAAATAAGGATGTAATACTGCTAGATATGATTTGGGGGTATCAGGATCTTGCTAGTTTAGGACAAGATGACTTCCTGGAAGCCACTTCCAAACCAAGCAAAATCATGATTATATAAAATGTTTGTGGCAGGTACTGGGCTTGCATACTTGTGAATGATGGAAGGTTATTAATTCTGATCCTTCACATTAAAACATTACATAGAATTAAAAAGGGAAACATCCAGCTATGGATTACAAACCAGATTTTCATCTCAGGGCCACCATCTAATAAAATCAGCTCCTGCATGGATGAACACATTAGGTAATTTAACAACCTATGTAATGAGGTATGCACAACTCATGGTGTTAAAATATATCTTACTATAATGCTAGTGTGAAGTCACTACTTCATTGTGAATTGCAATCCCTTAAGAAGAAATTTCAAGATCTTTAAGATATAAAATCATCCTACCTAAAGGCATAGGTACTAGGTAGGATTTTTAATCCAGCTGGTAGCTGTCCACATAAGGTATAAAATTCAGCAATTGTCATGTGCTACCCTATGCAGGTTCTGAGCAGGACTGTAAATGACTAACATTTCATGAAATTGGAGTAGTAGAATAAAAACAGAGAAACTGATACTCAGAACAAGAAAGTTTGCATTTAATGAAGAATAAACAACTCTGGGAGAAATGAATAGGGTTTGTATTTACCCATCAGAACTTCCTCATAAGCAATTTGTTTGAACTTGAATTGCCTCATCCTCTTTTCTTACCATCATCTCCCAGCTGCTCTTGAATTTTTTCAAAGTCTGAACCACCTACAACTCCAACTCTTGCCTTCTTCCGCAGCTTCTGCAGAAATTCTGCCATTTCTGCTGTGATTTTCTAGATTAAAAGAACAGTTTACAATTTTTAGATAGTTAAAGTATTTTTAGCATAAGTGCACCATTTAAACTTAACTAGAACAACAATGCCGTCTGTGGAAGAAAGGTCACTGGGAAGCAAGTTGTGTATGTAGGGCTTTAAGAAACAATGAGAGAGATTTTCAAAAATGCCTAAAGGAAAAGCTTTCCTTAAGGTAAAAATGCCTTAAATAACAAGGAAGCCAATACAATATCTAGCTCACTAATATAGCGTGTTCCCTATTGCTAAAGAGAGTCAAAATCTGCACTGGCTTCTGAAGTACCTTCTAAGGCAGCCCCCATGTATACTGAACTAATTTCCCTCCTGCCTGCAGTCTAGAAGCCAGAGGCATCAGTAAGTGTGGCACAAAGTCCATATCAGAATAAAGGGCTTACAATCATCACACTAAACTCAGAGGTTAAAAAAATGGCGTTTATAGGCAATGCTGCTTCCTGAAACCAAGAAAAATTGGGGATCCGGGAGCTCCCTCCCCTAAACTGCATCTTCAACTCTCTCAAAATGGAGCAGTAGGCATTTCCTTCAAATTATTGGCATTATCTCCATTTTTAATTAATTAAGCTTCAGTCAGCTCACTCTCATTCCAGCCAGTCAGAAAGTACAGATACTGCACCATCCAGACTGCATGTTAAAGATCTAGAGTTCTGTGTTACGTCCACACTGTTGCTATCAAAGTTCAAAACACAAAACACATCACTCTCTCTCCCAGTGGCTTCACTGAGCCATAATAGCTAGCTGGAGAAGTGACCAAATGGAAACCTGTGGAATTCTGCAGTGGGACCCCACAGATAGTGAGTAACTAGCAAACATTACTCTCTGGGATATCTCTGAAAGAAAAGACCAGAAGCAGTCTGGTCTGATCTCATTTTCCCCTGGCAGAATCCCCTACAATTGAGTGTACAAAATTTTGTCATCTGAAAGATTATATCAAAAGACACAGATCTCAAAAATGGCAGCGACAGCTGATCTTTGTCCATTTTTTGAGAGGAAGAATCAATGATTACACCAGTGTGGTGCCCATACCATAACCAGTCCTATAACCTACTAAATGACAAAGATTAAGAAAATGTAGCAAGTTAGAAGCAGGTTGATTAGAGCTGGTCAGGAATTTTCCATCAGAAGGAAATTTTTTTGCCACTGGAAAAATCTAGGAGGAAATTTCAATTTTGCCAGAAAATCATTCCCAGCTCCACAGCTCCCTCAATTTTTGTCAGCCTGCCTAGCTGGCTGCTGGGTGGCTCCCACTGCTTCTAGATGCTTGGCAACTCAAAAGCCCTGGCTCCCAAAAACTCAAAAGCCTCAGGAATGCTGGCCTGCTAGGTAGTTTAGGGAGCCTCAGAAATGTTTTAAAAAGACTGACAAAATGTTTCAAGTTCTTCTAAACAAAATTTTGGAATTCTCACTTTACAGAAAATTTTGTTTTTCGTTCTGTTTTGGAATACATTTTATTTTTTTAATTTAGGAATTTCTGTGGAATGGAAATTCAGGTTTCTGGCCAGCTTTAGTGATAAGAAGTGAGACTCAACACCCAAAAACTTTTAAGGGACTATTGAACAGTAATCTATTTACTAGGACAAAGTCACTCCTAAAAACAGAACAAAAGACCCAACATAATACTAAGGTACACCATCATCTTAAAATCTAATTAATTTAAAAAACTGAGTTAAAATAGTTTCAGGCCAGTCAACCACCCACGTATATTTGCCACATTTTTGTGGCTTTATAACTTGTTTTTGTTTTTAAAAAGATGTCTCTTCTGTTACTGTGTGAAACACCAAACACAACAGAGGAACATCAAAACTGGCTATATGCAAAGTGACTCCAAAGGTTCAAAGTAAATAAAGGGAAAAACAGATGAATATGTCATCCACATTTTCAATTATAGTAACTACTTACACCCAATATACAAAATATTCAAAAGTAGTGTGATTTTTATTTTGAAGCTGTCTCTTTAAATGCTTATTACAGAAAATCTCAGTTTGATATAAACTCAATGCATATGACTATATAACTATTCATTTCCTAAACATCGCATGCAGCTTGTTACCTTTAAATCAACAGAAAATAAATATTCCAGCCAAACAGAAAAAAATCTGAACTGCACTTTTCTTTATTTTTCATAATCTCACAGTGAGATATATTAATGTTTGTGCAACAAACTCCGTCTCCCATGTAATATGATTTATGCTAGCAGAGGCTTTGGAATAATTGAGGAAAGAAGCTGCTGTGACAGTTAAATACTGGAGCTGACAACACAACATGCTTCTTAAAGCAGAATAAGAATAATGAGAATATTATAAAAAATGTTATAATCTGGAAATTATATTTTCTTCCTTGCCCACACACTGAACTCATCCCATGTGGCAGTAATGGACACTTTAAGATTGCTTTATAGAACACCTCCACCACCCCCAGTGATTCCTATACTACTGTACCAGTTTACCAGACAAAGACCTCATGTGAACTAGTCAAGCAGTCCCATCTAGCAGTATGCACTCTAATGTCATGTGACGCTTGTGTTAATCCAAGTCTCAAGTGCCACCTAAATTCTATGGCTAGGTAGAGCACTTAGCAAAAAATGACTGCAATCAGCACCGGAGAAGACTCATCATTAAAAATAGCAACTCAGAGTACTAGTCACAAAGCCCTAAATTTCCAGGTGGCTACTCTTTGAGAGTTTGCATAAGGGACAAAGCTGGCCATCAGGATGTCACAGCAACAAGAGATTTTTGGTATAGTATCACAAGTACAGCTGTGTGAATGTTTTGAGCCAAAACTTATTTTTGCTGAAGAATACATATTTGAGTCAACCAAAACATTTACCAAGACCATGATGAAATTGAAAATTATTTCATTCCAAAAAACTTTTTTTTTAAAAAAAGGGGTTTTTTTTTGTTTTGGTTTTTTTACGTGAAATGAGTTTTGTTCTGAAGTTTACTTCAATTTTATTTAATTTTTTTTTTAAAACTCTAAAACAGAATAAAATATTTAGTCTCACCCAAACTAATTTTTTTGACATTTTGGTTAATTGAAAAGTTCAAATATTTTCATCACAGGTCAATGCGAAACTATTTTCCCCACCAATTTTTCAGCATGACCAGCTGGGGGGACAGGGCAGGAGATTGCACAACTCTAATCATAACACACAGTCACATTGTGTTAACAAGCCATAAAGCTTCAATGCAACATTACCATCTTCCATCAACATGACAAGTTCATGACTGTAACACAGGGGCCCCCTAGTGGCGTAGAAGTGATGCAGGGAATGTTAGTGCACAAGGGCAACGCCAGGTGCCAGGCCTTCCGTGGGACTGGAAACTGCTGTTTTCTAGGTCTTTGACAGTGTGACTAACAGTTTGTCTACTGCCTATGTCGGACTCAGAACTGACTTCGGCCTGACAGACCCTATCACTGATAATCCCGCCCACATCGCATCCCTCTCCGCTCCCCAGTGACCTGCCCTATAATCCCCTCGGGCTACACAGCCCAGCCAGACTTCTCCCGGTAATCACCCGCTCAGCGCAGGACAGGTCTGCTGCCCTACGACCCCAGACTCTTTTCCCAACAGTCCACTGCAGGCCCTGCCCTATACCCCCCACCCCATGAACCATCCCCCTATACCCCGACAGCCCACCCCAATCCCATAACCTCCCCCACACCCCGCATAACACCCACAACTCACCGCAGCCCCGCCCTATACGCCCACCCCCCAATGATACCCCACGTCCTACACCTGCGACTCCCTCCCCGCCGACTCACCTGCCTGGGGGCGGTCCGGGTCCCGTCCACGTCGAAGAGGCACAGGACGTGGCTGCGCGGGGCCGCCATGCTGCCTGCGGATGAATGAGGTGGCCCGGGCGGCGGTGGCAGGGTCCGGCGCGCGGCGGCGCTCGCTTCCGGCTCTGCGCGATCCCGCCGCAAGGGATGCCGGGAGCCCAGACAGCACCACCGAACGGCGTCTGCATGACCCGCACGAGCCCTCCCGGAATGCAACGCGGCCGCAGCGTGTTCCCTTTCGTTCCAGCCGGAGGACGCAGGCGCAGTCGGGGGCGGCGCGGCAGTAGTGTGGCGCAGGCGTAGAAGGCAGACAGTGGCCGCGGGCCGCGCGTATCTTCCTGACCTTGGGCGCGGCGGCGATGATGGTAAGCGAAGCGTGTTCCCGCCTTTCTGCCGCGGCACATCGCTATGGCAACCACCGCCACGGCTTATGGAGCAAATACTGCCCCAGGCCGTGAGCGTCATGTCCGTCACCTGCTGCTCCCCTCCCCGCTGCGGCTCAGGCCTCGTCCCTGCGGCACCGGGCCCGGCTCTCCCTTCTCCCCTGCACATGCTGCCCAGGCCAGGCCGCCCCTCCTCGTCTCGTCCCTGCCTGGGGCCTCTCCCACGGGAGGGCGGCAGCGCCACTTTTCTCCTCTGCCAGTAGCGGGAGCAGCCCTGCCCAGGCTCTGTTCAGGAGGAACAGCTGACAGCAGAGCGGCAGCCCCCGTTTGGGATTGCTGTCCCCTGCCCCCAGGCCAGCCGCGTGCCTGTAGCAAGTACTTTCCCCTCTGTCGTGCTAGCGGAACAGGCCTCAGATCCAAATCGGCATGTGACTGACGTGTCTCATCACAAACACTAGCTCCAGCCGTTCTCTTCACACCGATTAGGAAGGCAGCTTCTGCACCTTGATTGCCCTCCAGCTGCTTAAGATACCAATATTGTAATAGCTGCCATTCTCTTGCACTGACAGAGTGGAAAGATTTAATGGTGGGCGATGGGACTGTTTTCTTTTAGGCTGGAATCTTCAAAATTAGGACTAGACTCCACGTGATACCATCCTTTGGGAGATCTCTACCAAGGGAACTGTCAACAATATTGTGGAAAAAAGAAGCCATGTGCCTACCTCATTGGTTTGGAACCCATATATTCTTACAGACAGAGAGATGGCAATGTGACAGTGCTAATTTTTATCATGGGACAGGACTAGCCCACTACAGATGCACTAGCAGCTTACCCCCCACCAACAGTGTCTTGGACAAGCCTATGATTGAGAACACAGAACAATTCAAACTGGTCTACAGATTCCCAGGAATTAAATATTGTAGAATGTTTTCAAGAATGAAGTTGCTACAGACTGGTATAACCATAGTCACCCTCCCTCCTGTCTATCACCTCTATTTGCAGGAACAAGTTTCTCAGGATGTACTGTTGTATGCTACTGGCATTGCTTGCTTTGCTGCTGCAATGCTGTATGGTATAAGCTATTTTCTCAGACGAATGATTGGACTGATGTACTTAAATGAAGCTGGCACAATTGTAAAAGTGGCACACTTGACATTTTGGGGAAGAAAGAAAGTCATTTATTGTCCAGTTGAAACTGTGATGACCTTGAGTGACACGGGAGATGCCATGAATGAACTACTGCTCCAATTTAAACAGTATAACAGTACACAGGTTTTATATTTTACTCTAAAATTTGGCCACATTGTGGATAAACAGCGTTTTACCCAAATATTTGGAGAATTTTATTGAAACTCTAAATGCAATGACCTCTCAACATTTCCAAGAGTCTAGATTGTTTCATGTTTTTCCATTCCTCTCCATGATGAATTCATCACATCCCTAGTTTAATAGATTTGTAAGCACTCAGATCTGGAATATTTCTATCCTTCTATCAAATAGTCTGTGGACAAACATGCACATCTGTGTTTGTATGTAAATAAATATAGTTTAATACTCATGTCTTATGGTAACTTACATTGCTGAAGTCTTTATAATGGTTTTACCTTAAAGTGTAGTGCAGTCAGGCTTGTTGTTAGTGATGTGGTTTTAAGTGGCTCTCTCAGTTTGGCTTTCAGACTGTAGAATGGCAGTTAAAAAACAAAACATTTAGTGGTAAATCTGAGCACATATAATTTGCTATCATAGATATAACTATAGCAGCCCACAGTGCCATTTTTACAGTCTCTTGTGAGACTGTGCACTTCTTATACCAAATTTTGACCAGGAAAGTCTTAATTATTTATATTAATATAAAAACTAGTAAGTTAAAACTGTATCTTGATACAAGGACTTGCAAAGTAATCTCATGTTAATGCAATAACTTATCATGGGGGGTGAGGTGGAAGTGCTCATTCCCTTGTTTTCTGGGCTGGTAGCAACTAAGAAGTGTGAAGTATGCCCCTCACTTTTTTGTGTAGCAATTCTTCTTTCAGATTAAAACTTAGTATTAATGGGATCCATAGTGAGCTTTGTCTAGTGTTCATTCTTCACAAGGCTTTAAGCATTGCTGGGAGAAAAATGTGTTGCAAGAGACTATCTGTATTTCAATTATGTGAAAACAAATAAAATAGAACAGTGTCTCAAAAGCCCTAATAAAGCATTTTAACTTGTGCACATGTGGAAAATGATGATAAATTCTGAAGAGAAGTATGTTATAGTAGTACTATTTACAGGGACACCATTAGGTTGGGTCAAGTTTAAAAAACGTTTTCTTACTCCGGGCTATCGACACCATCTTAGGTGACTGAAATGAAGACTTTTAAGCATTTATTTTTTCAGTGCTTATGCTCCCTTTAGGTTTTCTTTTTCAATTTAACCAATTGAAAATGTCAGTTTCACTTTCATAGGCATAGCATAATGTTTGGGTTGCAAAAACAGTAGAGAAGTGGTTAATTTTACAAGATTTACATTAGAACATAAAAAATCATGGAAATATTTGAATTGGGCTGAGATTTATAAAACGCCTGTGTACACATAGCTTCATTTCATCACTGTGACATCTTTCAACCACAACAGTGCCCACACAGGAGCCAAGTGGACATCAGGTCAAAATATCCTTCCACTGATTGGACTACAGTTAGAATAAAGTTGTTTTTGCTGCGTGTGTGATGTGGACTGTTCTTATCACAAATAAAATGTTAGTAACTGACTTTAAGTTGTGTTGTTTACTGATATAGAATGACAGGTAATTAAGCAGATTTATACATCCTAGCACAGTACATATTAATAAAAATGTAATGGCTACCTTTATTCATCATGTGACAAATTACAAATGTCAACACAAGCAAACCATATGGTATAGTGGGAGTTGTTTGTTTAAAGCTGCAGCACTTCAAATAGCATTATGTCAGTTCATGAGGCAAATCCTGCCCAATGCCTCTCTAGATATGGAATGCTCTGGTTACAGAAGCAGTATCCATGTTTGTGTTGGCTTTTAGCAGTCTCAGATGGGGCATATGTGCCCTTCCTCCCCCAACTACTTGCACAGCTATTCATACCTGTGGAGACTATAGGAACCACTATTCAAATGCTCTACTTTTCCCCTACAATGGAGGACAGCAGCTCTACTGTTTGCTCAGGTGCCCTGTTTGAGAGGCCCCCAGAGCAACTGGCGTTGCAAGCTGGTATACCAGGTTGTAACACCACTCACTAAAATTTGGCCCAGTGGCCCTGGGACACAAACTGAGCCCCCACCCTGGGGTGGGACAGGCTCACTCTCCAACCCCCTTCCCTCAATGGTAATCTTTTTGGAAAGTTCAGGGACCGCAGTTTTAGATTTTGCCCGAGGCCCCCAAAAACCTCTGATCAGCCATTTATGGACTTTACACCTGTAATACATTTCATTATATATAATGAAGGGCCTGATCCTGAGAAGAGCAAAGCACTGCAATTTGGGCAAAGGCTCAGGGTCCTGCTCCTGAGAGGTGCCAACCATCTTTTCACATTAAAGTAACAATCAGTAAAGGGAGAAGATGGCAGGTGGGATAAAATAGATTACTCTGCACAAACACTTGAAATTGGCCAAATAAAAAGTCTTAGAAGCAGGAAGTATCCTTATCTAAACCTATCCTGTCATATAAGAGCAATTAAATTATACAGCAGCTACTAAGGGAGGTTCCTGAGGCCTAATAAATGGAAATATTCAAGAAGAACTGAGGTGATCACATGCACTAGCTTAGGGTTCATTCCACCTTTAACTGTGGAGGTTCTGGATCTCATTACATAGCTGCTCTCAAATATTCTGGTAATACTGATTTCTGTGACAGATTTACAATTGTTTTGCCTAGAATCAAATAATTCCAAAAAAAGTATGGCACGTTAGTTCAAAATCCTCTCAGCTGCACTGGTATGCAGGGGGAGGGAGGAGAAATGTAGGGATTATGGAACAAGCAGCAAGGCAAGATCTACGAGTGCTAGGAGAAAAGGCCAGCTAATGTGAGAATGCCAGGTCCCTAAAGATATGCCTGCACTTCGAGCAGGGGGTGATTCCCAGCTTGAGAGGGCATATCTGCACTAGTTATGATTGAGCTAGCATGCTAAAAATAGCGTAGCCATGGAAGGACAAGTGGTGGGAAGAGCTAGCCACCTCAAGTACGTACCTGTCTGAGGGTATGTCTATACTGACAGCGACAAAAGTCGCCGCTGTCAGATCGATCTTTCTGGATCGATTGAGCGGTCAATGTAGACCCACTCAATCGATTAGGAAGTCGACACTTGTAAACCACCCCCTCAAGTGGCGCAGTGCAGTGAAGACGGTGTGCAGAAGGGAAGCACAGCAGTCAACAGGAGTTACACAAGTTACTCTGTGTAGCTTGCGTAACTCCCGTCGACTGCCGCAAAATCTCCAGGTAAGTGTAGACCAGGGCTGAGATGCTAGGCATGGACTCCGGGCGGCTACCTCCTCCTGCTGCCACAGCTATGCACTATTTTTAGCACGCTAGCAGTTATGTCTCCTCAAGATGGGAATTACACTGCCAGTTTGCAGTGTAGACATATCCCAAGGAATGGAGGTGTAGGTTGACTCAGTCAAATGGATTATGTGCTGCAGCTACAGCAGCACAACTTGTACACAATGTACTTTGCTTCTGCTTGGAAGAGCAACAAAGCATTCCCCAGGTTACCTTCAAACCCGTCCTGTGAAATCCTGCTTTGATTGGGTAAAGTTCATACTAGGACTTACCAGGGAGTATGTCTGCTCCCTCCATTCTGCTGAACAGGGCAGGACTTTGCTCATTGATGTACTGTGAACCTTGAGGTCTGAAGCTGGGGATGAAGTGCATCTACAGCAGAGGAATGGGAGTTTGGAGTAAAATGTTCTAATCCCAGTTGTCTCTGACTCGCTGTGTGAATGCTGATAGAGTTTCAATATCTAGGACTCAGTTTCCCCATCTATATAATACATAATTAGATTTTTTTTTTAAAATGCACCCTCAACACCCTTAAGTGCGCCTACCTCGCTGGCGTACTGTAAAGCTTAATCAACTGATGTTGAGAAAACTACTCCCGATTCAGAGAATGGAATGGGTCTCCTGGAAGGTGTTCGCTCAGTGCTGGTGCTGAGTATAAATCCAAGATGTGTACATGAAATGGCATAAAGTCTGCTGGATTTTAACATTAACATTTCTATCACAAATACAAGAAAAACTTACAAATGTTGAGTTGTTCTGGAAGTGCTGAAGTCAAGTCCACACAGTATTTTCTATTTGTCATGCATTTGTACTTCCTGAACAAACTTGGGACAATGGCAAATAATTTAGCTCTCAATGATTGCTTAGCTTGGAAGAATTAGCTATCATTTTCAGGGTTGTTTCCACATCCAGTCCCTGGCTCCTTATTTTTTGCATTGCTGGGGGAAATCACAATTTAAACACACCACTCAGCCCTACCCTGATTTGCAGTCTACTAATGCAGAGCCAGTAGGCGGAGTTCACCTCATGCCTACAGGGAGGCTGAATTCCATGGTGCAGTTAAAGCAAAAGGAAATGATGAAGCAGTTGTGCTGGCTTGTGCTTCCTCTTGGCTTAAACACCAGTGCAGCCAAAAGTTATCACCTGATAGAGTGGGCTGTGTGTGTGGTGTATACAGAACAATCCTCCAAAGAGTATATAAAAACACAGAACTATGTAGTGAGCATAACATTTATGAGTGTATATTTTTATTTAAAAGGTGTATTTCTAATAATAAAAAGGGCTACTGGAGGAATTCAATTATAAATATTTTATTTAAGAATACTGATTACACAGGAAACTTATTTATTTCATGGATTCGTGTACATTGTTACCAGTTACATCATGAAGTGCAGTTAGGTATTTTTGTTTAAACATTTATTTGGCACTGTCCACAGTATGCTGTAAACAATATTACTTTATTATGCTTAGGCTGCAGTGCTCTCTGTGTATGTTTTCTAACAATCTGATCAACATACGTTGTGCACAATTTTACACAGTTACTGAGTCTCAGTAAGAGTTATAAAAAACACAGAGTATAATAAAAGTGAGGATGTGATAAGACTTCATTACTGGACCTTTGATTCTGTAAAAGTACAAGACTTGCTAGAGACATTTACTAAAACTTACTGCACTGATGATATGTTGAATGAACTAATTCCCAAAATGTTGTCAAATGAGGATCTTCTTAATTTGACTTTCTTCTTGATGGTATTATGCCTACTAGGACTGTGATGATAATGAGGTTTCACTGTACAGTTATTCATCAACCCTCTATTAAGTCTTTTGTAATTACATACAATTCCAAGTTTTATCCTGACTTTTTGCTTGCTATTTCCCAAACTATGAACTTTTACAGATAATCATCAGAAAACTTAGAGTCAAAAGCCTCGTCTACACTATGAGAATTCTGACCAATGAGTTCCAGAACAGGCTGCAACACACACAGGCTTACATGAATCTGCATATTTTTAAATGAGCAGAAGTGAATTTCCTTGGTTGCTAGTTGCCAGTAATTATGAAAGTTCATTGTTAGGCAGAAATATTATGGTTTTCAAAGCAGACCAGAAGATTTAGACACATCTTTCATTGAATTTATCAGAACATATGTCTAAATCTTCCGTGTTGCTGTGCAGGTCTCAACTTAAATATTTAAGTGCTTCCACTGAATTGAACTGTAGAATCTATCGCCCACTGGAAGCTTAATAGTTTAATTTGTAATACTTATCTATTGTCTCAGGACATGAAAAATTCACGAATCAGTTCAAAAAATTTTGCACTCTGAATAATGTTCAGTCGTTAAGTCTCAAAATTCAAATGTTCTATAGCAAAGAGAAAGGAAATACACAACAGCATTAGCTCAGCAAATCAGCTTAAGAAAAATATCCTTTCTACTAGATAGAGGAAAGACATATACAAAGGAGTTACCCAAAACAACTGTCTGATAATGAACAGATTAAGGGACCACTGACATTTATAGATCCTGTGGTTGGAGAGAAGAAATCCACTAAAGCAATAGAATTATTTTGCATTAGAGCTGTGCATTTAGTAAAGACTCCAGCACAACGGATCTGATGTCAGGTAATGGCTCTGTACAAAACAATGCATCTGTGGTTTGCAAAATACCTTGAATATTTGCTTAGAAGTTAGAATTGCTAAATCAATGGCTGCATATTATGGGCAAGCAGGTTAATAATCCCACAGCCCAACACATTTTAGATTGTTAAAATAAGGCTGCAGTACGTGCTTCATTTTATTTCCTAAGTTTCAGCAATTCAGAAACCTTTGGATAAAGTTTAGTGTGCGCAAGTGTGACTTTTTACATTAGGCATAACTAATCAAGGGCCCAGAAGGAATTATTCCCCCCCCCCTCACTTCCATGTACTGCACAAGTGGCAGATGCATCAGTGCCTCTGAAGAACCAGGTATAGGCTGAAGGTAGGATAGCAGACCTGATGGCTCCTTGGTCCAGTCTGGTATGGCAGGTTGTGTGTTTGTATTTATGGGAACAGAGCTGGAAGAGATTCTGTGAAATACTGTACTTGGCAGTACTGGAAAGCAGAGTTTGTTTTGAAATATCTTTTTTTCCTCCCAATCACTGTCAGACAATGGCACTTTCTGCCATCTCCCAATGGCACATCTCCTAAGCTTCTACCTCACACTCACAAGACCTGCTGCTTCCTCTGGACACGAAGTGGAGAAAGGAAAGCTACTGTGTTTACCACCTAAGAAAATATAGATATTGTGTCATGTTTAAATAATCAAATATGCAAGGCAGTGCATGTCTGCAGGGTTATTTCTTGTTTCTGCTCTGACCTGAGGCTGAAAACAGGAGTGCAGTCTAGCACTCAGGAAGTGCAGTATTCCCCTGGAAACACACTGCTCGAAGCATAGTCATTTGGGTGCACTTGCTGGGGATTGTGAAACTGATAACCAATTCCAAAGCTTCCATGTATGTCCAGAGTTTCAGTACAATGCAGCTTGACTTGGTGCTAAGCATGGGAAAAAACCAACCATTTCAGTTTACGAATTCACATTTTGTCCTGTAAGTGAATATATTTATCAATTAAGTATACTAATTTCACGATCTTAGAGGATTGGACTATTCAGTGCAAGGGAAATGTGTGTTTACTTGAAGTCTGCTAAGATGTCACTGAAGATGTTCAGAAAGAGGTGCGCGTGGTGATCCTTGAAGATCAAAGTTGGGCGGAAACGGATCGATCTGTCACCACAGCCTCCCAGCACAACACCTAAGGCAATAAGATGTACCTTAGTCACTTCTCTTTTTTTAAAGACACGGCACATACCATTCTCTCAGGATGAAGTACACCCCAGTGCAGAGGGCCAGCACAAGCTTCTCCACAGCACTGCAGACCCATGTAAAAGCATACATGGAGTTTCAATGGTGCAGAGAGGCTTGGAGCTGAACAACTGCCACAATAACAAACGAAATAAGCATGATGCTGTTTGATACTGCTCACCAGAGGTTTGAAATGTTGAAAGTAGTCCTAGCAGTGGCAAGGGAGGCCAAATAGTTTTGCAAAGAACTGACGCTCAGGCAGTGATGAAGACTGAAAGCGAGCATTAATGCTCTTACAGGGTCACGGCCTACATCACAGAACAAGATGTTTGCTAGTTTTCATCTTTGGTGTGATGTTTTGTATTTAATAGACAGTTGAGTACAGAAGGTCAAGGGTAACTATCCAAAGGGACTGGCCAACCATTTAATCCCTGCTAGTTTAAAAAAAAAAAAAAAAAAAAAGTAGAGTTTTCTCCAGATTCTGAAACAATCTATTAGTTCTCCAAATCAATCTGCAGTACTGTTAAAATCTCTGTTGCTCAGCTGGGCTATACCCACCCACACTTACCTACAGCAATAGCTAGTTTTAACATGGTCCTGAAAGTATTTCTCCTTCAGCTTTCTTTGTTGGCTCAGTTTTTATGAGCAAGAATGATATTGATTTTCTTTTAGAGTTTTTTAAAATGTTGGTCTGACAGTAATTTCAGTGGAGGGACAGCACTGAGTTCATTAATACAATGGCATGCCCTATGTGTACTCTTCTCAAGCTATCATGCAACCTTAGGTTTGGTGTACACTGCCACACTGGGTCAACGTGAGATACGCTAGTTACATAATGTAATTGGCATATCTCATCTCGAGGTACTTATGTCTACGCAGCGCGGTGTCTTCATGACGCTACATTGACAGGAGAGTTTCTCCCGTCAATGCTACCTTCCACCTTTCAGGGAGATGGACTAATTGAGTCAATGGGACAGCGCTTTCCCATCAACTGAGCGGGTCTACACAGACATAGATGCCTGCAACCACAGCAGTGTAGACATGCTTTTAGTCTTGGAAGACTAAGAATTCATAGAATCAAGAGTACATTTAAAACACGTAAGGTAGATTGTGTTTTAAATTTGGAGTCTCTAAACCTTGAAAAATAACTCTCTAAAGCGTGCATGAGAAAAAATAAATTTCACATAGAGAAGATCAAGCTTAGTTTCTAAAGTACAATAATGGTTGGTACTTTTGCTACTGTTTTAGGGAGCCTCAAGGGTTATTTCATTACTGAGTACTCCATAAGGTTTATAGCTTTCACCCCCTATTCTGGTACTTACATCTTTTTCACCATTTGCATCTTAATTTGTCTGATTTGGTTCTATACACAGGACATACGGATAGAGTTTCTGAAGCCTCAGGTCATTAAACAGGCACTTTCCAAAAATCATATTTTATTTTAAAACCTATAACGTTGCAAAGATTTTCATTGCACAGGAGTCTTATTTTATGAAAGTGCAAGATCCCAGCCCTAACTACTAATGGTAATTGTTTTACTGGTTTAGATTTTACAAAGAAAAGGTCCTGACTCCCAACCCCCACACATCAATCATTGTATAATTGTTTAAACCTAAAGAGATACAATGACAATGATTTGAGGTGCCCAACTTGAGACAAATTAGAAGGAGCCTTGTTTTCAGAGGGTGGGTGGCTCAGCACTTTTTATTTTTTGAAATTCAGGCCCCTTCCTTCTAAGGTGTCTCAAGTTGAACACCCCAAAATCCCTAGTTACTTTTGCAAATCTTGGCCAGCTACAGATACATTTGTATAGATCATCTACTATTATTATATTATAGTCTATCTGGTTGTACAAACTGTGCTGTGTCATGACATAAAATGACAGTTCTATAAACTGTAAATTATTGTAAGCTACAATGCAAAAACAGTGGATTATGGGGGGAAGGGGGGGCACGTGTGTGTGTACACACACATATATACACGATTGTGTGGTTTTAGATACACAAATACATTTCCAGTACTACCAGCCTAACTAGAACATCCAACTGTTATAGAAAAATGATTTCATTTTCTAATTAAACAATTAAAATGATAAATGGCATTATAAAATATTACTTAAAAATAAATGATAAATAAGCATGCTGATGTAAAGGTATACACTAACAAAAACCAGCCTTGGTAGAACTAATCTCTATTTTAATATAAATGTTAAAATCTCCACCTAAATGATATCAGGCAGTATGTAGAACAGAAGGGGAACATTTCTGTTGTCTTATATCCTGAGTTGTGGAAACAAACTGGGGCTTTGGTATCAAGCTTATGGAAATAGTGTTATTTCCCCAACCAGGGAAAAAAAATTTTTCTGGAACTTCTTTTCATTCACTGGTACAATGCCTGTGTGACATTCTGTGTGCGCTACAGGGGAAAAATCAAATATATGAGGGGATGTGATATTGAAAGCCACTATCCTGCATGACATGCAGACAGACTTTATCATACCTTTGTTCCTGGCTATGGTAATTAGCTTGTTCCTAGTTGCATCATCTGGAGCGTCAAATGAACAGAATGTCCCTCGCCCTCTTGCTCTGCTGATGAGATGGGGGTAACGAGCCTAGAATAAAGAGTTAAGGGAGCATTACTCCTACATCTGCTATCAGACTTCTACAGCAGAGACTCCAGTACATTTTACTGGTGAATTCTGTACCATGGGATTCTGACATGTGGACACTCTGCCTTCTCTTCCGTTTCTGCAGATATGGAAATATTACACAATTTTAATTTCTGACACAGGGCCCTGTGACCTATTTACCCAGCTGCAATAACAGCCCTGATGCAGTTTTCAGAAGCTTAGATGTCTATGGCTGATAAGAATTTGTGTTCTCGCTCACACAAGGATGTGAAAAAGTCTGACAGAGTTTATACCACAGAACCTTAAACCTAACACCACCACCCCCCATCTGGGATACTGCAGCCCACCCCACCATTGTCCTCCCCAGACCCACACTCCCACCCCCATGCATGGACTCGCTTGCGCCAAATACCTCCCAGGGATCCTCCCCACACGATGGATAGCGTCCCCCCCTCCCCATATATTTCTCTGCACACCATTGTACTCCTCAGACCTCCACTCCCACACATGGACTCACTTGCCTTCCTTGGCAAATGCCTCCCAAGAACCCTGCCCCCACGCTGGATAGCGTCCCCCTCTCCCCACATACCCCCCTGCAAGCCTCAAGTCCCACACTTCCAGCCCCTCCTACGGGGCCACAGCTCATCATGCTGCTGCCACCCTCTGATCCCCAATAACTCCCCAAATCCCCACTGCATACCATCCCCGGATATTGTATTACTGTGCCTTGTAAACCCTGACCGTTGCTTTTTTATTTTTTGCTTAAACATTTTCTAATAAAATGTTTACATCTGTTTTTATTTAGATTTTTAAAATGCATCCATCCTATACATTTAGGACACTGCCAAGGCAAAACTGAGCACAAACAGTTTACTGTATGGTGCTAGAAACGAGCTTATCTTCATGTTGCAATAAAACTGCAGGTTTTGCTAGACACAAATATATTCTGTTGCTAAAAACACATATTCACAGTAGGTATTTTCAATCTTTTGGCTTTATGATGCTTATTTCTAGTGAAGTCATAACCTTTGTTTTCTAAGAGTGACTAGTAAAAGTTAAGCTCTTTATTCCCCAAGGAAGCGCACACTGCTGTGCAGCTGGGACATAGCCTTTTTACTGAAAAGAGAAGAATGAAACGGGCAGTAGGGAATTTCTGTATAGCAAGAAAAATCTCACTCCCCAGTATAAGAGCTGCCATACCGTGTCAGACCATGCCCGTATCCTGTCGCCAACAATGGCCCAAATCAGAGCTTCAGGGGAAGTGTACAGAAGAGGGCAATTATGGAATGATCCATCCCTATCTTCTGGTAGCCAGAGGTTTACAGTTACCCCAAGAATGAAGTGGCATCCCTGACCATCATGGTTAATAGCCACTGATGGACATATCCTCCATGAACTTATTCAGTTCTTTTTTGAACTCAGTTGTACTTGATATGCACCACGCTTTGAGGAGATGGCCTTATGTATGACTGTCTCTGTGCAGCAGATTAAACTATGTCTGGTATATTCCATAGGATTCCTTTTCATTAAAAAAGAACAACAAAAAAACCAAACACATGATCAATAATTTAGTACACAAACTGAGGCAGCAAGATCTGGCATGTCCACAGGCTGAACCAATCATAACTCACTTTCATGACACAAATCCTGCAAAATGAAGTTGCGTAAACAATTTTAATTTGCGCCATAAGTCTCGAAGAAAAATAAGCCACATTTTCATTTCTCCCTGCCTGTTTGGGCAGGATGATTAATGGGCAGATTGGGAGGGAGAACAGCGTTAACCATTTGCAAACAAATGTGCTGACTGTATTATCTCCTCTTTGTCCACTTGCTAGTCACAGATTGGACAAACACTTCCCCTATCATAATCACACAGCTTCTAAGTGCCAATAGATCCCCAGTTCAAAAGTACTCCTAGCATTAGCTTAGTATTTCACAATAAATAACTGTTAAAAAAACTCTTTGTGCTAGTACACAGTAGCCTGATTATCGTAAAGGCATCAGTAAACCCATATTTTATTTGTATTAAAAACAACTTCAGTGAATGCACCAGGATTTCACGTATGAGGTGGGCCCAATCCTGCAGTCTGCAATGATCACCTTGGGGCTCAGACATCATGGTGAGCAGTGTGATATAATGACCTCAGTTGATAAAAACTCTAATACTTGTGGTGGAAAGGGCCCATCATTTCTTCGTTTTCTTGTCTAGAAGACATATGGGCCTTTTGTAGTACAAAGAGGTATTTAACTTAAAACAATAATACCAGGACAATTAAACCTCTGTACGCTGACTATTTGCAATAGTGGGGAAGGAGTTCCTTGCCCAAATTGACCACACAGTAGAAATCAGACTCATAGACTTTAAAGCCAGAAGGGACCAACATGATCTAGTCTGACCTCCTGCACATCACAGGCCACAAAAAAACAGGGTTACTTACCAGTAACTGTTGTTCTTCGAGATGTGTTGCTCATATCCATTCCAATATAGGTGTGTGCACGCCCACAATGCACAGTTCCTGGAACTTTTTTCCCCTTAGCAGACCCCGTAGGGCCGGCTCTGGTGCCCCCTGGAGTGCCACGCCCATGCCGCAGCACATGAGGCACTGCCGGCCCTACGTCCCCTCAGTCTCTTCTTTCTGCCAACTCCAACAGTGGGGACGGGGGGTGGGTGTGGAATGGACATGAGCAACACATCTCGAAGAACAACAATTACTGGTAAGTAAACCTGTTTTCTATCTTCGAGTGATTGCTCATATCCATTCCAATATAGGTGATTAAATAGCCATACCTCGGAGGTGGGTAGGAGTTACCAGTGAGCTGCCCTCAGCACGGCTCTGCCGAATCCTACGTCCTCTCTCGCCTGCTGAACAATGGCGCAGTGGGACGTGAAGGTGTGGACCGACAACCAGGTGGCTGCTTTGCAGATGTCCTGCAGGGGCACTCGCTCCAGGAATGCCAGGCCTTAGCTCTGGGTGAATGCACTGTGATGACACACGGCAGCGGCACATTCGCCTGCTCCTAGCAGCACTTGATGCAGGATGTGATCCACGCGGAAATATGCTGGGTGGAGACCGGTGATCCTTTCATCCAGTCCCCCGCCCGCGGTGAGGAGCTGCGCCAATTTCTGGAACGGCCGTGTCTTCGATGTAACAGGCCAGGGCTCGTCTCGCGAATGCCATCTCCAAACCCAGACCGTGCGGTTTGGGAAACACAGGGAGAGATCAATCGTGGTTACCACGAGGTTCGGAAACCAACCCAGGCAAGGAGCCCGGGCATGGCCTCCACTGCAGTTTATCCGTATAGAATAGTGTATAAGGGGGCTCCGAGGTCAAGGCCTTAAGTTTGGAGATCCCCCAAGCTGAGGTAATGGCCGCCCGGAAGGCTACCGTCCACGAGGCGCAGTAGAGGGCATGAAGCCATGGGTTCCCAGGGGGCAGGGCCCTATGAGTCTCGAGAGGACCAGGCTGATATCCCAGGGAGGCACTGGGTTGTGGGCCTGGGGATACCGCCTTTCCACCCCCTTGAGCACCCTGACCAACGTGGGATGGGAGAACGGGGATCTCCCCGCTAGCGGGTGATGGAAGGCGAAAATAGCTGCCAAGTGGACCATCAACTAGGCCAGCACCAGACTCCGGAGTACTCCAGGGTCGCCTGCGGAGGCAAGAGGCTGGCAGAATGCCCTGGGACTCCGCCCAAGAGGTAAACCATGTCCACTTAGCCTGATACACGACCTGTGTAGAACGGTCCCTGCTGACCAGCAGGAGTTGTGGGACCTGCACTGAGCAGGCTCCCTCTACCGCCGCCAGCCACAGAGCCTCCAGGCCGTGAGCTGCAGGGAATCCAGGACCGGGTGCAATGGGCGACTGTGGTCCTAGGAGAGATGGTCATGCCGTCTCGGGAGCCCCATGGGCGGGGCAAACGAAAGGTCCAGCAGCATGCTGAGCCAGCGCTGGTTCGGTCAGGCCAGAGCAGTGAATATGACATCCGCCCTGCCCCTGTTTATGTTCAGTAAGACCTTTGGCAGGACTGGAGTGGGCGGGAACGCATACCTGAGGGTCCCCGTCCCGTTACTGAGGAACGTATCTGAAACCAACCCAGTCTCATGACCCCGGCGCCAGCTCAGCCTTGGCACTGCGCATTCCAAACTGACACGAACAGATCCAGTTGGAGGACACCCCACTTCTGGAGGATCACAGTCACTACCCCTGAGTACAGCGACCAGTCGTGGTGGGGTAGAAATGACCTATTGAGGCAATCCGCCTCGTCGCTCCTCACACCCATGATGTGAGAGGCAGTCCAGCGGAGTCGTGCCTCATGGCGAAGCCCCAAGGATGGGTAGTTTCCTCGCAGAGAGGACGTCCCTCCGTGCCTCTTCATGTAAAATGGCTGCAGTGTTGTCCGGCAGTGCCTGCACCACTCTGCCTGTCAGGGATTGGAGGAACAGCCTGCACGCTAGGCAAATGTCTCTCAGCTCCCCCACGGTGACCTGCAAGCACTTTTCCTCCACCGACCAGAGCCCCTGAGTGCTCAAGTTAGCACCCATGTGGGCTCCCATCCCACATACGAGTCGTCGGAGCTTAAGGTGACCGACGGGATCAGTTCCATGAAGGGAACGCCCTTCCCTACTGCGCTGGGGAATTTCCACCAGTCTAGGGAGGCTAGGGTGGGCGGGGAACTGGACCACCCAGTTCAGTGGGTGTTTGCTTGGCACATATACCAAGGCCAACCATGCCTGAAGTGGCCTGTGCCTCAGGCGAGCTAGCCTCACAATGTATGTGCAGGCCGCCATGTGGCCTAACAGCAGTAGGTAGTGCCTGGCTGTTGTTGTGGGGTATCGGTGCAGCTGGGAGATGATAGAGACCAGCACCTGAAAACATGGCTGAGGCAGGAAGGTTCTGGCCCGGGAAGTGTCCAGGGTGGCCCCAAGGAACTCTATGCGTTTCACTGGGGCCAGTGGATGTCTGATCGTTTATAAGCAGACCCAGACTGCTGCATGTGGAGCAGCGTGAGTCGCGCTGTCCTGCACTGGGAACCTTGACCTACCCCTTATCAACCAATCGTCCAGGTAGGGAAAGATTTGCACATCCTTTCGCCTGAGGTGGGCCGCCATTACCGCCACGCAAGTGGTGAACACCCTTGGAGCCGAAGATAGGCCAAGGGGCAGGCAGTAAATGGTAGTAAGAGTCGGTGCTTGTTGGCTCCGGAGGATGGACCCATGAAAGTATGTGTCCTTGTAGGGTGAGGTGGCATACTAGTCTCCTGGATCCAGGCATTTTGGATAGATTGCTGCATCTCCTGGACAGGCCTGAGGGTACCAGCCATGAGCACGTCCTCATGGAACTTGCGGGGGCTATGGCCTTTCCCACCACAGCAGCAGCGTCATTTAACGTTTGGAGCACTGCTTTAGCCGGCATGATTCCTCCATGCAGGATGGCGGAAGCCAACCTCAAGGTGGGGGCCCCGCTCTTGAGCAACTCTTGGTGCGCCCTGAAATCTTACAGTGGCGCCATGTGGTCCCTGGAGACTGCCTTGTCCGGGAAGGAGTAATAGGACTACCGAGGCAAGTCTTGCGGGTGCTCCCCTTGCCAAAGGGGTGCACCCGTAGAGGGTGCGTCCACGGGGTCTGACTCCTCAACCGAGGAGTGGTGTTTATGGGCCTCAGACTGTGCCAAGGCACGGACTGTACCCCAACTAGCACTTCTGCCGCCTGCTTGGACACCTTGTAGTGGCGTCGGCTGTTCCGATGACTGCCCCACCCCCGTTGGACCCGAGCCGCCACACAGTCGGTCGTCCTTGGTCCCAGGTGCCTTGCCCACGCTGGGGACCGTGTGTTTGCTGCCTACCACTGTGGGGCAGCTCCAAAGAGCCCTCAGCCTTGTGGAGAGCTGCAGCACAGCGTGGAGTCCCGGTGCCGTGTGGACCCCGGTGCTGCATGGAGTGCAGGGCAGCTGCGAGCTCTGGCCCCGCTGCGAGCTCCGGCCCCGCTTAGGGCTGCTGTGCCAGTAGAGCCCCGCTGCCGGCAGGAGCTCCACTGCTTTCGGGAGCTCCGGCCCTGGCTTTTTTTTTTTTTTTTTTTTTTTTTTTTTTGCTGCGGTGCTGCTGTGGAGCCGGCGGGGGGTGCGGAGCCGGCGGGAGCTCTGCTGCCATTGGGAGCTCCGGTCCCGCTTGGGGGTGCGGAGCCGGCTGGAGCCCCGCTTGGTGGCCGTCTAGCGGGAGATCGTCCTCCCTGTACCGGGGATCTCCACTGCCCTTCAGGGGGACCCACACGGGCTTGCCCCGGGACCCCAGCCCCTTCTCCCTCGGCGGGGGGGGGGAGGAGGTGGCATAGGCCGGCCAACAAGGCTCATGCCGCCAGCCTGCGCATTGGCAGGGGCACTCTCCCACTCCGAAGAGTCAGGGGTGGACCCCTGCTCAGAGATGCAGACCCGGAGGGGACTCGACGGGTCGTGGTTGGTGCATCTCTGTCCTCGACCCTGCCCGTACCCATGGCGCAGGGGAGTGTCCGTGCTCCATGCGCTCTCCTCGTCGTCAGCACCGGGGATGCTGCTCCGTGCTGAGTGGAATCCGGTGCTGACGGTGCGCTCCGCACCGAGGGGGAGCAGGACGACCCGGACACAGAGCGGAGTGCTGCGATAGGAGCAAGGCTTTAAACCTGATCTCTCTGCACTGCTCACTGTTTAAAGCCTTGCATATCGTACTCTTGTCTGCTATCCCCCCAGGCACTTAAGGTACCGAGTGGGGGAGGACAGAAGGGGGTTAAACCCAGGCGGCTGGGACATAGCCCGGCCACTTTAAGTCCGTCAGGGACTTCTTCCTAAACTACAGCATTTAACAACTACTTAAACTAACTAGGTACTTTGATTAACAAAGAGATAAAAGAAGAGGAATAGCACTTGCAGAGAGCAAGTGCTAGTTCCATCCCACCGTCACGGACAGAAAGAAGAGACTGAGGGGACCTAGGGCCGGCAGTGCCTCATGTGCTGCGGCATGAGCGCGGCACTCCAGGGGGCACCAGTGCCGGCCCTACGGGGTCTGCTAAGGGGAAAAAAGTTCCAGGAACCGTGCACTGTGGCGTGCACACACCTATATTGGAATGGATATGAGCAATCACTCGAAGATAGAACCTCATCCACCCACTCCTGTAACAGACCCATAACCTCTAGTTACTGAAGTCCTCAAATCATGATTTTAAGACTTCAAGTTACAGAGAATCCACCATTTATTCTAGTTTAAACCAGCAAGTGGCCTGGGCCCATGCTACAGAGGAAGGCAAACCCCCCCCCAGGGTTTTTGCCAATCTGACCTGGGAGAACATTCTTTCTCGATCCCAAATATCACATTCGGTTGAACCTTGAGCATGTCAGCAAGACCCAGCCAGACATCTGGGAAAGAATTCTCTGTAGTAACTCAGAGCCCTCCCTGTGCAGTGCCCCATCTCTTGCCACTGGGGATATTTGCTACTAGCAGTCGCAGATGGCCACAGGCCATTGCAGGCAATCTCACATTATCAACTGGTGAGGTACATTGTGGAGAGTAGGTTGATTTAGTGCCTGACTAAATGGTAGCTGCAACCAACATAACTACTTGGTTGTAGTTCACACTTCTAGTTATTTTGGTTCAAGTTTCTATGTTGGATTAAATGTGCTCTATTTGAATGTAACTTAACTCAGTTACATTAAAGTGGCATCATAATAGGGCTCTCTTATTCTGAAATAAGTGTACACACACAGACTTGCACTGAAGTAACTGAAGGTGGGATTTGCAACCAATGTAGTAGTTTTGGTTCCGGTTACCAAGCAGATAAGCCCTGAGTCTAAAGCATCCAGGTACTGGGCACTGCCTGTGGCAGGATATGGACTGATTGGGCCACTGTGCTGATCAGAAAATTTCCATGATCCCAATCCACTCCTCTGCTCGTATTCATATAAGCATTTCACATAGTTACCTGTAAGTCCAGCAGTCCAGCCAGTAGAGCTTTCCCTGCATGGGTTGCATTGTTTAGAAGGTCTTCCCTCTTAATAACACTAATGACTTCAGCAAGCATGAGATTCTTGGAGGGATCTCCAAGCCAGGTGTTAAAAATCCGATATGGCTGGAGAAAAAGACAGAAAAAAATGTGGAAGATGTTGAGAGGCAATCTGAATTAAAGCAATGCTGTACACAGAGGAAAGTGAGTATGGGTGTCAACAAACATCTGGAACACCAGAAATGAACACTAGGCCCCTCTTTTCTGCTGTAGGAACAGAAAGCCTGCCCAAAAGGGACCAGATTCACAGTGTTTAGGAAGAATCAGGGAGAAGCCACTCTGTGCTGAGAATGACCCCGTCCTCTGTAACCTCACTGAAATGCTATAACTGAGGCCAGCGTTTAGCGCTATGTGATTTTGCCTCAGCACTTTCATTGTTTTCCCATTGGTTCTATTTCCATATGTTAAGTTTATAACTATGCACAGATCTGTAATTGTCTTAAAAAAATCTGAATAAAAGAATCTGCAGAACTTGAACAGAAGTATAGACCCCCCAAAGTACAGGGTCACATCTCACTCAGATTTGGTGCTAAAAATAAAGCATATTAGAAATACTGGGTTTGATTCTCCACTCCCTCACACCAGTTTTATACCAGCGTAAGTCCACTGAAGCATAACTTCCTTGGAGTTAGACAAGTGTAAAAGAGTGGAGAATTAGGCCCACCGTCTGTGTTTGTGGGTCTATAGAGAGTCTGTGTATCAAATAATAGCTTCATCCTACTCAAATATGCCATGTGAATGGCCACATATCAGATGAACTCAGTTGTAGGCCAGCTGAGTTTATTATATATGCAGCAAAAAAATGCTCACCAGGCATTTGAGGACAGAAGCACATCCCAAGTTTCAGCACATTTTAGAATCACTCCCAGAAATGGACCATCTTTCTTCACTCATTAACAGTTAGGATAACAGAATACAAGGCACACCAACACTTACAGCATTGGCCCTGAACTCCTCCTTGTGAAAAAATCCTCCTGTCATCATCTTCTTACTAAATGTTACCACATCAGCTGGGTCATCTAGGCCCCAGTGTTCATGGGCCCAGAACTTCCCAGTGCAGCCACCTCCTGTCTGCACCTCGTCCACCAGAAGCGCACAGCCATGCTGTTCAGAGAGATTGAGAGATCAGGGAACTTGAATTCATGTTTCCAAAACAAAATGTTCACCTCTTACTAAATACATAAATACTAGGAGTTAAAGAATAGTGCACAGAACAATATGTCAGGAGAACTGTTCTGAGTGCCTTTCTCATGTCAGTCTTTTTGAACAGTTTATGTATTAGGTCTTTGTGACTACATCATCCAAAGAAATTCAGCTATTTTTCAGTAAGGTACACAGTAATCTGGTTTCTATACAAGCCTGTGAGAACAACAGAGAAAAGAATTATGTTTTTATATAAACTGTCCCAAAACATTTCTAATGGATATTAGTAAATGCTAGGGGCGTGATTTTCAAAAGTTCAAAAAGCAGTTAGACATCAAACTCCTAATGAAAGTCCCAATGGAAGTTAGAAGCCTAACTTCCATTTGTACTTTTGAAAATCTCCACCTACAACATTACTAGCCACTCACATTTGAGACACACAGGCAACATCTGGGCACATCTGTTCTGTAGCATAAAACACTTTGGAATGATCAGGCAATCAGGTCACCCTGACTAGCTGAAAATTCCAGACCCTTTTTGAAAAAAAATGTTACTTGCAACAGAGTACTCTACTGATTCTGTGGGGCAGGGAGGTTCCTAAACCAAATTTTGAAGTCACATTAAAACAGATTACTAAATTTTCCCAACACAGTACTGTTACAACTTTGGCATGTCGTCAGTTGGGCAAGACAAGTTTTCAGAAGGAGATTATAGGAAAAACCATTGAAATGGTCTGGAGAAAATGCCAATTAACTTCAGAGGCAGGAATGAATTCTTGCAAACTCAACCAACCATTTAATGGACCTCTAAAATGTTTGATTTACCTTTCTGGCAATGTTCCGTAGCTTCCGGAAGAAGTCATCTGAAGCATGGTTGTCTCCCCCCTCTGACTGAATTGCTTCAATGATTATTCCAGCAACAATCCTCTGCTTTTTTCTGTACTTTACAATCAGATCCTCCACCTGTATATCAAACACGGATATTACATTTTTCTTCCAACACATACTTGCAAATTTCCTCCCAGAAAAACTAGTCCTTCTTAGCACCAGAAACTAGACTTCTTTGGTGCAAAGACTATTGCTGGCTGTGAATGAATCAAAAACCACAAACATTAACATGAAAGAATTAACATATAGTTGCTGCAGCAATTAGGATGGTTACCTAGTTCTTAATTATGTTAAAGTGCTATAATTTTAAACCATTTTTAATTTTAATACAGCTCACATTAATTTACAATAATGCTTTTTGAAAGTTGTAGTAAAACTTGGGGAAATAATGGAAACTGCTTTAGTTTACTATGCTAGTCAAATGATGCTGAATAAAAAACAGTTATATATTGTGCCATTAAGTGAAACCTCATCTAATCACTTTTCATTATTAGTATTACAAGGAAATCTACCAAATCCACTTCTCCAGTCATGCAAAGGTACTGCAGATGCTTTGAAATTAATCAGATTAAATAGTTCAGAAGTTTTGTTGATGGTTAGCAATATAATTTGTGCCTGGAAATTTCCACTTCCAGCTTCATGGTAACAGTTTATGCTATTTCTGAAGATGCTGATCAGCTACTATAGGGCCTTTCCAACAAATCATCAACTCTTTATATCTTTAAGTTTGTGAATTGATCCTTTGCATTATTGCTTTCTCCACTGACATGTTGGTTTTTTGGTGTTTGTCATAACAGCATGTATCTCAAAAGCATTTTGCTATGCCTGTAAGGTTTCCCTGATGTTATTTAGGTTTGAATAAGAACTCTCTCCAGTGTAACACTATGTGCCCATCTGAATGATCCCGCTGCGGAGTGATAATGCTTCATTTAGGACATCACAGCCCATTGCAGTATATTTATGAGGTCCCAAATTCATCATTGTTCTGTCAGATCACAGAGCAAGCTATGCTTGTAACCCTGGCCCTGCAGTCTTTTGTGAGGGCATACTTCCTAGTGATGGGCTTCACTGCCACTCTCAGACTGGGTCGCTAGGCTTCAGCGCCTGCTTTTCACCATGGCTCCTATGTCAGGGCCAATTTGACTTGGCTCCTTGCAGGAGTCTTCTCTTTTGGAATTTCTGTAATCACAAAATGTATGCAGCAGCACAGTCCAGTCTTTCCAGAACTAAGTCAGGGAGAACACAGTGGTCAGAGAAATGGGTTAAAATAACAAATAAAGACGACATGCAGGAACCTTACCTAAATTTCATTCTCTCCTTTCAAGTTCTGGGTAAGTTCCACTCAGCCTAAACATTCCTACTTCCAGGCTGAAGAGACAGACAAACTATGCAGTGTTCTCTCCGAGTATGTCTACATTGCAATTAAAAACCCACAGCTGGCCCATGTCAGCTGACTCAGGCTGCATGTGGCTCACGCTAAGGGGTTGCTTAATTGCAGCCTGGGGTCAGGCTGCAGCCTGAGATCTGGGACCCTCCTGTCTTGCAGGGTCTTAGAGCCCTGGGCTCCAGCACGAGCCCGAATGTCATCACCACAATTAAATAGCCCCTTAGCCCAAGCTTGAGCCAGCTGGCATGGGCCAGCTGTGGGTTTTTAACTGCAGTATAGACAAACCCCTAGTATCTCTGTCAGAGCCTTGTATCCAGCTGCTGTTGCCTGCTCACCCCTCCTTTCCTCTCTGGACAGGGGTCTTTAAGGGTTTAGTATCCCTTTGATCTTATGTTTGGGTCTTGGGAAAATAAACCTGCTAGCTTGTTTGGTGGCTGACGTGCACATTTCGTAATGAATATCTCCTCCACTGTTCTGTTGAGGACCCTCAGTATTTTCTCCAGAGGTATCTTATCTTAGTCATTATTTCATTTCCTGTTTGTTTTCCCCTAACAACCTCTTCTGATTTACTCCCATGAAGTCATATAGAATAATATTGAGCAGCTAAATTGGGAAAGATATAATATTCATAGAAATAACACAGAACTTTCCATGTTCTGCAAAGCTTCGCTGCAGGATTGTGCAGGGAAAAGAAGAGGGCTTATATGGAGGACAAAACCCTTCCTGAAGCACAAATATCTGTGATAATCAGGAAGAGATGGCCAGAAAATTGAGAATCATGAAAGGGGAATATTTAAACTATGTCAAGATCATGCTGAAAAGTGGCTATAAAAAATACACGCTTTTACACAACATGTCTGCCCTGAGGCATTCCTACTGATAAAACAAGCATTTACTTATTCGTAGCATTGCTGAGCCAGTGTAGCTATGGGAGAGCAACTTGGACTATGTTTTGCCTTATGCTTCAACAGACCTATCAGCTAGCTACATTCTGGCTGAAGGCTTGCTATTAGTGATGATGTAAAAGGCGGAATGGAATACAGCTTGATTTCCAGATCCCAGCTGGACTTCGCAAAGCTAGCAGAAAAATCAGCTTATTAGTTTGGAAACGGAAGCCTGCAACTGGCTCTGCAAAGGAGAACCACTACACCTGCTATGGCTTCACTGGGGAGCCACACTGGTATCTACCTGCACAGAGCTGATTATAGGACCAGAACCTAAATCCAGAAATCTTAGATAGAAAAGCAGGAAAACTCACTACGTCACTTCTACAGAGTTTCTTTTCAGAGGATTAAGCACACTGATGCTCACCCTTGTGCACATTTCCCTCTCCCAAATTCTGGAGAGGAAATTAATTCAAATGTTTTTAAACAATCTTTTTCTTGCATGTGAAACTTCATTTGGGGGCAAATTTTTGCAGATCATTCATAGTTTCACAGTAGACAGTTCTTCTTAAATGGCATTAAAGGCAGGCTCTTAACAATAACAGCTTAGGGAGTGCTGCTTTCATCAAAGGCTGTTCCAATTCCTGAAAATTTTCTTCCAAGTTCAAGGCAGCTAATCCCACTAAAACTATTCATTATTTCAAAATGAAAACAGAATGCAGCCAGTGAAGTACTTACCTCTTCTAAACAGCGGGCTTCTTCCTGTTGATTCTCTTTCACAAAATCTTCCAGGGGGTATTTTAGTCTTGGAAATGGAGCAATCGGCCAGTCCAATGATGGAATGTCTAATTTGTGTATTGCTTTAGAGTGAGTTGTAGCTAAGCAACCTAAACCCATAAAAACAAAAATTAAAACAATAGCTCACTAGAAATAAGGAAAGAAACATTCTGAGAGGTGAGAAACTGTCTTCTACTAGGCTATTGGAAAGGACTGGGTGATTCCATTTTAACTGCAGTGTTAAGATTTATTTATATTTGATTATTCTGGAGTATTGATTGATTGGGTTTGGGAAGCACAAGTGGATTTCTACTAGGCAGAGCATCATTCTGAAGGGTCAGATGGCATCTACACTATTTAAAATGTAATTAAAAAAGAAAAGCTGGGAGAATCTGGTTACAGGATGGTAATGCCCACTGTGGTTAAAACTGGGTTTCATCTTTCCAGTATTGACAAAGCCAAACCATGTTCTGAATCAAGCTACAGACCTACAAAATTCAGAGCAGTAGTACAGTTAGGTAACATGTTTAAAACATGAAACTCTCCCATATGCACTGGCAGGACCAAATGGTATCAGACAGTACCTTGTAAAAGAGGTCCTCTCCAATATGGTAATTTTTAATACCGCAGATGGCAAAACTATGAGCCTAGAATGAACTTGCACCTTCTGAAGGTGAAGATTCAAAGATAAGTACATCTTCAGTTGAAATAAAATGCTGTTTCAGAACATTTCTAACAAAATTCCATTAGCATCAGATTTAGGTTCCAAATATTTTAATAAATCTATGTTTTTTAACTGATCATATTTCTATCACCAAGTAATTGCAAAAGAACCTTTCATTTTAAAAGCTATAAATATGAGATAAATATGCACTGCCGTGTCCAAGAGAAGGAAAAAATATATACATAAATATTTAGGTGACAGAGTGTTTTCTTACCCATGGTTCTTCCATGGAATCCACCCATAAAGGACAGAATACTATAGTCTGGGCAGCCTGGAGACTGAAATCAAATACAGGATATGTCACTGAACTACTCAAACTACAGGAAGATGGCAGTGTAGCTTACTGGAATGGAATCATAAGCAAGATTACATAACTGGACTGAAGAATACACAAACATTCTACATGTAAACAAATGGCCAGTCAAGAATATGTCCATCAGAGCATTAGAAAAGAGAGCAAGATTTTTGTCACTTTTGGCTGCTGTCTCAACTAAAATACAAACAAATTTCATTCTTCAGGCAGTACATTCAGTAAAGTACATTTACAAATTTCTTTGGCATGAAATATTTTTCATCCCTTTAAAATTATCTGACTCCTGTAAATATCATGAATATTAAAGACAAATATCTGGCAATTTAACTTTTCATCTTCAGATTACTTTGCAAATACTAACTAATTAATCCTCCCAACACCCTGGGAGGTGGATCAATCAGCCCTATTTTTTAGAAATCAAGACAAATGGTAAATTGCCAACGATCACAAAGGAATTAGGGCTTGTTTATACTCATGCTTATGCCAGCAAAACTTTTGTTGCTCAGTGGTGTGAAAAAAACACTCCGCTGAGCGACATAAATTTTGCTGGCATATGCGCTTTTGTTGCGCTACACTCGCATTTATGCCGGCAAAATTTATGTTGCTCAGACAAACCCTCAGTGCCTAAGACATGGATCAATGACTTCAATACTTATAAGCGTACACGTGTGTAGGTGTTTGCAGGATTGGGGCCTAAGTGGCAATTATACACAGGAACATCTGAGTCCTCAGTCCTGCACTCAGATCTCCACCACACACCCTCTATTTTGATTCACTTAGTGGATGCTAAAATGAAAAATAAACCAATATAAAACATATGGAAACTTAACATTAGCTGACCTTTAAAATGGACACTGTTGGGTTATTTTAAAGACATAAGTCCCCTTCTTTGTGATCTAATCTTAAAGTGAAAGAATTGTCACCACTCCTGCTGTTGGTTTATATTTTATGCTAGTTAGCCTCTTTCTCTCTGGGTTCCAAGGCTCCAACATTTGGTTTCCAAACACCAAAGGTGAATATTTAAAATTAAACAAACACCTCCTCTTTCTGTATTTCTCCTTTTCTTTTAGCATTTCATGGAAACTTTTCCACTGTTATGATTTGCATCACTTTGTAAAGTTTGTTTCTGTTTCATGCAAATCCTAAATTTTGGGCCTAAAAATACTCAACCAGTTTTTCTTTAGCCGGTAATAATTCAATATCACACCACTGCCTGGTGGGAAGCATTGGAGAGAACAGCAGGCCTAGCTTCTGGGAACAGAGGCAGGGAGTGCGTTAACTTCACACTATAAAAGGCTCCTCAGTTCAGTGACTGAAGAAGGATGGCCCTCACATGTGAAGGTGGGACCTTCACAACTTTGAAGAGGCAGAAGATACCCTTCCTGGGAACCGCAAAAAATGCTTTGATCAAACACATAGTGGGTTTAATCCTAAACTACAATGAGTTCACACATGATGTGGCTGTGGGAGGGATAAAAGTGGCTCTAGCACATCTCAATCCTGAGGTTGTTTGGCTATATAAGTCAGATCAGTCATAGGGCTGCTTAACTCATGCCAGCTGGAATGGTCCTCTTTGGGATCATTCCAGCAGCCCAGGATTGCAAGAACACAGTGTGCTTCAGTCCCCAGTTCCAACCCTAGCTTTGGCCCAATTTAAAGCACATCCCAGCTCTCCTTTCAGTGGCAGAATCTCCAGCTCCTTCTTCAAGACAGCTTTAAGCATTACACCACTGGAACAACACAACAGGAACGTACCCTGGAGTTGTAAATCCTGTAATTTCCAAGATGCTCACATCTTAGAAGGTGTCCCAAATTAAATATATTCCCCCACTACATTAGTAATCTTGTGTATTAAGGTTTGTGACTGGCTTCAGTAACACAATCTGGGTCAGAGCTAAATTGGCACAATACAGACTTTCCAGCTGTATCTTAATTTCTTGCTCCCATGTGATTATGTTATTAACAATTATTCCACGGCAAACTAGCTTCTTGATTAATTTCAAGTCATTAAACCATAGTTTTGGAAAAATTAAGAGGACTGTTAAAGTTCTTAATCTTTATTTATGAAATCTGTGTACATTAGTGCTCCCCACAGTCTCACATAGCACATGCACTAGCAGACGGTGTATCACATAAAGAGGGCAGTTTTAACGCAAATCACAACTACTCTCTCAGGAGGCAGCAGGATGCCAGTAGTAGGCCCAGAACTTTGGATAGAAGAGAGTAGTAACTGACCATTCCTGAAGCTTTTCGATACTAGAGTCTATTGCAATGTTAGAAAGCCCTGGATTTTTTTTTTCTGTGAACAAATCAAATACTAACAGTCTGGATGAGATAAGAGAACAGTGAAGTTACCTGGTTAATCATGCATGTCTCCAGTTCTTCCTTTGTGACATTATTATTACCCCTTTCCTTGTTCTGCAAAAGTAATGAAGAGGCTTTCATTAGCTGTCCCAGGTGAATCTCACCTTATTTGCTGGGGAAGCCAATATGCAAAATCCCACTGTAATAAAGTGTCTGAAGGATTAATCAGCGGATAAAATGACAGACTTGATGAAACCATATAATGATTTTAAGACAAATTACAAGGAATCTCCAAAGTTTAACAAGTACAAATCTATCTGGAGTGGCCATGAAAAGATAATCAGAAAATTCTTTCTATTTCTCTTTTAAAAAAAAGAATAAACCTTTGCAGTATTTCAGATGTAGTGGAAGCTTCAGAGTTTGTCTGTGCGACCACTCTTCACTACCCATGTGTCTCTCCTTTAGCTAATTATGAGTTTGTTTAATCTAAAGCAGATAGTAAATTTTTCCTTTGAAGAGATACATACATAGTTTCTTATGAATTTCATGTTGCGTGGGATGATCTAGTATTAGAAGCATTATATGCTCATTCTGAAAGTCAAAAGGAGAATGAAGGGACTTACTTGTTTTGTTAATAGTTGAATTTAGAGGGGCCAGAGAATGGGTCAGGGAACTAGTAACAAGATTAGCTTCTTTTAGATGGTAAGCTCTCCAGAACAGGGACTCTCTCTTTATCTATGTTTGCACTGGGGACAACTGGGACATGAGTCCTAATTGGAACCTTTGGGTGCCATTGTAATATATAAGTAACACTAGCGGCATATGAATTTAAACTAATGGCTGATGCAGCTTTAACTAGTTGCCTGTACGCTACCAGTCACCTGATGACATCCCATTCGGCATATCTTTTATACGCACACAGATGTTAGAAGATTTGGCCAGCACTAGTCTGGTTCACGGTATTAGGAGAGAGATTGCAAATGAGCACAGCCACTTGTGACTAATGCTGTCTTTTCAAACTAGGGTCAAGAAAGATCTTATACCAGATCTTTGCATGTTTAGTTTAGGCAACACATTTTAGACTAAAGCACTTTTGAAAAAAAATGTTAGTTTAAAAAGATAGCCTCACTGGTACTTTTATTTACAACTTCTTCTAAACCCTTTTTGCCCTAGAATCACACAGGTCTTGAAATGCCAGAAACAAAAATGCACTGCAACAGTTTTGAATAATGAAGCTTTTCCAAAATAGTTTTGCTATAGGGGCCTATTGGCTTCAGAATGGAATTTGAGGTGTTGGTTTTGACCTTAAAAAAATCAGAAACTGCTTGGTATCTGTCTTTCCCTACTTCCAACACATTACTGTCAGAGCTACATCAGCAGCTTTCCTTTCCTTTGGAATGCTTTTGTCCCTTTCTTCCAAGACTATAATGGGGTTCAAAAAGGACTAGAAAAGTTCATGGAGAACAGGTCCATCAATGGCTATTAGCCAGATGGGCAGGAATTGCTGTTTGCCAGAAACTAGGAATGGGCGATAGGATAGATCACTTGATGATTACTTGTTCTGTTCATTTCTTCTGAAGCACCTGGCATTGGCCACTGACAGAAGACAGGATACTGGGCTAGATGGACCATTGGTCTGACTCCGTATGGCCGTTCTTATGTTCCCCTCACCAAGTCCAAGTCTGAGATAACCCAAATTTGTCAACCTTTCTGATACACTGCAAAGCTCATTTGTTTGCATAGGCATTGCCAGAGGCCAGACAGTTGCGGGTGGAATTTCTGTTTAGTGAGAAAATGTGATGGAGAGTTTTAAGCTGCATCAGTCACATGATTTGTGGTGGTAAGAAAGGAGGAAGGAGTGCTGCTGCACTGGTTGATCTTTACTTTGTATCTCCTGTGTTCTTATTATGTCTCTAAAATGCATGTCAAGGGAACCCTGTGTGGGTGCCTTTCAGTGTGGAGTTTATATCAGACTGGAATCTAAATATTGTGGAGACCAGGGTAGAAACATGGCCCCAAACAGAGGCTATGCCAGCCCTTGAGAGAAAAGATCTTAAAATAATCACTTGTTCAAGCAAAATATGAATTTATTATTTCTATTTTTACCCAATCCACCTAATTCTGACCAGTGGGAGTGGGGACAGGGAGAAAAGAAAAAACAGTAGTTTTGTAGCGGGAAAGCTACTGAAACATCTGGGATCTTCCAAGTGGTCCCAACAGATTGATGAAAAAGTCAAAGGTGCCACAGTTTATTCTGTTTTTCACAGTTTAATCCATAATTGTATAACTAAAGGAACGTATTCCATGTAAATGCAGTTCTTATGAAGCATACATGTCAATGTCCAGGTGCTGCAGTACTGTAAAGAGTCACACTCAGTATTTTGACTCACCCTGTACCACATGAATATTGCTTTAAAGGCATTTTCATTAGAGCAGGATCCACAGGACATGGTGATAACTTGTTTCAGGCCCTTAGGAGCCACCTGTCAACAAAGAGAAATAATAAAGCTAAAATAATAACCACAGTGATGGAACAAAGCAAAGACACTAATCAGCCCCATTTCAAGTTATGACACAGAAGTTTTAAAAATAACTGAAAATATTCAAGTATCGGCATACAAAGAAAAGAAGGTTGACAAGCAGTACATCACCTGGAGAAAGCCCTCTACTGAAAATGCAACATTGGAAAGGATGGAGGCCTCTTCTTTAGCTATTCATACTTTAAGCTAAAGGATTGTTAGACAGAACATTAGCCTTGTACTTTCTGGGTTGCATGTGGAATTTCCCCCTTAGGAAAGGGAATTCAGAAACTGAAAAAGGGGTAGAACACTAACAAAGCAAAAACATTGCTTCCTTTGATGCTTAGCTCTTCAAGTTAAGACCATTATTATTCTTAATACACAATCTCATTATTCATAATTTCAGTAGATACCTTCAAGGATGTAGAATAATGATTATTTAATAGTAGTCCCAACTTTTGAATCTCTCCAAGAGGGGAAGAAGAGCACCATCTGGTTAGTTCTCTGATGTCTTTAAAAAAATCCTATGGTGTCTTAAATCCCTTTCAAACCCTGTTTCCATCAGGGCTTTAAGTATTGCAGGTTGGATTTTGTTATACTCTTTAGGCCCTGATCCAGCAAAGCAATTATACACATGCTTAACTTCAAGAACATGAGTAGTCCCATTAACTAAAGCAGTTACTGCATTGTGCGTCGTGTTACCTTCTGAACCCCTTCATTAATGTTAACATGGACGATAAGAAATTTGTAGGGGGATGTTTAAGATAAGTGCACAGAGCTCTGTTTCTTATTTCTGATTAAGTGATTTTGCAATTTACTGATGCAACAGAAATTTCAGATCCTTCCTCTGGGGTTTTCATACCATCCATGCATTTTGGAGAATATGCAGACTTAGAACATGGTAAATCATCATAGTTCATTCTTAAAACTTACCGAAAGCAAAGATTCCTTTAATTTTTCAGCAAAGTTCTCTGGAGGTAAAATCCCAAGAGCAGGTCTGTTAATAAATGTACTCTGAAAAGTGAAGGCAGAGAAACAGTAAGTATTATAAACTTGGCTTCAAAAGAAAAAACCTGCGATGCTGAGATTGTGATTCAAAAAACGTAAATTAAACTAAGTCTAAAGTTCAAGTTCACTAACATTAGGAAAATACTTGAATATTTCCAGTTATGACACAGAAATTTTAAAAATAACTGAAAATATTCAAGTCTCATTAAATACACTCATTTTTCTGTCCAAGCCCAAATTTTCTTTTCTTTGAGGGTTACCTTTGAAGAAATATATTCTAGACCTGTGGTTCGCAAGCAGGGGTCTGTGGGCCCCATGGGGGGCCTTGAGTAGGTTTCAGGGGGTCTGCCAAAATAAACCAGAGAACATGCAAAAAATAAAAGCGGTTTCACCTCGCTTTATTTGGATACATTGTCTTTTTTTTTTTTTTTTTTAAACCAGAGAACTGTGGCAGTTTTCCTGCATGATATGCTGAAACCTATAGGCTCCAGCAGTGCCAGCATTAGGGGGTAACAAGCAGGGCAATTGCCCAGGGCACCACGCCGCAGGGAGACCCATGTGGCAGAGCTCTGGCATATTAATATTTGAATATAATATTCAGATTTTTATTTTATTTAATTTAATACAGCTTTTAATCTACTGGATATACAGAAAAATAATTGTGGCACTGTGGCGTTTTTATAACATGTTGTGAGGGTCTCAGAAAGAAAAAAGTTGAGAACCTTCGCTCTAGATTGCAGTGAAATGTTTTCTCTTTAATATCGATCGTTTACTCCTTCACCCTATTCTTTCACCAGAATCTCAGCTCTTTTTATATGGAGGAAATAAGCTCTAAAGCCTTAATTATTTGGCTTCGGTTAGAATGGCTAAACCTAAATTTAATTAAGATCGTTTAACAGTTTCTTCCTTATTGGGCTTCAAGACAGACCAGTTCTTAACACTGTGGATATAAATATCCTCCAGATATTAAAATATGGGATTTTGAGGATGGGGGAAGCTAGACAAAGGTATAGTCAAAGGACAGGAGAAACATAACAAGTAAAATCATGCACACAAACACACGTGCTTTCTCCCTTATAAAATGTTCTCACACATGTACAATAGTGTACACATCAAGGGAGTAATGTGTTAGGCAAAACCATATCTGGATGAACGGATGCTGTAGAAGGTCTGGGGATTCGTGTTCTGATTTTATGAAAGGTATTGCTACACCATATTATGTAAAATTGCATTCAAGTTTTAATAGCAACTTGAACTTGTGCTCAGAAGCACATCAAATTGGTACTGGATTGTAAAAGAAGGGGGGTTAAAATCATCAAAACCACTGACCATAATTTATATTTTGAGCTGATTGTGTCTACTCAACTCCACATGAAGTGCCTGAGAATGCTGCAGCAGCGCTGACCCAGTTCTAATCCCCAATACTCATGAAGGTGATCTTGCTGGTGAGACAGAGCTACACAGCAAAGCCTGATATGAATAATGGCTGAGAAAGCAGAGACGATACTCACAGAATCACAGAAATGCAGGACTGGAAGGGACTTTGATAGGCCATCTAGTTCAGTCCCCTCCATTGAGGCAGGACTAAGTATTACCCAGCTCGTCCCCAAGAGGTGTTTTTCTAACCTGTTCTTAGAAACTTCCAGTGATGGAGATTCCGTAGCCTCCCTAGGTAATTTGTTCCAGTACTTAACTACCCAATATGGTTAGCAAATCTTTCCTAATGGCTAACCTAAATCTCCCCTGCTGCAATTTACTTCTTGACCTGTCCTCATTGGTTAAGAAGAACAATTCATCACCATCCTCTTCTTAACAACCTGTATGTACTTGAAGATTTACGTCCTTCCTCCCTCCGCTTCTCCAGACTTAAAAAACCCATTTTTTTCAATCCTTCCTCATAGTTCATATTTTTCTAGACCTTTAATCAGTGCTTAATTTGTAATGAAAGAGGTGCTGGGGCTCAAGAAATTTTTTTACTTTCATAACTGACGTAGCAAGCCCTGAGGCAGAGATGACTGATACCTGCTGATAGTGGGGGAGCACAGTTTAAAGGTTCCTCCCACCCCCAACAGCTTGGGTCACACTCCTCCCAGGAATGTCCCCCTCTTACCCTCAGCAGTGTCTCCCTGCAGCTCCCAGCTGTTTGCTGCTGCCTCCTCCAATGCTAGCTCCAGGAGCTGCTGCAGAGGGAGGGGGCGTGGCTGGCAAACTCTGGCAGAAATTGGGGGGGGGACGTGGGGTCATGTACCCCCCCACACACACATAATCTCTGCCCAGAGGTGCCAGGGCAATGAACTGCCAAGCCTAGAGGTCCCGAGGCTCAGCCCTGGTCATAAACTAAGCACTGCCTTTAATCATTTTTGTTGCTCTCCTCTGGACTTTCTCCAATTTGTCCACATCTTTCCTGAAGTGTGATGCCCAGAAAAGGGCACAGTACTCCAGCTGAAGCCTTATCAGTGCTGAGTAAAATGGAAGAATTGTTTCTTGTGTCTTGTTTACAATACTCCTGCTAATACATCCCTGAATGATGTTTGCTTTCTGCAATTCTGCTTTCCATGCTGTCTTTGAGAGCTACCTGGAAGGCTCTATTGTACTGCAGTGTATTTGTGTTTTCTATTTAAAGCAAATGTGATGATAAATAATCATTGATAGATCTCAAAGCACTTTAGAAAAGAAGAGTAACATTATCCCCATTTTACAGATAGGGAAATGGAGGCATAGAGAGGTAAAGTGCATTCTCCAAGAGCCCACACCCAGTAAGTGGCTAAGATGGGAGTAGAATCCAAGCCTCCTGATTCCCAGTCCAATGAACTATCCCCTGGATTGTTGCTACTATGCATGACATTTTCTCACACATTAGGATGTGCATTTATTCTGACCCAAGGAGACTGGCTTTCACCAAAGGTTGGTTGGACATTGAAGATTCTCTGACTCTGTCCTGCCTTTCACTGAGCTTAGCAGCTCACGTTCGAAATGTTTCCAATTAAATGGTTTGGTGTTCTGGTTCCTTTTATTTTTGAGGCCAACCTTTTAGGAGCCTGAAGCACGTCCTTTGCCATGAAAGCATTTTAGGGACGTTCTCCTTTGTGAGCTAGCATAGTAAATTTCTGCTTTCAGATTGTAACAGTGGGCTAAGTAGATGATGTTTTCTACTCATCTCATTTACGTTGTGGGTAACTAGTCTCTCTTTGGCCAATAGCCTCTCCAAGCATCATGTCTGTGTAATTTGGCTGGCAGCTGCAAAGTTCCCTGCGGGCAAAAGAGAAGAATCTATTCTCTTGGTCCAGCCCTGAGCCATTCAGCAGCAAATAAGTCTGGAGAAGCCTCCATAGCCCTAGTACCCCTCTGCAAGGGGTGGGGAAGATTGGATGATCTTTGTAGCAATGGATTCTCCAGCTCTACCCCGAATTTCCTGCTGTGCAACAACATGCAGGGACACACTGTGGAGCTGGGCTCCTCTCTGCTTCCCAGGGCTGGGGTCCTCTCCAACTCCTCCCCCTCTTACTAAGCAGGAATAAAATGTCTCCACTACAAGAGTCCTCTGCACCTATGAGGTGGCAGCAGCAGGATTTGCCCTGTCACAGAGAAGCTAGCAAAAAGCTAACTACAAGCTCACCTAAGTAAAGCCAACACTCTAGACCCAGCACAATCTGGTTTTAGACCCGGACTAGTTGCACTGATGGATGATCTCCTCCTGACAATGGGCAGAGGCCAGACATCCATTCTCATCCTCCTGGACCTCTCTCTGCAGCATTCAACACTACTGACCATGAGATACTGCTGTCTCACTTGACAGAGGTGTCAGGAGTTCAGGAAAATGCGCTAAAATGGTTCAATCCTTCCTGGAGTGATGCGCCAAAAAATAATAATGGAAAACTGCACCTCCATCACTAGACCCTTCAATTTTGGGGTTCCACAAGGATTAATTCTCTCTGTGGTTCTTCTCAGCATCTATATGGAATCATTGGTCAGAAGACACGGACTCAAGTGCCAGCAATATGCAGATGATACACTGCTCCATCTATCCTCACCACATATGACCACCAAGATGACCCAGTGCTTGGATGAGAACAGCTTATGGATGAACAACAAATAGCTGAATCTGAAGCCGAGCAAAACAGAGGTGATGCTGGTGGGCAGAGGAAAGCATTCCGAGGAGTTTTCAGTCATGCTGCAGTCTCCTGTGATTGAAGGTTCACATCCACAGTTGGTCAGTTCAATCCGTCGTCTAGGCGAACTCTTGGATTCCTTGCTGATGCTGAGCTCTCACACCACAACAGCTGCAGGTAATGCTTTCTACCATCTGTGGTTGGCTGGGAGAATCCATCCTATCCTGGTTGAAAACCTGGCTTTAATTATTCATGCCTTCATCACCTCTCAACTGGACTACAGCAATGCAATGTACCTGGGCATGAAACCTTCAGCACTTATGAAACTTCAATTAATACAAAACGCTCCTCAACAACACAGGCTACTGGGAGCACATCACACCTGTCCTCTGTTCTCTACAAAGTCAAGGTCTTGGTCCTTATCAAAATGCTCCATGGCCTGGGCTCAGGATACCTAAAAGATCGTTTAAAGCTCCAGGATGAGGACCATGGTTGACAACTTTATTCCTCTGGCACTATGGAACTCAACAATAAGAGTGAAGCTCATCTGTGCGGGGGGCAAAACTTTCTCTGAGAGTGGTCTGAGACTATGGAATGAACTGCCCTATGAGAAGGACTAATACAAACCTCACCACTTTCTGCTCCAAGTGCAAGGTGGATTTCCTTGACCTTGCCTTCTCTAATATACACATATAGACAAACAAAAAAACAAAAACAAAAGAAACCCACGCTATCAAAACAAGACACTCCTTCTTCCTCTGAGGACAGGATGAGTGAACAAAACATGTAACAGCAGTTACTCAAATTGCTTACTGCACCCTAGAAGGTGCTCAGATACTACGACAATGGGCATGGTATAAAAACCCTTATAGAATAAAATAGAGTTTGGTGTTGGTGGTTGGTAGGTGAGAATTCTGAATGGGGAGTCAGCAAGCACCAAGCTGTACAGTACACTGTTTGAAAAAAGTTTTTGTTCTTCAAAATCATTATTGAATTATTAATACAGATGAATTTGTTAAATTTATCCAAGTGACTTGAATGGAATGTCATTGATTAAAAGTGTTCCTCCATAGCACAGTTTTTAATCTTTGCAGGTGTTGTACTGTCACAAAATATGCTACTTTTATACTAAGTACAAGTTAGTATTGTTTGGCAATGAATTAATCTATGAGAGCAGGCTCAACAACCCATGTTTATTACAAAGCAATGTTACTTTTCCCAAGTTGTCATTAGAATTACAGTCTGAACTCCTGTGAAGTAAATCCTTATAGGTCTCCAGAGAGGAGAGTCTGTTTTCCTAAATCCTACATGTTTTTCACTGGAAGGCAGTCTGCTTGTTATTTGATATCCTTCAATGTCTTTCCTGGGGAGAGAGCTCATCTTATTCAGGAAATGCATGGAACATGATCAGAGTAAGAAGAGGTGTGAATTGCAATATTTACAATGTGTAAGGAAAACATGTTATCAGAATTCTTGAAAAACACATAAGGTCTAATTGGACACTAACCAGAATTTCATAATTTATAACAAGATGTCATTTCTGAAGCAATGTTTACTTTTGTAAGCTCTAAGTACAGATGTTCCTCTCCAATTGTCTGAGCAGCAAATTTTGTTTGGTGGGTACTAGAGCTCTTATTTAACTTTTGTCTTTGTTGAGGAAGAAATTTCCACATAAAACTAGAGGTCTGAGAAAAATTCACAACAGATTCATGGATTATGGACCATTTTGAGAAGTGTGTTTTTCTTTTATTGTTAAAATGAGATACACCCAGCAACAAGAGAAATAGAACATTTGAATCATCTGCTACCATTTCAAATTAATGAGGGTAGATTCACAACTTCTTTATAGTGGGATAAAAATATAATATGCAATGCATTAAAAAAACCCATAATCCTTAGAAGTAAATTTTGTTCCTATCATTAACAATAAACAAGGCCCCTAGAATATTTTTGGCACCTCAGAGTAGATTACTCAGGGAAGAGTGAGCGATTCAGTGTAGACATGACAGACAATGACAGGAGGGGTTCTTCCATTGGTGTAGATGATCCACCTCCATCGACTTAGTGCTGTCGACATAGGGACTTAGGTCATTAGGTCATCTTAACTATGTTGCTCAGGAGTGTGCATTTTTCACACACCCGAGTGACACAGCTGTGTCTATTTAATTTTCTAGTTTAGACCAGCCGTGGGAACGTGAATGCATTTTCACAGTATGGCCGACTGCAGTTAGTAATCTGCAATCACATCCCCATACACCACCAGCTGGCTGCAGTAGGTTTCCAGAAGCCCTGGCTTTTCATAATTTCCTGGCTATGAAACTGAATGCTTTCAGTATACTTCAGTGCAAATGGACATACTGCATACAGTTGCCAAGACAAAGTGTTGTCAGAAACGGACAAAGACAATGCACAATCAGGTTCTGGCTGACTCAATTCTGTCTTTACCCCACTGAACTGCTGGAGGCTTATACCTTCCACTCTAGAAATAAAAACAGGATACTAACAGTGGGTCTTTCCAGATCATGTTTAGGAGAGATGGGCCTAGCTATAAAGTTCTTATCTGGACTTTGCAAGGCATTCCGATCCGAGAGTTTGTTCCAGGTTTCTCTCTGACATTTAAAGTGTCAAAAGACAAATAAATTAGTGCCACTGAACACCATGGCTGTAGACAGCTCTTTGTTAAATTAATGCTAATTGTAATTAGGGTGTTTTGAATCAAGGCATCTCTTAGGAAAATTGCCCCATTTTAATGGAAATACCTAGAAGTACTAGTGCTTTAATATTCAGAGTTGCTTTTCAGCAGTTGGCCCAACTATCCATGTTGGATTTTAAAAGTTTCGAGGTATTTTGCTTTTACTTTCAGGGAAGACAGAATCACCCTCCCTGGATAAATGAGAACTCTCCTTGAGAATTCACTGGTCTGGTCTTTCATGTCTACATAGTGTGGCTGAGCTTTCGTGCTCAGACTCTCATATAGCTCAGGGCTTAACTTGGAATCTTGCAAGGTTTTCAGTTAAGTTAATTCAACTCATCATCCCATGCTTCCACCCACGTGCACAAGCTAAACTGTTAGAAGTCATGGAAATTTAAAAACAAAAACAAAAAGAAAAGAAAAGAAAAATTGTGGAACCCATGACTTCCAGAAAGGCCACAGTAAAAAAGCAGCCTGAATTATAATGCAATATTATTCAAGCATTTTTCAGGTGGGATTCCTTTGCATAATTTCCATGTCAGACAACTAGGGTATAGGATGCTGTTCTTTCTGAAGACTTGTCATAATACTAATCACATTATTTGTATAATTACTCCATAGCTGACCTCCCATTCTCCTCAAAGGACACCTGCACAATACCTTCAAAAGACAAGCCTTAAACTTAAATTTACAACTCCGCTAGACAATGAAAAATCATAGACTTAATAAAGACACTGGATTTATGGCTCATTACTACAATCCGTAAACCGCTAACCCTCAGTTTGTCCTATGACTGCAGAAGTGTTTAACTGCCCACTTCTCCTTGAATGGTCTCTTGCAACAACAGTTAAGTCCTTATCTGTTCCACCGTGTATTTAGCTGTGACACTCCGAGTACCTTTCCCAGATCTGAATAAGACGTCTGTGTCAGCTCAAAAACTTGTTTCTTTCACCAACGTAAGTTGATCCAATAAAAGATATTACCTCACCTATCTTGTCTCGCTATTATTTGTACAGACAAGGTGAGTGAGGTAATATCCTTTTTTGGAGCAACTTCTCTTGGCAAGAGAGACAAGCTTTCAAGCTACACAGAGGAAGAACTGAAGAAGAACTCTGTAGCTTTTCTCTCTCACCAACAGAAGTTGGGCTAATAAAAGATATGACCTTGTGACCCACCTTGTCTCTCTAATATCCTGGAACTGACACGGCTATGACAAAAATGCACATAACATATTATTTGCATAGGCATTTAAAAGTAGTTATCTTGCTCCCAAACGATCCCACTGCACCAGCCTTCTTGTTTTAATTCTACAAGGATATGACAATGTATCAGTACCTGAATGACATCCCTTCTCAGAGCAGTGAGTAAGGCACAGTAGAAAATCCAGGATCCTGGATTTAAATCACCATTTTCACGTTGTGATTAGAAGATAGCATAGATTTTTTGCTCTCTTTCAAGGACTCATGCTAGATTCCAAATAAGCAAAGCTAGCTAACAGGACAAAGCTTGCTAGCAAACGGCTTTATTCAAGAACACAACCAAAAAATAATTAATTCAAAACAGCATGCCTTTGAAGGGAGCATTTATTTTAATTCTCTGTTTCAAATATGTACAAACTGATGCACAAATATGCCACCCAAAACTCCCTTCTTCTGGAACTTGCATAAGTCTTTGTTGTTGTCCTTAAACATCACAGAGCTTTTTTAAAAAACGAGGCCAAAAAAACCCCACCATAATTAAAGCACGTCCACTCACACACTAAATGGATTTGCGCACAAGCCATTTTTTTTTTTAAAGTTAACACAACATGAAGCAATAATAAGGGTGGGAGGGGTGAATAACAGGTTTAAATTATGTTATCTCTTTTATACAAACTACTTACCAAGTTCTGTGGCTGCTGGAGAAGTTTTATCAGAGATGGATGGTTGTAACCTAAAACAAAAGAAGGAGACTATTTCCATCTAGTTTCAAGAAGCCTGTTTGAGATTTATTCATCAGTATGTACTGTACAGAGTAACCTTATTTACCTAACTTTCTTTTTTCTTAACTTCATCTCTATTTAACCTCTGTGTGTATTAAACTATTAATAGTTGGTCCTTTTCTAAAGCAGAGCAAATTGTTCTCCCTCTGTGACTTACATTCTCTTCAGTGGCTGTGGGACAAACACAGCAGCTATCACAGAGAAGCATGCAATACCATGAAAACTCTGGTCTAAGAATGCATTGAGTTGTTATCATCAAATTGATAACTAAGCTGAAATGGACACAACATGATCTGTTGCCCTGTTAAAGTTTGATTGAAACAGATAACAGTTACAGACAGTGTGAAAAGGAATCAGGCCCATAGGTGGCATCTGTGAATCCTTCTTGTATAAATGAGGCTCTTTGGTGATTAATCTTTCTAACCACCAGTAAAGTGCTGCCATCCACTTGAGTGGTGGAAATTGGCTTCCTCTTCACTTTGGGGTTACCATGTTAATACATCCCATTTCTCTTTAGTGCTACATGTATTTGTCACCCCCTTTCTTCTACTGAGAGTGGTACAACGGTCTGCTAGATCAGTGTCACTATTGTTTTTCAGCTCAGATTCTATTACTGTACATGTTTTGAAAGCATGCACTGTGGAATGCTGATTTTCCCAGTCTGAAGAGATTCTTTCCAAGAACAGAGGGATAGCAATCATAACCTTGACTTGTTTGAGTAAAATGACCATCAGTACTGAACACTGTACTTTTCTGCATCATAAAGTCAGCCTGCTCCACACCTTATGCTTCTCAGCTCATACTAGTCCCCCCTTCCAAGCACAGAGGGGATGAATATCATACAAATATCACCCAAAAGTGGCTGATGCTTACACAATGAGGAGAGGACCCAAAGTAGCATCATTCCACCTATCACGCCTGAACTTGTGGAAGCTCTTACACAAGAATGGTACATAGTTTAGGCTCTCGGATTCTGGGGAGGTGGTCTCTGACATAATCCCTGGCAAAGTAGCATGTTCCATGCAAGTGAACAGGATGGATTGACACTATATAGGCAATAGAGTCTGGCTGTTCCAGAGCTATAGGGGTTCCCGTGGCTGACGGACAGCAGGAGCATCCAGTGACCTGTCACCCAACAGCAGACCCCCAAGTTCACTCACATGCTGCCTCAGGAAGCCAGCTTCAAAGACATGAAGTTTTGTGAGCGACTTGTTCCCCTCCACCTGTTTGGGTTTTTTTTTTTTTTTTTTTAAATTATTTCTCCAAAGAACGGATAACAGCTTGCAGGAGAAATAGCATTTTGCTTAATCGGTATTGAATATTTCTATTAATAGAAATTGAAAACTTCAGTAACTCAGCCAGAGGTTATGGCCCTGCTATAGGAGTGGGTGAGTAAGGTTCTGTGACTTGCGATGTGCAAGAGATCCAACTAGATGATCATGATGGTCCCTTCTGAACTTAAAGTCTACAAGTCTACAAAGGAAAAACGCCAAACAAGTCTGGGTGGCAACTATACATTTACTGAACTCCTAGGGAAAGTTCATTTAGCTATTACAAGTGTCATTACATTATAATGCAGCCTCCCGCAGAATTATGGACAAAATTTATATATGGGTTTTTTTGTCCCTAATAAAAAAGGTACAGCTATAACTGTACAGCGCAGGGAAAATTCAATGGCACAACAGCATTGTTCTAGAATGTTTTGTATATTACAGATATACACAATGCTGAGGCATACCCAGCAGTGAGAAACACTGGGCATCATGCAGAGTTCTGCCAATGGCTTGACAGCTCTCTCTGGCACATCTTTACATTTGGATAGCTTTCATAACTACTTGCTCACATTAAGCATTCATTCCACACAATCTCTGCAAGATTCTGCCTATTTTAAAAAGAGCATATATTGGGCCACATTCCTAGCTGTGCCTTCACTTGTGCACATACATATGCATAAACCCACATTTTGCCGGTGCAGACACCTAACACCAGATGTGGGTAAACATGTGCGCATGCACCAAAGTACATGGACAGGTGCATGCCAGAGGCTGTAAATCAATCCCATTGTGTGTGTTTGAGGTGTAGCACACGCAGTAACGCACACAAAGGCACAAGTCTTTGTGACATGTTATAATAGTTGTTCACCTCCATTACCCACTAGAGATCTCTAGTTATGTATCACCATTAAAAGTCAAGAAAACTAAAACAAAACTTATGTTAGATCTGCTGGTTTTATTTTCTGCCATTATGCTGGGGATGGGGAGAGAGAATGACAGGGATTAATGTGTTTTTATTCAAGATGTATGCAAGATCACTCAACCCATCTCAGTGTACAATAAATCTCTCCTTATATATCTGATGCAAATGATACCTTACTCACACTATACATTTCCAGATAAGAGGTGGCAGACATTTTTCATACATGGGGTGAAATTTACATTGTGCAGGGGGTGGTCCATGGGCTTAGAAAGGTCCCCATCAAGGTACCATCTCTGCTGGTGAACTCAACTCCTTACTCCCTTTCATTCCCTGGCAGAACCCTGGAACATGCCACATACCTAAAGTGAGACCAAATCCAGGTCATCCTCACCACTTATTGTAATATTCCCAGTGTATTAGAAACACAGGTTAGCTAAAGAAAAAATACACATTCTGCTACCTTTTAGAAATGCTAGGCCAGAGATATGAAGAATCTACTCAGTAATGTAGTTGAAGGTAAACTCAGTTTAGACTCCATATTCTCTACTTCTCATTTGGTTCAGGTTAGCTTTTTACCACCTTTTTTTTTTTTTTTAAACCACTATACCACTGAGTACTACTGAGTGAAAGCACAATGTAATCTAAGAGAAGGACAGCTCTAAGACAAAATATTTAAAGTTATCAAATGCACCATGCTATATAGATCCTTAATTTTTTTTTTGCTGTAACTAGTAAAAATTAAGAAAATATTTACTTAAAACATATAAGCCCATGTCCTACTACATTTCCATAGGAAGGTCAGGTGACACCTGACAACCATCTACCAGCTTGCCTCTAGCAGTGGGAAGGGAGGGAAGCAAGCCAGAAGCCAGTCAAGAATCTCGTCTTGCTTTGGTAGCATTTTAGGTACCAGTCTCCTCACCTTCCCAACCTCCCTGCTCCCCTTCCCGCATTCCTGGCTTGTACCAACTATTCTATTCCCTGGAATTTAGAAAATGTGAGAATGATCCAGCACTGCTACAGGAGCTGATAGTTGCAAACTTATACAGAGACCACAGAATTACAGTTTCAATTTCTTCATGAGCCTGTATGTTTCTGTACAGTACATTTCATCACAATACACTAGAGCAGAAGTGAATAGTTTCTAAACCAGTGGTTCTTAACCTTTCCAAACTACTGTACCCCTGAAGCCTGAGTCCCACCCCCATGGGGCTGAGGCATGTAACTTAGTTTCATGGAGCCCCTGTGGCTCCAGGCAATTGCCTTTCTTGCCACCCCCAATACCAGCTCTGCACTTGCGACCCCTCTAAACCCCCAGGTTAAGAAACACTTAAGCAGATGAATGGGGAAAAAAGGAGTGAGTGGATGGAGAGAAAGTAATGTAATGTAAATAAATGTAATATTACATGTTCTCACAATTATTATTTTTAATACTACTTCAGAGTAACAAAACAGGAGATTTTTCTTCAACTAGGATAAATACACTACATCTGGAACTCAACCTGTATTATCAGTGACTAGTGATATATAGCATACGGCAGTAACTGAGTGGAAATGGAGAATTAAAAAAAATTGTTTCCATTATCCAGCCAGCTTTGTTCTCCAAAATCACTGCAATGAGCCCTCTATGAACAGAAGGCCTGATCTGACAGGGTGCTGAGTGCAATCAATTCACACTGATTTCATTGGGAGCTGAGGGTATTCAGTACCTCTCAGGGAGGTCTTAACTTCTTGCAGGATCAGGTCTTTAGTTATCACCTTTCCTAATCTCTGTTACCAATTGCATCAGCTGGACTTTGCAGTAAGGATATTAAAAGCAGGGGTTTATGCCACAGACAGGCAAGCCAGTTTGGCAAAAATATCCATCTAAACATTTGCCCCAAACTCAAGTGGACCATGAACATTTCTTTAGATTCAAGAAAGTTCAGTTAAAATAAATCTAAAATTTAAGCTATTCTTGGTACTATTTGGTTTCAGATGGCTCCAGAGACAGAAATACCAAAATGCCTCAAGAAGTTGTACTGTCAAGTATTTCCAACATAACTGGAAACCACAGAAAGTTACATGAAAGTATGTCTTCACTAGCTTTTTAGATGGAAAAGATTCAGGGAAGCCATCAAGATCTTCAGAATGTTCATCTGAAATGGACTCAACTCTTTTGACAACTGCACATTCCTAATAGGTCACCACTGTTCCACATTCTCACAAACACGAATGTAAACCCAGTAATAAATAACAATAATAATAATAATAATACTAGGAGAAGTAGTTAGAAGTGGAAACACTTAATAAATCTGTCTTTCTTTAAGCCATCTGAAACTCAGTTATTGGTCTGACATCTGGGAACACTGGCATTCCAATGCATTTTTAAATAAATTGCTGATAGTAAAATCAACTGAACTGAAACACATAGGGATTTTTTACCTTTGGCCCAGACTGGAGTGCTCAGTCCTTTTTAAGAGATTTATATTTTAACAACCCCCATCGAAGACCAAGACTAAATCTTGGATCATCTGCTTCAATAATCAACACTTAAACTTCTGCATTAACATTCCTCTTCCCTACTGCAACATTTTCAAGAGAATACATTACAATTTTAAGATCCAACTCTTTGATAAAACATGGAAATGCTAAATATAAAATAACTCTAGAGCGTTCATACAGCACACAGTTCATTTGTTACAAAGTGACAGGGCTAAAGGTGGCATTAAACAGAAGTCAAGCAGTGCTTTGGACTTTGGACCCCAGGAATTTCTCTGAAGTGGGAGATAAATCCTGATTAAATTTTGTTCCAGAATTATTAAAAAAAAAAAAAAAAAAAAAAAAAAAAAAAGTCCCATAATCTTTAATGATAGTAGTGAGAGCATGTGTCTTTCTTAAGATTCCTTTTTTGGTGAAATCACTTTCTCGGAGAAGAAATGAAATCCAATTCTTTTTTCAGGTTTACTCTGTCAATAATCAATAGATTCAGTCCATTTTGGATTAAGAGATTTTAAGAAGAGGCTGCCATCTATCCCAATATGGAATCCATAAGTATTTGATGATAGTTGTTACTTCCTAATCAGCCATTATCAAGGCTTAACTTGTTCTTGAACATCCTTTCCACTTTATAAATCAGACATTGCAGTGCTACACCACCTAACACCTAAACGCATCTTTTCAATCTTGATGATCACTATGCACACTGGGCTAAATTCTGATCTCAGTTACTCTGGTGTAAATGCAGAGTATGGCACTGAGGTCAACAAAATGACTCAATTCACATCAGTATAACTGAGATCAAAACCTGGCCTTTTATTTCAAAGAAATCTCTAATAAAGACATTATATAGGGACGTGATTTTTTTCTTGGATTAAATTGCTCTGAAAACACTGCCTACATACTGTTCTCCTCTATGCACGTAGCTCCTTTTAAACTAATTTCTTCTTATCCTTGTTCCAGCTATACAGTATAACATCCTTCACTTGTCACTGATCCTACTGCAGATAATTTTCTTTCAAAGAAGAAAAATCTAGCAGCTGGGAGGTATCAAGGAGAGAAAAAAAACTTCCTAACACTCTCTTGTTTTTAAGTACCAAACACATCATCCTACATTCTTGCACAATTAATCATCAAACATTTCTCAAACTTCAGGAAAAACGAAAGGAAAAACTGCATTTGAAATCCCCCTCCAACCAAACTAATGAAAATATCTCCCCAATTATCTCTAGTACAAAATTGCATAGCCACAAGTGGGATAACCAAGTGAAAGATGTTGCTTTCTGAACTGGACTGAACACCAAATTGAGCTCCTGCTGCATTTATGTTTATTTTCATATGCAGTGATTGGAATAGTGCTGTAAAAAGTAAAGGGCGTTCTTAACAAGAACATTTAAGATATGATGAGCAATTTTATATTACATCCGTGTCCAGAGGCTCTCCTTTTGGATCATGCCCACTATCAAATCTCAATTCTAGTATCTGATCAGAGATCAAATTTTAAATTTAATATCAGACACTAAGTCAGTAGTGTGGAGAACAAAGTCAACTTCTTTAAAAAACACTAATTATGAGAAGGCAATGGAAAGAATGGAAATGATTTGAGAAAAAAGTGTAAATTTCAGCACAGAGAAGAAAGTTCTTATTATTTGCAACCTTTAGAATATAGATTTTCATGGACATCTGGGTTTATTTAGCCAAGTATTTATTCCCATGCTAAATTAATAGCAAGCACATAACCAAATGCTGTAGAATTGTGGATGAACACATTCATATATAAAAGCAAATTAACATAGTGTGGTAACATTTCCATCTAAAGTGGCCCAGCAATGGAGAGCCTCACAGCAAAATTAAAGCTCTAATCCCTAACAAAAACAAACCAACAGGCTTTCACAAACTTAAATATAGGTCTGCATTGTGTTCTGACACACTAAACAATGGCTCCAACAGTTCCAAATGCACGGCCTTTCCACCGAGAATGCCCTCATACTAAGGCTACAGAGATATTAACCCCAGGAACCTAGTAGCATCAATTTGTCTTAACTCAGCTGAGGCCCAGCCAGTGTGCATGCACCTATCCTCTTCCATTTGTGGTCAGATGTTCTTTCCTATTGTTTAAATTAGACAGAAGAGATGTAGACCTGAAGTACTGTTGTCACAGCAGATCAAAACATGTTCCCTAAACAGCCAAAGATATACACTGAACACATGGGTCAAAAAATGGAACCACACACACACGCACACACGCACCCACCTCCCATTGGGAGGAAAAAACACCTATTACCTACTCTGTGAGCACTCCAGACAGAAGTAGCAAAACCCTGCATCAACACCTGTAAGTCACTGCAGGAAAGACAATCAAGCCTTGCAGTCAGTGATAGCTTTAATGTACGTTGTATAAGTTATGATTTTACTTTCTCTATACTGAAACTTTAAATTCCTAGAGCTCTGCCTGTCGGCAGAAACATTTCTGTTCTCAGAGTTGCTGCAGTCTATTACAGCTGAGACCATACACGCACCTAGTTACTTCTTGCTTCCTTTAAACGAAAACAAGAGTCTATCTGAGACTGAAAAAATATATTCTGCCCTTTTCACAGAGAACCATTACAGTATTGCAGGCTGCTGATAGGGCTAACTAAATCAAGGATGCTGAACTTATGTCCATCATTAGACAATGGGACTACTCACATGCTTAAGGATAAGCAGACACGTAGATATATGCAGGACTGGGGCGTAGTATATCTATTTTAAAGTCTGATTTTTAAATTATATGAGACCCAAGCCAGGGACCAGCATATTATTGTATACTCCCTCTCTTTGGTGATTTGGAAACTGCATTTTCCCGGATACTGACTGAGTCTGACTTCATAAACATCTCAACTGTATTTTAATGTGTGTCATGCTACAAGGAACCAGTTCAGATTATTATGAAGAAAATACAGCTGGTTACACAGACAACTGCTGAATCTGTCAGGAAAGTATCTGAGATATGTTGTAGGGAATGAAGTGATTAAGTGCTGCTGTTGAGAGGCTTTTGGATTAAACCCTATGGAACACTGACAGTAACAGAAGCTACTATCCAAGAAGCTTAGATACTAATATTTATATTGCTTGTAAAAATGTGTAGTCATGCTGCCTTTCTTAGGATGGCTTTAAGAATGCAGGCATGTATACAGATGCCCCCCTCCCTTTCCGAAGCACAAATTCAGTCCCCATTCTCTTTAATTTTTCCATCCACACATAATGTCCATCCTAATTCATGCCATTCTCCTCTTATTCTCCTAACCTCACCCCCTGCCATTCTGACCCCCTCCTCCTATGGTTCATTTTCCTCTCTCCTCTGATACATCTTGTTGCTTCCCTACTCCATATACAAACCCCAGATTAGTGAGGTGGAGGAGCCCCTGAAGCCTGACTTTCCCCAAAGCAGGGCAGCTCCTCCTAGGCTGCTGGATTAGTGTTCCCCCAACCACTTCTGAGCAAGATTTACATACATGTGAGACTGATAACGCAGTTCCTCTTCTTGTCATTTAGTCATTACATAAATATTATGAATAAAGAAAGAGCACAAGAAGGAGAATATAATGGGCATTTTATGGCAAACTGTTCCGCTGCCAACAAGCACTTGGGTCAGCACCTCAGGGCTTCCATTTTCCAAGAGAATATCTAAATTGCAGTCACCCGCGGGTGGCCTGTGCCTGCTGACTTGGGCTCGAGGAGTTGGGGCTAAGGGGCTGTTTAACTGTGATGCAGACATTTGGGCTTGGGCTTGGGCTTGGGCTGCAGCCTGAGCTCTGGGACCCTCCCACCTCGCAAAATACTGGGACCTTCCCACCTCGCAGAATACTAGAGCCCAGACTCCAGTGCAAGCCAACGTCTGCACTGCAATTTAACAGCCCCTTAGCCAGAGTCCCACGAGCCTGAGTCAGCAGGCCCGGGCCAGTCACGGGTGTCTAACTGCAGTGTAAATATACCCTGAGGCAAACACAAGAGCTGACAGAGGCTGGTTCTGAAAGGGTGCCTGCTACATTTCTCTCACGGAGTTTCTAGAACAATGAGTCAGGGAGGCGCACATCCCCCAGTTCCCACAGGCACCACAAAAGCTGCCAAAATGTGAATGGAGGGATCAAAAATGTGGGGAAATGCATTGCATCAGAGAAAATGAAGACTCCCTGGATGGGATTTGGTACTGTGGGCACAGCATGCCAAAGAATCAGAAAGGGCAGTGCAAGGGGGACTGAAGAACAAGCAAGAAAATTGGCAGCATGTATCCTTCAGAAGAAGGAGGAGAACCAATATACCCTCAGCACTGATAGAAGAAAGCAACCACTTTCAGGCTCTCGGCACAGGGATTACTGCTGAGAATGCCTTGGAAGAGTCATCTGAGGGAATGGATCAGAAGGAGATCCCCTCAACTGGAAGGCATGGGATGGATTGTCATAGGGATGGAAGTTCTATGACCACCACTCCCAAGAGGAGGAGAAGGGTGGTGATGGTCGGGGACTCCCTGCTATGAGGAACAGAGTCATCTGCCGTCCAGACTGGGAATCCCAAGAAGTGTGTTGCTTGCCTGAAGCTAGAATTCAGCGTCTGTCAAGACGCATCAAGCCCTCAGACCACTACTCCTTCCTACGTATCCGCATGAACACCAATGATATTGCCAAGAATGACCTTAAATGGATCAATGCAGACTAAGTGGCTCTGGGAAGAAGGATAAAAGGATTTGGGGTGCAAATGGTGTTCTTCTCCATCCTCCCTGTTGAAGGGAAAGGCCTGGGCGGGGACCATCGAATCAAAGTAAATGCATGGCTATTCAGGTGAGTTGGTGAGAGGGTTTTGGCTTCTTTGACAACAAGCTGATGTTCTGGGAAAGAGGGATTACTGTGCTGAGGATGGGTTCCATCTATCAAATACTGGGAAGAGCATCTTTGGACAACAAGGACACTGGACTTCAGAAAGGCAGATTTAACCAACTCAGAGAAAAAGTAGGCAAGGTCCCATGGAGAGACCAATTAGGAAGAAAAGAAGTCAAAGGGGGCTGGTAGTTCCTAAAAGATACAATATTAGAACATCAAGCTGTTCCTATGCAGAGGAAAGATAAGAAGAGCCACAGGATGCCAATGTGGCACAAGGAGCTTTAAAGCTTTCTAAAAACCAAAAGGGATACACACAGGAAATGGAAGGAGGGGCATGTCACCAAGGAAGGGACAAAATCAGGAAAGCCAAGGCAAAGAATGAGTTACAGCTAGCAAGGAATGTTGTTAGAGACAACAAGAAGGGATTCTTTAAGTATGACAGACAAAAAGAAAGACCAATGCTAGTGTAGATCCGCTGCTCAATGGAGAAGGTGAGCTGGTAACGGAAGATGATAGGAAGACAGAACTGCTCAGTGCCTACTTTGCTTCAGTCTTCTCACAAAAAATAATGTGTGACTGGATGACTAGGGAAAATACATAGACAATAATGGGGAAGGGATGCGGATCAGGATAAGTAAAGAATACATCAGAGAGCTTCTGACTAATTTGAATGAATTCAAGTCAGCAGGGCCTGATGCTGTTCACCCCAAAATGCTGAAGGAATTAGCTGAAGAAATCTCAGAGCCACTGGCAATAATATTTGCAAACTCATGGATGACAGGAAAGGTCCTGGAAGACTGGAGAAAGGCTAACATGATGCCCATCTTTAAAAAAAGGAGGCGGAGAATAATACACCAGTCAGCCTGACCTTGATACCTGGGATGCTCTTAGAGCAATGTATAAAACATCCAATTTGCAAATACCTGGAGGATGAAGGGGTAATCACTAGCAGCCAGCATGGATTTTCTAAGAACAAATCATGTCAAACAAGTTTGATTTCCTTCTTTTGACAGGGTAACTAGTTTGACAGATAAGAGGGTATACGATGGACATAATATACCTGGATTTTAGCAAGGCTTTTGACACAGTCCCACATGACATTCTGATAAGTAAGGTGGAGAAATACTGGGAGTTCCTCTGAGCCTGCATGTGGATCCATAACTGGTTAAACGACAAGTAAATATTTATGGAATTATGTCAGATTGGAAGGTAGTCTCAAGTTGGGTTTCACAGGGATCTGTTCTGGGTCCAGTGTTATTTAACATCTTTATTAATGACCTAGATGTAGAAATAGGAGAGCCTACTGATCAAATTTGTAGATGACGCAAAGCTAGGGGAGGTTGTAAACACTTTGGAGGATAGAGCTAAAATTCAAAGGGATTTTGATAAATTGGAGAACTGGTCTATAGACAACAAAATTAAATTCAACAAAGATAAATGTAAGGAGCTCCACTTAGGGAAGAAAAACCAAATGTACAAATATAGCATGGAGGATAAATGGTTTGGCAGCATCTGGGACTTGTGATGGATCACAAACTCAACATGAGTTAACAGTGCGATGCTGTTGCAAAAAAAGCAAACGCAATTTTAGGTTGCATTAATAGAGGCACAGCATGCAAGTCACGGGAGGTGACAATACCACTCTATTTGGCACTGGTTAGGCCTCAGCTGGAGCAGTGTGTCCAATTTTGGTCACCAATGTATAGAAAGGATGTGGAGAAACTGGAAAGGATAGAGAGGTAAGTGACAAAAATGATCAAAGAATGGAATGCAAGTTATATAAGCAAAGGCTGAAGGAACTGGGTATGTTTAGTTTGGAAAAGAGAAGATTGAGGAGGGATATGACAGCAGTCTTCAAATGCTTGAAAGACTGCCATAAAAAAGATGGGAGAAAAATTGATCTCTCTTGCCACAGAGGGCAGGAGAAGAGGCAATTGGTTCAAACCATAGCATAGCAGATTTAGATTAAAACTCAGGAAAAGCTTCCTAACTGTAAGAACAGGAACAGACCACCTAGGAAGATCATGGAAGCTCCTTCACTGGAGATATTTGAAATGAGACTAGATAGCTATATGTCTTGGATGCTTTAGACTCAAGAAATCCTGCAGCCCCTTCTAACCCTATGGTTCTATGAAAGCCCCAAGGACTCATCTATGTTAAAATTCAGATTGAGGACAAGTTGGGCCAGCTACAGCTGCCCTTGAGATCCCAAACCAAACAAAAATATACTCTAAACTATCTGATAGTAGATTGTTCTGTTTGGGATTCTATGACATTTGCCAGAAAACAGCCTGACAGGATCTATTCCCATATCTGGCTCTCTGATGTAATGTCAGACAGTGTGCTCCATAGAGTTTAATATGACTGTTAATTCCAAATGCCATGAGATGGGGAAATTGTTTTAGTTATTGGTTTTTGGCAGGAAATAGTCTAGTGTTTTTAGTCTAAAGAGTCTTTCAAACTTCATTTCTTATCTCGCTGAACAGGTGCTTATTACCTCTCGGCCTTTGCTGATAAGGATGTTCTAGCCTGGCAGTCCATTATTAAATCTTGTAGGGTACAAAGTATAAGATTAATTCAAGGTTTATTGGATTTACTTGCAGAGAGGTAAGTAAAAAAAGACTAGTGCTCTGATCCAAGAATTCACATTCATGCTGACTTTTGGAGATAATTTTGCTCAAGTATCCTTTTCCATAACATGCAATCTGCAGCCTACCTCCACCAGCATCTCCAGCAATGTCTTCAAGCTCCTGGAGGCCAGTCTTGCCAGTCATCTCTACTGACATTATGTTGTTTTTCTTAGGAGATCTTTAACAAAGATCTATATAATCTATTAAATATATGTAGGTCAGGAAGCTTGCTGTTTCTGCACATTTGAAATCCATACTCTGAGGAGTTGTCAAGAACTAAACTACAGTTCCTTGATAGCAGGATTTTCCCCAGGCTCCCTAGAGAGCAAAACAAATGGCTTTAGGAGCATGAGAGTTAGGCTCACGGTAATCAGCTCTGTCAGCAATTTCTGGTACCCAAAGCAGATCCCAAAAAGGTAGAGTTGTGCTGTACAGAGTAGAGAAAAGCCAGTTTGCACCATCCCTCACTGTAGGAGAAAGCCTCAAGGTGTAAAAAAGGCCAGGGGAATTGTTTAAAGCACTCCAAGTATTTTTTTAAAAAGATGCCTTGTTTGCTGAGGCAAGGATGATATTGAAGAATGGGGCACAGTGCTGAAATAGAGCAGTGCCAATGGATTCTGACCTCTTACAACTTCATATGGACAGAGTGCGCGAATAGAGGAGAGAATTTTTCTAGTGGAAAAGAGAACATAGACTTTCTTAGGGCTTATCAGCATATAAGTATTTGTATCCACATAGCATGTTTCTGTAAATTTACAGAAACGAATATAGTTAATGACTATGCTGCATTGCACCTAGCGGCAGATTGATATAATTTTAAATGTTCATTTGTTGAAAAAGTGCAGTAATGCAGCAGGTTAATGTCCACAACTTCCACTCTCAGAGAATTGAAATACAAAAATCTAGCTATGGTCATTACTAAAGGGACTTGGTGCCATTATCATCATACCTCTGTGTCATTGTGGGCCACCTTTTTAATCCACTGGCACAGTTAGTCCCTGCTCAAGAAAGGCCCAGAATAGAAGCAACCAAGGGGTTCTCTCAGGGATGACTGAGGGGACTGCTAACAGATTAGAGAGCCTTTTACACCTAGGTCAGCAGTTTGAATCAAAAAAGTAAAGTCCAGAGTCCTTTATATCTACTGGGGGTTTCATTGTATTGATGAAGTGAGATGCTGAGTTTCAGTCCAATTCCGGTCACGCACTATATTAAATGCACATTTATAAACCGTTTATAAATGATTAATAAGCTATTATCAGACATTATAGACGTGAACAGTATGTATTATAGATGGTTGTAACCATCTATAACACTTTCTGATTGATTAGAGGCAATCTCTATCTTTTGGATTCTATAACAACTAATTATGCATTTATTATGAAGTCTATCAGTCAGTTATTAACCTCTTACAAACAATACATAAATGTACCCTTATATAAAACATGACTCCAGTTCTTAGTTCACACCTGTTCATATCACAGAAGTCATGAACTGGCTTCCTTGTTGGCTTGATTGGCTGTGCTAAGGACTGGACAGAAACAAATAGTGAACTGCCCCCTAAAAATCATATCTTTGATTCAGACTGGAGGCACACTGAGGCTATGTCTACACTGCAGCACTAATTTGAATGAGCTTAATTTGTCTTTCAGCAGCCGATCTCTAGAAATCACAGCAGACTGTACACACTACGCTGTTTGTGCTGGTCTATTGCGTTCACACTGGCCAGCCTTAATTCAAATTAGAAAGCAGTGCAATGTGAGTAGCTAGCCCACAGTGCAACTAGCCACAGTGGCTGTTAGGACGAGTGTCATCATCCCAGGATGCCATGCTGCTTCCCCCACTCTTCCTCCCCCACAAACAAACAGGAAAAGGATTTTTGTGCCGTTTTTTTTAATGCCAGCGATCGCCATTGCTGCAGACATGGAGGCAGCTGAACTCTGTACTATAATTCTGAGCGTGACAAATACATCACGGCTTATCATGGAGTACTTTAGAAATAGAGCAAGAAGGAGAAGCAGGTACTACACCTATGCCACCATGGCTGCCCTGCTACAGGCCATCGAGCAGAACAATTCCCAGTTGCTGCAGGCTGTAATGTGTCATCTCCAGTCCGTGCACCACAGGTTCTGGGGCAGGGAAACAAGCATAGACTGGTGGGCCCGCATCTTTATGCGGCTGCGGGATGATGATCAGTGGCTGCAAAACTTTCATATGCAAAAGGCAACTTTCCTCGAACTGTGCTCGGAGCTGTCACCGTCCCTGAAGCGTGTGAATGCTCACTTGAGACAAGCCATTATGGTGGTGAAGAGAGTCGCCATCGCTCTGTGGAAGCTGGCAACTCCTGACTGTTACTGCTCAGTTGGGAATCAATTTGGAGTCAGTAAATCTACAGTGGGCACCACCATGAATCAAGTGTGCAGTGCCAAAAATAGATTTCTGCTACAAAGGGTAGTGACTTTGGGAAATGTGCAGGACAGGTTTGCCATGATGGGCTTCCCAAACTGCAGGGGGGCCATTGATGGGACGCTAATCCCCATCTTAGCGCCTGCACACCTGGTGACCGAGTACATAAACCACCAGGGGTACTTTTCCATGGTCCCGCAGGAGCTTGTGGATCACAGGGGTCGTTTCACAGACATCAGTGTGGTGTTGTCTGGGAAGGTGCAATATTTCGTAACTCACGGCTGTTCTCTAAGATGCAGGCAGACACTTTCTTCCCTGACCAAAAAATTCACATGGGGGATGTGGAAATGCCCATAGTAATCCTGGGGGATCCTGCTTACCCCTTGCTCCCTTGGCTAATGAAGCCTTACACCGGTCACCTTGACAGTGACAAGGAGAGTTTTAATAAGAGGTTAAGCAGTTGCAGAATGGTTGTGCCTTTGGGTGTTTAAAGGGTAGATGGAGGAGTCTCCTCCCTAGGCTGGACATGAGTGAGAAGTATCTCCCTTCTGTGATATCTGCTTGCTGTGTTCTTCATAATGTGTGTGAAGCGAAGGGGGAAGGGTTCCCCCAGGGTTTTGCTGTGGAGGCAGAAAGACTGGCCACCAATTATGAGCAGTCAGATGCCAGCACTACGCGGACAGCTAACCGCGGAGCATTTTGCATTAGGGAAGCTTTGAAAACCAGGTTCTGCAGTGAGATGCAGGAGTGATTTCTGTTCATGTATGTTGTCTGCCTTTGATGATTCCCCCCATCTCCCTTTGATATCTGTGCCCGACAAATCCCTCCTGAACAAGATATAATTTAATAAAGAAACGTTTTGGAATGATGCAAACCTTTATTTTTTAACATTCAAGTCATGGGGGAGTGGGGGTTCATTCACTGTCTCCAGGGGTAGGGTGATAGCTTGCTGGGGTGGAGGAGAGCACGTACTGCATCCCGGACAATCTCCCCCAAGACCTCGTGGGTGCGGGGGAGGTGGAGGGCGGCATAGCCCTCGGTTGAGGATCATTATGGTGGGGCTGCAGCAGGACTCTGTCCTGCCTCCGCTCCTCCTGAAGGTCCACAAGACGCTGGAGCATGTCTGACTGGTCCCGCAGGAGTCGCAGCATCTCCTGCTTGGTGCTGTGATTGGTCTCCTGCATTTGTCTGTGAGTGTCCATGATCCTGTCCATGCTCTGGGACAAGGTCAGCCTCCAAGCTCTTTGCTCTGTCTCTGAGGCTGATGAGCTGATGAGGTTCATGAGCTCAGAAAACATGTCATCTCTGTTTTTTTTGGTTTTTTTTCCTTTTTCGAATCTGAGACAGTCTGTCCTCAGCATTTCTTAAGGGTCGGTTCACTGCCGAGGTGTCTATAGAATGAAAGAAAAATAACAAGGGAGCCACAGTTAGCATAGTGAAGAAACTGATAGAAATGTAATAATTAGACCATGAAACAATGTAGCCACAGGCAGCATATTGAAGAAAGTGAGACAAATGTAATAATTTCAATAATGGGACCGTGAAACAATGTAGCATATATGCTTGTAGTTAAAACCCTTACAGAGAGCAACTGTCGATGGCCTGGTGGTGGGGAAATCTCTGCTTATATTTCAAACCCTTACAGAGAGAAACTGCGGACAGCGGGGTGTGGGGAGGGGGAAATCTCTGCTTGTTTTTCAAACCCTTACAGAGAGAAACTGTGGACGGCGTGGTGGTGGGGACAATACTTAAAACACAGGAAGCCATGATGCTGGCTACCTTGATTGCAGAGAAGAATCCTACCATGGAGGGAGGAACAAGGCAGCCCTCCCCTGAAAAGTTTTTCCAGGCGAGGGAGGGATAACAGATTGCATACATTAAATTTTCCATGTGATATCAACTGCTGACAAACATAGAATTTCTCAACACACACAAAAACTGAGCCCTGAGTTACCACCCAGTACAGCCAACGAAAACCTGAGATCCCCCTCATGCCCCCCACACCCAATATACAAGGACAGAAATGCTAATAAGAAAGAAAACTCACCAGATGTGCCTTCCACGGGATCTTTTGTGCTGTCCTGTGTGCTTGTGGACTGCTCGGGGGTCAGGAATAAGTCCTGAATTTGTGGGAGAATGGACACCCTGCTCTCCATAGCTTCCTCTTCCTCCTCATCCATGGAGTCCTCCTCATTGATCATGGACTGTGAACTAGTGGAGGTATCGATGCTGCAGGGATCGCCACCTAGAATTGCATGCACCTCATCACAGAACCTGCATGTTTTGGGAGAGGAGCCAGAGCGGCTGTTAGCTTCCCTGGCTTTCTGATACGACTGGCGCAGCTCCTTGATCTTCACTCGGCACTGCTGAGCATCCCTCTGGTGTCCCTTCTCCAGCATGCCCTGGGATATCTTCCCATAAATGTCCAGATTTCTTTTGCTGGCTCTGAGCTGAGCCAGAACGGACTCCTCGCCCCACAGCCCAATGAGGTCTAAGACCTCTGGTTGACTCCATGCTGGAGGGTGTTTGGGCTTTACAGTAGACATGCTGAGAACTGTGGCAAATCTCTCTCCATGCTGACAGCAAGCACAGGAAATAAGAATTCGAATCTTTCCAGGGCTTGAGGGAAGGGAACTTTTCCTGCTAGTGTGACCACAGAGCAACACAGCGCAACTGTGAAAGCGGGGTCAAAATGGGGCATTATGGGATACATTCCGGAGGTCAATTAATTCAAATTAAGTCCCATTGCGTCTAAATTGACACTAATTCGATTTACCAAATTCGAATTAGGCGCTACGCCACTTGCAGAGTGGTCTTATTAAGTTGATTTTACAGGCACCTTAATTCGAAATAACAGTGGTGCCAGTGTAGACGTGGGTGTAATTAATTCGAATTAAGGGACTTTAAATCAACCTAAGACGCCAGTGTAGACCAGGTCTGAGAGGGCAGTGAAAGTGGGTGCTACACTTCCACTGTCTGTGCAGTACTTGATCTGTGAGTAGAGGATTTAAGTCTCTGATGCTGTCTATTTGGCACTAAATTCACTTAATTATATTCTATCATCCTCATCAGCTGACAAGAGGAAGGTATATTACAATTATGAAAAATTCATTTCCTACCAGATAACATCCTGGATTTATTTCAACTAGCTCCATTTTGTCTTTCATTTCTTGAGTACTGCTTTTTTGATAAAAGGTTAGTTTGAGTCTTCAAATGGTAAGTAAGTGAGAATGGTGTCAAAATTCTGTTTTTCATGAACAGGAATGGGGGAAGGATTTGACTATCCAAATAGCTTGGAAAATTTAATTCCAAGCCATAATCTTTGCTCACAGTTTCTACCCTCTTCTATCCTTGAAGCTCACCACTGAAAATTATGTAAAATTAGAGTGGATCTATCAAACACCCTCCTACCCCCCTTTGGCTTGAATGGGTATATGAACAAATCCTATTCACTTCCCACAAATCTACTTTTCCATGTTTTCACCCTGCCCCAATAATATCACCCAAAGTTGACTGCACTTCATCTCCGCAGACAGCATGCATCCGATTAGCCCATCTTTACCCATTTCTCATTAGACATATTAGATATAAATCACTTCTGGTTACAATGTAGTTCAATAAACATACTCACTTTTTTGACAACAAACAACTGGGAAAGGATTTTCTAATTTACACTTTGGGGAAGAATTATTAGTTGTTTTTTTTTCAGATGTGTAGATGGAATGAAGTTCGCCACAAAGAAGAAGAGAAAGAGAAAAACTGAGGGAAGAATTTGACTTAACTACAGACTAGTGACCTAAACTATATACTGTTAAAAATTTCAACTCACTTGCTCAGTGCCACAAGAGTGCACTAGGAATGGGATGGTATTAACAATACATAGCAATGGGAAAGTGCACTCGTCTGCTTAAATTGTTTTGCCTGTTAGGAAAGTTTCTTCTCCATTGGCCTTACTTTATTTGTGTATTTTAGGTTTCATATGCAAAGGAGTTTCAGTTGTCAGGTATTTTTCATTATTAAACTACAGGTTTTCTTGAGATCTTGTACCAGAGGTGATTTTACCCTACCAGCTTTGTTTTCTAATTGCAATAATTTGTGTGTCAAATATTTAGCCTTCTCCTTTTGCAAATTCCTGACAGGCATCTAAGCACTGATAGTGTTCTCATTATCATGGTAACTACATGCAACATATGATGAAGACTAGAACAACTTAAAAAGATGATTCAGTGATTAGTACAGGATTTGAGAAACAAATTTCGTAAATGAGCTGAACTACATACACCTGACATATCTTTCTTGAATGCCACCACCTGACTCCTGTAATAAGCGTGGCATATATGCTTTAGACATGTGTGTAAAATAGATTTATTAATGCTAGATTTTTCAAATCAGAGGATATAAAATAAAAAAAAAATTGTATATAAGAAAAAAACTTGTTTACACATGTAGAAACACCCCAAGTTAAAAGAATATTAAGGTTGTAAAGTCAAGCACTTGAAAGTTAGCATTAATTCTGGCATTGCCTATCTACAGCCACAATTTAGTCATCTTGTATGTATGTATTATGATAAAGGTTTTAATTACATGATCACACACTATTTTTTTCCCACGAGATCCCTGCCTCATGTGCCAATTTTGTGATGTAAATGAATGGGAGGTTAGGATAATACCAAACTCATTTTCATTTCTAGAAATCCAGGGTCAAATCCCATTTAGATTAAAAGTAGTTTAGTGCACAAACACACTGTGCTCCCTAAAACCATTCCTATTTCCACATTAGCACCAACAAAATTGGTTTCCCAAAAGCGACGTTAGAGAGAAAGCACAGCAATTGTATTAATGGGAATAAGGTGCAAGGAGTGAGGCATTCTGGAATGCTTATACATTTATTAAGGTGCAATGTGCAAAGCACATTATTTGAAAACATAATTGCAAAGAGATTAGAGTCATAAATCTTTGAGTTTAGAAATTCTGCAACGACTCAAACATTGCTAAATTATGGATTAAAAGAAGCCTGTAATGATTATTGAATCATCACAATTTCTACATGTAGTGTATCTCCTAGCTTTCTAAATACCCCAGAACCTTTTGCTGGTGCTCTTCCAACAAAAACATTTCTTTAAACAAGTCAGAGGTAACATGTATACACTGGCAGATATACGGACCACTCTGGTCATAAATCTGCACTCCTTGCAGTTGTGACTTGGATCACTGCTTGATTTTCCTTTCCACTGAAATAGTTCTCAAAAGTTAACCGTTTTCCAGACTCAGACAGCTCCATCCTTTAGTTCCTTGCACACTAGTCTGCCTGCCACCATAACTTTAAATCAGCACTATAGCCTAATCTTTTATCCAGTTTGAACATATTAGATGATGACTGGTTTTTTGCCTCCTTTTCCAATTCTTTGTGACTGACGTATGAATTTACACACTAAAGTAACCATACATTTTCACTTACAAAACACAAGAAAGATTTATACAAGTCCAATCAAATTAATGCAACCTACACATCTGGAAGCTACATATTTGGACTGTTTACAGAAGAGGCTGTGAAATGGCAAACTTTTAAAATAAGTGTTTCAACAACAATGCTTAGCATTTATATGGTGCTTACAATCTTTACAAACATTAAACGGAAATGCTATCTGATATTTCAGTCCCAGTTCAGGTCAGCAATGTTAAGTGGACCAGCAGCCACAGAAAGTGAAAGCGGTGTGAAAATACTGAATACATTGCATTCACAAGAACCTTTACTTGAGTAAATTTAGATGAAAGGTGCCAACTTGACAACCAGAGATAGCAACTCTTCCATCCACTGTATAGTGCAGTAGAGGCACAGAAAGCTTTCCCTGCACTTTTAGTCAACTTGCATCAGCACAGGCCTACAGACACTATCTCTAAGGATAGGAGTACGGTTCAGTATTCATTTCCATCTAGCTAGCCTATCTGCTGGGAGTGTCAAGAAGGAGGACAGCTAGAGGTAGTTTTTCCAGTGTGGACACCTGTCCTCTAAGTTCTGGGTCAAGACCATCAACCAATTGGCATACACTAACGACTTTGGTTAATGACCTGTGATGCATCTGAACTTTGAAACTAGAGGGTAAATACTTCCTCTCCTGTTCCAAATCCTCAGACCCACTCCCCAGGGTGACCTTTCACAAAAGTATTTTAGGGGATCAAAACAGCAGGGGAAAGTGGTATGAACCTAAATTCGGGGCAATATACAAGTTGATTTAAACAACACTGTTTGGCTTAGTGTTGAATTCCCTCAAGTCTAATGATGTGCAAGCGTATCTAGCAAGTTCATGTAGGGTAACCTAGCTTAAATACTTGATAACAGGGGTGGCCAAACTGCAGCTTGCGAGCCACATGTGGGTCTTTTACAGTTGAAGTGCAGCTCGTGGAGCCCCCTAAGCCCCTTCCCCCATTCTCCACCTACCAGACTAGAGTGGGGAGCTTGGGGCTTCAGCCCCACAGGGCACACCTGCTGGGGCTTGGGACTTCAGCCCCAATTCTCGAACTTCTGAAGATTGTTGTATACGGCTCTGAGGGTCAATAAGTTTGGCCACCCCTGCCTTATAACCAACTTATTTCAATTGCTGTGATCAACATAAACAATGTGCAAAGTGGGATAGCACTGGTCAGGTATATAACACCAAGGGAACTCAGTAGGGCCAGTTCCCTAATATGACAAAAAATGTATATCATCACCAGGACCCATAAGGAACTAGAGAGAAAATGGATTTCAGAAGCAATATATGCAGCATCTACAGAAAAGAGATGGGAGGGGGTAAGAATGCCTTAGAATTAATGTGTTTTGTCTGCAGTTGGGAAGATAGGTTGAGTGGAAGGACAGCTTCTGTCTCAGAAAGCAATATGCTTGGTCAAATATTGCATTTAGGCCACTAAATTTAACAAAGAACTAATTTAAAAAGTTATACAAGTCCCCGTGATTCAACCCAAGATAATTATTATGGCTCCTTGTGGGTCCCAATATATGCTTCAAGTGGGCCATGTGTACTGAATCCTAAAAGTAGATCCTCCAACTATACAGAGATGCACTTATAGAAATAGAGCAGTGAGGCACTCTGACTGCAAAGAGGCATACATTGTGTCACCTATTTCACTGTTTTATCAATCAGCTTCTCCCGCAGCGACTGAGAAAGAAAAGAGCACTTCTACAGCAAACCAAGAGCTTTTGTTCAATCTGGCTCTTACCTATTGGGATGGACGAAATCTGAGAGTAGAGATCCAGCATGCGGTTGCCATCTACATCTACAAGGTAGTTCCCTCGGCTCTCTTCATAATTGCAAAAAAAGTGCACAGCTTCTGCGTTCTTGCAGGGAAAAAACCCAACCATTAAATCTAGTAAGTGGCAAAATATTCAGTTCAATCTGGAGATATATACAGTAAATGGGGTAGATATATAGAGCAAAATCTTTTAAAAGTATCTATTGATAAAATACAAATATACACATCTCTGTTGTATGGGAATTAAGTTTACTGTGGTCTCTTACAAAGAGGGATTTTAATAAGAAGTGCAGTACGGACAGAAGAGGGAACAGAATACAGTACAGTATTTCGCACCTCCTCACCTAAGGTTCTCCAAGTGTTTTGCAAATATCAGTGAATTAAATGAAGTTAATGATTTGCCCAAAGGTCAAATACTGAGTCAGTAGCAGAACAGAGAATAAAACAGTATTCCTGACTCAGAGTCTTCTTCTCTAATCATTGACACGCAAGCTGTCTGCAAGACATACACTCACAGTGTGTGTGTATGCAGGGGAGGGAGGAGGCGCACCTGTATGTGCCTACTTGTGAAGAAAGTTGAACTGTAAGAGTGTGGTTTCTCCACATAAATCAAGTGTGCACATTGCAGAATTGCTCTTTTGGTCAAGGTAATATCTGGTTATATTGACATACTTTTAAGCTAAAAGACTCCTATGCACAGGGCACAGGGCACATCGACTTCACAAAACGTTTCAGCAACATTTAAAAACAGTTAAGAGGGTTTTTTTTCCAATTAAATGTTATACAATAATTTAACCATAAAATACTATTGTCACAATTCAGGGCAACTGCACCTGTATTCCCCCTTCAGTGGCCCAATTCCCTGTGTTACTCCCAGCAATGACTGTCTGCCTAAACAAACTTGCTTACTTTCTCTTCAGAGACAGATAACAGAGTGACTGCTATAGTTATAAGCACCACATAACTCTTTCCAAGCAAGCCTACTTTATTCTTAAGGTAAAAAGCATTCCAGAGAAAACATACTAAAAACAATAAAAGAACCTACAGACACGCTAGTAAGCTAACCAAAAATCACCCCAACTGTAACATGGGCTCAGACAAGAGCAGTCCTTCAACACCCCAACCTCACTAGGGATTTCCTTGTGGTTACAAGTTCATGACAGCTTCAGCTCAGAACAAGCACCCAGTCTTACAGGCCTCAGTAGGCCATGTCCTTCCAATCCATCCCTAAGGATGGGGCCTTCTGTTGACCAGAGGTCTTGTCTGTTGGCTGGATCAGGAAGAAGGCCATGAGTCAGTTTAAACTCAAAGGCTTTAAACTTTAAAGGCTATTTAGTTTCTGGAAAAGCCAGTTTCAACTAGTGTGGGTGTGTCTGGAGGGTTGGGGGGGGGGGGGTGGAAGGAGGGAGAAGGCTTCAAAGGCTAATAATGCAGGGAGAACGTTAGTATCTTCCTCCCTAGGCAAGAAGGTACATACAATACCACAGTTAACACATAAACAAATGCGTTTGAAATACAGTGTACCCCAAAGGTGTTACCCCCAATTCATTAAGGTTTAGCTGTATTCAATAAAGTTTATATTTATTCCATAAAGTTTGTTCAGGATATTGTCAGTCTGTTACAACTACTCCTAGATTTAAATCTTTCTTGCCTAGTTTTGCAGTATGAACCTAAAGCTATAAAATCTGATTTTAAAATGGAAATGCTGTTTGGCAGCAAAAAATCGAGTTACCTGAATTCCATTCAGCTGTTTCATTAACTCCTGAAAGGAAACAAAACAAAACAAAAAAATCAAGAACATAATGAATTTAGCTAGTACACTACAAATGAACTGCTATAATGATTTCTATTAAATACCTGACTCGGTCAGAGTGAAACAATGTCCAGGTAATTGAAACCCTCACTTCACTTTCAAAATTAACGTATTAATTTGTAATCAGCTCAACCTGTTCTATGCTCCAGCTGGAGGACTAGGAGATAAACAAATACACTTTGCTTTCTAGCAAATGGGAGGTTTCATCAGATTCGCTTGCTTCTAATTCTTAATACTAGCAATAGACATCAGGAACCTGGAGTTAGACACAAAGGGCAAAATCTTCTCTCTGATCAGCCATGGCTAATCTTTATTCAGATACTCTAATCTCACAGCAAAATCCCTGTGCATACAGGGTATGTAAAACAGTAGCATAAGGCCCAGAAAGACCTGGTGCAAGAATATGTTAGGGGCACCCTTCTTGATTCTGAAATCCACCCCCCTCCAGTATCCCCACGATCACAATTCAGTCTCTGCCCTCCCAGCCCCTCACTCCTTTCCTAGCCCCTCTCCAGCTATCTCCACAGCCTCAATCCAGCCCCCTCACTCCTCCAGACCCTCAGCTCCTGCCCAGTTCCCCCATAGTCCCAATCCAACTCTCCTGTCCCCCAGCTCCTGCCTCGCTTCCCTCCAGCTCCCTCACAGATCCCCTACAGCCTCCAGCTCTCCCTATGGCCCCCCTCAGTCCCCTCTAGTTCTGATCCAGTCCCTCCCTCTCCCCGCTGTCTTTCAACCCCACTCCAGTCTCCTTCAGTCCAGCCCTCATTCTATCACTCCTCTAGGCCCTTTTAGATCCCCTCCTGCTCTGCCACTTCCCTGATAGATCCTCTCATCCCCATTTCAGGCCTCACAAGCACTTCCCCAGTTTCCCTCCAATTCTGTCCCAAGGCCCCCCACTCCTCCCATCTCTGATCCAGACCCCCCTAGCTCTGCTCCAACTTCCTTCCCCCACTTTCAACAGCTCCAGTCCAGATCCTCAGCTCCACCCAGTTCTGCTTCAACCCACGCCCCCCAGCTCCTCTCCCCCCAACCATCCCCACTTTTGCCCCACTGCACGCAAGGCAGCCAATGCTATTACCTTGCACTCTCTCTTTGTGGGGGTTGCATCTCCCATCTCTGCCCCTCCTGTACTCCAATGCATTTCCCAAGCACTGTGATCCCCCCCATACCTTCTCTGGGTGTCCTTGCTGGCTGCTCACACCTGGGGCCTGGGTCACCCTGGCAAAAGGGGTCCCCCATCCCAGCTGCCCCCCCCGGCCCTGGAGAGCCAGTGGGTCTGCCATCTCCCCTGGCACACCTCTAGATTGGCCCTGGTGCAACTGCACCACTGTCTTAACACCTGATCTAAGTGTATGCAGAGTTATTTTCTTGCTGCTGGGAATTCCACCCAATAGTGCTCTGTAGTGTTGTTTCTTCCATTCTAGTGGCTCATTCTGGGGGGTCTTGAAAGAAAATGGATTAAGTTTATTGTGTAATTGCATTTACTTATCATTACAATCTTTAGCTCCTGGTTTTTATATACCAGGCATAGTATTGCGTTTTGATCAATCAAAATATGACTTTTTGGAGGCTGGAAGGAGTATAACTTTGTGAACTTACTCTGGACCTAGGCCCAGGAACTTCTGTCTTCATTAATGGTCCATCATAATCAAAGTCCACATCAATTTTAGCTGCAGTTTGACTGATCAATCTGTACCCTGTAAGAAATAAACAATGTAAAAAACTAAATTACAAATGCTCCCCAAAATAAATATCCAATTCTTCATCTTTATAATAAGAATATCCAACAGCTGAGGACACCTATGTTGTACTCTGTAAAGAGAACTTTCAGGGTCTGAATCTGATCTTGTACCAGTGTAAATCAGGCGTATCTTCAAGGAAGACAGTAGCAATATGCCGGAGCAAGTAAGATCAGAATTGGGCCTCCCCAGCTCTGCATTGGTCTACTGTTTAGGGAAAGGGGAATGGGAGTCAGGAATCCTATTTCCATCTCTGATATTGACTCAATGTGTTACATTAAGCAAGTCTATCTCTGGATTCCCATCTGTAAGATGGGAGTGATTCATTATCTGCAGAAATGCAGTGACTATTTGAAAATTCCCATGGAGTCCTCAAATAGAAGGTGTTACAGTATACTTAGTAATAATTCCAAAGGTGTAAAAGATGTGCACCTCAAAAAAGAAAAATGGCTTTGAAAAACAAAAGAATACTCATGACTAAGACAGTATGCACTGCAGCTCAGAAAGCTGGATCACAGTGGTTATCTTTATGCTGACCTATGGCTAGACTGCTGTTCTGTAGCCATGCGTGTAATGGAGGAAAGATAACAGACTTGACATCTCTAATGAAGCAGAAAGGCAGAAAACTACCATGCCTCATCAGTAACAGACTGCTCCAGTTTTTTTTAAAGGAACTTTTGCAAAATATAGGGTTTGCATGTGTTTTACGGGATGCAGAAAACAGCTTTTTCTGTTGTCCACACCAAAACTGCAAGGTTTAATATTCAAGATTAAAATGGTTCAGAAGATACAATCTAAGTAGTGCTTACTGAGTAAAATCTGAGGCGTTCACATGCGATGAAAAAGAGCAAGGGAAATCTTGTAGGATCTTAAGGTTTTTAAACTTACAACATATGCAAGGAAATGTTACCAATGTGATGTCAGTGGAGTTTCTGGTCAAGGGTCCATATTCATTTCCTGTATACACTGATATGGACACAAAGTATTCAGAGCACCGAAGTACATAATAGGTAGTACTTACAGACCAAAAGAGCTAGGCGAAGTAAACTTTGCATACCTGATATTGCTAACGGTTAGCAGTAATATAACAGTGCTTTACATCTGTGATGTTCTGTATAAATACTAATCAATCAATCAGACCTTAGCAACACAATATCCTTCTCTTACACACATCCTTCCACAGATTATTTTTAGACCATGCCCCTAAAATCATCCCATCAATTTGCAGGATACATGAAAAAATGTTTAATAAATACCAACTTCATTAAAAATAGCTAGATCATATTATATATGGAAATTTATCCAAAAATAAAGACAACTGTCACAAATACTGACTATGGGGTTAATATTTACTATCTCCCTCGGGGGGGAGGGAAGGAGACATTTGTAAAACACTGTGAAAAGACTCAGAGCTAAGTATTCTATCCATCCCTTAGATTTTTATTTATTTATATATTTTTAATTTAAAAAAATCTAATATCTATTCTATGGGCAAATTCTGCTCTAAATGGTACAGCAAGGGAAGTAGAAGGTGCTCCCCAATGCATCCTCCAACAGAAATTCCACCAGCTAAGGCAAGAGCTACACACTGGGAAAGCTATCTGGAGTTTACTGTGCTGCTCCCCTGGTTAGTGGTTTTCAAGGCATAAGTCACAAAGGACTAATTTCTTTCAGCAGCTAGATTCATTGCATAGTTAAAATGATCTACATCGGACTGATTTTCAGAGGTTCTGAGCACTTCTGAGCAATCTGGCCATATACTGAAGAAAACAGAATGGGTGCAGATTAAGAACACTCACATCAAAAGCAATAATCCATAGGTAACTGTGCATATGCATGTGCACATGCTCTCTCTTTGATGGGATCAGTTTTTTAAAAAAGAGCACATTGCAGCATTCTAAGGAACACTAAAAAGAAAAACAATAGATACGCTCAGCAGAGTAGCAAAGACCTTCTAAGCAAGAGTCATTTTTTCTTTTTGTTATTTACGAAAAAGCTCCTGTGAACTAGATATTTACTAAGGACACATAACACTTTAAAACAAACAGAACTGTACTGTGTAGTGCTGCATACATTTACATTGCTATAGCTCATGTGTTTTATGGTATGAATAAACTAAATCTCTGGCACACAGTGCAGGAATTATTCAACTGAACTGAAAACATGGAAGTGCTTCCAAGTTAACATAACAGTCTTTGAGCCTTAAATGTGATTTAATCAAATTAGAAATGTTGATCAATTTGTGGAACAGATTTTTTTGAATAAAATCTTTCCAGGAGCAGTTTATCCAAACTATCTTAATTTTCATTAAATGCCAGTGACCCAGAGCCATTTGAAAATGAGAGATGCAAATATCAATTTTCCCCACTTGTTTGCTGTCGTCTGCAATATATTACACTTCATTTTCCACTAATGGCAAATAACTTCTAGGCTGTTTCACTGATACGAGATACAAATACATTTTTATACTTGTTCTCCAAACAAGAAGCTGACACATCTAGTTAACAGAGCACCTGAATGTATGAGAACCTATGTAATGGCAGATCTGATTTATTACTCCCTTCTATTTGAGGAGGAATCTCTCCCCTTCCTCCTATCAGGTTAATGATCATGTTTGATGACTTCACCTTTTCCCCCCTCTCTTTGAAATTGAGAAACTTTGCCATAAACAAAACAACAGATGCATGTTTCACCAGATAAGAGAATCTGAAGAGAATTCCCTTTTCTTCTTGGGTGGAAAACTGAAGAGATGTCCAGACAAAAGAAAGAACAAAAAAAGCTAACAAAGCCTTTGGTGAATTAGTCCCAGTTTGGCTTCAAACTGATCTATTTTCTGGCTATCAGCACCTGTAAATTTGTTTTAACCTCTGGCCATTTTATTTGAGTACGTGCTCAGCAGATTATGGGTGCACAGTAGCTCTCTCATTTTCTGGCAGTGCTAAAAGTAAATCTATCCTTAGAGTATTCCATTTACCTCTCACATGGGGCATGTCCTTCAGATCATGTGTTAAATCCAGGTCCCTTCTCTAGGTCACTGTCCAGGCAAAAGAGTAAGGGATAAACCTTTTCTGAGCAAACAAACATCCCCACTCATGTCCAGAAAGGTGTCCACTATTCCTGAACGCAGAATGGACAATGCATTGACCCACATATTCCCAGCTTTATCAGTATCTAAATTGTTACAGAATGTTGGGATCCCTCCAGGATGAATAGATCCACATAAACCCATGTTATCTATTACAGGGAGGCCCAAACAAATGGGCTGTTATTAGTAAATTCAGATCTCCTTGTCCCATTACATCTACTTAGGCATGCAAAGATTAACAAATTGACTAAGTGAAAACAGGATAAACTTTAGGAATTTTATGGCTTGTTGGAACCCTGTCCAACATACTTGAGCAAAAGCCTTGCTCTCTGTAACAGATCTTATTTCCAAGAGAATCAGGACCTACCAGATCATTACTTGTTATGTTTAATGTTATGGTTACTTTTAATGAACCTTTGTACTATATATCCAAACAAAAGATACTTGCACACAGATTATAACCAGACGGATCCCAAACTACATTTCTCAACAAAGTCTGATATTTTACTAATAACGTAACTTGCAAAGGGAAAGCAACTGGAGTGCTGGAGTTGCTCTGAAAAATTAGGCACAAAGTGGAAGTGGCCTATCTCTGGGCACCAGGTTTAGAAAAATGTGGCCTCTGTCCTTAAAAGTTAGCTGTAATTGCAAGGTTGAAACAAATCACAGTTTTAGGTGTTTCCTGCCCCTAACTGGTTATTTATACTGTTTTTATAATTATAGGAAGATCAAACATGTGAAACATCACTAGGGTCAGGTTACAGCCTTACTCCTCAGAATTTAAAAGCATTTAGTGTTTGAAACTTCCCTCAACAATCCCATGTATTTTGCATACTTATGCTGACCACTTGCCAGTAGCAGACTAAGGGCTTGTCTACTTGAGAAAGTTTTACCATTTACACTGATGTTGATACATCAGTATAACCTCCTGTGTGGACACTCTTATCCTGGTGTAAGAGTGGCTCTTGTTTTGTTTTGTTTGTTTGTTTAGTTTAAACCCCTCCCAAGGTAACGTAAGATAAACCAAAGAAAAGGCACTCTTAGGCCGGAATAAGAGTGTCTGTGCAGAGGTTATACTGATATATTAGTGATTTAAATTTACAGTTTAGCTTATACCAGTATAGCTTTTTTGAGTAAGCAAACAAACTAACTTGAAGCTGGGTTTGTAAATTTCATCAATGGGCCAAATTCATCCACTGACTTTCATAAAACTCTTAGGCAATGTCTTGATGAGCAGAAAGAGGTACTTTCTTCCATTGTGTTAGTTTACCACGACTGTAAAGCCCTGCTTGTTATGTTGCAGACTACGTCTCTGAAGTTGTTAGCCGTTCCTGTTGTAGCTGTAGGTATTTAGTCTAAAGTGTTAGCCTTTGAATAAGCATTAAGAGGACTTTTCAATTGTTTTTGGTTAACTTGACTGCAGAAAGCAATTTTTTTGCCTATCAGACAGGGCCCTTGGAGATCCTCAGATAAAAGGGGTTATGTAAATACAAGTATTACTACTAATATGCTATATATTTTTGTAGATAATTTTCTAGCAGCAAACCAATTTGCAGTTTAAAGACAGTAAGTACATTAAGTTAAATTCCACCCTTCCTACTCGTTGCTGACTTGTCAAAGTTCTACAGAGCCCTTTTTTACTGTTAAATACTTCAGCTATATTAACAAATAAGCACAGTGTCATTCTTAATGTAATAGGATGGCATCATTTGCTTTAGAAGAGAAAAGGATAGTTATTTTCTTCTTTCTTTTTCTATGCTACCACCATCACTCACAAGCCTTCTCTCTAAGCATTTCTAATACTCATACTTCGGCTTCGGAGGATTTATCAGTAAATGTTGATAAACATTGATTTCATTGTATATATAGAAACCGATGAAAGATTATTTCCATCAATAATCAAAATTTACAGATAAGCAAAGTAATAAAAGGGCTGCTTGAAAACGTATTCAAGTTTGATTTAAGGCCATTTACTTTGTATATTTAGACACAATGTAGAGACAGTTTGTGTTTTAATGGTTAAAGCTTGAACTTTTTGATTCTCAACATCTATTATCATTAAATAATTATTGTTCCCCCCCTCATTTCCCACAACTGTGAAAAAAATGTAATAGATAAAAATTGAAAAATTACTTAATAAACATTGATATTTTCCATCAAAATTAACAAAATAAAAATCAAGTTTTATCAAGTGTAACAATATTTCACTTTACTATGGAAACTTCCAGCCAAAGATCTCGTACGTTAATTAATAGGTGCATCCTTTTAATAGCTCTGCTGTACAGTGCAGCTCCTTGTGCTCTAACCTTGTGGCTACATGATAAACAGACAGCAGTGACGGAGGGAGCAGTGCTTAGTATAGACCTGCAGAGGGAGTGCTTACCCCTGAAAGGCCAACAGGAGGATGGGTGTAAAAACCCCTGGGGTTCAATTCTGGCCTCACAGAACACTAATGTAAATTAGCAGTCCCTTCACTGACAACAGTGGAGTTAAACCAATGTAATCAAGAGGAAAACCCAGTTCAAGGAAAGAGGAGAGAAAACTGGGTTTTCTGGGGACACTGGGAATAAACACTTACATTGAAGAATCCTCCTCCTTTCCTCTGCAAGAGCATGTGAAGTGAAAGATCCTCTTCCCCAAAGGCAAACAGTCTTTCTACATTACTACATGATAGTTGTAATATTGCAAAAACACATGCAGATCTATTACTGAATATTCATTGTCCTACTTCATTGTGTCTGATTAAAAAAAGGTCTCCACTTAAGCCTCAGAACAGTAGTTTAGGAATGGAAGGCTGCAAGTCAATACAAAAATGATTTTGATTTTCCAATCTCTCTCTGTCAGCTGCTGGGAGCAGAATCTATTACTAAAGGATCTTGTCAGGGAGGTACAATAGGCCATGTTAGCATGAGCTACTTGGAAAGCGAACAGTGCTATTGCATAACACCCTGCAAACTGAGACTGTTTTTACAGAATGCTTACAGTTTAACATTAGAAGCCACTAAGTGCAACAAATTCCACATAAGGTGGCTTGTACTTTGGTACACCCTTCTCACTCGGGGCTAGCTAGAAAAAATTCCCCACTAGAGAGACCTGATACAAATAGGCTACAGTGGAAATGCTCACCCCTAAGAGCAGGTCAACTGCAGGTGCCAGACCATGACAAACCTGAGAAAGCTGGGGCCAAGATGTCTGGGCAGCTGCGTAACAAAAGTATGTAATATCAGTGAGGACTACAATGCTGCAAACACCCTGGAGAGCAATGGGAACCACAGTCGTGACTGTCCTTTCACACAATGAAATGGACACAAACTGGAGCAGCGGCTATAGAACTGCTCTTACCAAAATCACCTTGCCCAGTCCCTGAGAAGAATGAATTATTAGAATCTATTAGAACCTAGCAAGTAAAAGGGACAAGATGCGTAGATTGGAAAAGTCAGTGAGCCTGTATATACCCAAAGATCCCAGACCCACTCTCCAAATCCTGCAGCACAAAAGTAGAACAGAGTCCCTGTAGTTATAACAGACACCAGGACCAATTCTACCATGCAAGTGAGAGTGCAGATCACTCTGTCCCAGGCCCTAATTTGTTCAGCATTTCCCTTTAGGCACCTCCCTTACATCTATAAAAAACAAAGAGCAAACTTTAAAAGGGAAGGGGGAGCAGGACAAATATTAATATAGACAAAGGAATAGGACTAACAGTAAGGAATCTTCAGAGCTTTTGATTTTACAATCTGTCTATCTAAGATCACAATAGTATCTGAAAGCCTCACAGTCTTTCACATATTTATCCTCACAACATTCCTCTGTGAAGCAGGGAAGTGCCATTATCCCCATTTTACTGATGGGGGAATGGAGGCACAGGGAAACTAAGCGATTTGCCCAAGGTCACACAGGCAGACTGTGGCTGAGCAGTGAACTGAACCTAAGTGTCTCAAGTCCCAGTCTAGCTCCCTACCACTGGATCATCGTGCCTCTCTACAACTGCTTTTTCAGTGATAGAAAATGTGTGTGTATATGTATATGGCAGAAGGCAGTCCTTGTGTCACAGCGAGAGTATGCACTGAACAGCACAGCAAAGACTCTGCTAGTGCTAGTGTGAAATGGAACAAATATTTAGAGCTGAAGTTACCAATTCCAATAAATATACAGTATCTTGGAATGGTGACAGAACCAGAATTTTATTTCTTAAGATTATAAATCATATACAATCCAGGGACGAGGGAACATCTAGAGTCACTACTCTTTCTATAACATAAAAGCTCATACAGAGATTCTCCTGCAAGTTATTCTACTTACATCTCAGAAAACATTACTACATATATTTCATATACATTCACACATCCTGTGTGCTCAGTCTATTTTGTTTAATTTGTTAAATGTGCCATTTTTTCTTTTTAAGAATAGAAATTAATTTTAGGGACAGCCATCTCGAGCTCAATCAGTGAAGAAAAATACGGGATATTTATTTTAAAAGGATTTTTAACCACAAATATTTTAATGTATGTTTATCAATAAATACTTTAGAAACCAAATTTTAAAAGAATTTTAAAAGTTCTGCTTGCTTTTCAGATTGATACTGTTGGCTTAGTTTTTGCATTGTAATCAGCTTGGACTGTGAACACACTAGTCATTTTGCCTTTCTGGTTCTCTTCTCATGGACTAGCACAGTACTGCACAGCCATTGCTTTGAAAACACTGCAGGGGATATTTACATTAGAAATGAGCTCCAACCACAGTCAGATCTCCAGCCCTCCCTAAAGTTTCTGGGGAGTTAAGATCTATCTTAGCTTAAATACAACCATTTTTTTCCCCACTGACAAAAGTTTCATGACAATTTTTTTAATTAATATTGTTTTAGTGAAACTTTTCTCCCACCCGCTCTTCTACACTTAATTGTAGGGCTACTCATCACCTTTTTACATTTGCCTACTGCACTGAATTTCAGCTCATCAATTTCCCCATTTCTTCAAACATACCTCTTTGTCAGATGACTGGTTTATTTAACTCTGATGGACAGCACAATGCTGACTCCCATACTTGTGCTTTGGAAGTCGAGAATAATCAATCATAGCAATCCTTTTATTGAAAATACATTTGTTGTAGAGGCAAGCTGTACATAATTATTATGCTCAGTATGTGCTCACAGTTGAAGCATGACAGTGCATAACCACACAAACGTCTACAAGGAAACAGTCACTTTCTCCCCCCAACTTAAATTTTGTTATTTAAATACTGAAACATACAAAGATCCAACTTATTGGAAATCATTGTAATGGCTTTGATACCCACCTGAGAGCTTTGGGGACTGCTGCAACTGAAAACCACTACAATCTCTGTAATATTAATTTTGATGGAATAAATGTGCCCAAAGAGTCAAAGGGATATGACCCTGTACAACATTAAACAGTTTTAAACAAGGTTCACGGTTTGGTACCATGGAAAACACACCCTTAAAATTCTTTTAACCTTTTATTAAAGATAAGGAAAAGAAGAAAAAATAGTTAAAGCATTTGAAATGTAAAACATTAAATAAGGCTTTCTTTTTACCAACATCCCTTGTTCCTTTTCCCTGTAGCTAGAGAGTTTTTAAAAGGAAACCCCCTCTATTTAGCAGTCTTTTAGATGGTATTAAAGACAGTAATAACTGTCCTTTTTGGGGGAAAAATAAAAAGTTAGTTGTGATGGGCTGGAGTGGTTGTTAAAATCCGATCCCGTTTCCTAAAAGACAGAACCAGACAAACACACACACAAGAGGGAAGAGAAAAGAACAGCAAAAAGAGAAAATGCAACTTCTATGTCTGGTGTTAACTCTGACTTGTAGCCTCACTGCTGGAGAAACACAGGCACAGCACAGAGACTTAGCAGCCACTCTGAGACCTGGCAAACATGTACCAGCATTGGGTTGTTTAAGGCATTGCTGTTAGCTGCCTTTCTAGTCAAAGGTTCACAGCAGTGCTGCAAAATATGCAGTCTTGGCCGGCTAAGCCAGATTCTTATTAAACAGAAGGAAAAAGAAGAGGGATAGGAAAGAGAAGAAATAAGGTAGGGAAAGAAAAAGACACACAAGTTAGGGGGAGAGAGGGCAAGAGAGAGCACATGCAACTGAGCACGCACGCTGGTGGAGGTGGCAATGTCATTTGGGTTCCTCTTTCTGGTCAGGACAACACTCAGGATTAGGCCAACAAAGGCCCAGTAGTGAACCCTGAAAGATGGTGGAGGTGAAAGCCATGATGGTGAAGTTCACTCCTTCCTGTTCTCTCTTTCAGTTAGTGAAGGCCCATGTTCACCAATTTTCCTTCCAAAGTCTCTTTATTTTTTCTTTTTTAAAGGACTCCAAGAGAGAGAGATGGGTTGAATAGCCTATCACTTTGTTATTTTGTCCACCAATTAGACCTAATTTCCAACACATTAATTTTGGTCCATTAATTTCTAGTCCCACACTTCTCGTTTACTAAACATGACCATAATACAATCCTTGGGTTATATCAATAGGCCTTTTCATTTAGACTAATTTATTCTGTGCACCTCTTGCACCTTTTCCCATCAACATTTATTGTGACAAGTTATTATGACTTCTATGAACTTTTATTCACTTTCCCCACAGTTAAGCTCAAAATTGAGATAAATTTGTAGACCCAATTATCAATAAAACTCCCAGGGGCTGGTCTTTCTCTGTTCTGTACAGCACTGAGTACTCTGAGTGCTTAATAATAATGGAAAATCTGTGGGATAGTGTTTCAGTGGTAGTGTATTCAAGGTTTCCACATATTGTTCTGCAGAGAGGTGAGGTGTAACATCATGCTCCTGAGAGTCTTGTCTGCAGCAGGATTAAACCTAGGATCTCTGGCTCTCAGCGCATGAGCCTGCCTCTACTGCCTGAGCTAAAAGACACTGCTCTGTTAGCCAAGGATGCAGTAGGCTCATCAACCTCTATGTGGCCCAGCCACCACTAGAAGGGGACAGAGCACCACAATAAGTGAGTAGAGTTACAGAGCTTTGCCCCCAACCCTACTATATCCTTCATGTGGCAGCCCTGAGCCCCATACCTGGTTCCAGGACCATCTTCTCTTCCCTCTAACTCCCTGGTGGGGCCTCCGCACACTCAAGGAGGTTCCCCAGTGTAGAGGGGACTCTTCTGAAAAGTTAATGTAGCCTCAAACTGTATTGTCTTGCAGATTTACTGTCATTTGGGGTGAATTGGGCAAGGAAGAAAGGCCACAGCTCACCCTACTCCACACTCCACATTACACTCTCACTCTCACCTTCAGACCCATGGAGGGTGGGAAACGCCACAGAGCTGTATGACCTACTACTCCAACCCCCTAAATCTTCCCTGCCCCCTGCCACTGCAATGTAATTTTTGTCCTGGTTTGGGAACATAATTCCAAGAGACAGATGAGCTCACAGCACTGATAGCCAATAAGGGCGTGGTTGCTCCAAGCACTTTACGTCATCCATTATTGACTGGATGATCCCTACATTTACACAACATGGACAATTAGTGCGTCATTGGCATGAACAGAACTGTATTTTCCTGACTGCAACATTGACCTGATGCATCCACATAGTTATAAGAACAGACTGAGTATGTCAAGCAGAGGTCAGCTGCTCTCTGAAGTACAGCATTTAAAAGGAAGTCAATTCGTTCAGCATGCAATTTAGTTTTTGAGTGAAGGTGAGGTTTGTCTGTCTCTCTGGGATTTTTTCAGTGTGGGTTTAATATTTATTAGCAACTAAGAATAAGCCATTCATTCCAAATTCCATTTGATATAATACTGGATAAAACAGTTCTTAAATTTTATACTGGTTTATCATACAAAACCCAGTTCAATCTACACTTTGAGAAAAGATCATGCGGAGCCAAAGAGTTTAATATTTGCTTTGAAGAGATTGTAGGTTTAATATTTCTATACAGTATACTAACATACAGGGCAGTAGCCAATTGACAATTTTTTCATTATACACGTAAGATCAGATAACTGTGTGACACTTTACATAGCTCTTGTATGAAATACATAGCTAACTGATGCACTGTCATAAAGGTAATGTGCTCTCAATAAGGGAGCCCTTACAAATGCAGAACTCCCATTGACTTCATTAAAGTAGGGAATGCAGGATCATACCTTAAGTTCATAAAGAAGAAGAAATAATAAAGGCCACTTTTGACAGTTGATTTCTCATTTCCACACAATACAATGTCAGAGAGATGCCCCATAAAAGCAGAATTCAGAGGTTGAAAAAGAGATTAGTTTCATTTAGCACAATAGAATTTTTAGCACAAAACACCTCCTAACTGAATATTTCTTCCACCGCTTGCAGTCTTTAAGAGCAATTGTTTCTGACATTTCTGGACCATGACTGCAGCATTAGTTGAAGCTGCTGAATGCAGCAGTAATTCTTCAAAATCTGGAGGATCCAAGACTATCAGACAAAACCTGGCAGTAGTAAATTACATTGATAATATTTTATATAAGCATGAAGTGAATACTTACCACATGCAAATAGCCTGGAGTTCTGTTGCAGAGAAAAAGTCAGCTGTCGACTGAGCAACATTGAGGCCATTTTACCCTTCTTTAACCAGAAAAACCTCAAACTGGAAACAGCTCCTTATTCCAGCTGATGTTCTGGAAGAAAAAAAAAGGGCAAAACAAAATCTCTCTCTCTGTTCCATGGATCTAGTCATCATGATTACCACTTCACTCATCCAAATGGAGATGGACTTCTTGAGCCCGGATCTATACATTTTATCACTAATAAAGGCTTACAAGTCCCATGGATGCCACACCTAATCTTACAATTCAGATTAGCCAGAGAGCACATAGGTGGCCTCATTATAACATGAAACAAGATGAACAGGCCATGAGTTAACTTGGGGAAGGTGATTTCCTCTTCTCCCCCATTATTACTACAAGGTAAAAATATATATATTATTGTTACCTAGCTCTTATATAGCACTTTCATTAGTAGCTCTCAAAGCACTTAAAAATATCAGTATCATTATCCCCATGTTGCAGATGGGGTAACTGAGGTACAGGCAGAGCAAGTGACTTCCCCAGGTCACCGAGCAAACCAGTGGTGGAACAAGGAATAAACAAAGGTCTCCTAATTCCCAGTCCAGGGCCCTATCCACTAAACCACACTGCTTCCCTGTGGTAGCTTCAATTCCTGTTCGCAACTTTCAATTTGTGACCCTCGTGCTTCCAGGAACTGCAAATGCCAGGCAGGATATAAGATCCCCTTTAGGTTATGAACTAAAGTCCAGCATCTGACAATAAAAGGCACATTTTGCACAAAAGATCACCTTTCATTTTACTTTCTCTCTCTAGCATGCTTTGTTGTGTATGTGATGGAACAGCATTGACGAGGGCTTCAAAAATAGTTACAAGTCTGTGACTCTTAAAGAGATTTGTCATTTAGATTCATCATAAATTATGGGAAGTGGCCGTGACTTTTTTTTCTTTTTGACTCCACACAATAAAAAATGTCCAGAGACATTCTGCAAAAGAAGCTATAAAGCCAACAAGAAGGAAAGGGCTAAGTATCAGGAAGTGTGTGTGTGTGAGGGAAGAGGGGAACAAATCCCATGAAAACATTCAGTATCTTCTACAGATAGTTCATTGACTACTAATCAATATTATGGGCCAAATTCCATCACCAAAACCATGGGTGCAGTGCATAGGTATCCTGGGGAAGACATTGCAATTTAAGTAACCTTACGAAGTCACGACTTGGATCTGAACTGTAACATGGCTGTTTCTTTACTCTGAATTATCTACAGCAATGGGAATAGAGTCTAGCTGAGCTGTTATCCCCATTCATGACTGTAGGCAATGGATTTAGTTTTACTGCCATACCACACTGCATATCTACTTTCTTTCTACTATCACCCCTAGCCTTAGGTCTCTTCCAGCATCATTGCCTTTCACATATCTCCCTTCTCACTAAATCTCTGAGTTATCAGCTGTTTCCCCCTGAACAGATTAGCTCATATTTTTGCTGCTAGAATCTTATTTTATGGGATGTTTAAAATTACATTTTGAAAGGGCATTAGCTTTATGTAAAAACTCCTTGAATACAACAGAAAATTATTATTTTAACAAGTTAAGTAGCTCACCTGCTTGACAGCTGTTTTACAAAGTTTTACTATTTTGCAGCCTGAGATTGGAATATATCATAGAAATGTAGGGCTGGAAGGGACCTCAAAAGGTCATCTAATCCATCCCCCCACACTGAGACAAGTTTAAGTATACCTAGACCATTTCCGACAGGTATTTGCCTAAAATGTTCTTAAAAACCTCAATTGACAGGGATTCTGCAGTCTCCCTTGGTAACCTGTTCCACAACTTAAATATCCTTTATCACATAGTAAAGAAAACCAACTCCCTTTCTACTTCCATTATGCATAGTTCTTCTCACAAAGTCATGTCTTTTAAACTGATTGGTACATTTGCCTAAATGCCCATTAAGTTGTTGCCATTCATGAATCTTGTCTGCACTTACGGTTTTTCTTCTAATTTCCCAATAGTGTTAGCACTATTTGTGCAAGCAATGTCTGGAGAACTAGTGCAAACAAGAATCATGTGTTTCCACTGCATCCACCGAGATCACAGATTACTGACACAAGGATAGTACACCTGAGTCTGTCTTCACTAGCACTCATAGTGCCAGCGGAGCTTAACAATGGGAAGTTGAACGTAAGCACTAATGTGGACACATCCTTAGTGGTCAAGCCACCACATTTCTCAGTTTTTCTGGCACTAGAACTGGGAGGGAAGAATACTGCATCTTCCAAGAAAAAGCCCACAGAAAAATATTTCTTGACAGATTTATGAAAAACAAAATATTTCACATTTCACTCCAGTTTTTTGCATTTCTCTGCTAACGGCACAAGGTAAATTTTGTAGGTAAAAAATGCTTTTTTGTTTTAGCAAAAATGTCTCCATTCCATTTTATAAAATGTAGTTTTCACTTATGAAAACAACTCTTTCCAATAATGGGAGCACACTTTTACAAAATATTGTGAATTAATGAGTTCTTCATCGGAGGATAAGAGTTACATTCTGCACGAGATTCAATTTTGCAAATGCTTTGTGTGTATGGGGAGGAGGGGGAAGTAAACCAAAGGAAAGTGAAAACTGGTAATTTTATAGTTTGTTAACCGAATCAATAACTTCATATAAAGCAAGGTGGAACAAGACAGCAAAATGCCAAGTCAAGTTAGCATGACCTGGATTGGGTCAAAGACAGATTTACAAACCTAACTTCTGCAACAATATCTTTACACAAGACAAACAACTGTTCCACCTCTGGCTGTGAACTCATCACCATTCATAAACTAAGATCAGGCTTAACATACTCGCCATCATCACACAACAGTATTCATTTACAATTGTATATACTTTCTATCTCAGCATTGCTAGTAAATTCTAGTGACACCTTTGCATGGCTGTGAAATACCAGACTTCAAAGTTGTGTTTAACAGCAAAGCTGTGACTGACTCAGGACTGAATCATGTCCATCCTGAACTTCAGGCAGATAGAATTTGATGGAAGAAAGAGGAAAAAAGGCTATGGAAGGTTGATTTTTTTTTTTTTTTTTTAATTGCTGCTGTGTTGAAGCTGCTTCAGCCTTAGAGAATGTAATCTAGGGAGGTGAGTCAGCATGCAGACCAGCCAGTCAAAGGAACAGGATAAGTAACTTAGTAACATCACCCTGAGTGTGTATTGTGAATATGTATGTATGTGTGCGCGGACGCGCGCGCGCGCGCACACACACACACACACACACACACACACACAGTCATATTCTTCTGGCAGAGAAAGTGAATATTATTTTAAACCAGACCTCAGCATAATTTACTCTATAAGGCATGTAATTTAAAGGCCTGGGTTTTTATTTAGTTGTTTATATTTGGTTTATTTGTTTTAAACACATACACTCAGTGTAGCACTGGAAATACTCTGCATTTTATTAAAACACACCCTGCAAGACATGTCTACAATGAAGCTCAGAGAATCTGTATCTGAAACCACTGTTCAGAATAAGTTCCAGAGTAAGAGGTGAAACACACATATTTCAAGAATGAGAGAGAGAAGACATCATTGCTGCTGATTGCAGTCTTCTAGCTCATTCTTCCTGTTTAAGACACAGGAGCCTGCTTTAAATTCATGGGGGCAGATTCAGCTCTCTCTCAACTGCTGAAAAACCATTTAACCAGGAACAATGAAGTGGTTTAGAAAATTGCAGCACAAGCTGTGCAGTGCAATTACCCCAAAGATCTCCACAACAATTTGGGGAGAATGGGCGCTTTCCTTAGTTATGCTTTTTGTTGGTTGCCCTCAGTTGCAAAACCTTGACTTTGCTAGGCAGGCACGGCAGTAATGCCACCATGCTAGGAATTAGCTGTTCATACCCCTAGATACTCTGAACCTCACTCTCACTGTTCACTTACTTCCAAACTAGCAAGAAAAGGGTTTTTTTGATTTCATGAAGCCAATTTACTGCTGGTGAAAGGTGCAAGACTGACAGCCCTAGGGACTACAGTTCTGTAATTACCCATCCACCTGGTTCCAAGCAGGCAGCAACAGTGCAAACTTCTCTACACTGTTCCATCTGCAAGCCTAACGGCAGAACTGGAAATACAACCTCTAAAAGCCAAAGAGTAGTTCCATTTCCAAGCACATGTGCCAGTTTGGATAATTTGCAAAATAGACATTTAACTCAAAAGCTGAGATGAGTAGTTCATTTCACAATTCAGTACACTGTTGTCAAGTGATATTTTATTTTTAAAAAGTGGGGGCAAAGTGAGCAAAAAGGCCTGATCTATGCTAGAAAATTAGGATAGCATAACTATGTCACTTAGGGGTATGAAAAATCCACACCCCTAAGCAGCATCAGTTAAACCGACTTTAGTTCCTGTGTAAACAGCACTAAATCCACGGAAGAATTCTTCCATCGACCTAGCTGCTGCCTCTTGGGAGATGGATTACCCAGCTGATGGGAGAATCCCTCCCACAGGCATAGGTAGCATCTACACTGAGTCCTACAGTGGTGCAGCTGTGCTGCTGTAGCATTTTAAGTGTTGACAAGCCCCAAGTCAGCTAACTGCTCCTGATCCTGGAGCCAAAACAAAAGCCACTTTTCACAGCAAGAAGGGACAATAATAAGGAGCTGGGCAAATATTGCAAAAAAGGATTCACAGATACTGTTCTGAATAAACACTGAATTTGCTACGATGATATATACAAACCTTTTTAATAGTTCTTCGCAAGAATATTCATGGTAAGACAAAGTGTCCGAAATAGCGTACAAATATGTACATACAAGCATTCACACTGCAAATAAATATCACTATCTCCTAGATAGGGATGTGGCACTTATCAGGGCGGTTCTCTCAACCCACAGACACAATAATCCAAAAGGTGAGAGATGCAAATGTGTCACCTCAATGCATCCTTTGTAAAATAGAGAGTGCATCTGGGTGCAAAAAAGAATTACTTGTCTGAATGTCAGTAAAAAAAAAAACAAAAAAACCTTAACATTAAGTCTGCAAAAGAGCCCATGTATCTCTCTTTAGAGCATGAGGATCCGGTTGTTTACAAAGCTAGGGTCCATATATGTAGCTAAATGTAATACGCTCTCTCTTGCAATAAAGAGAAGAGTGAAAATTTAAAAAGCATCCCAACTCTTCCTTGGTCTTTTTATCTCCTGCTGACTCTCCCCTTCCTCTTTTCTCTCTTCCCCATCCTAACCTTCCCCAAAAAGCATAAAAGCCCCCCGGTGAATTAAAGCAGACTTCTCTCCTGTTTGTAGATGTTAGGTAACATCACCATCATATTTAATCATGAACAAATAATATTGGAGAAAACAGCTCACCAAGAGCCCAGAGGCAGAACTATTTCTGCTCATTTCACAAACAGCTGGGGGAGGAGGGAGGTAGTGGAGCAGGTTTCAGCTCTTAGAATAAATTACTTGTTCAGTTAGCTCTAGCCATTGTCATGTTCTTCCCCAGGATTTATTTGAGCAAGGGTGGGCGAACCCAAGGACTTCCTGCCAGCTACATCAGAGGCTACTTACATAGCACCTGATATTCCAGGGCTTCAAAGTGCATAGCAGTCAATAAGCATCATGTGAAGTAGGTTATATACTATTTCATTGGTGAATAGGAAGCAACATGACAATCTTCACACGTTATTGGTTACCCTTGTTACATGTTATTGATTTACATAGCAAATGTCATTAAAGGCAGCCAGACATCGATTGGTCAATCTTCCGGTATGATTAGCAATGTGAAATCAGTTAAGAGTCCTTGTGCGGGACAGCATCAAAGAACATGGATAAGTGCTGTGTATGTACCAACTTAATGTGGAAGGTCTGTCACGTGTGTGACAATCTTTCAAGAGTTCTTAAGGAGAATGACACTGATGATATTGCTCTACAAGAAACTCATACTGCAGACTATAAGCAAGCTGTAAGATAAAATTCATGGTTATGATCATTGCCACCGTGAATGATACGAAGTATGGCCTCACCATGTACATCATGCATGGTCTTAAAGATGTCTGTCCTGGAGGAAACCTGGATGTTCATTATGGCCAGTTGTCCAATTCTTATCTCAGCAATAGATATTCTCGTGGTAACTTGTAAGTTAATGGAGAGGGTTTTATTGGCCTATCTTACCCCATCTTTGAAGTCATTCTACCAAAGGAACAGGCTAGTTTTGGATTGGGACGAAGTTGCTGCAACCAGGTTCTCACCACTACTAGTTATATTGAGGGTGGCTTCCAGCAGAATCTATTAATCAAAACAGCGTTGACTGATTTATCCACTTCCTGTGACACAGTAGGGAGATGTGGGCCATTGCTCAAGGCATTAAAGGTCATCAATGCCATAGTCCTGTGTGACTCTTGGCCATAATATTGAGCAAATGAAGCTACAGTGTCCTTTTGAATGGGCAGATGAGCAAAGCACATGCCCTCTGTGGTGGTTTACCTCAAGGATCTGTGTATAATACCTTTATTAACGTTTTACCTGACACAATTCTGCATATGTTCATTTATGCTGATAGCTTTGCTCTTGCAATGCCAGGCAAAGACCTCACTGCTATTGGTGACATCCTCTCCACCAACCTCAGGATAACATAGGAGTACTTTCAGTATTGGAAGCTCTGCCCCAACGCCACCAAAAATCATACAAAGGTATATAAAATAGGAGGTGGCTTTTAGGGTTTTTTTTTTAACCATCATCTTTAAAAAAAATTAACTGATATGAAATGTAACAAAGGTGAAAGCTTTCACACTGAATATTCAAAGTGCAGGGAGTTGCAGGAATGTGATAACCAAAGGCCAAGATAAGGTTTCCTGAAAACCCACATTAAAGGAAGTAGGAAAATGCTATCAAACGGAAGTAGCATTGAGCTAGTGCAACATACCTTCCCTGTGTCATCCATGTGAGCTCAGTGCATTCAAGGAGATTATATATACTTCCAGGCGGAGGACTGGCTGGCACTCCTTTAGTACCACTCCACCAAGCAATCCATAGTAAGGTAACAAGACAGCCTGGGCAGAGCTAAGGTGACAGCTATTACTTGCAGAGAAGGTACACAAGAGGGGAAAAACACATAAAGGTAACAGCAGAAACTGGCAATGGGAAAAGGAAAGCCACACACCAATTACATTTGGCAACCAGATATTGTTTTGTGCCAACCAACTCCCAATTATGCAGGCTTGGGGGGGCGGGGTTCAGTCTCACAACTGACTTCATGGCAGTTCTAGAGCCTTGGACTTCAATGGCAAGTATATATCAAACAGAGCTAATCATGAATAGACTATAGCACCAACTCAATTATCAGGATTATTACAGCAACTGAGCCATGCTCAGTGGAAGGATTCTGCTCAGCGTTGCTGGGTTCCTGGTGTGACAGTCCACAGCATATCAGAGGGATTTCTTCAAGGCCTCTCAGCATTTAGAAAGAGGGAGACACACTTATTTGACAAAGTTTCACAGGAGTAGTCAGAAAGCCAGCACAAAAAAGGAACACCAGTGCATGGAGAGTTCTACACTGAACCGCACAGTTCACCAGAAGCATTATCACCAGCATTATTAATAATGTAATGAGCAATGCATGCATTCTCACAAGGTACATCACACTGCAGTTGGGAGGCATGCTTCCCAACTCAGGCAAACAGACAAATACTAGCTCTACTCCAGCTAGCACACTAAAAACAGCAGTGTAACCGTGGGTAGCAGAGGCAGCAGCTTTGGCTAGCCCAGGGGTTCCAGGGAAGTTTGTACTCAGGCAGCCAGCCCGAACTGCTGCCCTTGATACCATTTTAGCCATGGATATATTTTGCCCACTGATATTTGTTTTTGACTATTTATTCCTCTAATAGTCTAAAAGGTTCTCTGTAGAACAAGACATAATTGGGAACTCCACAATTGCCTTTGAGCTCTCAGGGACACAGGTTGTCATAGTTACAAACAAGCCTGAGTTTTTGTTCTTCCTATGTGCTTGTTCACTTTCATTTTATTGACACTACTAGGATCGAACACTCCATCCCACCCCCGCCCTGCAAGATGATTACTGTTCAGAAAATAAGTGGGCCAGTTTTGCTTTTCCCAGTCTTGACAGTGAGCAGCAGCAGATTTACACATGATAGCATGAGCCCTGTTTAACAGGCTGGCTTTTTGCAAATCTACCTTCCACCATTATACATCCAGTTAGCACTAAAATAAACAAATCTTAGGGTTGGAAGCAGCAGCAGCAAAAGCCAAAGCTTGATCTTTGCACTGAAAAATGTAGAAGCCACAATAATATTTGCATTTAATGTTCCAAGCACTGTACATTGATCTTCATAATAGCCCTGAGAGATATGTCAGTAAGTATTATGAGCCATATTCTACAAATGGCAAAAATCACCAAATGATTTGACCAAGGCAGAGCTAAGATCTGAACTGAGGACCTCCTACTCCTAACTCTGGGGTCATCCCTTCAGTTCATATGCTTTTAGACTTTCCATCCTGTCTCAAGCTCACTTTCAGTTGAAAAGATAGTCATTACACTCATGTAGCATGGGCCTCCTTTTTGGATGAGGATTCCAACTGATTGCATGGACGTGACTATAACCTCACCTTTGCTTTCAAAAGAATTCTCTGCTAGAGATACATGATGTCCAGTGAACAGAAAAACAGGTATGGAACAGTTTGCAATTATGTCACTCTTGGGTGCACAGAGCAGCATTCACCTTGCCTTCTTTTGGCAGCACACCAACCATCTGCAAAATTTTGGGAAGAGCTGATTTATTCTTTTAGTAGTGAGAGAAAAGTGTTGTCACAGAGCAGAAAGCAATGGGGGTCAAAAGTTTTAGATCCACCTGTTCAAAGTTGGTGAGGGGGATGGGGTATCTCAGTAGTACTGAGAGGAAGTAAAAGAAAATTTGGGGGTGGGTGAACAGTTGCTGGAATCTAGGATTACCCTACCCTCCACTCCCATCCACACACAAAACCCTCTCACTTGAGTGCAATGGTGCTTTAAGACCGGGCCAGCTGGGGATATAGATTAGATTTTGGAAGCCATTTTCACCTGGGCTCGTAATCCACCCACTCTGCAGTGAGGATGCTGGCTAAATCACTCAAATGTTGATAGTCCTCCAATGCCTTCCCGGAATCCCTCTCCCACACCCCCATGTGCCCGGAAGCATGGAATAGCTCTCCCACAATTCACTGGGAAACAATCATAGAATGGCTCAGCTTACTAGAGCATAAAGAACCTATGATGTGCTCCCAGCAATCCTAGTGACTCACTGGGGAACATAGCAACAGTGATGTGGTAGGGCTTTGCACTGTGGCTGTTCACACCTGCACAAGGCCAATCCCCCAATACTCAGACTAACCCTACGAAGGCTTTTGATCTCGTCAGCAAAAAAAGTCTTTTCAACTGCTAAGAGACTTGGTTGTATCCCATTCTCCTCAGTCTGATTCAATCCTTCCCAGTGCCATGAAGGCCACAGTTCAGTATTATCGTGACCAGTCTGACAGCTTTGAAGTTGCAGTGGTGTCAACCAGTAATGTGTTTTGGCACCGACACTCTTCTTCAATATATTCTTCTCTGGGCTGCTTTGTCATGCTTTCTCACCTAGCACCAGGGTCGTACATCACCATATGTGATCAGATGGAAAACTCTTCAACTTTACACATCTAAGAGCAAAAAGCAAAGTAAAACTCCTGCTGATAAGAGAACTTCTTTTCACCAATGATGCAGTACTTGTCGCACATGGAGGAGTTCCAGCAACTTTGCAATAACTTTGCTTTAGAGTTTGTGATGAATTTCGACTAACCATGACTCTAAAGAAGACAATGATTATGGCACGAGATTTGTCAACTGCATCAGAATAGCTAGCTCCACACTAGAAGTTGGGCATAAGTCCTGCTATCCAGGATCAACTGTGGATAACTTATCTCTAGATGGCAAGCTTAAAGGCAGAGAAAGGCAGCTACCCCATTTGACCAATTCACCAAGGCATATGGGAAACAATACTGAACATCAAGATATGGGTCGACCAGACATGCATTCTGAGCATGCTGCTATATGGTAGCAAGACCTAGACCACTTACTTACAGGCATGAGAGAAGGCTAAACACTTTCCACACTCGCTGTCTTTGTTTTATTCTACATATCAAGTGGGAAACCAGAGTTCCTGACACCGAAGTACTTGAGAAAGCAAAACTGTCAACTCTAATTTTATTCTCCAACGCTGACGTTTCTGTTGGCTTGGTCATATGTACCAGATGGATGTATTCCAAAGGATCTCTTGTATGGAGAACTTGTGGAAGTTTCAAGGCCACTGGGCTGATTTAGGCTTAGATTCAAGGACATCTGCAAGCGGGACTTGAAAACTTTTAACATCAACACTGCAAGCTGGGAAGATGCAACTAGCAACAGGCCTCACCCCCAGAGCTGCGCTGCACCAGGGAGTCAAAGAGGCTGAAGAGAGCTGGTTAAGAGAGAAGAAAAAGAATGCATCAAGGGCTACTAGCACAGCTCTGGCCCTGCATTTTATGCCTTACATTATTTGTGGCAAAAACTGTTGCTTGAGAATTGGACTTTTTAGCCACTTGCGATGCTGCGCATAACATGCAGTAACTGAACTTGCTCTGGTGATTACACCTTGGTCTTTCAAGGCAGACAGCTGCCATATACCCCCTTGTATCACCCTGAACGATCCCTTGGTTTTCTTGGTGCTTCAACTATTTGACATCAATTATGTCTCCACCATGCTCCATATCTGTTTAGCCAGAATACTGTAGCAAAAGTGGTAAAGATATGAAATTTCATTGAAATAAATGTGACATGGTACTCCCAACAGAACAGTAAAACAAGTCATATAACCCCTCCATATTCATTCTAAATGAGGCCGCTCAAGTCCAGTTCAATAGCAGGCCATACCAGCTGACAGAAATTAGATATGCACTGGATCACTTCCTACTGTTCTACCTGTGACTCACTGTTGCATGTGGAGTTGGGTCCCCTCTGATCCTAGTGCCCTCATCCAAAGATTCTCCCTTAATATATCCCTGAGTGAAGGGGTGGTGATTTTGAAACAAAGGTCTGAACAAAACTACTCCATGATCACCAGCCCAAAGAGCCATCAGATGGTAACAACTTTTCATTTCTCAAATCTTGAAATAAATGACAGATATGATACAATTAACCACTCGTGAGGACAATTTCACTACTTTCTCCTCTTTGGAACATGGTACACTCTTCCTAAAGGAAACATTGGAGAATTAGAGTACAGGTCTAAACCTGTATTGGAACAGAATGGTCAAATAAAGTGCAGCTACATCTGTGGGAGGCATGTTCGAGGGTGCAATATATTAACTTGGTTACTAATCTGCATGTACAAATCCTAACTCTCAAGTACTTCTTTAAACCATAGGAATAGCCAACCTAGTTTTCAAAGGATTTAAACAAACAAACACGCCATAATAACAGACACATAACTTTTAGATTAATTGCCCCAAAATTATTTCCAAGCTCCCAGAATGCTAAACCTAAAATAAAGGTTTATTTGGTCAAACCTTATCTGTATTTGCTCATTCCAACCTAACATCCCACCTAAGCTTTCTAAGAGATCATGAAACTAATTGGATAAGAATTGTCAAATGAAACTGATTCTAAAAATGTCATTCATTCTTCTGTTTCCTGAACACATAAAGGAGCCTTCAGAGAACTAATCATACAAAAGAAAAAATGAAAAAACATCCCACACATTATGGTGGAAGGATTAGAAATGTGAGACAGCTCTAGCTTCCTCAAGGTGACCCTCATTTCATTGAAGGAACAGGAGAGCAAATCGTGACTATAAGGTGATTAGGAAACATTTTAAAAAATAATTACACACACATAAAGACATCTTTTAATATCTATATAATACATACATACACATCTTTAAATAACTGATTTTCTTCTTAGTATTTAAACCCTTTGATCTGTCATTATATAAAAATAATTCAAAGTATTATCAAAATAGATATGGTAATTCCTCAAAACAAAACAAACAAAGTTCATAAAACTTACATTGCTTGGATGAAAATATGGAAGTTTAAAGGGTACTTCCCTTTTATTCCCTTTAAAACGGGCAGCTGTTGACTGCGTTATTGAGAAATATCATTGATGTCAGCTCCCTTCAGTAATTGTCATAAGACCAAAGATCAATCAGGGGGAAAAAAATCTAGCAGTAACTCTACAGTTCAACTGAGAGGAAAAAATAGCCACCTATTTTAATGAATCTAGCTCTTGCAAATTGCCTGTGCTCAACCAAACCCAGGGTGAGGCTGGGGGGGGAAGATAGCCAATTCAGTTCAAACCAAGGCCATATGACTGCATAGATTGGTATGTGCTTTGTCACTTTACACATAGGCATAGCATCTTAGCTCACATCTGTTTAATATCCAAAATCATCTTGATGCATTCTCTTGTCCAAAAATAAATTAGTGACAGATCCAGAACTGGAATATATTTGTTTCTAATGAACCCCTAGTTTCCAAATACTTTATCTTCCTTATAACTGTGGGATTAAAAACAACATGTCTCTCTAAAGATTAGCTCTGTAATACATTGTTTGTGCTCTGTTTTATAATGTCACAGCTGTCATAACAGGGAATATGATTCCTACAAAATATCTAGTCTATTTGTTTCCTTAATAACTGCATGGTGAGCATGCATGTGTGAGTGCATGTATGTGTATGTGAACACATATAATTAGTAATCACGATGCACTGTTATATCATCTTAGTGTGCATTCATTCTCTGAACTGTGACGTTAAAGAGAAGTACATATGCACACACAATAAAAGCAGTGACTATGTAGTAAAAGTGACAAAAACCTAGAGCTGGCTGTTCTGCTAGTTGCACTGAGCAACACAGCAGACTTGAGCACCACTGATGGGTTGCCATGGCTGCAAGAGGGCAGGAGAGGAAAACAAGAGGAAAGAAGAACCAGTGTGCAGTAAAACGCTGAGCTATTTCAGTTTTAAATCACTGTGACAGCACTTCAGCTGAGCTATTATATGGTTGCTGTGGTAACAAATGGGAGAAAAAAAATCACAGAGGAAATCTGTAATTATTACAAGTGAGATAGTGACTTACCCAGTTCAGTAATCAGCACATTACAATGATTCCAGCTGCCATGAACACCTAACCACTGTGGAATAATGCAGGATCATCGAGCCATACCTGCTGCAGTGCCAGGCCAGAATGAAATGCAAGCAAGATCTGGTCTTGGTTGCTTCACACTGTCTCAGCATGAGGGTTTTTTAACAGCTCTAGGTAACCAAGTCCAGCTGCTTTGCATTAATGGATTTAGACACATGCTAAGTTAGAAGGAAAGAAAACCAAGGAGCTGGATTCAAGAAGGAAGAGGAACACTGGGATTGTGCCATTTTCCCAGTTGATTGGATATACACATGGGATTAAGAGGGATTTGGGACGGGACACAAAAGTGGAAAAGCACCAGCTATTTAGATTATAAAAGACAAATTATGATGATACTGCTGACAGCAGTACAGACTCATGCAATGAGCACAGGACTGGGTCTGTGGAAGTTCCCAATTATAACTCCAGCTCAGATACCACTTTGCATTGTAATCATGTGCACATGATCTAATCCTGCAGCCACCTTTCCCCCTAACATGGCAGGAATACCATTATCGCTTACCTAGCTCAAAAGGGTGTACTGATGATTAACATCTATATTGTAACGTGCTCAGATACAATAATGATGAAGGCCATATAGGCATCGTGGTAGATGAAACCCACTATATAGTCAATATATATTTTAATATTAAACTTATATGTTTGTATAATACACACACTTTACACATATGAAGGTAATGTCCATGTCATAGATTAAATTATATACCCATGCATGATTTAAACATCATTACACTGTTCTTTAATTCCCTCTTCAAGCCCTCCTGTAATAAATGACCAACTGATAATGTCCAGACTCACTGCCAGTAGGAATTGTGATACCTATAAGGAAGAGAACCCTCTTCTGCACAGAGTCAGGGGAGGCTACTGCTCCCTTCTCTTTGGCCATGCAACCATTGACTGGGACCTCAAGAGGCAACACAGAGGGAGGTCGTACAGATCTCTGCTGTGTTGCCTATGCCACGTGAAAGTCTAAAAACATTGAGCAAGACATGGTAAATGGATCAGCCTGTGCTCCACTCAAGGAAATCTGTGAAGGGGTATCCACAGACAGGAAAAGCAGATAGTGGTGATATCACAGGAGTAACATGCCACTGCATCCCTCCAAACAAATCACTGGAAAGTGATCCAACCTAGTGTGTGTGTGTGTGTGTGTCTGCGTGCACGCATTGCACATATAGATTTCCTTTTACATCATAGTATAACATTTAAGGTGTACCACATCTAGGAATCTTTGACTACTTGCTGTTCAGCTGTCTTTGGCAATAATCTCTGTACTTTAAATACAAATCTTTATTTCACATACCTAGCAAGGTTTTTTTTAAAATGAACAACAAATATGTTTCAAAAAAAAAGAAAAAAGAAAAGAACTGTCCCTTGCTATTGCACCTGTTTTATTCTGAGCTAAATTTTTCACTGATGAATAATTCCAGTGATTATGCACAATTTGGTTCAATGTGTCTTTGTTCAACAGTGTATGGAATTAAGAAGTCTAAATTGGTTGCAGGTCTGACATGTTCTTCTGACCTTTGGATATAGCCAATTACATGCCAAAAAGTCTTAGGGCACAGCTCTAGTAATGGCAGGCTTTGGAGAAGATTTTAGGGGGTTCTTATCACCTTCAGTGTGAACTACAGACCACACCACCCAATAGTAGACACGTTCCACATGAAGTCTATTGACCAGAATAATAAGTCTTGAAATACCAAGGAAGTTCCAGATAAGTGGAGGAAAACTAATGTTGTGCCAATATTTACAAAGATTAAACAGGATGTAATATGGGCCTGAATGAGTTCTCCCTTGGCATCTAGTCATGAGCTGGGGGAAGAGGCTTCAGGAGAAGATCACATTTGCGTAGTCATGCCTAGTCGCATGGCAGATAGAGCTGCTTTGCCAAAATGATCAATTTTGGCTGGTTTTGTATTACAAATCATTCTGTATGAGTAAAGGTCAGCAAAATTATGCTTAGAATGTCCTGATTGCAGGGGTCACTCTAACTGAACCTCAGTTGCTAAGCAGGGAATAGGGATGCCAAATCCCAGTGAAGATGAGTGGGTGGGAATGAGTGTTCTACCTGATATTCTTTAGGCAGCGAGCACACTCCTACATGCTGTTTGACCTGCCCCTCTCCAGTGTTTAATGACAGAGCTGATTAGATTCAACTGAGCCCTTGTTTCCAGTGAGTGATTCCTAGAATTGCCATCACTGCAGAGCAGGCCTAGGAGCTAAACTTTAGACCATGTGGGGGCGACAGTGAAAGATAACATAGAAATTGTACTGGCTGCGAGGTTCCCCACTGACTGTTGAAATCACTAAAAACTGGATTAAGTGGTGGAAACTCAGAACGTGAAGTTGTGGGAGCAGCGAGTGGCAGCAGCAGAGGCATTGCTCGATGCCTACCCCCAAGGGTGGGAGATGAACCCTGTGAACACACCTCTGAGTCTTTGCTAACCAAGGACAGGCAACTGTGAGTGGGGTATAACGGAAGGGTGAGGGGAGTAACGTGTTAAAAGGACATTCTTTTATCAGACTTTCCCACAAATAGGTGGGAAACAGAGAGACAAAGAACACTACCCAACACCTTGTGAGGTCGAGTTTGCTTATAGTTGCATACTTTTGAATGTGGTTGTGCTGTTTTCCCAAATTAATGCTTGGCTCCCTTTCCCTTTTAATAAAGTTTTCTTTTGTTACACACAGACTCAGCGCATGCAAGTAGGGAAGTATTGCCTCTTAGAGATTCCCAAGATGGCATTAAGTTTTCCTAGATTACTGGTTGGGGGGGGATTGAGCAGGTTCTTTTTTATATTGTTAAGAGGAACCCCTACATATTGAACCCAGCCCTTGTTGCTTCCGACTCCACTTGGCAGAAGAGTTACAGGGATGACCCAAGTAATTATAGGTCTATCAGTGTGACATCATTCCCTGGCAAGATAAGGGAATGGCTGATGTGGGACTCAATTAAGAATTAAAGAAGGATAATATAATTAATGTAAATCAACATGGGTTTATGGAAAATAGATCCTGGCAAACTTGATTTTTTTAATGATATTACCAGTCTGGTTGATAAAGGTAATAGTGTTGATGCAATATACTTAGACTTCTGGAAGGTGTTTAACTGGTTGCCACATGACATTTCGATTAAAAACTAGAGTGATATAAAATTAACATGGCACATATTACATGGATTAAAAACTGGCTAACTAACGGTTCTCATAATGTAATTGTAATGGCGAATCATCATTGAGTGGGTGTGTTTCCCTTTCCAGTGGAGTCCCACAGAGATCAGTTCCTGGCCCTACACTATTTAATATTTTTTCAGTGACCTGGAAGAAAACAAACTATCACTGATAAAGTTTGCAAGTGACATAAAAGTTGCAGGAATGATAAATAATGGAGAGGACAGGTCACTGATACAGAGTGGTTTGGATCGCTTGGTAAGCTGGATGCAAACAAACAGTAAGTGTTTTAACACAGTAAATATAAACATATACATCTAGGTACAAAGAATATAGGTAATACTAAAAAGATGGAGGATTCTATCTTGGGAAGCAGTGACTCTGAAAATGGTGTGGGGGTTGTGGTGGATAATCAGCTGAACATGAGCTCCCAGTGTGAACTGTAGCCAAAAGGATGCATGAACAGGGGAGTCTCAAGTAGGAGTAGAGAGGTTATGTTACCTCTGTATCTGGCACTGGTGCAACTGTTGCAACTGTTGCTGGAATACTGTGTCCAGTCCCAGTGCCCACAATTCAAGAAGGATGTTGATAAACTGGAGAGGTTCAGAGAAGAGCCACAAGAATGATAAAAGGATTGGAAAATATGCCTTATAGTGATAGACTAAAGGGGCTCAAATTGTTTATCTTAACAAAGAAAAGGTTAAGGCTGGACTTGATTACAGTCTCTAAGTACCTATATAGAGAACAAATATTTGATAATAGGCTTCTCAGTCTAGCAGAAAAAGGCATAAGCTGATCCCATGGCTGGAAGTTGAAACTAGATAAATTCAGACTAGTAAAAATGTGTAAATGCTTGACAGTGAGGGTGATTAACTATTGGAAAAACTTACCAAAAGCCATGGTGACTTCTCCATCACTAGCAATTTTAAAATCAAGATTGAATATTTTTCTAAAAGATATGCTCTAGGAATTATTTTGGGGAAGTTCTCTGGCCTCTGTTATACAGGAGGTCAGACAAGATTAACACAATGCTCCTTTCAGGCCTTGGAATCTATGAACAGTATACAGACACCACTCATTTACCAGGAGTATACCGTACAATCCACAGATCACAGGCATTCAATATGATTTGGATCAAATACTGATGTTAATTCCTTACCTCTTTTATTCTAGTGCTGGATGTTGATTACTTTGTTTAATATCTGTTTAAACATATTAATTATCCCATACATTATTATTAATATAAATAGTTTATGGAGGCAAAACCTCTTGCCTATACTGGTTGCTGTGAAAATAAAAGCAACTGCAATATTGGCTTTGTAGTGAACCAAGTAAATAGCTAAACTATGAAACAACCTTCATCACTAGCTAAGAAAAAACAAATACTCCTGTGCAAACAGAAGGTTAGTTTCATGGCCATATCAGCTAGCAGAGAGCGAGGGGGATTGTGAGGAGTTGGGAGTGGTAGTTACTTATACCCACAATCTATAGAATGCTGAGGTCTCTCTGACAAATTTACTACTCCGGGTATGTGGCTGAACAGCCAGGATCATGATTCCCAAAGTGGGCGTGTGGAGACAGTATTACAAAGGAGATATTGCATCTCCGGTGGCAACCACTCTACTTGATGGGGTGCAGTAATTCATTAAGGTTTATAAGGCATTTTGAAATCCTTGGCTAGGAGGTGCAATCGAAGCTCAAAGCATTATAGTAATAGTCGTTTTATTGTTATTATTATTATTAACATTGCAGTATCACCCAGAGGCCCCAGTCGAGGTATGGGCCCAGTTGTGCTGAGCACTGTATAATACACAGAAAACACAGCCCCCTGTTCCAAAGATATCACCGTCGAATTCAAACACTTGAGATGGATTTTGAAATTCCTGCACCAAAAGGGTCAACGTAAAAAGACTAAATTATATCTTCCTACCCATCTCAGGCTGGAAGATATGTTCTGAAAGAAGGTGTGGCTCCTCTGAATCCTTTTTTTCAGTGTACATTTTACTACATGTCTTTTCTACACCGATATCCATCTAGATACTTAAGCTCTCCCATCACCATAATATCTGAGTATCTCACAAACATTAACAAATGCATCCTTAACAACCCTGTGAGGTCAAAGTATTATCCCCATTTTCACAGATGGGGACCCGATGCACGAGATATTAAACGACTTGCCCAAGGTCACACGGAAATCTGTGGCATATCTGAACTCAGATATGCCAAAATCCAACCCAGTAATTAATAGTACTATCATTTTTTCCATGACTGCAATAAAACTACAAGTCACAACACAACACAGCCACTGACTTCAATACAAACTCATTGGGACTAATTTTAGTAACAGGGCTTGTTTGAGTAGCATGTTGTGGGAAAGAACACAGCCAACCAACTGAAATAGTAGTGCCATCTCAAAACAGCACACTGGAGTCTTCCAGAGAAACTTATGGTACGTTTTCTGCTCTTATGAACTGATCCTCTATGTTCTTATTCAAAAGCGCACTTTTCCATCATATTAATTTATACTTTCATATGTGCATCAGTTTCAGTGTATTATCTCATGAGAAGCATATGCTAAAAGGAAGAGGATCAAGATCTAGAAAGATTGGTGCACAGTAGCAAATGAAAGCACAAAGGTAACTATGAAGACTAGTTATTTTAACCCACTGTAATATAGGGTTAATGATTGCTGTGATCCTTACAGACACATGGTTTTACATAAGAGGGACCAGACATACGTAGCAAAGAAAATGTTGATTTATTTTATAAGCCTTCAATAGGCAGTGGCTCATACACATTAGAAAGCAATAGCCAGAGATTTGTTAGGAAATACAAAATGCTTCATACCATGCACAAAGCTGTAACACTTGAGCAAAACAAAATACCCAGACATAGCAGCTCCTCCGGGTTAGAGACAAAAATGTCAAAAACATAAATGTCATATATGCCTTCAAGAAACAGAAACAGAACACATTAGCATCAAGAGTAGAGAGTAAAACATTCTGTTCATAGTTTAATACTGACTTGCTAAGGGACTAAAAAGAAAGCACTGAGAACTCCAAACTTTTGAGGAAGAAACATGTCCCTCATTTAAAATGCCTGCAGTCCTCCAAAAGGAGTGAGCATCTTGTTTTTACTGGAGAATCAAATCACCATTTACATACTGAAAACTACTACAATAAGAGAGATTTGGTTATAACTAATCAAAGTCCAAACCACCACAGGTGTCTTCCATAAAGAGGCACACCACATGCACTAACAGCAGGTAGACAATAATTTCTATTTATCATTGCTTCTGACAAAGGAAACCAAACCTTTAAGATTCCTGCGACAAGAGATCCCAGAACTTTAAGAACTTCCTTAATCAGCTATTTGACTCCTTGAACCAAGTCACTGTTTTAGGAAGAGGAAGACAGACACACCTCTGGATGATTTATAAAATTTGTCTCTGTCATCACAAATAAAGGACCTTCCTGTCCCTCAGCACCCTAGCAGGGGATAGGATCAGTTACTATTTACGGGGAGTGATGTGGCAGAAAAATCACCTGCAAAGGGACTCATGGCCCAGTACCACTTTTCATTACACACAGGCAAACTTAATTAAGCCAACTGGTTTGTATACATAACTAAAAGCAGAATTTAGTCTCCTGTCACTATAAACAGTCTACAAACTTAGGTTATCCTCTGTAATAATCAATAACAAAACTATCTAAAATTTAAATAGTTTAAACACTGGCTTAACTATAAGCTATAGCTATGAAGTCTTTCAGTATAGCTGGAAGGGGATTTATGAAACAATGAAGACGCTGGCTAAAATTAAGTTTCTTTGTACTTTACAACTTAAATGTTTACATGGTGGCATTTTTCCTTTACTCACTGGTGCAAGAGCTACCAAAACCAAACATACGTACTTCATCACAACAGTAGGAATTACTACTGAAACAGCATGCAATTTTCTAGCAAGTAGAAACTGGGGAGAAGAGCTAGGACCTTATTAGGACAAAAGTGATGGGATGAATACAGAGAAAGACACATCAGAAAATGGAAAGAGAAAAAAGTTGGATTGCACATTTCTAATGGATAGCCACAGTGGTGAAAAATGCCCTCTTTCATCTGTGGTTGGCCAGAAGACTGCATCCCATACTACTGAGATCAATATAGAAGCTTCCAAGCTAAACTAATTTTCAGTAGACAGCTTTCCTATTAGAAGAAAAAATAAGCATAGTGAACTCTGGGAATTCAAATGCAATTGCAATCAACCTCAGTACATTGCTAAGAACCTCTTATTTTCCAACAAATTTGAGGGGTGGATGTATGCATGGCATGGGCAGATTTGCATAGTGTCACTCAAGCATCAGCTTATGACAAAATTCACTCAGACAAACAAAATCTGTGGCCCAGTCACCGTTTTAGGACTGATTTGGAGCTACAAGTGTCAAAGCCATTTAGACACTAGCTACTCAAATTCACATCAAAGAGGAGATAAGTCTCAAACCTTTTTTAAAAAAAGGCTGAACAGTGTGAAAGGATGAACTAAAGGGCTACACAGGAGTCAAGTAGGGTCTTGCATACTATACTCCCAATGTTACCTCATCATTGCCTGCTTTTCAGAATTAGGCCAAAGCAAACCTGCAGCACTCTACCTGAGGTTTTCAAAGCAGTCTAGAGACATATCTGGTCTATTAATTTTAATGGGAACTGTGTCCAAATCCTCTAAACTACTTTAAAAACCTCGACAACCATCTCCAGACTCCAACTGATGAGACTGCTTGGAAGGCAAAATGAAATTAACAGATTTAATTCAACAAGGTATTTAAACTCATGTGTAACTTTAAGCATGTGAATACTCTCAATGACATAAATGGGATTACTCATGCTTAAGGCTAACACACGAGCTTACGTATCTCACCAACTCACAGCCGCAGAGCAAAACCTCACTAATGTCTAGAAGACCCACTGGAAATTAGTGAATACTGCAAATCAGCAAGTGAGCGAACAAAAATGCTTGGCAACAACACCACAAACTGCACTTTCTTCATTTACTTGACAAGTGTAGTTTAATGGTCATAGTGAAATTGTAAGTGGTCTGCAGTACATTTTGACAAAATAATGAAGGTGTTATTACAACTGCTAATAAATCTAATGAAAAATGGGAATAAATTGTCTTTTTTGTGGGTGGGAGAATGACAAGGTGCATAGATGAGGCAAAGATGAAATAGCCCAGCTCATATTTTAGTTTTTCTTTAGCCACCTAACTCTTTTAAAAGTAGCACATTCATGTCTACTATACTTGGGCCATTTAATTTTCATTTTTAATATTTCCATTACATTTCCAGACAATTTAATATACTGTCACAGTAGCAAACTCCATCAGAGTCCATATAATGATCTGGGAGGTTATTTCTACCACTCTTCTTCACTTCCTCTTATAACATCAGTATCAATGTTTATAATGCAACATCAGTGCACATACTGTATTATTTTTGCAGAAGCAGTTTTTTAACTCTTTAATAAGTTACAGGAAGACAAAAGATTAAAAGAATCAATTCCATTCTACCGTAATCAAACTTAACATGCAAGATTGGAGTTTTCAAGTACATGCAGCAGGGATGGGTCATCCCAGCCCCTAAATGCCCTAAAACTTTGGTAACTACACTGCTTTTTATACATAGTAATCAATATCCCAGTTTACCAAGGTATACATCAAGTTCCAGTTTGATTTAAAAATAAGAATGCAATGGGTGTAATTACACATTTGCTTTTAGGACAAAACCCAAGCCCAACAAATCTCAATAGCCACAGAAGATATCTCCCATTTCTGAAAGTAAACACCCTTTCTCCCATGGTTGCAGAATGACAGATCATACATACCATGGCTGACAAGAGCTGCCCCTTTCCCAATAGCAGTCTGTGTTCCACCCAACATGGTGATAATTGAAGTGCGCATGTGTGTGTAAAATACCTATTTTAATTATAGATTCATAGCATTCATGGCCTATTTGGTCATGCTGTCAGCTCCCTGTTAATGCAGGACTGATCCCTGAAGTTTAGTTTCCTAGTGATTTTTGTCTACTCATTTAAATGGGTCATCAACAGGTAGACTGTGAGCCAAATTTGGACCGCCAGATGTTTTGAATGGACCCCAAAATCTTCTTATTTACTTATTATCATTACTGTTCTTTTCTTAAATTATTTTCTCTGGTGTCTGGATCTTGACTAGACCTTGACCAAGAAATTTGAACCCAAACAAAAAAATAACTGACTACCCTTGTCATAAATGATGGCACTCTCTCCCTTTCCCCAGAAATCCTATTACACATCTCAGTTGGTCAAGGCAGGGTATGGGAATTATGGTATAATCAATTAAATGTAGGCATAGAAAAACAAATTTTTTTAAAGGATTTGGGGGAAATATTCTCTGATGGCTGAAGAACATCTACTTGAACAACAGTCAACTCATACATGTTCAGAGATGTTTGTTACACACGTTATTCAAACAACCTTGATTTATCTTCCACTACAGCATCAGACTGTGACGGCACTGTGTGCCTTGCCTCCCAAACAAACCTTTTCAAAGTAGGTTAGTTCCAGCTTCAGTCATCTACATCAACTGAAAAAGCAAATGGACAGACATTGGCAGCTTTACAGTCAGTTCAAATATGAATCTACATTTAGCAAATGTACAGTTAGCAAATCCTAATCCAGCAAACACTTACATACATGTATAACTTTACAGTAAATGAGTAGTCCACTGAAATCAATGGGGTTACTCATGGTAAACATTAAGCCCTGGGTCCTTAGTTAGCTTCCCAAAAGAGTTTTAGAATGCAAGAGTCCATTACACTCTGACAGATAATTTTTTTCCTTTTGCAGCACCTGCACATCAACAACTTATACTGAGCACAAAATACCATCAACATGTATACAGCATCTTCTATGCCAAGGTATTTAAGTAGGCAGAATGTAATTACCCAAACTGAAATCTATCTCAATCAGACTTTGTGGTTTCTAGTCTCACTTTTAATGAAAAGCCCCCTCCATATAGATCATGAGAATTTGTGTAATAAATAGGTTTCAGAAAAGCAAATAACCCACAGTTGATTAAGAGAGAACAGGTGGGGAGGAAAAGCCTTCTGCAAGAGGAAGAAGGATAGTGTGGTAAAACAGGTTTACTTACCAGTAACTGTTGTTCTTCGAGATGTGTTGCTCATATCCATTCTAATATAGGTGTGTGCGCGCCCCGTGCACAGATCCTCGGAACTTTTTCCCTTAGCTAGCCCCGTAGGGTCAGCTCCGGCGCCCCCTGGAGTACCGCGCTCATGCCGTGGTACATAGGGCGCTGCTGACCCTGCTCAGTCCCTTCTTTCTGCCGACTCCGACAGTGGGGACGGAGGGTGGGTTTGGAATGGATATGAGCAACACATCTCGAAGAACAACAGTTACTGGTAAGTAACCCTGTTTTCTATCTTCGAGTGATTGCTCATATCCATTCCATTATAGGTGATTAAATAGCCATACCTTGGAGGTGGGTAGGAGTCAGCGTTGAGCTACTCTCGCCAGTACTGCTCTGCCGAATCCTGCGTCCTCTCTTGCCTGCTGCACGATGGCGTAGTGGGACGTGAAGGTGTGGACCGACGACCAGGTGGCTGCTTTGCAGATGTCCTGCAGGTGCACTCCTCCCAGGAAGGCCGCAGATGAGGCCTGGGCTCTGGTTGAGTGCGCTGTCACAGCTCCTGGAAGCGGCACCTTCGCCCGCTCGTAGCAGGTCCTGATGCAGGCGGTGATCCAGGCGGAGATGCGCTGGGTGGAGACAGGTGAACCCTTCATCCGGTCCGCTACCGCCACGAACAGTTGCGTGGACTTCCGGAATGGCCTGGTCCGCTCGATGTAGAAGGCCAGGGCTCGTCTGACATCCAGCAGGTGCCATCTCCTCTCCTCCTCCGAACCGTGTGGTTTTGGAAAAAACACGGGGAGGAAGATACTCTGGTTATAATGCAACTGAGACACCACCTTGGGTAAGAAGGCTGGGTGCGGCCTCAGTTGGACTTTATCTTTATAGAAGACCGTGTAGGGGGGCTCTGATGTTAAAGCTCTAAGCTCAGAGACCCTCCTAGCCGATGTAATGGCCACCAGGAAGGTTACCTTCCAAGACAGGACGAGCAGCGGGCATGTAGCCATAGGCTCAAAGGGGGGTCCTGTTAACATGGTAAGGACCAGGTTTAAATCCCAGGGAGGCACCGGGTCGCGGACCTGGGGATAAAGCCTCTCCACCCCTTTGAGGAACCTGACTGACATGGGGTGGGAGAATAGTGACCGCCCTTCCATCGGCATGTGGAAGGCCGAAATAGCTGCCAGGTGCACTTTCAGTGACGCCAGTGCTAGGCCCTGGAGCTTCAGGTGGAGTAGATACTGTATGGGCGAGGTGGACGGTAGGACACCCCGGGATTCCACCCAACAAGTGAAACGCTTCTACTTGGCCTGGTACACGACCTGTGTGGAAGGTTTCCTGCTGCCCAACAGGATAAGTTGGACCTGCGCCGAGCAGGCTCTCTCCCCCTCCGTCAGCCAGAGAGTCTCCATGCCATCAGGTGGAGGGAGTCCAAGTCCGGGTGCAGCAGGTGACCCTGGTCTTGAGAGAGCAGGTCGAAGTGCCTCGGAAGTGGGAGCGGCGTGTCGATAGACAGGTCGAGCAGCATACTGTACCAATGCTGTCGTGGCCACGCTGGCGCAATCAGTATCATATCCGCTCTGTCCCTCTTGATTTTCAAGAGGACCTTGGGCAACAGCGGAGTGGGGGGAAATGCATATAGGAGGGCCCCCGTCCATTCTAAAAGGAACGCGTCGGAAAGGGAGCCCGGCTCGCGACCTCGGAGCGAGCAGAACCTCGGGCACTTCCTGTTCCAGGACGACGCGAACAGGTCCAGTTGGGGAACCCCCCACTTCCGGAAGATGAAAGCCACTACCTCCGGGTGCAGTGACCAGTCGTGTCAGGGTGAGAACGACCTGCTGAGGCGATCTGCCTCGTCGTTCCTGACCCCCGGGAGGTGAGAGGCAGAAATGTGAAAACCGTGCCTCACGGCAGAATCCCAAAGTCGAATAGCTTCTTGGCAAAGGTCCGATGAGCGTGCTCCCCCTTGCCTGTTGATGTAAAACATGGCCGCCGTATTGTCCGTGAGGACCTGAATTGTCCTGTCTCTGAGGAAGTTGATGAACACCTTGCAGGCCAAGCGGGCTGCTCTGAGCTCCCTGAGATTTATGTGGAGGGCTTTCTCTTGTATTGACCATAGCCCTTGGGTGCTCAGGTCTCTGCTGATGTGGGCTCCCCACCCGCTGTCCGAGGCGTCCGTTATTAACGTGACTGAGGGAGCTAGGTCCCTGAACGGAACACCTTTCAGCACCTCCCTTGGGTCCTTCCACCAATCTAGGGAAGACAATACCTGGGCGGGAACCGTTACCACCTTGTTTAGTCTGTGTCTGGCCAGTACATAGACTGAGGCCAGCCACCCCTGGAGAGGCCTTAACCTGAGGCGAGCCAGCCTCACCACATACGTACATGCCGCCATGTGTCCCAACAGCTGAAGGCAATGCCTAGCTGTCATCGTGGGGGACCTGTGGAGATCGTTGATTATGGCGGTCATAGTCTCGAACCGAGTTTGAGGGAGGAAGGCTCTGGCCTCTCGTGCATCTAATATGGCCCCTATAAACTCTATGCGCTGCACCGGGGTGAGAGTAGACTTCTGCTCGTTGATGAGCAACCCCAGTCTGGTGCATGTAGCGCAAGTAAGGGCTAGGCTGTCCTTGACATGGGCCCTGGACTTGCCCCGGATCAGCCAATCGTCCAGGTAGGGGAAGATCTGGACCCCTTTGCGGCGCAGGTGGGCCGCTACCACTGCCATGCATTTCGTGAACACTCTTGGTGCGGATGAGAGGCCAAATGGCAGGGCAGAGAACTGGTAGTGGAATCCAGCTACCATGAACCTTAAAAATTTTCTGTGGTCTTGAAGGATTGTTATATGGAAGCACGCATCCTTCAAGTCGAGGGCGGCATACCAGTCCCCTGGATCTAGGGTGGGAATAATGGAAGCTAGGGAGACCATATGGAACCTGGATCGCCTGATAAACTTGTTTAGGCGATGCAGATCCAGGATAGGTCTTAGACCTCCCTTGGCCTTGGGGATTAGAAAATACCGAGAATAGAATCCCCTCCCCTGTTCCTGTATAGGAACCTCCTCTATTGCGCCCAGCATGAGGAGGGAATTGACCTCTTGTATGAGAAGTTGCTCGTGAGATGGGTCCCTGAAGAGGGACTGGGTTGGGGGAAAATGTGGGGGGGAAGCCGTAAGTTGCAGTGCATGGCCCCTGCGAACTATGCCGAGGATCCATTGGTCGGTGGTAATAGATTCCCACTCAGCTACGTAAGGCCGGAGCCTGTATAGAAAGGGTCTGGGTTGATCCAAGGGGGGGGAATAAGTGCCGCCCTCGTGCACCCCGTCAAAACTTCTTATGGGGTGCACCGCCCTTATTAGGGCTTTGCTGTGAACCTTGATAAGGTCCATGTCTGTCACGGCGGTTAGGTGCCCGGTACCTCTCCCTACCCCTCCTGGGTTGAGTAGGTCTAGGGGGCAGCCTCAGCGGAGGTTGCTGCTGCCTCTGTGCCTGGGGCCGGTTCTGGCGCCTCGAGGCCTGAGGTGTGTACAGACCAAGGGATCTCAGGGTGGCCCGAGAGTCTTTTACAGCATGAAGCTTTTCATCAGTCCTCTCTGAAAAGAGGCCGGAATAGTCAAAAGGAAGGTCCTGTATGGCTTGTTGGACCTCCTGGGACAACCCTGAGGCTTGGAGCCAGGAGCAGCGGCGCATGGCAATGGCCGAAGCGATCGCCCTGCTGGCTGTATCCGCTGCATCACTGGCGGACTGTAGAGCCGCCCTAGCCACCGCCACTCCCTCCTGTGTCACCGTGGCGAAGTCTGTAGCCTGGTCGGGGGGCAGCCCCGCCGAGAACCTCTGTAAAGAGGACCATAAGTTTAAATTATATTTTCCCATGAGGGCCTGGTGATTAGCTACCCTCAGCTGCAGGGCCGCAGTAGAATACATTTTGCGCCCAAACAGGTCCAGCTTTTTGCTGTCCTTGTCTTTAGGGGTGTTACCCTGACCCCCTTGACGGTCTCGCTGGTTCACCGCATCTACTATAAGTGAACCTGGAGCGGGATGAGTATATAAAAATTCAAACCCTTCCTTTGGTACATAGTACTTCCTTTCAGCTTCTTTTGAGGTGGGAGCTAAGGAGGAGGGGGTTTGCCAGAGGGTCTTTGCGAGTTTCATTACCCTCTCATGGACAGGCAGTGCCAAACGTGATGGGCCTGCTGTGTCTGAGACACCAAATAGGGGATCCTCCTCCTCTGACATTTCCTTAATCTCCAGACCAAGATTGTCTGCCACCCTCCTCAGGAGGTCCTGGTGGCCTTTGAAATCAAAGAGGGGGGCTTTAGTATCCCTAGCCGCCGCCTCATCTGGAGAAGAGGAGGAGGATTGTGGAATGGGCCCTGTGGATGGCCCTTCCTTCGGGTCAGACCCCTCCTCAGAGGAGTGACCCTCCTGTGGGTCTGTCGTGGGGGCCATTGGTGGGGCCACCGAGGTTTGTACAGAGGTGGTCCCCGGCCCCATCTGGGTACCCCATGGCCCCCAGTATGGCCATTGCCAGGGGCCCTGGGGCCAGGCAGGTGCTGGTGCAGGCGCCTGCTGGCTTAGCTCCATCCTTCCTCTCTTTGAGCTCGAGTCACTCCTCCGGTGCTTATGAGCTCTGGAAGGGGAGCGGCTCCTAGATGAGGAGGACCTTCGGTGCCGGCGTCTGCGGTGCCTGTGAGGGGAGGGGCTGCTGGAAGAGCTGTAGCTGTCACGGCCCCTCCCTCTGGACGACTTTCGGACGCGCTTTCCCGATCGCGATCGGGAACGGTGCCGACGGCGACGTCGTGACGTAGACCTAGAACGTGACGTCGGTGCCGCGGCGCTCGGTGCCGAGACTGTCGTCGACGGCGGTGGCGGTGCTGGTGGCTCCAACGGTGCCGAGGCTCCTGGTGCCGCCTTGGGTCTCGGTGCCGTGGAAGGCAGACCGGCCTGTGATGCAGTCGGTGCGGGGGAACGCTGAGCGGCCGGACTCCGCACCGAAATGCCCAAGTCCATGCTTCGGTCCCCACTCGAGGCGGAACTGTATCTCCTTCGCCTCGAGCGTTTTTCCCTGGACCGCCCTCGGTGCCGCGGTGCAGGGGAGCTCGACGACTGTGAGTCGGAGCTGGGAGGGGAGCTCGCTCTCTCAACCCTCCCTGGCCGTCTGGGGGGAGACCTCGACTCCTGTCTCCGCAACCCACCAGGGTAACCCAACGCGGGTTTGCCCCGAGACACCGGTCCCGGAACCCTCGGCCGAGGGGGGGACGGAGGCGTGGTTAGGCCCATGAGGGCGCGAGCCGCAGCGAAAGCCTCCGGTGTCGACGGCCCTTGCAGAGGCACTCCCCCACCCCCAGGAGTCGGGGGAGGCTCTCTGCGAGGAGATGCCAGCGCCGGAGTCCTCTCCACGGCACGTGGCTGGGGCATCTCCTGTTGAGCCCCCTGCTTTCCCGGTAGCAGGGGGGAGTCCATGTGAGCGGCCTCACGCCGCTTCTTCTTTTTCGGTGCCGACACGCTCGGTGCCGCTGATGCCGGTGCCGACGGAGCGCTCCGCACCGATGAGACGCGTGGTGCCACCGGGGAGCGCGACGGTTCGGAGTCCGGCCGCAGCGCGGATTCCATGAGGATCGCCTTTAAGCGGGCGTCCCTCTCCTTCTGGGTCCTGGGCTTAAAGGACCTACAGATCTTACATTTTTCCTTCCTGTGTAACTCCCCCAGACATCGAAGGCAGCGGTCATGGGGGTCACTAACAGGGAAGGCTTTAGCACATTGAGTGCAGGCTTTAAAGCCTGTGGAGCCAGGCATGGCTCCGTTCTAGCCCCTAAGGGCACTATTACTACTTTCTAAACTTACTACTAACTACAAAACAAAAAACTCTAACAATAGGGCTAACTGTGAGGAATGCTACTTGCGTTTGAATGCAAGAGGCAGGCGTTCCGTGTTGACCGTCACTGGCGGAAAAAAGGAACTGAGGGGCCGCAGGGTTAGCAGCGCCCTATGTACCACGGCATGAGCGCGGTACTCCAGGGGGCGCCGGAGCTGACCCTACGGGGCTAGCTAAGGGAAAAAAGTTCCGAGGATCTGTGCACGGGGCGCGCACACACCTATAATGGAATAGATATGAGCAATCACTCGAAGATAGAACCTAGAGATACTGCAAGAGATGGTTGGACTTACTATTTTTTGAGTAAATACTAGGAAAGACTATATTTATTTGCTGATGTTCCCATGAGAAAGACAGCTGCCTCCTGTTTCACATTTGTTGCATTGAAAGTGGAAGCCGCCTTTAAAGCTCTCATTTCAATCCACTTTTCTTGACCATTACTTCTAAAGGGAAACATCTGAATAACTGCGGAATTTCCTGAGCTGAATCATAGAGGATTTTGGGATGGGAAACCAGAATACTAGGTTGTCACTACAAAGCAATAAGAAGTTTCCAGTCCTTTTTATAAATCACTTGACCTATTCAAACTTCATTCTGCTAAACATTCATACTCCCAATGACAATTCTTTCATCATATTCATTTCAATATATTCAAACCTCCTGAGCTATGTTTTTACAATAAGCTCTAGAGAGCAAGCTCAGTCCACCCCTAACTAGGAGGGGCGTCTTGCAAAGAGGACTCTAATTTTTAGAGTTGAGAGAACAGAAATCTGAAAACAAGCTATCTGCTGCTGTGTAATGTGATATGAAAGAACAACTATTACAGGTAGACATTTTTTATTTGGAAGCTAGCTAAAAGAGGAGATAGCATAGAGGAGAAAAAGTCTGGGGAAAACTGACTGTAGGAACTTAAGATCACAGAGAAAGGAGTGCTATCAAGTAGAAAAAAGGCAGTCTATATTCTGAAGATTTTCTTATGCTTCAAGAATCTTCTTTCACCCCACACAGTTGACAGGATCTCCCTCTAAGAGTTTTAAAACCCAGATTAAGTAGATTCCCAATTTAGGCCCGAATTTAACTTCAGGCACATACTTAAATGCTTTGCTGAATAGGGATGGACTGCTGAATCGGAGGCCTTCATGAATTTCTGAAGTCAAGTTTCTTTGACTCTGTTCAGATGAAAACTAGACATTTTCTGCACTATGCAATGTTGTTATAGCCATGTAGGTGAGACGATATTAGAGACAAGGCGGCTAGATAATATATTTTATAAGAGCTCTGTGTAAGCTCAAAAGCTTGTCTCTCTCACTAACAGAAGTTGGTTCAATAGTTTCTTTAGTTTTCTGCATGGGTCAAACAAGCCTGCCCCAATTACTTCAGTATCATTTTAGAAAGGCACGGGTAAACATTAATAATGTGACAATCTTTCCTAAGACATTGGGCTAAATTCACTGTCAGTGTGACTCCATGTGGTTTCAGTGAAGTTACACAGGGATGAATTTGGCATATTTGTACAGTGGAAGAAATAAGCTGTTACGTTTGGCATTTTAATTGTGATAGACTCTGCAAATCGGAACTTTTATTTTTCATTGACAGGATGCTGAAGTAAATAGCCCCAGCGCAATGGGTCAGCAGAGCGCTTTCCTTAAGGATGTTTCCTTTAGTTGTTCTTGGATTGTATTTAACTTCTCTTGCACCCAGCTATCAAGTGGGAGCACTGTTGTAGCCAGCTCAAAAAAGGTGACAGTCCAAAGTTTATCACCCATAAAACAGATACATTATAAGTGAGACTGACTCAAATGCAGCACTTAACAATAATAAAGCAATTTTACTGAACACTGCCAAGTCAATATCCTTTGCTAACCTACTGAAGCCTTGAACAAGAAACATTGCAGCTTGCACTTCCTCTCTCGCTCCTGCTAGTTAATGGCAGAAAGTTAATGAGAGTTAATCAGAAGTTGAAAGTTGAAGTTTTATGACATGCTTTGGGATCACCATTGCATGCCTGCAAAGCCTGCTTACTAATTGGAATGTAGAAATCCATTATGTAAGAGCCATTTGTGGATTTTGACCACATTTAATAAATCAGTTGCTTTCTCTCCCCTCCCCCAACAGTACAATTAAACTTGACCTTAAGAGCTGTTCCTAGTCATTTAACACAGTGGTTCTCAACCAGGGGTACGTGTACCCCAAGGGATACGCAGAGGTCTTCCGGGAGGTACATCAACTCATCTAGATATTTGCCTAGTTTTACAACAGGCTACATAAAAAGCACTAGCAAAGTCAGCATAAACTAAAGTTTCATACAGACAATGACTTGTTTATACTGCTCTGTATACTATACACTGAAATGTAAGCACAATATTTATATTCCAATTGATTTATTTTATAATGATATGGTAAAAATGAGAAAGTAAGCAATTTTTCAGTAATAGTGTGCTGTGACACTTGTATTTTTGTGTCTGATTTTGTAAGCAAGTAATTTTTAAGTGAGTTGAAACTTGGGGATATTGAAGACTGATCAGACTCCTGAAATTGGTACAGTAGTCTGGATAGGTTGAGAGCCACTAATTTAACAGACTGATCAGGAACATTATTTGCACTGCAGATTTCCTGCATTCACACTAATGTCACACCAGCGGCCAATCAGAGGAGTGAAAATCATAATTCTTAAGAAACTCCACTCTATACAAGCAATACATCCAGATAGGACATAGGCTATTATGACCTTACTCAGAAGGTTCTTGCGTTTACTTAAAATATTGTCTGTATATCATCTGAACTTGGTTCATTCCTCAGCACTGAGTTGACAAATATTGAGGCAAACCTTGTGAAAAACTGATGCTAGAAATTAATGCAGGTTTGTTGGGTCATTTTTTTCCTTTTCAAGTATTATTCCAGGACTTCTGGTTAGACAGGATTATCAGAATAAGGAAATCAAGACACAGAAAAACGCAGAAAGATACTGTTTCCCTTAAATACACAAGGACCTTTTTTGGAATGAAAGGACTGGCCCATACACTAAAAAGCCTGGTGTGTAGAAAATGTGTTATCTATCATACCTCCAGAAAGCCCTTCCTTTTATCTTTACTCCTCTTCCTTTAGTCCTCATTATTTGCTCTTCTCCTGTTCTCTTTCCCTCTCTCGGCATCTTCCTCCTTCCATATCCATCCCAACCTGGCCTCTACAGTTTTGGAACGCTGCATGTGCATCAGTTCCTTCTTGCCGATTATGTCTGGCCCACTGTGCATCTGCCTGCTTCTATGATACCAAATAAACAATATGTACACTGAACAAAGGTGGCAGCAGGAGTATGCATGTGTTTGTAGTGCATGGGTGTGTGTGGTGGGGGCAGGGCGGGGTGACAAAAAAGCCCAAGCAAACATCCTTCCTTCCTCCTCTGTACTCTAACTGTTCTGAGGCTGCCCATCAGCTGGAATTCCTGCCAAACACACATCCCAAGACTTCTCAATCAATGATCCTGCTGTCCTCTCACACAGTGGCATATGGTCTCTCAGCCTTCTGACAGCAGAGCCAAGCAGTCTGCTATTGTCTTGGATCAGTCAAGAAACCCACTAAGTACTGAGCACCTCCCAGTTTAGCCCATCGCCTTAAAGGGTCCACTTCCAACCTTGCTGCCTTGTTCTGTAATGTGGAGTGTGGGTGCCCTGATTGCACCGTGTACCACACTGCTCCAGAGTTTAGAGAGCAGATGCCACACTGGGACCCAGCATAGATGCAACTTGGCCCCAAATTCTGTTTCAGAGGAAAGGAATTATTTCAGTGAAAGGAAAATATCTGCAGATGATGTATGGGACAGAGGCCTCCACAAAAGCTGGAATGGCCAGTCCAAAATTCAATTCATGAAAAGCCCCTCTTCCCCTTATACACCCCCTTCAAACACAGAGTAACATGTAACATTATAAAAATGTAAAGAGGTAAGAGACACAAACAGAGCAGTGATTTGGTCCCTCTAATAATCAGTACTGGGCATCCCTTGAATAGCATTTTCCCTGACTTCAAATATTTTATGATGCTGTTAGACATACCCATGCTGGCTGCATTCCAGGGGGGACTCAAGAATAGCAAGCTAAGATTGAGAAGTGGAAGACCTGCACACCAAATGGACATGCACTGGCAGAATAATGTTGCAGATGTTTATACTATACCTGCTTACACCACTGTTGTCCTTCATTTAACATGCCCCCATATTTAATAACAAGCAGATTTTAAAAATGTCATTATAATTCTAAAAAATATTAACACCCCACAACTGCCAGAATGTTTATAATCAGTTTCACCTCTGTCTGGACTGAGTTCCATCATGCCACAAATTAGCTACAGTGGAGACTGATGGCCAGATTCTGATCTCAGTTACAAAGGTGTAAGTCCATAGTTACCTCTTATTTATACCAGTGTAAATGAGATCAGAATTTGACCCTTTGGATTGAAATGGAAATACTGCCATCTGAATGTGTGGCCATTTAAAAATTAGGGTACTGACTACAGTTTAAGAAGAACAGTCGCTTACTTCCTGTGGCTGCAGAAAGACACGCAAAACGAACAATTATTCTGGCTTTAAGAATGGGAAGAAAAAAATAGCACTAAAAGGTTTGTTACCTATGATTATTCCACCAAAAAGAAAGCAGCCAGGAACGCTATTAACTGTACAATTTAAGGCTCTTCCCAGCCATAAAGCCTGCATTCAAGGTATTATTATATTCTGAATCAAGTCCCTATTGCTACCTGCCATTACCGCCAGATCACCAGAACCCTGTCTCTAAATATTTGTTACAACAGAAACATGATCTTTTTATATTAACTGAACTTGCTTTTTAAAATTGCCAGAGCACTTTGAAGCAGTTATCCAAGTACTGACTGTCCCTTGTAAATCCACTCTCCAAGTCATTGTATATACCAAGGTTCTCTAACTTCTCTCATGCAGCAACCTGGGAAAATAAAGTGTTCCAAGCAGGAATCTTGGGTTTTCACTTACCCCTTCATTCTGGGCTAATTCCTTCTCCACTGCCAAACACTCATTCACATTTGGCGATCCTATTTCCCTTTCCCAGCAGTTACATTGCAGCAATAACTGAAGTGAGAGACAAGATTTTGCTTTGTGCTGGCAAGGATGAGAGAACACCGAGAAGAGCCAACAGCCTCATCCCTGGATGTAATGTAGCTGGCATACCTCCTCTCTGAAGACTCTTGGAGTCAACTCACTCAGTGATACTTTAAGCCTGAATCAATGGAATTAAAAAGAATTTGGAGATCACACCCATAATTTTGGTCCTTCCTCATGGCATAGGAAAATGAGGCAGTGCTAGGTCTTTGAATTGACTCATCATCAATAGGTATTTTATTGCTGAAATCTGTCTTGTCATGCTAGTACCGTTTGTTTTGATTTCTAAATAGTTTTTGAAACTAGCAGTATTATCTTCCTCTAACACCGAGCAAGGCAACCATTTTTTAAAAACACTATCAGACCTATCCACTGAGCTATTCAGAATTTATTTTCCCCACCTCACTTTCCGCCTGGTGTCCCAATTTTAATTCATTCACATTAAAAAACTCATATTAAAATAGTACCATGTAATAGAATCTGTTGTCTGCACCAGAGGTAGAAAAACAGATTACAGGGAAGAATGGATTTGTTCATTCTTTGGACACGTATGTCCACATTTTAGACATTTAACGTAAAGGGATGCTGGCAGATTAATTAAAAAAAAAATCTTGCCCATGTCACAAACAACATCTTTGTTCATTCTATGTATGATGATCCTATCCTTCCCCTTTGTTGTCCAGTCTTCTGTGCAGGGAACGTCTCTCACTATATATTTGTACAGCGCCTAGCACAATAGGGTCCAGATTTATCTCATCTGGGCTCTCTAGGTGTTATCCTAATAATTTATATTACCAATAAACTACACCTGAGAGATTGCAGATTAGGCATGAGGTGCATCTGCAATGCTATGCTACCAGGAAGTTTATATAATACACCTGCTCAGTCCTTTGCTTTATTGGCAATAAATATCGATATTATGGTAATGCCGAAAGGCCCCAGTCAGGACTGTGTGTTGGATGCTGTACAGAAGACACTGTTCTTTCACTTTCCTGAAAATTACTGATTCCTACCTTTTGCATTCCCCTTAATTATTTGTTGCAACACCCTTTCTGCATGCCTTAACACACTGAGCGCAAGCTCAGATTTTAGTGGACATAATGATCAGAGGAGAAAAGGTACTGCCAAATCTTGTTGAATACCCTCTGTCTCTTCTGGGAATCCCAGATTACAGAAAAAGGAATAGCAGGAGTCCAGGAAGTGCCAGGGCACCAATTTCCAAGCAGGCTGCAGCTTTTCTCTTTGTTGGTATGAAAACTACAAATGGAAATCAAGTTGAACACCTGAAAATTGATTCAAATACCCCCCCAACAAAGTAAAAAAATGGAGCCACTGTAAAAATACTTTCATTGCTTTATTTCCCTTCCCAGGTCTCCACTTACCAGTCTTTCCCTATTACAACTACTAACTGAACAGGCTACAATAGAAAAAACAAGGTTGTAACAAACAGTCTCATCTAGTTGTCAATAAAGATGATATTCTAATTTGAAGGCAGTTCTGAAGAAATTCCGCACCCACATTTAGTTGATTGAGTGAAAAAGAACTTGTGCTAGACAGAAGCATGAACCTCATAGAAATCTTCAGAAATAGAAAACACACTCATTGATAATACTCCTCTACGTTTGAACCCCCCACAACCTAATGCACAAAAATACCACACACACATACACATACCCCAACTTAGGTCAAGTGCTTTGGATGTATCGGATAACCTAGATACCTGAACTAACTTTCCTGAAGCTGCAGTTCCTATGACAGATGAAGGTCACAGGGGAAAGCTCTGGCAGGATCGACTCTCTCCCTTCCTTTTCTGTCCATATCTCCCAGTTTTCTCTCTCTTTCCCAACCTTCTTTTCCATGTCACCAGGTCTTTCAGCCTACAGAGCCTATCCCTGAAAGATCCAGCACACGCTCTTCCAACCTTCTCCTGGTCCCTGTAGACAGAATGGCTATCTGCAGTAGCTCCTGTCTTATATGCCAGATCTACCTTAGTCTTTTAACTGGGAAAGTCTCTCACTGTTGCGAACACTGCTTCAGCTCTTTTGCAGGTAGCAACAAAAGGAGAAGTAGACAGGATTTCAGGTGGCCACTAGCACTAAGCCTGCTCAAAAGCAAGTCTATGAGAGAAAGTGGTAAAAATACTGTTGCATTGTCTACATTAGCATTCCCACTGGTGGAGCTGAACCAGTATTAGGAACAGGGAAAAGAAGGAATAGTGTTGCCCAAGCTAGAGACAGGAGAGGTCCTTATCAAGAGGTCCAACGACTTGAAAAGGTATGTGTGGGAAAGATCTGCCCACGTGACTCTGGAAGGACACTGCACTGAAGACAATCTAGAGGATTTGAGAAAAGAGTTTTGTTCTGGCCTCATGAACAACATGTGAGAAGGGGAAATAGCAGGAGGGAAATGAAGGAAAAATGCAAGTAAGATGTACTGGACATTTCTGAATCCTGTCCATACCAGACATTTACAATCGGAACAAACCAAGTTATAACAACAAGCTGCACTGTCAATGGATCAAGGGTAAGGTTTTCACCAAAAGACTTGATCCAATTTTCTCAACTGTTGAAAATTTCACATGGGAGAATGCAGCCCAAACTATGACGATCAAAGGATGTGCAGTTTTTTCATGATCACGGTCTCCTGCCCATGCTGTTATTTTATTTGGAATGTTTCATTGAAACACACACAGCACTATCTCCCTTGTGCAGACTGTCCCAGCAGCAGCCTTAAGTCTGCTGAGCTGAGCGATGGTGCACTGTCATGTTATAAAGGGGGCAGGGTTTAATTATGCTCCAAGAATAAATCTTAGCAGATGCTGAGTGAGTACTGCTCAAAAGTGATTACTCAGCCTCTTCACTATTATCCAATACATTTCCCTCCCAGATTTTATCATGGAAATATTCCAAGGTGAGTACTATACATATGCCAAATTTCAAAATTCAGCCACTTTAAGTAATCTGTGTAAAAGTGTGGCAATTATTATTTTTACAATGGGGGGAAAAAGACTGTCTTCATCCTCACAGTTCAAAAGAGCTGAACATATTTTCCACCTAAACTTGCAAAATGAAATTGACCTTTTTTGGTTGAGAGCCGACATAGAAAACTCTAAGCTAAAAGAAGAATGACAGGGTTATAAATGAATGTCTTGCAACAATAATTTTAGCTAAACATTTAATATAGTAATTTTTCCATGTCCTCTTGCCCAGATTCATTCTGGATATCTAGCAAATAATTTTTTCAGAAAAGTGTTTAATATGTGATGATTCCTAATAAATAAAAAACCCAACAATTTCAGCACCTCTAATTTTTACACACTTGATTCCACATGCATACAATCTGAACTTCTATATTGGTCTCTTCCATAGGAGACCAAGACATACCAGGTAAAGATACAAGCCTTTCAGGGAAAGAAAACATTTTCTTCTGCTTCCTGACATAGTTGAGGCCTTAGATATTGAAGTCCACATTTTCAAACCTGATTGCCTGAAGTCAGGTACCTAAATAAAGGGCTTGTCTATCCAAACATTCAGTTTCCAGCACACTAGAATGTACATCTACCCCCATACTAACCAACTGTCCATGTTGACTCTGTTGACATTCACTAAGAGTTCCTTGGTGTGCTTTGATTTACTCTGCTTTGAAACTGGAGTAGAACAAAACGCACTAAGGAACAATTCTTGTGCAACAACAGAGTTCAGAGAGACACTAAGTGCACAGCAGTCTAGTGCAGGGAAAATTCACACTCCAACTTGCCACAAATTAAATATTAAATATTTGTGTAGACAAATTCAGAGTGTGGGTGCTTAATGTTAGGCACTATATACAGTGGCCGCTACCTGAGCGTCCCCTCACGACCATAGGTTGCTCTGTAGCACTGCTTCTGTCTTCTCCCTCTTCACTGGGCCCCAAAGATCCATCTCAATCTCTTCCTGTATCAGGGGCCGATCGGAGTGCTCACATTCTCCACTGTATGTGACATGGCAGAGCTTCTCCCCAGCTTAACAAGCACTCATTGCCATGCCCAGTCTTCTTTAAGCAGGTTTACATGTCAAAGCATAAGCACACAACAAACAAAAACAGGTTCTCAGCCAGAGGCGACGTGTGTGATTGGGGGGGGAGCGGGGGCGGGCAGCCATGCACGGTCACATGCCTCCACCGAGATTTCTGCCTTCCATTTGACCCTGCTCCCTTAAGTGCTGATCGTAGCAGCGCAGAGCAGTGATATGTCTCCTTGGCTAGCTGCTGCCTGCTCGTGGACTCAATGGCTGTGAGGCAACCCCATCTGATGGCAGGGGGAAATCTCTCTTCTGTAATGATGCTGCAATTTTTGGTTGTGCCCCTCCAACCTAGACAGGCTGGGTGGCCCACTGAGGTGAGTCTCGGGGTGGAGGAGGTGCTCTCTCCCCAAGTCTTGCCATGCGGGGCTGGACTAAGCTGCTTGTCATCACCGTTAGCCTCCCCTCCCAATGTGGATGCGAAGGAGCAGGGCCAAATAGAAGGCAGAAATCTGGGGTGGGGGCACTTGACCCCACATACTCCTTCCCCACCTCATGCATCACCTCTAACCTCAACTCACGCTTTCTCTTAGGGTTTTATGGTCTCCTCTTCCAAGGGTCTCTTGTAATCCTGCTCTTGTCCCAGACAACTTTTTTTTCAAACAGCTCCCTTCTCAACATCAGCTCTACTCTCTGTTGACCCCTGGGCTACGCCCCTAAGTACTTGGCCCCTTGTTCCAGGGACCCACCACCAGAGTTGGCTCCACTTCTCTGTATATACTCTTCCCAGGCGCAGCCAGCTCCAATCATTCCACTTCCTGCCCTCTGAAGACCTTTATGGCCTTAGGTGTAGCCCTACCTCCTTTAATTGGCTCATTTGGGCTCATCTGCTCTGACCCAAAGTAGCTGGCCTAGGTCTATTCACAGTGATCATCTACCTGTGACAAGCATCAAAGCATGAAAATGTTGGCCTGTGTTTTCAACCACTTTTGCCATTTAACTGTATCCTGCTGTGGAGGGATAGGGTTAGCTGGAACATCTGGCACTGAGGACATCTTGCAGCCACAGGACTCCGGTCAAATATAAGGCTCTACTGACAATATTATCCTGAAGATTGAGGTCTGTCATCATTACAAGAGCACATGTATAAACTTAGAAAGTAAATTACTTAAAAAAAAATAACCTACAGTTACTTCCTCTTATATACATGTTTGCAGCTGAGTTCAGAGTTCTGAATTTTCCTTGCAAAAGCTGAGACCATCACAACATTAAGAAAGCAGTTTGCAACAAGATGCTAGCAACAATAGTTGCTACAAGAGGAAAAAACCTTGAACTGTAATCTTGTTAGGTAAAGTGCCATTCAGAAATCTTATAATTTTCGCAGACCTTATAGAAGAGATGGCATTGATTTGTGAACTAAGATTTAATTAACTGGATCACATGTATAAAGCTCGACAGAATAAACAAAGCCGACTTTGTGGTTTATGGATTAGGAAAGCTTGAAAAGGTCAAGATTCTTTTTTTTGGGGGGGAGTCAGAGAGTAAATGAACTATATGTGTTTTTTCAATGGAGACAAAAAGCTTTAATCAGAAAATCTCACCAACACAAGGAATCCTGAGCTTTTTTGCCTTTAAACTGCCCAGCATCTAGCCACAGAAAAGGAAATGAGCTGCAGTTCCCTGGACTTACCCATTTCAGACCCAGAGGCAAAAACACAAACTTTATGCACTACAATACAGCCACTCATCTGCACAAATGCTTCCTTTTTGTATTAATACTCAGATATATGTTTATGATGGGTCCTTTGAAAGGTCTGTGCAAGACAATCTAAAGGCAGGCAAGCTATTTGTGTTTGAGGGAAATTCTGTAGCAGTAACAGAAACACTGTACCTGGTCCTCTATTTTCTTTGTGAAATAACAAAAACAGCTTTGCAGGCCCACTAAGCACAGCACTTTAGCTAGCACACTGTAGCATTGTCTCTTAAAAAAGCCAACCTTATTACTAGAAGTGAGATGTGTGTCCTTGATACTACAGATGAAATGCTTTCAGCAGTGACCCCAATATACATTCACAAATGCAGCTAGTGAGAAATTCCCTCATCTGACGTAGTAGAAGAATGAACAGATTCAACAGCCTGAGCTGGAACAGCAGCTGCAGAGGAATATTTTCACTGCAGTATCTGTCACTGTGGCAGCTACCAACTACTATGGACTAAAATTGACACAAAATGGGGACAACACTGCAGTAGTCTGTATTTGTTCTCTCAGGTCACACATAGCAAGTTTATACAAATATTTACTGAAATCTTAAAACAACATATTAAAATATTCAATGGAATAAGCTTGCTAACAATCTAAGCTCACAAGGTACTCTGATTGTCTGCATTTGTTGGTGGATTTCAAGAGGTAGACAGATGGTCATGGTCATTTTCTGCCTCAAACTAAGCACAAGTCTTTTCTCACAAAGCTAACAAATGCAAGGGTTTTAGCACAGAATATGCCCAAAACCATGCCTTCTAAAGATGTGCCATTTACACCAGCAAGTACATCTCCACAGGGTACTAACCCAATTTGCTATATAGCAACATACACACAAATTATTAACCATCACCAATGTCTTGTTTGCTTTGCTAGGTTCCTAAGTATCTGTCTCGCTAAGGGATGGGGGTGGAAGGGAGAGGGGAACACGCAGGATGCCACTTCTCCAAAGGGGGAAGGTTGGGAGCAGGAACTAGCACCGAGACATGATACAGACTCCAGCGCCCATAAATTAGAAAAGAGGTTAAAAGCTACAAAGAAAGCGTTTACAACAATATTTTGGCTTTGAGCCATTTTGCGGGCTTTGGAAAAAAATCCCGGAACTTTTATTTTAGCACAAATACCATTTGCCCAACAAAAGCATTGTTTTCATCTTTTTCTTACCCCCATGGGAATTGTTTCAGGCAATGGGACTATGTTCATAGCACAGTACTGTGATCTGGTAAAATATATTACAATACACATATACTCTGGGATAGATGACTGGGATAGATGAAATCTGAGTCACCAAAAGAGTTAATTATCACTTGCTGGTAGCAGTTCCAGCATCTAATGTTAGTTCCTCAGTGTACCGCACAGTCCATGAAAAAAGGGGATTTAAAAGTAAATCAGAGACAGGAACAAGAATATCTTGGCATGTTCCCTATGAAAGGAAATAGCTGTTCTATAAATTTGTTATCATTTTCATTCTTTCACAAATGATAGTTAATATGGTAGGCCTATCTAGTGTTTCTCAATGACCAGTCCATGGACTGGCACCGGACCCTGTGATCTCCCAGACACAGTATAAGAAGCTGGTTTCTGGTATAAAAAAGGTTGACAAACACTGCTTTAATCTACATACTATAGAGTCAATACTGCACTGCACTTAAGTGTCATTCTCCCACCACTTACCTGTAGTCTTAAACACATCAAGAATATGGTTTGAGCACATGCTTTGCATGTATGAGGCTGTGGGTTCAATCCCCACCACCTCTAGTTAGTCCTGCTTTGAGCAGGGGGTTGGACTCGATGATCTCTTGAGGTCCCTTCCAACTCTAATATTCTATGATTCCTTCCCACATATAGCTGCCCTCAGTGGTCTTTCTCCTGTCAGATGAAGATAGACACTCAGCTCTTCCACTACCAACTATGCCCATATGGAAAAAGAACATACAGGAGTATTTGGCTCAGATTCACCTATGTCTGGAAGGCTCCTGATAACTGGCGCAAAGATTTTTCTTTTGAGCAATAACACATACCATTCAATGAGCCTCCTTGAAAGAAATCATGGTGCTAAATAAATTGGCAATTACAGTTGCAATGTTCAACCTTTAGGTTCAGAATCTTCAGGGTATGATCTGGTAACAAAGCAATAAGGGGAAAATGCCTCACACCCTCCCTGGGACCCATGAAGATTTAGTCTCCCCATAATATATCCATGCTCTTTATATATATCACACACACAAAATTCAAACTCAAGAGTGAAGAGAAGGAGATCAGCCACAGATCCATTCAATTCAAAGCAAGAAAACAGATGCCATGGCTTGGCTTGATGGGAAGTGATGATGTACAGCCAATATACTAACAGATTTTAGGATCTATTGACTTTTACAATTAACTTTCAATGCTTTATATGAATGTGTACATCAGTCAAATTGTTTGCTTCCAACTCATTTCTGTGCAATGTTCCCATTTGGTTAAGAGAGGTGGGGGATTCTTAAGTTTGACTCTAAATTGAAAAAGAAAGGAAAAAGGAATTTCAGGAGATGGAATCTGCCTACCTTGGGAATACTGGGAACAGGAGTCAAAACCCCTCAGTTCTAAATCTAATCTTGCCACTGACAAGACACTTGGACTACTCATTTTGAGTATGTCTACACTGCATCTGTATCTTGGCTCTCACACGAGGCCACGTTAGCCAAGCCCACTTCAGAACAACCACATGCCCTGTACTTGTATACCCACATACCTACATTCCACACTGGCACTGCAGTTACAGGAATTTGGTGCTACGATTTGTGGGGGCGTATCCCAGGGTTCCTGCACCTCACCAACTGGAGCTGCTCTAGGAATTGGTTTGTGGTGTATCGTGGGAGACCTTGCCTGGCCTTCCCAGACCCTTGCGCAGAAGTGGTTTTGGTCCTGGATCTGTTCCTGAGACTCTGCCCCCCACTCCACTGTGGTCTCCTCCACTACTGTCCTCATCCCCTCTTCCTCTGGTCTACACATCAAACTATCTGTGTTCAGAAGTATGTTGTGCAGGCCTGTGAGTTCTGGGCAGTGGCAAGCACCTGGTTGAACGTCTCATAGAAAACGAGTTTTCAGACTTGCCATTGCCATCCTCAGCCTTGCAGTAGAGGGTCTTCAGGTACTCGATGTACTCCCTAAACACCAATCTAAATGATGCCCACTTCTGCCAGCCTCTTTGAGATGGTCTCAAATTTGGATGCTAAATCATGATCCTGCTGTGCTCACACCAATGGTTAACCAGAACTCTGGAGTACTCCTCCAGCCAATTAGCAGCATACTGGCTGATGGGCATCTTGCTGTTTCGCAGGACTGGGCTGAATTGCAAAAACTGGAGCAGGCCACAAGGAAGGGAAAGGTTAAATGCAGAGCAGATGTATATAATCCAGCAGAGAAGTTCCAGAACAGAGTGGTGAGAGGGAAGTGAGTAGGCAAAAGGCCTGGAACATACAGGCACAGAGAACTATGGGAATGGCACTGGGGACTATCTAAACAAGAGCACAGATATTCACACCTTTGCTGCCTCCACACTGCAAAGTGGGCAGGTAGGAAAGGGGCTCAAAACTCAACTTGTGCTTTGGCCCATAGCCCCAGCATGGGTTCACCATACTCTTATAAACACATTTAAGGGTTTTGATTGTGGATGATAGAGGGGTTTGAGCACTGACATGCAGGAAGCCTGCAGCACAGACATACCCTTAGGGGACAAAGCACCCCTTTTTTTCCCCATGGACCAGCAGTTTATGTAGGGCTGCTACTCCCCTTCTGGTGGAGATGCTACCCTCATCCCCTCCCACAGCACACTAACACCAATGCAGCTGAAGCAGGGGAAGTAATATATGTCAGGAATAGGGCTGACAAAGACACCTCCCATCCCAGGAGTAGAGTCCAGATAGAACAGACAGAGAGGGTAGCATCTCACCTGCACAGTGACTGAGAACAGTTCCCTAGCAGAAGACTGTGTACATAGCCAAGGGAGAAGTGCATAGCAGACTCAGCCACTCACCCAGCAATTATACACTTCTGCTTCTCCTGATGCTCATCGGGAAGGGTGACCCTGCTGTCACTCCTGGGGGGAAAAGAGTCCTCTACGACTGCTTCTGCCTCTCTGGGATAGTATGGGGGAACCCCTGATACTAGCACTCCAAGTAGAGAATGGGGCCATAGCAGACCATGAGGGTGGAGCCGTAGGAATCCCTGCACCATGCTGTGCATCGGGCCATGGACTGCCTTAATCCAGTCCTGGTTTTGTGGTTAAGGCACTGGACAGGAGATCTGGGTTCCCAGACTTCCCAGCACTGCAACAGACTTCTTCTATGACCTTGGCCAAGTCCCTTAATATCTTTGTGCTTTAGTTCCCCATCTAGACAATGAGGATAACACTTCAATGCTCCCACCCTGTGTGTGTCTTAGACTGGAAGTTCTTCAGGGCACAGGCTGTCTATTATTATGTGCATGTACAGTGCTGGCACAACAAGACCCTGATCATGGTAGGGCCACTACTGTAATACAAATAATTACTAATAAGCATTGTCGCAAGTTAGTGGGTGTCCAATAATTTTTTCAAGCCCTGTTTATAAGTCTCATATAGATAGAGCCCTGAACGGATACAAAATTTGTATTCGCATCTGATCCACAATCTGCAAAAATGGTCCGTGGATGTAGATATCTGTGGATATAAAGTGAATAGCTAAACATTTTCAAGGCTCTACAAATACAGCTAGGTAAGGCATAGAAAACTGAGTAGGACCTCTCTGTTGGCTTTTGGCAGGTGGGTCATTGTGCAGACATCTTATTCAATGCACTGTGGAGAGGAGGTGACCATTTTGCAGGATAGTTTCCTGGTATCTTTTTGCATTTTCCCAATGGGAGAGCAGCTCTCAGTGGAGCATCTACTCATTTGGCTGATGTCTATTTGCATGTTGTATTTGTTTGCTGCCACATGTGCAGATATACCCAACATACTGTATTTCAAACATGAACGTACAAACATCCTGATTCTACATCCTCACTCTAAACTTGTCTTTCCTGACAAGAATGCAGGGCTGGGATTTACTTTTTTTCTTCTCCTTTCTGAAGGCAGCATGTGTCACTGACACTGTAGGTCAAGAAACACAGAATTTTCTCTGAGAGAAAACTAGTGTATTTTAGTAGGGAAAGCACTGGACAGGGACTCAGGAGACTTAGGATTTATTCCTGGCTCTGCCACTAACCTGTTGGGTGACCTTGGTCAAGTCATGTCACCACTGTGCCTCAGTTTTTCCATATGTAAAATAGGGATGATGCTGACCTCCTTTGTAAAATGCTTTGTAAATGACTGGTGAAAGGCAATAATGGGGGAAAATACACAATGCCATAAAACCTGCTTTCTAAAAGAGTTCAGAGATCTTGCTGTAACAGTAATGAACAGGCAGCCTCACATTAGTATGGGCTTTGAGACGATCCCACTATTGGGACCCTGCTTCCAGACCAATGTACTTTGTTCCTAGCCTGAACACCTTACCTTAAATAACAAGAGAAAACCAGCCCCTTTCCACAATCATTTGCCATCCCTTAGAGGTTGTATATTCAGCTTCATGTGCAAGGTGTCCAAGTCTTGTGCCTGAATATTCATTACTGAGTTACTGAAAAATCCCTCTCAAATGTTGAATTTCTTTGCCTATCATTCCCTTTGTTATGTTGTCTGAAGAGGACAGGGAAACCACACAATCAAGCCCAAGACTAGAGGAAAGCGGGCCTCTAAGTAACCAGCCTGCCTCAAATAGCATCAGAGCTCTCCTTTAAGCACAAATTAAGATAATGAAAGCAAAGCTAGTGAGGGTTCAAAGACAGGACTAGAAAATAGAGACTATATCTGTAGCTGGAGGTTATTTAACATGTATGGTACCTATCTGCATTCCACATGTGGGTATGCATGTGCTCCTCGCACCTGAGATTGCCAGTTTCTAGCAAGTAGGGTCCATTAGCCCGCTCGTGCACAGTTGCCCTCCTCTTGTGCCAAATAGAAAGTATATGGGTTGGTGCAAACAAACACATGTCCAGTTCCTTCTTGCCTCCAATCTCAGATGCATAGTGGGCACACATACCACCATGTGAAATAGACACAGGGACCCACTCTCCAAGATGAATGGAGGAAAATGATGGTCTTTGCTTCACAAGCATTTGCTGCAGAGCATGAGCCCTTGGCAAGAATTGGCAATGCTCATCTGACATGTAACTGGCAAAAAGCAGCCATCAGCGCCCACAGAAAAACAGCAGGGGCATCAATGTCAAACTGCTACCCACGCCCCTAACTGAGTCTCACACACTGGGTAAGGGGACTCCATGTGAGAAAGGGAGGAGTGGTCTACACTTGCTGGGGTTGTAGGGAGGGCAGAGACAGAGGGGGTTTGAAATAGGGACTGTGAGGAGGGCAGGGACGGAGACGGGAGGGGGCTGAAGTAGGGGTTGTAGAGCGTAGAGGGGCAGAGAGGGACGGAGAGAGGATTGAAGTGGGGAGGACAGGGACGGGGGGGGGTTGAAGTAGGGGTTATAGGTCGGAGAGGGACGGAGGCGGGGGGGGGGGGTTGAAGTAGGGGCTGACGGCAGGGAAGGAGACGGGGAACTCCGGGGGGGGCAGATTCTGAGCGGTGCCCGGCAGGCTCCCCACCGGGGTGTAACGGGCAGGGCTGAGGGGCGCCGGGCCGGCAGCCTCCACCTGCTCGGCACGGGGAGACTTGGGGACGACCGGGTGCCTCGACGACGACGGGGTGCTCGCAGCCTGCCTCCCGTAGGGCCTGGGCCGCCCGCCCCGCGCCCCGGCTGTGACTAACGGTCCCCGCACTCACCGCGGCGGCTGGGTCTCCACGGGCTCCAGGCTGAGCGGACAGAGCCGCAGGGCCGCGCTGCTAGCTCTCGAGGCGGCCCGCACTCTGCCCGGCTCTGCGCCCCACAGCCAATCAGCGCCGCCGGCCCGCGGCTCCGCGGGCCAATCAGGGGTACCGCTGGCCAATCAGGTCCCCTGGCCTGGACACTCCCCCAGAGGGCGGGGCTGCCCGATCGGAGCGGAGAACAGCACGGGTCAGGCAGGGACGAGCCAGGCTGAGGGGCGGGAAACGGGTAGATCCAACGGTCGGGATCCTGGATCACAGGAACGGCTATCAGACTGGCGGCGAGGGGACGGGGCCTCGCTCAGCCCCCCCGAGCACCTCTTGTGAGCTAGTGCAGCTCACCAGCCTGCAAGGTGCTGAGCACACACCCAGCTCCTGTGGAAACTCGGGAGGGGAGAGGTGGGGGGCGGCACTCAGCACCGTATCAGACCCCTGGACCGTGTCACAGTTCAGTTAATGAGCAGAAAAGAAGCTGGCGTGTTCTGGTGCCTGCACCAGCTTTCACTAAGTGATAGGGTAGAGGCAGGGACTGGGCAACCTCCAGGCTGCTGAGGCAATTCCTTGGCTGGAGTTGAAATGGTATCGAGTGACCCTTGTCACTCCAAGCTGGAGCAGCCCCCAGGCTGGATCACTCATGCCACTCCTCTCACTCCACAGTGGTATAGATAAGTGAACATTCAGTTCAAATAGGAGGTTACCTGAAGCCTGGTGGCATCTTCCCACAATCCCAAGGAATCTTTCCTTGAAGCAAACCTAGTCTTCAACCCCTGTTCTTAAATCATGTGTTTTTCGGTGTAATCAGTATCAATCCTCACATGCAGATGTTGATTATATCTGTCAAGTGCACCCTGCTTCAATAGTGTGTTCATTTCTGCTTACCCTCTTTCAAAAAGGATATAACAGATGACAAAAATGACTAGATACTTGGAAAAACCCTGCAAGCTAGAAACTGAAAAAAAAATTGGACTGTTTAGAGTGGACACATGACAGATGTATAAAATATGTGAATGAGGTGTCCCTATTTACCCTTTTTTTTTTTTTTTTTTTTGTATTATGAAAAAGGAAGGGACATTCAATAAAAGGAACTGAATTTACAACTAACACAAGCAAAGGAGTAAAAGGGTTTTTTGTTTGTTTTACAAATGCATAAGTATCCTGGGGAACTCTTTGCTTCAAAATCTCATGGAGATCAAGAGCTTAACTGGATTAATAAAAATATTAGATATTTCACTAAGTGAGGAGCACATGCCTATTATATTAGAACACCACAATATTAACACAATAACACAATAATTGTGGTAGGTGTCTACTACAGACCACCTCCCAGGAAGAAGAGGTTGATAAGGCTCTTTTTAAACAACTACAGAAATAATCCAAAACATAGGACTTGTTGGTGATGGGGGACTTCAGCTACCCAGATATCTGTTGGGAAAATAATGCAGCAGGACACAGATTATCCCGCAAATTCTTGGAATGCATTGGAGACAATTTTTTAATTACAGAAGGTGGAGAAAGTGACTAAGGGAGAGGCTATTGTGGATTTGATTCTGACAAAAAGAGAGGAACTAGTTGAGAATTTGAAGGTGGAAGGCAGCTGGAGTGAAAGTGATCATGAAATTATCAAGGTCATGATTCTAAGGAATTGTAGAAAGGAAAACAGCAGAATAAAAACAATGGACTTCAAGAAGGCAGAGTTTAGCAAACACAGAGAATTTGTAGGTAAGATCCCATGGGAAGCAAGTTTAAGGGAAAAAAAATTGTTAAAGAGATTTGGCCTTTTTTAAATACACATTAAGGACACAAGAGTAAACTATACCAATAATTAGGGAAGATAGGAAGCATGGTAAGAAGCCATCCTAGCTTAACCAGGAGATCTTCAGTGAGTCATATAAAAGGTGGAAACTAAATCAAATTACAAAGGATGAATAAAAACCCCAAACATGTAGGGACAAAATTAGAAAGGCCAAAGTGCAAAAATGAGATTAAATTAGCTATGGATATAAAAGGGTAACAAGAAAGCATTTTACAAGTACATGAGAACCAAGAGGAAGACCAAGGACAGGTAGGCCCATTATTCAATGAAGAGGGAAAGACAATAACACCTGGGCCATTGCCATGTTTAGTTAAGTGTCTTTTTTGTTTCAGCTTTCACCAAAAAAGTTATTGGACAATTAATATAGAGAACATCAGTGTAAATGGGGTAGCATCTGAGGCTAAAATGGGAAAAAACAAGTTAAAATTATTTCGACAAGTTAAAGGTCTTCAAATTGGCAAGGACTGATGAAAGATCCTAGAATACTTAAGGAACTAGCTGAAGTGATCTCTGAGCCATTAGGGATTATTTTTGAGAACTCATGGAGAATGGGAGAAATCCCAGAAAAAAGCCAAATACAGTACTTAGCTATAAAAAGGGGAATAAGGATAATCCTGGGAACTTTAGACTAGTCAGTTTAACTTCAGTACCTGGAAAGATAATGGGACAAATAATCACTATCAATTTGTAAGCACCAGAAGAAAATAAGGTAATAAGTAACAATCAACATAGATTTGTCAAGAACAAGTAACATCAGACCAACCTAATATCCTTTGATAGGGTAACAAGCCTTGTGGATGGGGGGGAAGCAGTAGATGGTGATATATCTTGACTTGAGTAAGACTTTTAATACTGTTTCACATGACCTTCTCATAAACAAGCTACACAAATATAGCCTAGACAAACCTATTATAAGGTGTGTGCACAACAGGCTGGAAAACAATATTCAGAGTGTAGTTATCAATGATTCTCAATCAAGCTGGAAGGGCATATCAAGTGGGGTCTTTGCAAGGATCTGTCCTGGATCCAGTTCTATTCAACATCTTCATAAATTATTTACATGATAGTGTAGAGAATGCACTTTTAAAGCTTGTGGATGATACCAAGCTGGCAGGGGTTGCAAGCACTTTGGAGGAAAGAATTATAATTCAGAATAATCTTAATCTGGAGAAATGGTCTGAAATAAATAGGATGAAATTCAATAAGGACAAATCCAAAAGTACTACACTTAGGAAAGGATAATCAATTGCACAAATACAAAATGGGAAATGACTGCCTAGGAAAGAGTAGTGCAGAAAAGATGTGGGGGTTATCGAGGCTCACAAACTAATTATGAGATGACAATGTAATCTCATTGCAAAAAAAAGCTAACATAATTCTGGGATGTATCAGCAGGAGTGTTGTAGGCAAGATATGAAAAATAATTCTTCCACTCTACTCATCACTGATAAAACCTCAATTGCAGTATTGTGTCCATTTCTGGGCTCCACACTTTAGGAAAGATGTGGTCAAACTGGAGAAAGTCCTGAGGAGAGCAACAAAAACGATTAAAGGTCTAGAAAACATGACCTATAAGGACAGATTTTTTAAAAATTGGGCTTGTTTAGTCTGAAGACAAGCACACTAAGAGGGGACATAATAACAGTCTTCAACTACATAAAAGGTTGTTATAATGAGGAGGGTGACAAACTATTCTCTTAACCACAGAGAACAAGACAAGTAGTAATGGGCTTAAATTGCAGCAAGGGAGATTTACGTTAGATGTTAGGAAAAAACTAACTGTAAGGGTAGTTAACCACTAAAACAAATTACCTAGGGAGATTGTGGAATCTCCATCACTGGATGTTTTAAGAACATGTTAGAGAAACACTAATCAGGAATGGTCTAGATAATACTTGGTCCTGCCTCAGTGCAGGGGACTGGACTAGATGACCTATTGGGGTCCCTTTCAGTTCTACATTTCTGACTCTATAAGCATAATTTTATGTTCATGTAGTACATTGACTTTGTGTTGAAGTCTTTGCAAGATCAGAGACTTATGTCCAATCCAGCTCCCACTGAAATCAATGGAAGTCTTATCATTGACTTTGATAGGAAATAAATTAGGCAGGATAAAGCAGTGAGCACTAAGTGGGTTTTCTAATAGCACTTTCTGGTTTACTGGTAATTGTTTGTTTTCCTGCCAAACTCCTGTATTCTTTCACATCTTCAAGTTTCACATCTTAAAATACATTTTATGGACCACAAACTGGCCCACAACAACTGGTGCTAACTGTCTAGAGGCACTGAGGTATTGTCCTGAAAAACTACACTTCCTAAAAAAGAGGAAGTGGTTCACTAGCTGGTTTTGGGAAACCACTGAGGAAATCCTGAATTGAATAACAATGATCCCTGACTCTCTCCTTCCTCTTCTTCTAATAAACAAACAAACAAACAGTCACAAGAGCTCTGGGAAACATAAGAACACTCCGAGAAGTTCCAATAGATGGTGCTGTAATGGGCCAAATTTGATTTTCTCTTACATATTATAAATCTGGATTAACTCCATTAACTTCAATACCAATATGTGTAGCCAAGATCAATATTTGGTCAGTTTGTTAAGGTTTAGTCACAAAAAAGCAGAAAAAATGTTCAAAGAAAAAATATTCAAAGAAAAAAATATTACTTAGTATACAACATGGATTCTTTGCACACTGAAGTCAGTTGCAAAATTCCAACTGACTTCAGTGTCACAATATCTGGAAAATATCTCATACATGCAGTCAAATTTGGCACCCTTTTATAGGGCCAGATCTAAAAAATAGAGCAGTGTAAAAACCTCACAGGGCCAAACTGACTTCAGTTTACACTAAGAATAACTTTGACATATCGTGTCTCAATGAGTATGTATTAGGAGATCAATAGTGATGATGCTACACAAGGAAAATGGAGGGGAAGATGGAAAGAAAGAGAGTCCATAAAGAGGAGTCTCAGACAACAATAGCTAAAGATTCACTGAGTGAGCTAAGGCCAGCATACATTATATAAAGAGTGAAATAAGCCTCAGAAGATAGCAACATAATTCAGTCTCATAAACCAAACCTTTGCAGGTCCAGATCAAGAACTGCTAAGATGCTATATAGCTCCTCAACGTTATTCAAATCAATGAGGAAGGCAGAGTACAAATGCAGTACACAAGTAGTTTGTTGTCCCTTCCAGGCATCTATGTGCTTTTGGTTCTAGGATATTCTTAATATATTAATAATGTATTATAGTAGCACCCAGTCAGGATCTGGTGCTGGGTACTGTAGATACATAAGGCACTCCTTGCCCTAGAATTATTAACTAGAAGATGGAAAATTTACTGAACTGAAAGAATTTCTGTACAGTACATATTACATCCTTGTCACACAAACAAAATCCCACACAGATGATAGAAAGGAAGCAGGAGTTGACAGTAGGAACTCACCTTATTGAAGCAGCAGAGGATATTCTCTCACATTGCGTCTTTCAGACACCAGTAGAACTGACTGAAGCAAGCAGTCTGTAAAAATACGAATATATGTAGATATTTTATTGCAGCACTTGGCTGCTGGTGTTGCTGTTATTAGAGACTCCATATGCCACCTGCTGGAAGAAATCTTTTTCATTTTCTCTCTCAGTTTTGGAGAAAATGGGCCAGATTCTCATCTTGTGAAATCCTTGATATCAAAAGGAGCTTATGATTTAATTCAATTTCCATTGATTTACACCAACTGAGAATCGGATAATTTGCTGGATTTGACCCTGGAAGTCATTTTAATTTTACTGAGCACACTTGACTTGCAAAGAATCTAAACACAGGAGAAGAATACAACTGGTCTTTGACAAAAATGCTGGAAGAAAACTTAGCTAAAGGATTGAGGATGACGATGATGAGGGATGTTTAAAAAAAAGTAACACTGGGTCAGATCCTCAGCTAGAGTAATTCGGAGTAGCACTATTTTAATCAGTTGACTGATTAAAACAGCTGAGGATCTGGCCCTTTATCTGAGTTACCTTTTTAATTCCTACCCCCCTTGCATCTGGGGGTAGACATGGCTGAATGAGGCGCTAACCTGGGGCATTTGTATACTGTTGTGCTGCACAGAAATGCAACTTGCTCATATATTCCATTTCTTCTGTTACTTTATCTAGGCTAGCAAGGAAACACCTTTCGTTTACCCTTTGGATTCCAACTGACTTCCTGGAAACTCCAGCCATTTACACCAGCTCAAGATCTGGCCTTAAGTGCCTCATTTATCTTGGACATTCATTTTATTTCATTACCCTATAGCAAATACTAGTCATAAAGAGCAAAGCCAAAACAGCAAGTTAGGCTCTTTAATGCTCTGTCCTTGGACATATGCTTGCTCATATAAAGCAAGAAAAAACATGCTACTCATGGATTTTCCATTGTATGTTTCATTCATTGCTACAGTAATTTTGTGTAAGCCATTATCATATCAGTAAAGTCTCACCTCCCACGCAGACTGCCACAGTGGTGCTGCAGGAGTCCCTTGGGTTCTGGAAAGGAAACCAAAGTTAAGTGGGAGAGGCATAAAATTGCTAGAACCAATTCTGTTGTTACAGTGATGGATGCCAATGGGGAACTGTCCAGCAGAACACCTCCTGAAAAGCAACATGCACTCAGGTGCAATCTCTGTCTGAGAAAGCCTAGCGATTACTGCTCACCACCAAAGAACCATTGCCTTTTCTCCCCTCCCTCCACTGAAAGAGCACCAGGCCCAGTCTTCACCTGGGATAAACTGGCATAGCTCCTCTGAGGAGATTGGACTCTGCATGGGAAAAGCTGTCCACCTGCACGGAACTGATTGCAGGATTAGGGTTATAGGTGATAAAGAGATGCATCCTTTTGGGACATGCTAAGGCCCCATTCCTGCAACCAGATCCATATAGGCAAGTCCCTATGCCTATAACAACTTGTCCCCAGGGATCCATGACTGAATCAGGACCTCAAAGCTCTGTACTATTTGTATTTATTATGTTTTCTTTTTATTTAAAAAAGTCACGCCCATTGATCAACTTCTGGGCCCATTTGCAATAAACCAATACCACTATCACCACCAGGGACCAGCTAAGCCATACTAACTAACATGGACCTCCCACTGCACAGAGGCAGTTTAGGTCTGATTGCCAGATCCATCTTCCTCTTGCCATTGCATCCTTCTCTTGTCAGCCTGCTACTCTGTGACCAAGAAGAAGCTAGAAGGCAGTCTCAGTCTTCAGCTGTTCCCTAGAGTCTTAGCGCTACAAGAACTAGGCTATCTGGGTCAAGTCAATAACGACAGTATGAAGCAAAGGACATGGAATAAAATCTTTATTTGTTTGGGGCTCTCTCAGGCATGGCAAGCAAGATGCGCTTTCCACAAGAGATTCATCATTGCACATACTTTAAAAGATGCAGCCGCTCATTAACATGAAGCAACCAGAAGCGCAGTAGTGTGTTGAATTCTGATTCAGACACACACCCTGTGTTTGATTACACAGGAGAAAAAAAAGCATTACATACCTGTTCCAAAACTTGTATTCTTTGAGCTATTAAAGTTAACAAATTTCCTTTGTTCTTTGAGAGCCATTGTGTAATCCTCTCCCTTGGGGGAATCCTTAACTGATAACATTATCAATCATGTAACAGCTTCCTTCAGGAAGCTTTGACACTTTGTATTCAAGACTCCAGCCTGGTGTCTTTGATTAGTGCTCATTGGCCACTAGCTGGCACCTGCTAGCTGAGCTCCATAACTACAGCTCAGTTGGACCCTAAATGGAGTGGAAAAGGTGAAATGGTACTTTGTTTTGGATCCAAATAGTATATAATGAAAAACACCAAACTCCTGCATCCGTTCACAACCTCTTCATTTTGGAAAGTACTGCATGTGACAGGCTGACAATTTCCTGTAACGTGCTGAATGAACTTTATTGAATTAAGTTACACCTTATTTTATTAGGGTTAATACCTTTGGGGATTCATTGTATTCAAAATGCAATTGTGTACGTGTTATTATATATACCTTCTCTAGTAGGAGGAAGATGCTAACGTACTTCCTCTCATCAGCCTTCTGAAACCTCTCCCTGGAGAAGTGCACAAATATCCTCCAGAGAGCAACAGACAAAGAAAAAGACTTTGGGAAAACAGCCTTGTTTTAAACTATCTCAGGGCCTTTTTCCTGATCCAGCAAATGGACAGGAGCCCTGGTCCGCGGAGGACACCAATCCTTAAGCTAGGATTGGAAGGACTTAATATTAGGGGACCTCAGTAGGCTATGTATTGATTGTGAGCTGATGCAGTGATGAACTTGTCACCACAACAGAAACCCCATGGACAGGGTCCTTCCAGAGCCCATGTTAGGGTTGAGGAGGTCTCTGGTTAGCTTATTAGCAGCAGTGTAGGGTCTTTTATTGTTTTTAATATGCTTTATCTGTAAAGCTTTTTACCTTAAGAATAAAATAGGCTTGTTTAGAAAGAACTGTGTGGTAACCATAAGTCTGGGATCCATTCTATAAGGACAGAAAACAAGCAGGCCTGATTTTCAGCAGCCTGTCTCTGCTAGAAACAACACAGTGAAGGCAGGGAACTATGTAGACTGGAAATACTGCCTTCTGAGTGGGGTGAGATGCAGGTCTCCACCCCCAAAGAGGTGACTGTCAGGGAGCCGGTAGCCTGCGAGCAGGTAACTTTGCTGGCTTAAAGAGGGGGAATACAGTTGCAGTTGCCCAGAACTTTGATAGGGCAGTCAAGTCCATCTTTGCCAATCCTGTCCATCAATTTACCATCATCATAACAGTGTTTTACAGTTTCCAAGTGCTACATAAACATTTGCTAAATAATCCTCACCACCCACCACAACTTATTAGCTAAATAATCTCCTCACCCCCACTTTGAGAGGGTGGAAGTATTATCCTCAATTCACAGAAATCAGATGGAAGGATTAAATCTACAGTTTTCAACAGCAGCCACTAATTTTGGGTGCCCAACTTTAAACACACTCCAGTTGAATTTCAGAGATGCAGAGCACTCAACTCCATCTGATATCCGCACTTCTGAAAAAAAATCAGGCATAAAGCATCTATAAAATTGGGCATCCAAAAACAGAGCCTTTCATCATTAATGGTCACTAGGCCATTAAATGTTGGCCTGAGTGGCTTGCTCAATGCAGAGAGTAAGTCAATGGCAGAGCAGGGAATAAAACTGGTAAGATCCTAGCTTCAGGCCCCTCACCTCCACAGGAGACTGCTTTGTGCCTGACATCTCTCATCATTTCTTTCATCTTCTTTTGTAAGATCTGTATTGGCACAGTGTCTATGTTTACATGCAAGGACATTTCTTTACAAACATTATAGAGCCACAAGGACTACTTGTGTACGTAAGAGTGAAGGATTTGGGCCCCTAATTAGAACATACCATACCACCCCCAGACACTGTTGCATGCGCCTCCCCCTCCTGAAAACCTGAGGGAGGAGAGGCAGAGGGGCAGGTATTGACAAGCCAGAAGCAGCCACTGTTGAGGAAGCCTTGGCTGTGCCATTGAGAAGTATTTATGTATTTGAAACTTACAGGTGTAGGCAGGCCTGCAAGCAAGGGGGCATAGGGGAAGAGAAGCAATTGCCCAGGGTGGATGGGATAGATACATATCCTCTTCTCCTGCACACCCCTGAGGCCCTCGCCACTCACGCTTTCCACCCCTGCCCTGAGCCGAGCTTATTTATTATGTGACATGCAGGTTCCGAGGCCGCTTAGGCTGTATCTGCTACTCAGCTTCCCGGGTTCATCAGTTATCTCCCTGGAGCCTCCAAGAGACTCAGGAAACTGAGTAGCAGATGCCACCTCCCTCAGCTGCCTGGGAGCCTGCCTGACACATAATAAATAAGTAGAAACTTCCGGAGGAAGCCCATTCGGACCTCAGCCCTCCCTTTCTAGGGGGGCCATTGGCTGTTCAGCCCTCAGGCCAGGAATCTCTGTCGGTGGGCCTGGGTGTAACTAATTTAAATTAAAGTTGTGTTAAAGTCTTTGTTAGCTTTATGGGTAGGCTTTTTGCATGTGTCTATTTTTGTCTGGGTTGGGGGGGCACAACCAAAAATTGTAACTCAGAAGGGGAGGTTCAGCTCAGAAAGTTGGCAAACTGCTGCTCAAAGGCCAAACGGGAAATCTCAAGGGAAAATATCCAACCTGGGGTCCCATAAAGGAAGTGAGACATTGTTAAACTCTTGCTGTCTGACAGCTAGGATCTTCCTTCATTCCTGAGGCTGTAGTGACATCTAGTGGTTAATATTTCCCCCTCACCTAAAAGGGCAGCATATCTGTGGTTGATTTACTCCTTAGGGCTTAATTCTATTTTAGAGAAGAAATGACTTACCAGTATTAACTCCCAGGTTGAGAGAAGTAGCCTAGCAAGCTGGTTACTGAGCCCAGCCCTGAGCAGAGCTGCTTGCTGTGAGTTTCCACCCCTCACTGCTGCACTGGGCAGATCTTGAATTTTGAAGGCTGCTTGAGTTTGCAGAATGGCATCCTAAGCAAACCAAGCAAAAATTGCTGAGCATATCAAATACCAATTCTCAAATCCATTGAAAGCCTTCAGGCCAACATTTTCAAACTTGGGTGCCTAAAGCAGGACACCTAAATTCATATTTAAAACACTTAAAGGTGGCTTGTTTCAGAAAGGAGCTCCAGCTGCTCAACCTATTTACTTCAATGGGAGCCGTGGGCACCCAGCACTTTGGGAGAGCAAAACAAGACACTACTTTAACCATTTTCAATGGAAAAATAGCTGATTCTCCCCTGTACTATCAGGAGGAATTGATTTGTTCAAGTTATCATGTAAATGGAAACTGATTATACAAACCATAAGACTTCTAACAATTCAGTTAGCATGCTGTATGGGTTGGTATAGGACAGATAGATGTGGAGAGTTCAACATCAACCCTAACTAGTCCATTTTTGTAAATCCCTAAGCCTCTGTGATTAGGACTGACAAGCCAAGGAAATGCTTCTTCGGCCTATGATGTAAAACTGTTTCAATCCTCATGGTAGCCCTATAGTTGCGATCAAAGACACTTTGATAATTTGTAGATTCAAGCTATGCAGATACAGTATTCAGTCCTGCAGTCTTGCCAGCTTGGGCTGTGATTTCATCAGAGTTAACCTAAGAAATTCCAGGCCTGATCAGAAATGAATGAACAGACCCTCCCCACCCCCCCAACAACAAAAATCCCCCAAACTGACAACCAACCAACCAACCAACAAAAAAAACCTACCATAGCGCTGTTGGCCATAAGTTAGTTGGGTGGTGTATGTATTATTAGCCACTGGTTTTGAGAGTCAGGATATATTTATGCTCGTCTCCAAGCATTACACTGAAATGGCCATAATCCTTTCCTGCTGCTTTGTACCTGTGGAAGTGGGTTAATGCTAAAGTTTCAGAAAGTTAGTAAACTGTACAATGCTGTACCGTTTTCAATCACTTCAGCATATTTATTCCCTTTTCCAAGTGTAAATTCATGTATATCTCTGGCCAGAGGTCTTACTGTAACAGAAGGAGATAGAGTTTCTTGCTACCTCATGTTGATTCATTGTGTTTTTTGAAAAATCTCTACTAGATGGGTGCATTTTTATTCATCCATTAAAATACAACCATATATTTTGTTTATTTGTATCCTTCAAACCTATCACTACTGTCTGCAAAGAATGAAATAGGGACGCAAGTTTCAAATATTTCCTTTTAAAAGCTTTTCCATTTTAACTGATTTTTAAATATATTACACAAATCCTACATAAAGAACTTATTGTTTTAATTAGCCTAATAGTAGTACTATTAAGTGTTCCAGATGAATAAATAATACTAACAAATAAAATACTAGATTCCTGTCACAAATTAAGTGTGGGGTCCATTAGAGTGACTAATGCAGATGGCTAAAGTAATACTGCTTTATTAAGAAGTTTATAATCGGACTGGGGGTTTCTGAAATAGTTAAGTTTAATGGTAACAAGGTGTGGCACAAGCACCTGAATGGATAAAGACATGGTTTATTTTTAATATGCAGTTCATGTTTTAAACTTATACCACTCAATTTATTTTAGCTAATTATAGAAATGTAGAGGCAGGATTCTGAAGCCTGTGATAACATTAAGTGCATGCTCACTGGATGTTAACAGCTACATTCTGAAAAATCCATCATTGCTTCAGGGAAATTTGGGGGATCTTAATAGCTCAATCTGTGCTCATCAAATCAGAGTATTCTAGGGAACTAATATAGACGGTTAGTTATCAACAAATCATTATTAGAGACCTCGTGGGTTCTTTAAAATTCAGTATACCCACTTTTTCCTTAAACTTACAGTAACTGGGAGAAGGGGGCTTTCACATGTTATAGCTTCTGTTGACTCAGCTCATTGCACACACCAGGGGCACCTTGCACCCCTCTATATCCCCCACCCAAGCTCCCTACTGCATGCTGCTCTCCCACCCTCTCTATTTCAGTGTGTAGGCTTGACTTACATAAGTAAGTTACCTAATTTTTTAGTGGGCATTACTAGGAACATGAAGTTGTAAATAAGGGCTTAACAAGCAGTAAGCTAAAATGAGTGTCTGAGCCAGCTAAAATAAGCAGGAACAACCTGAAGTTAAGAGCAATGGACAAGATAAACCTGGAATGTAAAGATCAGGTTCTACATGGACAATGAATGGACAGAGCGTGCTGCACAGAGATTCATTCCTGCACCAAAAACATGAGATATAATGTAGAGTAAAGGCAATGTATATACAGGTTTTCAGTGTATCTTTGGATTTATGGTACACCCTATGCCCACGCCCTATGCTTGAGTCTGATCAACTCAGTATAGCTTTGCTGTATGCCAAATAAAGGAACCTGAGTGACAAAATCTGGAATCAAACTGAGTTTTTTGGACCCAAGAGAACTAGATGTCCAGTTCTGAGAGAACACTGTTCTGGATAAGCCAAGTGGAGGAGATCTCAGTGGGAACTCACCAGTGATTCCTCTTCCACTCCCCACATGCTTTCCTTTGTGCTTGAGGCTCTTTTTGCATCCCTTTTTGATCTCCACCAAGCACAAGATTCCCTCTCCCTTTCCCCCTCTCCATTACACCCTAAAATCCCCACTTTCCTCTCCCCACATCCCAGGTCCCTGCTTTCTTAATCACTCCCACTTCCCCCCATTTTTTGTCGGCCTCTGTTTTGCCCCACACTGCCAAATCTGCTTACCCCCCAACCCCAACTCTTCTCAGAGTCCCTGCTTCCCTCCCCTCCAACCTTCCCTGTAGAGCTTTCTTGTTTCTGCTAGAATCCAGGTGACAGCTAACCTCTCCACACAGCAATTTCAGCTGCTGCCTTTAATATGTGTAGGCAACAGGAGGGGTGGCAGAGATTCACCTGCCTGAAGCACTAGGCAGACTAGTTCTGCTGTTCCTGTGAATCAGGCTTTTCTAATGTTCCAATTTGCACCAATATCAACAGGGTTGTACCCCCTGGTACTTACAATATTCCTGGAAATTCTGAAATTGACTGGATGCAGCATTTCAATGTTACCTTAGTAAAAAAATGTTCTCAAACTGACTGTTAGACATCACCTCCTGTGGCCAACTTATTTACAAAGTACATACAACAGGGGGCTAAGAAATATCAGAAGTAGAAAACCTGGGAAATGCAGTCAAGATGCTATGAGAAAATACTTTAAACCAATGTCTCAAGCTAGGACTTTAACACAACATATGGTTCCTCACTGTGCCTATGGAATGTTCTAGGAGTCAAAGTGAGTGACATGCAACAGATCAGGCTATAAGAATGGTCTATGAATAGGGCCCTACCAAATTCACGGTCCATTTTTGTAAAATTTTACAGTCCTAGCATTTTAAAAATCTTGAATTTCATGATGTTGTAACAAAGCATGAAAAAAGTCCCTTAAGACTCAGCATCTCTCAAACTAGGGTCCCGACCCAAAATGTGGTCGCAAGGCCAGCTCTGAAGGCAGCGATACCGCCAGCAACAGCACAGAAGTAAGGATGGCAATACCACTTACTGCTGTAGGCAGCAGTGCTGCCTGCAGAGCTGGGTGGTTGGAGAGCGGTGGCTGCTGGCCAGGCGTCCAGTGCTGTAGGCAGAGCAAAAGCAAGGGTTGCAATATCATAACCCCCCCACCCCCACACACAATAGCTTTGCAATCCCCTTTTGGGTCAGGACCCCCACTTTGTGAAATGCTGTGCATTTTTGTATGCGTTTTCCTATATAGTATAGGGTAAAAGTACACAAAAAGACCAGATTTCACAGTCCGTGATGCATTTTTCATGGCCATGCATTTGGTAGGGCCCTATCTATGAACAACCACCTAAAAATAAAAGTATAACAGCAAATAAAGTAAACAATGTACCAAATAAAAGCAGGTAAAATAATCTGGCAACTACATGAAGCTCAATACCACTCATGGTTTTGCTATTACTGAGGCAAAGTACAACAAATAAGTCAGAAGGACTGAACAGCTTAACTGGAGCAATGAAAATGAAAACATTCATTCTGTGTATGCAATGTAAAGGAGGAGGAATGTCTGGAATGCAAATCCACCTAGAATATCAAATTTTCCTTTCCTGATCAATATCAAGCTAATATTGTACTAGATTCTTTCAGAAAACTGTTGATGTTGCAATGGACCTCAGACTGGTAGTTGTGTGTGAAGATCATTATGTTGTGCTCATAACATCTCTTCAGTTTGGAGAAAAGCCACATAAAATGGAAATTCAAACTACCTATGTCTATATGCACTGGCAGGGGAAAACTAACGTGAATTTGATATAAATAGAGCTGATATTGGAAGCTAGTATTTCCAGGATTCAACAAACTTTCCACTTCAGGAAGTGACCAATACTGTCCTTTTAGCAGAGATAAATGCAAGTGTCACATTTTCTTCAGTGACCTCTTCCATAAATAGCTATTTATTTCGATGTTTGAACTAGTAGATCACAGATTAAAGTGTTCTTGGATGGATGAAGGCTTTCTTGGAAAAGGAGGGGGAAAAAAAACAAAGCTGTCCAACGGCAATTGTTTCAATTATCACCCACAGAAGAGGATAGCTGTACTGAACATTCTCTTTTCCTTTATCATGTTCACAGAGTTACAGGACCCATAGGAGTGGGTGGTACTGGCTAACCCTACACCTGCTAGTTTGTAAAGGGAAGCCTTTAATTCTCTTACTAGCTGCCAAAACAATAAGTTTCTGAAGTTAGAAAAAACGAGGAAGGGGAACTGTGTCTATGGTGATTTTAAAAAATGGGGTATCAAGCCTTTTCCCTTCTAATTCCCATCCAAAATAGTCCAGCAGAATGATTTTCCCATCTACCACCTGCAGTTTGCTTAGTGGGTTATATGAATGGAGTCTGAGGTCTCATGGTAATTTCTAGTGCACAGCTGTCTGCATCACAAAAGTGACCAACAAAATTGACACCCTTGTGGTGTCTCAACAGAAAGGACAGGCAGCGAAAGAAGTAGGCTGAAGAGCACTCAGACATATTACTAGGAATCAGACCTGTATCTGTTGGACGTTGAGGGCTTTGGTTCTCACTGCAGCATCTTTGCCTTTGTATTCAACTCCTTTCATGAACACTCAAATTCACTGGAAGAGTCCCTTGCTAGAACTACCGACTCAGTAAAAAGGGAGAAAAAACTATGAGCCCAGACAAAAAGCCTGCTGATTGAACCCTAAAGAGCTATATGGTTACACTATATATTCTAGCCAAAATTCTAAGATCTAAGATGTGTCCAAAACACAATTCAGGCACCAGACAGTATACAGCCGCAATTATAGTGTGTCTAGATGGTATGTTCTTCAAAGGTTAATTACAACACAGGCTTAGTAGAATTTTCTAAGTCATGCTTTATTAGGAAAAAATATCTTCTTGCCAAACATATAATGGAAGTTATATTAGATAAGAATAAACTAAATTTTTGGGTACAACACTTGCATACAACACTTTTTGGCTTTGTTGCTATCAAGACAACAAATAAATTGCTTTAGGCTGAAACTTGCATAGTAAGGTCTCAATGAAGTCACATGGCATTAGGTACTATTTAAAAGTGCTGTTATGGCCAGAAACATATGTAAGAGCTGCACATTCTTACTCAAAATGTTTAATCTACGTATATTGAGTAATACCTGCCTAACTTTCTGGAATAGGCTTTTCCCTTACATGTGTGTTAGTACTGCACAGCTAGTGCACTGATAAGACTGAAAGTTCCCTTTCTGGCTTTTGTATCCTCAAAGTTACCTATTTTTGGTTGCAGAATCTATTATTGGTGATAAGATGCAACACAGCAAGACCTTCAGAGTGAATCTGCAGCCAGAGCCATTTTTAATGTAAACGGAGCAACTCTAAATGAAAGTCATTGATCCAAAACATGTAACCAATATCTAACAAAACAAAAACAAAAAACCCCAGCATCACTTTTAGAGTATAGCCAAATTTATACATTCCCGAGAAATAGAACAATTACCTTTGATTACTTAGGAAATTCTTTATTTTAAATGAATAAATACCACCTTCCCTTTTATTTTAAATATAGCTGGCTTTCACCTTTCCTCATACAACAGATCCCAACATGCAATACTCCATCTAGATCTAATCAGAGCCAATTATGTTTAAAAAACAGTAGACTGACATTGTAGATTTATTCACCTGTATGATCCAAAATTTCCTTCTGCTGATGATTGGGTTGACTTTCCAGGCTTCTCTGAAAGTAAAAAAAAATCTGCACTGCAAGATTAAACAGCCTCCCTAAAGCACACACAAAACTTTTTTCAAAAAAGGCTCCATTTCATTTATCTTGTTACACCACACTTTCAAAACACAAATTAATTTTCAGAGTAAAATCATGCTTTCAGTATCCACACAACAACAACAAAGCCTTTGGCCACATTAGTTACACATCAAAACAGAGCTTTGCAAAGGCACATTCCAAAACTACAAAGGCCTCGCTACTTTTCAGTGGTCACCACTGAGCCAAGATCTCCATATTTTCTAAAGTTTATAACTTAGCTGCATAAGTTTGCTTCTAGCATAAATCTTTTTGGCAGCAATTTGTTTCCAATTTGTTTGCTAGTTTAATGCAAATAATTGCTCAGTTTTTGTGTTAACATCACTTTCACAAATGCAAAAACTGCAGTTTTGATATATTAGATAAATGCTGTAAGGCACATTTCAAAATATATATTCAACTGTCAATTTATTTTAAAAAATTAAATGCAAGATTTTCCCCAAGAAGGATCAACACCCACAGTTGGGGCCAGATTTTTCATAACAGCTCAGCTTCCACTTAGGCATTTAAATAAAGTAGCCAGACTTCCATGACTGCTCAGCACGCAGCAGCAACCTGTCTACTGCTGGGCATGATGCAGGTTTAAAGAGCTGCTCAAATGAGAGGTGTTGGCCTCTTGAAAATCTGGCAAAAAACTGAACATTCAAATAGTCAAATGAGCAGACTCTAAATGCATGTTCCTCCAAACAGTCTCCACCAGATATCACAATTCAGTCTTCAAGAAAAATACATATTTTAAGTCTTCATGAAGAGATTTTGTGAACCACTAGAAAATGGACAGATTTTCTTCATGTCAGGTTTGTGACACAAACTGAACATATACAGAAAAATCTTTTAAGCCATTTTAATAAGTTGAAAAAGTGTGCGTGCATCTGCACGTTCACACGCACAAACACACACCTTAGATCAGTCAACATCTCTAAAATAATTATTTTTCTGTCACTTAGAGCCTAATCCAACAATGCACCTAAGCATGTTTAATTTTAAGTACCTGAGTAGTCTCAATGAAATCAGTGGGACTGTTTGATAGCTTAATAGCTTTGCTGGATTGAAGCCTTAGCACCTTGCCCATGACTGACCAACTGACTCGATCCCTTTCTTCCTCAGCATTCCTCTCTAACTGGCATCCCCAGTCTGCCCCAGCTCTGGATCCTGTTTCCTCTACTTGTTCATGTAGCAGTGCCCCTACTGGAAGCAACTAATTTGTCTGGTTATTTCCAGCTATAGCGGCCACTAGGCTCTTCTTTGCAATGAAAATACTGGATACTTGAAGAAACGAGAAATCAGCAGCCAGGACTACATGAACTGTCAATTCTATCAGATCATTAGTATGTGCCCTGCAAGCCAGCCGTGTCCCACAGACTGCAACTTGAGAATCCTCGGATTAAACTATGGTTTTATCACTGTATTTGAAGAAATTAACAATACTAAAGAAAATCCTGTTTATAGAAACATTTTTGACATTCATTATAGCCAGGACATGCTCCAACCTCTTTTCAAGCTGTGCAATCTATTTGCATTCTGAGCCATGACTTTGTTATTTAAAAGCTATAAAAAGTTTACTAACCTCATTAGACATGACATCAGAGAACTGAAGTTCAAAATTCAAGATGCTATTCAGTATTTAACTCATATGGTTAAAGAAAACTTGCAAATTATGAATAAAGTGTCAGACTAAAACAGTGCAAAGATTATAACAAGCTGATACTAGCTAGAAAAACAAAGCTAACCTCAGCTTTCTATATTCATTAAACTAAACTTCAGTCCCAATGGAATTAAGTCAGTCTCACCACATGCTATCCAACACATAACACGTAGCCTCTCTGATCAATGCACCTATTTGGTATAATGAACTACATCTGAGCTCAGAGCATCATTACAAAATAACATCCAAATGTTTTGAGATGGTTAAATAAGCATAAAACTTCTTTTAAAAATACTAGTAGAGGCCTCGTTTGGCAATAAAGTAAAATAAACTACACATGAAAGATAAAAACCCTCTGGCTGGAAGAGCTATGAAAACAGCATGTTCAGAATGTGGGGGAATCATGCAGCATTTTAACCCACTAAAAACAGCTCTGGTGAAAGAAGTCTAGAGCTCTTCAGCAAGAGGAAGAGTTCCCATGACAACATGAGTGGGGAAAAGTGGGTGAAAATGACAGATCACCACTAACAACCAAAACATTATGGAAGAGATATAGAACATATACTGCAGGGTCTGTTTTTATTAACCAGGAGAGCTGTGATTAACAAACCTTACTTCTATTTAATAGCCAAGAGGTCTAAGAACATGTAAGTGGGCAATGCAAACGAGGCTCCCATGGCATTAGTTTCCTCCTTCTCACCCGCCCACAGGTATGTTGTGAGGCTAGAATACCATGGACCACAGAGGGTAGATAATTCATGGAAAGAAGCCTGTTTTCACCCTCAGCTTGCTAGGGATTGAATGGCAGAAGATGTGAACAGGATAGCTCCAGAAGGTGTACAAAACCTGAAGGCTGAACTCTGTGTGTCTATTCCCTGCCTCCTGAAAGTTGAAATCCTGGCCTCTACACTAGAAAGGTCCATGTAGGGGAAAAAGTAGTCCTCCATTTTCATAACTCGTTCCGAAGTTTAAAAAGTAGATGACTCTGTGCTTAGGAAACAACCACCTGGTGAAAAGCAGCTGGGCCTACTGCAGAAGATCACTCCACAAAGGTCTATAATACCAACATGATGTGGAAGCAGAATCTGGGTCTGACTGAGAACAGAGTGACCGAGTTTACTGATTATTAGGAGTAAATGTAAGTGTATAAGACTGATACTTCCATAACATGGAAAGAGGTTGGATAGGTGACAATTAGCGTACAGAGACAAAGTAAGAAAAAAAATTACTGATCTCAGGAGTGATGAGACACCATATCATCACTACTGTTAGATACATCACAAAGATGACAGCAGTAAAGAGTAGTTTTCAGGTCTGTTCTACAAGGAGCAATTTAAAACAGCACAATATCATTAAAAACTATAAAGAAATCATCCTCTAAGTGCCACAAGATATATTTAATTAATTTAAGGCAATTCTGCATCAAATTCACTTTTAGGGCTTATGGTTCCATTGGGAGCACCTTTTGGAAAAAATCCTAGATTGTTTTATTTGTAGAACAGCATTAATTTTCTGCCTCAAGGTCTTCAGCTGTCTTATATTAAAGAGGTCACATAAGTGGTTCAGCAATGATCTTCCACAGCTCCTGTACAGAAGGAAAAAGGTGTATTTTCAGAATGCATATTCCTTAATAATAATAATATATTAAATTAGTTTCAATGCCTACCCCTTACATAAAAGCATGTATAAGATAAGAAATGTCTTTGAAGACTTGTCTTCTAATTTCATTTAGCTATTATTCTTGGAGCTTTGTACCTTTTAGCTACAGAAAGAGAAGCAGACTAATTCCTACAGTTAGCAAGGGAATTCTGTAGTCTAAATACTTAACATTGCCATAAGTTATATGTCATTACAATAATTTCACAAATTATGGGATATTCAGAAGGCATGTTTTGGCTGATAACTTGTTCTGTGTTTTTTGAGTGGGTCTACAAATGGCTTCTCATAATGCTTGAAAGGGTGTAACTGAATAGATACATGTGCTGAATATATTTTATTACAAAAATGTGAGGAACAGGTGATATTGAAGGCATCTCTATTTCTAAAGAAATAATAGTAGCAGATGTGTGTTTACTAAATGTGACATTAGAAAGAAGACTGTCTTGGTCACAAATGTAATTTATGAGCAGTCCTCCATCACCACCACATTTTAAATTGTGATTAGAGATTCTGTTTATAGCTTCAAGTAAAATGGAAACTGTATGTTGAGTTTTTATTACATACAGAGCACTAAAGACCAAAATGATCATAAAATAACCTTTGGCAAAAAACATTTATGAAGTGAATATATGAAACCTAGAAAATATGTAACACAAAATAGTACATTTCTTATATGGTTTCAGTTACTGTACATGTCAAAGCTGAATAGAAAAAATTAACTATAAAACTAGGGCTGCGTCCAAATCAAGTCCTGTTATAGACAGGTATTTTAAAAGAAAAAACAGAATATTTGACCAAATGACTTTCAATCTTTATGAACCTCCAAGAGATTCAAAATCTAGTTGAAGGTTACTTATTTCTTCTGCAACAGCAGATAATCATCACTAATGTCTAAAATGGTACAAACTGTTACATTGCTTACCTGGCTTTAGGCATTACTGAACTCATACACACTTGGGACAAAAGAGCTCCCTATGTGTAGGTCTTGGAATTAAGTAAATAAGGAAACCATTTAAAAGTACCATATCTGGTAATTTTTAAGATTATTAAAATCTATGAATAATTTGATATCTCTTTTGGTACACTTCAAGTAGCAAAGTTTTCTTGACTCAACTTGGAAAGGAGCTTTTCTTAAATAGAGAAACAAAACATATCATGGTGCTATTTTAGACATTTACTAACAAGTAAATTAATACATTTTAGTTCTGTTTTGTAGTTATTCTCAAAATCATGTTTTCTGTTGCTCTAGTAAGTATGTACAGTGATGCTGATTATGTTAATTTGCTCAAAGGTAAAATAGTAAACATAAACAGTGCCATAATATGTTAGTAAGTGATAAAATCTTGATACACGGTGACATAACCCAACACAAAGGGTATATCTTTATTAACGGCTGCAAATTCGATGTCAACAGATGACTTTTTCAGGATCAACTGAGCGGGTCTCCACTTCCACTCAATCAATCTGAAAGTTGATTTAATAAATCCATCCCCGGAAAAAGAGTAACTCAACACTAATGGGAGCGCATTTCCTGTAGGCGCAGCGAAGACACCACGGTAAGTAGAAGTTAGTAAGTCGACGGAAGATACGCAAGCTACTCCATGTGGAGTAGCTTGCGTATCTCCCGTTGACTGCTGTTGAATTTCCCATTAAGTGTAGACCAGGCCAAAGTAAATGTAAAATGTAAATGACAGGTCTTTTCTTGAGCAACAAAGAGCTTCTTTATGAAAGTAAATAAAATGGTGAATTGTTTGTGTTTTTACTCATTATGTTGACTAAACAGTTGAAAGCTAATCTGAAGTATTCTCTTAACACATTACATTTAGTTGATAAATACCACTCACCAACTGCTCAATCCGTTCATAAACAAGAAATTGGCAGAAAGCAAGTTTAATGGGCTCAGCAGTATATTTCATTTTGCCATTTTGTAAGTTCTCCAGATCATTCAGTGTATTTCTAAAATGATTGTAAGCTTCACATGTAATGTCCATATGTCTCAGGGTGAAGTTCAGCCTGGCAAGAAAGCATCCATTTAAAGTGACATCTCAAAATATTTTCCTATTACTTATATTTCAAAAGCTAATTAACTTCCCCAAATATAACAGCAGAGAGAAAATGCAATGTAAAATAACATTTATTGATGACAAACAATAATGACAATGTTCTTTTCATAGCAAATGTGTTATCTTAATTAGGATCAAAACACTGATAGTTCTGGATAATATTTGTCTCAAAAGGAAGAAACTACCTTCCCATCGCACCAATTTTAGCAATTTTCTCCACACAGATTCAGTCTTGTGGTTTGTGTTCCTAGAGAAGTTATGCAAATATCCATGTAGATCTATGCAGCTCTACAGAGACTCAAACAAAGCTTGTTACTCACATTTTAGCATGGGAATAGGCAGTCACACTGATTCTTTCTCAAAAAAAAAGAACGTAAGGCAATTCAATAAAAGAAATTCTATTAAAAGACTATTATGGCAGTGAATTAAAGTCCACAAATAGTCTATAACCACTTATTTAACTATATTTACATAACTGTACTTAAGGATGGCATGGCATGATATATAGCAAGAACAATGATAGAGAATCATAACTTTCTCTTGATTTTTGTAGGTTCAGAATCTTAGAATTCCAAGAGGCTCAAGAATATATTGTGCACGGACTATGCACTGAACTGTTTATCAGTTAATGCTATGAGAATCAAAAGATGTAGTTTTGAAGCAAAAACACAGATCTTTCAGAAAGAGAAAAGGTACGTTTTTGTGCATCTTATACTGAAAGGTCAAGGTGGCACTTACCTCTTTTCTATTGATAAGTAAATTGTGCAAGAGCTTTTCAAGTTGTGGGTAATTTTGTACAGTGTTTTGAATAAAGCATCTGTTAAGTCATCATCATAAAAAACTAAAATACAAAAGAAACATTAAGAACATAGTGATGAACATTTGACTGTTTTAATTGTACATGATCTTAAACATAAAACAATAATCTTTACTTATGCAGATTATTTCTAATGAACAATCTTTGGGATGACTCCCGACATTAGTGTATCAAAGTACTGAGAGCTTTTAATGGCAACAACTGACCCTGCAACATTAATCACAGCTGCTCTTCGTCAAGCCTTCATCAGTTTCTCAAATGCCAGTGCAAAACTTTAGTCTGGCAACTTGTTTTATCTATCAACAGGCTCTCTCCCAACCAAGAAATACCTTATTGTATGTCTCAAAGAAAGAAGGAGACATAAATCATGAGGCCTCATGTCTCACACCAGGACAAAATGGTAGTAGTTCCATTGAACTCAGTTAAACTTGTGTGAGAGAAGAATCAGATCCATCAAGTTCCTTAAAGTCAAAAGATATAGTATGCCAAAAAAAGCTATCCAGGGACTGGTTACATCGTCACAACATAATCATATGAAGTAGAGACACTGCCACCTGATCTAACTGTCTAAAGACATTAGGGCGACTTTCACAAACAACTGAGTTCAACAAATTCACGCACTACTTACTATGAAACATACTGCAGAACATCTACATTAGAAAATTGCCACCAATTTAGGATAGAAATGAAAGGCTGAAAGTGTGATCAAATTACATTAAAAAAATAAATGGCAGGTTTTTGAGGAAAAATGTCTTTTGTTTTCTGAAGGTCTAGAGTGAAGGGTACAGAGAAGTTAAATTTTTGCATGTGGTAAAAGAATATCAACTCAAGTCACAACAATGCCTGAAACCTTTTTTACCCAATCTTGTTAGAAATAACACCTATGAGTATTATAACTCAAAAATAGGACAAAAATGTCTCTTCAGTCTATTAACTTCATTGCCAAGATTTCACGGTTTCTCCTATACAGTGAGGTCAATCTGTTAGCTTGCCCTGTTATTTGTATGAGTCTTTCACTCAGTAACAGGGCAGAGAAAAACATGTACGAAAACAGGAAAATATAAAATCACACTAGTTGGCAGGGAGTCTCTGGGCAGATGTAGTTCAAGAAACTGCTTGTAACTGTTTTTAAAAAATGTACTAGGTTTCACATAGATGCTCCTGTTAAACAGTTTATCCAAATTTTGGTACATTTATCATCACAAATGAAAGAACAGGTTATGTTTCAGAAAGTTGTTCAGTTTCTAATTGGTAAGTATAACCTATAACTTTTTGAAGAAAGACTGCAAGATACTGTAGCAGATCTGCAGATAGTGAAGACTGTCATAGTTCCACTCAAGTCATTGACTTCAATGGAGCTATGACAAATTTACATCAGCTGAGGATCTAGTCTATTATTTTTTTAAAAAACTAAGTTATCCATATCAGTGGTTAAATACGTGACACCTGTACATCCAGATATCAACTTCATCAAGTTCCCTGGCTTCAGTTACATTCTCTTACCATCAGCTGCCAATATCACAGTGGTGTGGTCATGCAAATCAGCAATCTCTGCTTCAGACCAACTGTAGGGAGCTTCAGGGTCTACAACAAAACATACGAATGGCCATAGTGAGTCAGACCAATGGCCCATCTAGCCCAGTATCGTGTCTTCCAACAGTGGCCAATGCCAGATGCTTCAAAGGGAATGAACAGAACAAGGCAAAACACTGAGTGATCCATCAATTGTCCAGTGATTGCATCTGGCAGTCAGAGGATACCCAGAGCATGGAGTTGCATCCCCGACCATCTTGGCTAATAGCCACTGATGGACCTTTCTGATGGAACTTATCTAATTCTTTTTTGAACCCAGTTATACTTTTTGCCTTCCCAACATTTCCTGGCAATGAGTTCCACATGTCTGTGGAGTCCTGGCAATGAGTTCCACTGTGCATCGTGTGAAGAAGTATGTGTACTTTCTTTTGTTTGTTTTAAACCTGCTGCCTAATAATTTCATTAGGTGACCCTTGGTTCTTGTGTTATATGAAGGGTAAATAATATTTCCCCATTCACTTTTTCCACATCATTTGTGATTTTATAGACCTCTATCATATCACCCTGTTAGTCATCTCTTTTCCAAACTGAAATGTCTGTCTTTTTAATTCCTCCTCATATGGAAGCTGTTCTATATATTTTGTCATTTTTGTTGCTCTTCTCTGTATCTTTTCCATTTCTAATGTATCTTCTATGAGATAAGGCAACCAGAACTGCATGTAGCATTCAAGGTCTGGGCATTCCATTAGCATTATGATACTTACTGTCTTATTATGTATCCCTTTCCTAGTGGTTCCTAATATTGTTAGCTTTTTGATTGCTGCTGCACATTGACTCCAAGATCTTTTTCTGAGTGGTAGCAGCTAATTTAGAACCCATCATTTTGTATGTATAGTTGAAGTGTTTTCCAATATGTATTACTTTGCATTTATCAACACTGAATTTCATCTGCCATTTTGCTGCCCAATCACCACAGTCAGTTTTGGGCTTAGCTATTTTGAGTAATTTTGTACAATCTGCAAACTTTGCCACCTCACTGTTTACCCCTTTTTCCAGATCACTTATGAATATGTTGAACAACATTGGCCCTAGTACAGATTCCTGAGGACACTGCTATTTACCACACTCCATTCTGACACCTGATTATTTATTCCTATTCTCTGTTTCCTGTCTTTTAACCAATTAGTGATCCAGGAAAGGACCTTCCCTTCTTCTCCCATAACTGCTTACTTTGCTTATGAGCCTTTGATGAGGGACCCTGTCAAAGGCTTTCTGAACGTCCAAGTACACTATATCTACTGATCACCCTTGTCCAATATATTAATTCTTTGAGGTGATCAACAAACATGTGGTGAGGCACTATTTCCTTTTACAAAAGCCATGTTGACTCTTCCCCAACAAATCATGTTCATCTAGGTGTCTGATAATTCTCGTTTTTACTACAGTTTCAATTAATTTGCCTGATTCTGAAATTAGGCCTACTGGCCTGCACTTGCTAGGATCACCCCTGGAGTCTTTTTTAAAAACTGGCGTGACATCAGCTATGCTCCAGTCATCTGGTACAGAAGCTGATTTAAGTGATAGGTTACGTACCACAATTAGTAATTCTGGTATGGTGAATGCAAAAGGCATTTGGTCTACTGAGTGAAGATTACTGAGTGGGGGTGAATCTATCTCCCACAACAGTTTGGGGAATATGGTGTTACTAGGGCTGCATTAAAGCCACAGCCACAATGTGGAAAAAGTAGTGGATGATAATTCACAGGCAGCTCCTTGAGGTTGGGTACTGATGAGTTAATTTACATTAAACTCCTATCCCCTTCAGGGGCTTCAAACCTCACTCCCATGAAGCACTCTGCTTGCCTTTCTCTATTAGGACTGATTCTCCTCAGAATTGGTTGTCTTGGATTCAAAGCTTTGCTTATATGGTAATAACAGCTTGCTGCATCCCTTACTACCCATATGGCCAGACCTGAGTATTTGACCCTAGAGATTAAAAGAAATATCACAATAAATAAAACAAATAAATGAGTTTTGATCAAAATTCCTACTTAATTTCAGCTATGCATTTTAGGTCATAGAATAATGATAGTGTCTTTGGACATTTTGTAAAGAACCTACAATTATAACCCAAGAAAAATAAAGGTCCCTTATTGATACTGAGATTGAATCTTTAGATATTCATTGCCCATGAATTAGATGTACTGATTTTCACTATTTAGAACAAAAAGGCACCGATCCTAAGTTACACGTGCCTTTGCCAAATAAAATTTTAAAGTATAGCAAGTTCGCCTCAAACAAAAGAACCTCATACCCAACCTCCAAAACACATACAAAATTACATGCATCCTACACCACCTACCCCCAATTCCCAAAGATTTGGAAGAATAGATGGGTTTTGCAGCCATATAGGTCAACAGACTGGGTTATTACACATTAGTATAGGCATATGATGTGCATAATGTATGCTTACACCCCTCCCCCCACAACATTAAGATCAAATAGCAAGGTATCAAATACCAATTCTCAAATCTCATCTAAAGCCATCAGGCCAACATTTTCAAACTTAGGTGCCTAAAGCTGGACACCTCAATTCATGTTTATTTAACACATAAATGTGGCTTGTTTCAGATAGGTAAAGCTGCTGTACCTCCTATATACATCAATGGGAGCTGTGGGTGCTCAGCACTTTTGGAGAACAAAAAAAGACACTTCTTTAACTATTTTCCATGGAAAAATAGCAGATTCCCCCCTGTACTATCAGGAAGAATTGATTTGTTCAAGTTACCCTGTAAACTGAAACTGACAGGTCTGCGATCTTGGAAGCATGAAAACTTCGAAAGATTACTATAGCGAGGGGTGCCAGACATTATAGACACACAGAATATTCATAGACTTTGGTATCTCTAAGTGTGGTATGTATCTTTGTGAGCTAGGGATTGTGTTCTGGCTCCATGAAGAAGAGATACAGAGCTTCCCTGAAGAACTACAATCTATGAGGATATGTTCTGTAGATTTTGGGACAGGAAAACAATTCCAGAAATGTACCACCCCCACAAGGAATTGCATACACTGGTTCCGACCGGGTTCCAGGGGCTCAGCAGACATAGAATGGGCTTTTAATAACAAGGGGCAGCCTGAACTGACATGGGGACCCTCATTTGATCATTGAACTGGTATGAGACTGTAACCAAGAGGGCAAAACCTTGCTGGAAGAGTTTGAAGGACTGAAAACCTACAAGGGTCTACACCCATGCTAGAGCTCACTACATAGAGACTACATTGTTTTATATGTTTTGTCTTGTAATGCTTTTGTCCTGAATAAATTTACTGTACTCTTAAAGCTGGGTGGTCATTGGTAAGCCCTATCATAGCTGCCAGCAGACAGCAGAATTGCATGCATAAGACTAAGGTCAGACTTGCGGGGATAAGCACAGTAAATTGCAGTAAGACTGCAAGTGTGAGTCCCCAGTCTAGAGGGAGAGGGATGGGAATCCCTGCTCAGAGCGCAGATGCCTGGAAAAGACCATGGAGAGAGCAGAGGTGCAATTAACCTCTGAACAGTGACACTTATTGGTTTAATGCAGATTTTTTAAATTCAGTACTCCTGCTCTTGGAAACTATCGCTAATTTCAGAAAGGGCCCTTTTGCCTTTTTAATTTAATTTTTTACTAGAACCGTATGTAACTCAAGAGTTGTTAGTTTAACATACTAAACTGCAACTATTTCAAAACTATCATGGAAAACAGTTTGAATAAAACCCATGACAACTACTTACCAGTACAGAACCCATCTTTCAGCCAGTCCAGTTCTTTTACCTTAACTTCACCTCCTGTACACACACATACAAAAACATAACAAAAAACCCACAGTTGATGGGCAAATAAGTTGCACCCACACTTCAGATGGCAGCTAAGTAGAGAACAAGAGCCAAAATCAGCAGTGACATGGAAGCTATAAGTGGAAAAATGATCTGATTTGGCATTCAGTCATTGTACAAAATAAAGATAGTTACATATGCGGGTGGAGATGATGGGAGAGGTGAAGAGGGAGCCTATTTTACCTTATACTCTCCTGTTAGCTGTTTTATCTGTAAGATAGCTACCATTCCATCCCTTTGACACTTGTTTTGTACATGCCAATGTCAAACAATTACACCACTTCACCACTGACACTCAATTTACACCACTGCCACTTTGGACCAAAGACTTCTATGACTCCCTATTATTCCATGTGACTCTTGAAGAATTTCTGTATTACACAATAGCTTTGTGCAGCAACCATGGTTGGCTTTATCTGACGGAAAGAGAAGCAGTCTGAAAGGGTCCTACACTGTGCTCAGAAGAGCAGCACCCCCAATGTGGACCCTATATAGAGTTTTCATATCTTTGTTTATGAGCCTTATTTCCAATTAAGATAAAAAGTTTCATTATTTGTAACCATTTGTATAGTGACATCAACCTATATGGCCACTACTGTATATTCTAGGAACAGTTCTACTGATAAAGGCATAAACAAATTTGCAATTGAGAAACAATGAATGGTTCTTACCTGCTGGCTCAGTAAGATGTTTGTTTAATGTAACATTTTGCTCACACATAGCAAGAAGATCTTCACCAACATCTGGAAATAATCAATAATTATTCTGAAAGCAATATTACATTCTGAATGTGCAGAAGCCCTGATTTATGTGATTGACCTCTTCTTGAGATAAGGAGACAGCTCAATCTCCAGGGCCTATTTCATAGTTCTTGTGCTCTCTGCTGACACTACCAATAACAAATCCCAGTATTAAGGCCAGCAGTGATGAGCATATTTTATGATCTGGACACTTCTTCATGAAGACCTGAATTTAGACTGCCAAACATTTTCACACAGACAACCACTGAACAAGAGACCTAGAGTTGAAAGGCACACTCTCTCTATCCAATAAGAACAATCATTTTTGTAAAAATATCAGGTAATAACTCTCTAGAAAACTATCAAAGGCAGACTCTTTTCTTCTGAAAAACAAATGTAGGCAGGATCCACTTAGAGGTAAACTATGTTTGTTGTTCTTAGTATTATCTTTTTCAAACTATTGACCATGACTCAGTCATATTTTTTTGTTACAAAACTGCCTTTTTATCAAAAGCCAAGCTAATACCTAATTGACTAACATTACTGCCAATGTGCAGCTGAAATTTCAATGGTAGTCAATAACAAAAATCCTCAAAGGAATACAAAAATAGCCATAAAAGTAGTTCTTCATTTGTTGATATCAATCAAGTTTGAGACACTATGCAAGCTGCTCAAATAAAATTAAAATCTAAGTTTCTTAACAAAATATACAGATGTTAACTTTCCAAAATGCTGTACATTAGAGACCAGCTAAGTAATCATGACTTTTTGTTGTACACAACTTCCTCATGAGAAATGTGGCTGCTGCCCAGATATGCTCTATTTAAACTGAATATAAAAATTTGACATATTCCCTAAAATGAGGATCCTGATTCCACTTCACACTTGTAAGAAAGACACAAAAAACAGTGATGTCACCTAGTGAGAAATTTCCTTTACAGTATTATCAAATAATTGAGAACCTGTTGGTTCTCAACAGAACATATTGAGAACATATTGGTGCCAGTATCTATAATCAGAAAAAAGAAAAAGGACTGAAAGGAAAAACCCAAACAGAAACAAGAAATGCTTCATTTAAATTTCCTATACTTGTATGCAATTAGACTTTTTTCACATTAGTGTTTAATTAAAAATTGCATTAAAGTACCTGTGCAGTAAACAGTTTTAGCAACCATTGCCATGACAATGCTTGTAATTCCAGTGCCTCCTCCAAGCTCTAGTACTGTGCAACATCTGAACATATCTTGTTTGAACAAGATATAATCCGCAAGAAGAAAGGCTCCTCGCCAGACCTTCAGGAGAGAGCAAGAAGGCACAGAAAGTTAAGGCTCTGATGTACGATTCATAAAGTGCAGAATACTATGAAGAAGATACATACTTGTTTACCAACATCTTCCAAGGGTGTTGCCATTGTATGCTCTGGTAAAAAGAAAGGAAAACAAAGAAATAAGTACAGTACTTTAAAAAAATTCTTCAGTTATGACATTTATATTACTTGTTTGACAATAAATTTAACTACATTTTTTTTAAAAAAACCACAGAAAATCACCTTTATAATCTGGGATCATATTCTTTAAATTACATGAATAAGGACATTTTTTAAAATTGTATTTTCAGACTCGCACATAAAAACAAATAAAGAGTACATGCAGTTTCTGAACGTAAGCAAGGAATTGATTACAGTCACATAATGCATAGGTATTTTTAAGTGACTTTTTATTTTTAGAACATATCACAGATCTTCCATTTAACTATACAACATGTCGGCTACAGGCAGTGGTAGCATAGGCTTTTTTTTTTTTTTTTTTAAATTAAATAATTTATCAACCTGCCTCAATCCTGACCTGAAAAGGACAAACTCTAGGGATGAGATTTTGTTGTGGATTCTGAGAATACCAGAAAGTATGCTAAGGTACTGCCAGCTATGATGGTGGTTTGAGAAGTGGACAACTACCCTCCAGCAAATGGACTGAGATCACATATATGCCACTGAAGAGCCAAATGTTAACAGCTTTTGTTCAGTAACATCTTCAGTTGGTGTAGTTCACCAGGAAAAGATTTCCCCGCATTCTGGATTCCGGAAACTATCGGACCAATTCTGATTCTCTGTATAATCAATCCCTTTCCCTATTAAAGGGTTTTAAATATAGTAACAAAAGCCCTGTTATTGTAACCATGTTAGTCCCAGGATATTAGAGACAGAAGGTGGGGGTGATAATATCTTTTATTGGACCAACTTCTGATGGTGAGAGGGACAAGCTTTCGAGCTTATACAGAGCTCTTCAAAGCATTCAGAGCTCTTTGTTCAGGATGATGACAGGGCTCACCAGGGTACTAGTACTAAGAGAGAAGGGGTGATTTTGAAAACCACTAGTGTGAGTTTTCTGGTATTAGCAACTAAATGTTGGAGCAGTTTTTTTTTTTTTTTTTTTTTTTTGGTGGAAGTACAAGTGTTTTTAATGTCCCCCCTTGTTATGTGGACAGTCTGTATAAGGAAGGGAGATGATATGAATAAGCACCTTTCTTGGAACATTCTGAATCACCAAGATGCTAAATCAATTAATATTGAACAAATATATGAAATGTGCTTAAGTATATGTAGTTTCACAATATTTTGTGAAAGGGGATACATTAAGCATAAGAGATCCTTCTTGCTCTATAGATTAGCACAAAAATTATTATGATACAGTAGCACTCTTGCCACTGCAGTATTATAGCCAATGTTTTATTGTATGAACACACATTAATCACTGTGTAACAGCCTATATAGCTTTGCTTACCTATTTTAATAATATTATTGCAGGTACATTCTTGCTTTTCATCTTCAAAAATATCATCTTCTCCTTTAGCCAGAATTACGGGATATACCTTGACCCTTGAAATATCCTCCACTTCTGAATCAGACGCATATTGAGGTCTTCTGACCACTTCCAAATCTCCATCATCATCCAGCAGAGTTTCTATTCCTAAAAGATCATTTGCTTCCTTTCCATTTTTGCTGAGAAAATCTAAATCATTACTATCTTTGTCACACAATTCTTTCCCACCTCTGTTTTGGTGTCCCATATTTTCTGTTATAAGTTCTTTTTCATTTTTTCTCTCAGACTCCCAATTATTTTTGTTCAAAAGGAGCTTGAATTGTGATAGAAATACTAAAACAAAATCAGAAAGGATGTTAAAGACAAACTTTCATTTTCAAAACTTCAGTACAAAATATCAAAATAAACTTGATAAATCACTTAGTTTACATGAGAGTTAAACCAGATTATGAGAAAGCACAGTGTAGCTGGAAAAACCAGCACTAATTACAGTAAAATATTTTAATAGTTGTTTACAGAGTAACATATTTTATGACTAAATATAATTAATGCTGACATTTTCGGCTGGAGGCAATTTTTAATGACCAATTAAGAATTTAATTTAACTCTTGAAACCAGGATTTCATTGTTACAAATAAGATTATAATAAAATAAATACCTGGCTCTTATATTGTACTTTTCATCTGTAGATTTCAAAGCACTTTACAAAGGAGGTTGGTATCATGACTCCCATTTTACCAATGACAAAACTATCCAGTTTCAGCAACTCTGAGCACCCTCTTATTGTAAATTACCTGGCTGTCCAACTGTATTCAATCGCACCATAAGATGTCTTTTGCTTGGGGTGTGTAGATGAACATCAGAAAGTACAGTGTCGCTTCTAAATGTGATGTCATCCATAGTCTTTTTCTTTGCCGCATCTACCATGGTATGCCGGGAACATCTACAAAAACAAGACAGCACCTTCTGAAAGGCTGCCACAAGAGGAGATGCTTCTCTTCTGTTAATACACTTTATTTAAAATGTTTGCTCATTGGGATAACCACACGAGACAGTTCCGGTGAAGATCCCAGGCAAGTCAGAATCACGCAGACTTAGTTCATCGTTCTTCAGTAAAATATTAAAAAAAGTAAAGAAGGCTGTTCAACATAAAAACAAATAAATATTAAGTATAGCTTTGAGTTATAGCCTGGTAGTTTTACAAGATGCCATATCATTCCTTATAAGAAAAAGCTATAGATTATGTCATTTATGCATTCAATGAAGTTGCTTACATCTCATTCCGTCCACTACAAAACCGAGGCTACAATGCGCTGTTAATACCTGTAAAAACCCACCATTGTTGGTTGACTGGCACAAATCTTGCACACCAAGCCATTTAGAAATGGGACTTTTGTTTATTGTGCAAAAAATATATTGTGCTACATTCTGAAAGCACATCAAACAGGTTTTTACTTTGATAAATACATACAGATCAAGGTTTTCCATAGTGACTAATGGTTTTGGGTGGCCAGCTTGAGATAGCTTTAAAAGGCCTGATTTTCAGAGGATAGGCTCTCAACACTTTCAAAAAATATGGCAACTTTAATGCATTTCTTTTTGGGCTCCAAAAAACACCAGTCACTGTTGCAAGCTTTGGCCATAGTGTCTAAGTGCTTCATTACAAGAGCAAAGCAAACCCCAATGCTTGGCAACATCAGTATTTCAAAGTGCTACAGCGAACACAGGTATCTACAAATCTGATTTTTTATCCTTCAGCTTCAGAATTGCAGGGCAAAGAAAGAGCTTTTTAAATATTAGTTATATTCTTTCTAGTCATTCCTTCATACATGCTTAGGAGCACTAGTGTCGAGGGCTAACCCATGCTCCCTCTACAGAGAGGAACAATAAATTAATAGAAAATAATCCCTCAACATGGAAACATTTTTCAACATTTAAAAATCTCAGTCACTTACATGATAATCTTGAACCTTGTGTGTGATCCTGTGGATAGACAGACACAGATACCAGCTGTTCAGTTTCTCTTTTTGAAAATGGAAACTTTTGGCCCCTTTCTTAGAATACATTTTGTACAGTCTGTTCTAACCTAAAACTATATCTGAATCAGTAAAAAAAAGCAGGTTTTTTTAAAAAAAACTGTTCGCAAATGTGGTCTTTTATTAGAGGTGTTAGGGATGTGTAGACCCTAGTACAAAATAAGAAACTAAAAGAATGCAGTAAGTGCTTGGGTGAATATGGAAGTGCTCAAAACTATACAGCCCTTGGTCTTTGTAACCAATAAAGCAAGGAGTACAGACTTTTTCAAGTAAAATTTGGGCTTCTGTATGTCTTCTCAAGCAAGTTAACTTCCCCTGGACTACCCAGACTCTTAAAGAATCTCCTCCTCTCTTCACAGGTAACAGTTACACACACTAGTGGAAAGAGGTGACAACTAAAGAGAAAAATGGAATGATACAAAATCCTGTTTTCCCTTTTGAATAAATTTCAGCTGAGGAACAAGGAGAACAGCACAAATTAAAAACAAGATATACACAAGGTGGCATATAACTCTTGGTGAAGCTGCCAACAGCCAACTTTTCACTCCAGCGCCCATCACAGACAAAAGTATCAAAAAGGGACAGACCACTAAGGATACCACCACTGGTTGGTCTCTTAAATTTCAAATAAGAGATATCTCCTTTCTCATGAAAGCTCAGCGGCTTGGTACACCCCTCCACAAAATGAAGCACAAACCCATATGCACTCTCCTGGTGAGGTGTGGTTTTCCCTTCTTGAGAAATAAGATAAATTCAGATTTTCTATTTGTTTTAAATTAGGCATAGTGTTTCCAGTCTAGAAAGCAGTGTGTCAATATTACAACGTAGAAACATTCCTATAGCTGTTTTGCTGTCACAGAATAAAAACAGAATTTAATCTCTTCTTAAACATCTCTTTACCCCACTTCATCTGTATTGTGTTCAATTTAACTCATTCTTATTCTGGGATTTTTAAATATACAGGCTGTGTGTGGAGTCTTCTCCCTGGATATGAATTAGAGTGAAATCCTTATGAATAGTAAAAAAAAAAAAAGAGTTTCTTTTTTCTGTCTGCTTTTATCACTTATTTGTGAAAAACAGCATTACACAATTTACACAATTTACAAACAAAACTGATTTACTGGCAAATTGAAATGAAACAGCCCACTCAAAAATCACAGCACCACACAAGCCACTGTTTGATTAATGACATGAAATATTTCAATCTGAAACAGCTAGTACCAGTGGTAAACTTTTTATGGGTAAAGTCTGCTGCTGAAGCCAGACAATAGACAAATAAAAATGACCAGAACTGGTAACTAAATATTTTGTTTTACTTTAGCAGAAAAACTCTATTTTCCCAATGTAGCAGTAAAATGAAAAGAGGGTGATTTTTACAATACTTTTATTTTTGGTGGGGGGTGTGAAATTGCCTAGCAAAGACAAGACCTAGAAGGAAAGGGCAGGAAGCTTGTAGGACTTGGATACACTTCGGACGTTCCCTACCCTCAGGCTTTTCAATGTTTCAGGCTAGGAAGCAAGAGGCTAGTTCAAAAAAGAAAGCGGTTAAGTTATAAAGCCAAGCCGTAAAGACAAACCGGACTCGTGCCTCATCCCCCTCGCTTCTTGAGGGCATTTAAAGATGGCATGAAAACTTTTCTTTTTTCCACAGCCTGCAGAAATCCGAAACATCCGCGGCGCTCTGAGCCTCGAGCCTCTGATCAACTCAGAGCCTGCACGGCAGAGGGCGGGGGTTGCACACTGACTTCTTCTCCAGAAGCTACCAGCTAACGCAACACGACACGCTGGACTGCCGGCCAAAGGCGGCGAAGCGCTGCTTCGTCCGACCCCGGCTGCAGGGGCCGCGCGTCCCTCGGGGGCGGGGTGGGCAGCGCCAAGGGGCTAGAGACCTGTCCAAAATAAAGCCCTGTCCCAGCACCGCGCCCGCTGCTCGCGGAGTCCGACTGACCCTGACCCACCCACCCCGGTTTCCGCTCCCCAGAGCCGGGCTGAGGGGCCAGGCGGGCCCGGAATTCCTATCCCTGGCGGAATCCCGGGGCACTGGGGAGGGGCTACCTCCAGGAGCCCGGAGTTTCAGGTAGTGGAGCTTGTGGGGAGGGCCCGTGCGGTGCGGCCCAGCCCAACCCCCGGGCGTTACGGGAGCGGAGCTGGAGGGGAGGGGAAGGGAAGGCGGCTTAGTTGGGAGACCTTGAGGCGAACCTAGCCCGGGTACGGCCGAGAGCTGCGGAACCTCCCACGCGTGACGCTGCCCCGCCGCTCACCTCCCACTCCCACGCCAGAGCTGAGGCGGCCTCCGGCGCCATTGGGCAGCCCCAACTCCCGCATGACGCCATCACGCTGCGTCCCCGTTCCCCCCCTCCCAGTACAGGGGCGGGGCCCTTTGGGATCCGGACGGGGGAGGGGAGCCACGCCGGCAGCAGGGGGCCGAGCTGCTGCTGCGCCGGTTGTTCCTCCCATTACCCAGGAGCCCCCTCGGTAGGGGGCGGGGCTAGACGCTCTGGCCTATTCACTCATCTAAGGAGCGGAGGGGCCTGCATACGGGTCTAGAGGGTGGAAATTAGCTCCCTGCTGCCCCCAAGGGGCTGGGCTGGGTTGCCCCATGACTCCTACAACCGCCTTCTCCCCACCTGCTCGCGGGTTTTGGGGGAGGCAGCTGCAGCGCTGCTCCCCTGAAATGGGCTGGCTGATCTTTCCCCTGAGCGCTTTGTAGAAGCCGGGTTGAGGGAGGATGGTCCCTAAAACCCTTGGATACCCACCTTGTCTACACAGCACAGCACCGTGGGCTACAGCAGTTCACTGGCTAACACGCACTCTCCTATGATGCCTGCCTTGGTCCGTGTGTAGACGGGGTTCTCCCCCACGGGCCACTTGCTACCCCATCAGCACAGAGCTGCAGCCCCTGTGACATCCTCAGCGCCATACAGGTAGTAAATATGTTGAGTGGACATGTCCCATGACCTATCACGCAGAGAGGGGCATATGCAGCCCCCAGTGGTGAAGAGGTTAAGGACCAATGGTGTAGACCCTGCTGGTGCAAACTAAAGGTTCCCCAGCGCTCTGTAATGTAGTGTTTGAAAGGGTAGTGCATTAAAGTGCATAGGAAACCTTTAGTGCACACCAGCAAGATCCTCACGGATCAATTAATGTACACAACAAATTAGTGTGTTTTCAAAATCACGTGCTTGTAGTATACATTGCCCCACTGTGTGAACAAGGTCTTATTTCCTACAAGAGATGGACAAACTCAGGGGACCAGGGATAAGCGGGAGCTCAAAGGCCAGGCAGCCTAGATGGCACCCAACTGCTAGCCCCTTGCTCCTCTGTCAGGGCAGTAGCCATATTAGTGCCTGACTTTAAGCCAGGAACCTTCAGCTTTCCAGCCACATCTGGGCCTTTGCCTTTATAGCCTGAGGTAGGGGAATCTGGGCCCTCCCTATCCACTGGGTCCTGGTCCAGGGCTCTGTGGGAAGCAACATGGGCAGGGTCCTTACTACAGGAAGTCCAAGTTCACCTTTCTGGGCTACTGCCTACAAATAGGTCCATTCAGTTTGGGATATGACCCCCTCTAGTCCAAACAGTCTCTCAACTAGAAAAAAAAAATCCAAAGGTGCAGAACCCAGACCTGACCTGCTAGTTCTCAAAAAAAGCAGTGTTTAGAAAAGGCACTGCCTGTGGAGCCTTACCTGCCCCGGGGTCCCCTCTCAGGCTCAACCTTCTGTCTGCTTTCCAGAGCAGAACTCTCTCTTGCAGCACCACCATCTGGGCTTCTGAGCTTCCTTTTAACTGGCTCCTCCAGTCAGAGCATATTCTGCAGGCCCAGAGAGGTGGGGCTACTTTGTGCCCTGTATGTGGGTTTTTTATCCCATCACACAGCCCCATGAAGGTTTTTGGAGTTACATGCATCCTGTAGCAGGAAAATCAGGTCCAAGAACTCATTTATAGCAGACTTAGCCTTGGTCTGATATTGACAGCTATGCCTGTAACTGGTCTTTGAGAATCCCTTATGCCAGCTGCCTCAGTTCCTTGTATGTCTCTTATATGGGTGCTCTTGGGCAAGGCAGGGAAGGGAAAGACTGAGGATTAACTAGCTAATGCTGGTAAAGCACTCTGAAATTGCAAAGCATTTGTTTATAGACTTTTTCTGACTCTTCACCGTACTAGCTGAGCCCTCCTATAAATACTGTGGATTATTAGGAACTTTAGGCTTGAGAATGGAAAATTTTTCCATATTTCTTATGGTCCACAATGTACAATTATATGGGGAGGGAAATCATATCGAGCCATTCAAATCCATTATTGCAGTTGCTGTTATAATTATTTTGGATCAGCACCTGAAAAAAGTGCTTTGGAGATTTTTTTTCTTCCTTTCATCTGGCTCTCATGAAAAGACCAGAATATTATTTTGACTTATGGGGTGATATGCAGCCACCTAAGTTATTACTACAGCCTCTCTATACTGGCATATCTCCTGATGCCGTAAAGTGCTAAAACATTAATAGAAACAAAGCAGTTTATGTTCATCATGAAATCTTATCAATTCACAATAGAGAAAAATGGCACACAAACTACATAAGTAAATGTCACTCAGTGTATCTAAAAACATAAATACTGTTACATTACAGAGAATTTTTTAAACCAAAGTGCAAGTTATGAGATATAATAATTAATTAGTTTCAAACTACTGTCCCAGGCAGTCTGAAGAAGAATTAGATTATCAGGCTTCTACATGATATTTACCCAGTAAGAACTACAGGCCAAATCTTGAGGGTGGCAGAAGGGTCTCCAAAGAACCGGAGTTGTATTGTGCCAAGGTATAGCTGTGGAGAGGCTGCATATGGGGACTCTTTTTGTGAGGTGGGGTTCCAGAGTAGTTCTCTGTGATTCTGCCCAGGAAGACTTTGGGGACAAACTAGGCCATGGATGGGAAAAGACAGGCTAAGTGGCCCAGCTGCTTGAATCTGCTGGCCCAAGTCCCCTGCAGAGGGCGAGTAGAGGATGCTAATGAGGTTTCAGGGGTCAGCTACTGCAGACTGGCACTGCCAGTAATTAAAATTAGGTGGAACTTTTATGGAAAATAATCTTATTTAGTGGAGGGAGAAAAACCAGACTGCGTGTTTGCCAAATCTGGAGCTAGAATAACAGAAGCCATACTTAATACTTACACTTCAGAGCCTTTTGTCTATGGTTTCTGGAAAACCAATTCCTGCGTCAGTAGGTGCAGTCTCTTACAGAATTCTCAGCAGTAATCATCATTCAAATGGATTCAAACCAAAATGATAGCTAGGTATAGGACAAACTGACATTTTCATTGTGTACTCATTTCACAATTTTTCTTTACAGATCTTTCTCTCTCTGCAGGTACTATACATTACCACCAGGGATGCAAGCAGAAGCATGATGAGAATTCAATCTGTTTAGTTTTAATTGATGATAAAAATCTTTCATGCACAAACTGCTGATTTCTTTTCTTACATTTCATTTCTTCCTCTCCCCTCACCTTGTTTTTCCCCCAGCTGTGTATCAATCACATGCTGCTAAATAAAACAGAATTATAGTTCATGTGGAATGTAACGTGCCATAACCTCATAATTGAATTTATTCTACAATTCGATTTTTAAAGTGAATATCTTAGTGGTGTGAGGTGCCTATCAGACAGCTCTGCTGAAGACTGTTTATCTATAAAACATATACACTCTGGGCACTCATGCAAGACATGATTACTCACACTTAGCCGGTGTGTTAAGTAAGCTTCTTCCTCTCTGCCCTGCAACTGGAGGGATCACTTTGAGACCAGCACATAACATATTCGATGAAGCTGGAAAATGAAGATAGTGTGCCAGATCCACCTGGTTGTGCCCATTGGTGGAAACAAGAGGCACAAGACAAGCACATTGCCATAGCTTGAAAGGAGACCAAAGATGAGGGGTCACTGCTTACCGTGCACCAGTGCTCAGCCAGTATCCTTGGAAGGGATCCCTTTGTTGCTGAGCCCTCTGCACCCATAATTAGGGCTGGGTGGAAAATGGTTTTCCAATCCCATGAGAATTTTTGATATTTCAAAAAGTTTCCCTTCCCAAATTGGGACAAAAATCAAAATCTCAAGAACTTTAACAAACCTAAAAGAAAAATTGGTTTGAGTTAGTTTCAAATGGTTTCATTTTGATATTGAATTCCCTCATCCCTTTAAAACTTTTGTTTAGTTTAACTTTACTAAAATTTTTAAACAAAACGTAATTTCAACTAAAAAAGCTGAAACTTTGTTTTGAAATCATCCTGTTTTGATAATTGCAAAGCTTCCCCCCCCTCCCCAACCATCCCCCCACAAACATTCCAGTCAGGAGATTAGAGGAAACTGACCCATGTCATGAACAGCTTTAGTTTGTATGAATCTGCATTTTATGGTGGAAAAAAAATTTAATCAAAGAATTCCCAGTCAGTTCTACCTATGACCCTATTTTGGAAGTGAGGGACTAGGGATGTGTTGGTCCTATCTCTAGTATTCTCACACTACTTCTGATTCTCCACAAGAATGATTAATAGATTCCAAGGCCAGAAGGGATCATTGTGATAATCTACTCTGGCCTCCTGTGTAACACAGGCCATAGAACATCCCCAGAATAATTCCTAGAACATATATTTTAGAAATAAATCCAATCTTGAGCTAAAAAGTCAGTGATGGAGAATTCACCACCTTCGTAAATTATTCTAATAGTTAATTAGCCCCACTGCTAAAATGTTATGCCTTATTTACAGTTTGAATTTGTTTAGCTTTAACTTCCAACCATTAGATTGAAATATACCTTTATCTGCTAGAAATTATGCATCCTTGGATCACATTAGATGTTTCGGCCACAGTAACATACTAGGTGCTCGTGTCCAACTGATTATCCACTATGACTCTCAAATCATTTTCAGAGTCACTGCTTCCCAGGATAGAGTCCTCCATCATGTAAGTAGGGCCTACATTTTTTTGTTCCTAAATGTATACATTTAGCTGTGTTAAAATACATATTGTTTGCTTGTACCCATCTTACCAAGCGATCCAGATTGCGCTGTATTAGTGACCTGTCCTCTTCATTATTTACCATTTCCCCCAATTTTTGTGCCATTTGCAAACTTTATGAGTGATGACTTTATGTTTTCTTCGAGGTCATTGATAAAAATGTTAAATACCATAAGGCCAAGAACTGATCCCTATAGGACTCCACTGGAAACACACCCGCTTGATGATGATTCCCCTTTCACAATTACAGTTGGAGACCTGTCAGTTAGCCAATTTTAATCTATTTAATGTGTGCGGTGTTATTTTTTTATCATTCTAGTATTCATTTTTAATCAAAATATTATGTGATATTAAATTAAACACTTTACAGAAGTCTAAATATATTACAGCAACTATTACCTTTATCAGCCAGAATTGTAATCTTATCAAGAAAAGATACCAAGTTAGTTTGATAGGATGTATTATCCATAACCCCATATTGATTCAGATTAATTTTACTACCCTCCCTTTAATTCTTGATTAATCAAGTCCCGTATCAGCTGCTCCATTAGGTTGCCCAGGATCAATAGCAGATTGACAAGCCTATAATTACCCGGGTCATTCTTTTTACCCTTTTAAAATATTGGCACAATTAGCTTTATTCCCATCTTCTGGAACATCCCCATTGTTCCAAGACACATTGAAAATTGACAGTAATGGTCCAGCAAGCTCCTCAGCCAGCTTTTTAAAAACTCTTGTATATGAATTAGCGAGACCTGCTGATTTGAAAATGTCTAACTTTAATAGCTGCTGGTTAACATTCTCCTGAGCTACTATTGGAACGGAAAGAGTCGTCGTCATCATATGCTGTGCAAGTCTTCTGCCTTATTTCACTGCTTTCTGCTTCTAGTCCTTAATGTATTTGCCATGTCGTAAAGAGCTTCAGATGCTTTTAGAGATAGAAGCTCTGCAAATAAAATAATATGTTTATAAATCATAGTATTTTTAACTGCATTCCTTTGTGTCTGATATGTTTGTGCTAACTTAGATGGAGAATTTTCCTTAGGCAATTGCTGCAAAAATCCTCTAGTTCCCACTCTTGCATTCAGTCAGCTGCCAACTTTCCCTTCTGTTACAGCAGTGTTGAGGCTGATGAGACATTTGAGCACCATAATCACATCAGGGCTTTCAAGCTGACGTTCTTGCTTGTCCATATTTTATATTTTATTACGTTGCTTCACTCTGGTCTGCGTCCCTTCCTACTAATAGACTATTTATGGTTACTATTCTCTTTAGCCCCTTTGCTGCCAGCATAATAAAAACTACATGTATTTTCCCTTATGTTTCCCTATGGATTAAACTTAATTTTCTCTTTCTCATCTTGAAGTGAAAAGCATTATCTCTTTCTGAGCAGTTCTTACAACTGGGTATTTTTCCCATCAGCATTTTGATGATAGCATCTAATAACAAAGCTCTCTTTAGATCTTGAAACATTACAAGGCATAGCAATCTTTTGTCAGCAATAGATTTGTGATGCTAGCTTTCCTTATTCAATTCAAAAGCATAGCATTCTCATGCCTCAGTAGAACTATAACCCTCTGAAATATCAGTACTTATTTCTTACACAGTCCCACATACCAATAAATCGTTGCCTCCTGTCTAAGCCTTACTGAAATTTTATTGCTTCCTGTGCCAGCTATCCATACAGTGATTCAGAATAGCAGCACTGCCAAGTGTTAAACTTCAACACTTCAAGTGTTAAACAATGACAGACAAAAAATCATGGCATTGGCTTAAAATAAAACCATGAGATTTAAAAAAGAAAAATGTAAGTACATTTTGGAGTTTTTTTAATTTGCCTTCAAGTTTCTGAGCCTTAGGGTGCACTATGGCCATGTTTCCAAGCTTTTCTCCTGAACTATAAGAGCTAGAAACTTGCTTTGTTTGAAAAAATAAAATTGGAGAGTCTCCTATAATCTTTCCAGGATCTAAGGCCTTAAGAGAAAAGCCAAATCTTATGAGAACTGCAGTAAAATCATGAGATTTGGCAACACTGGAATAGCAACACTAATAACTTCTCCCTGAAACTGCATTAATTGTTGCCTAGTTCTTCCATTAGGAAACTGTGCCCTTAAAAAGGGACATTGCTACCAGGGCTGTTCCTGGGGGATGTCCTTGCACAGTGGCTCCAAGAGAGCTGTACCATCGGGGCACTGGCATTGGTGCAGGAGGTACAGAAGAGAAGATATCCATGTGGATGACCCTAGGAAAACCATGTAGTTTGATTGCAATCCTAGCTCTTTGGAGTGATTAATGGTATATCTACACTGCAATCAAAGCATGTGATTGTGGCAGACGTCATTATAATGGTGGTAGCTCACCTACTGATAGAAGTGAAGCCATGGCAACATGGGCTTCGGAACAGGCTATACAAGCCCACCTGGATGCTGGTAATTTATTAGACAGCTAGCCTGTGCTGAAGCAAGCCAGATGATTTGGGTAAAACTAGACATTTACAACAGTTTTCTACCCTGCTTGTAACCCATTGAGACCCAGAAGGGAGAGGTTAGGCTATATCAGCTCAGTGCAAAAGCCTGGCTACCTTTGAGGGAGGAAACTCTCTGGAAGGCTTATTTGGCTCAATTCAACATCACAGCTATTCATTTGAGCTATTAAGAGGAACAGAAAGGCAAGTTTCTAGAAGCCAGCTTGAGAGCCTAGCTCTGATTGTGCTGCAGAACTTACCCACAAAAAAAGAGACTGTATTAGCCAGACCTGGAACAAGCCTTGGATATGTGGCTTAGAGATAGCCGGGAGAAAGAGATTTGGGGTCTGTTGGACCCCAAAGGAGCAAAGGAACTGCTCCTTTTGTTCTGGTGTCTCTGAGTGCAGAAGGAATCCAGACTTTGTACATTTCTTTGTAAATAAACAAAACTGCATCAAAGAAAATACCAGACTCCATCAATTTCTATGTCCAACTGGAACATCTCCAGGGCACCAAAATGTGACTAGCTGCTTAGGTCAAAAGGGGCAACAATACTTTCGTTACAGCAGCCCATGGCAGCTGCTCTTGATATGTACAGATCTGTCACAGCTGCACATATCCCCCAAATAGCCATTACGTTGTCTGATCCCTCTCAGATTTGCTCATCCCTTGATAATACATGTCATCAACCTGGTATTTAACTTTCCCACTGCATGAGGCTTATCAACTCCATATAAAAACACAAGTGACACAAGCAGTACATTAATTGAATTACAACCCCTTCTCCCCCAAGGAAAGTAACTCTAATAAATGAGCATACTCCAAAGTGACGGGCAAATTTGGTAACAAAAGTGTTCAGTAGGGTTAAAGAAAAAATATGCTATATGGTCCTGGAAACCGTGAAAGGGCAGTCACTGTAAAGGAAATTGTAATGAAACTCAAAATGAAAGCATCAATTTTAGTATGCATGTATGTTTAGCTTTTTTAAACAGACATCAGGGCACTTTTTTTTTTTTAAATTCAACAAGGCATCACTGCAGGATTATCCATGTCATCCAGCATTAGTCTCTATATAGCAATTACAGTGGTTGAACATGGTCATTTAATTACCCTTTTTCCACATTTCCATTCTCTGGTGAATTAGATAAAGTAATTTACTGTGCATGGTATCTGTGATTCTTAATGCAACCTGCAGTGCTATAATTCTACAGATGGGAGTGATTTGCACAGTATGCAGGCTCAGAAATCAAACATTCTTTAATTTTAGCAAAGATACACAAAAACAAACAGATTCTTCCTGTCAGGGCCTGATCTTGCATTCCTATTCACTAGAGATGACATTTTGAGTGCCCCAGCAATAAAGAACTGGACCCAATTGTAGTACTATTGCCTCACTTTGGCAAGGTATCAGGGCAGCCACCTGAAAGAAGAGCTAGTTGAAAATTTTCTATTAACATTTGCTTTCAAATGGAAAATGGATTCTTTGGTAAAATGGAAATGCTTGCAAAAAACGTCGTATGTAATTTTTGAATTCTTGTCAGTTGCTGAAAACAAACAAACATTTTCAGATTTGGGGCTTTTGGTTTTTTTCATCAAAAACCTGAACATTTTTTAATAATTTTTTTTTTGACAGAAAAATGTTTGCTGATTTTTGTGTGGGGGAAAAGTTATTTCTGAACTATCTGTGTCTGAAAGACACGAAGAAAAAGGATGTTATCTGCTTTTCTCTGTGCTATGCAAATGACATACAGTGGGATTTTCAAACGCTCCCATTGATGTTATTGGTGAAATTCTCATTACCATCAGTGAAGGCAGAGATAGGCCAAAGTTAAGTGCTTTAGAAAATCCATCTTTGATGCCTGGAGACCAAGTGCTGCCCTCAGTTACACAGGTGAAACGCCCATTGACTTCTGCCAGATCACACACTCACCAACCAACTTCCTCCTTCCTTTGTCACCGTGATAGTTCGATCTCTCCATTCAGCACATCTCATACCTTCACTGCCGAAGTTTGGATGGTTCCACAAACTATGCTCTCATTGTCATGTATTCCTAGACTCCAAGGCCAGAAGGGATTATTGTGATCATATAGTCTGACCTGCTGTGTAATACAACTTATAGAATTTCCCCTAAATTATTCCTTTGAACTAGATCATATCTTTTAAAAAAAAAAAAAAAAAAAAAGCCCAAAAAAGCCCAAACTTCATTTAGAAATTGCCAGTGATTGAGAATCTGATGCAACCCTTGGTAAATTGTTCCAATGGTTAGTTACCCTCACTGTTAAAAATGTCCACATTATTTCTATTCTGAATTTGTCTAGCTTCAAATCCCAGCCATTGTCTCTTGTTATACCTGTGTCTGTTAGATTGAAGAGTCCATTATAAGTATCTGCATGGGAAACAAATATTTGATAGATGAGACCAATTCAACCCTTAACTTTCTCTTTGTAAAACTAAACAGATTGAGTTTCCCCTAATGTTAATGGCCCCATTCGCCCTGGGATGACATACTGTACCACCATGTGATTGAATGGGGGAGAGGGAATGCCATCTTTCAGCTCACATTGAGGAATACAAGCAGACTATAAAAACTAAATATTCTGAGAAACAGGCCCACATGATTTATCAGATGATTACAGAGTGGAATGTTACAGTCTGTACTTAGCCAAAGGTGTCCTACTGCAGAATTTATTCTATTTTATGTCAGACAAGTCATTGTATTATATGGAAGACCTCCAACCTATCTGAATTCACTTCCTCCCTGCCAGTATCTGAGGAGAAGTATGACACACTGCCTGACACTCACTCCTTTAAATATCTGCTTTGATCAAGCAATCTGAGTGGTAGGAGGAAGTTGACACCAAAAATAAAGGTGAAAAATCCCAAATAAATTGATATTAATATACCTAATATTTTTGTTCAGAATTGTGTGCATCTCTCACGTACAAAGATATACTGACAAAGTGAATTGCATTCTTCCATAGCTATGCCATTGTCATGAACCCAGACACTGAAAATATTTTATAGTTTAAGAAACAAATAGCTGAAAGTAACTTTAGAGCTCTCATTTCAAATTATATTTAATCCAAGATGGATTTTGATTTTCTGATCTTACTGTTTTAAATTAATGACTGTGGAATCCTGCAAGGACTGCAGGATTTGCCTGATTATGATTATTGCACCATCATATCTAACACACAATTCCTGAGATAAAATCCAGGCCTTTTTAAAACTCCCATTCATGTCAGGAAAGCCAGTATTTCACCTGGGGTCAGGATATTTAATCTTGCCACATCACACATTTCTTAACCCTGGCCTGCCACCCACAACCTCTAAAATATAAAAACCAGTCAGTTAGCATGTGTCGAAATAGCATCTTAAATAAGCCTTTTCTGGTTCCATGTCATTACAATTTTGACACAGACAAATTTTTATTTTTTTAAATATCAAAATTTGTTTTTCACTCATACAAAGTAGCACCTAACACAATAAAGAGCAGATATTAGAAACAGCAGCATGGGATCACTTAGCAACTGTGCTTTCACATGAGGGGAAAAGTAACAATTTCTCTCCCTTTATCATATTGGCCTCCTTGAATGGATAGATACAGATTTTGATTTTCACTTGAGGCAGAGTTGAGGGGATGGGATGTATGTGCAAGATAGGGTAGTTCAGAATCAAGCTGAAAGCACCCTCCGAGTGTCCAGATTATGTTACTATTATCAGACAAGAATAACACTGAAATGGAATTAAAGAGGAGAGCACATGCCAGTAATTTAGGGTTTAAAAAAAAGGAAGAAATTTGTGGCTCTGTGTGGCATATACTCTGTTTTTAATTGTTTGAGCAAGAGCCACGAGAACCTTTGTTACATCAGCTGGTGTGCAGAATCCATAAAATTAAATTCCTTGCACCATGTTCTTGTCCAATGGTGTGGAACTATCAACATGGCGTTTGGGCCAGAGACAACAATTCAATGGGGATCCTCTACCTGCCATCCCAGAGTAAACAGTGCCAAATCTGTATTAGTCCCAGATGTTCAGACTCTCCCAGGTGGAGTTCCTGAGTAGCAGATTGGAATTTGCCTCTGAAATAAATACTTGCAAAACATGTGGGTGCACAGCACAGGGAGGGGAGTGGGAATCTAAAATCCAGTAGACAAGCAGACATCCAATTTTCCAAGCCTCAAGGAAAACAATACACAGTGGGTTTTTTTCTCCTTCTCCTTCCCAGCCTGAGCTGCAATTCAGCCCCATGTTATTGACATGAAAAATGACTTACAGTCCCTGTATAGTGGCAACAAAATATCCTTTATCTCAGAGAAAAAACCCACAAGTATTTCTTTTCTCCATTAAATACTATAAGGCTATTTAACATATGGATTTACTCTATTTGCTTTACAGCATCTTCCTACCACAGAATCATTCAAGGCAAAAGATGAAGATATTTGAGGTCATTTTATCCATGCTCCCAGGGCATGTTGGTTCTTCCAGTGCTCTTGTCCAAGCTGATTTGAAATAATCTCAAGTGATAATTATAACAATGGGAGTCCAATGATTTGTGATCGATCGCAAACAACAAATTACTAGTTCTTCAGTAAGAAAAAGGTAGTGTCAAAGAGCATAAAATCTTGTCTTCATCTTCTTTCATTTCCACTAGACTACGTCAGTAAAGCACATAAGGCAATTTATCGTAGCATAATACTTGTTAATAGAGGTTTCATAGCCTTCTGCAATCAGAGAGAATTAATTGGCTCTTGACCCTAGATAAATTGATCCATCCAGGCTAGATGATGATGAGGGAGTGCAGATAAATGTTTTCTAATCTGGAGTGTACCAGCTCTGTGAATGAGAGAAGTCTCAGGATTTTAGAAGACTTTCCCTTTAATATAGATTCATGAAATTTGTGGCTCTGTGTGGCATATACTCTGTTTTTAATCGTTTGAGCGAGAGCCATCAGAACCTTTGGTAATCAGCTGGTGTGCAGAAAGTAAGAGAAGTAAGAGAAGACTCCATCACTCTGTTCAGCTCAGCAATCTAATTTATTTTTAAGCACCTCAGATTTAAAGGTTAGTGATTCAATGCAGTTCTCAGCAGGAATGAGATGTGCAACATATTTAAAAAATATTGTGTAAAGTTTTATTTAAAGAAAAGGTACAATTTAAACATACCTTCCAGCAAACGTAATGGTATGTTTTAGAGGTTAAAGGATTTCCCAGTACTATAGCTAGTCAAATTAATCTCTAGCATAACCTAATGGAAGTAAATGAAGTTACACCAGGGATGCATTTGGATCAACAGATACATTTAGTATAGGCAATATACATCAGTGCCACTGATAGAAATTACAATTGTTCACAGATTTTAAGATCAGAAGGGATCATTAGATCATTTAGTCTGACCTCAACCTTGTCTAATCAGACTTCCGTTTTCCATTTCACATAGAAAGACTGCACCATGTTTTCCATGATCTTGGGATAGTCCTTTACTTTTCCTCCCCTTTCTTCCAAGTTTGTTTGAAAATTTACATTCTCAAATTAGGCAGAACAAAATACTCAAAGAAGATTTGCACAGGTTGGTGTTCTGGTTTACACTGGCATGTGCTCTTTGGCAGTGAGCTTAATGACGGAGGGACTCCTTTCTAAACAGTAGCTGTCTGTTGTCAGATTCTAACTGGATGCACAAGTTTTTCCACAATGGAGACATCCTGAACCTTACTATCCAGTGCCCAACTGCTACAAGTAGCTTTCCTTTCCCAAGAGTTGGCATCTAGGCATCTAGCTGTCCTTTAAAATAATTTTCTATTGAACATCCCAAGAACAGCAATAAGTTGGTCTCTTGGCCAGCTAGCATTCTGGAACTAACTTGACTAGTTCTCAAATTTCCACCATGCTTGGATATGTGGACAAGATCTATCATGTGCTGGTGTTGGTGGGGAGGTTTCAGACATAACTGGTCTTCTGAGTTTCCTATTGACCATCATGTCTGACGTGGGAAGTAGCCATCTTGTTGGAATGTTGTATTTGTGACTCTGGCTGTCCAATAGGACAGGCCATGAGGTTGACTGAGAGACGAGACACAGAGATGGCACTTCCCCTTTCCTTCTCCAGCTGAGATCCTTGGGCACAGCTAGCTCTTGTGCTCACCCCAGTGCAGAAGCCAAACACAGAGCCATGTGCAAAATCAGCCAAAACAGGGCTGAAGTGGCATATCAGCCCTCTGCACAAAGGTGAGCTTCATCCACAGAAAATGGAAGGGGAAATTTTGGCTGTTAGGGCTTCCCAGCCCTTTCTCCTCTCAGTTCCCAGACACCGTTCGCTGGAAAGCAAAGGTCCAAAGTCCAATCTGCAGGCAATCTGTGATGCCTATATTGGGAGTTACACTGACAAGCTCAAAACCATAACTCCAAGCCCTTCACACCACTGGGTTTTATTTTTCTATACACTGATAAAGCTCCCTTCACCTCAATATAGTTCTATAAGCCCATAGAACTCCCTCTTTTCCCTGACCATAGTTCTATGTGCACACGAATCCCCCTCTTCCCCTGACTGTGGTTCTGTATGCTGACGGAGTCCCCTCTTCCCCCCTCCTTCTTCTTGGTAGCCTTAATTATACCTGTAGCTCTCCCCCTCCCCCACTCTTGGTACCACCCCTTTCAGTATATGGTCATGTTCCGTTTTGGGGGGTCTGGGCCTGGGAGCTTTAGTACAACCCCTTTTGTACCTCATGAGAGGGGCAGGGAACGAAGTTACATCTTGGCCATGGTCACTTTATGGTCCTATGTTTATGTTTCTTTTTAACACCTCCCTTCACCTCCATTGCTTTCCCTTGCTTGGCCTTGTCTGGCATCTGTGATTCAGAGCTTTCCCTCATTTGTGCATTCATATATCACAACTCCACTATGCCTTGAAACATTTTAACTACATCCCTTTTCTTTTCCACAGTAATAAAGAAAGCCAATCTTGTTGCGGGTAGGCAAGAGGAACACACAGTCTTTGTTCTTTGCTAACGTGTATCTCAGCAACTTTAGCTTTCAGGCAGGCATGCAGGCCCAAAAATCAGCCACAGATTACCATCTCAGGCAGATACACAGGCCTAAATATTTATATACACCTACATTATGTATTTATATCCTAACATTGGCCCTTAGTCCTAATTCAGGAAAAGTTTCCCAATAAAGTCATTCCTAAGAAAGGACTATATATTGAAGCTTATTCCATGGCAATTTTTTTTTACTATTAGAAGAATATTTAAGCTGTTGATCTAAGCAAGATGAGGATCATATTTTAAATATGAAGCCCCCCATTGCTATTAGCCATCATCTCTTGAAGTCACATCGGGAATCTCTTTTTGCATGGAATGATTTCAGTGGGAGTCTTCTCTTGTCTCCAGTGCTGCATACTTCTAGTTTTTCCAGGACATTTTTACTCCTTATCTCAAGTCTTTCTCACTCTCATTTAATGAATGTTCAACCTTCAGTAAATCAGCATGTGTAACATATCACTGTGTCTCTCCAACTGGAACCCTGCCACTTTAGTGGTGTGGATGTGATGCCAATACATGACACCTGAGAAAAGTGTTCCTAGCTGGTCAGAGCGCATTATTTACAGCTAATTACCTTGCACACATTTGCTGAGACAGCTGAAAAAAAGTGCCACCTATCAGATGCTATTACTCAGGTGTAATAGAATGATCCAGCAGGGAGCTGAGTGCCTTCAATGGGAGTCTCAAGTTCTCAGGAGTTTGTAAGATTGGGTCCTGAGGTATTTTAACATTGCTTGTGGTAAATGGCCTTTTCATGGTAGAGCAATACCTGAGATCTGACCATCAGCATTTCCCTTTTGGCTTGATATTTGTTTTTCTACTCTTTGTTTAAAGATTGGGCCAAATTCAGAGCTGAAGTTGGCATAACTTTACCGTCTTCCAGCCTTCTCCCCTCATGTACTTTACACCAACTTAGAGCCTGAAGTCTTGAACCAACTTACCAGTGTTTAACTTATACCTCTCCCTCATGCATCCCCTCTAGTTTGATTCACTGAGGCTAAGGTAGTGTAAACTGGTATAATTCACACACCGAGGGGCCACAGGAGGAGAATGCAGCAAGAAAAGCAGCTAACAAGGGGGTGTAAGAATGCCTATAATTAAAGCAGGCCATTCCCTACTTTAACATACAACTTATTCTGGCTGCTTGACATTTAAGTGTACACCACTTTAGACTTCTTGACCAATCAGCAAGTGGGGCTAAGGGAGTCTAACTGAGCTAAATTCTGCCCTCATTTACATCCATGCAATCCTTATTCTATCAGATGGGTTGCAAAGGTGCAAATGAAGACCAGCGGGCCAAAGTTATAGTCATTCACACCCATGTTGAGTAGATATTCATTCTGATTTGACAGCATTTTACACCCACCCTGCACAGGTGTAAATGATTGCACAAGCTGCAGAGCAACAGAGAATCAGGCCCCTTTGTTGCACTAAATACCACCTTCTAAACCACCGCTGAACTTAGCCCTATGAGGAGTTCCTTTGGTACATTCCCTTTATTTTCTCCCAGGCTTTCTCTATTTTAGATTCAGGATTGTGGATACAAGAGTGGCTCTGGGTAAAAAGTGCCAAGAGGGCTCCGATGGCACAAGTGGTCAGGAATCAGACTTCATTTTATAGCTCATCAGAAAAGTGATGTCTGCAGTAATAATGTGTCCTTATTGTTAATTTGGTATCAAATCATCGTCTATTGAATGAATACCGCCACTTTGTGCAGGACCCTGGTTTTTTCTGGAAGTCTCCCCTTCAAGGGCTGATCCAGTACGCCATCACTTATCTTGGGAGTTTGACAAGATCACAATCAATCAAGGTGGCATGACAATTTTGTCTACCTCAAAGTATGAATCATACTGGATCACAAATGTGTTATTTTTGTTTCATAGTTAAAATTAGGCTGGATTCGCTTTCACACTGGACTTCAGTGGAGTTTATTCCTGATCTACAGTGGTGAAAGGCCTTGAGCTAGCAAAGCATGTAAGCTTAGGCTCACAGCATGCGAATAGTCCCATTTAGGTTTCAGCCACTTGATTTCAAGGGGAGTGCTCACATACTTAGAGTTAAATGGATGCTCAAGTGCTTTGCTGGATCAGGGCCTGAAGTGAGACCAGTCTCAGACCCTGTACTTCCAGTAGGGGCAGAGATAGCATCTAGGAATTATTGTGTTTGCCTGTGAAATCTATGATTTACATAAGAATTTGTGAAGCATACCTAAAGGGGAAGTTTTGCATATTTCTCTCAGTGAAACTGCTCAGTCATATTCAGATGTACACATTCTTCTTCTGGGGACAGTTGCTGTCTAACACCAGCCATTTCCTGTCTGTTCGTAGAGTATGTTAATATTTTAATACTAACTGCCAGTTTATTTGAATGAAAAACCTTCCTAGTCACAGATTTTCTTGTTGGCATCATATTCTATGAAATTGTAAAAAAAAAAAAAAAAAATCTAAATAAATATGAGTAATGTATTTGGAGGTCTGAGCTTTAATCATTACATAATACTTTTGCTAATGCAGCTTTTAAAACCACTGGGAGGAAGGGTAGGGAGAGAAAAGAAAGAACCTCTGTTTATTAGGGCCCGTTAGTTCCTAATGTAATATCTGCACAACTTAATAACCCTATTCTGGTTTGAACATTGTTATTCAAGTATCGCCTTTAGATAGACATTGTAGTTCCATCCATAGGTGCACAGTGATAGGGAGATTTGTTCATTCACTAGTAAATGATGACAAAAAAGGTATTTCTTTATAAACACACACAATTTTTGTAACTTAGCAAAGCACATTAGCATGTGCTTAACTTTAAACATGTGGCTAGGCCTTTGCTAAAGCAGGGTCAAAATGATGCGCTTATTTGTACTTTAAGCTAACTGAACAATTACTAAAGGCTGATCTGAGGCAAAGCAGCCAGAACCCAAGGTGAGGAATTAGCCCACTGTGTTGTATACCCTGTGCATTCTCATAAGTAAGATATATTTACCATGTTCTTGATGCAAAGTGTCCCCACATTGACTCCTGAAGCTTCCTGCCAATACAGTGTGTCATGAGAAAGCGTTCAGACATAATACCCTGGTGAATAAATCATATCTGAAAAGGAAAAGCCAGAACTCAGACAATCCAGTCAATTATTATTAATTACCTAAAGAGAATGAACCTGAAAATATTATCTTGATTATTGTACAGTAGCTACCACCACTGCTCTTTTGGGTCACTCGGTGAAGGTGTTGCAGGGGGGTGGGAGGAACACCCTGAAATAGTTATTTAAAAAAATAATGAATTCTAGAAGTTCCTCTCTGGCTTTTAATGAAATGTTGAATGACAGTCAGGTCTTGTATTAAATTCTTCAATTGATTAAGAAAAAACAGAGGAGAAAGTGACATTTCCTGGGAAATGTTTTTGAACACCCATCAGTTCAACTGATTCCAATTCTTGGGGTTTATTTTAGGCTTTGATATATTCATGTTACAAGTGTGCATTCATCTAAGACCATAAGTTCATTTCAGTTGGACAAATTTGTCCCTGAGGTAACTCCATTTAAATCCATGAAATTATACTGGTCCAACTTCAGCCTAGCAGTCTTTAACTTACTGGAAGTCCTATATTGTATTCCTGGGCAAAACAGACAGCCAAAAGAAAATATGAAACTGTTCAGCAGGGGAGGAGAATTCCCAGAAAGGGGAAGGTGGGAGGAGAATTCAAAACAAAAATTATATCTCTTTAAGAAGTCTCAGGAAGGGAGCAGTCTCTGCAAAAGTTCATGAGGCTCTTACCTCAGAGCCACACTTCTAAGATCCCATATTTAGAGTCAGCAAAACAAGGTCGCTGAAGTCTATTTCAGATAATCAGTGAAGAGAGGCTGCTATTCACAACTGCCCACATGATCTTTAATGCATTTTCTTGGTTACTCAGCTTCCTCTTCCTTCCTGTTTAAATAGGTCTGCCCCAGGATGGCGCAGACGACTCCTTGATTACACCCAGGCTCTTTTGGTTGTGAGCTCCCACCTGTCCTTTAAAGGGGTAGCACATTCCCTCACAGGGAGCCTATAAGCATTTCGTGATTCCCTAATTTCTTTTTATTTATACAATATTATTTACTTTCAACTAAGTTACTATATCTGTTTTGCAAGAAGGACAGAAGGTGGAAAAATAATGTGAATGGTGGAGGAAACTGAAAATAAAAAACAGAAACCAACTGATTTGGAGATTTAAAAAAAATAAGATTTTGCTGAGTGTCAGTAATTAATACAAACTTAAATAAACTAACCTGTTCACACTGCCTGACAGGAGGAACTCTGGCTTTACTGGAAGAATTGCTATTTCTAATCCAGGCAAATGGTGACATTTTGGCAATAAGAAGTGTTTGTGATGGAACTGATGGTGTGTTGTTTCCTGCTTTCAACATTCATATTTAGCAAGCAATGTAGACGTTCCTGAAGGAATGAACTCAAAGTTCTAAAATCGATTTCACTCATTCATCTCTCCATTAATAACATATTAATCTCTGTAGTGCTTCTGCAGCACCCTGGCTTCAAGAATCTCACATGAACTATGTAAACATTAAATAAAAGTAATTGTGCCAACCAGGGCTGCCCTCAACACAGCTGTCAGGGAGCTAGTTATGGGCTTTCAAATTCTCAGGCTGGTGTTTTGCCAATTCCAGGCAGTTTAGAGAAGCCTGCTTTCATCTACAGAGCCAGTGATGGCCCCCAGGGAGCTGTCAGCCAGATGGGGATTGGCAAAATACAGTACACTCTGGCCACATGCCCTTCAGTGCCCAACACACTGAGAGTGGGAAGTGTGGGATAGAAGTCAGGCCAGCTGTGATCTCCCTCACATGAGGAATGCTCAGCTGACTGGATCCTGCTGCTTTCTGGCCCCTGTGCACCGCTATATTTAGGGATCTCTATGGTTGCAGATTTGGCAGCATCCTCTGAACTGTTCCTGGTTGTCACTTATGTATTTAGTAAAGGCAAGTCTGACCAAGCAGAAATGACTATTTCCCCCTCCCCCCTCCATCCACAAAAGCCAATCCAAATCAGAGTTTCTCTTGGTCAAAGATCCTATGATCCCACAGTCCTAGCTTTTGAAGATTTTCAGAAGAATTCAGTAAATTAGAAATTAATCTCTGAAAAAAGAATCTTAAATTTGTAATATTGATTTTCCCATTTTCTTTATGGGATCTTTGTAATGATTTTGTCGGGATATTTTGATGCAGAATTGCCTGTTTGAATTGCTGTACATTTTTAGTTTTCTTATGGGAATTCATCTTCCCTCAGGACAGGGATTTACACTTGTATAGACCATATCGATATGGAAATTAATCCTCCTTTGATTTATTCTTGCATGTAGGTTTATCTACCATTATGGTCTAATCCTACAAAAGTGTGTGTGTGTATGTACATGCGTACGTATGTACCTTTGCTGGATTAGGGCTTTAGGACTCATCAGAAGCCACTATGGAAGACACCAAACACTAAATAATTCTGAATGCACTTCTTTTTTAAAACCACCACTATTGATTGTTGCTTGGCATACCATTGTAAGAGATGAACTGAATCCTCCTTCCTCCACTGTGAAAATATGGGAGAAATACATGCAGTTATTTCATGTAATGGTGTAGCTTGCTACTATTATGCATTTAAGGCTGAAAAAAAGTTAGAAAAAAACTAAAAATGTTCTTTTTGTACAAAGCTTTTCATGGAATTTTTCAACAACAAAATGAAAACATTTGACTTGGGAGTATTTTTCTCCCTTACTCTGGAAAAAGAAAAAGGGATAGGAGGAAGAATCCCCAAACAACTGAAAGTTAGACCAGTAGTAATGTGTTTGGATCAGATGTTTCAGGAATTTTATCCTCCGAATTCCTTTACTCCCCCAGATTTCACTGGGAGAAGAATGAGGGCATTTAAGAGAGTGACTTGGAATGAAGGATTTGCTGGTAGGAAGGTGTTTGTACACTTCTACTTTATATTTATGAAAAATGAGGTGATAACATTTCTCCTCTTTTGTATACATTTTATATGGCACTTGTCTTTTGTACGCATGAATTGACTGATAGAGCCCCCTCCTCCCAAAAAAAGTATGACTACTTGATTCAGTCATCTTTGACTATATTGTCTAATAAGGAAAGGATACTGGGATCCAATCAAACATATCCATAAATCTGTTTGCATGCTACAGAGTAGTAGCTGTCTGATGTTGAATATTATTGTATTTGAGTAAGAACTCTCCTTTGCATAAGGCAGCTTTTCCTTCTGATCTTCATTTTAGGTGTAGGACAGTCCATTGACATGGAATAGATAATGAAGTCACAAACTCTGTATTGTGTCTGCATGACAGGCACTCTTTTAACAGAAATGTCTTTCAGAGAGCAAGTAAATGAGGATTGTTTGCAAATGATTGGTGTAAATGATTGGCCATAAAAGAAAATGCCTCATTGGTCCCATCTATAATATATATATATATATTACACTTGTACAGATACCAAAGAAAGGCTCCAGTGTAGATACTCTGCACTGGTTTAAGCATAAGTTTGCACTGGTGCAATTTGATCTTGGTAAGTAATTGAAATCAGTTGACTTCAGTCGTTGGCTCAGATCCATAAGCAGGAGATTAAGGTGGCAGCAAGGCCAATGAGTTGATACAAAGAGTGTGTGCCTCTGAGTCACATGCATGTTAGTCCTTCAGAAATCTTGTGAGGGACCCATGGCAATGCACACATGTGCTCTCAGTTATACCCATTGAAGCACATTGAGTTTACAGCTTTACATAATCAGATGCTCACTACACCTTCTGTTCTATTGGAAGGGGATAGTTAGAGGTAGCAATGATTTGGCAGACACAGTAAGTATTTAATCCATATTTAAGCTGGTACTTACACATGAGGGAGAAAAAATGCTTAATTCTTGGTGTTAAGATCTGAGTTCTTAATTATTTTGTTACTGGACATAATCTAGAGCAAAATAATAAATAGGACTTGTCATACCGTTAGTCATAAGTGTTTTTTGGAAACATTATAGTGTCCATATATTACGAAATAGCAAATATCTTGCACATAATGAGAATATTTTGTCTGGCCAGCTTAAAGCACTTAATAGCTATTAAGCCATAAAACACACCTATGGGTGACTGGTATTTTGCAAATGGGGAAACTGAGGCACAGAAGTGTGCCATTTGCTCAATGGCACATAACTCAGTGGCAGAACTGTAAACAGAACCCAAAAGAGCTTGCTCTTGGTTCGCCCTCTGACCACTAGAAATACGTTCTTTCTCTCACAAGATGTGTCGTTACAGCTGCTCTCATTTCTCATATTTTCAGTGCCTTTTTTTTTCTAACTGCAAAATACATATAGTTGAGCCATAAACTACCCGAAAGGTATGTATTGCAGCAGTTCTTCCCCACCTATATCTGTGAGACAAGCATTTGGAAAGATTAACAAAAATACCAAGTCCATTGCAGCATGAATTAACTGGAAAAATAGACCTTTAAAAGTGTTCAAACATAAGGAAACATTCATTTTCATACTTTTCACATGCTATCTCCATCTGTACTCCCACATCCTCCCCATACAGAAGAGTTTAATTTGCATCAAGGGAAGTTTTTCCATTCCTGTGAGAGACAGCTATGCTGAGACTTTCAAAGCTCCCTAGGAGATGGGGATACTGAATTCCTATTATTTTCTAAGTATTCAAATCTCTTATAGCGGCTTTGGATGATTCCCCCCTCGTCCCCCCAAAAAATCTATCCCCCCACAAATCCATTCCTCCTTTAAAACTGGTTTGAAAAGTACTGATGGAAAGGGTTACATAAGCACTAGACCATTATTACTTAGTGAACTACATCCACATACATACACCCATAGACTGACCAGCTAGCAAGTGTGAAAAACTGAGCCAGGTGGTGACGGGTAATAGGCACCTATATAAGACAAAGCCTCAAATACTGGGAACTGTTCCTATAAAATTGGGACAGCTGGTCACCCTATACACCAGTTAAGAAGAAACCAAGCGCTCACAACTAAGGTTGCTGTAAGTTGCAGTTATCCAGGGTATTGCTGTAGTGGAAAGGATCTCGGTGCCTGGAATCAGGCCCAGGGGCAGGGAAACCCCCAGTGACTGCTATCCTGACAATGGGCTAGGGGGGCCATGCCAGACCTGTCAGGGAAAGGATGGAGGGAGAGAGGAGGCCACATGCACCTACAAGGAGAGTAGGAGGGTCAGGCCCGGCTGAAAGCCAAAACTGTCCCTGTGGCAGCTAGTCAGAGCTCGAAGGGGAGGGTGCTTCATAAGAGCAATGGTCCATCTAGCCCAATGTCCTGTCTTCCCACAGTGTCCAGTGCCAGGTGTTTCAGAGGGAAGGCACAGCACAGGTGACCCAGCCCCATGGGCAGGAACTGCTCCCACGCTCTGCAGCCCCGGCCTCTGGGCTGCCTCCCTTCCGGGGCTTTGATCCCGTGACCTACCGTGACAAACTTTCTCCTCTGTGCGCCAGGCAGGGCGGGAAGGGGTGAGGAGCTGTCCCAGGTGCTGATGCGTCCGCCTGGCCCCAGCGCACGTGGCCGGGCGGCAGGGAGCGGGTCGGCCGGCGCTGGCCGCAGCGCAGAGCCAGGAGCCGGCGAAGGAAGCCGCGTTCCCGGCCGCCCCTGGCCGGGGCAGGCGAAGGGCGGGGAATCCAGGGGCTGGGCCGGACCCTCCGCTTGCTTCACCTTGTAAAGCCGGCAAAGGGAGCTGGCTGAGGGGCGTGGCAGGGCGGGGACTGCAGACCCGGCAGCAGCAGAGCAGATCCCCGAGCCGCGGAGGGCACAGCCGGGGATGAGCACCGGGGACTGGTCCTTCGGGAGCGAGGCAGCTGCTGCTCCCCCCCACGCTGGCTTCCCCATGAGGCTGAAGTTAAGCGGCCTGGCCGCGCTGGGGGCCCTGGCGGGCACGTTCAGTTTCATCTCGCTGGTGGTAGCCCTGGGGACGGACTTTTGGTACATCATCGATGCCTCCAGACTGGAGCGCTTCAGCAACGCCACGGCAGCGCTGAGCTCCCACTCCGGCCTCTGGAGGGCCTGCAGAGGTGAGTGCGCCGCCCGCGGGGCAGCTGGAGGCAGGGCCAGGGGGCAGCAGCCCCCAGCGGCTGGGAGCCTCGCACCGGAGCAGGGGAGCTAGACGCAAATTTCCCCCTTGCACTAATGGGGTGGTGTGTCCAAATCCCTTACACGGCTTTGACTCCTCTGACTCCTGAAAGGGGGGCTCCTTTTCCACGTTAACGAAAGGAGCTTTATTAAATACACACAGTACCGGGGTATTGTTACGACAATTGGCACAGACTAATGAATACAGTGAGCAACATTAAAAAGCATCTGTATTGAGGTACTTTAGAAATCTCACCACTTGGTTATTTGGCATATATAGCAGTTGAGCTGCAGGAACTAGGCACAACAGGCGATGAAGGATGAAGATCAAGAGGCTATGAAGCTTTCTAGCCTCTTTGAGTTAGCATAATTCGGTTTTTCCAAGAGGCTGTCTTAGCTTTTACAATAACACTATTCAAAACAAGTGCAAATACCTATTTTAGGTAAGTAAAACTTTTTTTAAAAAAAGTCATATATTTTCATCATAAATGTAACAAAAGTTAAGGAACAAAATGACAAGGCATCACACTCTGGATTAAAATGTCAAAGTATGGGTTTGGATGCTTGGGGTTTCACACAGAAAAACAATTAAAGGCAGTTTTGCCTTTTTCTTTAGATAAAGGAATAATATGAACTTGAACCCAAAATGGTAAGATTTAAAATGACTAAACAATATTGTAAACAATATTTATATGCTAAATTTAATCTTGGAGCATATTTTAGAGCCATGGTCTATAATGGAAATCTGATAAACCTCTTTGCTGGCGTGATAGGAATTTCCATTCTATTTACCTTCTCCTGACATGCAAATCACCATGATATCTGAATTAATTTAAATTTAAAAAAATCACAGAATTAAACTGAAACAGTGTCTAATGTGTATCAAGGAGAAAGGATGTTGCCTTGATATGAAAAAGTGTTCAGGTATGATTGTCAAAAGCATCAGGGTTGACCTTTGTTTCCATTTAGTAAAATCTTGGCACCATTGAAATCAATGAGAGTTTGGCTCCGCTGAAGTCAGTGACAAGGATTTCACTCAGTGGGAACACAGTTAGACCATTACTGCGTGCTGAAATTCTCACTCTTATTCTGTGCACATACAAGAATAACTAACTGATTAAGGGGAGGACATAGTAGGATCTGCATGTACATGTTGAGGAGAATAAACACTGAAGTCTTCTATTTTCATTTGCAATACAAAACTTTGCATACTTTTTCCCCCTTTCTCTATCAGTTAGGAGCAAATGCTTCCCTTTGATGAACCCCTTCTGGCACGAGAACATAAACATCACTGCTTCACACAAACAACTGTTAAGTGAGTAACTTTTATATTATTTGCACATCTTCATCCTCCTGCATCATATGGGGTGAAAGCAAGGACCCATGTCTGGGCTAGACTGTAAGCTCTTTGGGGCAGGATTTTCACTAGATAGCACCTAGCATAATGGGGTCCTCCTCCCCGAGCAAGGTCTTAGGACCTGTCACACAGAAGTAATGTTATCAATAGCTCAACTGACTTCAATCAGTGTGTTCCTAATACATTCAATGGGAGCAGGATTGGGCCCAAGAAGTGATTGTGCATCAGTGTATGACCTGCAGGTATCTTCAGTACTGATAATGGGATGTGTGCAGTTTAGGGCTCGATATTGCAAGCTGCTGAGCACCTTGTGTGAGGTAACAAGGACTCTCAATTCCCACACGAAGTAAAGAGTTGGCTGTTGCTCAGGATGAAAGATCTACTAGTGATCTTTTATGATTAGCAAGTATTTCTTAACCTCTGACCTTGGATAAGTCAGTTCTGTGTGCCTCAGTTTCCCTGCCATTTAATCCTCATTAAGTGCTTTGAGAACAACAGATGAAAATAAAACCACACCTCATCATTAGACTTATGAAGTGGATTAAGCAAAGAAGAAAATAAAACCACACCTCACCATTAGACTTATGAAGAAGGATTAAGCAAAAGTGTTTTTGTACCTGGCACTGGCCACTCCATCTATCTGCAGAAATACTGCATTGTAAGATATGGCTGATTGGATCGGCATTTCTCTTCTGCTGCTTCTCCTCCACATTGAAACTTCCCCAAATGTTTCTTTGGGGGCTGGAAAACCACAAATAGCAGCATGGCTCCCAAGTGAACCATGCTACCCCAAAAGAGGGAGCAGTAGTGCAGAGTCACAGAGCTTGCCCACAAGCTTTATTTGGCCTGACAACTGTGGGATTTCCTAGTGAATCTCGTGCCCTCTGCAAGTTGAGAAGACTATGCAGCCTGTCTGTTCTCCTTATGGGCCTAATCCTGCAAGGTGCTGAGTGGCTCCAATTCTCACCAACTTCATTTTCACCTTGCAAGATTAGGCCCTGAGCAGACTGGGAAGTTACAAAACCCTTCCTCTTTCCCATCCACTCCAACGATCTGAAGCCAGCTCCACGAGATGAGAGTTTTTTTGGCCTGTACACAAGTTCTTGGGTATGCTGAGAGGGTGAGAGATGGCCTGGAGCGTGTGGCTGTTGGTATGAATAACAGACAGCATTCTTGCCTTTGGTACCCTACGGAAAGACCTACCACCAGTTGTTGATTGTTACCATTAAAAGTAAACATCATGGCACTGAAGACAAAGTGGTAACGCTTCTACATATGGCAGGGAAGAATGTTTGGTGATTGGAAAAGAAAAGATAAGTTGTGGGTGAATAAAACAATAATTGCCTTTTTTTAAATGTCAGATGTTTCTCCCTCTGACCTACTGTTGTTTGATTTAAATTGTATCTTAAAGTGCAGTTTTCTTCACAGAACGTTAGATGCTTTTTTTAAACAGCAGATTTAGGCAGGATGTCTAAAAAAATCCCATTGAAATAAAGCAAAAGACAGAGACAATATTAACTAGATTAGTTTTCCATATTTTGACATTCCAGTTTGCACTAAATTCCTCTTATGAGTGGGAATTTGGGCTCAGTCCTGCAGTCCCACTGAGCCTGATTCTCCACTGGCGTGCACCTTGTGTGGCAATTTATACCCCCACAAAGCAACTGTAAATTGGGTCTGCTCATGCTAGTCATTTTGCATAGACGTAAATAACTATGAAAAGTACAGGCAGGGGAAGATCAGGCCCCTTGACATCAGTGGGAGTTTTTAACCTGAAAAAAGATTGCATATTGTTACAGCTCTGTATTTTTCAGACATGTGAAATAACATGAAATGAAAAAAAAGGTATTAAAAACATTTAAAAACTCACCCACAACAGCATCATGACTGGGGTGGTGGGCAGCTGGGTCAAATTTTGAGTAAGTGGCATTGCAACCTGGCACACAGGGTCACAATGACTCTCAGATGTGTCTCAGCTGCATCTCTGTCATGATGGAGGGATGGGTCAGGTCAAACCTGAGTGACACTGCAATCCTGCACACCAGGTTGCAACTCCCAGAGTAGGGAGCTGGGTCCAGCCCTGTTAGACCTTTGTAGGTTTATTCTGCAACCACTCACCAGGGCATGACCCAACCCCACATGGATAAAATGACGTAACACAAAATTCCTGAAAAATAAAATGAAAAATTATAAAAAATAAAGAATTTCACAGAGCTCCACACATAGCTTCTTCTCCTACAAAATGTTCAGCTGGCATCTATGTTGGGTCATGGGTTTGGCAGCATGCACATTAAAATTAGGAATATACTTTGGTGATCTTAACATTTCAATTCTCCTAAGCCCCTGCTTGCTGCAAGCTACAGAACAGATAGATAAAATATCAAGAGGTACCATTTGTCTTTGATACAAGTTTGTATAACTGGAATTAGGCCACACACATTTTATGAATGGCTTGCATACTCCAGCTTGGGAGATGCTATTTTCAAAAGTGGGGCATGGTTATCTTTCATGTGCAGAAGCTGGGGGAGATGCAGTGAGGATACAAGCAGTCATCTTTATTTTGCAACCACCTGAAATATTCCCAGTGTTAATGTGGTGCCAAAAAGTCTTTCCCCTATAAAGCAGCACTGTACAAAAGTAGATCAGTGATCAGCAAAGTCCAATCAGATGATCTATTATAATGGCACACATTGGCCACAGTAAGAATCTGTAGCGGTTTCCACTCACCTAGACCTGTAAAATGGTACTTAGTGGGCACTTGATTACACAGTAAGAGAATGCAATTATTCAATGCACCTCTCTCTCACTCTAAGGATGAAGCTTTTACAGAGCTAATGTTCCATTCCTACAGCTGTTATAACACAAGCAATTCCCATTTCAGTTCCCATTCCCAATTTCTCATCCATTGTCCCACGGCTCCCATCTGATGTTTGGCTTCACCTCCTGCCTTCCCAGGTTGTATTTGTGTCACCACAGGCTGAAGCAGATTATACTTAGATGGGTAAGGGTAGCAGGCAGGCATGAGGTATCCAGGGTGTGTGAACTTGGAGATATGGGCCTGATCACATGTAGGGAGGAAGCTGGATAGGCCTTGTACATATTACTTTGCATAAGATCCTTCAAAACCTAGGGCCAGTTCTCAACAGACCACCTCACTAAGTGGCTCATTAGCTGTTTCCTTGAATGGCAGCTCCACTGCTCATAAATTTAAATACTGACTGTAAATGAGAACATGACAGCAAAAACCCGAGGTGCTCTTATAGCAGGGGAACTAATGAAGGATGGTGTCTCAAAATTCAGTGTGTAGCAAATACCCCATCTCAGAATTCTGAGTGCATTTCAAGGTGATTCAGCAAGTACCCAAAGTCTTTGCTCACGGTTCCTGGCATTTGTAGAAGGAGCGAAGTGGTCAAGTAGTGTTTCAGTTCTGACTGTTTTAGGATGGCCCCCCTCTGCCCCACCCATGGGCCTTCCATTTCAGATTGAAGACAATAGTTTTGTCCTGGGTGCAGATGAACCACTCTAAAAGCCCAAGATCAAGAACCCATGTATACCCTGGCCATCTGGACCCAAGTATGACAGCAAGGATTCTGGTTGCTGTGGGTTTCCAGTGTAGCAGGTTGGGAATTCATCAACAGCTTGAGTTTAATAAAAATAGCATTTTTAAATCTAACATAAAAACAAATAAAGCACCAAGTGCAGTAAGCCTCATGTTATTGAGATTACACTAGCCTATTATTACCTATGTTGCAAAAGCAGCCAGAGCACCCATTTAGGATTGGGACCCCAGTGTTTCACCATAGGTACAATGCAGACATGCAGGTAGACTGAGTCCCAACCCCAAATCTCTACATTTTCCATTTTCAATATGCACAGATATCTGTATGGACAAAACAGGTTTCATTGCAGCTGGCAGGGGGAAGATGGAGGTTGTCAGCTGCACAGGAGATGTGTGCGGGGGCTGGGTCTTCACACTTTGGAAGGCATAGGTGGCAATTTGGGGATTGTAGGATAAGCAAAGTGATTGGCTGTTGGCATTTAAATGAGGATTTACAGGAAATGTCCCTTTGAAGTGAACTGGACAGTTGACACCTCAGTTCTGGTGTCTCAACTATTTTAGGCTGTTGTCAGATCCAGAAAGGCAGTGTACTGGTTGGACCTTGATTCACATTTGGGAAGTTATTTTCAGAGTGTGCGGGCTAGAAGTGTAGTGTAATTTAGCCAACTAAGTTTAGATTTCAGAGCACAATTCTTCAGCAAGAGCTGGATTCTGCAGCCACAGAATCGTATAACACATGGAGCTCTGCTTATGATTAGACAAGTCTTGTCAGCTTGGAAACAAGGAAAATACGTCTTCAAAACAGTCAGAAAATGGGAAAGAAAGAGGGAATAGAGTGGATATGAATAAAAATTGGATTTATAATTATGGTTTAGATTCTAATTCTATGGTTTAGAGCCCCAGAGGATATTTGCATATCTCAAAGAATAAAAGCATTTTTCATTCTAATTCAAATTCTATTTCTAGAAAAAAATGTAGAATGGCCACTAACTTACAGAATGGCTTACATATTTTTCATGGACAGTAGCAGTTTACTTAGAAATGACACGCTCATTGGTTTGCATGGTGAAAGACAGCTCCGAATGACTCAGTTGGATAAAGGTTTGGTTAAAATATAATACGAACTGAGTTTAGAGGTTTCAGTGCAATTAAATGTTATGCCTGCCTTTGTGAAGTACATTTATTTGGGCTCCACACAGATGCTAGAACTTGGCTGTAATAAATATAGTAGTTGGTTCAGATTTGACTTAGTTACCCTGAACTGGTAAGATTGGCTGATTAAATGAATTTGAAAACATTTGGATACAGAATCATGTGTGTTTTTTTCTAAGACTGTTGTTGAGTCAACTGGATAGGCTAACAGCCTCTTATAAAATATGCCAAGGGACTTTTAATGAGCTAAGAGGGTCAGAACTTCAGTTTTAAGTCATCCCAAAGAATAAAAGTGATCAAATTATTCTAAAAAAGGCAGTTTTCTTTTCACATACAAATGGTATATTTGTCACTTTAAAACATCCTATCAATAGTTTACCCGTTGTTTCTAGGAAGTCATGTTTAGGATAAAGTTAGACCCTAATCTACAATACTACAGAGCCATATTCTAAGCAGGTTAGGAAACAAGTGGGTTAGATCTTGGATTCCAATACAGTTAGAGTAGTTTACTTTTCTGAAGCGGTTTAGTGAAGATAGACTTAAGTTTGGGGGTTGGGCTAACTCACATAAATTTCTTAAAACAACCCTAATCTCATTTTTTAAAATTAATGCCTTTTAGGCTCCGTACATGTTCAAAGCAGTCTCTCTGCCATTGTAACAGTACAAGTAATGCATTTATTTCTTCATTTATGGAGATATCAGTATCTGAGATATGTATTCAAGGTAAGTGATCCGTTAACTAGAGATGGGTGATCCCAGTCAGAGAAAAGGAAAGATAGCTCCAAATTCTAGAGCCTCAGTTGATGTAAGATTGATTTCAGTGGAGCTCCCACAATTATCAACCAAAGGTTTGGCCCCTAATTTATATCTGGTTAGAGGTTCATTAAACTTACCAAAATTATTCAGCACACAGAAGATTTAGAAGCTCATAGTGCCTAATGTTAACCTCCTGCAATATTTTACAAGTATATACAACAGCTGGATTACCAACTGACAAGTTTTGCAGGTGACATCTGTGCATGCAAATAGGTGTATATGTGATCACATCTGGGGTTTGAGCAAATATGCATTTCTGGAGGATGGATACAAATCAGGCAGAAGGCATGCATTAAACCTGGTGACACATACATCCCAGGAGACAATAAACCTCTGACTGCTTGACCTTACTATTTTCAACAATGCTTCCAGGGCTTTGTATTAGATTTATTTTGTATTAGCATCTTTGAGCTCCTTTCTAGGCTTCTGCATGGTATAACAGTTTCCTTTCACTAGGAATGGGAATTTACAAGCATTGCTTTGTTCAGTGCAGATTTAAATCCTGCCCTGTATTAGTATCAGGAACTATAGACTAGATTTATTTAATTGTACCTTTTAGTGCTTTTGATAATGAAAGTCATGTAAGGGGAGCACTGGTGAGGGATCAGCAAGAGTGTTCTATCCAGTTTTGGGCACCACACTTTAGGAAAGATGCAGACAATTTGGAGAGAGTCCAGATGAGAGCAACAAAAATGATAAATTTAAAAAAACAAAAACTCTGACCTGTAAGGAAAGACTGAAGAAACTGGGCATGTTTATTCTTGAGAAAAGATGACCGAGTTGAGGTAATCTTCAAATATATTAAGGACTGTTGTAAAGAGGGTGGTGATCAATTATTCTCCATATACATAGAAGGTAGGGAAAGTAGTAATCTGATTGACCTACTGAAGGGGAGATTTAGGTTAGATATTAGGAAAAGCTTCCTGACTATAAGGATAGCTAGGTACTAGACTAGGTTTCCAAGGGAGGATGATGGGCATTGATGGTTTTTGAGAATGGATTAGACAAACAGCTGTCAGGGATGATTTAGGTATATTTGCCCATCCCCTCACGCTGAGGCAGGAGCCCTACATGTCTATGACTGTGGAATAAGTCTTAGGTTATGAAAGTCTCTTCTTGTGTCAGGGGTTGAACTGGTAAAAATAAAGCAGTGATGCTTTCCTAAGATCCATCCACAAACCTGCTTCTGCAGAAGCCAGATGCCATGTACAGCTGATTGGGTTATTAAGATCTTCACAATCTAAAGCCCATTGATGTCAACTGAGACACTCCCATTCACTTCAATGGGATTTAGATCAGGGCCAACAGGATCATCCTTCATGTGCTTACAGCAACAGTGACACATTTATCAAACACTGAAATCTAAATTATAACAATCAGGCTTCAGAGTTACCACGTAGAGACTGTACAGGCACAGTTCAACCCCACTTCTTAAATAGCCCCTTTCCATACACATCGCTCATCACAGGGATTCATCCTCACAATGCTAGAAAAAAAACTCCCAACACCTAGCCAAGCCTGGAGAAAATCATAGGTAGTGCCTGTCAGCCATTACCCATTCTAGGACCTAGCTCTAACAGAAACATTTTAAAGTAGAGCTGCACCCAGATATGAACACCCATGAGCTCTGGCAATGTGGGGCTCTGGATCTGAAATTAGCAGCCTGGGCTCATCTCTAAGATTCTGTCTCCCACAGGTAGTGGGCACAGCATGCCCATTCCATATGGAAGACATAGATTCAGTAGGACAAAGAATGAATATAAACCGCCATGTGAGAGAGAGAATGCAGAGATGTCTCACTCTGTGATCCTCCATCTCAAATATCCTTTCACAGATCAAAGCTCTCTTAGAAGGCAACATTCTTACTCACGAAGCTGCAGTGCTCTGAAGTGTCTCAAAGTGTTCAGATCCATTTTTTGCGTCACTTTTGATTTCTGGATGGGTATGGAACTGGATGTGTCAGGAAGACCTGGGAAAAATCTGTGCACTTGGCATGAATGAGAGCAGGTGTACTGGTGAAAGTGGGAGCACGAAGAGTCTTAGAATTCCTTCCCCCAAATTTCTAATAGTTCATGCTTCCTAATCATTAGTTTCATTTAGGAAGGGACTCTGCATATTGTCTGCTTCAGACACAGCTGCTGAGTCCTGACAACTTGGAAAAATTGGGTGCACAAGCTAAATCTGTCTGTGCTACCAGCACCATTATTCAGGTAATCACCTCATGTCTTGTTAACCTTGATACTATGAGAAATCATTTTTCACATGGTTAAGCTACTCAAGCAATTTATCTAATGGAACTGACACAAGCCTACATTTTCTTCTACATTAGGCTTCCATTTCCTCTTTCCACTGTCCTCAGCTGAGTGTAAGAGGAGCACCATTTTCCCTCCCACCTCCAAATTAAACACATTATGGGATGTTTATACATTCTTCCAAAGCAGTGACAACTGTCAGAATCAGATACTGGATGAGAAATACTAGACATTTGTTCCTGTATAGCAATTTCTAAAATTCCTCTCAACTGGAGATTTGAGTTTTCCTCTGCTCAACTTATAGCAGCACTTTGTGGTAGTGGTGGAAGAGAAGAACTCATTCATGCCTTTTCTCTACATTAACTCTTTCTAACTTTAGAGAAACTGATAGTTCCTTTTCCTACAGTTTTTTACTTTGGGGCATGGACATAAGCTTGTTGGTCTTGTATGGAGAGTGCAAAATAAATTGCGCGTTTAGGCCCATCTCTGCAAGAATGTACTTCGTCAACAGTAGCACAGGATGTGGCAGTAGATGCAAACATCTCAATACAAAGGCTTATAGTTATAGTGCTTCCCAAAAAAGAGTCATTATTAGTGGCTGATATACAGATCACTTAGTTTACCTAACAAGATGTTTACTGGAGCACAATGATTACAGACAGAAGTTGAAAGCGAATATTGTAGCCAACTGGTATTGCAAGGAGAAATTCAGGTACATTAATCAGGATACAATTACATAAGTGAAAACTAGTCAGGGCACTCTGACTATTAGAGAAGTCTACCATGGAATCTTTAATTCTCACAAGTAGCCAACAGTTTAGGTTTAAATTAAATCTGAAAGACAAAACTCCTGGCAGTTAGCTACCTTAATACTTCAGAATGGAAAGGTTGTTCTGCAACACATGGGTATTGCTTCCCCTTTACAATAGAATAAAGGAAAGCACTAGAATTAAAGATCCATTTGTCATGTCAGGTAGTAACTAGAGTCCTGTGGCTACCTTTAGGTTTAAACAGCACTTGCCAGTGAGTCTCCTTTAAAAGGTATCAGCTCTCAACCAAAAAATCTGTCCTAACGTGATTTCCTATGTCAGGTTTGGGAGGTGATCAGACAGAGAGGAGCTGCCTTCATGGTGGATCCAATGAAGCTCTCACAAACAAGAGAGGCCCCCATTAATTTCAAAGGGACTTATATCAGGCTCTATGAAAGTAGCTCTGCCATTTGTCAGCAGGAGAGGCCTTGTTCCAAATGAATTTAACAGCAAAGATCAGATTCTGCAGTGACCAAAGTCAGATGCAGAGGGAGAGAAGTGTGTGCATTCCAGGAACATCGGAATGACAACTGGGTCCTTGTTTTCAAATAAAGAGGTTTGGGTTTTTTCCTACAATGAACGAAGAATTTTATTGGGAAAAATTTAACTTTTGGAATTTCTCTCATGACCATGAAAAAATATTGGAAATAAATTTTCATTTACCAACCCTATCTAGTTTTCACTAAGCAAGAAAGTGTCAGTAATAATGTGAGATGAGTCTGTTTTTAACTCTGCAAAATGGACACAGTTTCAAAAATTTTCAACCAAATTTTGTGAGAATTGCTCCCCATGTTGGGACCCAGTTGAAGATCATAACCAATCTGACCTGCAGGGTGAATTCACCGGCATATACCTTGCTGCACATCTACTGTTGGCATTTTCTGACAAAAAGTCTGCTATAAACTTGAGTTTCAGTTTTCTAGAAGTAAAGAAACCTGACCCTGGGCAAACCGCTCATACTACTGTAAGAGGTACAGTGCTCTGCCTGTATTATACCACTGTGCACTGATTGGATAGCCCTGCTTGTTGTGCCCCCATATAGCTCAACTTCAGGACCAAACAGGAACCCTAACTGATTTCTGCACAAATTTGGGCCAAGGATCATGTGTATGTACAGCACCTAACACAATGGGACCCCAACGCTGACTGGGGCTGAAGGGTGCTACCACTAGATACAAATTTTAAGACATGTGACTTCAATGCACTGTGAATGCTATATAGTTTGCAGATCCCTGAAAACTGATCAGGATTCTCTTCTCAAATCATGGCCGTCTGCTAGTACACCAAGATCTTTTAGTAAGTAGCTTTTTTGCTATATTTTCTAAAGCTAAATTGATAAAGACTTTTCAATTCTATTTTGGTTTGGGTTTAAAAATACAGTCAAAAGAAGTTCATAATTATTTACTGCTTGAGTAAAATGAGGCTGTTTTGGATCAAATGGTGCTCTGGATGCGAGCAGGTTCAAATTTCCCCCTATATGAGGTCCAACTCAATGGGCACCGACACAGGCCCATAGGATCTGGGATCATAGGAACATTAATGGAACAATGATCTTTCATCTTGTCTCTTGAACCTGCAACCAGCTCTGCTGCAGGGACACACCCACATAGATCCAATTGCAGGGCTGGGGAGTGATCACGTATAAGGAAAAAAATGACAAAGATGAAAGTAAAGAAAAAAATCTAGAGGAAGGACCATTTTAAATGGCTGAAATCCTGGTTTGCTCCCATATACTGTGTGCACCACAGCAATAAATGCATTAGACACCGACAAGGCATGATTAAATCATTGTCAATTCCAAATTCACTTAAACAATATAAACCTCATTGCCAAGGGCTGATTTTCTGTCGCAACACATTTGTTAGCACCCTTGGGAGCTCCGGAGCCAACCAGTTATCAGGTGTTAATGGCCACACACACTTTCCACCCACACATAGCTGGGGGAAAATGCTTTCCTTGTTATGATTTTGAGCATTGCCCCTGCCATGTGGTACTTTATACAGCCCTTTGGCTGTCCCTTTAGGCCTATCCCAGAGCTGCTACTGCCCTTTCATCTGGACAGTCCCAAGAACAGATCTTGTTCCCTTTATGAATTATGGGATTTTATTTATATCTCTGCCTCCTTTCCCAACATACCTTGCTCTCAGGCCTACAGTACCCATGATCCCTGGGAATTATGGTCTCCCAAATGCCCCCTTTCTAGACTGAAATCGGTAACAGTGCAGAGCTGGACTATGCTTTTTAAAGGGCCAGTTCAGCGTGGTACTAATTAAATTAAGTGAAATAATATAATTGTTTAAGCTTAAATCATTAAATGTAGTAGGCACTTAGTATGTTATACTGATTTTATTTGTTTCTGAGCTACTGTGCCTGGTTCCTCACAGAAGTTCTTGTGGGGAACTAGTTCAGTGATTAAATGAGATTCTTTCAGAGAGTTCTGCAACAACTTCAATATTACTCAAAATGAATCATACTACTAGATGAATGTTTTAATCTCAGAGTTTCATTAGCCTTAAACTAACAGAACATGGGGGAGGAAAGAGAGGGAAGGATCTATTTTATTGGCTATTGTTATTTTACAATGAAGTTTTCTCCTTTCTTCTAAGGCAGTATTGCCTGGTTGGTAGATTTGGCATGGCTATTTGCCAGAAACTGAAAAACTAAACTATTTTTTCTTAAAATAAATAATTCTTGTTTGCAGTCACACAGTAAGATGAAGCAAAGAACTGATTTAAAGATATAGAGACAGATCCCTAAATTGGCATAACTCCATTTACATCAGCTGATTTTCTGTTTCATTCAGGAAACCACTCCTAGGGGCTACTCCCTATAGTCAACTGCACCTTGAATGATCACTTTAAAACATTTACAGATCCGGACAAATATGGCAAGAAATTTCCCACAAACATCTGCTGGAAGTTTGAAATGAATTAGTTTTGGCCACTTTTGTAAGCTTGAGCATTCATTTTCCAGAAACATTTGAATTGTTCAGTTTCACTGGCTGATGAAATTGTCCAACAAACGGTACAAACAAAAAAACGAACTAAAACAAACTGGCTGTTTCAACCACGCTGCTACTATCACACTAAGTGTGACATTTCTTAAATAAAGTAATACGTTTTTAACCACATAATCCCTCCATGTGACCAGAATGTTCATGATTATAGGATTATAGGATACATATGAACATGTGTTTCAATCTACCCCAGAAAAACAGGAGATGGAATGGTTGTCAGCAGGAATCACATTTGAGCGTCTTGCATAGACTGATCACTGAGGCCAAAAGTGTACTAAAGATATTTAAAATAGACTTCCATAGACTACTTCTGTCACTTATAGCAGAGGGTAATAGCATAATGACAATCCAGAAGATCTGGAGTTTGGATCACTGATCAGTTTCCATGGCAATTTGGAAAAAGTTCCCCAGGCAATGACTGTTTGTATTGAAGTGGAACAAACTGGGTATTAGGCTTTGGACTCACATAGCATAGACACGAAATGCATTGGTTTAACCCGATGTTGCCCAATTAACTAGGAGATTTCAAATCATCACATTTTCTCATAAGCATCTGGAACCCAAACACCACACCTAGAGAGAGCGGCACGCAGTCCTGGTATGATGCGTTGGTTTCACCTGGGCTATACCTGAAATTTGTCTCTAGTGGAGAAGTCATTAAAGAGTCCATGTGATTTTGCGTGTGACTGTCACAGGAGATTAACATTAGCTAGCCAAGTCTACATGGTTAGACATAGGAAGTGCTCCATCACTTTGCTAATCCATTTGGAAGAAAGAGGATAACCTGAAGTGGATTTCTGTTCCCTCTGGAGTGGACTCTCTCTTTAAGTACAAAAGGACATGCATATCCAGATTCACTTCTTCTTGCAATATGCTTATTACATTTAAATCCACAGCCCTGCTTCCCTCATAGAAGTCAAGCTATAGACAAGGAACAGTAACTATTCATTAACCCTTCTACCCCACTATATAGTTTATAAGCAGGCTTTTCATCAACTAGTGAAGGACAGTATTCTGAGAAGCTGTGAAGCAGGTAACATCATACCTGGAACAAAGTCAGCCTTACTGCTCAGGGTCTCATTCTACAGACCCAACGATATCTTTGTTTACATGCTGCTTCCAGCAACCTCAGTTCTGAGGATAAAATTGAGCCATTACATTTTTACTCCTTTAATTTTGTTGCAGTGATATTACGCTTTACCTCCAAAAGGCCCAATTGTCCTCTGATATGCACAGGTGTAAAATAACACTATTGAAGTGTTACTGGAGTAAATGATGTAAAACTGGTATGAAATCAGAATTGGGCTCAACATCTACAAAAAGCACAAAACTGGGGATGAAGGGCCTGCTCCTGTTTCTATTGAATGGAGCGAGATCAGGATTGTGTCCTCCTAAGAATGCAGGACTATCACTCCCTCACTGCTCCCCTACCACTAGGGTGACTAGATAACAAGTGTGAAAAATCAGGATGGGGTGGAGGGTAATAGGCACCCATATAAGAAAAAGCCCTGAATATCGGGACTGTCCCTATAAAATCAGGACATCTTGTCATCCTACCTACTACTGCTTCTGAATCCACTCCAGTTGAATTAAGTTCAAGGACATGATTTTGGGGCTATTTTTACTACTGCTACTCAGGATACCATGTTCGGTCCTATGGTACATACTGAATACCAACTAGAGTTTAATTGTAAGTGATACAGTGAATCATATCATTTAGTTTGTGTGGAAGTTGATCTGAAGATCATTTGGCTCTTAACATTTGTTGACACCTGACACTCTTAGCTCAAAAGTGATTCCCAGGGTTTCTCAGATGGCAACAAAACAAATGGCTGGTCAAACATATCAATCTACTGTTCAAGGAAGTTCCAGAGAGGGTCTTAGGGATCAGTAACCCTAAGAGGAGACCATCCAGCTGCTGAAGATTGCATCCCATGTAAATTTTAGCTTCAGGATCAGAAAGCATTAATGCACACAAGTGTATTTAATCTTCAGGAGTCCCAAATGTCCCCAACCAATGCAGCATTTAGAGTTGGATTCAAGGTTCACTTAAAGTGGGCATATCGATTCAGGACAGGTCATACTCAGCATTCAAAGCAAGTGGAGTGAGAGGTCACTGGCTGTTAAAGGGCATCCTCTGCAAATTTTATTTTCATCTGCTGTGCAGTGCACGTGCCAAAGTGAGCTGATAATGGGGATCTGGTTTCATGCCTTTGAGGGTGATGAATCAGAGGAGAACAGTCTGAGTGTTTAGTAATTAAGAACTCAGGGAGGAGGTATTGGGGGGACCTAGGGCTGCAAGGGCTGTTGGTATCAACCTGCAGAGCTTAATGATGCTGGTGAGAGCCAAGGTGAGACCGTATGCTTGTGGGCAGGCTGTTGGTGTCAGAGACTTGAACCGTAGCTGCACTGCTTCAAAGAGCCTGCTCTCTCCTGAGGGACACAGCTCAGGCATGCATGCTTTAGAGTTGACAAAAGAGGTAGGTAAGGTTTAAGGGGAAAGGGTGGGTTGCAGAAGTTGGCAGGTAGATGTCAATGGGGCAAGGAGGTGGATCTTAGTATTTGAATGTAAGAGTGGGCTATTGACCATGCTCTGGGGCAGGTGGACCCTAGCAGCTGGAATAAGGGTGAATTTCTTGATCTTAGGGTGGGCTGTGTAGATCATGATAGATAGGTGGTTCTTGATCATGGGATGGGGAGTGATGAATATGAATAAAGAAGGCTTATGAAGGGAGTTGCAATGCAATGGGAAAATACTCAGCGGCTCTTTGTTTACACAGCTGTTAGAATACACTACCAAAGTGTGTCAGGGTGAAAGGATCGACACAGATAAATGTAAAACATTTAAAATGGGAGAAAGGACCCAAGATAAGGCATATGTACTAAATGAAATTGTTATCCAAAACTCTGATTGCCAGAGAGATGTAAGGGTTATGGAAAAATTTAGGTCAACCATTAACCCAGTGAACAGCTGCAGTGAACAAAAGGCAAACAAGATACTAGGTCGATGTAGAAGAAGGACAGAATACTAACAGGAGACCCAGTGAAGTACTTGTTGGATCCCCCTAGAAAACTGATAAGTGCTGGTCAGAATGTTATCGGTTATTGTTCTATTATAGGCAGGGCTGGTTATCCAACAGTTTCCATTGTTTTCACCTGTTTTCAGCTGCTTATTGCTTTGACAAACTTTAAGCATTTGAGTTGCCAGATATCTGCCTCAGGATGAATTTTCTTAGAAACAGATGAATCATTTTGGCTGAAATTTTCAGAGAAGGCAGCTAGGAAAAATGTTGTTTTGCCCATGTCAGAGTTCTGGAGACCTTTGAATAGCTCCAGTGTATTTGCAGCAGGGACTTGAAGTTTGGCAGAGGGTGACCTTTGCATCAGAGATATGCCTTTTGCCTTTCCTGTGCATGTTTAGTCAGCAGAAGAGAAGAATGAGGAGGGATTTGATAGCAGCCTTTAACTACCTGAAAGGGGGTTCCAGGGAGGATGGAGCTAGACTGTTCTCAGTGGTGGCAGATGACAGAATGAGGAGCAATGGTTTCAAGTTGCAGGGGGGGGAGGTCTAGGTTGGACATTAGGAAAAAGTTTTTCACTAGGAGGGTGGTGAAGCACTGGAATGTGTTACCTAGGGAGGTAGTGGAATCTCCATCTTTAGAGGTTTTTAAGCTGAGGCTTGACCAAGCCCTGGTTGGGATGATATAGCTGAGGTTAGTCCTGCTTTGAGCAGGGGGTTGGACTAGATGACCTCCTGAGATCCCTTCCAACTCTATGATTCTAAGTCATAAGCCTTGGGGGAAAAAAGACTGCGGTTTGCACATGCTCAGTAGAAACTTACATTTTAACACTGAGTTCCCTGGAGACTCCATGGAGATTCCCTGCACTGGGCATGTTCCAGCCTGGGGCTGAACAGGACTTTTCTTACAACTGCAGCTCAGGCTGATGTGGGGTCTGCTGGCACCAGGCCCAGGCAACCGAACTGAGAACAGGGAGCCTGGCTTTCAAGACTCACATTGCTGGGCTCCAGCAGTGTGAAGGAGGAAGCTGCCTTGTTCAAATGCAGAGAGGACAAGAGCCAGACCAGAATGGCGGGGGAAGAGGAGACGAGTACTGACTCAGCAAGGAGTCTGGGATGAGAAACCGGAGGAGTGGAGACTGGGATAGCAAGGATAATGGGACTAGGACAAGGAGCCAGGATGGGGACAAAGACAGTTGGGTGTGAAGGGGGCAGAACGCAGAAAAGTCTGTGCCCATAAGAGCACTCTCCCCTCTGGGGTCTGGAATGGAACCAAGATTCTCACCATTCCTCTTCAGTCAGCAAATAACTGTGAAACCCACTAGCAAAATGGGCATCTCATTCCCCTCTAGTGCTGGTCCATCTAGAGGTGGATAATCTACTACTGCTATCACTTACACAGTTAGCACAAGTAGCAGAGGTCTGTGTAGTGGATTTAAAGGTTCCAACCCTGCTGATGACCTGTATAGAGGTTGGTGTGATGACACACAGTGGAACTTATTTTTTTTCCATTTGCTTTAAAAAAAAAACCCTAGAAAATTATGTACAAAACTACATTAAAAGATTAAGGCTCAAGAGTCAGGTATACAAATTTAGGAAATGCCAGAATTAAGGCTACCCTTGCAACCTTAATTCAGTCCTCTTGTGAGCATGCATTATGAGACCATCTTTAATTACATGATCACACTTTCCCTTTCACCCCAATGGACCCCTGCCTTGTTCAGAGCACAGGATGGACCTTCCCTGGGTGTGAATCATGGCTGTATAATGAAGAAGTCTGTTGTCAGCAGGAGCCTGGCCTCATTTGTTAAAGTTGGAAGGTGTGCAGTGAGTGACGCAAGAGATTGCAGAAAGATAAAGGATGGTCTCATGGTTAAAGCAGTTGAATCCTGTCCTGAAGACTTGGATTCTACCCCTGCCTCTACCACAGACTCTATGTGATACTGGGCAAGTCATTTCAACCACACTTTTCACAAATGGTTACTAGTTGTGTGTTCTTCATTTTCTGGGGGCCTGACTTGAGACCCTGGTCTGACTTTGTACAAGAGCTGAGCTGACTCAAAACTGCAACTGAAGTTAAGAGGAGCTGTGCTAAAATATACATTAAGTGCTGTATAATGGTAATTTCTCTGAAAAACACTCAGGTTCTAGGAGTCTCAAATTAGGCACCCAAAATTAGGTAATACCTTTGATCTCTGGGTTTCAGTTCCCCATCTGTAAAATGGGGATATAGACACCCCCTCATCTCACAGAGACTCTGCAAAAATAAAATACTATTTGTGAAGCACTCTGACACTGTAGTGATGAACAACATAGAAAAGGCCAGGAGGAATTAATAATTCTGTCTTCAGAGCAGGGTTTGAACAGTGTGCAGTAAATCAGGCTTGTGGCCACCATTGAAAAATGGATAAAACAAATATTAACTAGCTTTCCATTAAGTAAATATCATCCATCCTAGGCACTAAGTGAGGTTGGAATCTGGTGGAAAAAAACCAGAACGTGGTCATGTAATTAGAAAGGATCATAAGGTATATGCACAAGAGGGCTAAATTAAAATTACACAGGCAGCATTGTGTTTAATACATAGAGAGTTTGGCTGGGATGAAATAGAACAAAGCAAAGACAAAAGGTTTATGGAATCATGTGTGAGGCTATCATACACTAGACTAGGGGTATCTTTTGCTTTGGAGAGGATTCCATGGATGGCAGCAAAGGTGATCCCAAGTCTAGAGAATCTACTTGATGAAGTATTAAGAGATTTGGACGGGGGACAAAGGAGGCGTTCAGGTGACCTCACGGAAGTGCTCAGTGTTCTGAGAAGGACTAAGATGAAAGAGACTGCTTCCTCCGAAAGAGCGAAATATGGAGAGGGGGGAGAGACAAATTTCACAAGGCGTGACAGAGCTGTCTCATGTGCAGCATAACCAACCGTATGTGGAATAGGGGTACTACAACAAAAAGTGGAAGAGCAAGAAGTTGGTTAAAAAGTACGTTAAGCAGAAAGGGAAGACATGGTGTGTTAGATACTCTTTTGCTGTCACTAAAGTTAACGGATAAATATTCCTGCAGTGTCCTCAGCAGCTGGAGAGTGTTTATTACACAACACTGGCAGTAGCAGGAGGTAATCGGGAAGGGACTTGTCTATGTTCCAGATGATGAGGACATGGGCATGCACACAATTTGGTATGTGTAGGGCCTAATCCTGTCCTGATTTATATCCTGCACAACCCATTGGTTTATGGGGCTCTCCCCTCTTCTGCTGAATGCCTTTCATGCCTGGATCTCAAAGTGCAGCACAACCATTAAGGGACAAGTCCTCAATGCCCTTCAACGGCTGCAGGACCGAAATACAGCAGAACCCCCTGGGACCACTACAAGGGGAAGGCTGGGAAACAGATGCTATCAAGTGAGACCCTTCAGCACTCAACATGCACTGGAACTGAGCTCTGTGGCAATTTCTCAAGGGAAACATGGCCATTATTACAATCCATGGGGAGGACTAGTGGTAGCCTGGGATTTGCAGGTGCTCTGAACTCAGCCTCTGGCTTGTCCTCCTCAGACATTGTACTGGTTTCTAGCACAAAGTCTTTCTTCCAGGCTTGGTGGGTGGGCCAAACCAGAATTTCAAGCTAATGAGTTAAGCTTCATATCACTCACATCAGGTAGTTACACTGAGGCACAGAGAGACCAGTAACCTGTGACTTATCCAAGGTCCCTGCATGGCAGCAATAGAGCTGAGAAGACATGCCGCGGTCCTGGCCCAGCCTCTGCTGATACCATTGCACTACGCTCCCCACTGCCTCTCCAACCCCAGGACTTGCAATAAAAAGCAGGAATAACTAAGTATTCCAGGAGGTAAAAGCCGCATGTTTGAAAAGAAGAAATCAGCAACAGTGATTGGAGACAAGGCGAAAAATTAACTTGAATCAGAAAAGTTGCAGCCCTCTGACTGTGGCCTTGTGCAGAATTGTCATTTAAAAGCTTTGAAATGAGTCTTTCAGGGGAATTCTGAGATGCATCTGGTAGTGAGCACCCACTTCAGATATCACCATAGTCATCTGCTGTCCCATTGTCAGTAACTTCTCATCCCTACCACAGATTCTTTGAAGTTAGGCAGCACAAAGAATAATTCCATATAACATGGAATAAAGAAAGTCAGGACCTGGAACTAATATGAAGCTTGCAACCCATCCACTTGACCATTATGGGCCAGATTTGACTACCCTTACTCACCATGAGAAGAGCAATCAGTGGAGCTGTTCACTGAATAAAGTTCTACTAAGTCTGAGTGAAGGGATCAAAATCTTATATCACATATCATTCCCCTCACCCTTCGTCCTGTCCATTTAGACTGTAAACTCCATGGAGCAGGGATGGTCTTACTATGTGTTTGTACAGCATCCAGCACAATAAAGCCCTGATCTTGAGTAGGCACTACTGTAATACAATCAATCGCAGTGATAATGAAACATTGGTAACCTTTGTTTCTCTCTAGACATGCACGGGACACTTGTAATCCTGCTGCCTCTCAGCCTGATCCTGATGATTTTTGGAGGAATGATTGGATTTATCAGTATTCTTGCCAGGGCCTACCTGCTGCTTCTAATCACGGGGTTGCTTTTTCTTTTTGGAGGTATTGTACCAAGTCCTATTTGTTATTAATGAGACTAAGGGTGACAGCTTAGAACTGTAGTACTTCACCTACCAGAGGGGAAAGAGACTATAAGAACAGAGACCCAGCCAAGTGTCTGCTTTCAGACTGAGTGCCCCTATTTATTCACTTCATATGCTTTCCCATTCAGCTCCATGCAGATTGAAAAGCTAGTAATGTGGATTCTAAGGTAGTTGGCTGACATTTACAGCAAGGCATAGCAGAAAATTACATGTAGTGCTGACTCATTGAGGATTGAGAGACATCTTGAACACACTGTCTTCATCCCTTGAAAGGTTAAATATCCTTTCAGCAAATGTTACATCAGTTTTTTCTTCTCTAGAGACAAGATTTAAAAAAAATCTTAGTGGAATGCAAGTGGCTTTGGAATTTGTGAAACTTGGCATTATACAGCTTTGAACTGTAGTGAGTTAAGGCTTGATCTTAAGCCCAGGGAAAAACAACAAACAAATCCAGCCATGAGTGGGAAGATTTCCACCAATAGCATAAAAGGAAAATGGTTGGCAAGGGCCATGTAGGCCTTTTAAATTCACTAAAATACAGCGGCCTGACACACACACACACAACTAGCTTGACAAGAGTCTTGTGTGGTAAGAAAACAGGGATCATTTCACCTGTGGCAGGAAATGCAGCCACCTCTGCTGTTTTGACAGTCCACAAGAATGCTAAACCCAAGTGTAGTGGAGGTTGGTGACTGCAAAATGATCACATAATGGTGTGCTCAGAATTTAGCAGCAATGGGTGAAGGCTTATACTCTAAGTGGAAGATATAGTTGGAGGAGTAAGGGGAAAATACATCCTAATAAAAGGATTAGGGTTTTTCCATGGATAGCTAAGTATACAGAATTTCCTCCCCCACAACTCTGATGTTATGTGCTTTTGATACTTTATAAGCAATTACCCCTTGCTAAACAATAACACAACCAACCAGACAGGCACAATACCTTGGTCACACTGATGCCAACAATAAACCTCAATTGCACGCCCTCCCCACCGTCCCAGTGCTTGTAGGGGTGATGAGAAGTCCATCTTAGCTCCATTACAGCCATGCCACAGTTGCTTGGTACTCTTCCCCCCAAATCAGCGGTAAGAACAGCAGCACTGTTCACTCAACAAATAAGTAGGCCAGGGATGGAGTATCTGCTGAGCAGCTCCAGCAGGATACTGAAACCCAACCCAGACCATGCTGCCTGCCTTCCCCCTCAGTCAGTCTGCCACGTCCTGACATCTTGGTCAGGTGGAGCTTAGGAGGAACTTCCAGTCTATTCCCTGATAATGGTCTTTCGAGCAAGTCACTAGTCATGTTTGCATTATTAGGATACAATTACATATGGGCCAGTGGATCAGAATATCCTGTTTCTGAAAGAGAATGACAAGAGTTGCTGGAAGCAAACAAACAATTATTTTAGGGCTTTGGGCACTCTGGGCAGAGGGAAGTATACATGACTGTTTATGCTTTTACAAGACGAACTCATCAGGAAGCTCCTCTTTCACCAGCTGCTCAAGAAGCACCATTCACTAGAGGCACATGAGAGCAGTGTCACCACAGATTTGGGGGATTGAGAAACCACTGAAGACAGTATTAAGTGGAAAGCTAAGACACAGAAGATTTGTAATTTATCAAGCAGTTTTTCCACTTAAGCTTGATTTGGCCCACTGACTCCTGTAGCTCTGAAAACACAGTTGAAAGGAAAAATCTTTTGCCAGAACCTTAGCTGCTGTAAACTGGTGTAAGTCCAAATTCCAAGACATCAATTTATACCAGCTGAGGATCTGGCCTGAAAGATTTATGTCTAGATGTGGACAATAGTAAAACATGCCTTGTTCCTGTAGGTCTTCCCCAAACCTGTGGAGTAAGCAAGCAAACCAGGGTCACCAGAACCTGGATGCTTAAAGTGAGTGTACCCAGAGTAATCCTTATGCAGTGGCAAAGACTTACCACCTCACACACTCCACCTCCACCAAAGAAAGATAAGATCACAGCCTTGTATGATTAGAGAAAGATCCAGTTTATCCCTGATCTTGGAGAGGATTCATGAGAGAAAAGTATTTTATTATCAGCAATGAAAACTGCCTTTTTAAAGCTTAAAGGCACTATGTCCCCATGGAACATTATAGAACTGATCAGTGAGAGTGAGTATGAAGACGCCAAAGGAAGCCAGCAAGTGTGAAGAAGTTAGGTTTGCAGATCTCATCAAAACTCAGTCCTTAACCCAAATCTCAAAGCTGTGGGCCAAATTATTGTCCCTAGAGCACTAGAGGATTTGAGCTGTAGGGAAGAGATATAGAGAGTACACCTTTACTACTCCAGCTATGGGAGGGACTGACTAACTATGTCTTTAGCGATAAAAATTGAATCCTTCCAAGCTTGTAAAGTCAGTCAATGTCAATTTCACTGCACGCCACAAATCAAAGCAAAAAATATTTCCATTGATAATAATCAAAATGTACACATAGGCAAAGAAAGAAAAATGCTGCTTGAGAATTTATTAGAGTTTGATTTAAGGCTATTCCTTTGTATATTTTGACAGGTGATGTCAACAATTTGTGTTGAAACAGTCAGAGCTTTAACTTTTTGAATCTCAACATTTCCGGCAACTGTGACAGTTTAAATAAATAAAAATAAAAAAAAAAACCACTTAAAAGTAAACATTATATTATGGTGTTGAAATTATATTTAAAGTTTACCAAGCCTATGTATTGGCACACTGTCTCATAGGTGCTGTAAAGAGGAAGGGAAAGGGGGAGAGAGTGCGAGGGAGAGTATATAGTGGCTATAACTGGTTTTGAGGATGTAGCTATAGCTGCTCCACAGTATTGTCTTCTGTACAGGTTGGAATGTGGCCTTGACTCCCAGCTTCCCCCAGCCCCCTTGTCCTGCCCATACAGCCCCCTCTGGCCAACGCCTCACACTGTTTTATATAGAGTGCCACTTTATCTGCTGTTCTATATAGATTTGACACGTTATAACACTATAAGGAGATACTTTTAGCTGCAGACACAAACTCCAGGATTTTTACCTTGCCAGCACAGTTTGTACACTCCAGGTTCTGGAACGATTTAGCTTCCCACCTTTCTAATGCACTCACCCTTGCTGGAGACTATCGGAATCCAGCAGACCTTGCTCAAACTTCCATGAAGATAAACCCCTTCATTCTTATTTGAGTTTGTGTACAGGGGAAGAGATCTACCCTCATGCCAAGGTCTAGCACAATGCTCAAATACTGCTTCAAGCAAGCGTATGAGTGTGTTTTATTTCTCTGATATCCAGATACATCTGTGCCTTAGTTTCCCACCAAAGAGGTCTTTCGGAGGCTGGTCGGGCAATTTGACCTATGGTCAAAATTGATCTCTTTTCTTTCACCACAAACAGGAGCCCCAACAAAGCCACCACATATCTTCTCCACTGACAAGGTCACCATCTCTGGGCCACAGTCCTTAGTCACATTAGTGCAGCCCAGTCAGATGGCATGCCTGAGGTATAGGGGAGCCCACATCCTTTTGCTTTTTTGTCAGTTAGCCTTAAGAGCCTAAATAAAGCATTTCTCAGCGCTAGCCTCCACATTTTCCCTGGGGCTACTCCCTACTCTAGCTCACTTGCCAGCATCCTAGACCTTATCCTTGACTTTCTCAGACATGCTCCACACAGTTCTTTCCAGGCTCCTTTGCCAACAGGCAGACATGCCAGCTCTACACCAACCCCTGCCTCTGGAGAACGTCCCAGACTGCTGCTCTTGTCCTCTCTGGATCTATCTCAGCTCTCGCCTGCCAAAGAGCTACTCCCAAGCATTCTGCAGACTCTAATTACCAGGAAATCTGCTTCTGCCACTTCTCTTCCGCCTTTATCCTGTTTCCATCTTCCCAGTTGGCCTTGCTCCCTGCCCACAGTCACATGATCAGGGTGGAGAGGAGCCAGGCACAAGTGAGGCACTGGGATTCTAAAGGCCCAGCTCACCCTAATAGGGAGGGAGAAAGTGGGACTTCAGTAATGGATAGGTCTGATGCTAGCCATCTGCACTAGGAGGAATTTCCCTATTTAACACCTGGGTTGGTAACTCTGGACGACTTTGCGCCAGCTAAGGGCCTCATCCTCCCCGCTGCAGGAGCAGGGGACTGGAAGCTCTCTGAATTTTAACTTACACTGTTCCTTAAGAGTTCTTCCATCAGGGGAGCGGAATTACAGTACCTTCCACCTCCACGCAGAAAAGGCCTGGGACCCGAGCCCCTAATTTTCGTGGCCCAAACTTTGTCTAGTTCTGCGGTTGCATGACTCTATTGCAAACACAGTGGCAAGGAAGCCCTGCTCACTGCTGCTGCGGGTGGGTGAGGGAGACAAGCCAGCCAGTGGAAGTTGGGGAGTATTAACTTTTACAGTTTTCTCTTGGGGGTTTAGCAGGGAGACAATCTGGGAAGAGCCAGATCTCAGATGGCCTCCCTGCTCTCAGTCCTTCTTGCCCTCACTAGAATAGAAGCACCTGAGAGGAGCCTTGTATGGAGCCAGGGGAACATGCTGCAGAGGTGGGAACCTCCTTCTCCATGGGCAAAGTCCCCTCTGCATCTGCACAGAGAGAGCAGCATGAGGCAGTACACACTGCACCTAATAAAAGAGCTGTCCCAAGTCTGCATGCCCCTGTTAAATAGCCTTACACTGCAATATCCTGAGTTTAGATTTCACCGCCCATTAACAGCACTTGACAAATTATGCAGTCACTCTCTTGAGAAATTTGGATGCTTATTCTGGGTGCCTGGATTTTTCTGGAGCCCAGCTTGACCTACCTAGCTTGATTTTTCAGAAGTGGTGAGCATCCACAATTCCAGTTCAAGTCTAGGAGCTGACAACAAGGCTCAGAGAGACAAAGTAGGTGAGGTAATATATTTTATTGGACCAACTTCTGTTGGTGAAAGGTACAAGCTTCTTCTTCAGGTCTCGAAAGCTTGTACCTTCCACCAAGCAAAGTTGGCTTAATAAAAAATATTACCTCACCTACTTCCTCTCTCTCATATGCTGGGACCAACACTGCTACAGCAATTCTGCATAAAAAGCCCAAGGTGTTTTAAGTTGGGGATTCAAAATTAGAGAAATTGAAAATTTTAGCCTAAATACAAACAGGATCAGTGAACTGAAACAGTATAACACAGTTCTCCATTTGCACCTTGTGCAGTCATTTACAGCTGTGCAAAGTGTTTGTAAAACACTCCCATTCACACCCACTTTTCACATGAGTACACAACTGTAGAAGGTGCAAAGCAGTGGAGCGTCAGGCCCATTATATGATACAATTTTGTAAGTTGTGCTGTACATGTCTTAAGTATTTGACAGACATCATTAGGTGTACACTGCAGCAAGCATGCTGGTTTGCATTTTGGTTCATTGCTTAGCAGTAAGAGCAAAATACACTTATGTGATACAGAGAATAAAACAAACCTAGAGAGCTGACGAGACCTGCCTGTGTATACAGGGAGGGGGCAAAAGAGTTCTAGCAGACCCCTAACTAAGCAGTTTTGACTCAGGGTAAAGTGGACCAAAACACTATAAGTATTTGTGTTTCTTCTAGCCCTTGTTACGCTCGCTGGGATCAGTGTCTACATCGCATACTCAGCAGCAGCCTTCAAGGAAGCTCTCTGCCTTTTGGGAAGGAACAATCTCCTGAAGGAAATTGACATCAAGTTTGGTTGGTCTTTGGCACTTGTGTGGGTCTCCTTCATTGCAGAGGTGCTGACTGGGGCAGTGTTCCTGCTTGCTGCCCGAATCATAGGCCTCAAACAGAGACAGGAGCAAAGGATCTGAAGCAGCAACGCAGCCTAATGATAGCATGGGATTTAACAAGGTGAACTGGCTGGGTCCATGTGGATAAGAAGAATGGCAATGCTGCTCCTGAGTGTACCATGATGCTGAGCTAGCTCTTCTCCTAACGATTGCACAGTGCTCACTATGGCAACAGTTCATTGTTAAATGTTCATGAGGTGGCCTTTGTATCTTTAAAAGAAAATAAATTAAATGTATTTAGTGTTCACTAAGGATACTCATTTGACAAGCCCAGAGATTGAGCTGTCTCCTTTTATTGCAGGACAGATCTAGCACAAGACAGCTTCTCTTCTTTCCCTTCCTCCTCAACTGCCTCTGCCAAAGTGCCTCAGGACTTCATTGGAGTCCTGTTTCCACAGTCCACTTAGTCCTGGCTCTCTGCTGAGTCTCCACAAGGGTGTCAATTAGTGCTAGTTGTGATGGAAGCTCTCTCCATTAACAGCTGGACTGAGACCATTGCTACATTTATTTTACACAGGCCCCTAAGCAGCCCTTAGACAGTGTGACCTTCACATCTGCTTTTATATAGATTATATCTGAACACTGGTTAAGAAAGTGTGAAAGACAAAAACACATGAATAATAAAAACGTTATGTCCTGGCACAGTTTCACTGCACAGAAGAGATTCTGATTAGTGATCCAAGAGTACCATGGACTTCCGTGTATTTGAAAGCTTACCTAAACCACCCAAATGACAACCCTGAAAGGTTCCAGAGTACTTGAGCGATATTCCAGGTACAGTAGTAGGACTTGGTCCGAAGTGCAATTCAGTAAGTATCAGAGATGTTAACACAACCTTGAAGCTATGGGTATTGTCCATCTTTACTAATTACAGGTTCTCTCTGTTCCCTTACATCTCACTTCAAACATGGGAGGCCTTCATCTCTTATACTGTAGCGGTGATTCTGTTTTCTAATGATGCATATGTGCACCCATGCACAGAGCTCATGTTGGCAAAGAAATGGCTCAAATACCCTGTAAGTCAGGGCAGGCACAGTATTTCTTATTTGAGTGGAGCTGATGCTGAACATAGCAAGAGCAACATGCTGAGCCTGTCCTTGTTGATAGAATCAAACCAAAATGAATGAGTCAGATATTTTAGAAATACACCTTTTTGTTGTGGTAAATGGATTAGATCTCATGTGGAGGTCGAGTCACTATGAAGGACATGCTATGTACTTATCCTGCAGCTAGTAAAAGCATAGTCCTTTGTATTTGCTGTATGGTCAAATGTTTCTAACATGCATAGCTAACTCTCATGGGGAGCTGAACTTCAGGAATAAGCTGCAGTCATTTTTTCCAGAATACTTAACTAATGACTGCTGCCAGCTCTAGTCCTTGGGCTGCTCACTTTACATGGTAGACCATATTTACCCCTTACTGTTTATTACACATTGCTGGTTGCATTCTTGACATGCCCAGTACTTTAACTTTGTCACTTAGTCCTCCAAGGCATTTTTACCTCTGGATTTGTAATTTCAATAGAGATTCTTATCATGCATTGTCGTAGGATGTATTTAACTTGTGTAAAACCAGACACAACTTAGCTGAAATATGTCTTATGTGCTGAGGAGTACTTATTTTTTGTATTCTGGCCATGTATCTTAATTCCTAATACAGGGCCTCATCCAGTGCCATTAACCTTCAACCTCCCAGTGATTCCAAAAGACTTTGGATCAAACCCATATTGAGTCAACTGCTCCACTATATTCCTATTAAGGATGTGTGTTTCTTTATGGCTTCAGTATAGCGATCCATGGAATGGAAACATGGATACATGGAAAACAATTCTGAATAGCGAGGACAGAGTCAGGATGTTGCATTCTCATTTCAGCTGTGCCACAGAGGTGCACTGGGACCTGGGCTAAGTCCCTTTACCTCTCTGCACCATAATTTCTTCCTTACTGAAAAAGAGGATAACTATTCTCACCTGCTTCTGTATTATTTTTTATTATATTTTTATTTCTAATTTTATTATCTTTATATTAAAAAACTGCAGCATTAGTGATATTGTAGCACTTAGAGACCCCAGTTCAGAGCAGAGTCCAATGGTGCTAGGTGTTGTATGGACACAGAGTGAGAGACAGGCCCCAGCGCTGTAACTAGATTAAGTGGGGAAGAAAGGAAATTAATGGATTAGGAATAAAGGCACAGAAAGATAAAGTGATTTGCCCAAAGCCACACAGGAACTCTGTGGCACAATCAGGAATCAAACCAGATCCTTTGATTTCTAATCCAGTGCTTTACTCACAAAACCAGCTCCCTTCTTTTCATCAAGATGAAATATGGGTGGGATTTTCTAAAACTCCTCAGTGATTGAGGACCACAAATCCTAGGTGGTTAATCAGACTTGAGCTCTAAGGTCTCGACAACATTCCCGTGTTCTTGTATTTTCAACACATTGCCCTAGACTTGAATTAGGCAGGATACATTTGTGTCTACATGCTATCAACATGCAATCACCTTACCAGTGCAAAAATACAGTAACAACTTTACAATAGAAGTAGGGGAAATCCTTCATTGCCAAAATTATACATGCTTGAGTATGGTACTTTAAATGTTTTGTGTTAGACTCAGCACTACCAGGTATTATCTCTGTATGTGTGAGAGTGTATTTAATGCTGTGCCAAAATTTATATGATGTTACTCTAAATGTTTGTTACGTATAAATGTACTGTAAGCAGCAGCTTCATGCTAATCTCTGAATATTTATTACAGCTACTCCATTAAAATGGACCTGAATTGTGATGAACCATCAAAAGTGACATCTCACATCTGAGCATTATTTACAAAAGCACAGGAGAACTAAGGCGTATGTTTTCTATAGGAAATTTGACAGTTTTCTGTACAGAGTTATTATATAATTAATATTATATGCTTTCAAAGTGCCTCTATAAAACATCTGAATTGTAGCGGCACAAAGCTTTTATAAATACAAAATACTCACGTTCATATAAAGGAGCAGGAGTGGTCTGAACTGAGTACAAAACAAATGGATTTGTCACCAAAATCCACTAATGAATTGCATTTGTGTGTCTTTTAGGAGCTTTTAAAAATCTTCCCCAGTTCTTTATTATCCCTTCCTGCACTATTTGGACATCATGATGGCACAGGGTTATTCTTCCTTGTGAGTTTATGTAAAATCCTTAAAGTTCTCGGAAATAAATTTCCCATGGGTAGCATTAAAAAACCCCACACACCTAGAGAGAGATTATGTGGAACAGTCCAAGGGAATTAAGGACCCTCAGCACCTTGTTAGCATAGGCCCAGAGACAGAAAATAGTGTGGAGGCAGCTTTATAAACACTGACAAAAGTGACCATAATTGTTTCTTTCTGACACCAAGATTAATGCCCGTTTGATACCCAGTAGTTTGCTGTGCTTCCCCACAATGCATTACTGAGCCTGGCAGACCGACTCGTCCCATTAACCCCTGCTGACATATAAACACTCAGGTAAAACGGCCAGGGTTAAAGGGAAGGAAAAAGATACACTAATACTTTGGGCAAATGAGAAGAAGGGAGCCAAGGCAGTTTGAACTGACTCATATGTCTCACTACAGAGCAGTACATTCCTTCCTGGTCAGACGGTATTCGAGAAGAACAGTACCCATCACTACTATCTGGCATTAAGATTTACCACACAGAGTGAGATCTGAGATGAACGTGGGGAGATACAGCTATCTGGGGTTTACAACCACAACAGTAAACTAGTGTCCATTGCACACCAGCTCAGAGAGCGGGAGAGGAACACTGTGTGGCGGGTGGTGGTGAAATGGTTGTCAAATGGTCTTCAGTGACAGTGAAGAATAAGACAAGGCTGTTGAAGCAAAGCGGAATCAGTGTTACAAATGTCACTGTCACGCTGCCTGGTATGGCTCATGACCGTGGGTGCCTACCATTAGGCAGAGTGTCAGAAAACAGGGCAGATATGCCAAACTGGTTGTGGTTTCTATAATTAGATTTCACCAGCCAGTAACAAATGTGAACTCCTGGATCACTATACCAGTCTTACCATGGAGTCACAGACAGTCCCCTTAGACTCTCCTGTTTATCTTGACCCCAGGCAAGCTGGAGTATATGAAAAATGGCTACTTATACCCCAAAAAATCACACCACATTCAGGTTGCTCCCAGTCCCAAAAGACCAGTCACTTAACTCAGATCAATCGATACCCTAGATCTTACACCAAAGACAACACTGATAGCCAATTTTATAATAAACTAACTGAAGATTTCTTAGCTAAGAAAAGGAAATGAGAGTTATTGAGAGGTTAAAGCAGGTGAAATATATGTACAGGTGAGTCACAATCTATAAATTCCCAGTGGTAGCAGAGATATAGTAATTTGCCAGTTTCCTAAAAGCTCTCAGGGCTACCCAGAATAACTCTTGAGAATCTCCATCTTCTTGTTCAGTTATTCTGCCCTATTACAATCCAAACAGTCCAGAGATGAAGGATCTTTCCCTGAATCCATTCTTACAGCTTCTTCTCACAGAAAACAAGCTGACAGGGTCACTACGTTTTCCTTTGATGACAGAGAGTGAGGAATGTATTTTGAGTCTTTGACCTCTAATTATCACACCCAATGGCCACTTGCTTTGAAATTAACACTTCTCTGTTAAAGTTCTTCATTTGTATTTCATAAGGCGTCTTTTCTTGTTTGATGGGTTATTTAGTTATATACACAATGTAAATGTTTGCTACTATATTATAAAAGGATGCAGATAAGTGAAAACAATGCATCCCATTAGTTTTTAATGAAGTTTACACACCAAACACACTCTTATACATTTAACGATCACTTTGATTTATAATAATACACAAGTGAACAGGCCTGGGGCTTTGGCATGAACTGGCACCTGGTCTGCCAGCATCACAGTCACAATGACAGAGATGAGGGGTCGACCTCCATTGGAAATGCTTTTGAAAGTAAAATGCTGTTCACGGATTTATTCACACAATGTTCTGGGAGGTAGGGAAGTAATATCCCAGTTCTACAGATGGGGGACTGAGGCACAAGGTAGATTAAGTAATTTGCCTAAGGTCCCATGGCCGAACCCAGAATTAAACCCAGAATTAAACTCTCCCAAATCCTAGACCAGGGTCCTGCTCACTAGACCATCCTTCCTTCCCAGTAATGTCACTTATTTTAAACACTCTAAAATGTATTTTGTCTGCTTCAAGGATGGAAGGAGTTTTCCTAAAATGTTCCCCTCAGCTCCAAGTCTGGGCACAGAATATTTGGCTCCCCAGGAGACTTTATTTTTAAAGGTATTGAAAACAGGAGACTATAAGGAAAGTTGACAACTTTTTCTTCATCTTTAGCCATGAGAAAAGGATTTGCTTTAGATCTGAGCTCTCTGTGACTCTACTTAAAACTGTATTTTATTTATTTTGGTAACAAAAAAATGCTATATTGATTTTATTTTTTATGCCATTTCTCTCTTTCTCTTTTTGCATTCAATATTTCATCTAAGAGAAAAGAAAAGGTCTTACTTTAAACACCGCTTTCTTGCATTGGACAATTGTTTTGCAGGAGAGGAACAATGGTCTCTGCTGACATCTAGTGGCAAGAGTAAATCACTGACTAAAAAGAATAGTTCCAGAGGGGTAGCCGTGTTAGCTGTATACAGCAAAAACAACGAGAGTTCTGTGGCACTTTAAAGACTAACAAATTTGTTAGTCTTTAAAGTGCCACAGAACTCTCGTTGTTTTGACTAAAAAGAAGTTATTTTATGAAAATACAGCTCATTGTTAAATAACCATTTAATTTTTCCATATATTTTAAAGCCAGAAGAGTCCATTTTGATCATCTAGTCCTACTTTTCCTGCAAAGCACAGTCCAGAGAATTTCACCTACTGATTGCTGCATTAAATCCAATAACAGAGCATATTTTCTAGAAAGACATCCAGTCTTGACTTAAAAATTAAGAAACAGTGACATATGAGTTACACATTTTTAAAAAATGGATCAATAGTAACTCTTTAAAGCCTTTTTCACTATACTACGGGAATGGGTACTACAGAAATTACATAGACTGATTAGATAAAATAAGATTGAATTAGACTGGGTTGAATTAGTTTTACATGATTTTACATAAAATCTGTAGAGCCCCGTGTAGATAAAAAATTTGTACCCACATCCAATCCACAAACATGGTCTGTAGATATTTATGGATATAAAGCGGATATCTTTCGATTCGCAGGACTCTACAAATCTGACACTAAGTTTCCCCTTCATTCTTCCAAAAAACCTACCATTGAAGGAAGGCCCGGGATGTGTATGTGTGAGTGAGTTTGTGTATGTGTGAGAGAAAGTGCACAGCGCATTGGCTTCTGTCCCACAGGGCTAAGCCCAGCTCCCTGTCCCATGGCTCCTAGAGTTGTGACCTGACACATGGGGTCACAGTACCATTAAGCTTCAGCCTAGACACAGCAGAGTGTCCGGGCCAAAACTGAGTGAGTGGTGGTGTAACCTAGAGCATGGGGTCACAGCACCATTCAAGTTTGGCCCAACTGTCCCTCCATCATGGATGGGCAGCGGGGCCAAATCTGAGAGATGCTGCGACCCCATGTGCCAGATTGCAGTGCTGCTTGGTTTGGGGGGCCCTCTCAAACGGGACCTGGGGCAAATTGCTCAAACCCTGCCTCCGCTCCCCAGCTGGCTCTGGGTTCTGTACCATAGGACCAAATCCTGAGTTTGACTGAGTAAGAACTGACCAAAAACTGGATAGGATGGACTCTGATATTTGCTCTACAGATTTTAGTAGGAGTTTGGAAGAGAGAGAGGAGCATTTTAGTGTTTTCAGTGGCTGATTAATATACCTTCTCATGGTCAAAAGATTTCATCTGACCGATTTAAAAAAAAAGTTCTGGATTCAGTAAAACCTGGGCAATTTCAATTCAGTGCAATGAAACTTTATTGGCATGTCATGCGACACAAGTGTTGCCCAAGAAAGAAAGAGACAGACCCCCTCTTAGGCATCTGTCAGAGAGAGGTGTGATCTGCCTGTGTTTGGGGTTCGATCTCCTGTGTCCATTTCTGATGCAGTGGCAAGTTGCTATATAGACTAGTACCATAGGTTGGGCACAGTGTTTCCTCATTGCATTTTGATGGGAAGCCTTTCATGATTGCTGATCAACTGAGGAAATAAATCTCTCCTGTAGTTACTTGTAATTTGGATATTAGAACAGAAAATCACAGGTAGTCAAAACCTGGAATTTCCATTCTATGGGAAATTCTCATATTTCAAAATTTGTTTTTGTTCCAATTCAGAACAAAAAGTTTAGAAATTTCCCACAATTGTTTTAGGTGAAAATGTTTCATTTCAATAAAATTGAAGTGTTTTGTTCTGATTTTGACTTTTTATATTATAATATAAAATACATTTCAAAATAAAAAATCAATAAAAAAATCAAAGTCCATTTTGATAAAGTTTAAACAGAACATTTTGACCCTATCAAAATACTTTGTTTCAATTTTTTTAAATACAAAATTTCATCAAAAATTGACATGTTTTTTCAGGGATTACGCTGAAGTGAATTAAAGCCACTTTAATTCTGAATGAGAGAGTGTCCACAGAGGGGTTTAATGCACTTTAATATGCTTTAAATTCACGTCTGGTTAATTTAGTTAACTTTCCTGAGCATCTGTGAAGCCATGCACTACGGGAGTCTGCTAATGCCATAGCTGTATGCAGGGATCTTTAGATACCAGTATACAATCTCCAATAAATTCACTGGGCTCAAATCTGCTCTTATTTATACTGGTTGCTCAAATGCAGAGCAACTCCACTGGCTTCCATTTAAACCACTGTAACTTGAGTAGGAGTTGGCCCATTTGATTCAGCAGATACACAAGTGTAAACTGAATACATTTGGCTCTCAAGTCAATACATTTCAAACAGCAACATAACAATAACACTGTATGTATTTAATCAGAAGTATTTTATTCACATTAATTAAAGAATCCCAATAGCTGTCATGTTGGTGGGCAGTATTATTATCCCCAATTCCCAGAAGAGAATATAGGTAAGCATTCATGATGTGCATTCTGAAATACAGTTGTCTATGGCGTAAGGCTTCACCTATCCGCCTCAGAAGCTGTGGTACCTGGATGGGCCATAGTGAGTAATTATAGGAGCGGGATAGCAATACATATTAAGCAAAACATCTGGTTTTATATTGCACCTTCCATTCCCAATGAGCCTTTACAGTTTTAGGCCACATCCTGCAAAGACTTATCCATGTGCTTAGCATTCAGCAACTGAGCAGTTGCATTGGATTCAAGGCTTTGCTGGATCAAGGCCTTAAATTATTACACAAGCAACATTTTGGGATTTCTTTACCCATCACTGAAATGCATCCCCTGCTGGGATGAAACATGGCAGCTGGTTGACAGCCCACAGCTATATTAAACAACAGTTATCAGGGGGAAGTGCAGGACAATTGAACTCTGTATCTCACTGGAACTACAGCAGGATCAACACCCAATTCGTGAGGTCACATAATAGACACCATACACCAGATCTTAAATGAGACCTTAAGGTTACATCTACAACTGCAGTCTGAGGTGTGACTGCAGCATGGATAGACATATCCACAATAGCATGGCTAAACAGAGCAGTGTGGCGCAGGCTTCAGCATGAGCTGTACAAGCATGCAGGGAGCCCATACTTCTGTTCCTAGTCCAGACTGAAGCTCAGGCTCTGAGTCGACTCAGCTATTTTTAGCTATTCTAAAAACAAGACATGGAGCCTAATGTCCCAAAAGGCGGTGGAAGAGGTGAGACTTACAGATTTTAAAACAACCAGCTGGAAAAATTTGCTGCTGAGGCTTTAGGAAAGGGAAGATGTTTCCTGCAGAGATTTAATACTTCATTATTTTATTGTTTTTTCTTTTGCCCAGAAAACAGCTTATCACATAACACTGGGACTCACCTAGTGTAATGATCCCTAGGTGCTGAAAGGAATTTATCTGCCACTAGCCAAACAGCATTTTGCAAATGACTTCTTTGTGCTTCTGGATGACACAGCTGGCTGCTGAGGTAGCTGACTTGTTTCTCCATCCAACCTGGCCTCCTCAAATATTTACAAGGTAATATTCTCTGTAATGCATGCAGCACACAGAGAGAAGAAGCTGTACCACACTGTGGAGTAGTTTCATTTCCATAAAATTTTGGAATGGCTGCATCAGCACTGTGAAAAACCTTTGGTGTAATAAACCTTTTATTGCAATGACTCCCAATTGACTAGCATTATAGAAAGAGGAGATTTAATTATGCAAAAACCACATTAAAATAATATTGTAACTGTCAGACACAAACCCACAGAAACAACTTTGCAGAACCCTTAAAAATCAAGCCTTTCAAGATTCTATTATGTGCCTTACTCTTTAAAAACCCTATCTATATAGCAAACATGCCTACACCTTCTAGCATGAAACTTATATTAAAATTCAGTGAGGCTAAATACTGTTCCTATTAAAGGTAAAATTCCCACTGACTTCAAGAGGACCAAAGTTTAGTCCAGATTTTTTTGAAAGCATGGAGAAGCTTCTACATAAAGAGAAATCCAAAAGACTAGATTTAGAGAAGAGAAAATAAGAGGACATGAGAGAGAGGGGTCTACGATAATGAAAGGCTTAGAGAAAATAAATTGGACACTCCCCTTTGCCTTCTCTGACAATACAAGAAGGGGGATGTCTGATGAAACCAAAAGGTGGCAAATTTAGAACTGAGAAATGGCCTTTTTCCACACAATGTACAAGCAGCCAGTAGAATTCAAGGCTTTTGCAGTGTTTTCTTTTAAACCCAGACCCAATCACAGAAATCCATTCCTGACCTGCAAGATGGCTTCATTCCCTGTTACTAATCCCCTGAGTTTCTGCAGGGATTCTCAAGAATTTATGCACATACCCAACCGCCAGGGAATGTGCTAACAGTGAGTTACATTCTTCAGAATGACATGCAATTTTAAATAACCCCCATGGAAACTCTCCCATTTACTTTATTGGGAGTCTGAGCCAACTCCCACTGCAGAAATGTGGAAGAGATAGAGCATTGTCAGTGATCCAGTTCTATATGATGCTACGTAGCCTGATCTTTGGCATGCCATGAGTGGGCTTATGGGGATAATGGGTCTGGGGGTGGGTATTAATAATTCACAGCCTTGGTGGGTGGCTTGATTAACTGAGTGGCACAGTCTGAATTTTTTTTTTGAACAGTCTATTTTGTAACATTTCATTGTACATGTGCTACCTTACAGTAGCCTCACCAAGGATTGTGACTAGTGGGATTTTGCCAGTCTGGCTTCAGGCCCATCTGCTGCCTCCCTTTTCTCTCAGATGCTGACTCTCAGTCTCCCTCGCCCACTGTGGGTAGGTGTCTGAGGTGATGTAACCCTCCACTTATAAAAGATGATTAGAGTTATCAGTCAGAGTCCATGAGGAAATACAAAACCCTGTCTCCTCCCTCCCTCCCTCCCCTGGCCTCCAGTGCTGCCCTGCACAGCGCTTTCTCTCTGGATCTGTGCTCTTCTACAGGAGCCTTTTGTCTTTCTCTGGGGTACCAATCAGTCCCTCCTCCTCCTCATGACAGGTGGCTGCTCCCTCTCACTTGATGGCAGCATACCTACATCCACTCTCTACTTGAAACCCTAACAATTGGGTCTCTGCCCCATCACCCAAGGTGCCATGTCTTTCTTTCCCACACCCAGTCTTGGCTTTCTCACTGGCCCCTTCCTGGCTGGTCTCTAGTGGTTTAATGAAGTGCTGACTCTGCAGTAGGACTCTGTCCTGACTGCCAGCAGGCCTGGCTCTTGATCACATGCTCTCCCTGTCATATGGCTCTTGTACTCATCCCAGTCACCTGGGAAGGTTAGCTAAACCTGACACAGGTAAGGCTAAATCCTAATCCCACCTCCCCTTAAGGGGGCAGCTCACCCTGTGATTGGCTCCATTGTGCTGGGCACTGCAGAAAAGGTATGGTAAAATACAGTCCTGGCCCAGAGAGTTTGCAAGCTTAGATAATCCTGCAGTGGGAAATGAGCTCTTAACAAATCCACATCACAGGCTGCTAGTAACACAATGCTCCTTGCATTTTAAACAGTGGAACAGACTAGATGATCCCTTCTGATCTTAAAGTTTATGAGTCTATGTTAAAAAGCTGGATGTAGTACATTTCTTCAAAGTGAGAGCAGAAGACTGTGCATTCAGTTCCCGACTCAGCTATTGAGTCACCAGGTGACCAACTCACTTAATATTACCATGCCTCAGTTTCTCCATCTATAACGGATATACTGATATTTATTTGCCTCATTAGTTAAAATGCTTTGGACAAAAGGTGTTATACAAATGTTGTCACTGACTTATTTGAAAGATAGCCTCTACCTTTGCCACCTGACTCCAAACAGGTTGAAAGAAAATCTGGGAAGTTTTCCCCCTGCGATATCAGTCAAAGCCAAGACAAGCATTATAAGCCAATAAAAGATTGATATTAATTTGGGAAATGAGCCAAAATGTGATTTTTACAGTGGCTATACTTTTAATAGCACTGTTATACAAAGAATCAAGATAATGAGTAAATTAGTAAGGACTGCTTTTATGTGTATAAAGTAACTCAGTATTTCACCATTCTGTCATTTCTGTACAGCATTATAGCTCCTTAGACATACAACCGAACCATTAGGTAAGATCTGATTCCTGTAATATTGGCACACCCTAATCCAGCCCCAGAACCTGTGATTAACCCAGTTAGCCGCTGCATGTCACTGTTGTTCCATATAGTGCAATCAAAAGAATGTTATCCACATGAACAGGTAAGAAGAGCTCCTTTGCTCTTCAAGATTTGGGAAGATAATGTAGCTTGACACTGCTAAGAACCAATGGCTGGATCTCATTCCCACACAATTAAAGATTAATTTTGCTTCAAGTCTGGGTCTCTGTTTTGCTACTGAAGGAAAAACATACTTGTTGCTTTCTCTCTCTCTGTCTAGCATCTACTTGAGCTGGAAGACTTTCTTCCCTGTCTCCTCTTCCTCCTAGTGGTATAAAATGAAGAACAGTCCACAGGTCAGGGCATAAGCTTGGAACTCAGGAGACCCTGGTTCAGTTCACTATTCTGCCTGTATGACCTCAGGCAAGTCACTTAGTCTTTCTGTGTCTCAGTTTCCCCTCTGTAAAATGGGGATAATAACCCAGTCCTACATCATAAGGGTATTGTGAAGAGAAATATATTAAAGACTGAGAGTTGCTCACGTACTATGGTAATGGGGGGTTAGATAAATACCTGGATATTTCTTTCCTTTTTAATCTTTAATGGAATCTTCTGATGTGAAAGGAAAACACTTGAGGATTTTATTGTAAGTTTAGAAACAAACTTATGAATTTGGCAGGTTTTCTGAAGGCGATGATGGCAACTGGAATCAAGTCTCAATGATCTTTCAGGAGGACAGGATATTGTCAGAAAAGTTTCTTTTTATGGTCTTGTAATTCAAGTCAGGTGACCAAACTACAGCCTATGACCAGGCAGAGATTTCTGATGGCAGTTAATATGCGCATGCTGATGATGCTCTGTGACCACATGATCACAGAGTGCAGGGCCAATTAGACAGGCAAAACTGCAGGGTCTCAATGTGTGGGTGAGACAATGGTGTAGGGAGGAGGGATTTAGATTTATTAGGAACTGGGGAACCTTTTGGGAAAGAGGGAGCCTATACAGGAGAATGGGCTCCACCTAAATCAAAATGGAACCAGATTGCTGTCACGAAAAATTAAAAAGGTCATAGAGCAATTTTTAAATTAAAGGCTAGGGGAAAGCCAACAGGTGCAGAGGAGCATATGGTTCGGACAGAGACATCTCTTAAGGGAGTATCTATTAATGGAGATTCTCTATATCCTAGTCAGGAGGAGAGGATGGAAGAGGATAAAATATGAGTTGGATCTGATAAGAAACAGTCAAATGAAAAAGAGTCCCATTCAGTTACATCACATGATGGCAGACAGCTAAAAAGGAACATTTTTAAAAGTGATTATATGCAAATGCTAGAAGTCTAAACACTAAGATGGGTGAACTTGAATGCCTCCTATTAAATGAGGCTATTGATATAATAGGCATCACAGAAACTTGGTGGAATGAGGATAATCAATGGGACACAGTAATACCAGAGTACAAAATATATTGGAAGGACAGAATAGGTCATACTGGAGGGGAAGTGGCACTGTATGTGAAAGAAAGCATAGAGTCAAATGAAATAAAAATCTTAAATGAACCAAACTGTGCCACAGAATCTATGGATAGTAGTTCCATGCTTGAGTAATAAGTATATAGCAGTAGGGATATACTACTACCCATCTGACTAGGATGGAGATAGTGACTGTGAAATGCTCAGGGAGATTAGAGAGGCTATAAAAATAAAAAATTCAATAATAATGGGGGATTTCAACTATCCCCATATTGACTCAGTACATGTCACCTCAGGATGGGATGCAGAGAGAAAGTTTCTTGACACTTTAAATGACTGGAGCAACTAATCCTGGAATGCACAAGAGGAGAGGCAATTCTTGATTTAGTCCTAAGTGGAGCACAGGATCTAGTCCAAGAAGTGAATATAGCTGAACCACTTGGTAATAGTGACCATAATATAATAAATTTTAACATCCCTATGAGTGTGTGTGGGACGACAACAAAGCAGCCCACCATGGTAGCATTTAATTTCAAAAAGGGGAATTACACAAAAATGAAGAAGTTAGTTAAACAAAAATTAAATGATACAGTGCCAAAAGTGAAATCCCTGCACGCTGCACGGAAACTTTTTAAAGATACTATAATAGAGGCTCAATTTAAATGTATACCCCAAATTAAAAAACATAGTAAGAGGACCAAAAAACTGCCACCACGGCTAAACAGCAAAGTAAAAGAGGCAGTTAGAGGCAAAAAGGCATCCTTTAAAAAGTGGAAGTTAAATCCCATTGAGAAAAATAGAAAGGAGCATAAACTCTGGCAAATTAAGTGTAAAAATATCATTAGGAAGGCCAAAGACTCAAAAAGTAAAATTTTTTTTAAGTGCATCAGAAGCAGGAAGCATGCTAAACAACCAGTGGGGCTACTGGACGATTGAGACGCTAAATGAGCACTCAAGGAAGATAAGGTTATTGCAGAGACAGTAAATGAATTCTTTGTATCAGTCTTCACAGCTGACAATGTGAGGGAAATTCCCAAACCTGAGTCCTTTATAGGTGACAAGTCTGAGGAATTGTCCCAGATTGAGGTGTCAGTAGAGGAAGGTTTTGGAACAAATTGATACATTAAACAGTAATAAATCACCAGGATCAGATGGCATCCATCCAAGAGTTCTGAAGGAACTCAAATGTGAAATTGCAAAACTACAAACTGTGGTATGTAACCTACATTTAAATCAGCTTCTGTACCAGATGACTGGTACATTCATTAGCTGCCAATGTGATGCCAATTTTTAAAAAAGGCTCCAGAGGCAATCCTGGCAATTACAGGCTGGTAAGCCTAACTTCAATACCAGGCAAATTGGTTGAAATTATAGTAAAGAACAGAATTATCAGACACATAGATGAATACAATTTCTTGGGGAAGAGTCAACATGGTTTTTGTAAAGGGAAATCATGCCTCACCAATCTACAAGAATTCTTTGAGGGGGGTCAACAAGCACGTGGACAAGGGTGATCGTGTGGATATAATGAACTCAGACTTTCAGAAAGCCATTGACAAGGTTTCTCACCAAAGGCTCTTATGCAAAGTAAGCAGTCATGGGATAAGAGGGAAATTGGGTGACTGGGCAACAAAATGGCAGACAAAATTCAATGTTGATAAATGCAAAGTAATGCATATTGGAAATCATAATTCCAACTATACATATAAAACGATGGGGTTAAATTAACTGTTATCACTCAAGACAGAGATCTTGAAGTCATTGTGAGTAGTTCTCTGAAAACATCCACTCAATGTGCAACAGCAGTCAACAAAGCTAACAGAATGTTGGAAATCATTACGAAAGGGATAGATAATAAGACAGAAAACATCATATTGCCTCTTTATAAATCCATGGCACGCCCACCTCTTGAGTACGGTGTGCAGTTCTGGCTGCCCCATCTCAAAAAAGATATATTGGAATTGGAAAAGGTACAGAAAAGGGCAACTAAAATGATTAGGGGTATGGAAAAACTTCCATATTAGGAGAGATTATTAACACTAGGACTTTTTCAGCTTGGAAAAGAGATGAATAGGGGGGCGATACTAGACATCTATAAAATAATGACTGGTGTGGAGAAAGAAAAGAGAAAGTGGTATTAACTACTTCCCGTAACACAAAAATTAGGGGTCACCAAATGAAATTAATAGGCAGCAGGTTTAAAATGAACAAAAGGAAGTATTTCTCCACACAACACAGAGCCAACCTGTGGAACTCCTTGCCAGAGGATGTTGTGAAGGCGAAGACTATAACAGGGCTCAAAAAAGAACTAAATAAGTTCATGGAGGATAGGTCCATCAATGGCTATTAGCAAGGACAGGAAGGAATTGCTGTTTGCCAGAGACTGGGAATGGCTGACAGATGGATCATTTGATGATTACCTTTTCTACTTATTACCTCTGAACCTAGCATTGGCCACTGTCAGAAGACAGGATAATGGGCTAGATGGATCATTGCTCTGACCCAGTATGGCCATTCATATGTGCTTATGATCTGAGATTGCAATAGCAGTGGGTTACTATGCCTTCAAAGCCAGCCAAGAGCAGAGATTGATGGCTTTTCAATGTTTTCTAGTGCCAGTGCTTTAACACTATTGTTGAGCCCCTTCCTCCAGGCAAAGGTCATTTTATCCCATGAACAATGGGACAAAAACAAATCCAATTTCTTCAGATCACACTGCTGGTGCGAAAGAAGAGACTGGAGGACAGCGTGGAAACAAATAAAACCAAGACATTGGAACATCTCAGGGAAGGGGGTGGGGGAGAATCTGCTGTTAGTGATAGAAGAGAGCTATAGTCTGGAGCAAAAAGTGGCCCAGCAAGGAAAGACCTGCTTCACTGGAAAGTGAAAGTGTTCAGTAGCTCCCAGGAAGCAGTCAGAATCCTGCAGAGCCTAAAGCAGTGTTTGGGACTGTAGAAAAACAGGCTAACGGCAAAAGGTGCTAAGTGCCTAACTCCCTTTAAAGCCTCAATAAGAACAATAGGCATAACAAATCCTGTGTCCATTCAGCTATATGGAGTGGTTAATCCTGTACGTTCGGGGCATCGGTGCTGCAGGAGATCATCCTAAAATGTGACAGAATTCCAGAAAGGAATTCTATTATAACTGCTAGCAGTAATCATAGCCCTCCAGAATACTTACGTTAAGGTCAGAATTTGCCATGCAGCTCAAGAATAAGATTTTATTTCTGAAGGTAGCAAACCAACGTTCACTGTATAAACCCAGGTCCAAAAACCAGAGAGCGGAGAAGAGATCTTGCTGCCAGGGAGATGGAAAACTTTTCCTGAAGCAAATGACTGGGCTGCAATGCTGTATCCCACTGAGATGAGGGTTATTTTTAAGAAAACATACAGAACTTTGAGGTCAGAGCAGTTGCCTGAAGATTGTTGAACTAAGTGAAGGAAGGGAAATATGAAGGCGAATCAAAGTCTAGGTTCCCAGACAGAGGATTGAGAATGTCTGTTCAGTAGACATGGGGGAAATTTTTGGATTTGTTGAGTTATTTATTGGACAAAAAATTCAGTTTTGATTGACCTGTCACTATTTGCAAATTTGACAGAAATCGTTTTGGTCATTCTTAAAATGTCCAGAAGAGGAGGAGGAGGTAATGAAGGCCCCCCAGCCTTTAACACAGTGGTGAGAGTACTCACCTGGGATGCAGGAGTCCCAGGTGTGAATCCCCACCTCTGGAACAGACCCATAATGGATATTTTCAATTCACTGAAAATTCAAAACAAAAAAGTAAAAATTCAGACCCGAACCAAAACTTTTCTTCAGTATTTTACAACTGACACTGAACTGGAGAATCAGTTATTCACCCAGCTCTATTGCTCAGTGTCAGATTTGCTGCAAAAAATGTTGCTTTTGCTTTTAGCTTTGGTTCCCCATTCAGTGTGTTCCTCTTGTGCTGCTAAGGGAGATTTAATTCCAGGGTTTTAGGTCTCTGTCACACAATGGCATGCATGCATCGGTCAAGATGATTCTTGCTGCTGCACTGCTTTTCCATGTACAGCTCATCTGCAATATGTTGTTCTTTCCAACACAAATGACTGGCCAGATTCCCTTCTGAACCACAGTTCTCTTGGAGCAGGAAATGGGGTATCAGGGAGTTACCAGCTGTACCAGAGCAGAGCTGTGTTCTGCCTTACCCCTAACACATCAGAGGACCCTGACAGGGGAGCAATTTTACAGCTGCTGAGAGCCTCCCTCTGCTGGTGGACTTCTCAACAAAGCATCTGTGGCCAGATTCAGGCCCCTTTGTGTCACACAGGTGGAGCCTAGGAGCCAGAATCAGGGCAGAGAACTTGGCCTGATGTATCCTTAACCTGCTGTTTGTCTGTTCGTAATTTAATTGCAAGATTTGCTCCCTTGTTATTTGAAATGTGACGCCAAGTGGAAGCTTGAAGAGACTTGCTGATGGGGCTATCTAAAGCTGTCAGCCTACTGGCTGCAGTTCTAGATTTGTATTATTTAAGGCTTTTGCTGCTGTTTTAGGTTTAATGTGTTTACTCTCTTGATGGCTTTGTCAATATACATTCCATGTTAAAAAAGTTGAAGTGTCAATAAAAAAGAGAGAGGGCCCAAAATAACCACCTATGAATGGGAGGATGGAAAGCAAAATGCAGGTTTATCAATAGTCTATTTGGGAACAATTTAAAATGTGAATCACTTCACAGTAAGTGTTGTAAATATTGGCTTAGGGAGGCTATCAAACGGACAGTGCACAGTTAAATCTTCCTCTGAATCTATTTGCACTGCTCTCACTTAGGGGCTGAGCCAAAGTCCACTGAAGTTAATGGGAGTCTTTCCAATGCTTTCAATAGGCTTTGGGTCAAGTCCTTAACATGCATGATGTAGCTTTAACATACCTGTGATCCAGCACTGGGTGAACCACAGGCAGTGCTGTGGCTTCTGAGAAACTAGGCAGACACTGTTGTTAGTTGTACCTTTAATTAGGTGCATGCCATTACTGGATATGCCTTTAGCTTTCCATGTAACTAGCAAATCATGCCAATACAGAACAGTCTTAGAAGGTGACGAAGAGAGAAAGATAGGAAGGTAATTGATGCACCCCAGTGGCACAGAGTTTTGCCAGAAGGGGTCAGAGTGGTGCAAAACTTAATTACAAGCCCAAAGCTCAGGCTCAGGGGACTGACATTTGAGTTTTGAGCAAACCTTAGCTGATTAATGGTTTAGGTAGCAAGAAACTTGGGAAACTTGGTGTTTTTGGCTAAGTCTTGCTTTGAGTGTAGGTTCAATCAAATAAAGCTTTGGGACACCAAAATGAACATGCAAAAGAGTTTGTATAAACCCTGCACACTGAAATGGTTTCTGACATAGGAACATTTGAGGGAATCCACCCAATTAAAAAAAAAATCAGTGGCCATTTCAGAAAATGTTGACCTTAATCTCTCTGGACCTCAATCTCATCCCCTAGAGGTATTGGCTTGATTAGCTGTGAAATACTCCAAGGTCTTCAGATGGTAGGTTCTATTCCTAATGCAAAGTGTTATTAAGGGCCCAATTTTTCATAAGGCTCAGCATCCACAACCAGGGTCAGCTTTTCCAAAGTGCTCAGCACGCTGGGTGCATGTTCTATATTGAGCTCTTTGGAAAATCTGACCAATAGTATCACCATGGGAGCGGCTTGGGTTTTTTGAAAATCTGACCCTTTTTAGATGCCTAAATGGGAGCTGGAATCTTTTGAGAAATTTGTTTCCAGGTTTTGTGGGTGCTTATAGTCTCCATGTGAAATTCTGGCTCCTCTGAAGGCAATGGAAGTTTTGCTGTTGACTTGAATGGATCCAAGCCTGATCTCTAAAATTGGAAAGTGTTTGAATGAAAAGCTCCATCCTCAGTTCTAGAAAGACAAATGCTCTGCACACATATTTCAACAGAGACATTCGAAGACTGCTTGGGGTACCAGAATGCCCAGCCTCCACGCAAGGAATTAGTTTATGAAGCAGAAAATATGACAGCAGATTTGCTCATGCTCATTTGCTTTAGGTGTAGTTGTCTATTTTAATGCATCTGCATTTTTCACCCCCTTCCTCAATCCTCCTTCCTTTTCTTGAGGGAATAAGGCTAAGAGAATTCTGCTGTGGCAAATCTGGAACCTGTCGAGTTCACCACCTCTGGTGTCCATCAGAAAGAAAACTGTGATTAAGGGTGACAGGGCCCTTAGGAAGCCAGAAGGTGAGATGGCAGGCTGAGAAGAAAATGACAGGGACTCTAGAATTATTTGTTCCCATATAACAGGTGTCAGCAATTTCAGATAAAGGGAGTGCCTGGGAGTTCCAGTGCTCCAGGCAGCACTTAGAGGGAAAGATGTATTTTTAAAAGGGCATGTTCACTCAGTGATAGAGTGCATGTGTTGTGCTAAATGTCCTTAAATCCCTCTGGTAACACAGCCGTCTGTAACAATAAATAGCAAATAACTATTGTCTCCTGTGAGACTGCTGCTATCATACTACCAAACAGGAGTCATCCTGTTCTAGGCTGAGATGTAAGAGCCCATGCGTTTATTATGTTTTCAAGGGAAAGACACATACACTATATTAATATATTTAACCTGGAATCTTAGCTTGCTTGTATCCAAAGAAGGGTTTGTGCAAAATCAACAGTGACACTTAAAATACTTTCAGATTCAAAACCAAACAGATAAAAATTCATCTATGTTGGAAATAGTGGTATCATCTACATGTCTGTGAATTCCAGATATTACCACTTGGTTTCCAGGCATGTTACAATTTTAAATCTTCTCACGATGACAGGAGCTGCTGAAAGACTCTCAGTGGTTGCAGTGATGGGCATCGACATCAGCGCCAATCTAGACAGAGGTGAGATGTCAAATTGTGTGGATTCATGATCTGTTTTGGTCTCTGTAGCAACTCAAAGTCCAGCTATTGGTCCCATTTTAAAATATGGCCACATTGGTTATAACCACCTTAATAAAATATATAATCATGGAAGAAAGTGACCATGCGCCAAGCTGAATGATACTAAGCATTCAGAGTCTAAAAAAGCATGTTGCATATATATATATAGTTAATACTAACAAACCCCCACACAACTCACTTCTAAGGTAAGTATCATTATCCCCATTGTCCAGATGGAAAACTGAAACACAGAGACGGAGACACTGGCCTAAAGCAAAGCAAGCAGGTGGGACAAACAACATTAGAACCCCAGACTTCCTGACTGCCGGCTTTGTGGTCAGACTGCTGGCTTTGTGTTCCCACTGCCGAACGAACCCAGGTCTCCCAGAACTCCTCACTCCACTGTACATGACAAACATCTGTCTGAAATGATTTTCAGCCTCCTCAACATTTAAATATAGATGAGAACAATTCAGCACTGGCATGCACCCAAAATGCAGAAGGCCAGATTGTCTTTGCTCCACAGTGGCCCAGGGTGCTGGCCAAACACAGGGGGTGTCATGAGAAGGGAGTTGCACCATCACAAAAGGTGTGTGGTCTCTGCACCCCAAGTGCCTCAGAAGCGACCTCAAATAGACTAGTGTGGAGGGCAGCACTGGGTTGGTTCATGGAGAGCCAAGATGATGCAGCGATCCAGTGTTTCCCACATACCAGACAACCGGGAGAGGCAGTGAGGCTGCTACTCCAGCTTTGGCTCCATATTTTTGGTAGGCTGGGCATTAACTCAACAGGACTGAATATCCTGAGTGATTGGAATTGGTTATGTAAGCACAGAAAAATCTATTCCAAAGGAAGTCTATAGAAGGGATGGGGAAACTGGTAGAGAAAACAACCTCTCACTTTTCCCTGTCCCTACCTTCACAAGAACTTGGTCCATTTATAGACCAGATCCTGAATCTTTGGGGAGATTCTGAAATGTTTGGTTAATATTTTCCCTCCCCACCTGTCCCAATTCCCTTTAGTTTTCCTGTACACCTGAATGTCCTAATTCCTATCAGGACTGAAAATGGATGTGCTGAAACCTCTCCTGGAGAATATCTGGCTCATACAGAAGCAGGAAACACCAGAAGAAAACGATTCACAAGAAAACGATTCTCTTGAGATTTCCAGCCTCGTTTTATAGACACAAGAAGTTAAATGATGGCTTGAGAAAGCATAATTAAGCATCTGGGCTGAACCTGAACTCTTAGCATATGTGGTTCAGCAGTCACTAACGTATGTGATACTTTGATGCTAAGCAGAAAAGGAAACAGATTTCACATATTCCATCTGATCTGGCCATTCAAAGTGCTTCGCTATCTTATTGCTAACCACCGCTCTAACCACTAGACCCATACTCCCCTCCCAGAGCTAGGAATAGAACCTGAAATCCTGATATCCCACATTCCATTTCTGTCTCCCAAATGGCTGTGTAATTCTCTGCAATCTGATGGAATTTAAAGCCTAAACTAAATATTCCTGGCTTCAATAGGCTTTGAATCAGCCACTTAAAGAACACCACATATTTAGACTGGTACTTGTTGAAAATTATGACATTAATCAAACTATGACATAATTCAACTGATCCAAAGGGAATCTGGCATACATAGTATTAAATACTTCACTCAAATTAAAAGACTCAGTTTTAAGATGAGTTTGGCATAGGCGAACATAGGTGGTGTTGCAGGCATTTGGTACTATGCATGAGGCCTACAGGCACATAATCCCACTCCCTACCCTGAATTTTAGTCTGCTCTTAGATACTGTAACTGTAAAATCAGCTACAGAAAACGAAAAATCATGCCATATCCTAATGGGAAACAAAGGTAATTTAATCAGAAGAGTGACAGTGATCACCTTTAGCATGACAAAATGGCAGTCACAACCTTCACTGAACCGGGTCCACAACGGAAGTGCACTCTCTGCAGCATCACACTGATTGGCTGTAAGGTAATGGATGGAGCACTTAGTAGCCTGCACTCCTTACTTTACAGCAATAAGAAAAACTAGACCAGAAGATCTTGTTATCCCTATTGATGAGTTGCTAAATCAGGGGTTCTCAAACGTTTTTTTTGCTGGGACCCTCTTTGCAAATATTTCAGGCTGTGACGACCACCTCCTCCAAAAGTGATAACCTCCCCCATGCCATGCCACCCTTACCAGCATGTGTGGGGGCTGACAGCTCGCGACCCCCCCCATAAAACGTCGTGACTCCTGAAAGGTCATGACCCTCAGTTTGAGAACCTCTGTACTAAATTCTCGTAAGTAGTGGAGGCTTGTAAGTGTGTTTACTACTCTTTACACACACACACCACAAATCTTTAAAGCAGTGAGTGTGCACACACTTTTCCATAAGTTATACATAATTGTTACCTGTATATGCATTTTCATCAGTCATTTGCATTTGAGTAAGTACATGCTTTGTTCTGTGCAAGGAAGAGGAAGACTGGTCTTGGAGAGTTTTCCTCAGGTTGTATTTTCTTTTAAGGAGGAGTGTTTGACTTAAAAAGAGGTCATGGCCTGCATAATTTTACAAATTTTTAAAACTTTTGGTGCCCAATTTACTGTCCGAAGAGTGACAGAATTTCGAACTAGCAGCAATTACAGGAAGAGGGAATAGATAAAAAGCAAAGGTGTATTGCCTCAAAGCCAGCCTGGCTCTCTTACTTTCCCACAGAGGCATATAATTCTCCCCAATTAGTAAGGCAGGTGCTTAAATCCTAAACCCAATGAAACCGAGAGGAACACAAGCAGTATTTATGTCTCCCCTTAATGGACAACTGTTCCGCTCCTTTGGAAATCAGGGACAGACACCCATTTTCCTTTCACTCTGAACTGAGCAGTGTAGTGAGGATCTCTGGCTGTGCACATGTGGGCAGGGCAACTGTTTGTCCCGTAGTTAAAAGGTCAAGATGATTAGTTTAATAATTGAATTTCCTATTCCCCCCCTCTTTGATTCTTTCTTGCGTGGATCTCAAAAGCCTTTTTTCCCCCCCTGGGTACTTCTCTATACAGAAAAACAAAGGGAAATGCCCCTTGCAATTTCAAAGGCTTCAAATATATTGACACCATTAGTGCTGGAAATAGACAACGGGAGTAGAGATAGTGGTTTTTGCCAGAGAGCTATTCACCAGTCATGTATATAAGGAAAAAAAACCATGTCACTATATCTGATTGCTGGATCACAGGCACAATGACTGGTACAAGGTAAAACAGGCTGGGTAATCCCCTAACTTTTGCATATATTGTATGTCCCTCAAAATGCTTTGTTGAAAATCCTTGAGGTCAATTCTCTTTATCCACATATGCAGTATTATGTTGCCTTTTATAGTGTCTATTTTAATTTTGGTATGTTTTTTAATTAATAGATAGCTAATTAACGTGCTAGGAGGTTATCTTGTTAAATGTTAATTGGATGTGTAAACATTCCTTACAAGTTTAATATGTTAAGAAAAATGTAATATGCATTTGTTACTGGTGTCATTCTGAATTAATTACATGACAGCCAGATTTCTCCCTTCCCAACTTGAGAACCTTCAATAAGTACTCTTTTAAGAATCAATTGATATTTAATTAATATGTACTGGCTGTCTTAAATCTAAATTAATTCTTTCAATAAGTTATAGGGTGGCTGAAAGACAGCATGCTAACACAACTTTCAATGCTGCAGAGTATTCCACTTGTTAGCACAAGAGGGCGCTTTGAGAAAAGAATCCAACCCAGCCGCCCATATTTCATGATGGGGCTCCTGGCCTCCCTCCTTTTGTTTTGTCAAGAACAAAAACTATCCACATGGAAATCTTTATGAGAGTTGCACGTACTGTGCTGTGTCTCATTCCGCGGGGGGCTTCAAATTGCTCAGGGCTTTGCCATGACTGCTATCTGGATGGTGTTTTATTACACTGGATGATGAGGTCAATAACCTTATCCCTTCATCTGGTAGGAAGCTCAGTCCACATTCCTTTACTCCCCTTTTATGTTACCTTCATAACATTCACAGATGAAATACAAGTAGATTTAGCACATTGTTTCCATGCATTGATATTCCTAGCTTCAGGAAAATAGGATTATTGAGTCCCTGAGGGGCTGAATTTTGAAACGGATGCATGGCAACAACATTCATGTTTAATTTATTATCTGTATGAAATCCTTAACATCAGCAAAACGGTCATGGAGTTTGTTTTTCCTTTCATCACACAATAAGGTTGTTAATGAATAAGAGACATCTCTGCACACTGTAGTTTAACACATACCCATTCAGAGCACTGTTAAAGGGGATCTGGATGGATTTTTGCCTGACAAGCCTTGAGTTCACCATTCTGAATATTTTGTGCAATGGCGAATAATGTTTTTAACAATGTGTTTAGGTAGCATTATTCATCCAAGGAGCTCAAAGCCCTTTACCAACAATAATCAAGGCTCTGGTGATAGAAGTGTGACTATGCATTATTACTGATGGATTAACTGAAGCACAGAGAGATTAAGGATCTTGTCCAAGGCCACAATGTGATTCAGTAGCAGCTCCCAGGAGTCCTGGCTCTCATTTCCGCCCTCTAAATGCAAGACAACAATACCTGTCACAGGCAGTTGCACCCTTTGCCCAGCTCTTGTTTTGGTGATCATCGGTCATTACAGGGGAAACACAAAATACTGAATGGAGGCCATGGCTAATAAGTTTAGGCCTGATCTAATTCCCCCTGAAGGCAACAGAAAGTATCCCATTGACTTTAGGGGCTGCATTCTGGAAAGGACTAAAGGCCTGATTTTCAGAGGTGCTGAACACCTGCCATTGATGACAGCAGGGCCCAAACATAATTTTTTTGGGCACAGCACAAACTTATAACACGGGCCTCCTCCCCCACATATACCACAATCCCTCATTCCATACATACAATCTCATGAGCCATGACATTTTTTTCCCTCATGGTAATGGGGGTTGCAGCCTGGGCCAGGCCCCCCAGGGCCTCTGGGCCCTGGTAAAGTGTACCCTTCCTCCCCCCCCCCCCCCCCCCCCCCCCCCCCCCCCCAATGTGGGGGCCCTGGATGGTGGCAGGTGCTTTGAGTGCTCAGCAATGATAATTTGTGCCAGAGCTGAGCCCTGGCACCTCTTGGCTTGGCAGTTCATAGCTGCAGCGCCTCTGGGTTTGCTGCATCAGGTATGAATGTAAAATAATTAATTGAGCCTCGGCACCTAATTGGCTTGAGCACCAGCACCTCTTTCATTACAAATTAAGCCCTGGCACTCAGCATTTCAGAAACCAGGCCCTCAATGACTTGCCATGGTCACACGAGAAGCTTGTGGCAGAGCCATGGCAGTAGTAGTTTTGCCCTGTTGTCAGATCTCTAGATTTGCTAATTTTACTGATTTTCTCTTTAAGGAGATTTGCTCCATTTCTTGCAGCCAAGAAGGCAAGAAGTCAGCTAGGAGTAGCTGAATGAGTTTGAATGCACTGCAACTGTAATAATTAAATACCAGCTTTCCACTAGATGTAAGTGGCACACCTATTTCTAACCAAGAAAGCTGCTGTCAGGTTAGATGGTACCTTTTATGGCTGAAATAATACAGTAAGATGGCACAATCCAAATGTTACTGGATAGTTTGCCAACTGAACATCAACATGAATAGCAGATGGCCAGCTAATCTCCAGGCATTTTTAAGCCAGTAATAATCAAAATAATCAGTGTTTCACATATGCATATTTGAATACTGTCCATCGGATCCTGCAGTTCTTCCTCAGGCATAATTACTATCCATTGTCTTCAGCTTTCTTTTATACTGTCATTCTCCCTGTTTTTTCATTGCTGTAAGTTCCAAAGTCTCCTGCCATGGTCTCGTTCTAAGTTCTTAGAACTTCTTAGAACGAAGGCTAAAATTTTCAAAACCACCTAAATGACTTAGGAGCCTAAATCCCAGTGACTTTCATTGATACTTAGGCTCTTAAGTCACTAAGGTGATTTTGAAAATTTTACTCTAAGTCTGCTGGAAATATGCCCCTCTCCTGCCCCCTGAAATGACATGTTAGAATTTGGATTTAGGGCCTGTCTACACAGTCCATTAAAAAAAGTGGTTTCTGGAGAATTTAAGATTTCAAACAAACAAACAAATACAAACAACAAAAGCCTTGCTAGCTCTTTTGTTGCAGTTTTTTGCTGCAGTTTTTGAAGATGGCATTCCATATGGGACCCAGTGCAATGCTGCTAGCCTGAATCTGCAGAAAGACGGATAAGTCAATAGCTCCTATGCAATATGTAAATGGAAACCACCACCTCAATGGACTATTAACATAGAAACCTAATGATTATGATTTAAATGTCAATACTGTTAGCTAAAGTGTGAAATAGTTGAGAATCATCCAGTTATTATGTTTCACTTAGGGATAATCCACAGGATTCAGGGGCCAATTCTATAACCCTTACTTCCACAAGAAGTCTTTTAGTCACGTACATTGTCCCATTAAAGTCAACAAACTAGATTGCATGGCCTTGTAGGTCACACGAAGAATTTATGTAGTACTTTTCATCTGTATTTCTCAAAGATATTTACAAAGGATAAATGTATTCCTCATTTTAAGGAAGGGGTAACTGAGCTGCAGAGAGTTAAGTGACAGGAGCCAGAGTTGGGAACAGACACTTTGTGTCTATTTCTCCTCTCACTCCTTTTTCTGTACTGCCTATATAGATTGAAAATTCTTTGGTGTAAGAACTAGCTCTTGCTATATATGTAGACAGTAGAACTAGGAAACAGTTTTCAGATAGTTTATTTGATAAAAAATGCAGTTGTTTTGGGCTAATTTAAGCCAATTGCAAATTCAGGTTAAACTCAGTCAATAGTTTCAGCTGAGAAAAAAACGTCTAAATTGTCAAAAACCACTACATTTTGACAATTTTTAATAAGAAATATTTTGCTTTTTTCATTTCAAAATGATGGTTACTTTAGAAATTTAGCTAGATTTATTAACGCACATACATAAAGGTAAAAAATACTCCTAAACAAAACAAAGAAAAAAGGGAAAAAGAGTTCAGGTTGAACAAAGAACTTTGAGCCAAAAGAAAATTTTGATTGGATTTTGTTTTGGCCACTGACCTGAAAAATCAACTGTTTGCTCAGCTCTAACATAGAGTGCCTAACACCACAGGGTCTTGAGTTTGGTTAGGGGCTCCAGGCACTGATGCAGCACAAAAAAATGATAATAGTATCAGCTTTACTCTTGTGTCTCCCTGACTGGGCATCAGTATTGCAAGTAGCCTACAAAAGGCTACGTGGCCAAAATCTTTGCTTTATTTTGAGAGAAGGTGGTGTTGGAACATCTTTCATTTCCATTAGGATAATAGGGTTAATCCATCACCACACCCCTCTCCCTGTACTTTTTGGGCTTTTAATGGTAATTTGTGAACTCAAGGAAAAGTCTGATCTGTGGAAAATGCTTTAGGGGGAAAATTGATTTCTGTGTTTTTAAAATATGAACCATTTACTATTTGTCTTCATGTATTAGCTGCTTTGCCCTTAAAAAAAAAAAAGTCTAATGGTTTTTAGTGCTGCTAAATGTCCTGCACAAAGTATACAGCACTGCAGAACTCTTCCACAAGGGGGCAACTTTTTATACTGCTTCTTACAAGGGGTTTTAGAGCAAGTCAAAAAATATTTTTAAGGCATTTATTAAACATTAATGTTGAAACTGACTGTTATTCTCAGCTTTCCGTAAAATACTTTTATTTGCAATTACATCAACACAATGGATGAAATCAGACTCAGTGTTTTATTTTGAGAATCCCTAAATGCTAGAGGCCAGACTCTCATTCACACTAAGGTCCTTTTACCCTGCTATGGTAAGGTAAAGAGACCTTAAATCCCACTTTAAGTATCATTTGCACAGCCAGAGTGGTGTAAAGGTACCTTAGTGTAAATAAGAATCAGGTCCTGTCAGTCTCTAGTCTGCTTCCTGTATGATTGTACTGGGTCCACAAACTGGCAGTATGTCACATTAACCATAGTCAATATTTTGTGGTAGGTTTTCCAAGTCAGTCTGTAAAATCTGCTCCTGCAGTTTTTCATGTACAAACATTTGCTTGCCTCCAGTGCTTTTCCTGTGATAATACAGTTCCACATTGCCCCTTACTACGGGCTGGGGCAAATGCCACAATCTAACTTGGCGTTTGTATTTAGAAAAGAGTGGGTGCAAATTATGCAACTCCTCTAGAGCAGATCTCATTGAATGTTGGATATAGTTTGAACCCGATAAACTCTTTGCCATCTCTAGTATAAATATGAAACCCCTTTGAGAAATGCAGCCCTTTGTATGTAAGTCCCTAGCTGGTTTTTTTTTTTTTTTTGGTATGAAATGACAAGCATGTTTGATTAAAGTGTGGACTGTCACCAGATTTCAGAGGGACGCAAAATGGATTCATTTTACAATATCCAAGCCAGTTTACAAAAAATAGCATTCACTTTCCCAAGGCTACTAATCATTTCAAAAGACAAGCGCAGAAGAGGATAGCTCAACTGACACTGGAAAGAACAAATGTTGACACCAATATAAATCTGAATTTTCTGACAGTAGTTGATTGGGTTGCTTTAACAAATTTAACAGACATGCCACTCAGCAGACTGGGTCCTGTTTAATGCTTCTCTTGAAGGATCTGCATGATCCTGGGGGGCTGTCAGTTCTGGGAACTGAGGCTCTTCTCCTGTCTCAAGACATTATATATGGTAAGAGTACAATGTACGCTTGCTTCATGCATGCTGGCCTGTTGGTGACCTCAGATCCACTCCAAAAGGATTCCTCTTTCTAGGGCACAAGATAATTCACTCCCAGCACCGTCCCTAGCCTGTACTGAGCAGGGGACGTCAGTGTCACATGCCGGTTATCCCCAGCAGGGCATGTTTAGACGCAGTGACTTTGTCATGTTGGGTGGTGCCCACTGGGCCATGTTCTAGGACCAGACAGCCCAGACCAATTTAGATTTCAGATTGATTTTACATTGGGGTCACTGAATGAAAAAATCCCATAGCCACTTGAATACACAGCCCTATTATGAAATTATTGAGGGCACCTCGTGTGGCCGAAATCCTGAGGGATCTCACTCAGCAGAGAGGAGCTTTGTCATGTACTAACGGAGCTGCAGTATGGCCAGGCCAGAGGGCCACAGGATGAGAAATGCTGCTCAACTGGCATACAGCCAGCCCACGAAGAGGCAGTTCATGCAAACGAGCCCCTGCCACGGGGCTGCTGTTATCCTTCTCTTTTGACTGCATGGTAGCCCTTGTGGAACAGCAATGTCTTAGGAGTGGGTCAGGGAAGGGGCCAGCACCGGTGAGAATAAGGTAGAATCCCCCGAATGCTATCTGGTGAGTGGAGGGGTGGCAAAGAGGCTTTGCTGACAGCAAATGTAGATTTAGACTAATGACATTACTCTGGATTTGCACCAGTGTAACTGCGGTGAGAATGAAGCCTACAATCTCTGGAAAGAAGCATTAAATCCACAAATGCCATTGCGCATAGCGTCATCAGCATATTGGCCCATCTGTACTTTCTTTTGGACAAATATCTGTCTTTCTTGGGGTCATGGAAAGGATGCATAAAAAACTATAGACCCAATACCATACTCCTTAACTGGGCAGAAATCTTACATCTGGGAGTGGGAGAGAGAGTTTTACCTCAATGAGGAGTTCAAGGTCTTAGGTCAAGTATAGGCATGCTGTGGTATGGTGCTTTTGAAAATGTCGGTTGTACTCAGGCTAGGTTTCCTTTTAAGAAAATGCACAATATAGGGTAGCTGAATGGTACTTGTTAAGAAGAACATCTGCTTATGAAGAGATAGATATGCTGAAACATTTACTGATGTTTTGCTTCCTTCCCTTGTGTCACCTGAAATCTATCATCACACTGTGGTATCACAGCATGCTCCTGGGTTGCAAATCTAGGGAAGCAGGGCAGTGATGCACATCCTTCAGAAGATGATAAGGGATGTGTCAAGCTAACGTATAAACATGGGCACTGACTCAGATGTGTTACCTATAAATCTGCTCATCAGCAGCCGAAGAACCATATGTGCCTTCTCTTCCTTAAACATAAAAACATTAATTACATTATATTGTTCTGTGGTAATGGGCGACTCGTTGCCTGAGACTTGCCAAAGTCTTAATTTTAACCATAAATCTGGAGGGCCTGAGATGGTGATTCCAGCTGCTGTGAACAGATGAAGATAAAGTTGAAGTCAGTCTGTATCACAGCTGAGTAGCTGCTGGCAGGAAAGAATTGCTGCAGACTGACCATAGCCACTAAGGGCTAGATTGGAACCTTAGAATCTGCCCTGTCCCAGGGGCAACATGGAGCTGTGCTGAGCCAGGAGCAGACCAGACAACCTATTGTGAATCAGTAACAATTCCTTCCTCTCCCCCATCGCTCTGGGGAAGAAGTTTCTGCACCACCATTTTCCCCAATGTGGGCCTGTCCAGCTACTCTGGTCAGTGACTGGGGGCGAGGCACAGCTAGGACTCCTCCCACTCCCCTCCTCTACCCCACTCACTTGCAGTGCAGAATATTGAACCAGTAGCCCTTGCTCTGCTCTCCATGGCTGAAGTTACAGCCTGAGCACAGCTGAACAGGAGAGCTGGGAAGTGGGGGGATTACTGTTCTGTGTGGCTGGGTAAAGGCTGGGACAATCTAGCCCTAAGTGAGTGATCGAGTGGAGTCTGGAGGCATATTAATTATTAATAATACACACGCTTCCGTATCTGCTTTACAGTAGTGCCTAGAGGCCCCATGAGTCAGTACCCCATTGTGCTAGGCACTGTACAGACAGATGAGAAGACAGTCACTGCTCCAAAGAGTTTGCAATTGGACGAAGTCTGCTGATTTGGGGGTATGAGATATAAGGAACTGCGGATTAACATGCCTGCCTCTTCCTGCAGATGTCCTTGTCAGAGAAGTGTGGTGATATGTTCTAGGTGCTCCGCTGGACCAGATGGTAGCCTGAGATCAGTGCATGGGCAGAGCCCTGTCTGCACACATCTCTGAGTAACAGAATCCTGCTGCAGTTACCCACCCCCACCTGCCCACATTATGCCACAAGTTAAAGACCAACTGCAAGTCCTTTTTCTTTCCTACACCAAACCATTCCAATCCGCCTGTCCTTGGCCGTACAGTGTTCTGGACCTGCCAGTCTCTCTAATGCTACTAACAGAATGTTTAAGGTAACCTAAAGTAAACTTAAGGCTGATTTGGCTACCAGACCTCAAGAAGTCTTTTTGCAACTGCACAATCCTTCTCTTTTCTCAGCCCCATTTAGGAAGAGGGAGGAGGAAATGGCAATTAAGTTTTCTCTCCCAAAAAGATAAAGACTGTAACTTGCTTCTTAGAGAAATTGACCACCATAGCTGTAGTGGAATAAGCTATTCCTTTATAGCTTCCCTTGTGGACGCTATTCCTAACCAAGTCACTTTTCATCCAGAATCAAGTGTCCACACAGGGAATTAGACCAGAATAGCAATATGGGAGAGTAGCTTTTCCACTACAGCTATGCCAGTCAATTTCCCATGTAGTTTAGTCCCAAGTTGGTAGGCTGGTTTGCCAGCCTAGGGAAGGAAGGTGACCACCACACCCAAGTCTGAGGCCCTTTCCTCAGGGCACCATTTATTGTTTGAAAACAACAACAAAAACTGGGAACAGCAAACCTACAGCTCACTTGACAAACATGGCTCCAGTCCACAGAAGCTCTCTCAAACTGCCCCACCAGGGATAACAGGACTCACCCTTCCCTTCTCGACCCATTTTCCTTTTCTTTTTGTATATGCCATTCAAACACGACAGGTAAGGATCCCTTCACCCTTTCCAGGCTACTGTTTCATCTTGCCATAAATGGTTTTAAGTAGCTCAAAAACACCTAGTTCAGTTGATCTTGGAGTGTTTAGAATTACTGGGCCTGATTCGACCCCCCAAAAGTGGAGGTTGTGCATGGAAAATGCTTTCTCTCTGTCTCTTGGCTGAAATACCACAGCTGTCTCTCCAGTGCATTAGCCTAATGATAATGAGGAGTACAGAACAGCAAGAGATAGGAAACAATCTGATATAAATCAACTGGTGAATCTTTCCGTGGAGGGCAGAGGTTGTTGCTGGTGTGATAAGCATTTGTGGTTGTTCCCCCCAACAGATCAACACCAGAAGTGCGTATCACAAAGCACAACACTGGACATTTACTGTGCACTAGACAATAAAATTTCATTTCATGCATCGTTAAGAAACCACATTGATTCCAACAAGTCACCACACCACATCCCACACTTGCATTAAGGCACAAAATCTTTCTTTGGCTTGTTGTTACTACATTGTTTAAAAACATGGGTGCAATAAAGCAATAGGCTTTCCTAGCTTAGATGCTCCTGGGGCTCTGGATATCTCATACAGCACTCTGTAACGTGTGTTCTCCCATAGGATACTAGGGACTCTGATGAGGGATTTCATTTTCCTGTAACAAATATAGCTCAGCCTTGTTATTTAGCACACTCTCACTGTCAGGTGGTGTAATATTTCAGTGAGGTCTCATCTTCCCAGGCAGTGCTGTAGGCTATAAATCTGGAAAACAGCTCAGTCCAAATCATAATGAAAAGAGAGAATTCACAAAAGGAAAAATTGGCCAGAGTAACCAATTTTGGTCCTACCCTTACAGTCTCAGCTGGTTCTGAAGCATTTGGTCTGGGGCAGTATATTGTTGATACTTTCTCCAATGCTTCTGTCTCTAGTGTAACTCACTGAATATCAAATACTGTCAGTGTTGAATGTTAAGGTGAAAGCAAGAGCAAGAACAATAATGTTGGAGCTTGGCCAAAGCAACAACATTTGTAACCTGATCTACATTGCAAACATCCCAGGGTTCAAGAGAGTTCAGTTTATGGGTTTAGTTCAACCCATTGTAAAGTTCGGATTTTGGATCGGGAGGGAAGTCAGGAACACCATTAAAATGCACAGTGCTAGGTTTGAGGTCAAGGTCACAGCTAGATAATACTGCATGACACTTCTGGCTGAGAAGATACACGGCTCAGCTGCAAGAAATATAAAGAGACCTCTTTCCCCAGTTCACAGTAAGAACACTAAGATGCCCAGTGTCACCACATTGGTCTCCCCAATTCCTGGCCTGGAGTGAGCAGTCATGGAAGGAATTGTTAAACCCATTACAAACTCTAGTGCAGTGCAGCTCATGCAGGAGGAGTGGGTTGTAGTGGGTCCCCAGAGAGGAGGAGCAGTCAGAAACTTCTGAATTCTATTTTTGGCTCCATCACTGACTCCCCTGTGTGGCCTTGGACATGTCGCTTACCCTTTCTGGCTCAGTTTCCCCAGAATCATAAGCACTTATCTATCTCAAAGTGGTATTTGTGAGGGTTAATTGTTTAAGGTAAACAGCTTTGAAGATGAAGAGTGCTACACTATGTGCAGTAATATATCACATCATCCATATTAGGGGTAGGAACTATCACTGTTACTTAGCTAAGTTCCTAATTTTGTAAAATGAACCATGGCAGGGAGATGAAAGTTTCACCTGCATCTTTACTGATGGCTTGTAATGGCATCCAACTTCCTAACTGGAGACTACTCTATTCACATTGCCATAGTATCTGAGTGCCTTCCAGTAGTGGACTAAGCAATGTGGCTAACATCTATCACATGCTTGTTCTTTCATCCTCTCTCCTGCAGGAGAAGGGTGTGCAGAGGAGAGATATGTTTTCCGATTTTTTAATTCTGGGGTCAGATGTCAGCAGCTGGTTGGCTGATTAGCCTCACCAGCTGCAGCTGAGAAAGAGCTGGAACTAAATTAGCTAACTCTTATAAAAGGACAGCAGGAAATGGAAGCAGGACTGCAACACCCTCAAGAAAGATGAGGGGCCAGGGACTGTGCTCTCAATGGATGGCTGCTGGAGCTACTTCAAGGAGGACTTGCTCCAGAAACCAAACAGAGAGAAGGGAGACTATGTGGAATCCTTTATTGATGAGGCTGAGGTAAAAGCCAGGAAATTTTGGTTGCAAAGTTACTGGCATAAGGGACAAACTTGAGGAAGGGATATTTCGCCTGCACAGACTTTGAGGGAGGAGTCCATGAGGTTTTCATTAGTTATTCAGAAGACTTAAAACAAAACAAGTAACCCTGCTAAATACTGCTTCCCTGGATTCCTTGAGAGTGCCCAGACAGAACTAAGGTTCAAGAAATGGAAAGTTGAGAGAGAGCTCAGGCAGAACCAGGGGCTGAGCTGATTCAGCAAGAGCCAAAACCAGTCTGATAGGAGAAGATGGGTCCCAATCCTTTTACGTAAGGCTTATCCAATCATGTTTCTAAGGAATTTGAGACCTTTGGGTTTGCCTGTTGTACCATGTACAATCCCACATGCATTAGGCAAGGCCTCATATACAGAACAACGCCTTTTCTAGAGCCCACTTTTTTATAAACACTAAGAAAATCTCATGTCTGTATTAGTCAGATAAAGAGGAGTACATTTAAATGACATCAGAGGGGACTGGCTAAAAGCACTTTGTGATCTTTCTAGTTACAAAATGTGGTATAAGTCTGAACTGTAACTACAAATGATGACTTTTTTCACTGCTCTGAAGAGCAGAAGTGGACAGGATATCTTTCTTTTGGCATGCTTTCACATGCTAACATTGCCTGGGAACCACTCATGTTGGTGACCATGTGTTCAGCACATCTGTTTTGGCTTTCCCCTGAGACTGGTGTTATCGTGGTAAGATATCAGAGAATTCAGGTGAAGAAAAAAGGAAAGGAAAAGAAACATGAAAAAGCTCCAGTGCTAATCCAAGTAAACCTTGAGAGACTTTCCATTTCTTGAACCTATGTGTGTGGAGAGCGGGTGGTGGGAGGAGTCACAGGAAAAATGTCATGTCATCAGCTCAGTTCCAGTAGACAAGTTAGGAGGACATTTCTGACTTCTGCCTATGGGAGAGGATGCCTTTCAAAAGTCTGGAAAACCCTGCCAATGACTCATCATGGCCAATTACACTGTTCATTGCATAGTGTAGTCAAGCATCAAGTTCAAGAAATTTCACAATGTACAGTCAAACTATGTCTTAAAAATTATATGTAATGCAAACCCAGACATATGAAAGTAACGTATACCACCTATGGCATCTGAATCACCAAATTACATCACAGAGCCATGTGACAATTTAAATAGATCACTGACTTTTGACCAGCTCCCATGCACTCTGCCCACCAATCTGATCTCCAGTAGGACAACTGCTCACATGCCAAACTGCTCATCAGCTTCAAGCAGCCACTATTTAAAAAGGAAAACAAAAATTCAACAGAAAAATGTTTTTTCTTCACCATGCAAAACACAGAATTTATCCCCCAAAATCACACTGGTGTGAGATGCAGGTCGGACGACAGACAGGCTTGTAACAGGGACAGGTTTGATGTATGATTTCTGACCTACAGAAGCCCACTACTGACAGTGAGAAAATGGTTCTGATTTCATGCCCATTCCAACTGCATAGGAAATATATGTAAGATTAGTGACAACTGAAGTGTGCTTTTGGTGAGGAGGACACCAGTTTACTAGTAACTGATCTGAGACCAGCAAATTATTTTATAGAGGGCCCCAAACAACAATAGATAGCTCCTGGCTTGGATTCAGACTATCATCCATATGAAAGGCGGTACGAAGGCAAAGAAGCATGGTTTGGTGGTTACAGAACAGGACAATTCATGCAATTTGCATTCTATTCCCAATGTAGTTGCTAATTTACTATGGAGCTTGGACATGTCATTTCACCTTTAGAGACTCTGTTAATGAGCATGACAGCAATAAAGTACCTACCTCACAGCTGGGTTGTGAGTACCAGTCAGCAAAATTCAGACAAAATATTTTGTCAGAATGTGCCAATTAGCTGAAATCAAAATGGTCCATGAAGATGGTTTGATTTTGACAAAGTTCCGACAGAACCATTCCTGCTGGGCAGAGTTCCACTCGAAACCTTCCTGGTTCCTTCCAGCTCACCTGCCCTCTTCCTTAACAGCCTGTCTGGCAGGCTGACAGGGATCTCAGAATCTGGAAGCCCTGGTTCCCAGTTCTTCAGCAGTCCAGGCTTCCATGGCTCCCTGGGGCAGCCCATCAGGCTGACTGCTTCAGAGTTAGGGACCCCAGGGCTTCCAGAGTCCATGGCTCCATGGGTAATCCATCAGACAGACCGCCCCAGATCTAAGGCTGAATTTGCTTTTGTACAGAATGCTGGAATTCTTAGATTTTGATCCAAATGGGAATGAAACCAAATTTTGAAATATCAGAATTACTTTTCTCTGCATAGCTCGAGTTGTGAGGTTTAATTAATTCAGGTTTGTTAAAGACTTTGAGATGCTTGATTGGAAAGTGGAACAGAACTACTATCACACTGTGAGAGGTCATTGCACATTGGTTCTGTTTGGGGCTTCCAAACCCTGAGAACTGTTGCTACCTCCCAACGCCCACAGAGCCCTTAGTGGGGTACTCAAACTTAAAAAGAACACTGCTCTAAAACACAGAAAACCATTAAAGATGTTTCATTGCTTATAAACATTGAGTGTCTTTAAAATAATTAAAACATGGTCAGCTAAAGAGAATAACGTCTTCTCTCTAGTCACAACTGTGTTCTAACTGCAAAACTTCCCCAAGGCTGTGAGTAGGCAAAGAACTCATTGTACACCTCCCACAGAGCCATTAGGTAGCCCCTACCATGTTCAGAGATACTATGCAATTATCTCCTTATGGCATCTCTCGACTGGAAGCACACTAACAAACGAAAAGCAGGTTAACTGCAGATTCCCAAGTATTTGCCCACCATCAATAGAGAGAGCAACTGCATACGGTGCCTGGTCTGAATTTTGGATTGCAATTTGCTTATTGGGTTATATCAAGACTTAACACTTACAAGGCACTTTTCATCTGGAGAACTCAAAGCTGCTTACAAGATGGATGGGTAAATCACCATTAACCATGAGAGGGATTTTCCACTTGCCCAGAATGGGGTGACAAATTCTGCATTATGGATTGATCCTGCATGGTGCTGAGCATTCTGGTTCAAATCCAACAAAGCACTAAACACAGCCTCACTGGGGCTCAGCCCCATGCAGAATAGAGCCCTTTGTCCCAGATCTCAAAGGTATTTAGGTACCTAATGCCCATTGATTTCAATGTAAGTACTAGGCCTATCTGCATACCCAGAGCATGAATGAGCTAGTCTGCCCTATGCCCTTTTCCAGTGCCGTTTGCGTGAGGATCTAGAAAGCTGTTAATGTGTAAGTGTTATCTCAGGAGATTAATAAGAACTGGCATAACCAGCAGAATGGCAGGATATCCTCAACAGTGTTCAGTTAGAATCAGTCAGGATTCAATTCTGTCAATTTCCCAAAAAAACCCTCTCTGATCTGTGGGCCATTTAAAAAGATTTTTTACTCCTGCACAGACTCATGTTCTAACAACATGGAAAATCCAGTCACGACCTCCTCCACAAGCTCTGGCCCCTCCCCACTGCCAGGCTGTTGTGATAAAAGGTTGTATCCATTCAAGTTTCCTCATTGTAATGAGGGTCTTCTCCCTTCACTCCCTCTCCCCCTGGCCTCTCTTGGCTCTTCTCTTGGCAGCCGTCTGCCTCAAAGAGCTCCATCCATTTCCCTCTTTATGCCATTCCTAACCTCTCTCCAGTCAGGTCTGCCCCTTCCTGTCTGGAAGCTCCCAGCCTCTTCCCTTCAATGTCCTGCTCGTGTAGCTCCTGCCAAGCTCTTCTCTGACCAGGAGGCCATCTCTGATCTGGAAGGAGGCCATGTTTCTCTGCCCTCGGGAACAGAGGGTTAATGCTGTCAGAAAAGTTGTTCCTAACATGGACAGGGCTAGGGATCCTTAGAACTTGGTTGAGACAGGCACGAGTGTGGAGAATGTCAGATGTGGCCTTTACACTGCGTTCCACTTTAGTCTGGTGGCCAAAGGGTCATTTATCTTTCAGTATATGCATATGACCTAAGCTGGAGTCCATGTTAGCTTTTATTTTTTTTATTTTATTTAAACTACTGTTGGCTACATGTGCCTGAAAACATGCATGTTGCGATAAGTTTACATCAGTATTTAATAAATTAGTCTGATCTCTGGATCCAGAGCGAGGCTGGCTGGACTGCTGTTTTGATCTCTGTCACCACCTTCCCCCTGGTATTTAATGTTCTGACCCTATGTAGTACTGAGTGCCCTCAGCTGTCAGTCACTATCTAGGAGCCAATCAACACCATGCAGGGTCAGACCCTAAAACAATAGCAGCACTCTCTCTCTCTCTCTCTCTCTCACACACACACATACATAAATCAACATATACTTAAGTAAAATATGGACAAATAGAACCCAGGGCAATATACACTATAAAATAATGCCTTTCCGTTTTCTCTGAACATAAGGTAATTATAATTGTGTACTAACAACAGAGGCAAAATGTTTCCTAAATCATAACTTAAAAAGCTGTCAAATTGCTTATCCAGTGCTATATTGCATTACCACCCACAGGCTTCTTCACTGGAGGTTAAGCATCTAACTTTCGTACAGCATCTAACTTTTAAAAGATAATGCAACCTTGCTTACTCTATGCTTGAGAAACACACTCGGCAATTTTCAAGTTAAATGAAGCGAGGAATATTATAACTGTCAGATTGGTGTATACATTGGGTGCAGATGGGAAGACACTCAACATGTGTGGAAGCCCATGTGATGAACTGCATTTCCATGTGACCCATTTTATTTAGTATACACTTTTGACTACTTCACATGCCTTTTTCCCACTAATCCCTCTCTAGAAGATTTCTTCTAACTTTCCAGCCATCTGAGAGGTTTTAAACAGCTGTCAGTTTCGCTCTCCAAATGTGGATTCCGTCCCCCATCAAAATTAGATGTTCCTGAGGCCACGGGTGGACGAGATTCAGTCCTGGGCCAATAACAAATTTTTATATGAAAATATTAACATAAAAGGGGCATCTTGCAACCTTGCAGGGCTGGAAATGGAGTGGGAGAAATTCCCAATTGCCCACTGGGATCCAGAATTCATTTTTAGGCCTGGAAAGACTTGAGATATTCAACTTTAAGTGCTGACATTTTTAGCTTTAGAAAAACTACTTAGAGTTATTTTTAGAGGCTTCTGTGTCTTCCTCTGAACCCTACTCAGTTGGATACATTAACTAAGGCATCTGACAGATGGATAGGAAAATTGACCTAGGAAATTCTTCTACCAAAAATTTTGTTACAGGATAGTTAAGGCTAAAAGGATATCAACACACAGCTAACACCTAACCAAATATTTGAAAACTTCCCTATAATAAACACTTTTAAACAAAACACCCAAAACTATACATCATAAAGACTGGAACTGCACAGCCAAGGTATCCATTCAGTTTCCACTGTCATATAATAATTCACTACCATCCCAATCAGTTTCTAACACGTAATCAACCTTAACTTTGTTTGGTTATTTAATTAAACCAGGATGTTGATTGCATCACTGTGAATCTCTCTTATGTTTGTGGTACTGCTTCAAGGGCTCTTCTCCTACTTCTTCAATTCCAGCAGATTCTGTTCCTGTTCTCAGATGCTTCTCTTCTCTGGGCCTTCCAGAAGGGTTAAGGATGTTGCCTCATGGTTCCTCTGTTGTCCTCCTTTAGGTGCTGGCTTCTCCTTACCCTGGGTTACGGTTCTGGGGAGGCTGGAAATGGACACTACTTTTGGGTTGGTCTTGTTTTTCCTCCTTTACTGGTTGTTTCAGCATGGGTGAACAAAAGACAAGTGGGATCATTATTATTCAGCCATGTTTGCGTGGTTTAATGTTGAACACATTCAGGAAGGAGTTTCTTACTCAGGGCAGGTCTATACTAGAAGCACTACATCTGGTGAAGAGGCTCTGTGCGGACGGGAGAACCCTTTCCTAATGGCATAATTATTCACCTCTGCAAGAGTGCCAGCGTGGACAGCGCTTAGGTTCTTCCATCTGTATTGTCACATTTGTTCATATAAACAAACCACAGTTTCATCCGAGTCACTCCAGAAAGCGCAAAAGCCTGAAATGGTGAGAAGTGGCACAGTTTGCCTGTTTGCCTGTTACTTCCATTAAACAGTTAAAGAAAAGAAGGGAAACGTGTTCTTTAAATAACAACAATAATGTTATGAGCTAGATGAAACGCTGCCTTCAATTAACATAAACGTCAGGCTGAGTTAATCAGAAGCTCCTCTGCCCCACACACCTAAGACAAAAGGGGATTGTGAACCTGCCCAAAAATTTGGACTGAGTGCGTGGAAGGTTGTTTTGCTGTATTGTGGGGTGGGTTTGGGGAGGCAAGACACACAAACTAAAAACAGAGAAAGGTAGAGGCAAAAAGCAAGAAAACCAAACAGCAGCCAGTGAGCGCAGCATGACCCTGGAAAAAGTGAGAGAGAGCTTTTAGATCTGTTGCTCAAAGAGGCTAGGGGCATTCAGAGAAGCAGGAATCTCTACATTCCTTGTGAATAATTAAAGAAATACTGAACACCAACTTCTCCTCCTAACTGGTGCCTCCCTAAAGCCCTGAACTTTAACTGGGCACTCGGGTCAAAAAGGGGAAAAAACAACAACAACCACCTTTATTTGATAAAGATTTAAACATACGACCTGATTGTCAGAGGTGCTGAGCCCCTCTGGAAAACCAGACTGGCAGGTTATCGCCTGAGATTTGAGAAATCAGGTCAGGAGAACTCATCACCCATTTAAGAACAAATGTACAAAGTTATCACAGCTTGAGATTCTGTTTTGCTTCTATTCAATTATTTTCAGCAGGCCTGCAAAGGAAATAGTGTCTCACTGCAGAGGAGTGACACTGTCAGCCAGTTTCTCAGCTAATGTACAGTGGTATAGCTCCACCAAAGCCAATGAAATTATACTAAGTTGTAGCAGCTGAGGATCTACTGTAATAGCTAGTGCTAGCTCAGGCCCTAGTCCAGCAAAGCATTTTAGCAACTTTAATCACGTGAGTAGCCCAATTAACTTTAATCAGGACCCAAATGTATGATGTTTTTGATAAAACAAGTTGTACTTGTAATGCCTGCTCCTCTTAGCTAGAGAAGATGGCTTACAAGGCTTAGGAAATCGAGGCATGGCAAGAAACTGATGTACCAAGGATTGCTACATAAAATCAAGCACTGTTCCTATAACTATGGGAGCAGACACTGACCAGAGAGGAAGAACTCTTTCTGCACATACACGACAATTTCACATAACTCTGCTACTGGTTATGATAGACGCTTCCTGATACACAATTTTTCAAGGTTTTCTTCCTCTGGACTGTCATTCTCAGCCTTTTCCTTCCTCACATGTAGGCCAATTACTAAGATATCTTAGAAGTTTCCTGTCACAACTCAAGCAGCTATGGGAAACAAGAATCAGCTTAAAAAAGAATAGCTGGAGGAAACAAAGAGCTACAGGGATATAGCTGGGGGGGGGGGGGTGTTGAGGGAGAGGGGGGGAGAGAGAGACAGAGAGAGAGACAGAGAGAGAGTCCTCTGCTTCCACAGCAGTTGTGGTAATAGATTAAATGAAACTCTCTCCCTCATCAGCAGGGAGTCTGACAGGTCTATCATGGGAGGGTTCATCTGCTTCTATAATAACAGTTATCTGAACCAGAGATCAATACAGTTTCTAGGGGAGACTTTGCAATTTATTGGGAAATAAGAGAAGCATCGGTAAAAGTTTTCTGGTCTCTCTCTGCTCTAACTAAGCTGAGGAGAACTCCCGACATTTATTCGCCTGTGTTCAAATTTAGTGATTCAGGGCCGTGTGGCTACAGAGCAAAACATTCTGTGCAAAAAGGGCTGCTTTCCTCCAGAAGGGAATGCAGAGAGAATGCCACATGGGACGGAGCTACCAAATTTGAATCTTGCTATGGGGTTTGGACCCTTCAAAATTCAAGGGGAGATCAGATTCAGACCATAGCAGTTCTGGTTCAGTCCATTATACAATAAGCTATGGAACTGTGAACTGGCTTTGAATTCTGAACCCACCCTCAGTTTAGGGGTGTTTGGATCTGGGATTCAGGTTAATCTCTTCTGTAAATTGATTTTATTTCTTTTTTTTTATTACATTTCCTGTGTGTAGCTTTATACTCAAAAGACAATTGGCTCTGGGGCTCAACAGTGTGGTGCATAACTACACTAGCCTTATCTCTAAAGACCAAAATTTGGCTCCAAGCCACAAGTGAAACAACTCTGGTGGCTCACGGACAGAAGGGTCCAAACTACCAAGTTTAGATCTAGAGCTGAACTTTCCCAAAGCATCGGGATGACTTATTCACTCCATTTCAGAGACAGGTGCCCTCTGCAAAGCTAGGATGTAAATTCTGATGTAGAAGTGGGGTTTCTGCTTGGGCTGATCTCTAGCCTCAACTCAATCCCTAGCAGACATTTATCCCTGCTCCAATCTAAAACATCAATTTCAATTTGATAATTTGGCAGCCTTAGGCAAGTCCCATTACCCACACAAAACCAGGCATGTTTTAGGTGGCTTTTGAGATGCACTGACACAGTGGCTTGAGAGGCACCACAAGTTTTAACATTCACAGGACACTCCTCAAAGAGTGTGCATGCACACATCACTGCACACAATGCACTACAATGTTCTGATGCTCTAGGCACTGATTCTTGTTATAAAAAATGGACTCAGATTGCCTAATTTAAATCACCATCATCTCATTAACTCAGAACTTCGCAAACCCGTCTCTATTTCAAGTCACACTTTGTTTAGCTTTGAATTACTTGCTGCTGTCTTTCACTAAAGTTGCCTCCATAATGACACTCTGTTTTACTCAGATGCTTAGTTCAGTCCTGCAAAGGGATGAGTGCCCTCAGATCAATGGGAGTGAAGGGTATTGACAGCACCCTGGATGAGATGCTTAGCTTCTCAGAGCACTGGGGCCTTTATTGGGTCATGTGACCCCTCCCTTACACAAGTAAGTACCAGTTACCAAAAAGCATTACACTTATGATCCAGCACAAGAGGCATTGAGTTACCCTCTCGCTAACTAATCGTTGGTTGGGTAGCAAAATACCACCATATGGTATATCACCATGTATAGGCAGGAACCTATATAATCTTTTACCTGCAATATCTATACCATAAAAGAACTATAAAGCCACCTCCTGAGAGCCTGCCCCTCTGCCCTGGTTTACTTTGTGGTACTATTTTTGCATATGCTGCAATATTTTGCTCCTTAGAGAGATCTTATGAATAACAAATGAGGATTTATGTTTGTGGATTGTGAAATAATATTAACCTGACTATTACTTTTAATCTTCCTTTTTTATTGTTGCATTGACCTGTCGGGAATCCCACAGGGATATTACTTAGGGCTGGATATCGAAAACGTCTCCTCCTTTTGTCTTGCCTGCTATCAAATAGGGAACTGAATGTAGAAAAGTGAAGAAAGAAGAACAAATCTGCTTTGAGGTCTGTGGAAGGGTCAGCTCACTGCTGTAGTGCTCCCTTGCCTCTGGGTGTGGCGTAGTGGGCTCTCCTCTTCTAGCGCTCCCTACCAACGGTCACTCTGGTCCTGTTGTGGTCTGCCTCTTCTTGTGACTCAGCCCTTCAGCTGGATCACACTTTACCCTTCCTCCTCCCTCCCCCCCAGGCTTCTGGGGTAACAAAGTCCAATAAAAACAAATGTCTGATCTCTCCATCTAGTCTGCCACCCTCAATTCTGGGCCCAGAAGTTCTCTCAGGGTTTCCAGTATATCCCCATCTGAGGGGCTTCACGCCACCTTACCCGTGGCTGGTATGGAAACCCAAGCCCCTATGCTGAATTCCAGTCCAGGGACCCAGTCATTTCACCAGACTCCTTGATGACACCTCCCTGGACTTCTTCCAACCAAATTTTTCTTTGGGTGTTCCTCTCCTCACCCTGCAACAGCCTTCCTCTTCCTGCTATCTCTCTTTACTACTTACTACCTGAAGAGTGACTATACAGTTCAACCACTTTTGCACCAACCTTTCTCTATAGCACTTCCCAGACCCTCCCCAGCTGGATTTCATCATTTATTAGGCCTGGCAACCCCCCAGGTGGGTTAATTGGTCTCTGAGGGCCACATTAACCCTTACACTACCTGTATGGGATAGGCACCACATCACAAGGTCATTTTTTTTTTTTTAAAGTTTCCAAGACTCCAACATCTGAATAATCTGTACATTTATGAGGGAGCGAATTTTCAAATCTGAACATTGCCTATCCTTTTTATAGAGATTATGAACCTCTCTCCAAAAATCTATTCTCTAATCTCCAGCAGAAATTGGTGGCAGTTTAGATCCTTCCAAGAATCTTCATCCATTTTAAGAACCAAACCTTTCTTGAAGTTGGAAAATGAATGGATACATTTCCCTTTCTTTCCCAGTTTCTGACCACAGCCAGAACAAGAAGTCTGTGTGGATTTTGCAGCCTTCCACTAGAAATTCAAAATGTTCCAATAAGCATCCAAATATCTGGATGCTTGTTGGAACTGAACCAAATTGTTTATCCTCTTCATATTCACCCATCACTGTATCTTTTCTGGGCAGGGCGTCTGAGAACATTCTCCCAAGTGTCAAATAGACTTACTGGACGGATGTCAGAATATGGGAGATTCTCACATTAAGATACAAAACAAATGTAGACAAAAGCAATAAAAACCCTGTTGGCTTTATATGTTTATTGCTCACCTCATCATAAACAAATTCTGTTTGTAATCCCTGCAAACCAATAACATTGATATCAAGCTTGTTGCCAGGGCAGCAGTGTTCACTGCTGATCAGAACTGGCTGGAAAATATCCAAAAATTCTAAATTTGGACCAAAAAAAAAAAAAAAAAAAGGTGAAATGTTTCACAACATTTTTATTTCCATTTTTCAACCTGCTCTGCTCTGAATAACTTTCCAGCACTTGTTCAGGCGACTCAAATCTTTACAGTGATCATGCTTAGTTGTGTACAATGCTTTTCATCCCAAAGCTTTATGCAGAATATACACAGGGATTGCTTCATCTGCCCCTCAAATGCAACTGCGACCTTAAACATGAAAAGTACTGTGGGGCAGTGCATTGGTGTGATGGCGCCTCCCTCTGGCTAAGCATGGTGCATCTCCTGGGCTCACATAGTCCAGCAGGGATGTCAGTCTATTCCTGGTCCCAGGAGTCTGAAAACTCTTTCTCCACTCCCAAGTCCGTCAGGAGGCTGGTAGGGGGACCTGGGCCCACCCACTCCACTGGGTTTCTGCTCAGGGCCCTCAAGTTAGGAAAGCAGACTCTAGACTCTGACAGTGCCCTGAGCTTCTTCTTACCTTCCCCTGGATCTCTGCAGGCTCTCCAGCCTCTCAGTCAGTTCATCTAGTACAAGTTACTCTTTCTATAATCTCAGTTCCAGAACTCTATTTCTGATCTGATGTAAGTCATTTCCAATAATCAAAGTGAGGACACTAGAGCTGCTTGAAAATAGGTTTTTCCCCCCTTCATAGAAAACTTAGATGAAAATGAAAAATAAAGATTAATCTAACTCTTCCAGGGAAAATGTTGATTTTTTTTTTTTTTGGCAGAAGTCTGCAAAACAAAATATTTTAATTTGAAAATGCAGTAGCAGTAACTCATGGGAGTTGCAATTTGGATGCCTCATGTTCCCCTCTATTGCCGGGGCTCTGTGGTTAGACTACCTGCAGAGGAGAAGAGGTAGCATCATGGTAGTCTCTGTCCATGGGGTATCATGGGAGATGTAGTTGGCTGGGGAGGAGGTGGCTCAAAGGAGCGAAAGGAGATATGAGGCAACTGAACTGCAACTCTACTAACGCACAGCTATAGTGTTTCCAAATTGAAATATTTCATTTTTTGGCTGAAATATTTTGGGGTTTTTTCCAGACATTTGGATTTTTGTTGGAAAAAAAAAGATTTTCCACAAAAAGCAAACACTTTTCACAAAAAACTTTGTTTAGTCAAATTGCCAATTTTCAGGCAAAAAAATAATGATAGAAAATTTCTATCCAGCTTTAGATACACTTAATTGCCTGGAATGTATGTAATTTTGGGAGTAAAATGAGTGCTATCTACCACAGTGGGATGTTTAAGAGTTACAGCTTAATGATCTCTGCATTGCAAACATAACCAGATACTGAGAGATTTCTGTGCTAGACAGGAGTACCAGCAATACCCAAGGAAGGCAGGTGGAAAAGCTTAGAGGGGGGAAATCTGAATTTTTCAGGAGCATTATTGGGTACAATGCTGTAGTCCTTGTGCATTCAGAACACTTGTCAACAAGAGTCTGGAAGAATAAGGCCCTTTATCCTTTCTAGTTTTACCTTAAGCAATGATTTAAATTTCAGTGGGAATTATTATGAAGGCTAAGAAAATCCTGTCCTTGTAAATCTGGTGTAACTAATTATGATAAAGTGATAGCAATGGTGGCAAAAATCATCTTTACCTCTTCAGTTAATTGTGATATGTAACATATGGCAAATATTGTCTCATTTCTTTTAAAATCTGACTGGGGGAAAAGAATCCAGAGACAGGAAATGCAATATTTCAATGGATTAAGAGAGAACTAACATACATGAACCAGATCATTAGCTTTGTATTTTCGGTTCCACTTTCTGATGTCCATATTTGACTCATGAGGATGAGCTGGACTGACTCCAAAAACTAAGTGGAAATTAATTTCTCAAAGGCTGATCTGGAAGTTAAGATGCTTTCCACAATCACTTGCCATAAAGATCCCATCTATTTGCCATGAAGAAAGAAAAATAATGCTTTATGTAGCAACTAGTAGAACAAGTTATAATGAACATAGGTGCAAACATTAAAAGTGACTCAGGATATACCCTAGAATGTACCTTTAAAAGAGACTCAAATGGACCCCAGAATACGACAGCCACAGCAGCCTGCACTGTTAAATACAACATCATTAGTTCTGAGTGTCTGTGTGGGAGAGGGGAGCATACGATTCCACATGTTAAATCCACATCAAAGAGCAAAATTCCTCCTTAAAATCAATGCCTATTAACACAGTGGAGCCAAGCTTCTGGAAGGTGGTGGGTAGAGCTGTGCAGAGAATGGAAATTCCATTTCATGGAGGATTTCGATAAATCCTAATTTGTTTGCATTCCAATTTGGAACGAAACCCCAACATTTAGAAATTCTCTGCAAAAGAAAATTCTATTTTTTTTGTTTGTTTTTCTTTTAGGCCCATCAAAATGTTTTGTTTTGATTACAACTTTTTTTTTTAAATGTTGAAATAAAAATTCATTTTGCAAGGAAAAAATCGAATTTTGTTCCAAAAAATGGGAAAACGAGATGTTTTGATATTGTCGGAGCTTTTTCCTCCAAAATGAAATTTCAGAAGAATTGACATGGTTTCATGAAGGATTTCAATTTTCAATGCAACTGCATTTGCTGGTGGAAATCTGTTCCATCAAAGTTTTTCTGACCAGCTCTAGTCATGGGATTTTTCAGTCATGAGACAACACAAATTCTGCTACAGCATTAAGAAGCAATTCTTAGCTACTAACAGGTCTTTTTCTGAATACACCCTGGTATTAATTAGGAGTAGTTCCAAATAAATGAATAGCTACGCTTCTCTGACACAATCAAACTCTCTATAATAAGGATAAAATTCATCTGTGCAGGAAACAGCTTTCTTGGTGGATGGTCTGAGATCAAAGACCATCAGAAACCTCATCACCTTCTGCTCCAAGGGCATTGTGCACTTCTTTGACTTTACCTTCTCTAACCATCAACAAATAGCCACATGTACATTAAAAATAACCAAACCCTACCAAAACAAGACACTGCATTGCATACGCTTCTTGCCTTGGAGAATACGAGAGAACAACTAACATGTGGTAGATGTTAGTTGCATTACTTAATGCACTACTGGGATGTAAAGAACCTATATAGAATAGAAAAGAATAGAATTATGCTTAGTACAGAGGAGAAGAACTGATGTAAGTGAAAACAAAATCAAGGCCCTGATCCAGCAAGGTACTTAACTGTGTGTCTGACTGTAAGGATGTGTAGTAAATGGGACAATGTATGTGTTTAAAGTTAGGCTTGTATCTTGCAGAACTGGGGTCTTAGTCTATAGACAAGAAAAGTAGACCTCTCTGATGTTTACAAACGTTAGTTATTCATGCTTCACAACACCTCTGTGATGCAAGTGCAATGATACCTTTGTACATATACATAAACCAAAATCCATTAAATGAATAGTTTCATTTTCAAAAGTCCTGAGCACTTACATCTGCAAATATAAAGAGTGCTATGAGTACTAAGGACCTCTGAAAATCGTCATAAATGCCTTTGCCCAAAGTCACTGGGAGAGTTGGGAGCTGGATCCTGCCACCCTATCTCCTACTCTAATCATTAGATCCAGCATATCACATGTTGAGGAAGGCATACTCATGTGAGGATGGGTTGAATGGCTTATGAGATTGATAGTGGGATAGAGATCACTTCACCTGTAGGTCACCAGCTCAATTCATGTTAGTGAACAAAAGCCATCAGGTGAAATCCTGGCTCCACTGAAATTAATGGTGAAACCCACATTAATTTCAATGGAACCAGGATTTCACTGGAGGTATTAAGGTGAGATGAGCTTGTGAAAGGATAGTGTGGGTCACAGTCTAAATGGACAAATGTCCACATTGCAGCCACCGGCCTTTTTGACAAGACTCACCAAAGCTTGAATGGGCACCAAGATTTAGCCACCTTCTGACCTTACAGGCGTTTCCTCCAGAAAAGGTATAAGACATGTATGCAGAACATACATTACTGCTGCCCTTATTGTGTCAGATTGCCATAAAAACATAAGTCTCTGGTCTCTAAGGCTGGTTATCAAGCACTTTGCACAAGGCTGAAATTCACTTAAACAGTGCAAGACTCCTGAGCACGTGTCCCTTTGTACCATTGGATGTGGCTTTTTCATTCCTTCAAACATATTTGCATTGGCTTAAAATAGTGAATTGCTAAGAATTCCTTTAGAGTAATGTTATTCTGGGCAATTTAGTGTGATTATCTAGCTCACAAAGACACATAATTCTCTAGGATGATAACGCCTATTGTCACGTTCACAGTTCAAGTGCTTGATATGTTTAATATGGCCCACTTCATTAGTACACGCTCCCCGCTCAAACTCCCATTGACTTCAGTGGTGAATGTTGAAGCTCTCAGCTACTATTCATCTTGCTGCAAATCCTGGTCTTGTTTTTATTCAACTCACTAGATGGTAGCAACATACAAAGGGTGAATTTTTGGATCTGAATCAGGCTTAGGTTGAGAGCCCTCCCTCCGTTCCTCCCTCGCCCTACTCCATTCTCTCTGAATCTGTACACTGAAGTTTGGGGGGTAAAAGACAAAAAGCCTCTAAAATTATTATGATACTGAATAGATGCCAAGGTTTGGCAATTTTTACCATCCTCAGATGTTTTCTTGTGATGACAGACACTAGAGTAGATCAGAAACTGCAACCACTTTTGATAATAGAAAAGCACCAATCTCTAGTTCTGTGCTTAATTAAATTCTCTTCTCCAATGTATGCCAAAAAAGACATTACATCTCCATTTGCTCCCTCTCTTCTACCATTTTTAACTGAATTCCTTACAACGTGTCAGACAGTATGATTAACTATTGTTGATTATCATTAGATGCTGCCTGGGAAAGGCACCATTTTTAATGATGCCCAATCTATATGACAATTGAGAAGAGGACTCAGACTTCCAAGCTACTAATGTGGGATGGGATTATTGCTGGTGAGATTCATTAATGTCAGTGTAGAAGGGTAAATAAAACCAGCAAATGATCATGTTCACAATTCTTCGGAAAGATATGCTCTAGGAACTATATTGGGGAAATTCAATGGCCTGTGTTATGCAGGAGGTCAGATTAGAGGATCACAATGGTTCCATCTGGCCTTGGAATCTATGAATCATTTACAGCATACATTATGTATAATATTACTGTCTCATGCGCCTTTGTCCGATGTAAAATAATGGGCAGCATTCACTGCAGTTTTTATAAAGATGTAGCAATAGTCTGATATATAGTACATGATTTTACTGCATTGCAATTTACTGATTTTTGAAAACCTTTAATAAATTGTTGCCAATAGCGCTAGACAGGAAAGAATGGCTCCATCTTCCTGATTAGTGTAACCTGCAGTTCTTTATTATCACCAGTAGCTTGCCCTGTGCCTTCACTGGTCACAGCCAGTTGCATTCTCCAGAAATATCCCAGTATAGGTACTTCTTCCTCCCAAAGTGCCTCTCACAAGAAGTCAGAAGGTTATCTTCCCTCAGAGAAGACATTCCTTGAGATTTCAGGTCTCCCTCTTCTCTCATAGCTCTGGTCCACCTTCCTGGCTTATTATACTAGACAGCCCCACCCCAAAGGCTATCTCCAGATTCATTCAGATTTTGATGCAGGGCTATTTCAATGCCATTTTCATTTTTTGTTCCATTTTTTCAATATTATCGACCCTAATAAGTACGTCCTCTCCCCTGCCATCCCACGCTATCTTGAGCAACCATTATTTGGCGGATTAGTTGTCTTTACTGGTTGTCTTTGCTGGGGCTGTCGCACTGAAACCAGTCTATTTTTTAATATGCAGGGCTCTTATAACTCTATCATTCATTCTTAATATTGGTTCTACTTTCTATATCATCTCTGAACCGTGGTCGGATTAACTGATGCATCAGAGTTGCATTGACTCACAAAGGACAGTCCTGAGCTTGCCTTTGCAGAAGTTGCTCTATACACAGCTTACAGTGAATGTATTTTCCAGTGGCACACAGAAATAACCCAAGAGACATTCTCTCACATGATAGCTTTCAGAATTCCTCCTGGCATGGAAGAGAGACTTTAGAATTGGTACAGTCTTGCTTTGTGGGAAGCAGTGTGAGATAGGCAGAAATTAATTTAACATGAAGAACCACAGTCCCACAACAGTGCTTAAATGTTTGAGGTCTTACTAACTGAATAGTGGAGTGATAGTAAATATAACATAGCCTAGTTATTGTTCTTGATCTTCTGTGGTTTCAGTCAAGTGGGTTATTTAAATTTAAATAGGAGCAAATGCACACACAGAAAGATACGTAGATGGCAAGCTCTTTGGGGAAGGGACTGTCTTTTTAACAAGTGTTTGTGCGGCTCCACACACAACGGGGCACCAATTCCTGATTAGGTCTGCTAGGTGCTACCGCAATATAAATAATAAAGATAATAAAAGAAGAAAGACCAAAAATCAAACTCTTATTTTCTTTTGGTTCCTAATATTTCATAATGTGGTAACATTCCAGCTAAGACTCACAAGCTTAAATTTCAGCATGGAAGGCCAATTCATCATTGGAAAAATAGGGCTGTATTGTTAAAATATTGTGTGGAATATTTTAGTGTGTCCATACTGCATGTATGTGAATGAGAAGGAGGCAGGATGTATGCTGATTCTGAGCCATGCTAATTCTAAAGCTAGCATTCAGAAATTAATAGAACATATAACATGCCCATCTCTTGCAGTTCTGTTCCTGCTGGCTGCTGCTATGGTGATACATTGCAATAATATGCCAGTGATGATATTCCAATAATAAATGATAGTAATACACCATCAGACTGTCATCACTCCAGTGATGTATTATTGTAATACATCAGACAAGGGAAGGCAGAATATTAGTGAAAAAGAAAAACCTGTACATACATATAATGAACATTGTATACTGTACTGTTTATTTTGTACCATACACATAAAATATGATGTAAGTATTTAGAATCTGCATATATAAAATGTATGCTGCATATATACACACACTTCTCACCCATCTGAATATTTATAGCCTAGAGGGAATCAGAATTTTTGAACAATTCAATTTACCAAAGAAAAGTGCACTGCTATAGGATACTAATAAGTAATCCTAATCTATGTTATTTTGTATTCAGCAAAGTATTTATCCTATGCATTGTTTGGGGCAGAGATCTTTTCTTCATATCTCTCTACAAAAGCTTCTGGTATGTGCTGTTGGCACTATAAAATAATATTTGTCTATTGCCTTTTATTGCAGAATGTTACAGTGCTCTGCAAACATTAATCAATACCACATCAATTAATACAAGTAGGAATTGAGACACAGTGACTTGCTCAAGATCATAGAGTATCAGTGATGGACCCAGGACTAGAATCTAGACTTCCCAATACTATTTTGCTCTACCATCATGCTATAACCATGCTTTCCAATGGTTCTCCAGACAACATTAAGGAATGGGATCTACAGGTTTGATTTTTTTTTTTAAAAAAGACACAGAATAACTGTTTTCTCTTTCAGTCTTTACTCAGTCATATAACATGTAGAATCAGTCTGGCATAATGGGGTCCAAATAAGCATACTTACTAAACATACAAAACCTGGCTACTTACATGCTACCGGTCTGGCTGGTTTCTAAAACACAGAACACAGTGAAAGTCACTAGAGGGCTCATAAGCTATTTAAAGATATGCCACACAATTAATCTTTACTACAATAAGTAAGTAAGTAGCACTGCATCTGAATTGAATACAGATGGACAGACCACATGGGAAAATTGAAGACATGAAAACAAAAAGTCAGGCCCACACTATTTCCAGCCCTTTTAATTAGAACCTCCATTTGGCATTGCTCTTCACTGAGTAGTGTGAGAAGACAAAAGTTGTTGGCAGGGCAATAACTACAATTGTAAGAAATGACATCGGTTACATTTTTGTAAAATTGCTCTAGTATGACTTAATTAGCACGTTAATCGCTAATGAAGTTTTCAGGAGATCTGGAATGCACGTCAGAACATGCTCCAATCCTATTTACTCTCAGAAAATGAGATACAGACTGGACTGTCCTAGCACCTTACAAATCACACATCTGTTTTTGCACTGGGTTTTCATTAGCAGTCTATAAGCAGGAGTTCAGCTGAAACCTAAAAGTTAGCTCAGAAGCTACAGTAGAAACATGAGCATGATCACAGCCAGTCAGAGACTCCTTTCTAGTTAGTAAGTGAAAAGGGCAATCTTGGAGGTTGAATTCTGTTGGCAAGAGATCAGGAAGTGAAGCTACACTGCTTAAAGATTTTTGCTGGTCTTTTCTGATGGTGAATTTCTCCAGAGAAATTCTGTGCCAGCCAGCTCTATGATCAATATATATGTTTTCAATAGAACAACAAGGAGAAACTTAAAGAATCATTAAAGGTCACTTGATTTGCTCCTATAGATTGCATGCTCAGCATCTGTGTGCTACTTAAAGAATCACATATTTGACTCGGTGAAGTTCTTTGGGGAAGGAAGTTTGATTGTGTGTGACTGGCTGAAATTTGTATGTCCCAGCATAAGGAATATCAACCCCCAGAAGCCAGCTGGAGAAACTTCTGCATGAGTAATCAAACTAATCACTTCTGTTCCTAGTGTCCTTCGATCTACAAAGGTGTTAAACAATTCCATTTAAGTTAAAATAATAATTTTTAAAAATGATCACCATTCCTACCACTCTTTTGTAGTGATGCTGGATGCCTATGATATACAAAACATTGCACGTGACTCTACATTGCTACAAATTCAGTTCAGCTATAGAGACTATTTCTCTTAGTAGAACTAATCTTCTCAAGCTAAGGTAGAAGCTATTTAATAGAATGTAATTTGATAGGCAGAAAATGGGTGGCTTTACTTTGTATAAAAAAAAATAAATAAAAAGAAAGAAAGATGTAACTCAGCAAAGGACTACAGCTATGTGGGTAGAGAGCAGCCCCCACTGGGTTTGGAAACCAAAAGCACAGTTGGAGCTGGTTCTCTGTCATAGTAAGTTTGGGAGGGTGTAAGGGGAAGAAAAGAACAAAAATTTTCACAAGAAGTTTCCAAACAACCGCCAAGGAGGTAGCACAGTGAATAAAAGGAAAAACCAAGGGTAACTTCTGAATGATGCCCTTTATAATCATAGATCCATATAGACTCTCAGATTTTAAATTCAGATTGTATAGTCTGACCTCCTGTATATCATGGACCATAGGACTTTCATGAATTAATTCCTGCTTCGAGTCTAATAGCTGCCCTGAACTAGAGCACATCTTTTAGAAAAACATCTAACCTTGATTTAAAGATTTCCATTGACGGAGACTCCATCACAACCATTGGTAAGTTTTTCCAATAGTTAATTATCCTCACTGTTAACATTTTGTGCCTTATTTCTTGTCTGAATTTGTCTAGCTTCAACTTCCAGGTGTTGGATCTTGTTATATCTTTGTCTGCTACTTATTATCAAATTTTTGTTTCCCCTGTAGGTACTAATAGAGTGATAAAATCACCACTTAACCTTCTCTTCATTAAGTTAAACAGATTGAGCTCCTTAAGTCAATCACTATAAGGCATGCTTTCAAATCCTCTCATCATTCTCATGGCCGTTCCATGAACCCTCTCCAATTTTTTAACATCCTTCTTGAATTGTGGACAACAGAATTAGACTGTATGCTAGTCCTGGTTGCGGTGTCAAATACAGAGGTAATACAACCTCTACTCCAACTTGAGAGTCCCCTGTTTATGCATCCCAGGATCATATTAGGACTTTTGGTCACAGCATTGCACTGGGAGCTCACATTCAGCTGATTATCTATCATGACCCCTTCCCCTTTTCTTATATATATTGTTTTTTACAGTTGCTTTCACTTTCCCTCTAAGCCAAGTTTTGTGTGTTTTTTAAAAGCAGCTCTCCCTCTCACTTGTTGCTCTTTGGGCATCTGATAAAATATTCTGAAACAGTTCTCAGTTATCACTCACATGTTTCTGTTTAAATTCTTTGTGCCAGCCAAGTTGGCTCACGGAAGGTCTCAGCTTTGGGAAACTGGCCTTTTTAAAGCACCAGGTACGTACATTACTGTTTAGACTTTATTTTGCTTACCCAACAAATACAATGAAGTCACAGAGTCAGTCATGGAGTTGATGTCAAGAAGGGACCCTCAGATCATCTAGTCTGACCTCCTGCCTATCACAGGCCACCAGCACACGAACCTCAACAATCGAAATTACAACCCATAGGTGACTAAACGATATAGGCACAGAATAGGAGGGACTAAGGTGCACCAGTGCCTGAGGCCTCCACAGCGGCAGGCAATAGACTGAGATGTAGCCAGATAACCCTGGCAAGTGACTCCCACTCACACACTGAAGAGGAAGGCAAACCTCCTCCCAGGTCACTGCCAATGTGACCTGGGGAAAAGATCCTTCCTGACCCCACATATCACTTAGACCCTGAGCATGTGTGCAAGAACCAGCTAGCCATATACCTGAGAGACAGAATGCTCGGTGTCACCTCAGAGTCCTCGCCCACCCTGTCCAGTATTCCATCTCCAGCCGCGGGCATCTCTGATGCTTGAGAGGAAGGAGATAAAAAAAAACCCTCTCAGAATACTTTGGGAGGGTGGAGAGGGGGAATTCCCTTCCTGACCCCTGTAGGTGGTTGGCTGAAACCCTGAAGCATTAGCTTTTAGGAACATCAGACATAAACCAGAAGTGAGTGCCAGGGCTGCTTGTCATGATGTCTTGTACCCAAGCAACTAAGCCAAGACTGGGCCCCCAAATAAGAAAAAGTGCTCTCTCTAGTCAAAAGGGCTACAAAAAGTCACTCACAAAAACAGTTTCATTCAATTTTGCCACTGCAGTCCCCCATTCCGGTATAGGTCCTTCCCTCCATCCCCTTTCCCATAGGAAGGTCTGGCTGCGAAGCAATACTAGGAAAAGCTGCCTGTCTTACCAGAGCAGTTTTATAGTTCCCTATGGGATAAAGTAATTCACTCCAGCTGGGTCCAGGCACACTTCTCCCCTTGGCTGGGTTCCCTGGCAATCCCTGCAATGAGGACAGGCAGCTATGATATGCTCTCTGCCAAGGGAGAAGGAGGTTAACCCTGTCCTTGCCAGTCAGTCACTGGAGGGCTTCCACAAAGCCAGTAGCACGTGTCTGAGAAAAACAACTCAGCCTGGATTTCCAAGACAAGGATCTCGTTCTGTACTGATACACAATGGGGTTTTCATTCCATTATTGCAACAGTTGCCACAGCCAAGGGACCCTTCACTCCTGGGCCTCCTGCATCTGCAAAACAGAGCTAGACAGGGCTGATCACTCCTACTGTCTAATAGAGACAGCTTCACAATTAGATGACCCTGGCTATCAAACTTCTTGACAGGGAGCCCCGCTTCTGCACATGTGAGTAAATTTGAACAGCAAAGGGTCTGCTCCAAAGCCCCCTGAAGTTAATGGGAACTTTTCCACTCAATCCAGTGAACACAGGATCAGGCCCCTATGATTTCAGTGGGGCAAGGCAGGGCCTAGGCTGTGTCACAGCTGGCAATGTATAAATATCTTGCCTCTACATCCTGTTTTGATGTAGCTGGATGGGTAAGATGGGTTGTTTGGTTTTAAGGAGTGGACTATACATACTCCGCAGTGGTTAAAGACTGAAACCCAGCCAAGGAATAGGTGGAGGTGGTGCATATGAGAGCTCTGCTCCCTCAGGCAAGGGAAAAAGGGAGGGAGCTCTTGCTGCGCTCCTAGCAAAGGAGGGGGAGCTGCGATCCTCACCATGCTCCTTTCTTTAACCCCTGGTGTTATGGCTTTAAATGAATATCTTTCCCAAGGCTTGCATGGCTGTATTTTGCATGTTCTCATTTGCACCGTCTGCATGGGCATGACACATGGGCATGGTTTTTCTTGAAGATAATCAGAAAATAATTACATGCAACCCTTCTGCTCAATGGGTGTCTCTCGTAGAATAACACAAGTGCCTTGAGTAGTCACCCAGGATTCTGGGAAAAGTAAATAAACCCTCCTCCAATTGCCCTTGGCAGGCAGAACTGCTCTGCTCACAAGCATTCCGAGTCTCTATGTAAAACCAGGGAATCTTTATGAAGAGAAATGGGGATACAGACTCTGGGAAAACTCAGTAATACAACATTTAAATAAAGATTGGAGTGCTCTGCAATTCTGCAGGAAGCCATTCATCCCCCTCTATGCAAGTCTTTGTGAATGAATTCCTAGGTCATGTCACCACGCCTGCCACAAACCCCACTAGCAGTTCAGATCAGTAAACACCACTCTGGGTGTGTAAGCGCAGCGCTCTCTGCACAGCTGGCTCAGGCCCGACTGAACTGCTCACTAAGTCCCACCTTGAGCTGTCACTATCTGATCCAGCTTTGTGATTCAGCTCAGTTTAAGAGATGGGTGCAAGGGAACTCTGAACTCACCTCAACTCTCTTACTGTTCCAACTGTCTCCCCTTGAGAAGTCTGTTCTAGGCCATCTCCTGCCACGGAGGCCTCTCTGCACCGCCTCTGTAAGGGTTCTCAGCAGAGGAAAGCCAAGGGCATCTAGGAGAGACGAGCTTCTCATCACAAAGAGAGAGCTCTTCCCTTCTCGTAGTTCAAACTTTACCTCACTACCAAAATCTAAATCTGGTCCATTTAAGGTAATTTCCAAATGTGACCAGTGGAATTGTGATAATGTATGCAGATGAGGCTCTCTAGAGCCATTCTTCTCCCTTTCTATCAATGCAGGGAGTGGAGAGCACCTCTCACTCTAAGCATCTACATTTTATACATATAAGAAGCTCCATCTGTGTTATATTGTGGCTGATCAAGCTCCACAACATAAAAGATAAACAAATCAATATATAAGGTGCTCCTCAAATTTCATCATCTAAATTCTGCTCTTTGCTGTGCCTATTGGAAAGTTAGGAATATTCCTTCCTAACATCTTGGTTTTGATGATACATTTGCATTTATGCTGGCAAATGAGCCATTAAAAAAATTTACTACAAATTAATAAGTCCCCCCTGCTGAATGTCTTATTTGTATTAAAATTTTAAAGTGTTTGAAGTGACAGCAAAATGTGGTCTTTTTTTAGAACACTTTCCATAACGGTTGCCAATGGCACTTATTTCCTTTCATATACACACAGCAAGTTAGTTGACAACAGTGTTTAAGCCATGAAACGAGATAATATTGCAACTGTTATGCAATGGTAGGCACTCTCCTAAAAGAAGTATTTGAGGCTTTAAGCAGAAAGTTGGCATTTGTTCCATATTCATTTATATTTTCTTTATTAGAAATGTATAATTTAATGTAATAGTCAAAGCCCTTAGGGTATACACTCTGTTACCTATAAAACATTTATGCACATTGAGCACTTTTTTTTGCCAATTCCTGGCTTTGTACATCTGCTAGACAATACTGAAAGTATTCTAACTAACAACATGGCTTAATTGAGTTTAGGTGTTCAAGTCATTTATTTAAATTTGCTAGTGTGAATAATTTATTTCAATTTACATTTTAATTATTTTACCCACTTTTTTTTGGGAGTAACCTCATTTTCTAGCTTTTTTCAAAAAAAGCCAAAGCATATGTTCACTGCGGCAGTGTTCACACTTCCTAAATTCTCTGCAAAGTTCAGTTCCAAACAGAAAAATAGCAATGAATTATTCATACACCAGGCGTCAGTTGGAATTAAAGTAGAATGTCCAAACCAAACTAAACCTGCCCCTACATAATGAGTATCTGTATCACCCTCAGGCCCTATGAGATCTGTCATGACTAGCTGCACAAAGCTCCGTGCACCAATAGCCAAATACTGGCCTCACTGAACTCAATGAGAGTATCAATATTATTAATTATTTGTATTTACAGTAGTACCTTGAGAGGCTCTGTCTGAGATGGGGCCCCATTCTGCTGTATGCCGGTCCCTGTCCAGGAGAGATTATAACCTAAATAAAACTCACAGTGACTTTGGACCAACATTTTTCCCCATCTGATGCTGTTGATAATTGTATTCCACGATGTGCAAATGGACTAACCAAGGCATTTACTCTTTAAGTAATTAATTGAATTGAAGGGCTAAGGAACATACTCAGCTTCCAACCTCTCCTCCTCCATTTCAGATGATTGGCAGGTAAGGAGCTGCACACATGCACACCATGGTAGTAGCACCTCGAAATTTCAGAAATACGCATTAAATCTGGCAACAGCCAACATTATACATGGTTTGTACTTATATATGCCATATCAGTGCAGTGAGTGCATAGCGCATTTCACAGGAGGATCTCAAGGTGCTTTAAAGCCAAAAGGGCTTCTAGTCACAGAAATGAGGACTGATTTTAGATCCTCAATTTGAGGCATCTTAAAGGGCCCCTTTATTTTGTCTCTCTTCAGGAAAGTGCTGAGCACCAGCTTTCTGCAAGTCAGGCCCCTTTAAAGTTGGGCTCTGAAAAAATGGAGAGACTCAGAATCAGTTGTCATTACTCAAAACATAGACCTAATGAATTAACCCTCACAATGCCCATGGAAGTAAGTATTATAGCCCTTGCTACACAAATAGGGACACCAAGGCACAGACAGTTTATGATTTGCCACCCCAGGTGACACAGCAAGTTAGCAGTAGAATCAGAGTCTCACAATCTGTAGTCCCCTACTCTAGAGATCTGATGTTGCCATTTCCTTAAGAGAGGAGGGGTAGGAAGGAACTGATGTTTCAAAAACCTGATTAGTGTCTATGGGGTAGCAGTCAATTTTGTTTATGGAAAACTAATAGAACTGTAAGATGTTTCTGCGATCATCTGAAATATGAATGTATCTGAGAAGCAAAATCGGTGGGTTGTAGACTAACATGAATTTTTTTCTTGGCAGTAATTATGGGCCTTTTTCCAGCACCTACACACAAAGGGTTTAATTAAGTTAAGTGGGGCTACTCACATGCATAAATATTTGCAGAATGGGGTCCTTGATTACTTATCAGTTTACCTATAATATGTTGCATCTGTTTTAAGAACTGTCTCTCTGTTACACATAATGAAATCTCCACGTTGCTTATCCATTGCACAGTTCACAGAACAGCTCTGTTAATATCCTTCAGAGTCATTTAGGAGATTCTACCTCATGTAATGTACGAAATGTTATGATGTAATCATACAGTGTGATTATTACTACTAGTAGAAGTAGTAATTAGTATTACCATAGTGCCTAGGTAGAAGCACTATTAGAGGGGTGGAGAATAAAATGAAATAGTCGTATATTAGCATTCAATATTTATAATACTTAGCTCTCAGATAAAATTTCATCCACAGATTTTAAAGCACCGTACAAAAGTAGCATTATCCCCATTTCACAGATGGCTGGAAGCAGTGAACTAGATGAGCTAGCAATGAAAGGTTCAGTCAGCAAATACGATTTATAGATGCCTAGCATTAAATAAATGAAGTTTTTCTTCTGTTTGCAACAGTCAGTTTGTGCCACTTAGCCATCAGAATGTATTTTTTGTGTGTCCTCAGTCATTACTTGTTATTTTCCTAATGGCCTTTTCCTAATGAAATCTAACCAGAAGCAAATGTATGTATTCTGAGCATGAATCTCTTTTGTTTTTTATCTGTACAAATATTCAGCACAACTTTTTTTTAAACACATCTAAGTCCACGCTGAGATATTATGATTTCCCCTTCTTGTAAGCTTCGGTGAACAAGTTTCACCACCTTTTACTTTAAAATGTAACTTTTTTTAGACTCATTTTTATTGCTGAACATAGCCCATAATTATCCATCAGTAAAAGAACATAAATAAATAAACTGTCAACCAGAAATATTAACAATAAAACACTTTTAGTGTTAACCTACAACAAGCTCATTTGCATATGTCTGTTTTTAATATCAATTGAGACAGCTAGCCAAAAAAGTCTCTTCCTGCAACTGATATGTACAGCAGAACTTAGTTGTACCTAACTTGTGAACAGTGATCTCTGCTGATAGAGCATCATCCAATGGTCTTTATCCAGGTGCAATGACTGCCCCTTGGCAAACACCAGGGATGGACTGAACAGGGCACCTCTAGCTCACGCTAAAGAGCCAGGTTCCAGAGCTGACAGCTGTAACACTCTCATATCCTATGTTGATCAGGAACAGAGGGGGGCACACAACACACTCTGACCAAGAGTTACACTAGCAAAACTCATGATGCAGTCAATAGGAGGTCTGCGTGAGAAAGAACTGATTTGGCTCATAATGAAGTACAATGAAAGTCCAGTAGTTTTCAGACTGCAAATTGATTCAGCAAGGTACTTCAGCACCTGTCTAATTTTAAGCATATGAAAGCTCACTTGCTTAATGTTAGACAGGTGTTCACGTACCTTGCTGAATCTGGCAGTAATTAATCCTTATTTATGGTAAAATAGTTTTGGGGGTTGGAAGGAGAAGGGCAGGGATATGGTTTCACTATAAATACATTAGAATCTTGGATCTCTAACTTCTTGGGTGACATCAAATATGTACATATTTAGGGAATTGACAAGCAGGAAACAACAGAATAGAAGCGCACTGACAGGCAGTTCAATAGAAAGCGAGGTTTAGAGAACTGATATTCTCTTGCAAATTCATTGCATTTTTTAAAAAATTTACCCCACGCCTCCTCTGTTTCTAGTACTCTTTAAAGGACCATTCCTCAAGCCACACTCACTGAGAGATGCTTTTTAAATTGATAAACAATGTAATAAAAATAGATTTCCATACATGATGATAATTGGATGAAACCCCAGCTAAGGGGAAGGTGTAGTAAATGTGTGACACAGAGGGACACTGCAAAGAATTTTTTTTTAAATGACTGCAGTTAACTGGATCGGGGTTACAAAAGGTTGGTACCGGGGTCATATGACAGATCCATATCCACTGACTCCTGTGACTACTTTTACACAAACTGCCAATGTGGCCTTCCATTTGCAGATGGCAAGAAAAAGATTGTAGCTAGAGCTGATAGGAAGTTTTCTGGATTTTTCAGTTGATTTTTTTTCATTAAAAATGAGATTGGACAACTTCTCCCCCAAGCCCACCAAAATTAACGAAAAATTTAATAAAAATTGTGGTGGTTTCTCTACTGGCTTCAGAGGTGGCTGAAGTGTCTTGGCAATCCAAAAAATGTAAACAACGTTTTTTGAATGATGTCAAAATGTCACTTATAAAGAACAGTACACATTTTATAAAAATTCCAGCAGAGTGACCAGCTCTAAACATAGCATAATTTCTTGTATCACACCCAAAGTGTGCTAGTCACATTGTAGACGAAAATGAGGCTTGCACTTTATCCTACAGCACTTTTAATCTAAAAATTGAACCATGTGCAAAAATATCAACAAGTAGTCGTGTGGGGAAGATGACACAGTAAAAAGATGTGGTTGCCTTGTTTGAATACTTCTTCGAATGCAGTTTTTAGTCTGGAGAATGACTGATGTGAAAATTGCGCCGCCTTAGTGGATCTGATGCCTGGGCCTGATTCTCCACAGAGTTACACTTTGTGCAAAGTGGATGACAATCTTTGATGGTTCCTGCAAGTCTCCAAAGGATGCTGTAAATCAATCCGTTTACACATCCAATAACCTAACCACCACCACAAATGGGCAACAGTGTCCTGGACACAGGACACTGTGGATACAATGCCAGAGTTAAGTATCATACATCTGACAATAAAGTGGGTTCAACTTGCTATCCAGCAACCTTGCTTTCAGCTTAAAATCTTATCAGACCTGAACCCACACACGGGAGCAGAGGATTTGAATTGAGAACGAGGAGAAAGAAAATGGAGGAAACAGGAAGGGGAGGTGGAAATTGAGAGAACTGGGTAGAACGGGTTGGCATAATGCAGTGGCCAAGTAGATAGAATCCCACCAATCCAAACACTAGCCCTCAGTACTTGTTTCTTTCCATCACTGAGTTGAAGCTGTGCTACAAGATTGTCAGTCACAGCTCTGGCATTGCAGGCAGGCTTTTTAACTTGATTAGTGGATTTCATTCACAGTCTCTGTTGGGTGGGGGGGATTGAGGTGGGGGTTGAGATGAGGCAATTAAGAAAATAATGCTGCTTTCCATCTGGGCTCCAGCAGGATCCTGTGAATGAACCTTATCAATCATGTTAGAAGGATCATCAACACTGCCAGAGGTGAGGAAAGCATATGTCTCCTTGCTACTGGTGCATTTAGTCCATCCACTTACTCTGGAGTTGGAGATGCATTTTCATAAGCATCAGCAGCTTTGAAAATGCCCACGAGGAGCTATGTCTTTGAATGGGACAGGGAGAGAACTGAGTCACAGCCAAGATAGAGGGGTGGCAGAAAAATCTGCAAAGCTACTGAAAAATATTTAGAACAATCTAGTATTTACAAGTTACACTAACAAAGTCTGTTAGGCAGGTGTGTGTGTGTGGGCGGGGTAGTGGTGGGAGAGTGGGGATTTGACTATGGGTGTGGGGGGGGGTAGTGGTGGGGGAGTGGGGATTTGACTATGGGGTCAAACAGCAAAGCAATGGCTTAATACTGGGACATTTGCCTACACCCCTCTAGCTATTTAGTGATAAACTATCAGATGTTCCGTATCTTCCTCCACTGCGTTGCCTATCCTCTTTTAATCCTTCTAAGGAAAATTGTTTACTAGATCTCTAGCCTTACCTTCTGTTGAACCTTCAATACCCATTGAGCTGTGACTGCAGAGTGAGCACTGCCCTTCATTCCAGACGCAAAAATCTACTGTTTGTTGAATGACCAGATTCACACCCTGCCATCTACAGGACGTTGCCAACAGTGTTGGCTGTAGCCTATTGTTAGTTAACCTCTCAGCATTAGATTGTATTCCTGTGACTGATTTGGACTTGGCTGTAGCAACCCATGCACAACATACACTCCATACATTTGTCTGAGTCTTGTAAAGATCGATACTATGTGCATGTGTTGAGTTTGTTCAATATAGGATTATAAGAAAAATACACTATAGAAAGGGGAAGGGACAATGGATCTTGATAGCCAGCAATCCATCTACCAAATAATCAAGTGCATTGGCATAATTCCCTGGGGGGCTTGTCTGATGAGTTTGGTTTGGCAAGTGAAGAGACCCAAATTTGTGGAGCCAGAGAACAAAGAACGTTGCTGTTTTAGAAAGAACTCTTCCCGAAGCAGTTCTGCAAGAGATTCAGATGATCACTCAGAGAAGGGGAGAGAGAGCTGAGCTAAAGGAAACTGCAGCTGAAATTGCAAAACCTGCTGGGATGCCTGAAGAAGTGGTCCTGCCTTGGGTGCTTACATGAATAGGACTGTGGACAAGTTGGATATATGTTGGCCTCTTGTTGTTTTCATTCTTTTTCTCTGAAATACTTTATTCCTCAATAAAGAATACTTTCATTTTAAGAGGCGGCTCTGGTCACTGAAAACCGCTGGCCACAAGCTCCCAGGTGGGAATAAGAACCAGAGGTAACTAAACCCTTCAGATTCTGTAAATCCAGAATAACTCCATTAAATCAATAGTTACTCCAGATTTGCACCTGCTAGTTAAAAGTACATTATGTAGACAGGTATCCTGCCTCTGGCAGCTGACAATGCCAGATGCTTCAGAGGACACCCAAACCTCCATAATAGTACTAATTGCACAACAGTATACTACAAAGTAAAGGCTCATCTCCTGAAGCATGAGAATTGATAGCCCTTGTAACATTGTCCGAGCAAGTATAACTGCAGAAAATATTCTTCATGCATATCATTGTCTGAGCCTTTAAATAAATCAATAAACTTTGCGTCACATTAATCTCTTGTGCCGGAGAATTCCCCTGGTTAATGATACATTGTGCTAAAATTGGGGATTATATGTTGGCCTAAATCCTTGGTAGTGGCCACGGAGTACACTATGCTCCCTCTTCTCTGAGAGCTGGACACAAAGGAACACGTGCATGTGCCAAGGTGGCTCTAAGCCCGTTTTGCACACCCTCAGTCCCGGGCTGACTGGTCCTGGGCCAGCCTGGTTCCTAGTCTTGAAGGCTGCTCCAAATTACACTCACGGCCAATGGCTCCTAAGGCGCTTTTGCAGCAGCCTGGGCTTGCTGAGATGCAGGGAATCCTATACCCCATTTCTCCTGGCCTGGCCTCCTACACTGACCTAAAGGAAGGAGGGGGTGTACAGGACCTGCAATGCTGGATCTACACCTCAGGCAGATCCCCTGACATGTGGTGATCCTTGAAAAGGCCAACACTGTGTAAAGTGGTCCCCATACAGTAAAATATGAAGCTGTTGCCTTTTCTTTCCATCTACAGTTGCACTATTCTTGTACAATGGGCTGAAGGAAATGGGAGCAGATCATGTCTCTATGCTACATCAGGTTATAATTGCTGCTGAGCCCTCTGTATTAAGCTTTCCCGTATATACATGACCATTTGCAGCTAGAAAGCCATTTGAGAGGCTCTCCCATGTGTCAGACTGTTAAATTCCTGTTTGAAACAAAGAGCCAGTTTTCACCTTGCCCCCTTAATTTTGATTTTGAATTACTATCCACTCTCATGAATCACCATAAATTGATTTGTTAGGCTGAATTCATACCAAGTAAATAATGAACATCCAAATTAGTCCACATGTAACATGGGAAGGATTAACGAATTCCAAACATTCATATTCTCCTGGCCCTCAGTAGTAGGCTGCAAGATATGCTTAGTGCTTTTAAATCACTCCACTGAGTTTTCTTATTAAATGCACTGTTTTCAGCCTGTATTGCATTATTAGCACTGTTGTCCTTTTGGGGCTGATGTTAATGACAACTGAAGGAGCTGAATCAGAACATGTGCCTTGGCTAAGCTCTTTATACCCCTTATACTATAATTACTTACATTTTATTGAAAAATCCAGACGGCCAAACTCACAAATGGGCGTGTGCATGTTGATTTAATACATTACAGTACATTGTATTACTCAAATAGGACCCGATCCTGCCAAAGTTCACCTTCATCAGTAAAAATGACTGCAAAATCAGTCCCAGAATTGCTAAGCACACAACTGTAGAATGGCGACCATTCTAACTCCTAAAAACACACAAGAAAGAAATATGAATTTAAGAATCTCAAATCATTCTCTTCATGCAAATGAACTTCCCTGGCAAGAAAAAGAACAATTGCTTCAGAAATAGCAGTTGAGGACATACAAAGAGGTATCTGTAGTAAGACTTTAGTTGATCTCTGGTGATAAGTAATTTATCAATATTAAGTTGTGTTAAGCATAATTTTAAATACTGTTTCAAATAAGTAACCTTTTTTTTGCTTGTTGCTATCTAGCCCAGGTCAAAACTGCCAACCTATGTAAATAGATACTTGCAAGAGAAGTGAAATGCAGTCTCTTTTGGAATGGCATGTAGACACTGTCTTTAACAGTACACAGCAACACTACACAATTGTGCAATGATAGGATGTAAAGAAGAATACTTAAATCTAAAATCCTCCTGTCTTTTCATTTGGGATAGAGTATGTGCTTAATTAGATACCAACACTGCAGTCTGGTGAAATATGTCTTTCTTAAGATAAAGTCATAAACTTATATTTTCAAATACAATGCTTATTCAGTGTATGGTAGAAGGAGTTTCTCACAATATAAGCTTTGTCTGTGCTTCCCTGAGCAAAAGGGTTAGCGCCTCATTTCATAAAGTATTTTGTTTTTAATAGAATTTTCCATCCCAAAGGGAAATTCAGTTATTTTGAAATTTTCTTAACTCCCTAACTGGGACAAAAACTTGAAATTTCAAAATTTACCATGGAACAAAAATTGTGAAGAGTCTAAATGAAAGAAAGAGAAAACGTAAAAATGCAATGAGACAGCAGAAAGGAAATGCTCCTTTTGGAATTGAATTGTTTAAAAAAAAAATTCCATTAAAATTGTCTGAATCGACATATTCCTGCAAAACTTTTAAATTTTAGTGATGTAGCATTTTCTGACAGAAAGCTGTTCCATCAAATTTTTCATCCACCTCTAGTTTTTAATTAACGTTATTTGTACTACAGTTATACTTAAAGACCCTGTCATGTCAAAATGGGCCCGTCACCAAAATTTGCTTTTTTTTTTTTTTTTTGGCTATGCAGCATGTGCAAACTTCTCTGCAGATGCAAAATGAGGGACTGAACCTCAATGAGGCCCTACCCAACCCTTTGCTCTTGGTTTCAGTATTTCATGTTGCAAGTCAATGCAAGGATTCTAGTACAATACGTGAGACTGGAGCTGTGTGAGATAGGGACAAAACACCCAGGACAGCCCAATCCATCCAGATCCTAGGCACTTTTGTGCACACCATGAAATACAGACACTGTCTGGAAACCCCAAACTCTCAAAAACTGTGAGACAGGCCCCCCCCCCCCCCCCAAAACAAACAAACAAAAACCCAACCATGATAGTGACTTTAAAAGCACCAGGGTGTTTTTTTTGTTTGTTTGTTTTGTTTTTTTAAAGTAAATTTGGATCTTTTTTGTCTGGTTTATGTTTGACTCCATCCCCACATTCATCTTACGTGTTTTAGCTTCAAATGACCCTTGATGAAGCAGCTACTAAGAGTTAATTAAACAACAACATTACGTAAGCAACATAAAGCCAACAGTTCTTTTGTTTAACCAGCTGAACAGAGTATATTCTTCTTTACAACTCCTTCTGCTAAACTTGGCCTCACTGGCCCTTAACTTGTCTTTACTACAATTACCATGCTAGTTTAGCTGATTAATTTGTAGCCATTGGCAAACATGCACAGTTGGCAGGACATCATTCTATTTCAGTGACAAGTTCTATAAAAAGATCATTATTTTCATTAGCATAAATAAGTGCATGTTGATAGAACTCTGGTTTCTGAAAATAGGTTACAGTCTTAACTGTCTTTATTCATTACCCAGACAGAATTGAAAGTAAAATTATCACATCAGTGAACAATGGGCTATGTGTAAAGCCTAATGGTTGAATGCACTGTTGCAACTGTTCGGAATTATTGTCTTATAACACTCCACTGATGTAAATCTACGAACAGACATACAGTAAATTTTGGCAAACACATCCATGCTTTGGATGGTGGTGTATAAAAAGCATAAATGCCAAGGGAATCAGATGGTAAATGACAGAAAACACCCTTTTTTAAGTTACTTTGGCTTTTGTATAGCGTAGAATATTTCTGATTACTGGTCTCAGTCCAGTGCTTTGCAAGATTCATTGGACCAGACTGCATTGGTTCTGGTCTTTCAGACAATTCACTTTTGCAGGAATATTTCCCACATGATTTTTAACAGCTAATATTGCATGAGTTGACCATTAACAAATTGAAGCCGGATTCTGACCTCCTTTACGCAGATTTTTCCACCCTAATGACTTCAGTGGGGGTGCTTCAGATTTATACCAACTGGGGGAAGTGACAGCAGAGTCAAGCCCTGATGTTTTCGGGCAGGCACCATCTATGTTTTCACAACAACTATCCCAATGATCTGTGGCGGGGGGTCCTAGGTGCTAACAGAATACAAATAGATAATGTTTTAAAAGGTGGGGGTTTCCAAACTGTCAGACACTCACTTCTAGCTGCAGTGGCTCTAAATCTGCTAAAATCAGTCAGAATGCAAGTGAGGGGACTGGCAAGGTGGAAATTAGAATGATGTGATTTAAGGGTTTTGATAACTTACCGGAGCTAAAGTCAAACATTTGGAAATGAGGACACACTGCTCTCAGCTGTTACAGAAACAAATGCTTGGTAAGACTTTAAAACTATGTCAGGCCTACACAAGTTCCTTAGTCACACGTTTTGATAACACTGAATGAGGGCTGGATAAATCAACTCCTGTAGCTTGGACTTGTGTCATTTTCAATCCCTGTTTGACTGTTTTGCTGAACTGCCTGTGTGAAAGACTTAATGGAGAAAAAGGATATTCACCGTGAGCCCCAATGACTGGTTTTGACTTAACTGGCTAGTGAATATGAACTCTTATGGAAAAAATCACTGTTGCTCTTTATTAATAGGGTAAAAGCATTAGAAAAATTGCCATTGCAAGACACAGAACAAAACATGGGAAACTGTCTTGATTTTGCTGCCATCAGGAAGTTTTGCACTTTGTTTTCAAACACTTGCCCAGACTCTCCTTTTTCTGACTTGCACCACCATGTATAAGTCACAGGGTTACTTTGATAATCAGCCCATTAATTTAAGGAGAAGCAAGGGCAGTTAGTGGATTGAGAGCTGTAATTCTCAGGAGGGTTCAAAAGATCCTTTAAAGCAGACTTTATACATCACAGATTCTGGGCCCAGCCCAACTTGTAACATCCCCAGGGGCCTCACAGCTGCCTGTGGGCTGCTCTGCTGGTTCCAGCCATGCATTCTTCAGCACTGGCCTGCTCCGTGTGTCAGCAGCTATGAAAGGGGGATGATATAGGATCATTCCACCAGTCCTTTGTAACCAAAGCAGTCCTGGGACTGGGGCACAGTGAGGTATGGCTAAGCCACCATATAAAGGGGTCACAGCAGAAGTCAGCTGGGGCCTGTGGCTCTCTCAGTATGGTGTGTGGTGGAGGCAGGCATGGACCAGAAGGGTTCAGAGAACTCCCCCCTACCTCTGACACCTGCATGGTGACAGCCAAAATCCTAGCATTGCATCAGGGAGCACAGTGTCACTGTGGCCGCACCACCTTGGCACACCAGCTGGCAGACTCTTAAAGGGGCAGCTGAGGGACCTCCTCAGTCATGAACAGAGATTACTGCTGCAGTTAGAATGCTTCTAGCAACTGTCCCCAGTGTGTGCTGCCTGCACCTTGGAACCTCCCTAGAGCACCAATGACTTCATAAGCCTCAGTATTAAAGGGGCTACTGATGGCAGCAGGAAACGGGGGGGCCTTTAGGAGGATTATTTCCAGTGGTCAATAACTGAGGCATGTAGGCAGTTCAGCCCAGTACTAGTTAAATACTGTACAAGCATCCCAGAGGGTGCTGACTACAAATAAATAATACATGCATAACATTCACATTTGATGCACAGAATGGAAGGCATTAAAGAGCCCACATATACCAAGCATCACCAGAGAGTTAAGCACAGATCTTTCTCATTCTAGGTATAGGGAAGAGCTGGTCACTTATGATGCTGAGTTAGTGTGTGGCAACTACTGGCAAACATTGACTTTTTCGTACAGGTCACTATGGTTCTTCAAAATGCAAACAGAAGCAAGCTGCTATGGATGTATTTTGGAGAGCCCCACCAAGATCAGGGCCCTATTGTGCTGGGCAATGTACAAATCCACACAGGAAGGAACAGTCACTGTCCTGAAGAGTTTAAAGTCTAAAGAGACAAGATGGACATAGGCTGGGAGCAGAAAGACAGTGAGGGGAAATGACTGCCCAAAGTCACATAGCAATTCTGTGGCAGAGCCAGGGAAAGAATCCAGACTTCAGTCGCCTTTTCTAGTGGACCATAGGAGGTTAAGCCCCTGCAACCCAGCCCTTCATGTTACAATTCACTAAACAACAGTCATTTGATTGAGTCATATTGAATTATTACTAACACAAAAGAAAGTTTCAAAGGTAAAGAGTCTTTCACAAATAATACGTAAATGCCTCCAATGTAATCCAGAGCACAGAACAACCTATTCTGCAGAGATGAGCTGAACTGAGGGCAGACAGTCCCAAATTTCAAGAGACAGCGGGGGGTGAAAGGGGGGAGAGAATATATATGTAGCTTTGGTATTTTACCCAGCACTGTGTATAACACACATTTTTCACAATAAGATACATAAAACAGGCCCCATTTGAAATAAACACATCACAGTGCCCACTAGCAACAGATGAGTTCTATCTATGTATAATTATTAATGTATAAGATGGCCCTATTTATAAAAAACTCAAAGCATATGGGTCAAATCTGAAAGAGAAAACACATTTGTAGAGCAGACCTTCCTTGAAGGCAGGCTAAGACCAATCCACCAGACCCTAAAAGCCTGAGGGAAGAAATGCGTCTTTCAGCTCCAGGCCCTAATGAGTCTCAAAAGTCTCCTCCTCTTTCAGACTCAGGGGAAATAAATGCTTGCCCTGAAAATGACCAGCACCTTGCACAGCAATTTAAATCTAGGGACTGTTTGGTGGAGCACCAAATCTGAGGTCAACTACACCTTGCCATACTAGGAGAGCCATTCTTTCAGATAGCGAGGACCCAAACTTTATACAATTTCACAGATCAAAGGCAACAGCTTTCATTTTACTTGGTGTGAAAGATGGAAACAGTGAACTCTCTGGAAAATTGGGATAATATGTTGCAACCACGTGTTCTGCAACTGCAATAGCAGTACATTAAAAGTATCCAGCCAAGAAGGCACAAAGAGGTGTGTAGTTGAGGCCTGGCCTGACATGACTAATTAACACATGGAGGCAGGCCTCATTTTTTGGAATACAACACTAGAGAGGTAAACAAATCATCAGATTGAAAACAGAATGTTTGTGCTAAATCAGGTAAGTAAATAGGTCAGTACAGGCCCATGGACAGCATTTGCGGGCCCCAGGGTAGAACGGTCTGTCCCGTCTTTCCTGCCAGCGGCCCCATCCACAGTCCACCCCCACTCTGCCACTGCTGAACCCCAGACCCCACCTCCTCCCCCCCTCGCTGCTGCGTCTCATCCCCACAGCAGGGCCTGGGATGGAGCAGGGCCATGGGCAAAAGAGGCCCAGGCCCTTTTGGGATTCCTAGGCACACGCAGGTCGGTACTGACTAAAAGTGGATTTGCACTGTTAATGAGAGACCATTAATGTTTTCTATATTTGTTTGATATGTAATCCACATAATTTAGATTGGAAGTTTTCTGGGGCAGGGACTGTCTCTTCGTTCTGTGTTGGTACAGCACCTAGCACACTGGAATCCTGGTCCATGACAGGGGCTCCTGAACACAATGGTAATACACAGAGTAAAATAATAATATTGCAAAATTTTGGGAAAAGGCACAATTTTGCAGGCATGAAGTTGCTTGAAACAAAATTGCAATATATTTTTGTGAAAGCATTATATACAGCCCAATGAGAGTCTTTTATGAGTAAGGAGCCCACTGTGCAAGGTGCTGTACCAACACAGAACAAAATCACAGTCCCAGTCCCCAAAGATATATGGCAAGAATGACCATGTCAGAGAGAGACCTTTTTTTCACCAATCAGCCAATAGCAAATCTCCAGAGGCTCTTTTTTTGGGAAGGGGGGGGGGATAACAGTGAAAATGACTATTTAAGAAAAAAAAAGGGTTTTCTTTCTTTCACAGGACAAATCAACACAATGTAATTCTAACATCCTGTCCCTTTGCTGGAAAGAAAATATTTTGCTGTCTGTTTGCATCTTCTTCAGCTGTTGCCACCCAACTGATGGGTGAATTCATGATGGATCAGACTCACTCCTGCAAGATAGTTAGATTGGAATGAAGGTTTCAAAATGCTTTAAGAAACATCCATGCTGTTCTCTAAATATCACTCTGTTGGCTGACTTCCAGTAGCCTTATCTGGATAATATAATATTGCAGAAACAAACTTGTGGAGGGAAAAAACACTGCATATGGACATGGTACTCTAAAGACTCTGATTATGGGAAACACATTTCTCGTGTAATGCAGGTGACCTGGAATTTCTTTCATTTCTGTGTACATTTCCCTACATGTAATACAGCGGATTTAAACACTTTTTAGTCCTTTGAGCAAGGATTTCTGAGCTGGAGGATCACAATGAAGTTTTATAGCCCTTTCTTATGAAGTGTGGCATTTCTGACATTTGATGTGCAAGAGCAACTGCATTAGTCAAAGGCTACGCTTGAATAGTTATCACTTTAAGCCCATGCCCTGAGAGTATTGTATTCAGTTCCCTCATTATTTCCAGCCCTGCAGGTTATACCAAGACTTGCTATTAGTACATTACAATAATAAAATGAAAGTAGTCACTTTCTATAAGGGTCAGGCTTACTCCTGGAATCAAGCAAACTTCATCTGGGTGCTCAGAAAGACCGGCAATCTGCTATTTTATTCCATACCATTAGACTGAGCAGTTGTTTTGCATGCAGTTCTCCTTTATCTTCTTAGGCCCAAGACTCGGAAAACATTAAACCATTTAAAAAAATCTTACTCTATAATGTTCATTTGACAAAGACTTGATTCTTTTATGTTAAATGAGCTTCTAAATAGTCTACCTATGCATTTATACCATCGTGACACATGACTAACTGCTGATTTGCTGATATCACTGCTACAACTAGATGCAAAAAAGAAGGGGTACAAATACATTTATTATCTTTACTACTTAATTATATTAAAGAACAGTCTGCAGTTAACATAGCACCTTCCATTCGATTAACTCAGCATGCTTCCAAAACATGCTTTTAGTCTCACAACATCTTTATGAGGAAAACACACGGTATAGTTGTACAAAGAGGTTCATAGAGGCTAAGGCCCTGATTCAGGAAAGCTCTTGAGCATGTACTTCACTTTAAATCTATTGATGTCAATAAGAATTGAATATTTGCTTAGATGCTTTGCTAAATCTCAGCTGAGGTGTCCTGGTCGTAGTCATAAAATATGTCTAAAAGGGGACAATCAGAAAGGAAAGGGAATCTCATTCAGATGATACAAAACTACTTAAGATAGTTAAGTCCAAAGCAGAATGCGAAGAGTTACAAAGAGATCTCATACAACTGGGTGACTGGGCAACAAAATGGCAGATGAAATTCAATGCTGATAAATGCAAAGTAATGCATATTGGAAAACAATCCTAAATATACATTTAAAATGATGGGGTCTAAATTAGCTGTTACCACTGAAGAAAAAAATCTTGGAGTCATTGTGGATAGTTCTTTGAAAACAACCACTCAATGTGCAGCAAACAAAGCTAACAGAATCATTAGGCAAGGGATAGATAATAAGATAAAGTATCATATTGCCTCTTCATAAATCCATGGTATACCCACATCCCGAATACTGTGTGCTGATCTGGTTGCCCCATTGGAATTGGAAAAGGTACAGAAAAGGCAACTAAAATGATTAGGGGTATGGAAAAGCTTCCATATGAGGAGAGATTAATAAGGGCTTTTTAGTTCGGAAAAGAGGAGACTAAGAGAGGGACATGATAGAGGTTTACAATCATGACTGTCGTGGAGAAATTAAAAATGAAGTGTTATTTACTCCTTCTCATAACACAAAAACTAGGGGTCACCAAATGAAATTAATAGACAGCAGGTTTAAAATTAACAAAAGGAAGTATTTCATTCACACAACACAGTCAACCTGTGAAACTCCTTGCCTGAGGATGTTGTGAAGGCCAAAAGCAAAACAGGGATTCAAAAAAGAACTAGATAAGTTCATGGAGGATAGGTCCATCAATGGCTATTAGTCAGGAGAGGCAGGGATTGCTGTTTGCCAGAGGCTGGGAATGGCTGATGGGATTGATCACTTGATGATTACCTTTTCTACTCATTGCCTCTGAAGCACCTGGCATTGGCCACAGTCGGAAGATAGGATACTGGGCTAGAAAGACCACTGGTCTGACCCAGTATGGTCATTCTTATGTTCTCATCATGGCTGATTCCTCTCCTTAACATCAAAAACATCATCCCATCTCCCAGACATCACAAGCAGTGGCCCATAGTTCTGAATAAAAACCACAGAAAAATATAAGATTGTACAGAAGTATTTGGTCATTTGAATTGCTTTAACTGAAGGTGTAAATGTTTTAGTATGGTTGTATGTGGGAGAACACACTGGTGTTCCCCAGATAGACAGACAGTAAGTGTGGGTGAAACATTTGAAACAGAAGAAAAATAATTTGCACCTAAGGCCTAAATCTCAAATTAAGAGAAAGTCCTTGTGATAAGGAAAACATTGCTACTGGAAACAGAGGGAATAAGTGGTAGCAGAGTGTTGATTTCCATGCTGTCTCCTCTTCTGATCTTTGCAGGCCAGAGGCATCAGTATCAGGAACACTGTATCATGCTCCCCGATACAAGAGTCAGTGCAGAAGCCCTTGGGTGACAAGTTTTCCCTGCTTCACCCAATAACCCATGTGTGCCATTTGTTCTACTGTGCATTGTGACAGTTAGGGTTCCAAAGGCTTGGAAACCTAGCGCTTAGATCTAGCTGCAGACAATGAAAAGAAAACCTGGGCACGCATGGGCAGCAGGGCTTTGGTAGAGGGGAGTCTCCTCAGTCCATCACAGTGGGTCAGAGCAAATGTCCCTGGGAAGAAGTCTGAGCAGCATCTGTAGCATCAGCAACAGTGTATAATCTGATTTCCAATAATAATTTTCAGCTCCCTATTTTATCTCCAGTTGGATATTTTTTAAGTTGCCCAACACTCAGCCTTAGCATGTCTGTCTCCAAAGGGGCTTCCTCTCACTGAGGCTTCTCAGCCCTGCTCCTGCACTGAGTCCTGTTAACTCAGGCCCTGTATGGTCTGCCTAAGCAGAGCCTGTTGTAGGATAGTGATCTCAGTCCCCACTGTTTTATTTCACCACGTACCCAGCATGCTTTGGGAATCAACTTCAGTTTGTTTCATAGCTGGTTATCTGTTTTCAGATTCTGACCCCCATGCAACAGGCCACTATCAGCAGCATCCTTGATCACTGACATTGCTGCAGCCTGGAGAAGGCTGTCGTCCCAGCTGGAGGCAGTTACACACTTTCTGTTGGGGGATCGTGAGCACCTGGATGGCAATCACTGGACTAAGAAGGCAATTGGGAGAATATAAGGGAAAGAAACAGGAAACAAGAGGCAGCTAAGAAAGAAGCTAAGCTCAGAGGGTGAGCTTGGGCTGTAAGCCTGCATTGTGTGACGTTGTAGGTAAGAAAAGAATAAATACACACCTTGGTGAAAAAGAACAACCCAGCATGTGTTTGTGACTGTGAAGCCTCCTGAACTGGCTAGGGAGGAAGGTTCACCAGGTAGCAACAGAGATGACCTCTGACACCCCAATTCAGCCTCAGTGTGAATTTCTCATTTGGTCCACATGCTGAGAGGTGGTGATTTTCTTTAATGCCCTGTAACTATATGCTTCATGCCTCCAGGATGGTAATGTCTCTCATCCCCAAAGACACAATCTGATGGTGCTTTTCTCTTGGAGGCCAGAGGAACAGCCATAAGTGGCTGTGTTGTTTTCCACACTTTGGTGTTGGGTCACTGCACTGTTTACTTCACTTTTTATAGAGACAAAAAACAAACAAAGGAATAAAAGTATCATTTTAACCTATTCTCTCCCATTTTGTTTGTTAGGAGTAAAACATACACAAAAGCAAACAACTTGTTTCATTTAGGGTAAGGTAGTAGTTCATAGTTTACTGTTAATATCCTTTAACTGAGATGCACAATGCACAAACCACTTGCGAGATGCTATATGAAAACAAAATTCCCAAAATGATACTTTACACGTTAAAACTGCACAAACAAGATCCATATATGTAAGGCTAGAAGATCAGCAAGTCTGACTTCCTATAGAACACACTCCATAGAGTTTCATCTAGTTACTTCTGTGTTGAGTCCAATAACTTGTGTTTGGATAAAGCACATTATTCAGAAAGTCATCTTGTCTTGATCTGAAGATTTTGAGAGATGTAGAATCCACCACTTCCTTTGTTAGTTAATTCCAATGGTTCATCACCTTTGCTATTAAAAATGTGTGCCTTATTTCTAATTTGAATTTGTCTGTTTTTTGCTTCCAACCATTGGTTCTAGTTATGCCTTTTCCCACTAGATTAAAGAAAGACCTTTAATGCCCAGTAGTTTCTCTGCATAAAGATACTTATCTACCATAATCAAGTTACCTCTTGATCTTGAGCAAGAAACCTACAACTCAGGTAAAGGGAAGAGGACCAGTGAGCTCTCTCTTAGGAAATACCATAAGGAGAGATGTGACAGGAAGGGCTTAGGGTTTTCTGAAGAATGCTGGAAATATCCCACAGATTATTGTTTTCTCAGAGACAACTCACTCAAGTGAAGAGATTTTTTCATCACAGAGTCAAGGATGACTTTAAGAATCTAGGAAGGAAGTTACAGGCGATTTTCACAGAAATAGACCCAATTCCATGCCAAATGAAGAAAAAGATTGATAACAAAGAACAATTTATGAGTGCGGGGAGAGACAGGTATGTCTTAGACTGCCCTTTGAAGATCGCCTCTATTCAAGTACCAGACAAAGTACCAAATTCCTGCTTTCCTAAATGATTGTGCTTCTCAGGAGGGAAGGGGCTTAGGGGATGTTTCATGTAATTAGTCTGGAATGTTCTTCCTACATGAAAGAAAGATGATGAATTGGTCTGCGATAGATGATGAACTGGAATTTTAATGTATTTAAACCTCTATGCACAAATGCAGGGACTACAGAAAACAGCAAAACAAAAGGAGAGTGATATTAAACCATGACCTTGAGGGAAACAATATGCAGATGAATTTACTTTAATGTTATGGCCGTGACTAGTTTGTTATAGCTCTATTCTGTATCTCAGCTGTTTCTTTCCTTTGCTAAGCTTTACAGGTATTAGTACAAGTGATGGGCCTGAGCTGCAAAATTCAGATTAAGATTTCAAACCCTTTCAAAGTTCAGGGGTCTCAACTCTGTGGATTTGATTTGGGCCTCCCTCTAATTAGTACCCAACTGTCCCAGCTACTGGAGTCTGTACAGGTCACTTGGTACCGTTCTTCTGTGCATCTACATCTTCTCCAATTTTGGTGTTGTTCACAAATGAAATCTTAGTTGAAGTGACACCAAAGTGGCAGCACCTGACTCCAAAAATGGTAGAAACAAGCTGATCTGGTGGGGTGGAGGACGGAAGGAATTTGATTCTGATTGACCTTTAGTTTTTAGTGATACGAAAGCGAGAAGAGTTGTCTGTAGAGTTTAGTTATATTCACATCTAAAATTGGGCGCTTAAAGAATAGAACCACCAAAGCAGGTTAGTCCCTAATGCAGGTATTTATCTCTGAGTTTGGTGGGTGAAAAACTAAGAATAAACTAGAATGGTAAGGTTTCTGTTCACTGCATTCTCCAATAAAGGTGCAAATGCAGTACAAACAGCATCTTAGCTCCTTCAGTAAGCTGGATCAACTCTTGCAGACCAAAGCACAACCTTTCAAAATGGTCAAATGGACATTTCTAACAATTTAATTGGGTAATACAATATCTAAGTGAAAATCTGCCAGTGAACTCTGTTGTGGACTGTGCTCACAGAAACCTCCTCCTGGCCAATATTAGACACACATACACCCCTGAATACTTAGATGTAAAATTAAACCAGAATGAATTCCTTTATTATAACCACAAGCAGTGTATATGCAGCCACCATATTACCATCAGCATTGCAGGCCAAATAATTCTCTCGTGGTGTAAATTGGCACAGACCAACTGAAATCAATAGAGTGCTACAAATTTACATGAGAAGAGAATTTGATCCTACAACTCTGTCTTAACATTTCATGAGACAGAGATTTCTTGGGCACTGACCCAAAACAATGGAAGTAACTCCCGCAGAAATTAAGGACCCTCACCAACATAATCTTTACCACCTTCTGCTCCAAGTGTATTTCTTCGACCTTGTCTTCTCTGACAAATATATAGCAACATGTGTTTATACATATTTTATAAATTCCCAAACAAGACACTCACTGCACACACTTCTCCCTCTGAGAGAGGATGAGAGAAAAAACACATGACAAAATGTGAGCCATTTTGTTGAATGCACTACTGGAAGGCGCTCAGATACTACTACTCATGAGAATGACAGAGAACCCACAGAGAATAGAATGTTATTACTGTTTCACACTGATACCAGAAATGCTTTAGTACCCCAAGTTAACCAATGGTGTTAACTAATACAAAGCTCAAATTTCAAGAAATTGCACCTCCAATGACAAGAGTCACCAAACTGGGCGTGTATATTAAGATAAATGCTAGATGCAGCAGATGGGAAGAATGAACGGAGCATTCATACGTTAAACACAGCTTCAGCTGAACTAATTGACACATGGCACTAGAAGAGCTAAAACTGCATGTGGCTTTCTATTGTTAAAATGTATGTAGGAGAAGAGAATCTCAGAACAGCAACACCACATAATGACCCAGGAGCTGTAAAATGATCTACGATCACTCTTCTCGTTTTCACAAGGCAACGGTGGAACACTAACTTGTTTCCATGGCAACGCTGAGAAAGAATTACAGCCTTAAAATTGACTGAATGGTAGCCTCATGAAAATGTAAAGGGCAGACCATATCTTTCTAAAATATAATTTAGTACTAAGTCACCTGAACAGCATTAGCTAAAAGGATTTCAGCATTAGATTTGGGAAGTGACCCATTTGGGATATGGAGTGTTAGGTTTTTCTAATGGCATGCTTTAGATCTGAAGGGCTAGTGGACATACCATTGAGTACACTATAAAGGAGAGAGGGGAAAACTGTTGTGTGTGAAAAATCTTATCAGCAAAACAAGAAATTATTGAAGGGGGAGGGAGAAGGGACTACCTTGATGTACAACTGGCAGTTTTACAGAGAAACGCAATAAAACAGAATTCCAATGTATAGAAAAAATGTAGTTTAGAAAAAAATTACACCGTTCCTTGCAACAAATAAATGAGAGTTCCTATTGACAGGAAAAACCTTATTTAGTGTTTAGAGCAAGTAGGTAGGATTCTACTCCAGAGTGACTCATTGTTCCACCCTGGGAAAATTACTCAAGCCAAATCTTGAGGTCTTTGCTCAGATGTTAGACAGTTCTTCCTCAGGCAAACTCCCACTAATTTCAGTGAGAGTTGAGTAAGGTCTAAAAGAAGACAGTAATACTTACAGACCTGGGTAAAAGCTCTAAGATCTATGGATAGAAAATTGTAATTACAGTCATATTTTTCTGGCAGAAGTTGTGACTACCTTACCTGTCAAGTTAATTTTATATGTAGATAATACTAGAAATGTCTGCAAAGTTCAGTGCACATAAGTTACTGTGACCCATTACCACTAAACTAACATTCTGAATCAAGCCCATTACAGACTTAGAGGGCCAGATCCTTAGCTGCTGTAATTGACTTCAGTAGAGTTATGACAATTACACAAGCTGAGGATCTGATCCAGAGACTTTTATTGTATTTTGCAAGCAAATTATAAGAGTCAAGTTTCAGCTATGATCAGTCTTCTTCATCAAGAGATATGTACAGTACAGTATTATGAACAGTGGGCAAAATGGACCATTATTGTGCATAAAAAACCAAATCCAACTCCCACTGAGGAGCCTTTCCATTAGCTTCAGTGGGAGTTGGATTGAGCCCTTGGTGCACCTATTCTCCTCTAGCGTCACACCATGAAGAGATTCTCTACAAATGAGTAAGTGTAAGCACTGAAAATGTTGTTTTATATAAGAAATATAATCAGTGACCTCATTTTTCAGAATTGGCCACCAGATGAGTGACTATTTTTAAATGTGCAAGCACAGACAACTATGGCCTGCTTTTGAGGGTGGGATGAGCAACTGCTGGTGAACACAATAGAAGCTGTGGGTGTTAATCTCTAAGGATGAGGTTTTCAAAGGATCCAAAAGGAAAGTCTCACTGAAAGTCATAGAATCATAGAAGATTGGAGTTGGATGGGATCTCAGGAGGCCATCTAGTACAACCCCCTGCTCAAAGCAGGGCCAACCCCAACTAAATAATCCCAGCCATGGCTTTGTCAAGGCAGACCTTAAAAACCTCTAAGGATGGAGATTCCATCACCTCCCCTTGGCAACCCATTCCAGTGCTTCACCACCCTCCTAGTGAAAAAGTTTTTCCTAATATCCAATTTAGACCTCCCCCATCGTAACTTAAGACCATTGCTCTGTGTTCTGTCATCTGCCACCACTGAGAACAGCCTAGCTCCATCCTCTTTGGAACCCTCCTTCAGGTAGTTGAAGGCTGCTATCAAATCCTCCCTCACTCGTCTCTCCTGCAGACTAAATAAGTCCAGTTCCCTCAGCCTCTCCTCATAAGTCATGTGCCTCAGCCCTCTAATCATTTTTGTTGTCCTCCATCAATAACTCTGTAAGGTACCTTGAAAATCCCTGAAATTAAGCACCCAGAAACTCAGCCAACTGAAATTAAAGGCCACTCTTGGAAGTTTTGCCCAACTGAGTGTAGGATTTGTGTATCTGCTTACTGGAACTCTTATTTAACACACCAGATTAAGATATAGGTAGAAACAAATAATAAGTGTGTTTAATAAGGTATTAAATAGCTTAGTAAAGTTGTCATGATCATTTAAAAGCCTGAGCTAAAAGAAAGTCTATACCTCTGCCATTTATATTGATGAGAATGCTAATGAAAAAAATAATGATGTTTTAACTCATCTATCAGAAGAATTTATTCCCACTGAGACAGCAGAACTTTACAAGGCTGGTAGAAGAGATGTATATACTTTGAATTTATAAATTGGTTATTCTACTTCTGACATAGAGAAATACAGAATCACCATTTTCCTCCTTTATATTTATTCATTCTAAGCCATTTTCAGACAATTGGCGGCAAATTCATTGAAGTAAAATGGGGCTTACAAAAGAGAAGACTTTGGCCCTACATATTAGTTGAGTTCCACTGTCCATATGCACATGCAATGTCTGCTTCAGTCAATGAAAACAGTGTGTGTGCAACAACTGCAGCTTGGGACCCGGTGCATGATGGGTAACCTTAAGAGTAGCCCTCAGGTTAACCACCACTGTAAATGGAACTCCAATTGTCAGATAAGGAATCAGTTCTAAAAAAGAATTATTTCCTCACATTATCGTCCCCTATGGATTGCTTTACCTGAGAGCATTATCACAATTCTTTCTAACTGACATAACAAGGCAGTAAATATTTTTTATGTCAGTTGAGTAGTTTTCCTTAGTTAGACAAGTTGGCAGCAGAGAGATCAATAAGACTATAACTTAAAAAAAAAAGCCAAAAAACCAGAAATGACGTACAGTTCCATGACAGATTTAGATTTCTGTTTTAAATGGACAATGCTTTTGAATATATAGGGATAAAGATAATTTCCAAGCTACAAACCCAACATTTTAACATTTCTCTTTTCTTATTTCCTCTTCCTCTAAGAGAGATCTCTCTCAAATATGCTGGATAAGATAGAGAACAAGCCAGCTCTGGGCTAGACCCTCAGCTAGTGTAAATCGGCCCAGCTCCATTGACATGATTATGCCAATTTATACAAATGAACCATCTAGCTCTCTATTTTGGGTCTTGTTAATAAGTGAGTAGGTAGCAAAACCCCTCCTGAAGGATGACTTGGGGAGTTCTGCTTAAAATATACATGGCATGATATAGCCTTCAGTTTTCATTCAGTCCTTACTATAAATCAGTGGGAGTTTGACAGAGCAAGGTCTGAGAGAAAGTGGTGTAAAGACTCAAGGATTTGACTCCAAGAAACTAATGAGAACACATGGCTGAGTCCTCTGTTACACATTTTCTTTTATAGGAGCCTAAAAAAGTCCAAGAAATAGGCTTATCTGACAGAGAGATGCAAACACTTATTTTTCCACCTCCCTTGGATTTGAATTCTTGATGCTTCTTCTAGATGCTTTTATACTGGTCCTGGAAGCTGGTTGGTTTCCAAATCACTTCTATATCTTGGGCTAGAGCTTTTGCCAAAAGTGATGTAAGGAAAAAAAATAGAACAAATTAGATTAGAATTAATTTTGGAAATGCCAACTTTATGGGATCAGGTGGGTTTTAAAGTGCCAGAATTATATTGTCATATCCAGTGAGGCCATGAAAGTTTAGGGCAGTTAGCATAAGAAAGAAAACAAAAAAAAAAGTTATTAATACTGGGAGGATACTATGGTACTTGATTACACATCACTCCCCGTCTCCGTCTTTTTGGTAACATGCTATTTGTGAAAAATAAAACAACCTATCCTGAGCTTCGGGACTCACTTGGAAGTTGGAGAAAATTAGAAAGAAAAACAGATATCAGGAAGAAAATCATCTCTTGCTGCTTGCCCAGGTCCTTTTTAAAGACCGTAAAAGTTACTATGGATTTTTATTTAATGCTTTGGAGACTGTACAGTAGGTGGAGAAGGATTTGGTAAAAGGATTTGTATCATTTCCTGGCAGAAGCACCTGCTGTCCCAAAATTCTCAGAGGTTGGCATTTGATTCAAGAAAATTTTCTGAGCGGTTCTGTATGTAAAAAGAAAAGACACAGTGGTCACACTCTGAGGATTTCAAGGCAATCATGGGTTTAATCAGCTTCCTGTAGTTCTAGAGTCCCAGGGTTTCTAAATAGTTGTAGGCTATATAATAGGAAAAAGAAAGAAAAACTTTGGTGACGTCTGAACAGAAGTCCTGTAGTAGACTTCAGGGAAACTGTCTTCTTTGAGCCAGAAAACTGTAGTGTGAGCTTTCAATAGGACAGACTGCCTACTGTTGGTGCATTTTATGCCTGGAAAGTTTGCATTCACAATTGACTTGCAGGTGCACAGTATTTATTTAGTATTTATTCCAGAGAATAGGACACTGGATTGGAACTGGGGAGACCAGGTTCTATTTCCAACTCTGCCACTGACCTGCTGGGTGACTTTGGGCAAATCACTTCACCTCCCTGTGCCTGTTCCCCAATATAATGTAAATCATGGACAGTTATATTTTCCTTCTTTGTAAAGTGCTTTGACACCTATGGAAGAACTATAACAACTAGGGCTTGTTGTTGTTATTTACTCTACCTGATTGGGGGTACTAATGAGAGAGAAATTTTTTGATGGAACATTTTTCTCTCTCAAAAAATGCTGATTTGTTATAATAGAAATTTTCTGCGGGAACGTGTTGGTTCTGACAAAATTTTGATAGATTGGCCAGGAGGCTTCCATCTTTCTGGCTTCTCAGTAGCTCCCCTGTCAGGTGGTTGGGGAGAGTGGGTTTCCAGGCACTCCAGTGAGCCACTAATGAGCAGGAAATCCTGGCTCTGTGGCAGCCCTCCAGGCAGACTTCTGAGGAGCCTGCAGCCTGGTAGCCCAGGTCCCAATCTCCTCAGCTCCTTGGCAGCTTGACTGGTAGGATGCTGGGGAGCCTGTGAGCATATTTCATTTCAGAAATAATCAAAATGTTCACTTTGCAGCGAACATTTAGTTAACAACTAGACAAACTACAACAGACTCCTAGTTCTATGAAAAATTGTGAGGTGTTGGATTTCCACCCTGATTTGGGATGACAAATTTTCCAAAAACTTGAAATTTTTCATGGAAGTGGGAGCTCATTTCCCAGCCAGCCCCGGTGCTAATTAAATACTGTAGTGACATAGTTTTCAGACACATATTGCACCTGCCAAGAAGTGAGGCCACATCTCTGCCCTTTGGAAAAAGTACTATTAATATCCCAACAATATTAATCCCAACAATATGTGTGTGACAGAAAAGTACACTGCTAGTGCTTAGAAGAATCATAGACAATTAAGATTGGAAGGGACCTCAGGAGGTCATCTAGTCCAACCCTCTGCTCAAAGCAGGACTAACCTCAGCTAAATCATCCCAGCCAGAGCTTTGTCAAGCCGCAGCTTAAAAACCTCTAAAGATGGAGATTCCACCACCTCCCCAGGTAACCCATTCCAGTGCTTCACCACCCTCCTAGTGAACAACATTTTCCTAATATCCAACCTAGACCTCCCTCACTGCAACTTGAGATCATTGCTCCTTGTTCTGTCATCTACTACCATTGAGAACAGCCTAGTTCCATCCCCCCTGGAACTCCTATTCAGGTAGTTAAAGGCTGCTATGAAATCCCCCCTCATTCTTCTCTTCTGCAGGCTAAACAAGCCTAGTTCCCTCAGCCTCTCTCTCATTGTTTTACAATAGCACCCAAAAGCCTCAACCAAGAGCCAGGTCAGATTGCACTTCATGCTAAAGGACATAGTTTAGCCTCAAAGAACTTACAGTCTAGTCTGAAACAAGACAGCAAGTAAGGGGAATAAGGAGAAAGGAGGATGGTAACAGTAAAGAGATCACGCAGTAATACAGGTGAGCTGTGTGCCCTGCTTAATGGTTCCATGTCATGTGAGAGGTTTTTTAATGAATAAATACAATCATCTACGCCCACCTGCTGGTCAGCTTAGGTAGTTGACTGGCTTTTGTAGGTGTCAGAATAGAAGTGAGTCTTGAAGAGGAATTTAAAGGAGATTACAGCTGGAACCATTGGAAGGAGGAGGGGCAGACCCAATAAGAGAGACAAAAATGGAGCAGTAAGCATTGTGAAAGAATGAGAAAACAAGGAGTTTGAATTTGATGTGGTGTTAAATGGGAAGCCAGTAGAGGGATCCAGATCTATCAGAGGGGTCAGTCACTGTGATGAAAGAGGAAGCACTCCTTCCAATTCAAGACCTAAGTCTGCTCTTTCTTGGCCATGAGAGTAATAAGAAACCAGAAAACAAAGTGATTCTTGTGTGGCGGTGTGTAGCATTAACTCTCAGACCTAGCCGGATTCTCTAGAGCATTCTAATGTAAACAGACATGCATATCTAGTAATAAGACAGCATACAGTCTAATGTACAGTTCCAGCTCTTTAGTCCTGTGGGACAAGGCATGAGCAACTCTTGCTATTGCACATTTAAAAGAATCAGAATCCCACCAGTAAATTGCTACACATAGGGCCCACTAGCAAACCTTTTAAATGGCTACGACTGAATCCATTCTAAATTAATTTGGAAACGTATGGGATTTTCAGACAGAAGAACTGAACATGGCACGTTTAACTGGGCCTGCCCACTAAGCCCCATGTCCCATCATCCCAGTCAAGCAGCTGTCCCAATAAAGAGAAAAAGGCATTTCGAAAAAAAAGAGAAAAAGACAGGCAACAGTTTAAATAAAATAAGATGGCCAAAATTGTCTGCTCCATTGAAAGTTAGGTCAATAGAGAATTTGGCCCGAGTACCACAATTAATGACAATCATATGCACTGCATTTTGTCTCAGCCTGGTGCTGAGAGTTGCTGAGCACTCATTTCCTGTTGATTTCAATGAGACTTGAAAGCATTGAGCGCCTATAGATGTTAAATTGTTGTTCTGTGCTGAATGGTGACTATGGAAAAAGGACATCTATTTACTCAACATATGTATTCATAATATATCTGCTTGCACTATCAACAAAAATAGGGTTTTACTGTGTTTCCTTCCTAACAGACATGATGGTCCAACAGAAGACAGAGTGAGATGAATTCTATTCCTTCTTGCGCATCATCCACAAAGGGGTTTACTAACTTCCAAACATTTACACCTATTAGAACCCATGGGGTGACGCTGGGGTCACTGAGGACCTAATTTGGTCAGTAGAACTGTTGTTACTGATGTTGATGGATAAGAAGGCAGAAACCCAGCTCGACTCTCAGATCCTAAGGTGAATTTGCAGGCTGTTAGAGGAAAAAAGACTTTTAATATCTAAATGTATGTATATATCATTTAGAACTCAGCTCAAGAGAGAGACAATAAGTAACCTTCCACCCCCACAACTTCTGTTGAGCCATTTCTACAGTGCGACTTTTTGGAATAGAACTACATAATATTTATTGGATACCTTCTGTACTTAAAAAAGCAGAACTTGGGAAGTAACACCTATATGAGACCTGGTTAAATGCCTTTTATGTCTGGAAGAGTAATATCATTGTTGTTCTACTATTGGGTAGTTAGCTTACCCTTTAGATGATGCTAGATAATAGTCCCTTATACCAAATGTTCAGATTCCCCTCCGCTATATGAGGCTTTTCCTTTTAGTCCTGAATAACATTTTTATGCCAGCAGTGTGGCTCTACCCTCCTGAGCGATGCCAACCAAAGGTCCACTTCCATTTCAGGCTGTCTGGAGCAGATAAATGGAATTCATGCCTTAGGTGGCTACTTTACTTTTAACCCCAACTTGGCTTTGTACTGTTGGGCTGATGACAGCTTAGCTATGGAAGATATTGGGGTTAGCACTGAGGTAGGGTTAGTACTGAATACTTAGCACTACCAGACCACTCTCAACCCAACACCTCTCTCAGACACCATCCTCTGGTTTGAGAGTGTGATCAGAGATTAACATCAGACAGACCACAGATGTCACTCCATATCTGCAAGTACTCTGGATTCTGCTCTCACTTCAGAGAGAGACACTCTCATCTGGTACAAGGGCCTAAGTGCTAAAAGGATTAACATGAGCATTAACTTCCTCTCACTCCACACTTTTTGAAGAGTGGTCCTTCTTGCAGGCCCAGACTATCTTCCATCTGATCTCTCCCAGCAGACCTCTCTTCTGCTCCATCTCATATGGCTGAAGAATGGGTGCTTGAGACTCATATATACAAAACTCAGATGCAACAATGGTCTCTCTATGATATGACTTGGATGGGCTAGCTTCCTTTCTGAGAGGGGAGAGCTTCCTTCTCAAACATAAATGCTGAGCACCCAGGCAAAATGAAGGAAATCCATCAAATGAGGCCAATGTATCACTAGAGGTATGTGAGGGCACAGGTAGAACCTGAATTTGCATTTCCTTTATTACCCAAGAGCAAAGGAATAATATTCCATTACCGCCCTTCTACAAATAAAATTACCCGATTTCTACACTTAGGTGGGAGCAAGAATTGCAGTAGACAAAATCAATAAGCTGGATGTTTCAGACAAAGGGGGGAGCCTGATTCAAACTCCATTCTAAAAATCTATTCTTAATATTTAAGCAGCAGTTCCATCACTAATTAACACGAATGCAGGGGGAAAGGCAGAGTTTAAATATTACAGTGACAGGTGCATGGTGTGATCATTTTGTGGGCTTTCATGAATAATTCTGAGGCAAGATCATCTTTTCAGATATTTATTTCAACCTTCCACATGAGGAATTCTATGTTTTCTGGGCTGTTCTCATCACAGGTCTGATGCAAAGAGCTCATTGAAGTTAACAGAACGACTTCAGTGAGCTTTGGATTAGGCCCCAGTCAACATGTCAAAAAGCAATGCAAGGTGCAACAGAATTTTTGGGTGTCCAATTTGAGACCCATTATAGTGCCCTTATTTTCAAAAAGTGAAAAGCATCCACACTCCAAAAGATCAAGCCCCTTTAAGACTCATGTCGCTCCCAAACTTTTAGGTAGCCAAATGTTACTAGATCACTTTAAAAAATCTTAGCCAGATCATTCCATCTCAGCCTAAGGCCACCATACCTGAGCACCTTCCAAAAGTTAACAAACGTATCCTCCCATCTCCTGCATAAGGCAGAGGAATATTCCTATTTCCAGTTTGCACTTGTGGACTGAGGCATTCCATAATCTTATTCATAGAGCTTAAGGCAGAATGAACCATTAAATCTTCTAGTTTGACTCCCTGTAGGTTACAGGCCATTCAATTTAACCCAGTTACCCTGGTCTTGACCCCAAAGACCTGTATTTGGCTAAAGCATAATTCTGTGACACACACACACACACACAAATCAGAGACAAGCTAGGAGCCCAGATCCCCTGCATCCCAGTCCTGTACTGCAACTACTAGTCCATTCTTTTCCAGGTAACGGAATTCTTGCTATCAGCACTTCTATCTCTCTAAGCACATCACCCTACACCTTACATGCTTACACTTGCATAGCTTCCTTGGAAATCAATGCTATGCTGGGTAGTTAACACAGCTAGGCAGGGGATGGTTTTCCCATGCCACTAGAGTTTTCAAAGAGGGAGACCATTTCAAGTGGCAAACTTCATTACTTTGCTTCATATGTTTTGACCATAAGTAGAGTGATCCTGCTGGACATGGCCATCCAGCTGTGTGTATGTGTGTGTGTGGGGGGGGGGGGGGGGGGGGGGGGAGGTGGGGCTGAGACACCTTTTCTAGCTAGACCGGATCAGACCAAAGGTTCTTCCAGACCAGCACCCTATGGTTCAGAAGAAGGTAGAAGAACCCCACAGGAGGCACGTACAAGGTTATCTGCCCCATATAAATCACATCCCAATCTCTAATAGTTAGAGACTAGCTAAAGCCCTGTTCCATATTATCTGACTATTCAGCAGCCACATAATATTACATGGCAAAGCAAACACCCTTAGAACTGCTGTGTGCAAATTCTGTTTCCAGATCATGTACTGTTTTCTGGGCCACAGCTGGTCCAAACCCGTCTTTGGGCAAGTACATAACCAGCCTTTCGTCTGATTTCATTCTTGGGGATAATTAATGAGACTGACACGCAACAGAAGCTCTCCCTTTGCACTGTCTTTGAATAATTTGCCACACAGAGGGTACTTCACTGCCTAAACACATACAATAACATTGTTGTGAATATTTATACATATTTGTCACAATGAGATGGAGGGATTTTGCAGTATTCATTAATCTGTTATCTTCAGTTAATTTGTTCTTATCTGCCACTGTAGAGAAACAGTTCATTAAGCAGTAACAGTTAGTTGGCAATATGGTTCTCTCTAAACCTGGACTCCATTCTTAAAGGCACAGGGGCCAGCCTTGGCCCTTCCCCTTTGTGGCTGCAGAATACCCTGAGAGAGGCATGCCAAAGCAGAGTATTTTAGGACCCTCTGCATGGATTTAAGTCCCACGTGCCATGGAGCTGTGTTCTGTCAGGGCTCGCTGTCTCATTGTGTGCAAGGCTGTCTTGGTGGCAGGACTGGGGAACAGCAGGATCAGAGTCAGTGGAGATGCAGTAGTGGCCTGGCCCATGCAGAACTCCTCAGTACACAGCCCTGACATTTGAGCTGTGTGCTGAGCTAAGGATTTGGCTGTTATGCTGTATCAGGATTCAGGTAAAATCCTGCCTATCCAGGTATGTGCTGCCTAATAATCAGAAATGGGAGCCTCCATGCCCTCTGGGATGGTATTCCACAGCAGGCACTGTATGCATCACTCTGCAGAATCGTTTCCCTGAGGACTCAACTCCAAACTTGTGGCTAAAATGAAAGACAAGGGACCAACTCATGGATTAAGCTGCCAGCATTCATGCTGAGAACGTGAAGCACTGGTCTGCCACATATAACAGTACTGTAAATACGGAAACCACTCTTAGCCATCAGATACAACCCTCCCTCCAACCCCTCCCCCCCAGCTTTCCACTGAAAAATGAAAGTACAGAGTGGAGGGAGCACAGAAATGTAATATCTACTTAACTTTGTTTTCTCTGCTGCCTGCTCAAAATGACACCCTTTGCTCATCGCTGCATCTGATTAAATGGATTGCAGTCCACGAAAGCTTATGCCTGCAGAAATTTGTTAGTCTTTAAGGTGCTACAGAACTCTCGTTGTTTTTGCTGTATACAGACTAACACGGCTACCCCTCTGGAACTTTTCACCCTCTGCTCAGAAGCCCTGAGGCACAAAGAATCGGGGAGACAAGATGTGTAAAGTAATGTTTAGTTTTGGGGTAATAATACGTCTTTCCACTGTGAATGGCCTATTGCTGCAAGTTGCACAGAGACAGCCAGCAAAACTAGTCATTTTACCATGCAAAGGATAAATCCAGCATTAAAGATACTCAGATTTCAGGTAAGTACAGCTGTTCTCCGACACTAAGAGCTAGGCATTACTATAGTGGGGAAAACCCTGCCCTGCTAAAAAGGTATGATGGGAGGGAGGGAAGAGCAGGGGGTAGGGGCCCTCCTCCACACTCTGTGCAGTGGCAGACAAAGATTGCTACCTAGCAATCCTGAAGTGTGCCCAAATGGAGACCAGCTCCCGTTCCACGATGTTCATATGACTGAAAGCCAGTGTAACTGGACAGCAAGATGGCCCTAGGCAGGCTGCTGTGTGGCTATAGTACAAGCTGCCAGCAGCAGCAAAGCCTTAGCCAGTAGTTCAACTCTGCTCTTTTTTAAGGCACTAATTCAGCGAAGCACTAAAACACATGCTTTACTTTAAAGCACGAGTAGTTCCACTGGCTCCAATATGACTAATTACTTGCTTAACTGGGACCCAAGAGTCCAATCTAATTCTTATTGAAGTCAACGGGATTGGCTTCCAGGGGAACAGCAAGGTATGTCTAGTAATGCATTTCTCCTGCCCTTCAGCAAGCCCTGAGTTGGCAGGAGAGCTCTTGTGCCACAATGTCACCTATTCCCCTCCCATCTCTTGGTGCCATGTCTATACATTGAAAGATCTTCCTTCCATGCTTTTGACATGGTCAGAAACTTCCTATAAAATGGATCTAAATGAAACACTGAGAATTTGCCAAAAACTTGTAACAAGGAAGCAGAGTGGGGATTTGGGTTTTTTTGCCATTTGTGCTTAATCTGTTTAATTTGCAATTGTCCAAGATTTTAATGACCCCCCCATCCTCCTCTCTCCACTGCAATTCTCTGTCAGATAAAGCAGACTCCTTTGCAGCTCTCAGAGTAAATACTAGTCTTGAGATTGTTGCCAGGAGGCTTTCACTGAAAAGGCTACTTCCTCCAGCACAGCACATAAGGGATTTAAGTTGGATTGCAAAGGAATGATAAAGCATATCATTATAATTACAGAAATAAGCTTATCCTGTAGATTTTCCCTTCATAAAGCCAGCTACCAAGGGAGCACTGCTCTAGCGAAGACTGCAACAGTAGGGACTATTCCATAATGAGAAGTGCTTGTCTAAAACAAAGTGATGAAAGTCAAAGCCTGTGCTTTTAGCATGCTAAGGTTTGCTGGCAAACACACAAACAGCATTCAGATGGATAATTTCCTAACAATCAGCTACTGTCATAATTTTATTAAGAGAGACTGCACAAGAGAATCTGATAATTGGGAGTTGTATCTGGAGCTTGGTTTGTGGGGAATGTTCTCAGAAGGGCTTCTTAGCACATTTAGTCAAGATTATTCTGTTGGAAATTGCATGACTTTCAGTGCAGTTGGGTTCTCTCTAGAAGTAAACTCCAGAATAATTAAATAATAATAATAAAATAAATTATTAAATAATAATAATATGCATGAGCTGGCACATTAAGTTTAAGTTTGAACACTAGAGATGTGATGATCCAGAGCTATCTATGTTTTCAACACAACATCCAAATACTTCAGAAAGCTCTCTACAAATGTAATAGCAGGTTGGATTGGAGCACTTTAAATCACAATTTATCACTAGTGCCGCCAGACAGTCTGAGGAGTCTGCTAAGAAAAAGAAAAGAAAAAGGAGTTTGACAATTGGGATAATGACAATCCAATTTCTTCAGCAAACAGACTCAGTTCATGAGGTTTTGAATCATTCCTCTAACAAAAAATCATCTTCATTTATAATGCTGCAAAATAGCTCTTAACAGAAAAAGTACCATAGATATCAGGAAAAAATAGTGAAATTATAACTGCCCTACTCAACTTTTTCCAATGTATTATTTCACATAGGAGCCCAAGAGATAAGTTATCACGTTTTCAAACCAGAGATATCTGGTATTTATTAAGCTAAGAACAAATAAAAATTATAATACTTGTCAATGACAAACACTAGAATTAAATGCTACACTTTCCATCTTATTCAGCTACTCCCAGTCACTCCTGTTGTGCTGAATTTTTCCATGTTAAGCGTCAACCCAAAGATGTTTTCTAGAAAGTGTCAGTAAAATTGGTTTAACTGTTTTTGATTTATGCGAGTGGGAGAAAAATACACTTTCCCTTATGTTGTGATGAAATGCTGCATTTGCATAAGTGAAAAAACAGCTGTAACTATAAACTTCAAACATAGCTTGATTTATAGTCCGGACTGAAGAAGGAAAAACAAAACAAGTCTCAAGCAAATCAGTTCAGTGGTTTTCGAGTTAGGATATGAATGTTGAGGTTGAATGAATGAGGTTGAGGTATGAATGTTGAATCTGTGTATTACAATATTTTCTATTTGGGTTTTCATGGAGCTTGTAAAAAGTCCACCTCTCCACCGGAGCATCCTCCTGCAGCAGGCTGTAGCACAACAAGTGTACTTACCTCAGTTTCCCCTTCATCTACCCATTAAAAGAGAACAATCAATGTCCAACATAAAGTCTCACTTCTGGGCATAAATTATTAATTTACACATATGATAATCTACTGATCCTCCTTCTTGGAAAAACCGTTCTCCCAATTCCCACAGTAAAACATACCAGGGTACAGCAATTTTCCATTCCCCTGTCCAGAGACATCACTTCTAGATCACCATCCATGAATCCACCAGTACTCCGCTCCCAGTTCCTTTCCCCCCTTCTTCCAGGGTCCCTCTCTCCAACAAGTCTCATGACTCAGCCCTTTTCAGCTGCCAAGTCCTGGCTTTTCAGCTCAGGAAGGTCAGCAGGCTAGGTCCTTCATTGGTCTCCAAGCCAATTCCTTCCTACTCCCAGAGAAGGTTTGTCTTTTAAAAAGTCTCATTTTTCAGCTTGGCTTCAAAGGGTTAAACTCCCCCCAAGGTCTAGGCTGCTTCTGTTTCCCCTGTCCATGCTGAGTCAGCAGCAGTCCCACATGGACAGCTGCTGCTCTCTGGCTCCCCTCTTAGAATCATAGAATCATAGAATATTAGAGTTGGAAGGGACCTCAGGAGGTCATCTAGTCCAACCCCCTGCTCAAAGCAGGACTAACCTCAGCTATATCATCCCAACCAGGGCTTTGTCAAGCCTCACCTTAAAAACCTCTAAGGATGGAGATTCCACCACCTCCCTAGGTAACCCGTTCCAGTGCTTCACCACCCTCCTAGTAAAAAACTTTTTCCTAATGTCCAACCTAGACCTCCCGCCCTGCAACTTGAGACCGTTGCTCCTTGTTCTGTCATCTGCCACCACCAAGAACAGCCTAGCCCCATCCTCCCTGGAACCCCCTTTCAGGTAGTTAAAGGCCGCTATCACCGCCCCCTCATTCTTCTCTTTTGCAGACTAAACAAGCCCAGTTCCCTCGGCCTCTCCTCATAAGTCCTGTGCTCCAGCCCCCTAATCATTTTGGTTGCCCTCCGCTGGACTCTCTCTAACTTGTCCACATCCTTTTTGTAGTGGGGGGCCCAAAACTGGACACAATATTCTAAATGCGGCCTTACCAATGCCGAATAGAGGGGAATAATCACTTCCCACGATCTGCTGGCAATGCCCCTCCTAATGCAGCCCAATATGCCATTAGCCTTCTTGACAACCAGGGCACACTGCTGACTCATATCCAGCTTTTTATCCACTGTTACCCCCAGGTCCTTTTCTGCAGAGCTGCTGCCCAGCTTGTCGGTCCCCAGTCTATAGCTGTGCATGGGATTCTTCCTTCCTAAGTGGAGGACTCTGCACTTGTCCTTGTTGAACCTCATTAGGTTTCTTTTGGCCCAATCCTCCAGTTTGTTTAGGTCACTCTGTATCCTATCCCTACCCTCCAGGGTATCTACCACTCCCCCCAGCTTAGTGTCGTCCGCAAACTTGCTGAGGGTACAATCTACCCCATCCTCCAGATCATTAATAAAGATGTTGAACAAAACCGGCCCCAGGACCGACCCCTGGGGAACTCCGCTTGTGACCGGTTGCCAGCTAGACATGGAGCCATTGATCACTACTCGTTGAGCCCTATGCTCTAGCCAGTTCTCTATCCATTTTATAGTCCATTCATCCAACCCATACTTCTTTAACTTGCTGATAAGAATACTGTGTGAGACAGTATCAAAAGCTTTGCTAAAGTCAAGGTATATCACATCCACCGCCTTTCCTACATCCACAGAGCCAGTCACCTCATCATAGAAAGCAATCAGGTTGGTCAGGCATGACTTTCCCTTAGTGAATCCGTGTTTACTGTTCCTGATCACCTTCCTCTCCTCCAAGTGCCTTAAAATGGATTCCTTAAGGACCTGCTCCATGATTTTTCCAGGGATTGAGGTGAGGCTGACCGGTCTGTAGTTCCCTGGATCCTCTTTCCTCCCTTTTTTGAAGATGGGCACTATATTTGCTTTTTTCCAGTCCTCAGGGACCTCCCCCTGTTGCCACGAGCTTTCAAAGATAATAGCCAATGGCTCTGAAATCACCTCAGCCAACTCCCTCAGCACCCTCGGGTGCATTGCATCCGGCCCCATGGACTTGTGAATGTCCAATCCTTCTAAATAGTCTTGAACCCGTTCCTTCAGCACTGCGGGATGTTCGCCTCCTTCCCATTCTGTGCCACCCAGTGCAGCAGTCTGAGAGCTGATCTTGTCTGTGAAGACAGAGGCAAAAAAGGCATTGAGTACCTCAGCTTTCTCCACATCCTCCGTCACTAGGTCGCCTCCCTCATTCTCTAAGGGGCCCACACTTTCTCTAATCTTCCTCTTGTTGGCAACATGCCTGTAGAAACCCTTCTTGTTCCCCTTCACGTCCCTTGCTAGCTGCAACTCCAATTGTGCTTTCGCCTTCCTGATTTCATTCCTGCACGTTCGAGCAGTGTTTATATAATCCTCCCTAGTCATCTGACCAAGCTTCCACTTCTTGTAAGCTTCTTTTTTGTGTTTAAGTTCGCCAAGGACATCTTTGTTAAGCCAAGCTGGACGCCTACCAGATTTGCTATTCTTTCTGCACATCGGGATGGTTTGCTCTTGTGCCCTCAATAAGGTCTCTTTAAAATACAGCCAGCTCTCTTGGGTTCCTTTCCCCCTCATATTAGCCTCCCAGGGAATCCTGCCCATCAGTTCCCTGAGGGAGTCAAAGTCCGCTTTTCTGAAGTCCATGGTCCGTATCCTGCTGCTCTCCTTTCTTCCTTTCGTCAGGATCCTGAACTCGACCATCTCATGGTCACTGCTGCCTAGGTTGCCACTTGCTGTCAATGCACTGTCCCAGTCTGTGAAATGGGGCTACTTCCTACCTCACAGGGGCTGAAATCCTGGCCTTCCCCCCTTTGAAGTCAGCAGCAAAACTCCCATCAACTTCAGTGCGATGAGGATTTCACCCAGAGTGTTGAGAGCTTTAATTCCTTCCTGTTTGTAGAGCACTCTGAGACCCTTGGGAGAAAAGCTGGTATGTAAATGCAACACATGCATTTATTAGCAGGGAGATAGAATGGGTAGGGCATGTGAGTAGTGCAGGGATAATAGGACAGGGAACCAGGCACAAGCATGAAGCAGCAGGGAGTTCACACCATTATTTTAAAGGTGAACTCCAAAGATTTTGCTTCAAACCACCTTGTTGGTAGGAGTCCAGTTGTTTCTCCAGCGCACTGATTCTTGACAGCCAGTCACCTCCTTGCCCCTCACAGCTGCTGTTCCCAGTGTAAATGCTGCCTTTGAGGGAGGCAGGATTTTGCATGTGAACATTCATTGGCTTTGCTGTAGCGCTTTGGGTACGCAAGGCCTCCAGTATTGGGCCCAATGCAGTGAGTGCAGATTTGACTTCTTGACCTTCCTATCCCCTCCCTGCCCTGACCCCACGCCGCCCTGTGCTGTGCAGGTTTCACTTTCACTGGCAGAAGTTGTTTTCTCACTGTCAAAAAAAAAAAAAAGAGCCAAAGCCTACAGTGTAAAATGATTTTTTTCACCTCTGTCACCTTTCCATGGCAATTTGCAGGATTTGCAGGTTTCACATTACGTGTCAAGCTGCTTCCAGAGCCTCCAAACTCCCAGTCTCTTAAAAATCAATGAGCTAGACAGTGAAAGCTCAGGAATTTCTTGCTTCATCACGTACAGCACAGCACATAATCTGTTTTAAAAGAAACAACCCCCCTCCCCACGTCTAGAGCTTCAGCAGTAGATTGTGGGGCTGAAATTTCAGAAGCCTCCAGAACCCATCCCCCCAACTTAGGGCCTACTCTTGCCAGCACAGGCAGTAGTACCCTAGGTGAAGATTTCACTCATCCCTTGTAAATAGTGAGATTGTTTGGCGGAGGGGACAGGACCAAATATCTACTAAGAACCATCCTCCATGTAGTGCTATCCAGACATTTGGGATCCATGGTTGGAGTGAGGGCTGGCAGGGAGCAAAAGCTCCCTTTGTGGAAGGAAAAATGGTCCCACAAAGGAAGTGGTAACTGTGAGGGAGACAAAGGGAGGGGAGAATAAAGAATTCAAGAGGCACTAGCCCTCTATGAAGAAGAACTTTTCCCAGATCTGTGGGTGGAGCCATGGCTGGTTTAGCTGGGGGTAGGCCTGCCTACCACCCTCTCAGGAATAGTTAGGGGAAAACTCAGGAAGGGTGATAAGAGAATTTCCTCTCCTCCTCTTCCCCTGGAAAGAGACAGGCTAATAAGCATGCAAATGCCTAAAAAAGCAAGTGGGCAGGAGAATGGTTATTCATCAACCCAGCAAAGAGAAACAGAACTACATATACATACATTTCAAGGCAACCTGTTTTGCTCTGTTACTGCAATAATGAATCACCATTTATTTACACCTTACAGTAAATGGATGAAATGGAGACTAATTGGAAAGAGTCATTTTGCAAAGGGCACTGTTAAAGTTGGTGAAACGTTCTATTTCTTGACCATCTGGCAATGGAGAGGGATGAATTAATGTATAAACCTCGGGAGACCATATTCGTAGCAGGAACTGCTTTAGACTTCAAGTTTTTAATGGAGTGAGATTTCAGATCAATGTTGGCTTAATAACACTGAATGGATTTGGTCCAGGATCTAATGCTGTTTATACTGGCTTTCTCTAAAGGGCCAAAGAATAAATAAAGAGACTGCGTGTTTTTTCTTCTTAAATTGGGGAAGATGTATTAATAATTATTTTCAGCCAAGAGAAAATCTGGATCCCACTAGGGTCAAAAGAATAGGCAGAATATAATAGGGAGGTCATTAGTCTGAGCTTTGCATTTGCAATCCAACAGGGCATCCCTTTCAAACTTGTCAGGAATTTCCCTCTAACAATTCAGCTATTCAAAAGTGTCAAGAAGTCTGAAAGTCACAGAGACACACACAGAAAGAAAAGAGAGGAAAAGAAAAAGGAAATTTGACAGGAAAGTTCCAATGAGAAGCAAGTAATTATTAATATTGAAGGAGTAATTTAAAGAAGCAGTGATACCTAGCAGATAGGGCACAGGGCTCGGACTCAGTTCAATTCCCAGCTCTGCCATTGGGCAAATCACTTCACTCCCTGTACCTCACTTTCCACATCCATAAAATGGTGATGATACCACCAACCTCCTTTATAAAGTGCTCTGAGATCTACCAATGAAAATGCTTTTTAAGAAGTAAATATTTTATTAACTAGCCTCATATTAAAGAAGTAAAACTTGGTCTTGTATACAAGTATGATAACCTTCTACATGAAAGCAAGTGTTAGTGACATCTCAAATACAAATAATTACTTAGCTCTTAGTGGGCTTGATCTGACTTCCAACGAAGTCTTTTCAGTGTGCTTCTGTAGATCTCAAAGTGCTCTACAAAGGAAAGCAAGTATCACCACCCCTTACTTAGAGATGAGATAACTGAGGTGCAGAGAGGTTAGGGACTTGCCCAAGGTCACATAATGAGTCAGTGGCAGAGCTGGGAATAGAACCCAGGTCTCCCAATTCATTGGAACACACAGCTTCTAACACTAAATTAAAGCAATAATTAAGAGGACAATTCTGCAACCTTTACACCAAATAGTACTTACTCATACAAGCAGTCCCATTGAATTCTATATGCATTAGAAGGGCAAATAAACACTAATCAAAGTGAGTAAGGGCTGCAGAATTGGGGACCAAGAAAACTGCTTTGGACTAACAATATCCTCTGAAGTGCTTTAGCAAGAGAGAATGAAGGCCAGTGTGGAAAATTTAAGATTTGAATGGAAATGCTGACATACAAAGGTCCTTGGAAATTTTGCCTGCAAGTCAAAATATTATATAATTGAAGTTGCCGTTTCCTTTGTTGGACAATCATTTCCTTCCATGAACAAAAAGATAAATTTCTTGGATATTCTGTCATGAAACCTTCTAATGTAATGAGGCTTGACAGACTGAATAAGTAACTCAACAGCTTTTAAGAATAATCTTTTTGATTGAAGCGATTCCCTGAGATGATAACCTTCCTAAAGACAACTAAGAAGTCTACCAATAAACTGAGAATTCTGGTTTAGAGGGCCATGAAGGAATTGCAGTCATGACCTTGTCCAGCTTCTCTGACAGAATTTTGGCAACTACAGTCTGAATCAGACACTAAGGAGGAAATGTAAACCTGTTGGTTGGATTCCATTTGATAAGTAATTCAACGGGTATCCCTGGACCAATCTAGAGAGGTCTTGGAATCTAGCAACTACTTTCAAATGAGAAATGAGTAACTGTATCAAAATAATGGTGTCCCACATCTGAGGTAGACTGAGAAAGTACAGGTCTTTCCGTAAGACTTCGTCTGAAATATTGTTTGTTTTTGATAAAATGTCAAAATTCCTCTCTGCACCACTCTCCCTGTGATTTAAATTAACTAACAACTTTTCAAAAGCTAATCAGATTTTCAAGATAGAAATCCAAGGAATATGGTACTAAATTAGCTCCTTCTTCATGCAGTTGCTCATGGTGGTAATTGTACCAAAGTGTACAACTGGAAACAGGGACCTGTTGTGTGAAGTGCTGTGCATTTGGAAATTACTTTCCAGACCCCCTCTCCCACCCAGTTCTAATTTATTTGAGCCAGATTACTAATCCCTTCTCACAATGACATAGATGGGACTACCCTATGTGAGTAACTGCTCACCACTATAAGTAAGGAGTTGGCAATCTCACCTTTTAACATACAGATTCAAAAATGAATGTGGAACACAAACCTTTGATTCTGAAGACATGCAACCTGGCACCACTTCCCTAACCAGAATCTCAAATATCCATCTTCATGACTAGATGAGAAGGATGGAGATAAGGAATAAAGGTTCCTCCATACTATGACTCCATATGACAACAGAAAAAAAAAAGTCATAAAAAAGGAGGGTAGCCACGACCTCTATTAACCTATTCTCTCCCACAGGTTGAGAATTCAGGGGCCGAGGAATGACTGGAGCAGATTGAGATACACTTTCAGTGCTAGAGTAGGCATAAATTGCATATATCTAGAGATAATTTTAGCTGTAAATGACTGAACCTACCTACATGACCTATATGGCTGCATCCCAAGAGAAAATGTTTTTGTGTTATATTTAAATAGCATCTTCTGACAACCTCCAGTGGCATGTTCTCTCAGCACGAGGGACTCATCTAAATCATATATTTCAATGTGTAAAACCCCTCAGATTTTATATGTTAATGTGACATTCCCTGACATATCCATATGACACAGCTGTTCCCTGGGCATTGGCAGCTACCCATCAAAATGGCTCAGCAAGGACAATATTTATATAAATGCACATCTTTGTCCCCAAAGAGACAAATGTTCCCTAATCACTGGGAAGTTTCTTAGAGCTAGAGAGAAAAGTGTCAAATTCCAATGATGTAAAAACACATTTCCAAAGAAATCTTAAATAGTTCCTTCACCTAGTCTCTGCCTATTGAGTTGGGATCCCAAGCTAACTGCCAACCCAGCAAAACACAGAAGTATATGGATTACACTTTAAGCATGTGACTCATCCCCTTGACATGAGGAGCATGCAAACTAATGGATAGCATAGAGAAGGGAAATCCGGTTCTCCTTTTTCTCATAATACAAGAGGAATGGGCCATGTAATGAAACTGAATGTCAACACATTTCAAAACTGATAAAAATAAATACTTATTTACTCAATGCATAATTAAGCCTGTGGAACTCACTGCAAGAAGATATCACTGAGGCCAAGATTTTATGGGATTCCAAAAGAAGATTAGTCATTTATATGGATCAGGACAACCTCTACAGTTTCATCAACAGATTAAACAAACAGACTGCCTATTAACCCTCATGCATCAGGGCACAGACCTGTCTCTAACTGAAAGGTGTTAGGAAGAAGATTCCCCTTTGAGCAGCCTATTCCACAATTGTTTTCTATGAAAAAGTGACTGGCTTTGTGGATTTGGGAAAAGCGGTGGATGTGATATACCTTAACTTTAGCAAAGCTTTTGATACGGTCTCTCACAGTAATCTTATCAGCAAGTTAAAGAAGTATGGGTTGGATGAATGGACTATAAAATGGATCGAGAACTGGCTAGAGCATAGGGCTCAATGAGTAGTGATCAATGGCTCCATGTCTAGCTGGCAGCCGGTCACAAGTGGAATGCCCCAGGGGTCGATGCTGGGGCCGGTTATGTTCAACATCTTCATCAATGATCTGGAGGATGGGGTAGATTGCACCCTGAGCAAGTTTGCAGATGACACTAAGCTGGGGGGAGTGGTAGATACCCTGGAAGGTAGGGATAGGATACAGAAGGACCTAAACAAACTGGAGGATTGGGCCAAAAGAAATCTGATGAGGTTCAAAAAGGACAAGTGTAGCGTCCTGCACTTAGGATGGAGGAATCTAATGCACAGTTACAGAGTGGGGACCGATGAGCTAGGCAGCAGTTCTGCAGAAAAAGGACCTGGGGGTAACAGTGGATAAGAAGCTGGATATGAGTCAGCAGTGTGCCCTGGTTGTCAAGAAGGCTAATGGCATATTGGGCTGCATTAGGAGGGGCATTGCCAGCAGATCGTGGGAAGTGATTATTCCCCTCTATTTGGCATTGGTGAGGCCGCATTTGGAGTATTGTGTCCAGTTTTGGGCCCCCCACTACAAAAAGGATGTGGACATGTTGGAGAGTCCAGCGGAGGGCAACAAAAATGATTAGGGGGCTGGAGCACAAGATTTATGAGGAGAGGCTGAGGGAACTAGGCTTGTTTAGTCTGCAGAAGAGAAGAATGATTTGATGGCAGCCTGAAAGGGGTTCCAGGGAGAATGGAGCTAAGCTGTTCTCAGTGGTGGCAGATGACAGAATAAGGAGCAACAGTCTCAAGTTGCAGTGGGGGAGGTCTAGGTTGGACATTAGGAAAAAATTTTTCACTAGGAGGGTGGTGAAGCACTGGAATAGATTACCTAGGGAGGTGGTGGAATCTCCATCTTTGGAGGTTCTTAAACTGCGGCTTGACAAAGCCCTGGCTGGGATTATTTAGCTGAGGTTAGTCCTGCTTTGAGCAGGGGGTTGGACTAGATGACCTCCTGAGATCCCTTCCAAGTCTATGATTCTAATTGTCATCTGTAGGAGCTCTGTGGTTATGATCAGAGGCAATCTACAGAATTAGAGAGACCATTACTGTGATCCAAAGTAATCATTTCTATATTAGTTACAAGAATAAAGTTCCAGAACTTGGTAGTGCCACATAATATTCCAGTTCAAATTTGGGCCTGTACAGACAGTAATGGTAACACTGTTTCCCTAACTTGGCTTCCAGTCACTACTGTGACTCTCATTAAGTAGTTTCATTGTACTTAGGAATGAATCATTTCCTGTTATTGTGCCACAAAAGTAACCATGTACCATGGTATACCAGATGTTAATAGCATTGTTGTATTGGAATATATGGGTGCATAAATGCACATCCCTGACTCAACCACCAGATGGCATTCCATATGGTGATGGCATACAGACAAAACTAATGAATGCTCAGCAGATGTTTTTCAAGAGCTAAATAATGCAAACAGAGGCTGCTGTGATCAATATACAGCCCTTATATTTCAGGCACTGTTCTCAGCCAAGAAATACAGTGAGTGGGCAAAATTTAGAACTGTCTTAACAAAAAAGACACCCTAGAATTTTAAACAAGCAATTACAGATAGTACTGAACAGAGGGTTACACGTTGTTGCCAACCTTCTGTACTTAGGTGATGTGTGTGTGTGCATGTTTGTTGTTGTTCTTTCTGGAGGAAATGCAATGATTGTGTAAATGCAATGATTTCTTGGCTGTCATAAATCTACAATGGTGTATCATTGTCGGGTCTTATCCTGTCCCATTATCAAAAACACTTCTGCATTTGTCTGAAGCTGTTTTCCCAACCCCAATTCAGGGGGAATGCCAAAGGTACTCTGGTGGGGCATGGCCAGAGTGCACAGTGATCCCCAGCTGCTGAACCAGTCCCAGTCAGCTCTGTCATCACATCCTGCATAGGTTAGCTGGATTCAAAGTATCAGGGTCAGATTTTACATAGCCCAAAAAAAGTTTATCTGCTTCCTACAATTTGGTGTTATTGGAATGGAAACAACAAAATCTCTCTCTCAGCCACAGCTTTCTCCCCAAGACTGAATGTCCCTAGGATTTTCGCTATAGGATCATTTCTATTCATGGCTCCTATTTTCCTCTGCCTCAGACACACCCTCCACTGCTTCTTGTAATCTGGTTGGAGTTGACCAGATCTACTTCCCAGCATGATCTAGCACAAGGGTTCTCAAACTGGGGGTTGGGACCCCTCAAGGGGTCGTGAGTTTATTACGAGGGGGTTGCAAGTTGTCAGCCCCTGCACATGCTGTGGCTGTCAGCCCTGTGCATGGCTGACAGCCAGAGTCGTTCAGAGGTGGGTGGCCGGAGAGTAGCAGCTGTTGGCTGGGTGCTCTGAAAGCAGCGCTGCCCCCAGCACCTGTGCAGAAATAAGGGTGGCATGGCGTTGAGGGAGTTGTCACTTTTTTGGGGGGGTCATCACAGCCTGAAATATTTTCAAAGAGGGTCCCAGAAAAAAAAGTTTGAGAACCCCATACCTAGCAGTAATTGCTCTATGCCTTCACGTCCAGCTTCTGTCTCAAGATGATGAAGATGTATCCCTGAAAGCTTTTCTGGTCTAATGGGAAAATTAGAGGGTGAGACTCAAGGATGACAAAAATAATTCCTGCATAGAACAGGTGAGGTGACAAGTTCTGGAACCAATTTTAATGGCAAATCAGGCTCCTAAAACAGAGAAAGAGAAAGGAGGACTAGAAATTGGTGAGGAAAGAAAGACAGGCAGAGGGTGAGGCAGAGAGGTTTGAACTAAGGAGAGGTGTGGGTTTCATACTTGACAAAATGAAGACTTTGAAAACTGCAGCAGAAGATCACATATTAGGCCCACTGGCATAGTAGAAGGAGCAGAGGGCAAACATTTTTTTTATGTATATGCAGCAGTTATTTAATTATGCTTGAGAATGGGAAGAAGGATCACTATTTTTGAAATGGGCCCTATGAATTCATGATGCCCCTTGAAGTAAAAAGAGAAAGATAATGAGCCTCCACATGACATTATTGCTAAACTGTTTTGGTTTCAAGATAAATCAGACTCCATAAGTTAGCGTAAGCAAATTTCCTTTCATCCAGATATACAGTAAGTGCTGAATTTTTGATATGCCGGGAGAATGGAATATATATAAAGATGAACATGTCAAGCGGGATATTTGTCTGACTGTGTGCTAACCAGCCAGGCTGACCTTTTTATTTGACGTAGAGCATCCCTTTTTCAGTCCCCCTCAGGGATTGAGCGATTGTATGCAGGATTATCCTTCCCTAGTGCACCACACTGCTCTTCTCAGAAATCCCTGGAGGAAACCGTGACTGCCTTTCTTTGGATTCTGGAGACAAGTTTATCAATAGCTTTTAGCTCCATGGGCCATCCTACAGCCTGGATGGCACACCTGAAGCTAACGCAGAATCCATCTGTCCAGTGTATCACAGCATCTCACACATCTGTGGTTTGGGATGTGCATGGGCTTCTAGTTTGTTTACGGGTGCAATTCAAGGGGCTTTTTTTGACCTGATTCCCTGTATAGCTTGGTTCCTGTCTAACATTCCTCCAAGGTAATACTGGTAGCAGCAGAAGGCTAGCTAACAGCTCCGCTGGTTAAATACAAGATCCCTTGAGGGCAGAATTCACTTTCCCCTTAGTCTGAGTTTGCTGACCTTGCTGGCATTTTGCAGGGCATATTGATGCAAGATTTCCAGGAGCGGGTGGTAAATTGCTCCTTCTATGGCGCTGGATAGGTGTGGAGGATTCTGTTATAGCTATTGGTTCAGCCTCTGGTTTGGGGAACATAACTGGTTGCGTATGCACCCAAGTAGTGAAATAGGCAAATTTCTGTTAATAGGAGCAAACATTCAAACATAGGCAACAAAATTATTGACGTACCTAGTATCATTTGGGCAAACCTTTACTTATGTGAGCAGACCCTTGACTCCAGGAGCTAGGGTTTGCAGGATTAGACCCTTTATTTCTGTGGGCTTAGATAGTCAGACAGCTTTTTCCCGTCCCTTTGGCTCCAGAATATACCTGGCTGAGTTCACCCCCATCCACAACAAAACTCTTTCAGTTGTTTCTCTTTTAACAAGTGTTAGAAATTCTTGGTGGATTTTTACAATTCCAAGTTAAAGGGCTTTTCATGGCTCATTCCAAGTTTGTTTTTAAAACAATTTTCTTCTTTATTGTGTTTTCATGTATAATCCCCCACTGAAAGCATTAATTACCTTTTGATATGAACTTCTAAGTTTTATTTCCCCGTGGTTGCTTTCCATAGCAAGGAGGAGGAAAGCACGCCAGGGTTGGCAGCTAGAATACCCTTTTTGTTCGAAGGCACTAATATCACATGCATGTTCTTGTCAGTTATTTTGTTTTGTATGGTGTTCTTTCTTCTGCAACATTGATTCCTGGCATGAGACAGGAACACACAAATTATATCACCCATATGGTTGTCTGTACTACTTCCCATTGCTTGAAATAGTCACATGCAAGGAGATTTTTATGCCTACATATTTTTTATTGTGCCTGGCTGTGGTTGTCCATATCACAGGTCACCTTACTGATTTTTATTTTGCTCCAGTTGCCAGTAGTTTTGCTGTGCCTGACCTAATGTAAAGCAGTGCAGATGTTCCGGTTAATGTTTCTAAGGGCAGAGTGACAATAAAAATAATTCTGTCATTGACCCACTAAGTGAAAGATTCTGTTACTTTTACACACACCTTGAGTAATACAGAGGAACACAGGAATTGCCAGACTGGATCAGAATTGAGGTCCATCTACTCCACTATCTTATAGTGCCAGTATCAGCTGTTTCTGAGGAAGGTGTAAGAATGCTGCAGGAGGCAGATGTGGAGTAATTGGTGCCCTACATTCAGTCTCATCCCGATCGCTAATAGTTAGAAATGAACTTTAGCCAAGGATAAGTAAATAACATGTCAGAGATTTTCTGACTAATTTGAATGAATTTTAGTCAGTGTAGCCTGATGCTATTCACCCTAGGGTGCTGAAGGAATTAGCTGAAGAAATCTCAGAGCCAGGAGCAATAATATGTGCAAACTCATGGATGACAGGAGAGGTCCTGGAAGACTGGAGAAGGGCTAACATAGTGCTCTTCTTTAAAAAGGGGTAAAAGGAGGAGCCTATCGGGGAACTGTAGACCAGGCAGTCTGACCTCGATACCTGGGAAGCTACTAGACAATGTATAAAACATTTGATCTGCGAATACCTGGAGGATGAAGGGGTAATCACCAACAGCCAGCATGATTTTACTAAGAACAACAAGTCATGCCAAACCATCTTGATTTCCTTCTTTGATGGGGTAACTAATTTGGTAGATGGGGGAGTGCGGTGGACATAACATACCTTGATTTCAGCAATGCTTTTGACACAGGCCCACTTGACATTCTGATAAGTAAATTGGAGAAATGCAGGCTTGGTGGAACTGCCATTAAGTGGATACATAATTGGCTAAGCAACCACAGACAACAAGTAATACAATGATGTCAGATTGGAAGGAGGTCTCAAGTGAGGTTCCACAGGAACCTATTTTAGATCTGGTGTTATTTAACACTTTTACTCATGACTTGGATGTAGGAACAGAGAGCATACTGATCAAATTTGCAGATGACACAAAGCTGGGGGTGGATTGCAGACACTTTGGAGGATACAGCTAAAATTCAAAGGGATCTTGATGAATTGGAGAAATGGGCTATAGATAATAAAATGAAATAAAACAAAGACAAATGTAAGGTGCTACTCTTCAGGAAGAAAAATCAAATACACAAATACAGAAGGAGGGATAACTGGTTTGGCAGCAGTACTTCTAAGAAGGATCTGGAAGTTGTGGTGGATCTCAACATGAGTCAACAATGGGATGCTATTGCAAAAAAAGCAAATGGAATTTTAGGTTGAATTAATAGAGGCATAGCATGCAAGTCACAGAAGGTGAACAAAGGCTGAAGGGACTGGGTATGTTTAGTTTGGAAAAGAAGAGATTAAGGGGGGAGATGATAGCAGTCTTCAAATACTTGAAAGGCTGCCATAAAAAAGAAGGAGAAAAGTTGTTCTCTCTTGCCACAGAGAGCAAGACAAGAGACAATGTTATGAAACTACAGCATAGCGGATTTAGATTAAATCTCAGGAAAAACTTCCTAAGTGTAAGAACAGTAGGACAATGGAACAGACTGCCTAAGGAGGTTGTGGAAACTCCTTCACTGTAGATGTTCAACAGGAGGCTGGATAGTTATCTGTTTTGGATGGTTTAGATGCAACAAATCCTACCTCTTGGCGGGGGTTAGACTAGTTAACCCTTGTGGTCCCTTCCAACCCTATGGATATATGATTCTAAGCCCTGAAGCAAGAGGTTTAAGATCCCTCCCAAAATGTTTATAGTAATTAATTCTGATAACTCGGGGTATTCTTGTTAACCACATTATTGCATTCTCCTTGATTCCAATGGCACTATTTAAGATGGAATGTACTACTCTCAAGGGTTCCAATCATGAGGCATGCCTGCCCCAGGCAGTAAGAAATCTCCTTCTTCTTCTTCTTCACAGGCCACCCCCATCCTCAGAGCCTAAACACAGGAGTAATCTGCTGCTGTCGGGCTGCTACTCCATCTCCTGTGATGGAGATAGGGGGAATGCCCAGAGCCTTAAATGCACCTCCAAGGGGCATTGGAGGGGCAAGCTGACACAGGTTTACTTACCCATAGGAGCAAAGGGGGAAGAAAGAAACAGTTTGATTCTAAGTGTCACATTCAGGTTCCTGCCTTGTTCCTAGAGCTGCACAAATACATGCTGTTCTGCACTTGGACTGGAGAGCAAGGTTAACTTCAGCTGAAGATGAATAAGTATAAGAATCAAGTCCTTAGTTAAAGATATATCTTTATTATGGCAATACACACACTCACAATTGTGTATAACTCAACTCTAAAGGCCAAATTCTCTGTTGACTTACTTGTTAACTGTAGGGGAATTACACCAACAGAGGATCTGGCCCCATAGGTTTAAGTCACCCTGACAAAAAATGCTTTGTTTTAGCAAAAGGACTTTGAACTAGTTATGCTATAAGAAGCTCACTGAACTGACAGTGAGAATGAAAAATTTAGGAGCAAATGGGCTGGGAAATTATTCCTCTTCCCACACCAATCTAAGCAAAAAGGCATATTAATTATGCATAACAACCACTGTAAGATCATAAAAGTTGCAGAGCAAGTGTTTAAATTAAAGATCAAGAAGGGATGGAGGATTTTACCTGACAGCCAAATTCTGCCACCCTTACTCACACTGAGTAGTCGATTACTTTGCAATCAGGCTCCACTGATTTCTATGGGACTTAAAGAAAGGTGCTACCTATTGTGATTAAGGATGGCAGAATGCAGCCTGTGGTAAATATTTATGGCATTTTAAATAATTATCCGGATTCATATAGGATACCAACATTATCTTAGGACTGAAGGGGGGCAAGCCTGCTTACATTGTAACCCAGCTTCTTCATGTACTCTAACGTAAGTTTTAGCTAAACCCAGCACTTTGAGTGGATAAGGTAATTGACAGTCCCACCCATAAAGACTAAGTGCAATTTTTCTGGGAAATATTTGCTTTGAATAATATGTACACAGTAGTGGGAAACAGACACAATCCTGTTTCCCATTAAACCAGGTATAAATTTAAACCCTCAAAGTGCTAAAAAGGCATTTGACTGGGTCAAGTGGAGCTGCCTATCTGAGACGCTGTCTAGTATGGGTTTTTATGGTTGTTTTCTTACATGTGTTACATCAGTGTACAGTACAGTCCCCTTATCTCAGCCTTGTCAACTGAGATGCCACAGACTTATTCACATTATAAAGGGTGGTTATGGGCAGCACTCTCCTTTCTTCACTGTTTTCCACTTTAGTCTTAGAACCACTTAGCCAAATGATTTGACTTAGGTCAATGAAATGATCTCAGGATTACAATTATCATGATTAGTGACATAACCAAAGTAATTTTGGACCCCAATTGCCTGCTGCTCTATTTCTTCCCCAGGCATAGAAACCAATGGGAGATGTGAAGATGGCTATAATCCTCCTTTGAACTCCCCATATTGTCAGAGGAAGTGAAGGCCAACTCTGCCCTCAGATAGCTTAGAGCAGCCTTGGGCTGCTGTAAATTATGCTCTGGCCACAACACTGGCCATCCACCATATAAGAATAGACAAAAAACAACATATTCCAGCATTGCCTTCTCTGCACATGCCCGGTACAGCCAGCACTGACGGTGTTCTCTCAACTGAGAAATAAACAGATTGCTCAATGGCCACTCACAAACTGAAAAATTCACTGAATAAGTGCTTTGTTGTGAATTAGTTTTTCAGCAATATTTTTTAAAAACGTAGGTAACACTAAAATAAACTAGACTAACATAAAGGGCTAGACTGTGCCCAGCAATGCAGGGAGAATAAGGCTCCTTCCACCTCTCTGCCATGCTGCCTAAGACCTACCCAGCTCTTTGGGAGAAGTCTGGTGTGGAGTACAGCCCCTCCCTTCCCCAGGAACTCCTCAATGTGAGCAAGTGGCCTTGGTTCCACTCCCCTGACCCTCTGGCCAGAGTAGCTAGCCACGTGCCTGAGCAATACTTCTTCAAGGGCTGTAGTAACTTACTCCCCTACCCTTTCCAGAGCAAGAGGGGAGCAGGGATAGAACTGTGCCTCAGATGTCTCTCTGATGGAACAGATCCTCCCTGGGCTACTCCAGAGGAAGTGATGTTTATAGGACAGTGCCTAAAGAGTAAGGGCCACGGCCCAGATCCTCAAAGGTATTTAGGTGCCTAACTCCCATTGATTTCTATGGGATTTAGACCTCTAAATACCTTTGAGAATCTGGACCTAGATTTATAAATAATGCAGATAGTTGTCAAGTCATTTAAGTGGGAGTTTGGCACCTAATCAGCTTGAGGCACTTATGCAAATCCAACTAGACACCCACCTGCATTACTAGGTGCCTAAATACCTTTGTAAATCTGGCCCCTAGTTTATTCTGGGTCCTCTAATAGCACATATGGTTCTATTTTACAAAAACTGTGCCATTCTGGTTTTCCCTTCATGAATACCTGTATTATAATTGTAAACCTTAGAATTCACAGACACTGGGCTAGTTCATTTGTGCTTTACTTCAGTTTCATGCTGGTGTAACTCAATGGAATTACGTCAATGTAAAACTGGAGTAACCCAGTGGGCCATTGTTCTGCCTGCAGGGCTGGCTGCCAGTAGCACTGTGAATGATAAACATTGTACATGATAATTGTAAGAATGTACATGATAAAGTTGACATGGAGACCTCCGTACAGATAGCTTTAATATGCCTGAAATACAAGAAAGCATTTTTCTTCTGCCAATAGTGCTTTTTGGATGGTCCTAAGCTGAGAATATCTGCAATACATTCCATGTTGATGTGTATCTTAGGGCTCAGAGATGTCAGTTTTATTGATAGAACCATACCACACAAAAGTAGAACTGAAGCAAAAAAGCCCTGTAGGTTGATATTTTATCCTTTTGCTAAGGTTGTAAGTGCTTAGCTGAAAATATATAAGCTTGCTCCTAGATGGTGAGCAACTGCAGAGGGTAACGTTTATCTAGCCTGTTTTGTAGGGAAAGATAAAGGGCATAAGGAAAACCTGCTACACAGCACAATTACTTAAAGAACTGAAAACAAAAATCAAAGCAATTTGTAATCGAACTCTGTCTTGAAGTTTGTAACTCCCATACTGACACTGTTGATTAAGGCCCCAGTTCAGCAAAGCATTTAAGCACATGTTTAACGTTAAACATGTGCTTAAAATCATCCCTGCTTAAATCTCTTAAGTATGTGCTTAATGTCAACCATGGACTTACATCTCTTGGACGTCATGATTAAATACTTTGCTGAATAGGGATGTACTTAAATACATGCTTAAGCACTTTGTTGAATTGATGCCCAAAGCAGCTGATTTCTGAGCTCTCACACTTTCTGCAGGCTTTGGGGTTTTATTCATTTATTTAGGGGAGAGGAGGTGCAGAATGGTGACTTCCAGGGGAAATATTGTATTCATCCTTCATTGATTCTAGAACTGCAGTTACAGCAGTAAGAGAGAGATTGTATGGTCCTGAATGAAAGCCCCCTGATTTTGCAGCCCCTTTCTGGGGTGGAAGGCAGCATACAGATACACAACTGTCACATGGATTTTAATGACCAGAAAGCCAAAATGGCACAGCAGTGGTGAAAGGTGTATCTTAACCAGGCACCCTGGGTTTGTTAAGAGGGCACACTTACTTCTATACAGTGATCCAGTGAAACTTTATTACCTATGCAGAGGAGACAGGAACTTGTTTTTAAGGTCTTGTGTGAAAGAATCCTGGAGTGAACATGGAAATCAATTAATCAACCACAAAAAATGCTATCCCTGCTGGGAATCCTATCTCTGTATTTTAAACTTAAAGCTCAGGTGTCTTTTTATTACAATATTTTGTTCTAACTTCAGCTTTGATTTGTGGTTCTTTTGGTCTCAGTGACACTGCACTGGTAAGAGTCAACTAAGCAATATGGAGCCCAGTTGTCATCTTATACCAAATTTACTCTGGTGTAATTCCATTGATTCCAGTGCAGTTATTCTTGGTTTAAGCTACTGTAAGTGAAATCAGAATCAGTCTACTGAACTTGAGGGAGAATTTAAGAAATTAGCAAAATCATATAAAATAGCATGTAAAGAGTTAAAGATTTTAGGTAAAAGGAATAAAATATCTAAATCTATTGGAAGGAAAAAGGTGGATAAAGGAAATTGCAATGTAAAGATATTGTTGAATTCATTCCGTTTTTTGAGATTCAAAGCCAAAAATTAAAGACAACATCAGAAAATACAATATAAAAATGATCTAAGACATTCTCAAGCTGGTTAATCAATAGCTTGAAGAAAATAGACGACAACTGGCATTGGATTAGCAGTAGACTTTCCCATTAAGCACGATGATAGAAATGCAATCATAGATACATCATCTTTCAAGATATGAAGACAAAACAATGGCTGGAAAGATGAAAGTGACCTCTAATAAAGAACTGGTTGATTAAACACTGAAAATAGAGGAAGAAAGCAAGCAAATTTAGGATATGATTGAACACATCAGAAAACTCTACAGCATTATTGAGTTGGATTGTACTGTTGGATAGCAGACTCACAAGAGAGGATATTTGGGTCAGGACACTTTTCACATGGGACTAACCTTAGAGTCAAAGATGGCTGCCATAAAGGTACATTTCTGGTAAGAAATGCTGACGCAAAGTAACTAAAACAAACACAATGGGGAAGATCAATAAAAATGAATGAACAGAGATATAAATATTGCTGCTTGAAGGTCCAGAAACAGCGGATAGACACGAAAGACTTGAAAAAGGCAGCTAAAATAATCAATATTGGAAGACCGACTTAGATGCAGGTGGCCCTTGAGTGGCCCTCACAGCACTATGTTCAAAGAAACATCACAGTAGTAGAATTTACTGTAGTTCTCAAAAAGCTTTGATGTTCCTGGTCGATAAAGAAATTTGAAAAAGATTAAAAAATAGCCTCTGATATCAGCTTAAATTTCTACCTATGCTATCTAAAGGACAGTTATGCTTGGAGAAGTGATTCTGTAAAAATCACCATGGAATACCATTTTCATTCCCTCTCCAGTATTTACAGATCAAGTGCCTAATCTCAATAGCCTTCCTCACACAAGTAGCCCTGACTCATGCCAATGGAATTACTCATATGAGTAAATATTGTTTGTGTAAGACTTTGCAGGATCAAGCCCTTAATTTGTGTGAAGGGGGCTGGGATTCTCATCTAAGAACTATTCTCATGAGCAAGAATCTGAAGAACTAGGCTCTAAGTCCCCAAAGCACTTAAACATGTGCCTAACTTTAAGCATGTGTTTGGCTTCAGTGGGAATTACATACATGCTTAATTGTTTTCCTGAATAGGAGGGAAAGCAGTTAAGTCAATGGAAAGTCTCCAATGAAAGGCTCTACATTTATTCATTCAAAGTATTTATTTTTTAGTGCCTGAACCACAAACTCAATTAGGATTGTAAAAATCAAACTAGTAATGAACATACAACTTCATCAAGCTGTTCATGCTGCTACATCTCTGATTCATGGCTGTCTCCCCCTCACTCATCACACCAAACGCTGCCCTAAGTTACATGTGCACCACGCCCAGGAAAGTCAATGGGAATTGCCTGTGTGAAGGCCACCCTGTTAGCCAACACACTGAGCACTGAACCAGGGACCTCAAGAGCTGAAAACATGAGATGCTCCAGCTTGAGCTAAAGAGACAAGGCTCCCTAGTTGCACCTGTAAATGACTCACATCCTGTGCAGATCGGATACAGAGGGGGAGCTCAGTACACACTCATGATGGATTACACAGGCACATGATCAATGTCAGAATCTGGCATTGGGCTTAGCACAATCCCTTGTGCTCATAGTTACCACTAGCCCAGGGATACACCCGTCAGTGTGTATTCACCAATATCAATTATAGCCTTCTAGCTAGGAACAGTCAACTCTGAACCAACTAGAAGTGACATTTTCTCTTTTGTTTGTGAAACGACCAATACCCACCACCTCCAAAATGTGCTAGTTTTGTTTTATAGCAAAACATTCAGCTCATCTCCAACGCTCAGGCCAAGGGAGAAGGACTGGATTACTGGTAAATTCTGAACACCTAATAAAGATACAGCTAAGAATGTATTCCAAAAATAGCAAATACCCAAGCCAGAGGCAGGCAAGCATAAGCCACAGGGGAAAAGAAGAGGCTCAGTATGATGGATAGAAATAAAAAGATTGCATGTTTGGTGTCCAGAAAAAAGTTGTTAAAAAAAGAAAAGAAAAGGGTGACTATACTTCATATACTTCCAGCTATGGAAAGATACAGGAATATTTTCTTGGATTCCCAGCCCCCACTTGTGTGATTTTCTAACCTTATGCCGCTTTCTAGCCTTGGAGATGCCACAGAGTGTTCACCAGTATGCATTTATCTCACAACTGCAATACCTCAATGACCACCAGCAAATCAATACAACATTTAAATGCATTGTCTCAAGTGCATTGCAACTAGTTAACAGGACATATTTTGTAAGAGATGATAGCTGCAACAAAGCTCTTACTCTACCTCAGTGGGTCCAGCGCTTCTTTCTAGCGGTAGGTCAGGGAATTACTTCAACCTTTAGTGTTCTTCCACCCTCTAGTGGTGGGTGAGGGTAATACAGCCTTTCTAAGCTGGCCACTTCCTGCTGGCTCCTGGTCCTGTCTCTGGTTCTCATAGGCCCTTGCCTCTTCGCTGGGGTTCTTGCCCCGCCAGTGAATGGTTGATAGAGGATGTGGGGGGTGTGGTCCCACCTTCAACTCTGGGCCCCAACCCAGGGCCGCTACAAGTAGCAGCCTTGCGCTGTGGCTTCAAGAAAGCTGCTAGTTTCCCTGGGTTACTTCCCCGTGCCCCTTGACTTAATATCCATACCCTGCTCAGACAGGGGTCCCTCCTGGCCTCCTTGCCAGGGAAGGCTCTTGACCCCTGACAACCCAAACCAAATGTCCAGTTCAATCTTTCCCTTCTGGCAGGGTCTCTTCCCTCAGGCCTTCAGTCCTGCGAAAGGTCCTTTGCCCTCTTTGGGTGGGGTTTTCCCTTCCCCAGTCTCTGTACCTGCAGGGTTCTCACCTGCCAGCGTTCTGCTCCTTCTCCTAAACCCTCCTGGCTCTTGACAGCATCTTGCGTGCTCACACACACTGGTAGCTCGCCTCACTCTCACAACTCCAGCCACACCCTTTCTCTGGAGGGGAGACTTTTTAACAAGTCTTGTGTGGGGACCTGACTGGCTCCAGGTGTGTTAATTAACCAGGAGTAACTCCTGCTCAGCTACCAGGGGAAAAGGGACTTGCTGAGCCTTGGGCTGATATATTGGCCTTCTAGCACTCTCTGGTAGCCATCATGTCTGATCCTGTCACATAGCGTATATAGAAATAAATACAATATAGCTGCACCTAATGGAGCTGGAGGAATACACAGATTAGACACAGGAAGCATGAGATGCATATGGGATCATTCTCCCCCGCTCCCCCAAATCAATAAACTCTCCTGGACTATCCCAACAGTAAAACAAAACATCCAAAGAGTAACTCAAGTCAAGGTGTCTTTTTAAAATGTAGGTGTTTGCATTTATTTCTGAACTAGAAATTCTATATGACAAATTGTTCAATACCAGTTATTCAAAGGCATTAGGGCCTTGCCAAAATCTCTGGGTGAACAAGGGATTCTGAAAATGGGGGGGGGGAGGAAAGGCAACCTTGAAGTGCTGACTTCAAAGCAAGGTATTTTGGCAATTTAAAAATAAAATAACCATGTTACAGTCAGACTTTGGTTTTTGGGCAACTAGCTCTGCTCCGAAATCAACAAGAATGATATTCTCTTACCTTCTCATGAGAACAATATTCAGTTCGGAGGAGAAAGCAGGAGCAGAGAGAAAAACTTCATCAATGCTCCTATGATCCATTATGTCCCAACTCACTGTTTTTTCCCATAAAAGATTCTATCACGAACATCTGGCCCTGATTTAAAATCTGATTCTTTTATTATATTTCACTAGCTAAATAGTGAATAGGTTAATGTATGTTAATAGTGAATAGGTTAATGAATAGGTTAAAGTGTATGGATCAAATAGGACAGGCGCTTATGTATGGTCCAAGAGGACCAATATGCTTTAGAATAGAGATTCTGGGCACTTCCATTGATTTCAATGCAGCTAGGATTTCACACCTCTGGGTTTGATTCTCCCCAGCCTTGCACATGGAAAATGGGGGTAGAATGCTTTCAGATAAGAATGGAAGAGCTCTTTACCCACTTTGTGGGTGTCAATGACCATATAAGGCACAAGGCCAAGGAGAATCAGGTTTTCTTCTAGTGTGAAGGGGATGATAACAAAGACATGTGAACCCAAAGAAACATAGATCTGGCTGTTGTGCACAAAGTTAGATAATCCTGAATTTGACTGGGGATCCCTTGGATGCATCATGAGGTGCTGGATGGCCACAGCCTTCTGAAACAAAGGCTTCTTCTGAGTTGGCTGCATGGGAAAGATTGAGTCTGCCCCTCTGAAGTACAGCATGTGACATTTGCATCCTGATATTACCATCCATTGCAATACACATCTCTCTTGAACATGTGCCATTGGGGTTGGATCCTGCTGCTTGTGCAAAGACAGTTTAGATTTCCACCCAAACGGTTCACACAACTTAAGCACATGCTGCAATCGTATTAAAGCATGCAACCAAAACTGGGAGAAAAACTCTGAGCTTAATATACACCAGCCAGCATGAGAATCTAAAGAGATCTCTCCACCACACCAATCAGTAGTTTAGCTCATTGAGTTGGAGCCCTGGAGTTAAATTCTGGTCCTGACTTTAAGAAGCCTGGGATTTGGTCCCAGCAGTCTTGAATGATAAATTAAACCACAGGAAACTAATGCTGTTAGTAGCTGTTGTTTATCATCTCCAAGCATCCAACACACATTTCTTTTTCAGATAAAATAGCCCTTTATTAATTGTGACAAGTCCTGTTCAACAGCGTGGCAAAAGCCTAAATCTCCTACCTGTCTTAGCCATTATATTCTAGTTGCTAATAAACATTATGTCCAGATGGTGGCGCCTACAAATCACATATCAAGTCTATAATTAGGTAACTTGTTTCTGGTGGTTTTTTTACATTGTAGAACGTATGGTTTATTACAAAGGAAAATAAAACCTTATATTGCACCCCATCAGTTGCCAAACTCCATTGCATTGCAATCCTCTGCCCCCCATCAAAGAGCATCATAGCACAGTGTTAAATTAGCATTTCCAGTCCCCAAATAAGGTTTAAAAAAGGAAAACATGAAGGATTTAAACATAAGATTCTGGATCCCAAAGGGAATGCATAATTTAAATAATTTCCTAATGTCTTTGTGATGTGCTGAAGGGCTGTGATGGAACAAAATATATAACACTGGGAATCCCGGCTCTGGAATCCCAATCTTTGATGGAAATTAAACAGGCAGCTTTAGATGTATTTTTGAGGGGTTGGTGGGATTCAGATCAGCACACTGAAAGCTTGCCCTGGACAATGAAAGCTTCAGAAGCACAAGCAGCTGAGAGGGCTTTGTGCAAACCAGAGCTGCCACCTTAAATTACAGCTCAGGAAGTGCCATTTTATGAGATGATGGGCAGAAATGAGTTAAAGGTATGGTGTGTGGGGGAACCCCTCTGGTTACAGCTTATACCTCTCTGGCACCTCTTTGGGGCAAGGATGAGTGCTTCTCTTGTCCCAAATATCCTTCCCAGGATGATGGCATATGGGTAGATCAATTTCAAAGTCCGAGGCACAGCCCTCCAGCTGTCTCCCCCATTCCGGGAGTGTAAAGTAATCCAAATGAAAAAGCAAAATACTGCCACAGCATACAAAAAGCTATGGGTAGCTCCATAGCACTCCGGGCCTTCACCAGTTTGGCACTGGTTCTTTATCCTTAGCCATTTACTGACCATGATGTGTGTGGTTTTGTGCTGCGGTCAGTGGTTTGCTTCAGCTGGGATCTGGCATGACTCTCATGACTTTCTTTAAACAGCTCTTTTCCTTGGGGCTGGGTAAGCTACTTTGGAATAAATCAGAATGAGCAAAAATGTTCAGATACCTCCTCTTCTGTCCCCCCTCCCACTCCCCTGCAAATCTTGACACTGTTTAGGTTGGTATCAGATTGGATAAGTTATCCTCATTGTGATGTCTTCCTGACATGGACACACCTCCCTTTTTAATGTCCGTAAGATCTTGCCTTTCATTCTTGTAAGTCTCTAACAGAAATGTGCCTTCCTTTCCTTCCAAAGTCCTCTAATAGTTCCAGCTCCTTCCAGCTTCTGAGCTTTTTCTCCATTAGGGTTCTTCCAATGACCTTCTTGTATGTATGAAGGCTCCTTTGTAGGGACAGACTCTAGTTATTTTATGTTCTGGTAAACTGCACACAGCCACTGAATGCATACAATATATATTCATTCAATCAAAAGGGTTGCTAAACTCAACAATAAAAACTTTCTAACAGAGTGCAGGTGTCTGACATGGCAGGTTTGAAAGGAGTGATGCCAAGATTTTAAAACTGTGGACAGAGCATCTTGAAGCCTGACACATTTTTATTTGGGTTGATCCTCAACCCAAATCAAACATTTCACGTAGATTTTACCAACACAAAATTCTGCCAAAATTCATCATTTCCAGTTCAAGATTTCAACAAAAAACCCTTTTCCAATGGGAAAGTGTTCCATTTGCAATTTTCTGACCAGACCTACTAGACACTCAGCCAGAGACACCTTTCCCCACTAAATTTATGTGCTCAGATGTCTTAACTCTAATTTTGACCCGTGCATGATAGGTTTGTCTCATCTTCCTCAATGATGGGTTACATGTAACACATCATCCATTAAGTCCATTTAATATAAACTCACCATTTCTTCTCAAGGAAAAATAAGTCCTTTAAAATATTGTTTGGGGATTCCATATAATTCATACTTCACTTTTTGTTTCTCTCTCAAATCTCAACTCACGCAGACCAGAGGAAACAGATGGTAATTCACAGCAGTTCATAATCCATTCCTGAGCTTTTATTCTATTGTTTGGAACAGCTCCTGCTTTGGAAACTTTTTCAGATCACTATGGCTCTGTGGCAGAGTTGTTACCAAAATGTTTGTAATGAAAAGCAAAGCCTGCCAGGTGTGGGAAGGGGGTTTGTTATATACTTAAGCATAATACAATCTAATGTTGACAAGTGAATAAGTTGCCATAGTAAGTAGAATGAACAGAGCATTGCAAAACTAACAGATTTTGGTTTGGGAGCAATCATGCCAATCTTTCATTTTCAAAAGTTTGAGAAGAGAAAAATGCATCATGGATTTTACAGGCAGGGGAATTTTTCTCATAGCCCTGAGGTTAGCCATTTGTTTGGAACACAAGCAACTGGTGAAGAACTAACTGTAGCTCTGACCTCTGATCAACACAGCCCCCTTGATTATCAGAATTCTGTGAATAGAGACTCCTTCCCCCGCATGTCCAGGAGTGTTTACAATTCAGATTTCAGGTTTTTCCAATCAATAGCACTGGATAAACATTCACATATCTCATAACTAAACTCTTATGAAATAGCATTTCCTAAAGCCATCAGGGTTAGGGATATGCAGACTAATGCATCATCATCACTCATTCACTTTTTCCCTTCCAAAAGTTCTATTTAAGGTGACATAGACAAGATAAAACTCTCACAGGTTTTTAAAACCTGAGTCACAGCAGCAATATAGGATGGATCAGCAGTTAAGGCACTAGTCTCGGACTTGATTGACCTCGCCTCAATTCCCTGCTCCATCACAGACTTCCTATGTGACCTGGGGATTTAGCCTCTCTGTGCCTCAGTTCCCCATCTATAAAATGGGATCATCATCACTTTCCTATCTCACAAAGATATGAGAATAAATACATTAAAAAGACTGTGAAGTGCTCAGATACTGAGGTGATGGGGGCCATTTAAACACCTAAATTAGAGAGAAGACAGATAGATTAGGGCCCAAAGCTGCAAACACCTAAGCATGTGCCTCCCTTTACTCCCACTGATCCTCATCAATCTTCTCACATGAGTAATGCGAAGCATGTTTTTATGCATTTGTAGAATACGGTCCTCAGATTACCAAACATTGTTTCCTTTTCAGCCATGTTTGTTTGCATTTGGTACTTCAATCATCTCGGGTAGCCAAACAGAGATTCGTCATGCTCACTTGCTGGATCTCCTATTATTGGCGTGCTGCTGTGATGTTTGGGTTTCAAAACCTACACGCAAATGCAGAATTATCTGCATAGATTTTAAGCAAGAGCATATGAAATACTTTAAAACAATGGATGAATAACAGCGAGAAAAACAGTTTGAAAAAAGCTCTTTGAAATGACAGAAATATTAACATACCCCACTATGATACTAAGAGACATTATGTAAAGCACGATATTATAGTCAGCCCTGGTTAACAGAGTCCCAGTTCATTTGGATTAAAGCCTATTAGATTAACAGATCAATGCTATGTACAGCCAAGGAGAAGGAGATTGGTCACTCTTTCAAGTCAATAGGACCATTCATGTGAGTAAGGGAAATTGGATTTGTCTCAAAAAGTGAACCAGTAGCAACCAGTCAGATATATGGGTCTTATTTGCTAGTTCACTCCTGTCCCCTCAGTGGCAAACTTCACTATCATTTTAAATGACTGTTCCATTGAAAGCAATAGAATCCTGATGTGGTGTTCAGTGATTGTGGAACAAAGTGGAAGAATATTGGCTGGATGCACCTGATTTGATGAACGGGCCTGGGAAGAAGTTTCCCATCCTCTGTAGTAGCACACATGCATTATACCATGTTCTCACGTTCCTCTGAGACATGAAGTCCATTGTTAGGCAGGATACTGGACTTGACAATCTGATATGGGACAGCAAATAAAACAGTCTTAAGTCAGGGGAGCGAGAGGGAAAAAAAGAAAGTCAAGGTTTTCTAAAGTAAAGCAGTGATTTTGAAATAACTAGTTGAAATAACTTAAAAGGGCCTGATTTTCAGAGGATGGATACTCAGGACTTTCTAACAATGCTCAACGCCCTTTAAGGTATCTCAAGCTGGGCATCCAAAAATTGCTAGGAATTTTGGAAAACATTGATCTAATTCTAAATACCTGCAAGCAAAAAGAAGAGATGCCTGTATCATGCTTACTCTGTTTTGCTTACACACAGAGAAGTAGCAATATCAGAATCTAACTAGCTAGTCAAACATTGTCAGAAAACCCCTCTATTGCCTTGGAGTGAGCAAATATTCAAAATGCTGTTATTGGGCACAGGACCACAACAAAGCTTAACATGCCTTAGGTGCACTATTGTTGAAATTAAAGTGGGGATCAGAAAGATATTTTATATTTCAACAGCACCAACCAAAATTCTCAAAAATAACTAAATGCAGTTCAGGACAAACTAAAGTAAACAGAGAATGAAATACAGACATCTGGGCTATTGTCTAGAGAAAGCAGAGCAAAACCTGATCTTGAAATCCCAGAACCTGTTGAAATAGAATTATTTATTACACTTTCTAGCTGAGGATCAAACAATCGTGATTCCACAAGGCGGAATTGGTGCAATCTACTAGTTATTTGTGGAGGGACAACTAATATATATTTAAAAATAAAACAGAATGAGGAGAATATCTCAAGGTTTTATTTGGTCAATAATAATGGTATTCTTATATCAAGTAGTACATTTAAAAAAACTTCATTGATATTTTGCAATAAAAGCCCAGCAACAATAAATATCAAAGCTTGTGTATGAGAGAAAGAGAGAGATCTTTTCCTTTTATTGTTCCAGAAAGTGGGAGCAGGCCCTTCACTAATAACCTCTAAACACCTCCTGAGCAGTAGCATGGATATTCCATTCTTTGGAATCATTTCCCAGCTGCGAGAGCTCATTTGGAGGGACAATGGAGTTTTGTTCCCGGTGCAGAAGTCTAGGAGGGGAGAACAACTAGGAAGAAAGGGATGGACTAAAAGAAAAGGAAAATGTAGATTGAACAGGAGATAAAACTTGTAGTGGTGGAATCCATGTGTCTATTGGAGAATTTGCAAAGAGAAGGGTGGAAAACATCAAAGCTGGAGTCATATAAAGCTAGGACTAACTTAGGCAATGTCCTTGAACTTGTAACCGCAGAGAAGTACCATTTTTGCTTTTTCTCACTCAGGATAGTTCCATGAGGTTCCAAAAAGGCAAGAGGAATTTCAATTTCGAGGGATGACTGAGATAATGGTCATTACATTTGCATGTTAAAAGGACTAAAGCTTGAAGACTTGCCTCTTTCAGGGCACTTATGTTATCAGTGGTGATGTGTAAGCCAGAAAAAGCAAACCATGAGGTTCAGATCCCAAGCAGAGTTTGCAGAGGGAAATTAAATAAAAATCTTTCAATCTGTAGATTTAAAAAAATCTAACTGGAAGTTATTGCCAGGCAGTAACCATGGACATGCATGATGCTATTTATACAGACAACGTGGGTGAGGTAATATCTTTTATTGGACCAACCTCTTTTGGTGAAAGAGACTAGCTTTTGAGCTTCCACAGAACTCTTCTTCAGGTCTTGGAAAATTACTATTTATACAGTCAGTTTTGTGAGTTCAGCCCATTTTAAAGAATCCAAATAATATGTGAAGGGTGCATAAGCAGAGCTGAATCAAGCAACCATGTTTATCTATGACATCTGTCTTTTAAAAACACAAATGAGATGCTTTACTGAGATAAAGAATCATTTTAAAAGTGGATTGGCTGGCAGTGGCAGAGAGAAACACAACAGAATCAGTTAATTACAAATAACCTTATAGACTCTAAGGTCAGAAGGGACCAATATGATCATCTAGTCTGACCTCCTGCACAACGCAGGCCACAGAACCTCACCCACCCACTCCTGTAATAAACCTCTAACCTATGACTGGGTTATTAAAGTCCAAAATCATGGTTTAAAGACTTTAAGGTACAGAGAATCCACCAGCAAGTGAGTTGTGCCCCGTGCTGCAGAGGAAGGTGAAAACCTATTTCAGACTTCGGTAGGGCAGCTCTCAGAGTGACCCATTTCAGGAGGGTTCAGGGCTCTATAGGCGAGTTTAGGAGCAATTCCAAATTCATCACTCTAATTCAGATGGACCCATTTTTATTTTACATCCCTGCTCAAGGTAGTCTTTCAGGAGAAAATAGGGTAATACACTGATAAAAGTATGCTTCGCTGCAGATGAAAATGTGGAATCGCTGATGAGTTCCTTAAAAAACACAACTGATTGGAGCCTGGAGATATAGAGGATGTATTAAGGATGAAAACAAAATTGAGAAAAATACACCAGGGACCTGCAAATACCTTTATTTAAATTCATGCAAAGCAAAGCTCTACTAAGCAGGAACTATAGATTATGGATGTGCTGCCTTGGCAGACAAGGAACGAATTTCTGGGTAGGAGAACCAAAAAGCTGAGTGGATTCCTCTGCCAACATCAGGATTTGCAAGAAGACATTACTCCTCTGGCAGGAAAGGTGGAAGTACACCTGGAACCATTGTATAGATCACCGCCTTTAAAAATTGCATCTGATTTAAATATAAACTCATAAGAAAGTTCTTCATCTGGCTGTTTTGTATGCATTAAGACACTTTTGCACAAACAAAAGAATACCGTCTGTCCAAACAGGAATCTATTTCTTACATTTTTTAAAAACTGATTTTAACAGCACTGGTTACCATTTAAAAATAAAAATCAACATTTGTCAATGGTTATCACACAGTTTGCAATCGTAAAAAGAAACAGGCTCTGCCTTGGCAAATTTTTGCCAGGCCTGTGAAATATTTAATCAAGAGCCAACGTGGTGTAACGAACATGGCACTATTCTGATAGTCAGAAGACTGATCAAATTCCCAGCTCTTCCACTGAGCTGCTACATGAGCTTCAGCAAGTAAGTCATTTCACTTCTGTTTGCCTCTGTTGCTGATATTTCCTCACCATCTTTTCCTTCACTTCTCCATTTTGACGATATGCTTTCCAAGGGAGAAACTGACTCTTGCTGTGTATTTGTACAGTTCCTAGGATAAACACATAACAGGGACCTAATGTTGATGGGGGGGGGGGGGGGGGGGGGGGAAATGGAGCTGGTCAAGATGTTTTGCGCAAACTTGTCATGTTAAAAAAAGCTGATTTTATTTTTTAAAAAAAACCAAAAATTCATGAAAACTCTTGGTGTTGGTTGTTTTATTTTTTTGTTTGTTCTTTTTACATTGAAAATGTTGATGTTTCCCCTCTCTCCCTATTTGCTTTCTGTTATTGAATTAAATAGAACAAATAAAAGCCTAGATTTTTCCCATATTTTCATTTTCTTTTGTTCTTGGTTTTATTTTTTCTGTTGCTTTCGATTTTTCAAAGTCTCCCCAACTTTGGAAAAGTTACAGAGTGCAAAAAGGGAAATGCAATGAACTCTGTTATTCTTCTAACTGCAACTTTCCAAAGTTGGAGATGTTTACAAAATATCCAGGAATAGCAAAAAGAAAAATGAGAAAAATATCCCTGACATCATTCATTTTATTGAGCATGTGCGCACGCCACCCCCCCCAAAAGAGAGAGAGAGAGAAAAAATTGGAAAGCTTTTGTAAAAATATTAAAAATGGAATTCTGCAAACTGGAAACAACTTGCACATTTTCATATTTCATATTTCACCTGCCTTTTTTTGACTAGCCCCAGTTGGGAACTCTAGATTCTAATACAGATAAATAATTTTACCACCAACTTCTCCCAGGAACTATTTCCAAAGGAAATGCTCAGCACTTTTAGAAGTCAGGAGTGAAATCTTAGCACTACTGAAATCAATGGTAAAATTCCACGAGGCCTGGATTTCACCCCACGTCTCAAAAGTGCTTCAATTTGGGTACCCCAAAATTGGAGAATCCCAAATCACTAGTCACTTTTTAAAATTTAGGTCACTGACTTGTATTTCACTCTTCCCTTCTCTCCCTCCAAAAAACACTAAGTACTTCTTACCCACTACAAATATCCTGCTGCTAACCATGTCTATGTGAATGACAATACACATGTTCACATCTTTATAACAAAATAGGGTAGTGTGTGTCTCTGAAAATCAGGAATGTGTCTCTTTTCAGTGTCTGTTCTGCTGTCACTGTTGGTTTCACAGAAAAGAGTGTTTTGTCCAGTTTTGCAACTTGAACACATCTCCAACAGCAATTAATTGGTGTTTGGTGCTTAATTTGCCGCCATCCCCCCCCGTCATTCCCAGTCACAAGCTACTCTCTTTTTAAAATCCAACCTCTTGTTTAAAAAAAGTATGAAAAAAATATTGACTGCCTTAATTCAGACAAGACTACATGCCCTTATGCAGTAGCTGAATAATAGGTTTCCACCCACAGAATGTCTTCTTGGTATATACCATCACTGATAGGAAAGAATTCTTGCCCTAAAAAAATGTAGCCACAATCTCTGCATTATAGATTTGCCTTTGAACAAGATGTTGTTCAAGTTGGAGAAAGAGTTGGAGAACAAGTTGGAGAAAGAGTTATTTCAGGAGGATACTGGCCCATTTTAATACTCTACAGCACAAGAGTTCAGCCAGCAGCCAAACAATTCTGAACTGGAAAGAAAAACAATTCTATACCTCATTTTAAAAAAATAAAATGTAGTTCCCTCTTTTCTGATCAGTTGTTTTCTTTCCCAGCTGTGCTCCCTTAAAAGTACTGCTGTACTTCTTGCAACATGGTTAACATCATAGATAAGAGATCCAGAGGGGAAGCCATGTTAGTCTGTTTTTAGCAAAACAGTGAGAGTTCTGTGGCACCTTAAAGACTAACAAATTTATTTGGGCAGAAACCCACTTCGTCGGATGCCACAGGACTCTCGCTGTTTTTTTTAGAGATAAGAGAGTACTTCAGAAGCTCTGGGCTTTTTTGGACCAACTCCAGTTAGCGATCAATCTTGATTAACTTCTCATTAGGGTATATTGTTTCTTTAAATGCTAATCTGTATGGCAACACCTCTTCTCTCTCTCTCTCTCTCACACACACACACACACCTCATTCTATTTTTCCTAACTACAGCTGTGAGCCACTAAAATCAACATGTCGAGATTGTGTCAGAGACTAGGGTAAAGGCTCAGAGAAAAAGCAGCATATTTATGGAAAGTCTGAAGGCAGCTGGTTGAAGACTCAAGAGAAAATCACCAGTCATATCTGTGGTAGGGAAGTGAAGAAAAATTTTCCACTGGTGCAATTACCAATGGAAATCGTATGGTGGAATTTTCAGAAGTCCTCAGATCACTGTGCATTCAGTTTGTACAGCCTTTGTAGCAGGAAACACTTATAAATCAATATTCATATAATAAAACAATTGAAGACTCAAATAATAAGAAAGAAAGAGCTATCTTAAATCTCAGTGCTCAGAAGGCTATTGACAGGGTGGAGTGGATAAATAAATAATTTGGATTTGGACCTTATTTTTAAATATGTAGTAAAATCGATATAAAACCAGCCTGTGACTAGAAAAAGAACTAAAAGAAATTTATCATCCAGTTTTTAATTAGGAAAAGTCTGCAAGTCTGCCAATTTTTTCCTTAGTATTTTCAGTCTTCTGAGAATTTTTTGCCCAACAAGTTCAAAATAATCCAACAATAGCTGGCCTCAGTTGCTGAATACAATATGTTGGTGAGAGATGATGATACAGCCCTACTTTCACGGCGTGAGCCTTACTCTGTCTTAGCCATTGCAGATATTTTCAAATCCAGAAAGCTACCATGATACAAACTTAATATGAAAACAAAGCAAGATAAATACAATGGCAACTTCCCTTCCCCCTTACTGGGGAACTACAAATTAAAATTATTTCAGGAGATTTTTAAGGACAAGTGAAATTAGGTGCCTCACACTGATTAAAGTCAATAGGAGTTGATCCTGCTCCTACTGAAATCAATGACAAAATACCCACTAATTTGAATGATACAGGATTGAGCTGTAGGAGCCTAACGACTATTGGAGCCTTCAAAATTTTCCCCTATCATCTCTGCTTTAAGTAACTGAGACTTCAAGAAATGAAGAGAAATTGGTGTAAATTTTGTAGGTTCTCTATATTTTAAATCCTGTCAGCAACTCAGTTGTCTATTTCTAATGCAAGTTGTTAGGGTTGTTTGTGTTTTATCAATACTTGCAGATATGATTTGAGGTTGTTTCCATACAGAGAGATGTGAATACACTTCCTTAACTAATGGAACAGAATACTTTAAGCTTAATGCATCGGGTGTAACTCAATTTGTTGCTCATGTACTGGATTAAAATTGAAACCATGAAAATAAGTCAGGGAAACATATCTGTCAGTTTTCATAACATTAGAGGAATAGGAGAATTCTTGTGCATTAACACCAAATGTAGAAATCTGAAGTGCAACATTATTTCTTCTTTTCAAAGAAAGAGGAACATGTCAAGAGGAACACGTGAAGATAAAGAGTCATTGGAGATTAATACAGAAAACACACAGATTTGGGACAGAAGAGAAGGACATTCTACTCTGGTAGCTAGATCACTCACCTGGGAGGAGAGATACCATAGTTACAATCCCTGCTCCAATGAATATATAATTATTTATACAAAGTACAACATCTTCAACTGGAGAGGCTGTGATCCATCTGAGAATAGCCAGCAGCCTTGTTAGGACACTCATGTTCAGTGTAGTGACTGGGATTTATGTCCTTTCTCCTGAGCAGGGATTTTAAAGTTTCGTTTGACTTGAAATTTTTTTCCCTAACTTTTTGAATTCAGGTTGACACAAAATGAATTTTTTTTGGGTGTTTTCGAACTGCCAGTTAACCAACAACAACAAAAACAAAATCATTCATTGCCCAGATCTATTGTATACACAATAGCCTCAAAGGTAGCAGAAATTGCTATGATACACCCTTTTTATACACGCTTCAATAAGGGCATGTATAATACAAATAGAGCATGCAATTTAAAAAAAATAAGGCAATCCCCTGTTGTCTTTGGCTGCAGCTCAGAGTATGCTGAACAAACACCTATATTAATTATTTTAAAGACGGTTGGGTTTTTTTTTGTTTTAAATGGAAGAAACCTTAAATTCCCCAAACCTGCATATGTAAAATTGTAGCTGCACTTTTTTTTGGGCTTGTTTTTATAAGCCATATTTTCTCCAAAGAGACTGCATTCAACTAGGCAATTAAACATCACTCTCCTGAACAGAAGTGGGCACACTGAGCACAAGTCCAACATCCCCCGGCAAGATTTCTCCAAGAGTTCAGCAGCACAATAATTAGCTTGGATATTGTGCACAGTGACTTTTATCAAGTAGGGTTTATTTCTCCTTCTCTCAGTGGTGCGTCTCAGAGACATTTTGAAAGTTTGTCTCATGGGTATAATCATCTTATTGATGCTGAAAGCATTTAAATGCAATCTGTAGCCCCTTCACCTTTTGACACTTGAGTTCCTAAAAAAAACGAACAGATATTTTGGCAGGTGCTTAGATCAGACTGTTTCTTTCCCACTATAAGACTTTTGCCTGTCTAATTAGCTGTGGCAAAAAGCTGAGAATGTTGACAATCTGGGGATGTGAGGTAATAAAAAATAGATAATTTACCAGCAGCAAATTAACCCCTCTAAGAACCTGTGTGATGAATTTTGCCCCTGACAATTCTGTGTACAAGATAGATACTATTGTAACCGTTTGTCTTTCTAGTATACAGGGTACTCATGGCACAGTTCCAGTATATTTCCCCAAGCACAAGAATTGATTCACCAAAGTCTTACAATTAAGAAAGTAACTTCTGCAGTGACAAGAAATAAAATGTGTGCACTTCCAGACATGACTTTCCTAACCATCTGTAGGGTAGTACAAATAACTGGCCAACCTCACTATCCTCTGTTCACTACTAGAGGCTCAGGGTAGTTGTGCTTTCTTGTTTGAACTGGCAAAAGAAGAAAAGATGTAGGAGGACAAGGCAACGCTGAATAATTAACCATGTCTTTGCTTCTGAAACAACTGGCTGTTACTTGATATGCTGTGCGTACTATGCAATGGCAGCCTTTATCTATCTCTGGCTGTGCAGAAGGCAACATTGAGTCTGTGGTGCCAAGTGAACAAACAAAAGTCCAAACTTAATGAAAAAACCAACCAGTTTTAAAAATAGAAATGGGGGCAGCATTTAACGTCATTGACATCACTTGGTATGTGAGGCCATGGTGGGGCGAGCAGCAGTGATGTGTGGTGCTTTGAAAGTTTTTTTTAATGCAGGATTCTCTTTAAGTATTAATGTGAGTAAAAGGCTAATAAACTCTATGGACCAGATCCTCGGTGGGTGCAAATCATAGCAACTCCTTTGACTTCAGTGGAGCTATCTCAATTTACACCAGTTCAAAATCTGGCTTGATTTATTTTTTTAAAAGATGCCATTTCCTTTTGCACTTTTCCTGGGGACAGGTTATCCCATAACTACAAAGTTGCTGGCACCTTCCTCTTCAAAGACAGAATTCTGAATGAGATGGTCCAGCGATCTCATCGAGAATGACAATGGATGGAAGAGGGTCCAAGTGGTTAGAATAGTAGCCTGTGACTCAAGAGACCTAGACTCAGTTCTCTGCTCTACCACAGGAAAATCACAGCCTCTCTGTGCCTCAGTTTCTCATCTGTAAAATCTAATCTTCCTTGCCTCACAGAGGCATTGCAAAGATAAACCCCTCAAAGATTGGAGACGCTCATACTAAGGCACTTTATGGTCACTATTACCACAGTTAGACAGACAATCCCTATGTTTCCATTAATCCCTTTTAAAATAACTCCTTTTGGCTTCATTTTGTGCTTGAGTTTGGACTGCCCTTTAAAAACAGCTACTGACTAAATCTCCCCTCTGCAGACATTTGAGTTCAGTGATTGCTATAGTGAGAGCATAATGGTGGGAGAAGGAAAATATATCTTTTTTTCCCTCCCTTAAATCATTTTGTCCCTTCTTAGTGAAGAAGATGGGAGACAATGTGTATCTTGACCTAATGAACTCTAAACCAAAAGCAAGCCTCTTTTAATAATGCATGACCTACTGTACGATATTTGCTGAAACAAATCTCATGGAGTCTGCTAGGTTGTCAGAGATATTGGCTGATGGCATCTGTTAAAAGCAGGATGAGAGCAAGCTTGCTTTTTACCTTTCCCTTCTTGCAAGTAACAGAAGGGGTTGAGAAAGTTGAAAAGTCCAGTGCTTCAGTTAACTTGGAAGGGAGTTACAGAGCAGTCAACTTTTCACAATTTTTTTGAAAGTTACTGACAACATGTATGACAACCATTAAGCTTCTCAGGAAGGTTTAACATTGTGGAATTTTTTTAAAGCCCTTCTTCCCATGCTGTTTAGTAGTTGAACAGGGCTTTTTGTCCATTTCTTTTCCTAATCTATTGCATTACATCATATTGTACTGAAGAAACCACTTATGGAGGCAAATTAACTGCCAAAGGATGTTTTTTTTTTCTATCATTAAATAATTGTGTCTTGGTTTGTAGATGGGCCAAGGATAATGCATTTTTTTCCCTACAGTTGTAGTGATTTGTTGTTTTACAGACGTACTCTATTGTTACATGCAAAATGTGATCAAACCTTTGTCTGGGATGCTAGCATCTGGGGTGTGGAACTAAATCTGAAAATAGGGACAAGCAAATGAACAAAGAAAAATATATAGAAACAACTATAAGTTTCCTTTTTTACAATTGGGAAAAATGGTCAAACAATGAAACTTTATAATACAAAATTTTAGCTAGAAGTAGTTTTTTTAATGCTTCATGAAAGCACAAGAAAATCGGCTTATGATAAAAATATTGACATCCTTAAAGTTACAGTCATTATTATTTACTGCAGTTGGCATACCCCAAACTGGACTAGAAAGGGCAGGTACTTAAGACAAGTATTAATGATTCCAGCTACATAAGGCACACACATTAAGGATTTCATTCAAGAGATATAGAACCTAATTCAGATCTCACTTAAACCAGTTTTACAGTAGTGTAAATTCCATTGACTTCTGAGGAGTTGCTACTAATATATCATCTCATAAGAGCTTGATTCTGCAGATCCACTGTGATCCCTCATGGACTTCAAATGGGACTACTTTAAGAACTCATGGGAACTCGGGACTCTCATACTCTGTTATCCCACGAGTGACTGAGGAGTTCTGCCTGAGACATTGATTTTATTTTATTTTATTTTATAGCACACGCGTGAGTGGTTACAGCACATCCACAAGGTAGCTTTTCACTATTCTGGCTAGTTTAGTATACAACTTGTGAAGGACCTGATTCCAATCTAAGTATCACTTACTTATTTCTGCCCCATTGTGGAACATAGCCCTATAACACACCAGAGCAACACTTATGGTATGTAAAGAGAATCCTTCAGTGGGAAGAGGCATAGGATTCCACAGCCAGGCATGGGGTGGGAAATCTAATATCAAGAGGGGACCCCAACTCACTGCCTACAGAAAGCCACATCCAACCCCTACCCACATCCCAGCTTATAAAACTTCTTCACTAACCAGGGGCAATCAGAGCTACCTCCCAAATTCTCCTCATTCCCCTCCAATGACAAGTATCCCAATATGATTCACCTCCCAAATGCCAAACACTCGCACTCCTCCCTCCGGTGACCTGCCTTGTCAGCTACTCAAGACTCCCTACGCATCCGCCATAATCCTCTTGTACTTTCCCATAAAAGACAATACAGAATTAAAGAGGATTCAGATGGGCTACAGGAATAATAATTAAGAGTTTGGGAACATCTTCATATAAAGAGGGGTTAGAAAGATTAGGGGAGATCTCCTCAGAGAGAAGACAAAAATTGGAACATGATAGAAGTACACAAAAAATGAATGATCTAAAGGGTGTAAATGAGGTACTTCTATTCCGTTTCTGATAAAATCTGAGTTTCAGGCAGCAGGGACCCACCAGATAATCCAATTTGCCCTTCTATATATCACAGGACATCAACACCATCTAGCATATGCATATTAAAAGTAACCACCAAAATTAGGCCATCCCCATTTCAAGACACAAGGCAATCTCTAACTGAGTCTTAAAGAAATTTTCCTTGTGGGCAGGTTCTTCCAGAACTGGCTTCTGCAAGGTTTCTTACTGTCACGCTGATTGGACTGGGGGGTGGAGGGGAGGGATTTATTATGTTGTTTAACATCAATATGTGAAAATCATAGTAATTCATGTGCGACATGCTATGTCAGGTACTGTTAGAAAGGATATAATGTGCTAAGTAAGATGATGATGTTTATGTTCATGTGTTATATATGTAATGGAAGTAATGGATATGTTTGATATATCTGTATTTCAAATCGTGCTGTGTCTGGGCGACACCCCAGACAGGATGGCTGCAGCACTAGCCTGCTTAATAGCCCATTAAGGAAACTCACAGGTACAATGGGCCCAGGGGGAAAAGCCAGGGATATACCTGATGAGTCACCAGGACTTACTCATGTGACTCTGGACTCCATCTTGTTCCTGTAAAATTCCACAAGCAGCATGGCAAAGACCAAAGGACATAAAAGGCAGCTGCCTGACATCCATTTTGTCTTTCAGTCTTTGTCTTCAGTCTTCACCTATCTCTGGATCAACTTATTACAATTGAACTGAACCGAAGCTGTGAAACAAAGGACTGAGACCCATCCAGTACTGGATGTACACCAGAGGGATTATACAAGCCTGGAAACTCCACAATTCTACTAGAAACCTGATATATATGGACTTTCAAATCAATTGTATGTGTCTGATTGCTTTAATCCTTTAACATTTCTCTTATTGTTTGTTCCTTTCTTTTTATAACAAACCTAAAGGATTGGCTGGCAGCGTGGTATTTTGTGTAAAATCCAAACTCGTATTGATCTGGTACTGTGGCTGACCCTTTGGGGTCAGGAGAAACCTTTCTGGTAAAGAGCATAGAGTTTTAAATAACTGGTCTCTGTACTGGACCTAGTGGCTGATTGGGAGCCAGAGACTGCAATGCAGTAAAGGGGGCTGTGTATATTTTTATTTGGCTTCTTGACAACCCGTGTGGGGAATCAGGTGGCAAAGATGGGTCACACTTACACCTTCCTCTGAAGCGTTTGGTACTGCCCACTGTCAGAGACAGGATACTGGACTAAATGAGCCACTGATATCACCTGGTTCCTGTGTTTCTATCTAAAAAAGCTGGCTTGCTCTGCCTGTGTCCTTAGATTTTATTATTGAACAGTCCTTTGGATGACACCCTGATCAATATATTGGTCATCTTTGCTCTAGATCATTGTGGTTGCAGCAAGTTTCTTGGATCCACATCTAACAATTACTTGGCTGTGGCTAAGAGCAAAATCGCCTTGTCTCTGCTCTTTCTGCAGCTTATATTGCACAGTCAGAGTTGAAATCAAGATAACAGTCTCGTGTTGAAACATGTGCAATGCCTCATTTTTGCCTTTGTACTATAAGAGCGTATAGAACACTGTTCAGAAAGGGCCACCTGGGTGATGGGCCTTTAGCTCTTTTTGTAGGAGAGTAAAGAGTTAAAGCTGGACAAATGGTCAGGCCTAAGCTACAGGGGAGGGGTCAAGGCAAGGGCAAACCTTGTTTCTGTTAATTGGTGTGAATTTTAGTTAGAATCTGTTATCTTTTTCTTCTTTTCCTCCCTTCCTTGCCATCTGTGCTGGGAATGGGGTTAATAAAACACCTATTGCTATTTCTGTGCAAGGCCTTGGTGGGAAAAAAGCATTATCTTCCTTCCCCTCTGGAATGCCTTTACTTCAAAGAATGTTAGTGTAAAATTTATAGGTTTTAAGGTGATGTGCCTGACCTCTGTATGATAATCCTGTAAACAACAAACAGGGGCGGGTATAATTATATTCATTATATAGTTGTTAATATTCATTTTATAGGTGTCAATGTAACCAAATAAGGGTCTACAGGGAGTTGCTGAAAATGTATACATTTACATACTGTTAAGGATAAAAGAATTGTAAAGTAACCCCCTCATTGTTCACGCGCGGTGTCGAGGTGGAATGAGCAGTCAATAAAGGGTTCCATCTCCCCAGTCCACCCCTGTTTGGTTATTTCTAACACTTTTCTCATTTCTCAAGGCATGTGAACATCTTGTTTGCTCCTTTGCCTTGACTCTTACACGTTTGAGGTATTCCCTTGGTGTCAGTGCCTGCCATGGGCATGCCTTCACAGTGCCTGTAGCCAGTTCTCTTATGAAACACACACTATGTATTTGACAATCTATGTATTCTTATGGGATCTGAGATGAACCTGTCTTGTCTGCAGACACAATTGCCCTTCGATTCATGTCTTCCTTTCCTCCTCTGTTTGTGTAATGTGTCTTGGCGCATATACTTCAACAGGTGTGATGCAATGCAGCACAGTATGCCTTAAATTAGTATTCTATTTCAGGCAGAAAAAGGATGAAGGCAGACAGGAAAAATCAGGCAACCCTGGCAGTGAATTTAAGGCTATACCAGACAGCAGGAGGTGAATTTACAACGCTAAATCTCATGCGTTTGTTTGTTTCCAAGTTCTCAGGTGTAGAAAGAGAACACCACATGAGAATCAAGTCATGCAGGCGAAGACTTAGACTGAGATTTGCAAAATACTTTAGTGGATTTAGACATAGCTCCCTATTCATTTTCAAGGTAGTCCAAATCCTCTAGAAATTTCAACCTCAAGAGGCATGATTTACATCTGAGATCGTGATGTTATTTTGATGAAGGAGAGGGGATCTCCTGACCCAATTAAAGAATGAAGAAAAAGTTCATGAATCATGGCACAGTTATTTAATATGATGTCAATTCGTTCCAAGGAAAAGCAAGATGAAAAAAACTGAGGGTATGTCAACACTAACGGCAGCAAATTTGCTGTCTTCAGATTGATTTATCTGGATTGATTGAGCGGAAGTGAAGACCTGCTCAATTGATCCAGAAGTCGATTTAATAAAATCACCTGTCCAAAAAGCATAGCACTGCTTTGAAAGGTATACATTTTCTATTGACGCAGCACAGTGGAGACGGTATGCTAAACCGAAGTTATGAAGTCAACGGGAGTTACGCAAGCTACTCTGTGTAGCTTGGGTAACTCCTGTCAACTGCTGCCAAATTTCACCAGCAGTGTAAACCAGGCCTGAGTCTGCATGTGACTACATCATCTTAATATGGCAGTGGTCTCATTTACTAAAAAGTTTACAATAAACTTTACAAAAATATTCAGTCAGCAAAACAATATAGGTGAAAGAAGTAAATTTCATACAAAGGAAATATGATATTATGGGCATATTTGAAAGTAATCCAGAAGATGAAAATAATTAGGATATTCTTATTAAAGGATATAGGTCATTTAGAAACAATAGGGAGGAATACAAAGGAAGTTTTAAGCCTCAATTGTGTTGGAGGATTTTAGTTATTGAAAAGAGATTTCAAGAGGAACTTGTAATGAATGGGGGAGTAATTACATACTGAGGTTGTACAGAATAAAATAATTTGTAAGTGTTTGAGATGTCCTATTTAAGTGAATGGGACTCCTTACATACTTAAAGTTGAGTCATTTATGAGCATAAATTTGACCTAGTGGGTATAACTGAAACCTGGTGGGATGATTCCCATGATTGGAATGTTAAAATCAATGGTTATAATCTATTTAGGAAGGATTGAGTGGGCAAGAGAAGAGGGGGAGTGGCACTGTAAGTCAAAAATGGCATTACCTGTTTCTGAGTCACTGAAGACTCAGAACAAGATGATCTTGAATGCTTCTGGATCAATGCCCTAACAGATAAAGCGCAAAACGGAGCACAGACTGCCAAATCACAGTAGGGAACACACCTAAGTCCCATTAATATTAAAAGCATGCCTTAAGGGAAGAATATACCCTCAATAAATAATAATGAACTGCTTCTCCACTCTGGAGGCATACAGAACTTCCCTTCCCATAGCTGCGATACATAAATCAGACGAATACAATCATGTCAGTGGTTCCTTCTTATACAATGATCTTAAAATTATTTGTATCCCCAATACATTAATATTTAGCAAACACTTTATATGACTTAAAATAGAATGGGGCAAAAGGCCGGATACCGAAGATGCCTATGCACGGGTAGTTCCACGGAAGTCAAAAGAACTACTTCTGTGAGTAGTTAGACAACATGTAGAAAGCTGTGCTATTGGCATGTTAAGGTTTCACAGTTACAGTCAGTCAGGAAATGCAAAAGATTAAGGCTGGATATTCGGAAAAAACTTTTTCACTAGGAGGGTGGTGAAGAACTGGAATGGGTTGCCTAGATAAGTGGCAGAATATCCATCCTTAGAGGTTTTTAAGGTTGGTTTGACAAAGCCCTGGCTGAGGTGGGGTTGGGCTTTCTTTGAGCAGCAGGTTGGACTAGATGACCTCCTGAGGTCCCTTCCAACCCTCATCTTCTATGATTCTATGTGAAAAGTTAAGCAGATGTGTAATGTCTTGCAGGATTGAGGCCTGCAGCCTCAGGCTGCATCTGAAAGAGTGCAAAGAGGAGGCAACAATAATGGGTTGCTTATGTGTGTGTGTGGTTTTGTTTTGTTTTGATTGTTTTTACACAAGGCAGGGATTTAAACTGAACACTACTAGAAGGATAGTTAATCAATCTAACAGGTTACCTGAGGAGGTTTTGAAATCCCCATGAGTGGAAATTTTTAAGAACAGGTTAGACAAAAAACGTGGGGAGGTGGTCGAGGTATACTTTTTCCTGTCTCGGCACAGGAGGATGAACAAGACAACCTCTGTAAGTTCCTTTCAGCCCTACAGTTCTATGATATTATTACCTTGTGCACAAATATTCACCTTATTTCAGTTGCAGACTCTAATCACGTAAAGCAGAATCATCTGGCTCACTTTCGTTTAGCCATTCTCATTATCAATCCATGCCTGGAGGAAGCAGATTCAAATGCTGCATGTTTTGTTTTTTTGTTTGGATGGCATGAGCTAAATACTTCGCATGAAATAGCATTCAGAAATATTTCAGGTAAGCTAGTGATTTTCAGCATTTAAAATGGAGTTTGTCTACATATGAAATGGGTTTAAAGATGGAGCATGAACCTTCTGGATCTAGATCCAAACGCTATGACTCAGATCACTTTGCAGCTCAGGACCATGTTGGATGTCCACGAGTCATACTTAATCACAAAGCAGTTTTGCTGGTAAGAGTTTTAACACATCCCTTATCTGGTATGTATGCACTTAGTCAAGAGAAGTAGTGTTACTTTGAGAAGGGGAAGAGAAGGTAAGCAGTTATTGTATGGACTAAGTAGCGAGATGATGACTAAGACACACAGTCTTTCCAAGCACACGGCCCTGTTTATATAAATACCTGATCATAACAAGTTGGTCAGTGTTTATATGTATGACTACTCTTCCTCTGGGTAAGCTCAGAACTGCTCAGGTGTGTGAGAATGGCCCTATACTGCTAATAGGTAATGGAGTTCTTCTTTACCACCAGTTCTTCTCCCTTTGGAAATGGAGGATATGGGTTCTATTCTTTGCTATTGGAATGAAATTCCAAGTGGTCATGATAGCATGGTGTCAGACATGAAATTCCTAGATGGCTATGGGTTTGTTACAATACTTTCTCTTGGTTCAGCATGAAAGTGAAACAGAGGTTCAGAGCAATTTATCACAGCTTTGCTTTCTGATTATTATAAACAAAGGAAAAATATCAGAAACCAAGCAGCATTTGTTTTAGTTTTCTCCAAAAAAAAAAAGGCAACCACTTCCACCCAAATTTTGCTTCAGAAGGGAAATTTATAGGATTGTAAAGTTAATTGAATCAGAAAAGAGTAATTGTGCTTCCTGTGTGAAATGAAGTAAATTGGTACAATCATGGTTTAATTTTCTATGGTCCTGAGACTTGAAACTCCCACTCTAATCAATGGGATCTGAATTTCCAACAAATTCAGGGGCATTCAGATTTGTTTTTCCAGTTCAGCTCATTTTCTCCAGACAGACCTGAGTCAGGCTGTTTCAATCTGGATCCAGATATGAACTACCTAAAAGTTTGGGAGCTACATATCCAGCCTCCTGGGCAGAACCCTTCTCACAATCCTGCCCTGCAATCACACACAATGTATGTAGTCAGGTCCAGTTAGTGCACTGGTAATCATTCTAGTTAGCAAGAGCTGCAGGTGTCAAATCCTTTGAAAACCACGCCATCATTGGTTTATTAAATCAGTTGGTGATTGCTTCTTTGAACTGTTGCAGTTTTCTAAGGCACAGTAGTTTTTGACATTGGATGAATGTACCAATGAGATGCCTTTAAAATCAGTAACCAATGTAGAGCTAACCGTAGCTCTGTTCGTAAGTTTAAGTGCTCAGTCTGCACTGCTAAGCGTTTTCCTTTGGTTTCAAAATTATCCTCAGAGCATTTTGGACATGGCACATCTGTATTATGTAATATTGTCCAGGAGAATAGCAAACCAATGTCATCTGTTGGAAGTTGGTGTAGCTGAGATTAATTGAAAAGCAAATAAACCAAAATATCCCAAAAAGATTTCCCCCATTTTAATATATTAGGAAAGGGATTACTACTGACAGAAGCTTGAGAGAAGAAAAAATAAAGGACAATGGACAGGTAAATAGTTTGCAGCATTCTATCAATATGCACCATCAAACTTTTAATTTACAAAACTCTGCTGTAGAAATCATTCTAGCATCAAAGATAGCCACTTTGCTGCCAATTACTGTAGCTACTGCAGAGGGAATGTGAAGATATCATTGAAAGATTTCCCAAAATGAATACAGGAGATATTAAAGCTTTTTTTTCCCCACTCAGGATTTGGTAAGTGGAAACACACAAAGTGTAATATACTCCTTTTATTGACTTTCTCCTGACACACAAATGTACACCCTGTACTAGGATATAGTGTGTTTCAACTCACTTGAATTTACATTATTTATCACATAGAATAGCTAGTGAGAAAAATCAAAAAGGTCTAGGTTGTGACTTTAGGCATAGCGCTAAGCAATATTTTTTGTACCCTGCAATCCCCACAATCACTCTTGGGGGCATCGTGATTCAGACAAACACTTCTACTTTGTCATTGCTCCAACGCCTGCAGCAAATTAGGATACTAACCACACCAGCTAGGTTGTGCTGACCAATGAGTGGGGGAAGGGGTTTGGGTATGAAATCCACTCTTTCCTGACCCACCTACTCTGGGGAGGGATAAAGCAGGCACATGACTGCACTTATTACTGAACCTAAGTTCTAAAATAACAGAAGCAGGTAGTGGGGTTGGGGCTTACTCACTTGCACAGATACCCAGTACCAATCACAATCTGCCTCACAGGGGAGATCCTGCTTGTCTCTGGGAAAAAAGGAATAACCACCATAGTTAATTTTGTTTTTTAAATTCTTCTGCTTTTGAATACTCAAGACACAAGATAAACTTGATAGCAAAGGACTCTCTCGTTACTATTATATCTTAAATTAAAAATCAACAGTGGACATCATGAAAAATGAGCACATCTTAAAAACATTGCAGGTGCTGTAAGGTGGGCAGGGCTCTCATTATACCAGGCGCCTAGACAGCAGGGCCCAATACGGGGCACATGAGACCCTACCAGACAGACAGCCGTGTTTGGGGCTAAAGCATGCTGAGGAGTTAGTAAAGTACAGAAAGCACGTGTTCCCCATCACAGCGGTCTGTGCTTTCTCCATACGCTGCTGAGATGTTTTGTGCCACGAACAGGACTCAAGGTCATTTTATTTCTTTCCAGACCTTTCTGCCCTAACGGTTATAACAAGTGTTTGCCTCTGGTAGCAATCTAAAATGTCTGTTACCAGCAACGCTTCAACCTTGAAATGTCTGTTTAAAATGTTGCAGTTTCTCTAAGTAAACCCATTTCAATCAGATTTCATCCTCTCTGTTGTTCTTCCTCTAAACTGAAATGTGAAACATTTAAAACAATAAAAACCACCATACTGGAAACTGTGCTGTTTATTTTTCCTTACACTGCATGCAAGCGTACATCAGACCTTTAAGGAACCTAAATTCATTCTGACCTTCTCCATTGGTTATTTACTTTGGACCTTGAGGAAATGCTTAGCTTTAATGGCCCTTTTCCCTTTCAGAAATCTAATCTCCCAGAAAAATTCCACTGGACAGCAGGTTTTATAATGGAATTACTGTAGTTAATTCCTATCACAGCAGTTACTTAATGAAAGTCTGGAAGCAAGTCAACAGGTGCCACACTCTGCAAAGCTAGGGTAAACATGAATGCCCCAGTTCAAAAGGGGGTGTCATATCCCCATCAAGATAATTAATGGTCTCCAGAGACAGGCAATTCAAGGTTGCAATAATAATCTACAGGATCTCTCCCTTTGTTTCCCAATTAAAACCTTTCAGACTAATTAAAAACATGGTTGTGTCATGCAGTGTAGTGGTTTCAAACTAGTGCAATAAAATAATGGATCTCAGCCAGAGAAGATAAATGCTTTTAAAAATTAGGCATTTAAACACCATCATGTGTCAATGGTGATATATGAAGCTTTGCTGCACATGATGGTGGTGACTATCCTTTCTTAAAGGTAACTCTGCCCATCTTTCCTATCAGCAGATAGCCTCCTCTTTTATTAGTTCTCTTTAATGAAAAAAAGATTTCTCAAGTGCCATAACCAGCAGACAACTGCTTGGGCTCTGTGGAAGAAATGAACCTAAATAATATCAATTGTATGAAAAGGAGAAAAAGATTAATTAAAACTTTTCAGGGGTCTCTTATTCTTGCCTGATGTGCTTGTTATCAGCAAAATTCCTCTCTTTCTTCTGGTAGCTTTAACAATATAACAATTTTAGACTGTATGTAAAGTAATTATGTCAAATATACTGAAAATTATGGGCAGCAACTGGCATTCATTTCAGATTAATCTCTGCACATTCTGGCATTTCAGTTTTACCTTCAGAGATGGAGGTGACGTTTTCTGAGATGCTGGTCTATGTGATTTCCTTTTAGCTGGTGTTTCTTTCCCGATAATTGGGAGCTCTCAGGCACTCTGTCTCCCAATACTTCTCACTGAAGGTGACAACACAGCTGGGTCAGCTTCCATTACCAGCTCTGTGGACCCTCTCATTGCATCTCTAGCTGCAATCAGGACTCAACATGTGCAGAATGCTGCTGCCTGGCTTCTCTTGTGGACCATATTACCCACATACTCAGACAGCTTCACTGGCTCCCATTCTCACTGGCTATCAGTTCAAAATTGCCACCCTTATTTTTAAAGTCTTACATAGAGATGCTCCAAGCCTACATTGTAGACTTGGGGACACAGACATCCCTGGTGGAATTCCACTGATGTGCACACAGAAGCCAAGTTGCACTCAGGTTATATCTTGGATCACTTTGGCACCATGTCTCTACTTTTATCCCTTACCCCTCTAATTTCTAGCACTAGGCTGGCTCACTCTATTATTGGTATGAGAACCTTGGCCTCTGCACCTCCGACTATCTTTTACTATCTTCGAGTATTTCTTTGTCTCACTGCTTTTCTATCTATTTAAAAAAAACAACAACAACAATTTATTGTATCATTAAAATATACCCTGCATGGGACTGGCCCTAAGAACCTGAGAAGGTGCCTGCCACTTGACGACCATGATGATCCATCACAGTTGCGTTCCATTGGAACAATGCAGCTGCTGACCAGCATGCAGGAAGCTCAGGAGCCTGGCAGACATATTCTTCACAGCAGCTGGACCTAGACTATGGCATCACTCCAGCAAGAGCTAGGAACGGCCACAGGGCTTCCGCATGTTCAGAATTGAATGAAAAACACATCTCAGTGATTTGGCTTCCCCTAAATAAAGCCAGCATGCACACGCACGTGCACATGCACACTCCGCCACATCCCTTACTCTTTCTGCAAAGATATTGCGAAAGAGACTGTCGATGTTGTTTCTGTCTTCATATAATTGGGAGGCTGCTACAGAGAAAATATTATAGTAGCAGATGGACAGACTCATGGTTAATTTTATTCAGATTGTGCTTCATCAAAGCATGCTACATGTTGGGTGACTTTCTCTAGATTGCATTCAGCCTCCTCTCTACTTGTTTATCATTAGTTTCTAGCTTTCCTGGCAATACCCAGGCCCTCCTCTTATTCCCTCACTCACTCAATCCATTCAGATCTCTATCCTGAACCTACTGAAGTAATTAGCAAAATTCTATGGGTGCAGAATCAAGGTGTCACCCTCTGAGTTTTCCCTAGCTCCTTGATGCTTTATTGGCACCTATTCTTATGCTAAAACAACAAGAGTCTTATGCTCTTTGTTATTCCCCTGACTTCCTGCATTTTGCCATTCTAAGAGGATGCTTGTCAGAAATACAGTGCTTCCCTTCAACTTTAGTAAGAAAAGCTGACATCATTAAATCTGAACAATTATTGTATTTTCCTATGCAAATGTCTCAGATAACATACTGTAAGTACAGAAATTATCTAAATTAATTTACTTAGGCCAAATTGTCACTCTTCAAAGGTATACATATGCCACTAAATGAATTTGTTCCAGCTCCAGGAAATAAGATCTTGATAAAGAAATCCCACTAGAATTACCCAAATGATTCTTATTTTCTGAGATGTCACCAAGTTTATGAGTCATTTTAAGTTAAATTGGGGTCTTGTTACTTAGATCAATGATATAAATCAAGGTCAGTTGCATCAATTGAAATGCAATGGACACTAACATCTGTGCGAATTCCCTTGATCCCATTAAATATATTCTAGTATAATAGCTAGTTGCAGTTCTTCTAGAGCAAAAGGGGGAAGTGAAAACAGTGTGCTAGAGAGAAGGCAGGCAGCTTGACTCCTTGGAAAGGGTAGACTTGTTTTTTTAATGGTAGCCAAATTATTCTCTTGGAGGCATCAATAGAATTGATGCACATTTCTAAGGGTTGGATTTGACCTAGAGAGAGACGGAAACATTAACTATTAGTTTGTTAACCTGATCAATCCCTAACATGAAAAATCTGGGAGAAAGGATAACATTCTTGCAAAACTCATTCCATTGCCTTCAAGCTAGCTGCATCAAAATTAAAAGAAAATGGAGTTACTTCAATTATGTTAAATCTAAGTCTGTAGAACTTTTGGTCCATTGTGCCTACAAGCCCAAGCTGTATGTATTGAACTCACCAAAATTCTTGGGATTTTGGAGCCAGAGTTTTGGTTCAGCCCACGATAAAGAGGAAGGTGTCAGAGCTAAAGTTCAGATCTGGTTATGGAGTCTAATATCCCTGCCACCCAAAACTCAGAGCTGTTGGGATCTGCTGTTTTGTCTCATCTGTAATACAGACCATATAAAACTATCCTTCAACAAATTTTGTTTGAATTGATAGATTGGGTGGAAATCATCTGTGAATTTGTCCTGCAAGTTAAACCTTAGATATTCCCAAACAGTGAGTTGGTTTAGAGTTAGGATGACGAGTTAGGAAGTGTGAAAAATTGGGCTGGTGGTAGTGGATAATAGGCGCCTACACAAGACAAAGCCCCAAATATTGGGACTGTCCCTATAAAATTGGGATATCTGGTCACTCTATTTAGAATGTAGTTTGCAGCAGTTCCAATACAGCACTAAATACTGGTATGTGATCAGGTGATGGGTGAAAACAATGTTTCCTTTCCAAGATGTAGGAGAATTTGATTGTCATGTGAAGGTAAATTCCTAAATTTGTTATCTAAAGTTATAATGAAGACACGAACAGCGGGATGACTTGAAAGTTACTAGCAGAAATAAGCAAATAAGAAAAACTCTGTGCACAGTATTGCCAACTCTCACAATTTGTGTGTTTTTTCAAAGCCCCCTGCAGTGGACTCATTTGATTAAGTGGGAAAGTCAGCTTTTATTTAAAAAGTAAATTTCTAGTCCTCATAGCTGCAGAGAGAAGCTGGAAAAAGTTAACCCTAAAGGCTCAAACACCAGAGGGCAAAAAAAAAGCACTCCAATTTTGTTGTTCTTTTAATTGCATTATTTTGCAGCCCCAATTCATAGTTTTTTAATGGTTGGAGTTGACTATAGAGTGTGCATGAATTTTCCATCAATCTGTTATCACAAGACCAGCTAATTCCAGATGAAATTTTAATCAGGCTGTTTAAATGTGGGTGCCAACAGCCAGATCGTAGTGCTCTTGTGAAAGAGTGGAAAGCAGGAGCTTTACAATTCCTTGGAATGCCTGTAGTCTACTTGTCTGCTACTATCACCCTCCTCTGATAAACTCACAGTTCCCATGGCATTCAGACTCTCCCTCCTCTTTCTAAAAGTTAACTTCTGTTTCCAGAACTCACAATCTGTTCACACACAACTCATGAAAACAAAAATGGTCTATACTGGACAAATAAGTTGTTCGGTATAAATAGTTCTAACTCTAGTTATAAATTAGCTATTGCAAAGCATGGACCTAAAACAAAACCCGTTGAAATAAGTGGGAGTCGTTTCATTGACATCTATGGACTCTGGATCAGGCCCTAAAGTTAACTACCATGTAGTGTATCTGATGCGTAGCCTAATATCCAGGGTTTTAAATTTATGTTTAGCAAATACATTCCATAGTAAGTAAGGGAATTTTATCAACTAGCTGCCCATAGCCTGTGAAAACGTGAGCATTCAACTTCCAGAAAATAGAGAACTGAAATAAATTTCCTGAGAAAAATCAAATATCCTTATTAACTAGCTTTTCCAAAAGTTACTCTGGAGAATGCTTAACAGGGTTACTTTCAAGTACAACATTTCTGAAATAAATTAGGCTGAAACTCAGTAAAAGCCAGTCTTGCAGCAAAATTCTCCTCTCAGATAAACAGGATGGATATCGACAGAGATATTTTCTGCTGTCTATACACAAGGAATCTGCCCTGGAGATCTGAGAAGAACATTTGGCTTGAGTTCTGGTTTTTAAAAGTTTCTGGTTTTTAAACTGAAGTTAGAAAACTGCTTCCATTTTGAATACCACTCCCCAGTCTTAAATTTCCTTTTGTCTCCAGCCTTTCAGTCAGATGTCCTGCAGACTGGCTTGCCTATTCCAGTAAAAAGAGATGTCACTGCAGAAAAGGGCAAGCTGCTAGGGAAGCCAAAAATACAGCCTAGCAGGCAACATGGTCTTGCAGATACTAGGGCTTGGTGAGTCAAGTGAGCTGAGTCAGGTGAGCTGGGTTCTGTTCCCAGTCTGGCCACTAACCTGCTTTGTACCCTAACACCTCGTGTCTATTTCCCTAGGATTGTGGGCACTTTCTCTGTCCTTGGGATCTCACTGTCTAAATAGACAAGACTGACTCTTACTATGTGTTTCAGATAAAAAGGATGCCTGAGGAGCTCCAGAACTGGTTATGCGATTCAAGGACAGAGAAAGTGCCTACAACCCAAGGGACCCAGTGCTGAGTGGCATGGATACTTGACCAGGGGGGATGCAAAGTTGAATTGGGGGTAGGGGAAAGCAAGGACACTCTTTCCAGGCTCCATCCACAGACTGAACTCTACCCACTCAAACTAAAATGATATGCCACTCTCAACAGATTATGCAGATTTTCAGAATATGTTCTTCCCTTTTCTTTCGTATAAGCTTTGGTCATTGAAATAAATGACAATACTGACATTTAAATTACCATCATTGGGCAACTGTGTTAAAATCTTATTGAAATAACAAAGGCAGCTCACCCCATTGAGTTATTATTTCAGTCTCTCTGCAAACTCAGGCAGACTTTGCTGCATCGGTTACACTGGTCCACATTTTGAAAAAGTTGTATTTCAGCCATAAAAGGCAGAGACTTTGTATTTTAAAGGAAAGCTGAGATTCTATATCAAAAGATGGCTGTTCAGGAGAGATGGGGTTGCCATTTATCCCCATACTCCCATAATTTAAGCCTTGAAGCTAACTGATAATGAAACTAGAGGGTTAAGTGAGATGGTGAGTGGGTGCACAAACCTTTTACCTTTTGTCCAGTTCAAAATCCTGCCTTAGGTACTAACTTTGGTAACAATGATAATGTCTTCCATTTATATTGTGCCTTTCCTCCAAACATCTAAAACACTTTCTATGTTTCAGTTTACTAAGTTGCAAGCACTTGTTGAGATGGGTAAACTGAGGCACAGAGACATGGGTTGTCCAAAGCCTCTCAGAGAGAATCAATTGCAGAGCTAGAAATGGGAGTCAGGATGTCCAGATCCATTCTCTAATCATTATGAATGTGGTGGTCTTATTTTAGTCCCCATTTATGGTCAAAAGAGAGGGCTATATTAGGAAAGCTAAAAGAGCAGATTGACTGCATTCATACCAGACCTAACACACCTTCACTTACATGGTCATTCACGATTTTTTAAATTAGAATAATATAAATATAAATAATAAGATAATAAGATAAATTAATAAGCATTGAGAAAGCAGTTTGTTTTGAATAATACCCTTTTCTGGGATTCAAAAACCTTAACTTTTTTCTCCTCAAGATGTTAATTCAAAAGTGCAACTAAGTGCCAACTAACTTGTGAAACTTCTAGTAACCCCATGTTGACAGAAGAGAAATATTGCAAAATATGGCTCATTCCGTTTGATCTATGATTTATTGATGTACAGGATGAAATATTCATTAAAACAGACTGCTGCTTCTCATTGATTTGTGATGTTTTTAATTCATATTTTAACACATTAATAAAACTGACACTATTAATTTTTTTTTAAATAACATATATTTGAGATGTAAAACTGGCATGGGTTATGTTTTATATTAACATAGAAAGAGGAATTAGTTCAAGCAAAATATGATCTGCATGCACTTGGATTGATATTCTGTAGCCCCAAACAATTCCCTGGTTCCCATCACTGCTTTGAAACAAATTTACATTACAAATGCAGTCTTCACTTAGAAGCACTGGTAACACTGTGTACTGCCTTGGCATCTCATGCAAACGTGTTTGGGAGTCTTCATTTTGGATATAGAGTCATAGTGTCTGAGTTTTAAGGTCAAAAGAGACCATCAAATCTTCTAGTCTGATCTCCTTCACACCGTAGGCCACTAAACCCCACCCAGTTACTTCTGCATTGAGCCCAATAACCCGGATTAGACTAAAAGTATTACAGCACTCCAGAGACTAAACTTTCATGTGTCACAGATAGAATAGAAGGGACTGAGATACACCAATGCCCAAGGCCCCTGCAATGGAAAAAAGATTGATTTGGCATAACACATACAAAATGTAACGGAGGAGTAGGAAGGCTGATTTTTCTGGTGCAATTACCAATAGAACTGAAATAATTTTCCTGACTTGTGAATATTTGCGAGTTTGAAATCCCTCCCCCACTTCTTGAATCAGGCCAAAAAGTTAAAACCTCCAAAGTATTCACGAACCATCAAATTTTTTAGTTTCTTGTCAAAATGTTTCATTTCAATAATTTCAAAATGTGTGTCAATTTTTACTTTTTTGCTTTTTAAAACGTTTTCAGTATAATTATCTTAAATATCTAAACAAAAAATCATTTCAAACCAGAAAAAGCAGAATTCTTCATTTAAAAGAACGTCAAAACAACAAGCTTAATTTCTCAACTCTTTTGTGTCAGGAAATTTTTCAAACCTGACCCTGTTACATGAACAGTTAGGTTTTGACAAATCAACATTTATGATGAAAAATGATTTGTTGAAATACTCCATACTGGCTCTAATTACCTTGGTCATCGGTGCTGCTTTTTCTTCGAGCATTTGGGCTTGCTATCCACAAAGGCAGTTCTGCTGTGCCACCATATTCGCAGTGCCACCACAGGTGGAGCACTTGCACATTTTCAAGTCTGTCTTACGGACGGCAGACTAATGACTACAACTTGAAATCTAAAGAAGGGAATGGAACTGAATGTGTCTATTACAAATGAAAGGCCACATGGATGCTCTCTATTGGGCACTGAAAGATCTGTACCTTATGTCACAGCAACCAAAAGATTGTTTGGGTTTTTTTAAATGATACGTCCAAACTACAATTCAGGTTCTGTCTTTTAAAGCTGCCATCGTTGATTCCTTGCTAATACTGAATGAAATGTAGGAATTGTATTTCCTGCAGTTCTCGCATCGAATTGTTTGCTTGTGAGGACAACCACTGCAGAGCTCTCAGTCTGGGCCTGGCCAGTTAAATAAAGAAAAGTCTCTCTCCCACGTGTGTGCTCTCTCTCATACAACTACACACACATTGTGTGCCATTTAAAAATCCGCACGTTTTCTAATAATAATTCGGCAGCTGAACATTTTTTGGTATTGATTTATTTTATGATAAAGTAGCATTTCAGCTGACCTTTAAAATTGAACAATCCATGGTTCAGTTGTTCCTGAAGCCTTTGCCATTACATTAATTATGGAACAACTCTTTGGGTCTGTTTAGCAACTGACCTCATGCAGGAATTTCTGCAGTCATATTGTAGCTGCTTTTTTATTAACTGTCAACAATCATGGCTGCTGCAGTTCTAAAGCCACTGATACGGCAACCGAAGTTCAAAAAGTCAAATACAATTGGATGAAAGTAGAAGTGACAGCATAATATTAGAAGGGCAGGATTTTGCAGAACACTTGCCCAGTCTTGACATGCCCAAATTTTTCCTTGCTTTGCACTTTCCACTTTCCACACTGTAGATACTATTTCAAAGCTACCTTCTTTGCAGCCTGATTGTCACATGAGCTGCAAACATTAAATGAAATATATCATATATCTACAATCTCATTTTCTAAAATGGACCCTATATCAGTACAGTGCACACAATAATTCACACACACAGAATTTTCATGCCAACATGATTTGCACACAGAATCTGCATAGTTTCTATTCAACTTGCTTTCAGAAATCCTAAGCAAACTCCACTTGGCACCAGAAACGGTATCCACAAAACTGTAGTCCTGGTTGAGTCCCATTTAGAAATTCAGCCCCGTGTGCATATCTGAATGTGCCATAGGAGGGCCATCCAAGCTCCATGCTACCTACCCAGTAATGCCAATGCAAGGAGGTCTATTGGACAGAAACAATTAGAGGAATTTTAATTATATATTGTTTTCTTTTCATCTCCTTCTAAGTTCACAATTCTGTTATTCCTTCCCTTTTTAGCTCTGCCCCCGCAGCCACCAGACAAAGGTTGGCTGTGGAAAGAGACTCTCAGTTATTTTGGGAGTAAGGGATTTTCTATCACTGGCAATTTTAAAATCAAGACTAGATGTTTTTCTAAAATCTATGGCTTAGGAATTATTTTGGGGAAGTTCTATGGCTGGGATTATACAGGAGGTCAGAATAGATGATCACAATGGTCCCTTCTGGCCTTGGCATCTATGAATTATTTACTATTATCAACAATCAATGGCACTGGGTCATAAGCACAACAGTTCATCATTGAAACGTGAATCCTTTCTACTATGGTGGAACAGAGCAGTCAGCTGGATGATTCTGTCATCTGCTATCATTACCCTTCATGATCACATATTTTATGATAGTTAATGCTGTGGGTTTGGGGGTGGGGGTGGGGGAAATAGGATTAGAGCTGAAAGCAGCTGCGGAGCAACTATTGGTTAGTGCATTCATCACACTTGCTGCATAGCTGGATTTCTCCTCTCTACAAATATAATCAGTCAGTGCAGGTAAAGAGTTAGTTGCAAATAGAAACATTTTATGTAGACTGCTGTGTCTTGTTTTTATCAATGTTCTGGGGAGTGTAGTTAGGGTGAGATAAGTTATGTGTTGTTGGCTTAAGCATTAATGAATATGAGAAACTAAATTATTGAATTTTGCAATGCAAATTATTTTTTGAGCACAAATTCTTCATTTTTGAATGTTAAAGACTCATAAAAAATGTCAATGGTTTATGAATTAGGCCATTAGCATGCAATTTATGATTCAAACAGTACCAGAGCCCAGCAAACATGCAGCAAGTGCCTGAATAGAGAGTAGTGTTCCTCTCTCTACAGTTGCAAAATAGTTTGCCAGGAGGATGTAGTAGGAACACATGCTAGGGGCTCAATTACTGCCTCGGTAGTCACAGTTGCCCTGAGGAATGGATCCAGGAGGTCACCTCAGCAGGGTGCCTGGAGGTCTTTGTAGAACATGATACCATCAGAGGCACTGAGACAAGGATCAGGGCATCTATTTAAAAGGTACAGACGGAGGTCCAGATCCTCAAAAGGTTTTTGGGAGTTAGAGATATTTAAGCACCTAATTCCCAAATACCCCTGAGGATCTGGGCTAGACTAGCCTTCAGTGCACTTCTACTGACTCATGCTCTCTCATGGTAACAATGGTGCTGGCCTAATCTGCTCTAGCTGTGCCACTTTCTTGGTCGGTTACTAAATAATAGATGCCTCCTGCATGGTGCACAGAGTCCACTTTTCTACTGGGGGATAACTGTGTGTGCAATGCAGCGTTTTGTTCTGGGGGACTTATTAAAAAAAGTGCACACTGTTCTGTATTTATTTATGGTGGAGGAAGCAGGCCAAAGAAATGCTCCTTGCACTTGGAGCAGAAGGTGGTGAGGTGTGTAATGGCCCTTAGTTGCTGTGAAAGAGGCATTTCCTCTTGGGAGTCCCATCACACCTTTGCAGATGCAAGAGAATTGTACAGGTTCAAACAAGCAGCAGGTAAGCTTCCAAACTGTTGGGCGCTTGTACATATCAACCTGGTGCACCTTCTCAGGTTCCTCCTCCCCCATTACTCATGTTCATAAGTATGCCAGAAACTGCCTCCTTTTCTACTAGCATTTTGATACTGGTTTTTAAGTTTTATTGTATTTAAATATACTTCGCAGTTGTTCATATTCAAAGAAATTAACACACATTAGATAACTATTCCCAGTGTCTGTCTTGTGAGATAGGAAGGTTATTATTATCTTCCCCTCTCCGCCTTTTTCAGATGAGGAAACTGAGGCAGAGAGGTCAAGTGACTTGACCAGGATCTTGGAGAAAGCAAGTGTCAGAGCCGGGAAAAGAAGTCCAGAATTTCTAATTACCATGCCTGTTCTTCAGGACTAAATGACACCTCTGTCTGATTATGTTACTTGGGGCTTCTCTCACCCAATCTATGACTGGAATGATGCTCTTATGCAGAGACAGGTTATAAACTTAAGTATATCAAAGAAAATGAATCTTGCAATTACATTACAATTTAACCTTACATTTTCCTTTCAGCCCCTCTGTTCAAGTAGCTGAGATAATGCAGAATTAATAAGCTTCCCACACTGCACTAATGCTAGGCAGTGATGGATGCTCCATATGCATTGGCAAAAATAAAAATGTTACCCAATCAAAGAATTGCCAATTCATTGGGCTAGGCACCCATGATACCAAATTTTCTTAGCCTTGCTGTCTAAAGAAATCAATAGCAATTAAAAACAGTTAAAGAGTTTTGTTTTGGATATTTGAGGGCCAATTCCCTCTACCCTTAAGAATATCTGATCGAGGACTTTGACTCTACATATACCTGGAGCTTGTCTACATGGAAAAAGTAATCCTAGTATAAAGGTAGGGTGTGAATTTAGAGCGCAATACTGTAGTGATACCGGTATAACTCCCTGTGTGAATACTTATTCTGGTATAAATGTCTTTTTCTGGTTTAGTTTATATCACTTTGGAAATGGTTTAAAATAATCTGAGTAAAGCCACTCTTACTCCAGACTAAATGTGTCCACATGGGGGAGTCATAGCAGCATAACTATAGTGGTTTAACTATATCGGTATATTTATACCATAGTAACTGGAAAAATCTGCTGTGTAGACAAGCCCTTAAGCATTTTAGTTTCTTTACACATGTAAAATCACTCCTGGGCATAAGTGCTTACAGTTGAATGTGGGGAGGGAGGGGTGTCTAAGGAAGAGTTCACAATCTAATCTGGTATGACAAACATTTTGTTGGCATGAGTTTGGGAAGTTTGCCTTAATCACTAGTAGCAAAACAAAAGTGAATTATGCAGGTCATCCTCAACGAGTGCTGATAAAACTGCTGAAAAGCACCATTCCAGTGTGTACTCTATGTGGATCACTTATGTTATAGAAAAACTATTGGAGGAATATTTTAGAGAGTTTAAAAAAATATCTTGTGACTATTTCTTATAGCCCTCCATCTGTAAAGACATGTTCGTTAGTTGCCAGGAGTATAGCTGTACAAGCTTCAGAATGAGGCATAAAACACCGCTGACCGTGTACTCAAATAGCTTGCCAATACATGACAAGAAGAAACAATTTACCTTTCTGAAACTCTGAGCTCTTCAGAGGGATGGGGTTCATAGGGGAGCTGGGAATGTCCCTTTCCAATGGTGTAACACTAGTGTTTCTAGCCAAGTAGGCCCATATAATAACTAATTTTAAATATGTGACCTTTTTATGGATAGAAGAGTTGTCACTGGCACAGGATCAGGGTAACTTTCGGGAGAAAATTCCACATTTGAGAGAAGACGATGGCAACATTGACATGGCTGGTAGATTATTTTAAAAAATGGTGTCTCTTTGAAACTGCTCAGGGTTTTGGAATGTGTCCCTGGGCAGAAAGATTAGTCATAAGGATCCTCAAGCAGGTGGAGTGCCCAAAGAGGCATGATAAATATATACCATTATGCACTAAACAACCCCTTAAAAATAATACCTCATGTTTTGGTGTATATAGGGCTGTGGAGGGAAGGACACGGAGGCTTTGAATCTCAGCTTTGAAAATACAGTGCTGCTTGATTTGTGCCTGTGGCCTCAGTGATATTCCCATTCTCCTCTTACAAATCACTGGCATGGAGGCTGAAGTTTATTCCATTACTGAAGCTGACCTTTGGTATGATCTCTAGCGAGGCAGAAGCTATCAATCGCATGGACCTCAATAGGGAATGTGCGCTTCTTACAATGCAGCTGCATTCATCACAGAGCTAGTTGCAAAAAGGGCTAATCAGCTGTTGGCAGACTGGAGGAAGGGACAGAAGTCTTTGATTCAGAATTAGAGCCTATGAGGATTCTCTGCTGACAGCTCTGGTTAGTCCTTAGAACAGACAGAGAAGATGCAGCACCTAAGTAGCTTTACTGAACTTGCCATGAGCCACATGCCAGAATCTCTGTTTGCGCCCTCCAGGCTGCAAGAGCATATGACCCGCATTTTCCTTCCCTTTCCCCTTATTCAGTGACGCTATGTTGTGACCCTTCTTAAATGAGGGTGTTGCTGATGATGTGGGTGTTGCTTTTCAACCCTGAACTGCTTTATATTTAGTGTTTCGTGCAGTTCATTGTTATTACTATATGCACAAACCTGAGGCTAAGGGCTGCGGAATGGGAGTGTAAAAAGCTTTGACACACTGCAGTGCTGGTGAACAACTGATTTTGGTTACCTGGCCCCAGTCGCGTATCAGAGTTACAAAATGTGACACCCCTGTCCAAATCTACTCTTAAAATTTGGCATTTCAGGTCAGATTGGTTCCTAGAGGATGGAGGGTTATTCAGACCATATCTGAAGTATCCCTATCTTGCCGGTCTGCAAAATTAGGCTGGGAAGCTGAAGAGAACAGGATCTCTCATAAGGCTGATCTCCTCAATACTTCCTAGCAGACTAGCAAATCAGTGAGAAGAGACTCTCACCTGCTATTTGGATACACCTTGGAACCAAGGTGTGGAAAGGTAAGAGAACATACCCTAAATACTGGGAGCAAATAATAAAAAGATAAAAATAAATTTCATTTTACAGAAAAGTTTCTGTTAGGGTTTGGTTAAGTTCTCAGTGAAGGTTCAAGTAACTTATATAGTGTAAGACTCGTTTGAAGTAGACAGCCTCTTGGACTATGCTACAAATAACTGTGTTTAAACATGTTTGTGGCAGCCCAAATTCAAACACAGGTTGGGTTTTGTTTTTTGCATTAAAAATGTATTGTAACATCAGTGATATCTGATGAGAGACCACATTGTCAAAATCCAACAAACATTAATGCAACCAGTCATAAGGCACCAGTGCCAACCTCCCTAGAGCTGGGGACAGGTGGCTCCACCCACCAACAGGTGACTTGAGGCTTGTTTATACAGTGATATGGCGCATGGCAAGTTGGTGTGTGAACCTACAGCACACTAGCCTGTCATGGACTAACTGGCTGTGTGGACCCTGCTGCCACACTATACATTCCATAGTGCACTGTGACTTACTGAACTGCCAATCACTCAAACCATACTCACCTGCAACCCAGCTAATGGGGACAGGGAAACCCATTATAACGTTATCATAGAACCATACTTGAAAGTAAGGTATCTACCAGTGTCCTAAAACTTAACAACCAGATTTAAATCATGATTCTCTAATAACCTTTTTACCCTATCCACCAAAGCAATAAAATGTCTTCTAGCTATAACCATTTTTAGACATGGTTGACTAGATCCCCTGCTGATGTAAATTGACCATAAAACTCCTTTGACTTCAGTGGAGCTGGGTTGATTTACACCACCAGCTGAAGATCTGGCCCAGTTATTTTTGCTTTGTAGCTCTGTACCTTGATTTCACGACAACACACACACACACACACACACGTTGCTTTTAATATCAATATTAACAGATAGGTATGATGTACACAAATCAATTTCTGTTTGTTCTACTATCTTCACTCATCTAACCGATAAAGAATTGATATGTGTAATCTCATAGCGTCTATACACCATCTTCTTCTAGCTTACAGCAGAAGTTAGTAGCGAAGATCAAAAGCAAACTATACTGGAAGCTTGTGTTTCATTTACTTGCACTTCTGGAGAAGTGGTTAACTAGAATATTTGCATTTCCAAGTAGATCAGCTTTTAACTTCAGGAGAGCTTTTATGTGAGAGCTTTTATTTGAGAAAGAGACCCTTAATTTTTATATATATTGTATATAAAATATATCTCCATCCCAGTCAAAGCCTATGAACTTAACTGCAACCTAGAGAAAACTAGGTAATTAGTAAGTCATTTCTTACAAGATTCATGAATGAAAACATTATTTAAAATGATCAATCACTACATAAAATATAAAAAACCCAAAACAAAATAAGAAAAAAACCCCCATCCCCAGCCCGATATATCTGTAAGGTCCTTTAGAAATAGCAAATGAAATGAATGATGATTAAAAATCTCATTTCATAGAGAAAATGTTTCACTTAACAACAATTCTTTATAAAAGAAGACCATTCATGAATTTTTCAGTTATTTTGTGAATCACGCTGAAGGCTGACAATGCAGGTTAACATTTTGGCTGACATATAAACCCCAAGTTAGTCCCATCCGACAGTTAACAATGGGAGTTGTGGGAAAGCTTCTCCCACTGATCTGTCAGAAACCATATTCTTTACCTGATGGAAGCATTGCTGCACTAAGGTTCCCACATATTGTGAGCTGTTGAGACACTAGAAGGCTAATCTGTCACATAGAGATAATTTGGGGGTTACACAGTAGGATGTGACTACCTATTAAACAGAACAGTATGAAGCAAGGATAGCAAAGATCAGCCACTGGTAAATGAAATGCAGGTTTATGGCTCATCCTTCAAACAAGAAATACTTAGTTTGAAATGAATTTATATTGGAGCTGCTCTAACTGCTTCTGTTGTTAAAAAGAGAACTTGGTTGGTGGTTTTGCTGTTGGGAGTTTAAATAGGCAGATAGTAAGCTGCGTATCACGAGTGTTTTCTACTCGAAACAGTAAGTGCCTTCAAGAACAGAGGGCTAGAGAGCTACCTCCCACTTGGTGGCACCACTCCATCATTTACTGTCGGCATGAAGTCATGGCTTGTCCTATTTCTGGAGATAAAGGATCTCAGAGGTTATTGTTGCGTGTGATACGTGGTGCATTCTCAGTCAGAGAAGCAATAATCCACTGTGAATGCCCCCTTCCCAAGGGGAGTTTGCTCCTGTCAGCTACAGTACATACATTTTCATGGCTAGCAAGGGGCTCCACAGTCAGAATACTCTCTGCAAACACTAAAGGTTAGACTATGTCCGATGCTATGCAGGAGGCATGAGTAAGGAAATAGGCAAAAAAAAGATTGCCTCCCTCCGCACTTCTAGCCTGGCATAGAGATCATCCAAATCTTTGTGCTTTGAGACCAGATTATCTGTGCCCTGCACCTTGCACAATCATACCAGGGCAAAGTCAATGAATCCAAATCACTACCATTCTGGTTTAGTAGCATTTTACACCTACTTTGCCCTGGTGTAAATGACGTTGTAAGGTGTAGGGCAATGGAGAAATAGGTCTAGAGAATGCATAGACTGTGCAAGGCTAATGCCGACAAAGCTATCCCATCCAAAGGGGCAGGACAGTTGGATATGCATGGGATAGAAAGCTTTCTGTTCCCTGGAAAAAGGTTCCACAGAACTCAAACTGGCATGGAGCACCTTCCCCTCCAGCCAGAAGAATGTTTCTATCCCTAACACTACAGCTGACTTTTCATTCAAATTCACCAGAACTAGTCTAACCGAATCAATTGGTCAGGATTTCACCTACTCAGCCATCATTTTGCAAAGTTTTTATTAGCAATTCCAATACTTGCAATCCTCCCACTTTTTGAGTAGTGGGAATCCAAGTGTTTGTTGTCTAAGCATTGCCCCATTGGATGATCAATAGTGCAGCAAGGATGAGGGACACAAACATTAGGGACTCTGGAGGATGAGCAACAGCACTCTGGAGAGGGTGGAAAACAGATTCACACAGCTTGAAAAATTAGCTAGTTTCTTTTTTTAAAAGAGTTTTTTTCATTGATGCATGTCAGCTTTATGCTCTGTTCTCTTCTGCATCCATCCTCATTTTGTGTATCACAACTTTAGTTCACAGACATAGACAAGGAACTTCTACAGTGGTATCCTCTAATACTTAAAATGTTTAAACAGACAAAACCCAAATCCACTGAACAGACTGGTTCCTTGCACTCAAAGGAAATTTTGTTGCTGCGGGAACCATTTTTCGGAGATGATAAAATAAACCTTCATGGCTGCTGAAGACTGATTATTGAGCAGCTGAGAAAGACACAGAGCAAGCTGAACAGCAAGTTGTTTAAGCAAAGTTGCTGACCTTATACAGTGGTTTCAGAGCTGCTGCTGAATTTAGCCGCAACAATAGCATCATACAGGAGTTAAATGAGTACGGCTTGGTGTTATGCCAACAAAATAATCAAGAAGCTGGATCCATCCTGGTTATTGAATTGGGCTACCAAATGAAAGAAAGGAATTGATGCAATAATGGAAGGCAGACATCCCCCCCGGGCTACCTAGTAAGCAGTGGCTGACAGATGTGGATTACTGAAAAAGTAAAGAGCTTGCCACTTGTATGTAATAAAACCACAGGGACTTTCCTCAATACCCTTTTTGTTTTAAAGGAAGCAAAGGCATATATTGTCAAAACCATAAAGCTTGCCACAGTGAACTGCTGTACTGCTGCTGAGGCTATATAAAGACATCCCATGCTTATGGTTTTGAAAGGAATGACAACTACTACAAGTTGAAATGTTTCCGTGATGTACTGCATGGAGTAAGGAAGGATTACGTGGGGAACATCATCTATTTGTGCCTTGACAAAAACACCTGGATAACCAATTTGAATTGGTCAGTTAGACTTACAGTCTGGAAGATTTTTTTTAAAAGCAAGTTCTAGGAGAATAATATTTTATTTTCATAAAAAAACAAGAGGTAGGAAAAATGTCGACATGATTGCCTTCCACCCAGGCGCTGGGGTGATGCAGTTTATCACTGGGGGATGTGAGCTCTCACCTGAACCAGTTTGCCCAACACTATGGCACAAATTCAGGTACTGCTGTAGATATTATGCCTGCTGGCAGGATGTATATTCCCTGTCTGTCCCACTTTTCGATTTTTTACATCAGCTATATCATGGTTAATGAATGCATTGTGGGTCTCCAGAGCTATTTCTTGCTTTGTTGACATTATGGTGCTTGTTAAAATACATTCTATATTGGTTTAAGAACTGTGGTTTTCCTGTCTCATTTTAATCTCTCACTTCAGTTTTCCATTGCTAAGATATTCATCATGTCATAAAAGTTAGGAGATACTGATGGGTACCAAACATTAGCATATCAAATTGTGAATCTTTGTTTTTAGTATACACAGACAGACCACATCTATGGTAGCGATACATATGTGATAAACTGAAAAGACATGTGAAACTATATGATCCTGCACTCTGCCCACCAACCCATCTCCACTAGAAACTAAGATGCTTCTGAGAATCTTCATTTAAAAACAAAAGCAAAAAAACCCCAAAACCCACAAACCAAAACAACCGCATGTAACCTGACAGATTTCTTTTCCCCCATCTTCCTAAAAGCAGAATCTTCTCCTCAGTGTCAATATTCAGTCTTGAATCAATGACATCAGGTCTGATATTCATGATCATTGATCTTACAAACAGTAGCTTTAATCCCAGTTGGAGGATGGCAGCTTCCAAGCTGTATGATGTAAATCACTGATTCTAGTCCTGAAATATCACAAGATATCAGACCCTAAAATTTGACTGAAGAGAGCTGAATGTTGACAGTGCTGGCCTTAGACTAGTGTAATTTTGAGGGTAATTTAAATTGCAACATTATGATGTGTAGAACAACTTTATGAGAGGTTTACATGATCTGTTACATGTTGTGAATTACAAACATTTATAATTGGGGTGGCTACACAGTCTAGTGGAAGGATATGCAGAGTAGTACCAGTATATTATTTAAAAACTCTAGATATTGGTGAAGTCTTTCCCTCCCGCCCCCCGTTGTCATTGAACAGCTACATAACTAGCATGTGGTAAGATCATTCCAACTCATGAAGGTAAATTCCACATCTTTATTATGTATTCCCTTTGAGATAAAAAAAACACATAGCCAGACAGAGTTGGAAGAACACACATATAATTAGTGGCATTTTATCTAAAGCTGTAGCAGCTATTTCTAAGAATAAATTCCCAGAGAAAGAGCAACTCAACTGGAAAATGTCAACACTAACAAACTTTTAAAGAAAGTAAGTATAACATCCATTATAATAAGCAAAGTCTCTTGTTTCCTCTAGTCATCACATGATAAACCTCAACCCACACATCAATTTGTTAGAAGGCAAGTCAGAACAATAACAAAGACAAACAGCCATTAGTGGACAGGATTGTTTAAAACACAATCTCACAAATGATATATTGTTGTTTGTCATCAAGACACTGTCAATACACTAGAGTCTTTTCCAAAAGCACCTATAATCAATTCCTTCTAATTTACAAACTTGGTAGGATCACAAGAGTGATAGCAATTTCATATTTCACACACCCACAGAGGTTATGACAATTGATTCAGTTCTGCAAAATACTGTAATGACTTTGAATGCTCTTGAAACATTTTGCATTTGTTTTCGGATGATGTAAATTCAAACTCTGCCACATGGGGACAATTTCTAAAAGTTGTACATGGAGAGTATGGACCTGCTTTTCAGAGACACAGCTCTTTTCTTGTTATAAACCTTCTAGAAGGCATACTGATCTCGGAACTAAAACTCTTCCATTTTTGACTTCCATTTTTGTTTGTATCTTCATGGGATCCCAACACATTCCTGAGTATCTAAAGCAAGAAAGACATGAAACTAAGAAAGGGCAGCACTTAAAAACCCTCTAGGATGATTTTTTTTTAAATCAGTTATTTTTTATGAGTATTAAAAGAATGAGACCCTCATGCCTTTAAGGTAACCGCAGTTAGAACTGTGAATAGTTCGGCTTGCTTCCATATTCATCAGAATCCTTGGCAGTAAAGCAGAAAGAAATATGAATGATTTGGATTCCATTTCATTTTGCTCTAAATGTAAGTAATGTCACACAGCAGCAGCCACACAACTGCAACCTATAGAGCAATGTGTTACAATCTCACTTGGAAGTTCATCAAATGAGTGTGGTTTTTGATTTTCAGTGGCCTGGGTGAAGTATACTTGGTGACCTCAGTCCTAGCTCTCAATAGGGTCATGTCCACAAAACAAAAAGATCACTACCACAACTGACACCCTGGCAGCAGTCTCAGAAGGAGAGACCAAAAACTGATTGGGCTATTGTGACTCAACTACCCCACCAGCATTCAATTGGGTCCCTCCAGTTCAGGACTGGGGCAGACTAGGAGGGTAGCACAAGAGAAACTTGTGATGCCTCTGGCACCTATTACATAACTGGCTTTTACATAAATAGAAGACTTTTGTCACCAGGACTGTCCTAACTTGAGGGAGAGCATTGTGGAGCTCAAAAGCTGGTCTCTCACCAGCAGAAGTTGGTCCAATAACATAAATTACCTCACCCACTTTGTCTCTCTCAAAGAGCCAAAGAAATACTTTGGGTGACACATCACTGGAATGATATAATTGGTTATACTTAGTACTCAATCTCCAGTGTCTCTTCAGTGCACTAAGCTGTATTTTAGAAACTGTTCCTCTGGAAGTCTTTTCATTTGAATCACACAGAGAAGGATTAGTAGATCCTTCCCAACACGGGCTAATTGAACACCTGGGGTGCCAAACAGGAAAAGACCTCATAGGGGCCTATCACCACCTAATAGAACATAATATCCTTTTCTAAGCCCAGGTTTGCGTACTAGTTTAAAGAATATGTTGTATCTATTCCTTTGGAGACAGACACAATTACTTTTAATTGTGATGCTCAACATGAAAAGGTTTGAGTACACATTAGAGTATTCCTGCTACATTTGCACTATCCTACCTTTTTTCTTTTTTATGATGATGATGTTGCTGTAAGTAACTCATACTAATGGAACATACTGTTCTCTTGTAATAGCAGATCATGGCTTATACATGTGTTAATCAAGCAATAATTGGTAATGATCATTCTCTAGCAAAAGAATTTGCAGACAGGCAAACTAATTTCAAGTAAGCCAACAGGCACATTTCTGACTAAGTGCTAGAAATATGGATCTCTATTGATATGGTCACCCTAATGTATGATCAATATTTTTCTGGTACCATGATGTAGACAGCTTCGTATATAGCTGGCATATGTGGACTATTTTATCCTGCCCATCAAGATCTATAAGAGCCAGATCCTCAGCCAGTGTAAACCAGTGCTGGCCCACTGAAGTCAATGTAACCATGCCAATTTATCTTAGCTGATGATCTGACCCATGGTTTCCAAGGAAACCTCGTATTTATCATTCACACTGGGGTTTCTAATAGTCCTAGAAGTTTCACTTTGTAAGACCAAATCATTTAAGATATCTGTGCCTCAGTTCTCCAGCTATGTGGAAGGTATTTAGGTAGCAGAAGCCTAAAATACTGTAAAAATGGGAATAATACTTTCTCCTGCCCTTTGTCTGTCTTGCCTATTTGGATTACAAGATCTCTGGCATAAGGACAGTTATTCTACTACATGTTTGTATAACACCTACACAATAGAACTCTGAGCTCAGTGAGGGCCTCTTTACACTATTGTAATACAAATAATTAAAAACTTATTATTATAAAAGGGAAGATAATAGTCTGAACTTGCAGATCACAGGGTGAAATCCTGGCCCCGCTGAACTCAAACGGAGTCCTGTCATTGATGTCAGTGGATCCAGGATTTCACCCATGGTATTTTGGTGTTTTAAAGCTTGACTAGTTAAAGAGATGGTAGAGTGAGAAGTTTGTTTTTCCTGTCAGTCCAAAGGGATCAGTGACATGGAAGAAACTGGCCTAATAGACAAGTGGTAATTGTGAGACACCACACTTGAATGGTTTTATGATTTATATTCTGTTCCTTATCTGTGACCATATCCATTCTCTGAAGATGAAACGGGAAACAGAGTAGGTGCATATATATTTATTTTCATTATGTTCTGGCTTTCAAGACAATGTCAAAGCCCTTTGAGGTCAGTGACGGAGGATCAGACTCTTAAACACTACTGCCAAAGCTTCGGCAAGTGTGTACAAAACCAAAGTAATAGGACTCCAATCCTGCAAGTGATTCTGAACCGACACAGGGATCTGCCTACCTGGTTTTCAATGTGGTACCGAAGCCTAAAATAGCAAACTGAGATTACCTAAGATTTCCTTCTTTTCCCTCCCCAAGACACTCATGCCACGCACAGGGTTGCTTCAGATCAGTTTAAAAATCTTCCTATTTGGAAATCTCTTAGAAATACTTTGATATATGAACGATATAAGATATCTCTTGACGATTATGATATACTGAGAGAGTTCCAAGTCTAGTTTTAGTTCCAAAGATATTGCAGTGGCTGGAAAGTGGTAAATGATTTTTGATTAGCCAAAGACAAAAATCAAATTTGTGCCTCAATCGCCATCAATCTTAGTAAAACCTCTGATACAACAATATTGTTTTATTGGCTAGACTAACGAACACTAGTATTAGTTCCTTTGTCCTCAGTTGGTTTAAAAAATTATTCACATCCTATTCTCATTTTTATGGTCTGATTTCTGCAACCAGATTTATTGCAGAAAGAATTCCACTAAGGTTTCCCTTCTTTTTCTTCCTTAACTAACATTCTTTTACCTAAAATGCAAATAGGGTGACTAGATAGCAAGTGTGAAAAATCAGGACACAGGGGAGGTAGGGGGGGTTATAGGCGTCCATATAAGTCAAAGCCCCAAATACTGGGACTGTCCCTATAAAATCAGGACATCTGGTCACCCTAAACACAAATGAGAAAACTGTTGGAAGTCTGTTACAATGGCACCTTCAGTCTGCTGCAGTTTTTCAGACTGTCTCTTCTGTAAGTTATAAAAAAATAATTCTGGCTGGAAGTTGGTAGAAAAGGTGCTAGTGAATTGAGAAAGTTTCTCCCTCCTCACCCCCTCAAATAATCATTATCAACTATCATTCTGTTCATTTCAGGTCCTGGAAATACCGACGATCACGTGTAGCAACATTTGGGCCTGGAATTTTCAGTGACCGATCAGATTCTCACTTTTGCAATTATTCCTTTGCCACAAAAGAAGGCCCTGGTCCTTCAAGAGATTCTGCAGAGTAAAAGGTCCACTCTAGTGGTCTTGATCACAGGGTGCTGTATTGGCTGATCATTGGCACCATCAAAGTCTGGAACCACAGAAATCAGCCGAATTATTCCAAATTAAAACAAAACAAAAAAACCGAAAACCGGAAAATCTCTCAAATAAATAAGAACAATGCAAAGTTATGTACAAAATGAAGCCCTTTTCTGAAATGCATTGGTCATAGTATAACCCCTGCATGTGTGTAGGTCTTCCCCTTTTCCTGTTGTCCCAATTTCCAACATATTACAGGACCAGGACCCAATTTATTATAGGCCAAATCCTGCTCACTTTACCCATGCAAGACTCCCATTGGCCCTATGTGTTTATGTCTGCCTATAGTATTTCACAAAATAATTAAAATGTGGTTTCACCAGGAAAAGCAGAGCACGGAGAATAATACACAGCATATAATTTATATGAGGAATTTCACCTCTTCTGCTGGTAATAAATAGCTCATGGACAGACCATTATTTTCTCACATTAATTTTGTATTCAGAATTATTTGCAGAACAATTTCTGCTATAACTTTTGGCCTGTAACTCATTTACAAGCAGCTTGATGCAAGTATTTAAATCTGAGTTACAGGGTTTCAGAGAGTTCATGTGGTATGTTTCTGCTTCCTGATTGGATAAATATAACTGCTAGACTTAGGTATCTGGTGCAAATACCAGTGAGTATGACTTACTTTAATGGGGCTCTGTGCTGGCACAGGGGTGCACGCCGGTGGATCAGATCATGCAATGCAAGCCTAAAATATACACTAATAAAATTATTATTATTTATTTTAAGACTATTTTTTCCCTGCTTTTAGCAGAGGACATTTGGAGTCTATTTTCTTGCACATAAAAAGCAAAGCAGTAAAAGCAAGGAGATGTCTGGGCACTCTGTTGTTCCATTTATTTTTATGCTATATATAAAGGTATCTCCCACACCATAGGTTCAGTATAACAATTCCAGCTTTTATCTGTTGCTTAAAATAATTACCTTAAAAAATACTTGGAAGCATTAGATTTGCTTCCAGTGGAGATTCTGATGACCATTTCTTAATACCTGCTCATTTCATTATCTCTCCCCACAGCATGCTTCAAGTGTCCAAAACTAATGTTCTTTAACAATCTATTATGGACGAACTTACACATGTATTCAATTACTCACAGTGGGTACGAACATGCTTCCCTACTTTGCACACATAGCAAGATGCAATTTCTTCTCTCAAGAAGCACACCAGGGGTCTTCACACTACAGTGAATTAGGAATTGTAAGAGTTTTGCCATAAAGACATCTCCCTCTTCCTCAGAGAAATGGGACAGGTTATTTGTTGCTTTATTTGATATTCTCATATTGCAACTGTAAAGGTATTTGACTATCTCTGGAAGGATTGGTTTGAACTCACAGAGTATGAAGGGCCTGAGATTAATCTGATTTATACTAATGTAAATCCAGAGTAACTGACTGAAAATCAGACATTCTGGGCACTGCCAGGCACATAGCAACTGAAATCAATGGGGTGGGGTTACTCCGCAGGTGCCGTTTGTTCCCAGTTGACCCTCTAAGTTTGTAATGTAAAGCTAGCTTCCTTGTGAAACCTGGGGCTTCTTACCACTGGAGCTAATAGCAGCCTATAGCAGGAAATCATACTGAATTGTATGTACGTAGTAGTGGCAGCAGACATACTGGCTGAGGGGGATTAGTGGGAAGAGACTACACAGAAAGGTATTGATCATAGTTCTGTGGGAGTCTCTGTGCGTGAAGACAGTACCTCATGTAATGTCTGTCTGAGGTCTCTCTATAGGGCCGGTCTGTGGTATCCAAGACCCTGATCCTACATTTGCATCCTACGGACTTCAGAGGGACTCCACATGGGTGCAAGTAGGGCATCCAGATAGATCACAATGCAGAGTAGGTCGTAAGTGCTGAAACAATTGAATGAGACTACAGAACAGGATAGAAGAGTCTGTGTTTCTCTCTCCAGGTTTAACACTCTCTGGTGGGACTTTATAATTCTACCGGTGTTTTGATCTGAGCCATATTATTGGCATCAGACAATTCAATTGCCCAGTTTCAGAGCCAAGAGAAAGATGAGTAGAGAAATTGAAGAGTAGAATACAACAAAACCTTGTGGCTGTTTTCACATTGTTATTTTCGTAATGAATGGTCACTTACAGCCTGACAACAACTGTTGCTGCCTTTGAAGTAATTCATATACCATTCTTTTCCAGCAGTTAAAGTAATTGTTAACTACTTCTAATCAACCATTTTTTTTCCTCGGGTTGTTTAATTATTGCAGGATAAGTGGTACTAGTGAGGGATGGGAAAAAATAATTAGTATTTCCATCTCTCTCTATGAAAGAAAATATTATTAATTAATATCCACAGAAGGAAGCAGAAGGGGTTTTAAAAAATCTTCAATAGAGATATCTACAAGGGTCACATTTGCTCAGAGTGCCTCTTTGACAGGTACCCATTTATTATTTTAACAAGCCTAGATTGTCTGCATCTTCAATCACAGGAGGTCAATCCTTCATTTCTGTCAAACCTTTGATAACTAAAGTGTCTGTATTAATAACTAAAAGCTGAAAGAACAAGCTAAGATAGCTACAGTAGGGGGTCACATTGCTTGAAATTGCCAAGTAGCAGCCAGTTCGTTTTGCATGAAGCCAAGAGTTAATCATTATATACAGTTGAAGTAATTATTTTTAGACGTGCTTTGGCACAACTCTGCTACCTACTGGAACTTTACCTCCAAACAAACCCTCTTCTAGAATAGCAGTTCACTTCTAGAAAGTAAGGAGGATGTACATGCATGGGGCGAAGGAGAGGGATTCTTCAATGCCTGACTTTAATGTTTGACGCTAGTGAGAATGAGATGACCCCAACAATCAGCAAGCCTGAATAATGTATTGACCTGGGCAGGGCATCCCAAATGAGGGCTCATCTTTGCAACCACAGGCACTTGTTAGTCCACGCTTATTTTGTCTAGGGCACTGTTTAACTGACGTGTGTCCCAGAGAGGTCTCATTGTTGGAATCATCCCTCAAAATGAAGAAAGGACTGAAGAACATTTAGATTTTGCCGAGTATTTTCCCCACTTTTAATTACAGGACTTATGTGAGCGTCCTACCTCAAAATTGCACCTGACTAATAGCTGAGAAAGGAAAGATCCTGATGCATAGGAGGAAGCAGTGTGCACTTGGACTCAGGAGAGACTTGGGTTTTATTCCTGGTTCTGCCCCCGACTGCTGGATGGCCTTGGGTAAGTCATTTCTGTTCTGTGTCTCTGTTTCCTCAGGGTGGTAAAGTATCTGTGGATGAAAACCACTATCTAACAGCTAGGAATCATTTTCCTAATGATTTTCCAGATGCAAAGTGACATTTTTATCTTTTGGTGTGGAAAGCAAAAGACAACTCTGCCACACCAATGTCACTTATTGCTATTCTTTACAACAGTAGCACCCAAAATGTGCTAAGCACTGTACAGATGTATAAGATGACAGTCCCTGTCCTGAAGAATTTACAGCATAGAAGGACAAAGACAAATCAAAGGGTTCTTCACCTAACTTACTGACCCTACTAAAGTGTGGTGAGAATGGATCATTGGTGAGCTTTTCAAAGGGGCTGAGCACTCTCAGATCCCACTGACTTCATTGTAGGTTGTCAGCACCTCTGAATATCAGGCCACTCTTTCTTAAGTAATGTCTGGTAATTTTGGTGCGGACAGAAAGATCCTACTTGCTATTATTATACACATAGGCTTCCTACTTAACCCTGAGATGAAGAGGAAGAAGATTCTCTGTATTCACATCTGAAAGAGAGAGCTGCTGCGATACAAACAGAAGCACCTCGCTGTCTGTGCCACTAAAACTTTCCCTTTCAACTTGCACTGAGCAAACTCCACCAGGTTTCTCCACATTCTGGTGTCGTTTAGAGAAGCATCCTGAGATTTGCATCATCACCCAAACTTCACAAAACGAATATGGGAATTTCTTGTCAATCTCCTCAGAAAGATTCCTGTCAACACACCTGGCTCCGGTCCTGGAAATGCAAAGGGCACATGCACACAATTTAAGAAGTTATCCTGATATTCAGATCCTTGAGAGAGTTTCAGTTCTAGAAGTGGATAGAGCTTCATTGGTGGGGGTGGGGGATGATTGCATTCAAATTGGACTACCCCAGCTCGGAACTCAGCACCAGCTGTGCTGCAGGAAAGAGGGACCCAGTGGAAAGAGAACACTCTTGCTAGCATACAACTAAGAAGCAGTTTGTCCTTCTCATGTCCCTCACATTACCTCTTCCTCTTATTTCCATATTTTTGTTTTCTCCTTCACTTCACCCCATGGCAGCAAATAATGCTGAATACTGATGTAGCTCTAACTCGTTCATTTACAGATCATTTTTCCACACACAAGTGCTCAATTTTTCCAAGTACAAATCAAGTCAAATTAGCTTAATTACTCATGAATTTCTGAGTTGTTCTGAGGTGTATCGGTGAGCTGGGCTTTTGTTATCTCTAGCCCCCTTACTAGATGGAGTAAGATCTACACAGTCTTTCAATGCTTTGCTCTCTCAGCGTTAGTGGAGAGGAATCCTTGTCAGACGTAATTCTGTTTGCCTGAACAAGGAGTTTCAGGGTGACATTATTTTAAGGCCAGCAGATGAATAATAATCGTTCTGGGTGATTGCTTTGGGAGAAATATAATAAAAGAAAATTCAGTTACTTTTTCACCCAATTTACTGTTTCGTGGAATATCATAACAGAATTTAGACATATTAGCTGTGAACACAGACTCCGGCTTCTCTTTTAAGTAAATTGGTAGCACAGTATTAGAAAAATTCACAAAGCAAAATGGAAATGCTAACGGTGCAGCAGTGCCTACATTTTATGCAAGCCAGATTATGACTAGATACATAAAAAAGTGGGAAATCTGCAGCTGAGAAAAGTTTAGTGCATAATTATTTTCCCTCTTTCACCAAATGGCTCCTGGGTTGGAAGGATTTATTTAAAACAGAAAGTGAATAATAAAAAATGCTGACTGCTGCTAATGTGTGCAGAACCAAACAGAATTAACATTGCCAAATGAGAAGAGAGAAGTTAGACTGCATGGGCCTTGGAAATGAGTGCTTTCTAAACAATATAGCATCCTGTTTAAATATAGCAACTGTTACCTACTAGGAAAAGCAAAGTGTCATTTCAGATTCAGCAGACTGGCTCATCCCTCCTCACATCTGAGAGCTGGCAAAGTGGCACTTAAACTACAGAATTTTACAGCCCATTTTTCTGTGCCAGATTTTGCCAGAGGAGATTGCTTTGGAAAGCAAGCACGATATTTGACATACTAAACTGTCAGGCATTCAAATTGCTCCTTTTTTCCAAATGGAGGAGAAAAGCTAACACTAACTAACTGCTCACTGTAAGTTCCACAGGCCTGGAATAGGACATAATTTAAACCTCACCAAAACATTTAAGCACATACTTAACTTCAAGCCCATCCTTATTCAGCAAAGAATTTAAGCATGTGTTTACATCGTGTTTACTTCAAAGTTGAAGGTTAAGCAGGTGCTTCTGTGCATTGCTGAATTTGGGCCATAAAACTGTAAGAAAGGGAGAATTTGGCTCATTATACTTTGTGAATGACACAATGCCCCTGAACATTAAACTTTCTATCTATTTGCATACAGATGCACACACACAGAGTATTGGGTTATGCTCTCAAATAACTCTGTAGAGATCAAACTACACATGGATCCTTAGAGAGTACTCAACAGCAATTATGCTCCAAGATAGATTATTGGCAGGGTCACCTACATGCCATCTCAATAAGTCCAGCACTCACTCAGCAGCACTGAGTGAACACATTTGCTCAGGTTCTTCCATTGCCCTTGAATGTGCTCTGGTTTCTCTTGCTGCATAAAATACAGTTAGATATGGGTTTATGAGACACCCGCTCCCAGTAGTAAAATAAACCTCTCTTTTAACAAGAAATTTTTCTGAAACTTGAGTGATAAAAAGCCTTTCTATTAGATCATGGTTGAGCCCAAGCATTGCTAAAGGTCTTGCTGGAGCACTTGGATGTACCTTTCTACATAGCATATCCCCTGTTGGGAATGCTTCTGGACAGAATAATGATTTGATGCCTTTCTGCTGTTCTTGGTTTCAATGAGTGTTCATTTGTGATGAAACTCTGTTACTGTTTAAAGGATCCCATTTTCAGACACTGCATAAATAGGGTGTACATTTCCACTGCTCACTTACAAAATGCTTCTGACTTGAAATGCAAGGAACTGAAGTCAGAGTTACAACACTGAAATTCCTAATCAAGGAAGATCTAAGTGGTTGGCAGTCACTTAAGTATTCTTGCATGGTACACTGATGAGTTCTGATCCTCATTTTCTCTATCAATGTCAAGTGTACATTTATGACATTAATGCTGAATTATCATCGTAAGACTGGCCATACTATGTCAGACCAACAGTCTATCCAACCCAGTATCCTGTCCCCACAGAGCGGCCAGTGCCAGATGCCTCAGAGGGAATGAGCAGAACAGGGCAACCATCAAGTGATCCATCCCCTTTTGCCCACTCCCACCTTCTGGCAGTTAGAAGCTTAGGACATCCAGAGCATGGGTTTGCATCCTTGATTATCTTGGCTAATAGCCACTGATGTACCTGTCGTCCATGAACTTACCAAATTCTTTTTTGAACCCAGTTATAGTTTTGACCTTTACAACATCCCCTGGCAATGAGTTCCACAGGTTGACTATGCATTGTATGAAGAAATACTTCCTTATGTTTGATCAGCTGACTATTAATCTTATTGGGTGACCCATGGTTCTTGTGTAATGTGAAGGGTTAAAATACACTTCCTTATTCACTTTCTCCACACCATTCATGATTTTATAGACCTCTATCTTATCCCTTCTTAGTCACCTCTTTTCCAAGATGAAAAGTCCCAGTCTTTTTAATCTGTCTTCAGAAGGAAGCTGTTCCATACCCTTAATTATTTTTGTTGTCCTTGTCTGTACCTTTTCTAATTCGAATATATCTTTATTGAGATGGGGCGACCAGAGCTGCATGCAGTATTCAAGGTCTAGATGTATCATGGATTTATATATTGGCATTATGATATTTACTGTCTTATTATCTATCCCTTTCCTAAAGATTCCTAACATTGTGAACTTTTTTGACTGGTGCTGCACATTGAACAGATATTTTCAGAGAACTATCCACAACGACTCCAAAACCTCTTTCTTCAACGGTAACAGCGAATTTAGACCCCATTATTTTGTATACATATTTGGGATTATGTTTTCCAATGTGCATTACTTTACATTTATCAACACTGAATTTCATCTACCATTTTGTTGCCCAGTCACCCAATTCTGTGAGATCCCTTTGTAACTCTTCGTAGTCTGCTTTGGACTTAAATATATCTTGAATAATTCTGTATCATCTGCATGCTTTGCCACATCACTGTTTACTCCTCTTCCAGATTTATGAATATGTTGAATAGCACTCTTTCCAGTACAGATCCCTGTGGGATGCTGCTATTTACCTCTCTCCATTCTGAAAACTGACCATTTATTCCTACCTCTTCTCCCTCTCCCCAACCTTGTCTTTTACCAGTAACTGATCCAGGAGAGGACCTTCACTCCTATCCCATGACTGCTTACTTTGCTTGAGTGTCTTTGGTGAGGGACCTTGTCAAAAGCTTTCTGAAAATCCAACACTATATCCAATGGATCACTTTTGTCCACGTTTGTTGATCTTCTCAAAGAATTCTAATACTTTGATGAGGAGTGATTTGCCTTCACAAAAGCTGTGTTGGACTCTTCCCCAATAAATTGTGTTCATTTGTGTGTGTGATAGTTTTGTTCTTTACTAGAGTTTCAAACATTTTGCCCTGGTACTGTAGTTAGGTTTACTGGCCTGTAATTGACAGGATCATCTCTGGAACCTTTTTAAAAAATTGGTGTCACATTAGCTGTCCTTCAGTCATCTGGTACAGAAGCTGAATTAAGTGATAGGCTACATACCACAGTTAGTAGATCTGTAATTTCATACCTAAATTCCTTCAGAACTCTTTGGTGAATGCCATCTGGCTCTGGTGACTTACTGTTGACTTTCTTCCAAACCTTCTTTATTGTCACTTCAACTGGGACAGTTCCTGAGATCTGTCACCTAAAAAGAATAGCTCAGGTGTGGGAATCTCCCTCACATTCTCTGCAATGAAGACCGATGCAAAGAATTCATTCAACTTCTCCACAATGGCCTTGTTTTCCCTGAGTCCTCCTTTAGCACCTTGATCCAGTGGCCTCAGTGATAGTTTTGCAGGTTTCCTGCTTCTGAGGTACTTAAATTTAAAAATCATCATCATAACTGACTAGGTTTGGGATTTTCAAAAAGACCTAAGGGAATTAGGCACCCAGCTCCCTCCACCTGTTTTGATAATCACTGATTTTTTTTTAAACAAACTGTTAGAGTTTGCAATTCTCATTCCATTCAACCGCCACACTTTGGGATTTGAACCCAGGACCTCTGACACTAAAAGCCATACATAAATAGCACCAGGCCACCAGTACTGTTTACATTTCAGTAAGATCCCTCTTCAATTAGTTCCTTTCTAATCAACACAACTAGCATAGCCCAGAGAGAAGCAGTGTCAGCTTCCCCTATAGAACTGCCATGCCCTAATCTGATATCTATTCTAAGAACAAGAGAGGATTTCAGCCACCACTCACAATTACCAATCCGTCTGGCAAGGCTGTTAACAGGGTATGCTGGTATTAATGGCATTTTGAATGAATTCATCCCCATAGTGTTTCACCTGGATAATGAAGAACTGCCAGCACAGTACTATAGCTCAGAATCACTACCCATTGAAGCAGCTTCTGACCAGTAACTTAGACCTGAAAGGCTTCTCTCTCATTACTAGTCAACACTCTCGTCACTAGCTATCTGGTACAGATTATTACAATTATTTCATAGCACCGCAAAATTTGTTAGGCACCTCAAAAGAGAGAGACAGGGTTATGGCTCCCCAAAAGCTTGTGTTATTGCTCACCTTTTCCTCAAAACATCCACAAAGCAACCTCATTATGCTCCTTCAGAACACACTTAAAAATTCTCCTTTGCTGTGACACGTACAAAAAGCCCTTGTCAATGGTTAGGCTGCCAATGCTAAGCAACATGGTCTCATTGCTTCCTGGTACTGCCCCATCTGTCTATCTGTAACTATCTACCGTCTCCTCTTTTAAACTAGATTGTGAGCTCTTCGGATAGTGATCCTCTTCTTGTTTTGTGCGTGCGCAGAGCCTAGAGCATCTAGATACTCTGATAACACAAACAAACCACAACAGTAAATAAACTTACTTTAATATTTTGTAAAATTGGTGAATATTATATTTGCAATAAAAGTTGTGACCCAATGTATTTCTAGATATAAACCATGTGGACCCATGACATTTAGATAGATCTGAAACCACAAGTTATTTACATTGCTTAGGTATAGATTTTTGACTTTCTCAAACTTTTCAACTGTAAATTCCTTTTAAGGGTGGAGATAAACCAAAAGACAGTCAGTGATGAATGAATTACTAAAGGTTCAGAACTTGTGCTTTGCTTGGATATATGCTCCAAATTTTGAATTTTTATCTGAGACTGAAGCAAATCTTGTGTTTTGTAAAACTGAATTTAAAAGTCTCATAATTATAGTCTCTATCCTGAGATTATTTTGGTAGTTTCAATCTTGAAACTGGTGAAGCTTGAAATCCTTCAAATACCAGTTTATAGTATAATATATTGGCATTTATGCTGCTGGTCCTTGCAGGGGCATAAACATTAAAAATAATAGAGGATTGGGGAAGAAAAGACCTTTAGACTTAAAATAGAGTTTTAATTTCGAGTGAAGGTTCGGAGGGGGGGGAGCGGGGAGGAAAGAGTGTGTATGTGTAAAAATAGTGTACGCACACACACAGAGGTTTGCCTATCCCTAACAGAGACTTCTCTCTTTCTCTCTTTTTTAAATTAAAACGACCACAAAAGCTTCAGATTAAACAGTAATCACAACATGCATGCTAGACTAGCCCAAAGCTTGAGTATACCTGAATTCTGTGTTTAGCTTCCCATCAGAAATAGCTGGGGAGGGTTTCTAGCACAGCATAAGGAAAGTTGGAGGGCGGGTGGGAGGAAAATCAACTTTAGAAAGTGTTCCCATCTAGTAATTATGCCTTGATTGTTGTTTATGTGTTTGCTCTACTGTAACTTGCATGCCTTAGGCTGGTACCAGTGCTGTAGAAAACAACACTAAATTTAGTTTTAAAGGGGAAGTGAAAGTTTTAAAGTAGTTTACTGTTTTTGTAAAACTATAATGGCTGGGGAAGATTGGACTATCTAAGTCAATAGAGAGTACTAATTCTGACAATAACTCAAGGCTTAATTCTCTCCACATCAAACAAAAACCCTTTCTCTGACATTCAGTATAAATGTTCTTCACACCACAATTGATGGCAGCCAATAGAAAAGATGCATTTTTCATTTGTACCCCCCTGATATTCCACATCATGGAGACCAAATCTGTATATAGTTATTTACCCATATGTAAGCTGACTGGCTCAGCGATAAGGAGTTGTCATCTACATTTTATCCGGTTTTTCTAATATTTATGAACAAGGTCCTCAGCTGGTGGCAATGTCCTCAGTGCAGCTGTTGTGGTTGACACAAGCAGAGGATCTGAATCTGATATAATAGATGGATGGTTGTCAATCTTATACAGTCCATATTGCCATGATACCACTCTGATATATACAGAATCGGGTGGAGGACAACAGTGGACGTGGAGAAAGTTGCATGACTTTACCTGGATTTCTGGACAACTACAGCTCATGACTTCTTGCAAGCAGTTGGCTGTGAAATTTGGAAATTTGGCATAAAGTGTTCGAACTTCATGGCACTTGGGAGGCCACATCAGCGGAGGAGCTTGCTGTGTAGCTGCCACTCCATTCCCTTTATTTTGGGATAGGTTTCTATGTTTGCTCCCCTCTATGAGACATTACTGAGGGCATCATTTGGCCCCAAGAGAAGATCATCTGCATGACACACCAAAGTACTGTCTTAAAATTCTCCCCCTCTCCAACTTTTTTTTATTTTATCAGTTACAGCCTCTCTGTGTTTCCTTCTGCAAACCCTACTGTAAATGTTTTTGGGTAATTTAATGCGTTGAACACCAAACCTGAATTTTCATAGGCAATTAGTGGGCTCTACTCTCTCCAAATTGTCCACATCTTTTTTGTAGTGGGGGGCCCAAAACAGCCTACAAAATGCATTTCAGTTTTAATAGTGAATTGTGGCTCATTTGCCATCTCACAGAGCTGTGTCCATCATTGTTGTATTCCTAAAACAGATCAGCTCCTCATGCTTGTTTACCTTCCCTTCCCTCTCCTCCCCCTTTCCATATACCAAGGTTCCCTTTACTGCTCAATTTTTCACGTCAGCCTTGTACAGGATTCTGCTTGTTGTTTACTTACAATCTGCATATTGTCCTTCTGCTGCATCGGTAACTCACTGCCCTAGCATCTGTTTTCCATTGAGCCCAGAAAAGCAGTTTTGTTTTTACACACTGTGTAACTCCTCAGGTCTCTAGAGAACCACACCCTCCATCATCATTCTAACCTTGGTGTGTGCTAAGGATGCTAGAAGCTAGTTCCTAGGGCTAGATAGACCAATGCACTATCACAGCTGGGAAGGGCATACGAAGGAGTAAGAAATGCTCCTATGCCCCCCTGTCTTGGGCTCAGGAGAACACAGGGGCTGTATCCCAGATTCTTCTCCCCAGAACAACTGGGCAGAGAAGGGGCAAGAAAGGGTGGGGGGGTAAATGAACTCATGGCTCTACCCCAGCTAGGCACTGGCAAGGAGAATCAGCTGACTGCACATGAAGTGATGAGATGCCAATAAATAGGCTGCACCCCAAGGAAAGGGGTTATAAACTAGTCCCTACACACTGAGCAGATGGACACTATGCGTTATGGGTGGCAAGCATGATCTAAACCTATACCTTTAGATTGATTTGAAAGCTTAGCTTAAAAGCCCAAGTACAAAGACTTCTCCAGGGAGTACTCATTTCTTATGAAATTTAAAAGCAAAGAAGCTTGAACACTGGAAGTTAGAGGATTGATTAGAAATATGGTTTTATGCTATCCAATGTTTATTGAGATTCCAGTGCCTGACTCAAAAATGCCAGAGTGGTCTTTAAGCTGAACTTGGCATACTAGTGACTAAAATTATTACAAAATTATGGAGCCTGTTCAGTCTCAAGGACACAGTATACTAGTCTGGCTCGTACAAATCCATCATGAGTTGAATGTATCATATATATTGGACACTACAAATGTGAAATAACCTTTTCTTCAATGTCTATATTGACAGGGGACAAATGTACAAGGGAGAGCTCTTACTAAGCAACTTCCTGTCTTAAGAGACCACGTCAAAGTATTTCCTAAGTATTCTGAGTACATCTTTATTAGAAGCCAACCTCCACTGAACAATTTTGCCTGTCCTTCGAAGAATGGTTAAAGACAGGTCTTGCCATATAGCAAATATCCTACAATCAGTTAATGAAATTAATGTATTTCATGATTCTGAGTAGAGTTGTGAAATGTTCCCAACACCACTACAATTTTCCTGGTAATAAGGATTTGTTACTAACTCAAAATTTATTCCAGATTCCATTAAGTGTTGTGTGAAACTTTGTGATAACCTGAACCTAACTCTGACCACAATTTATTAATGCAAAATTGAGGTTAAAACAACAATTAAGAAGAGTGGCTGCTACTCAGAAGCAAGCCAAGAGTTCAGCAGTACCCAAAGCTTGATTTTAGATGTGACACATCTTTAAATAGGGCACTGGTCATGAAAATTTGTCCCTTTATTGTGATAAAAAAAGTGAAACTCAGTTTTTCAACCAGCTACAGAACTGGTAAAAATAAAAATAAAAAACCCCAAAGCATTCAAAGGAAGTTTTTGACAAAAATTTTCACATCAACAGTTAACACGCAGTGGCACCTGAGATGCCACAGCTGACATTTGCAGAAGTGACTGGTGATTTTTGGTACCTAAACTGAGCCACCTTAACAGGGGCCTGATTTTCAGAAAGCATTGACACAGTCCACACTTTGTCCCCTGTTGAGGCATCCCCAGTTAGACCCAAAAATCACGATGTTTGTCCTACTACATGTGGTATATTGCAGCACTATAAAATATATTTATGTACATCAGATACAAAAAATTCTCCTTTCCACAATCTTTCCGTGTTTAGGGTGTGTGTTTGCACATGCTTCCCTAATAGGGAACATATGAGGAAAGGAGAAAATCTTTCCTATTGTTTACGGGATGTGAGAAGATTGTGCCCACCCTTTTCTCAGTTATATACTGGAGGCTGCAGCAGTTTTCTTATATAATAAAGCTTAGGGAAAAATAAAATCCATCAAGGAGGATCGCATACAGCTGTGGCAGTCAGCCCCTGCACCACTACATAGGCAGGTCCTACTACAAAGTCAAGAGACAGACAAGGAAAAAATGAATTATCAACCAGATGATTCTACTTGAAAGATTCCTCCTGAAGCTGGACATCTGCGTGCTTCAGATACCAACCTTAAATCAGCAGTCAGCTTAGTGTAGGGATGAATGGCAAAATAAGATCAAGTTTTACTCAGCCAATGATGGTAGGGAATGCAATGTCAAGTGAATACTGCAATTGTATGCACTTGGCACTTTATTTTGAAAGCAAGTTTAAAAACCAAGCATACATTGTGTCAAGAGAATGCCTAATCAGTGCATGGAAATATGCTACTGTGACAACTCTGTCTATTGAACATCATGAACAAAGGGAGTCCATGTGCTTTAGAATGGCCGGGTGGGGGTGGGGGGAGAGTGGGGAAGGGAGTGAATGGTTGCTGTGGGTGGGGATAGGTGGAGCTGAAATCTATTTAACCTCTTTTTCACATCCAGCTGTTTATCTGTTTGTTGTTCTGATAGGAAATGAATGATCAAATGGAAAAAAAAAAGGACAAAAATGCAGCATTTTACTATCATACTTATTACACTTCATATACTTCACTGCCATGGCATTTTGGAAAGTAATCTAACACTTCAAGCAATGTAAAATTGCAAGAAATCTCCTTTCCTACTCACTCTCTGTCCCTCAGATTTCTGTGTTTCTTGAAATTTCAGGCTGCAACTAGAACTAGAAGCACAAAAGGAATCTGCTGTGAAACTCTTTCCTTAAGGGTTTTCCAGCTGCTTTTTGCAGACCCAAGAGAACCAACCCAGGACTTTATTTACTATTTGTATACAAGCAAACACTCATTTATCCAGAAAAAAGGAAGAGATGAAAATAATTCAAATAAAGATAGATCTGGATGAGCAGGGAACTCATCTATCTTTCTAAATAAGTATACTTCCTATATACACTCCCCCCCTTTACCATAGTATCTAGGCACTCCCAGTCCTTAAAGTATTTATTCCCTCAACATCTCTGTGAGGGAATAGGGAAATATTACATCCATTTTACAGCTGGGAACCAAAGCACATAGACTAAGTGACTTGCTTAGGGTCACATTGGAACTCTACTGCAGTGTTCAGAATTGAACCCAGGTGTCCTGAGACAGGGGCCAGTTCCTTAACCACAAGACCATCCTTCTCGCTTTATTTTTCAATGTACTCAAATATGTATTACATACGTTTCTTTTCAAATAAAGGAGTTTTTCAGGTAATCAAAATTTGTATGCACAATCTCTCTCAGGTGTTACATAGTGCAGAGACAGTTTACAAAAAGTCTCTATTGCAAACACCTTTAGAGTCTCTGATGTGAAATTTTCAATAAATTGTAGCATGTGGATCCATTACATACTATACATATAACACCTGAGTTTATCTCAGACAAACAGATTACTGACCTATGAGCTCTACATTCTCAAAGTAAGCCATTGACTAGACTCCAAAGAAGCTATCACAACCAGTCAAAAATGTAAACTACACATTTGCTCCTGCTTACTTGATGCTGCAAATATTTGCAGAGTATATACACACGCTAACAGCTGATTTATTGATTTACCTAATGACAAAAATAATCTGATTGAAAAGTAAGAAAATCCATAGCAAAGGCAGACAAATTTTGACTAATAAGCCAACCACAAGTCAACCTGGCATGTTCTTCTTTGGACACTGGCAGAGTTATGGCTGTGATATCAGTCTACAATTTTAGCAATAATTCTGTATTTGCAGTATTCAATGTATTTCCTATCTAAAGCATTGGAAAGTTTATGATCAGTGATACACCAAAGTAACCTATCTATTTACATAAGGCAACTGGAAAGTTTACAGGAGAGTGACCACTACTGCACATTATTTCAACATGTGTTGAAGATGAATTAGTAAGAGTAGTTCACAATGCCTATGGTGCCTACTTCAAATTTATGTTACACACATGACCAATAATATGAATTTTCCAGAGCAACTACTGAGGACAGAGTTTTAGTCAACATGAAAGGAAGATCATATAAGGTGTCATTTGATTCTAACACGTATTATATATATTTAGCTTATGTTCCAGTTACTTAATGGCCAGTCCTGAAGTTCTTAATGTGGGACAAATGCTGAACTCCTCAGATACAATGATATTTCCATTAACTTCAATGGGAGTAAGGACCACAGAATTTGGCCTTTAGTCCTTAGACAACACTCCCAATGAAATCAATGGGATGCTTTGCTAAGTAGGACTTCAAGGTGGGTCCTTTATTATTGCTGATGGTAAATATGATAAAAACTTTGAAATACATGGATTTTTTAATGAAGTCAAATCTATCAAGTGATAGGCCTATGTGAAACTTGCAAATTTCAGTTCACATCGATATCAGCTAACTTTTTCATTAACTTTGATTCATGTTTTCATATCCATTCAGTTTCATTTCTCTTTGAATCTAGAACTCAAAATGAAGGAGTCAAGCTATGTTCAGCTCCAGAATATTGCTTGTTAGTTTGTGTTTCATTTCAGTGAGAAAACTTACTATGGAAATTAGGCACAAAACCAAAATTAAACTACAAAACGTGATTTTCTAAAGCATGCTTGTTTAGAAGCAGCAAAACCTCATGGTTTGATAAAAAACTAGTTCATAATAAACTTTGACTTGTTCCATTTTTAGGTTCAAATGCCAAACTTGCAGAATTTGCTTAGTTTTAAGTTTCAAATTTTACGTTTCACACAGCACTTGTAACAAAGTACCAATTACTACTTAAAAATCAGAATAAATCATATCACGATATTAAAGAACTGCTACTTGATTTTCTTACAATGGAGCAAAATGTCCATAACCATAAGTTAATTACATAGACAGAAAATGCTAATCAGAAATATTTTCTGAGTTGTACAGAAAGGTGAATAAAATGGAGGTCAACAGTTCAACCCATCTGAGGTTTAAATCTAAAGGAGGATTGTTATAGCCTCTAGTTTTTAACTGAAGTGTGAACCCCAGAGAAATAACACCACTAAATCAAAATGAATGACCTCTAAATAATAGCTAATGTTATTGGGGTCTATTGATTTAACAATACCTATTGTTTTAGACGTTCCTGTTTAAAGGTATGATATTACCACGAATAAGAACTAGAGGGCATTGTGCACCTTATAACCAATCTAGACGTTCTTAATCATTCTTCATTTTCAAAGAAAAGTCATAGACTTTGATGAGAAAATTAACATGACCCTTTCTATTTAGGAGAGTAAAATGAATGCAAAACCTTCGTGGAACAACGTCTAAAGTTCAAGACACGGAAAATCAGTTTAGCCGTAAGGTGGGTTTTTTTTAAACTTCAAAGTACTTATTTACAAAACGTCTCTACACCCAGTAAATACATTTATCTGTGATTCAGTCTAGGGTGGACATTATTACTTGCTGAGTTATTTCAACTTACATAAGCAACATGATCTAAAAATCATGCTGGGAACTAAACACTTGAAGGTTGTGCCTAAATTCTAAATTCACTTTACCTTTGATTTTTGGCAGGCTGGGACAGTGAGTTTGAAGTTTCACCAATTCCATTAATGTACAGTCTGGGATAGCAGGCAGGACTGGTGGTCTCAAGAGAAAGGAAGAAGGCAAACACCATTTGAAGCAGCACGTGGGTGAGATGAGGTTGAGACATGGCAGGGGAGGCTGCAAGTAGCGCAGCTAGAAAGAAGACTTAGATGAGAGCCTGCATCAGAAGGAGGGGACCTTCAGAAGAAAGAGAGCATCTGAAGGAGAGAAGTGGCAAGAAAACAGGAAAAGAAGAAGACAGGGAAGAAGGAGAGGACCCACACAATACAAATCAGGAGCATGGAGATGAGCCTGGGTTTATTTCCCTGTTCTACCCCAGACAGCCAGTGTGATTTTGGGCAGTTCGCATAGTCTCTGTGAACTTCAGTTTTCCATCTGTAAAACAGGGATAATAGCTCTGCCCATCTTACAGTGGTGTTGGAAGAATAGCTACATTAAAGATTGGGAGATGCTTGGTTACTATGGTAATGGCAGCCATATAAATACCAAAGTTCAGTAGATAGATTAATCAGAACAAAGTACACAAAAATCCTTATAATAAAGGCAGACAAGTCCTACCAGTAATTTCTGGTATTACCATAAGGAAATAATTATCATTCTGTTAATTAGGCACTTGCAAATCAGTGACATGATAGATGCCCAACACAATCAGGTAAATGTAAATTTGCACTCACTGTGTGTCATACATGGCCATCACTCAGTCTGTATAAAACAGATTCTGTCTACTTTATGTTGTGCCCCGTATGGGCTACTTCCACATAGATGGTTGTCCTGCCCATAAAAGCAGTAGGGAGTAGGTTTAAAACAGCAGCTCTCTCAAAGTCTGGTGGAGGCCAGGGCCATCTTGTGCTAAGGTCCTGAATCTCCACCTTCTTCCCACTCCAGTTGGTCAAAATGACTAGTGCCAGTTTATTGGGCCAGGCCAAACCAAGCTGTCTGCTGCTCAAACTGAAGACGCTGAAGTCTTTCGACACTCGCATGGTAGTTGTCATTAAAAAGTCTGTATTGCCAAGATGTCCCAAGCATTCGATATGGCTAGGATACAGAATTTCTGTGGTAACTACTGAGTTTTTAATGCTGACCAGTGAATGGTCTTCCACACACACACACATACACACACACCTCTCTCTCTCCACGCCTTTGGCAGAAGCAGCGAGGATATAATCTTTTCTTCTGCTTCTTCCCTCAGTTAATCTCAGGAAAGTGCTCTTGGATTTCCTGAACAGGGTCAACTGGACAGCAGCTCATTCTTTTATGAGCATGCTCTCCGCAGTGTCTGGGATAACTCATATCCCTTTTTAAAGAGGCAGTATCCGGTTTACTTCTGAGATACTAGATATGGGTGCAGAAATCAGTTCAATGCCTACTCTAAGCTGCCTGTGCAACAGACATATGATGAACAGAGGCAACTTAGATAATTTGCTTTGCCATGACAGATATTATAGTATGTCAAAAGAAGTACTGTCAAATATTCCCCAATTGATTGGCACAAGATTATAGCGTTTAACTTCGTAAGGTTGAAATACCTAAAATCCATACCCAATTCATAGTACTGGGTCCTGTATATTAAGCTAGCTATACCTTTACATATCAATATTAGCATTTCAGCATCAGTTAATTTGAAGATCCGTGTTCTGAGAGCTTAGTTCAGGAGAAAATGTGCTTGGCAACAGAAATATTTTGCTGAAAATATGTTGTCCCATGGCAGCAGCCTTGCAGAGAAGATTGAAGGAAGCCCATGTTTCTTACATGATAAAATTATGTTTATAGCCATTTGTATTTCAGCCTTCAGATCATGAGAGATGAACACTGCTGCATACAGCTTTTAGTGCTTTCTTCTGAAAGATTCCACCACATTGTGCTGCAAAGCCACAGATCTAAATTAGCCCCTTAAGGCTCAACGTGGAAAGCCATAATCACAGGCTGAACTTTTAACTTTTGTTTTCCTACACAATGACCAGCACATTCTCATTATTAGGCTATTAAATTTTAATACTGCCATCTCACATGTTGCCTTTATCATCTGTCACATTAGGTCTGCAGAGCTTTGATTTGCCCTTCTTTATCCCCTATGGAAACTATTCAGCTTACGTTTAAAGCACAAATTGTAAAAAAAATCCCTACAGGTGTTAACATCAATGAGAAAAAAAAATCCTCTTTATTAGAGATAAGCAACCCAGTTCAAACTAATTAAGAATCCATTTAAAATTCAGACCAAACTTTGACCTGAACTTTAGAAAAGTTTGATTATTACAGATAAATATTCTTTACTTGAGCTAAGTTATTTTATGGCCACAGCACACCACCCACACTCTTCCATTTCCTCTACCACCTTTTTGACATTTTAGAGACAGAGAAATTCCCATACCAGAGCAATTTGGTAACCTGTGTAAGAAACCTTGCAATAGGCAGTTAGAGGACTACAAATGCAAGGGAAAGTTGCTTCCTAATCTCCAACAGTTAGAGGTTGGCTTGTGCCATCATAAGAGTTTATAACCTTTCAACCTTTTGTTTTTTAAACATTGTAATTCTGAATATTCTTAATATCTACATAAATGTCCCATTTCTTTTTTGAATCTTGCTAACCCCTTAGCTTGTCGGCTATCATGTGGTGATGAGTTCCTCAGGCTAATGTTGAGTCATGTGGAAAAGTATTACTTTGTATGTGCTTTAAAAGTGCTGCCTTCAGTTTCATTGAACACTACCAAATATATTGCAGGGCCTTTGACGTAGATGTGACCTAGTCAGTTTGGCTGTGGTGGATGCTAGTTTTAAACCTCAGCTTCCCCAGAGAGACACACAATGTTTGCAGATGTCCCTGGCCAAGGGGGAAAAACCTACGCATACAAAATTTGAATGCAGCCACCAACTTGGTTCAGCGGAGAGTGGCAGACCTAAGGAGAGCATGACTGCCTGCAATAGGACTATCAGGACGGTGGAAGTAAATAAAGTGGTTGAGGGCAAACAACAGACATAAGTAGAGATGGGAACCGTTGGGCTCAGGCCATCTAATGGTACAGGGAGAGGGAGCAGATGAACTGGGGTACAAGAGAAAGGTGTCACTTATTCATACATTTTAAAATTAAGAATAGTTCAAATTTAGTTCATTTATACTCCTGTGAAGTGAGGTGTAGTTGTCTCAGCACGGGACTGGGAACAAGAATATCTGGATTTTATTCCCTGCTCTGCTTCAAGCATGCTTCTTAACATCTTTGGGCCTCAGTTTCCCCTATTGGTAGACTAGGATTAATTATATTTTGTAAATCATTGTAAAATATTCATCATAAAGCTGCTACTGTTAATAATTATAATTCAGATTTATTGAAGTACAAACAAAAAATTACGACTGGTGTCAGATAATAGGTTTGCAGCGTAATAATACAAATAACGTTTGCTATTGCTCTAACACAAAACCATAAATCATTCGTGGATTAATCTCTCAGAAACCCTTACCAAGCATCTCTGCCATTACAACACAATTCAAAATCTCTTTCAGGTTGTCATAAAAGCTTGGTGCTGTTTTCAGAATATAGGGATCAATCAATTTAAGGAAGGAAAGATGAGAGAACAGATTACCTAGTGATACAGTCATTAATTTTAGACACAAACACTCAACTTCATTTGTTTTTATTGGAAAGAGCCAATGGTTGCTCAAAAAACTACTCAAAGTTCTGTCACTCTTTCCTGCATTTAAAGCATCACTTTCACTTAATCAGACTGTTGAGCTAATGACAGAAAGGTAGGGGAAACTGTGCTACAGCATAACAGTAAGTGCTACAGAGAACAGCTCAAGCTAGAGCTGTCTCTCTCCTGTGGGAGAGAACTTGGAATCCAAATCCCTATGGCAGATTTGACCATCTGAAGCATTTACTATCATCCTGTTGTTCTTACTCAAATGCCTCACTGAAGTCACTAGGAATTTTCTTAGGTTCTGCAAGATCAAGACCAATGACTTATTTTATATACATCTATATTTTCTAGCTATAAAATGTTTTATAGATATACATCTAGAGATTATACAAAATGATTCTGATACATGTGTATCTATACATGCACAAATCACAATCAGGCTTTATCAGATACACATACTACATATAAAGTAAAGCATGATTGTGATCTTGAAAATAGGCATATGTATATATAATAAAATAATAATAAAAATACATATATACATGTGTATCACAATCATACTTTATATTTTATACTTTAGGTGTATAAAATACATACACAAACAAACATGTTAAAATCATGCTTGCTATCACAGAGCATAATTGTGACTCCTGATTTGTGCTGTCTGGACACTAACAGTTTAATTTCACTTCAGCAACAATCTTTCTTTCAATCATTTAAATCACAAAGTCATTTCTTTCTGATATATAAATAACCAATTTTATTTATTTATTTTTCTCAAATACTGGAGTTCTTCCTTTATTTCCAGTTTAACTCCCTTATTTATTTTCTTTGATCCTCTGGGGAAGGATGCACGAATGCCACAGTCATAAAAATTAATGGAAAGGAAAAAAAACCCAGCCTGGTCAGACTAATAAAGTGAGTGGTATTAGACAAAAAGAGGAGAAAACAAATAGTTGTATTAAGCAAGAGCTCCTGTCTCCACCCTGCTGCAGTAGAGCTCCCCCTGGCTATGGAATCGGTGCGGTTTCATAGCATAGGGGGGAAGCTGGATTAAGAGAGGCCATATCTGGGTTGTGCATTGCTGGCATGAAGCTTATCGCTGTAGGGGCTCATGGTGAATGAAGTGTGCTGCTACCCAGAGTCTACAGATCCTCCCACTATGATGATGACCACATATTAAGGCCACAGAAGGCTACTTCATCCACTGGGAAGATGTAGCATCAGTGCAGCAGCTTCCCAGCACTGAGAGAGGATTTCTTCTACCCTAGCCACTCTCCAGAGATGCCTACCCTACAGCCTGCTAGTAAGGCTGTGGGCTAGCTTTCTGCACTGGCCCTAATAGCGCAATTATCAGGAGAGAATGCCATTGCATCATCATACAGCGACGTTAGGAACTGGTGCCCAATCTAGCCAAGCACTTTAAGCATGTGCCAACTAGATTAAAGATTCATTTGGTGTGGTTACAGATACACAAATATTTAGGGGATTTGCAAGACTGAGAACCTGGGGCTTGTTGCTGCAAGGGACTGAGCCTCTGGTTCCGATCTATCAAAGCACTGCAAGGACTCCCATTGGCTTCATTGGCATAACTCAGGTAAAGGTAAGCACAGGCGTGAGTTCTTTGCTGCACTGGTACTAGAGTGCTCAGCACTTTGGAGAATCTAGCCCTTACTGATTTACAAGAAGGCTAAACACCTACTATTCATGCTTATTGCCTATTAAAATGGATAAGGATTATAGATCAGTCATGTTTTTGTACTTGTATCCTATGGGTCAGCATGCGTTACGAATATCCCTGTGAGCCCAATCCCCAGAGGATATGTTCCAGGCTATGTAGCCTGGCTCTTTAGCTCAAGCTGCAGAGATATGCACTTTCAACTCCAAATATCTCTGGCTCAATCCCTGTTTTATTGCATCAGCTAAAATGTGGCCCACCACCCATTTTCCGATTCCTTCTCATATCTGTGCATTACTATTACACTAGACCATAACTTCCATCCAACATACAAAGGGCAGAGACTCATCGCAACGTGACTCTGCATCTAGAGATAGCAGCAGACACCACATGGCCTCTTATGAAGACAATGAAACCCATTTTACATTCTGGATTCCCATCTCACTCTTTCATCAGCTTTCCAGCAGCACCACAGTCCAAACTTTTCACATTGAGTTATCAAGTTCTGGAACCTCCCTATACCTCAGTTTCTTTCCCTGTGATAGGAGGATAACATTTATTTACCGACACCCCAGTGTGGTTGAGAGTTAAAATTCATCAATGTTCGCAGAGCACTTTGATCCTGAGATAAAATGTGTTGTACAACTACTATTATAACGTAATGATGTAAGTGTAATGAATGGAGTAGAGAGAATAGTAGACTCTCTCTCTCTTTTCCCATCATTTATATGCCTATAAACTAGCAGTTTTTCTGGGCACACTTTTTTCCCAACTGAAAGGTCTCCAAAGTCTGGTCTGAGATTTTCAAAGCAGTGAAAATTAACAGAAGATACGTGGCTAAATCCCTTACATGGCTTTGAAAAATTTCAGCCCAGGTGTTCTAAAAATGGCCATGGTTAGAAGAGAACACCCAAATGCATAGCATACTTTTTGATTATGGCTTTAGAAACAGTACTGCAAAGCAGTCAAATCCTTTCCCACATAGCCCACTGTGGGCCTGATTCTTTTATTTATCACTTGTTTATAGGGAAAACTAATGCATGGCAAACTAGGATATAAATCTACAGCACACTAGTCTGCCATGCACTAACTGGCTGTGTAGAGCCTACTATTGTATACTAAAAATTCTGTAGTGTGCTTTACTCTACTTCACTTTGAAATGGGAGTAGATTAAAGAGCATTATAGAACTTTTAGTGCACATTAGCAGGGTCCAGACAGTCACTGCACAGCAGACTAGTGCGCTCCAGATTTACACCACATCTTGCCTCACACTAATTGTCTGTATAGACAACTCCTTACACAGCTATGTGCACAGACTCAGAGTTACTACTGACCGAGGCCCCCCGTCCAGCAAAGCACTTACCCAGGCGACTAGTCCTACTGAAGTCATTGCTATTGCTGCCCACTGAGATCTTTGGAGGTAAACTCATGCTGCCATGAGTCACTGCCCCTGCATGTAGTTAAAAATGACTGAGTTCAATGGAATTGCTCATGTGCTTAAAGTGAAGCACGTGCTTAATGTTTTAAGTAGATCAGGGCATTGCATGAACATAAATAAAATGTCAATTAACCCGATATTATCATTTCAAGTTGAACCTTCTAATTTTTCAACCACACATCTGGTGCATTGGGAATAATATTGTAAAACACTGTAATAGTATAGTAAGTAATAATCTTCAGAAGTATACACGGCAGTTATTACTAAGTCAAACAAACTGATTCCAAGTACAGAAAATGCTAAAACTTTCAAACATGCATGCTAGCATCTGAAGCAGTGCTTGCTTTCTTTAAGCAGCTGGGCAATAGCTCTTTAACCATGCAGTCCTATTGAAGATTATCACTGCTGTTCTGTTATGTAATTTCAGAGTTCATAATAGATTAAAGAACAGCTTGTTGTAACAGACAACCTGACGACACCCAAAGGCACATACTACAGGTATAGCTACTTTAAGGCTTTCCTAGGGTCAGAGATATTTTCTAGGGGTCTTTATACATGTATTCATGAAATCTGTGGTTGCAGTTTCCCACAGATTTTAGTTTAACTGGATGGGCCTTTTTTTTTTTTTTTTTAAAAAGGAGGTCTAACTTTGTTTTCCTTCTACTATATGGGGAAAATGCTAAATATTGTTCATGTTCTCCTGGAGCTGCACTGTCTTGTCTTCAGGATGCAAGTGGCTGGTCTGAATTGATTTAATTGGCAAATGCATAGTTCAAAGAATAGCAATAGCTGTGGAAGAAATAATGTAGCACATTAGCAGTCAAGATGAGTAGCCCTTTCATTTCAACAGGTAGCACTTATTGGTACTGCCAGGCACCGCTCTACTGATTTACAATCATTCAGCTTTGACATTGACTGGGGAGTTCTAATTCTTTCTGATTCAGATCTAGAGTGCAAGTATGGTCTTAAAAAAATTGTTCTAACACACACACACACAGAAGGAGGAAAGTTAGGAAGACAAAGTACCATTTCTCATTACATTTCATACTAAGAAATAGCTTTCTAAAGCTATATTTTTGGAATAAATAATACATCAAAAACCACATTGAAAAAAATCACATCAACAGAGCACCTGTAGTGTGATGCAAACAGTTGGATTTTCTTTTAGTTTAAAATTAAAAACATCTTCATAATTCCAGTTCAATCCTAGAAAAAAAAAGTGAGGTTTCTTTATCTGAGATTCATGCAGTATGACAGAAAGTCCCAACTCAGCAATAAGAAAGGGAAAATGGAACAGGTACTTAGCAACTGGAAAAGAGAAAATTGCAGCTACCCATTGCAAGATGGCTACGGTAGGACTGCAGCTGCTTGGTTCTGCTGGATTTAAAGGGCTAGCTCTAAAAAAGCATGCTGTGGGGGAGGACAACCAAGCATTCAGCAGAGTATGACACAGTGGTCTAGTGCTTTGTGGGGATGATACATTAAGCATCTCTTATGTTGCATGCAATATGATTGAGTGAATCTGATACCTAATGGAGTATGAAAGAACATATTCTGTTTTTTTCTCCCTCTGCATTACATTTATTTATGCTGCAGCATTTTTCTGTTCTAGTTCCTTTTCCACTTTCTTTTCTTTCAATGAGCAGCAGAGAGTGCTGACACCTGGGAATCAGTTGGGTTATTTTAACAACAATTAGGCAGGAAAGACATGGGCTAATTGCCCTGATTTACTCCTGAACAGCCAGGTCAGGCTTGTTGAAGAAAGCATACTCAGAGGTTAATCAGAACAGGAAAAAGACCAGAGAAAAAGCACCAGACCCTCCTGTCACACAGAGTTAGTGATTGATCCAATAGTCACTGAAGTTGCTGTGATCTCTTTCCATTTTTAATAGGGTCCACAAAGTTGCCAATAGAGATATTGCATTCAGGCAATGCCTATTATCACTGTATCACAAATACAAATGACTTTCAGGAGTAGCAGGGTAATACTGACGGCTTAATGGGTAAGCATTGGTAAGAAACACCTGGGGACAGATTCTTTATTGTCTTGCACTTCGTGTACTCATTTACCCCAGTGTGAACTGCAACTCTATCAGAATGGTAACTATTTGCAATCACTTAGAACTTCCTACGCAAGACACAGGGTAATGGACTTCTAGACTCTCGAGAACCATAGCTTTCAATCCTCCCTTCTAAGAGAGAAAAACTCACTTCTACCCCTAATTCTCAGGTGTTGGTATTTTGAATTAAACTTTAAAAGCTGAGTCCCGTCTGCTCCGTGTGGACAGAAATTATGAAGTATTTTTCATAAGCATAACTGTTTTACTTGTCCAAAATTTCCCATCACCCAATGCTGCTCTGCCACGGTCCCAGTTCCGTCTTGTAAGGGGGAATATAAAGATCTCTCCTTTGAAGAGGTTGCCACTCTATGTTTATTGTTTCTAAAGTCCAGAAAGGGAACCCAATACTTAGCAAAAGTTTAAGATCTGATTCCCAACTGTCTTTCCCCTTGTGGAGCCATTTATACCTGTGCAAAGGGCTGACAGTTAAGAATGGTCATGATTTACATGCACTCTGTATGGCAGTATATCACCGTATCAATTGCAAGCAGTGGAGGATCAAGCTCTTAGGTCATGCCTGCATTAAGAAAATTCACACTGGTGTAACCCTGTTGATGCAGTTACACCAGCACAGCCTCCCACTGTAGATACATGCACTGCACTAAAGTGGGACCCTACCCAGAGTAGCTTACTTGGATATATACCTGAACTAACCTTCCTTGGAGCACTTTGCACATCCACATTAGGGATTTGTGCAATATAGCAACACTGACGTAGTTACACCAGTGCAAGCTACTCTAGTGAGGTGAAGGCCTTAAATTGGGAAAGGTAGCATGGTAATCAGTAGCCAAAGAGGGGTGGGTTTATTATTTGTATTACAGGAGTGTCTAGAGGCCTCAGCTAAGACCAGGGCTCCACTGCGCTAAGCACTGTGCAAATGTACATAAGAGACAGTCCCTGCCTAGAAAAGCATAACATATAAATAGACAAAGATAAAAGGGTGGGAATGGAAACGGGTACAGAGAAGAGACCTGCCCAGGGTCATACAGTGGTGTGTAGAAGAGATGAGAACAGAACCCAGATCTCCCAAATCCCAGTTCAGTGTTCTATCTACTAGAACATGTGGCTTCTCCACCTCTAACTTTTACGGCAAAAATCCTTTTCTTCTTGGATATTACACTGTTCTAACTGTAGGCTTACACAGATCTGGAGTCAGTGCTTTAGGAAGTCAAACAAATGGAAAGATGGGAAGCAATAGAGGATCAACAGTGCATATAAATATATCAATGACACAGATTTCAATCATATTTCTTTTCTATGTTGGACCAGATCCTCTAGCCAGGTTACGGTCCCACAGTGCAAGTGAGGCCATAATCTGGCCCCAGATGCATAAATGCTGGACCGAGGAGTCCTGGGGGAGCAGCGGCACCCCTGACTTGAAGTAGTTTCCAGTCATATACAGGATTTACAGTTTGGTTCAATGGCTCTCTGCATCCCCACTAAATAAATTGTTCCAGCACCACTGCCCAGATGTTCACCAGAGAAATCCTCTGGCATATGGGAACATTACCTGCTGGTGTATCTGTGGCACAGGCAGTCCTGGTGCTTCTACTCCACTCCCTAGCACGGGAGGTATGTAGGAAGAAGTAGGGACAAAAAGGAAGGGGGTGATGGAGCAGAGTTTTGCCACTGTACTTCCCCGCTGGTATAGGCTCCATTAAGGACCCTATAACACTGGTGGAATTTAAAGCTGCCTAGTAGCAGCTTAAATTGCATTGGGGATTAATCTGACTCCAAGAATCAGAGAGCCAGAACCTCTTCATTTATGAATCTAGCATAATGGACTGGTTTATAAGCACACAAGGCTAGAATTGAGACTCAAATTCTGCCCTCACTTACATCTGTAGAGTAAATAGGTTTCCATGAGTGTAACAGAAAGGTGAAATTATCTGGGATTATTTCCCTTTAAAATGATTTGAAAACTGATTAGTATTATTAGCAGTGTGATGTACGGAAAGTATAGTGGACTGCTTCTTAACTTTCACATTTGTATTGCTTCTGCAATGCTGATATGTGGACATAAAGTGAACACATCAGTTTAATTCACCATAAAGAAATAAGAACATTTCATGAGAATAAAGTTATCAGAAATGTTGTTTCCTCTTCATTTAGCAAGAATAACAATACCCCAAGAGGAATGCACTGTTACAAGAATATAAGTTTCAAATTTCAATAAATAATCTAAAACCAAAATAGTTCTCAGGACTGACAGCTTGACTACATAATCTTAAAAGATTATTGTAAACATTAATTTTAAAACCAAATCTGAATGTTAATAAAGAGGCCCTCTAAGAGATTACATAAAAGGAGACAATTGATGTCTTGATATTTTCTTAATCTTTTCCTTTTACACCCATTTAAATTCTCCTTTGGTTTTTCTTGTGCAGTAATGTCAGGTTCCTGTATTATAAGACACTCTGACCAAGACATGATAACAAAAATACAGAATCTTCTTCTAGAAAAATCAGAATATCATTGTCTCAAATGTAATATCTTCTTTCACGATTTTCCCAACAAATTCATTTGCAAAGTAACAGAATCATCATCCTAAGCATTTTTATCAGCTTCAATTTAGAGTCAAATCCATCCTCATATGTTTACATGGATCCTTGTAAACTCAATGGGATGCTCCTGTGTATACCTGAGTTCATAGTTTGGTCCCATTACGGGTATTTTGATGTTCACTTCTGTTTGCACAGTTATTCCCATGTGGGTGAACACTCCAGTGACATTGTGCAAAAATCATAAGGAATTGGCACTTTATTGGCTGTAATATCTCATTCTTTTCTCTTACTGAGCTCTTGAATGTCTGAAACCCAGATGCTGTGGTGATAGGTGCTTTGAATAATCTTAGCATATTGAATTAAGCTCCGTTATTGACTTAACAATCAGGTGATTCTCTGCATTCAAATGTCTCCTTTTCAATCAGCAGAAGAGCTCGTATACTGATTTCATTTTGAACACATTAAGAGCAGAGGCAAATCCTTTGGCCTGTATGCTCATAGAAACATTATCCTTCTTATATAACTGAGTGTAGAGTTTTGATCTTACAGTAAACAAGAGCATGAATTGGTATTCTGGCAATGCACTGCTCTACTACAGCAGCCTACCTTTTTAACTTGCACACCATCCTTTTTAATTTATGTAAGGTCTGATACTCCTTGAAGGCCAAAAATAATTGCTGTCTCTATTTCCAAGTCTTTCTACCATCAAGATTCATAGTATAGTGATAAACCCTATTTGTCCCTTTTCTTGACTGACCTACATCTGTATGAATCAGTTGATTGACACTTCAGTAATTTGTTACAAACTATTTATTGAGTAATTTCTTAAGCTTCTCTCACTTTTGTAAAATACATAATTAAAGCATTGCTGTATTTTTTCAGGTTTTTTACTTTAATTTTCCCCCAATAAACTCTTTGGAAATATTGCATTTTCTAGTCTTCCATACAGATAAGATTGTGTTTGTTTTCAATGGTATGTAAGTGATTTAGTTCATCCTACACCCTTTGGGTGAAATCCTGGCTCCACTGGAGTCCACGGTAAAACCCCCATTGACTTGAATGGCGCAGCATTTCACCATTTTGTTTTTTGATCTTGTTTATGCACTCTGGATTGAGTCCTGCTCTTTTAAGTCAATGTCAGCCGTGAAAGGGACAAAGCAGCCTTAAAACTGGCTTAGTGGGCTACTTAAGAATTCCCCCACATAGGGAGAGTCTCAGGTAAAAGAACCTCTATAAAAGTTATTTCTCCACCCCCTCCTAGCACCTGCTCTGGAGGTGTTCTTACACCCAAAACAGTGACTTAGGAGCCATAAGCATCTGATGGAAGTTAAAGCAGCTCTGAGGATGCTCTAACATGCATTGAAGGACTAAGCTGGTAAAGATCAGCTCCAGGAGCCAGAGACTGCGGAGACAACATAAAGCCTCATTTGCCCCAATGCTATGATTAGAGTTTGGCAGTGACTTGAATGGGAGCAGGTGAGGCTCTCACATACTCTTGTATTTAAAACAGACAAAAATATCCAGTAAGCAATTAAGATCCAATAATCTAACTTAAGCAACAACAAACAAGGTAATTCAATGTTCTGGCACCCTGAAACCCCAATTAGTAACATGATAATATTTTACAGCATGTGGTTATTAAGATCCTAATATTTTTGCTCGTGAGGAATTCTAGATTCTCACCATATCTCCTCTGATTCCAGTCAAATAAATTTTAGTGACACAAGCCCATCCTGATATGCTAGACTTGTTCCCAACCTTACACAGATAGTGATTTGTATTTCCATCTGCCTTTAAAACAGTCTAACTAAGAGCAGCATATAGCCCTTTCCTTTTGAAAGCCTGGGACACCAAGTGCCTGAAAAATCAGAGAAACAGGGTCCATCCCTAGTCCCATGGAAGTTCATGGCAAAGCTTTCACTGTCAGCAGTATCAGGCCTTGGGACAAGGAATATATTATCCTACGTAGTAGAAATTTAAATTCTGACATGTTCTTGTAAATGAAATGTTTAACAATAAAATATATACATTCTAGGTGACTAAAGTGGTTCCTCCTTCCCCGCCGAGCTTTGTTCTAAATGGCTGTGCTGGGCTCAATTGTTGTCCTTTGGTAGATAGAAAGTAGTTTGTGGTCAGGAGAAAATATCTTGCCAAGGAAATGTTAGGATGCAAAGTTAATGGAGTGTCACTGTCCTATGAAGTCTCCATCAGACAAATCTGAAAAGTTTTGCGCAGATTTTCTTCCAACATAATAAACAACCCTTTTGCCTCACATGCATTCCATTTTACAATGCGCATACTTGTGATTCCAAGCACCTTTTTCATCAGCCGTACATTGTCTTCCCAGAGTTCTTCAATCATCATCTTTCCTTTTGTCTGAAAGTTTGAATATTCATCTTGCTACTCACTGAGATGCTTGATGTCTTTGAAGAAGAGGTCTTTTCTGACTGGCAGTGACAGTTATTATAACATTAAACTGGAGACTTGATCATTTTGATCTTTGTCAACTTTGTTCTTTCCTTTGTAATAAATCAGCATGTGTGTGTGTCTCATCATACTCTGCATTCACCACCTATTCTTTTCACTATTCAAATTTTTTTTTTGGGGGGTGGATATTTATAATCCCTATCCTGTCATTAATGTGACAATAAGTCTGTCAGGCTGTTTGCCTCTCTTTCATGCAGCGCTAAGTCCATTCTTTTCCACCCTATTTGTTTTGCATCCTGAAATGTTCTATTTTATTTTCCTTTGTGTTAAAACCTCTTACAATAAAAATACAAACCTACTTAAACAGATGGGTCTTTGTGGCAGGGACCCACCTTTTTGTTCTCTGTTTGTACAATGCCTACCACAATGGGGTCCTGGTCCATGTCTGGGGCTCCAAGTGAGTTTCTCAATACAAACAATAAATAACAAAATTCACTAAAATATATGTATGGATAAATGGAAGAAATTTTTTCTAGAGTGGAGTCTATGTCTGAGATCAAAAGTCAAATTCCATGATCACAGTGCATTAATTTGCTATTCCTGTCTCTTTTTAATTTTTTTCTAAGACACCTATCACTTTGGGGTGGGATTGTCAAAAGTGCTGAGGGTTGGCTAACTTTGCTTCCATTTAAGTGAATGGTAGTTAGGGCAATGGATTATCACTAAAAAACATTCTACTCAAAGATATAGAGAGGTTAATTTTCCTAATATTCAAGCATATCATATTTTAATCCTTCTGGAGGCAATACAGTGATCTATTAATTTCATGTGGAAAAACAAGCAGTTTCACCATATACATTAGAGGTGTTTCATATAAAGTCGCTTCCTTCAGAATTACTAAGGCTATGTCTACACTGACAGCAGCAAATTTGCCACCGACAAATCAATTTATCCGGTTCGATTGAGTGGAAGTGAAGACCCGCTCAATCAATCCGGAAGTCAATCTAATAAAACCACCTCTGAAAAAAGAGTAGCGCTGTGTTGATGGGTACGCATTTCTCGTCGGCACAGCATAGTGGAGACGGTGTGCAGAAGAGAATTTAGGAAGTTGACGTAAGTTACGCAAGCTACTCTATGTAGCTTGCATAATTCCCGTCAACTGCCGCTGAATTTGCTGGTAGGTGTAGACCAGGCCTAAGTTGAAAGAGGAATGATGGATATGTATAAACTGCCAGTCTTTATTATTAAATCCTCAATTCTGATTCTTCTTTGCAGGAATCTATATGGCATATTTCTCTCTTTAAAACTGGTAAAAGGAAATTTGTATGGGGATAATAGCTGTCCCAAAAGCATATATTGAGTAGGATACCTAAATTCCAATGCACAGTTTTTCATCTTTTATGAGGTATAAAGGAAGTTAAATTCCCTACCAGTTAATATTGTAAATTCTTGGATACTACAAAGTGCAATCTGAAAATAAATAACTTAGACCCCAACTCAGCAAAGAACCTAAATACATGCTTAGATTTAAGCACAAGCTCATCCCACCTTAGTTCACTGAAGCGCTTAGGCACCAATCCAGCACAGCACTTCAGCACGCATGAATTATAAGAGCATGTGATTGACTTCATGTGATTACTTGTGTGCTTAAAGTTAAGGACATGCTTAAGTGCTTTGTTGGATCAAGAGGTGAAATTCTGGCCTCATTAAAGTCAATGGAAGTTTTGTCATTGACTTCAGTGGGGACAGGATTTTACCAAGCTCTCTATTTGCTCCTCAATCCTGCACATCTCTTGATAGTCCAGGTTCAGGTGTCCCTTCAGCAGAGACTGCCAGTAAAGATGCACTGTAATTTTTTGCTAGACCCATAAATCTGAGATTACATTGTAAAGGAACATTGTCAGACTATTTACCTTCCCTGAACAAAATTAAGTTCCAGGCAGCAATCAGTGGCAAATGCTTGGTAGATTTTTCTTCTACATAATCAGTGCATAACTCAGATTGTTCTTGTGTCAATTTTCTTGCAATAACAGACATGCAAGGATTTTCCTCTGATATTTGGTGTCATTCTGTTTTTGAGGTGATAGCTGGACTCACTCACATGCACACTATTTTAATCATTATACTGGACTCAATCCTACAAACACTGACTTCAGTGGAAATTGGCTCGGTCCCATTATCCTCCATATATGATTCCACAGTGCATCCTTGGGAGAACCTAATTTCTAACTCCAGCTCAAAGGGCCACTGAAGCTACACTTAAAGCAATGATTTTTATGGCTCCTTTTTGCATCCTCTCCATTTTTTCAACATCCTTTTAAAAATGTCAACACCAGAACTGGACACAGTATTCCAGTATTGGTTTCACCAATGCTGTATACTGATGTAAAAACCAACTCCTTACTCCCCTGCCTACACATCCAAGGATTGCATTAACATGTTTTACTACAGCATCACGCTGGGATCATTGTCCAATATGACCTCTAAATCTTTTCCAGAGTCACCACTTTCCAAGATACAGTATCTCATTCCACAGATATAGATGTATTATAGTTGATTTTGTTTGAATGGGCCCATCTTACCAAGTAATCCAGGTTTCTCTGTGTATCTGCTCTGTCCTTATCATTATTTGTCATTCTGCCAATCTTTCTGGGTTTTTTTTTTTTTAAATCTGAAGTGATTTTATATTCACTTCCAGTCCACTGATGACAGTGTTGAATAGGGTCGGGTCACGTACCTATTCCTTGCAGACATCTACTAGAAATAGCCCCATGCACTGATGATTCCCCATTAACAACTATTTTTTTGCGATCTGTCAGTTAGCTAGTTCTTAATCCATTTTAACATGTGCCTTATTGATACTTTTTGGTACTAATTTCTTAATCCAAATGTTGTGCGATACTAAGTCAAATATCTTACAAAAGTCTAATTCTATTACATCTACACAGTTACCTTTATTATCTAAACTTAATATCAAAAATGAAATCAAGTTTATTTGACAAGACCTATTTTCCATTAAACTACATTGACTGGTATTCATTTATATTCCTATACTTTAATTCTTGCTTGATGCATCCATCTGTTGTCTCTCATTTTACACTTGGATTGAAACTCTTGGGTCAGAGACAGTCCTTTTGTTAGATATCTGTACAGTATTTAGCACAATGCAGATGGGGCCTCTAGATGCTACTGTGATATGAAGTAATAATGATAATATTACATGTGGGGTATCATTTTCTATTAAGCTAATGCTGACATCAAAGGCATATGATAAAATGTGGTGTCAAGCACTGTGTTTTGTACAGAACTCTTCACATATAACATTTTAAAATCCTCTGCAGAGAAGGGGATCATACAAGGGAGCTACTGAGCATCACTCCAAATAATGTCTAGAATTAATTGAAACATTTTTGTAATATTCCTTAGGAATCTCATTCAATCTACCAATCTCTGGAAATTAATGGCATGAACTTGCGTTAAATCAATCTGTCATTAGTCCAACTTGCTTTATATAGTAACTCATTAGGATGCATTTCCTGCAATTGACTGAGAGATGCCAAAAGAGGATCTACAGACATGATTTTAAAATGTACCATGGTACATTAGCTTGCAAATTGAACCTACCTGTATCTTTCACACCATGTCATAGTCACACAATATAAATACAAGGTGATGGGATACTGAGCCATTGACTGCTATGGGTCCAGTTCAGTGTATTTGTGCAAAAGAGAGACCTAAGCAGTATATAAAGAGATATACATGTTCTGGATTCAGTAAAGTTGGGAGCAGCATACACAGTTGGTTGTTATTTCTAAGTGAGTTTAATCCTTGTATAGTCAGATTGACACTTGCAATCATACTGTTGCTTGCAGACTCAAGTGTGCCAGTTAGGTATCGCCCACAACAAGGAGCAATGCAGAGCTGCACAGCCACTGAGGGTGGCTCATGGAAGAATTTTCCCCTGGTAGATAAGGGAAGTGAGCACTCCCCACTGTGCTGGCCCCACTCAGCAGGCTGGTGTGAGGATGGCGTAGGGACAGGGACTCATTTCCCTCCGCCCATTTCAGATGATGTTCTTCCCCAAGGAGTAGGGTGCGAGCAATTCTTGTGCTCACGAACTGCATTTGGGCCTGGTCCTTACGAGGGTCCTGGAAATGGGAGTGAGGTTGTTCAGGCCCCTCATGTAAAATGGAGGTCTGTAAAAGAGATATATGGCTCGTTATCTCAATCTCCTTAGCAGGTGCAATTTGCACAGTTCCATTGAAGCCACAGGGGCTATGCACTTGCACCACAGGTGAGTATCTGTGAGGAATTTTTGTAATGGGGGAAAATCATCTACCTTTGGCCACTGCTAGAAGTGTTTCATAACAAGCCAAATCCCACGCTGTCACTGCAACTGTTAAACACAAGTCTACTGCAGTCTTTTTGATTAAATGCTGAGATTGTCAAAGGTGACTGGTGATTTGAGACCCCACAAAGGGGCCATGTTTGCAGAGAGTTGAGGGTTTCAGCTTTGTCTGAAAATCCAGTCCCTTGAAGGAGTCTCAAGTTGAGCACCCAAAAAGTGAAGCAGGGAAAAATCACTATTTGAAGACTATTTTGAAACCCTCGGACTTAATCTTCCTCCTCTGTGTGGAGACCCTATCTATCTGTCTACCTGTGCTAGTTATATGACCCTGTCAAATGTTATGTCTCAAGGTCACCTCTTTGAGGTGAAGGTAAGTGCCTCGCTTACCACATAAAATGTTCCCTGGATGACAGCCATCCTGAAACCTGGTCCTGGTTCTGCTGTACCTCTTAGCAAGTCTGCCCCTTTCAGGAGGAAGGTGGTAATAAAACAGTCCAAGCCAAAATGGGAAATCAGTTTCATGGCCCTTGAGGGCCCAGGCCCGTTCCCTCACACAAAAGAAAGGAAGTTGACTTTCCAGCATCACAGGAAGTCTCATCTCCCACCCTCCTGCTGGCTAAAGGCGAAGAGTTAGTCCTGGGGATTTCAACAGAAGAAATAAACCAGCCCATTTTCTTTCCTCAGAGGGCTCGTGTTGGTGGTGCTCTCCAGCTGTTCCTCAGCAAGTAACCCAGTATCCTGGTTTGGAAGCTCTAGCTCTACTGGACACCACTGCTTGAACACCATCCCAATTAGGCTGAGTAAGGCCCTTCCCGCAGGCTGGGCAAGCCACACAGGTGTGGCATTCTGGGGCTGGTTATGACCACTAGAGTTCTTAAACCCTTTCTGGACTGAGGTGGGAGTGCTGTGTGTGCATGGGTGGCGGTGATATTTCCCCCACAAGCCTTCCCCCATTAGTGTAGTATTTGAGCACCACACAATCTTTAATGTATGTATCCTCACAACATCCCTGTGCTGGTGGTGTCCACTTTAAACAGATGGGGATCCAAGGCAAAGAAAAGCTAAATGACTTACTCTGGCAAAGGCTCTGGCAAAGGAGATACTCGAATGCAGGTCTCCTAAGTCCTAGACTTGTACCCTTACCACTGGACAATCCTTCCTCTCTGCTCAAACCCTCAGAGACAATTGTTCACCTGCTGATCTCATCCCTTAGCATGCTGTAATCCTAGTACATTTCAGATATTCTCAAAAGGTGTTTTAAAGTTACAGTCTTTCACTTTCCTAGTCTTGTTCCTTTAGCCTACTGTCAGAAAGTTACAAAATGATGCAAAAAGGACTCTCCAGCAAAATCACTGATCACCCATATAAGTTTCACTTTGCATGTAGAACTAACTTTTCGAGTGCCACATTGAGAATTGCTCTTCCTAGTGCCTCTGGCTAAGAGTGGGCATATCTTTCCATGAGAAGAGATGTCTTGATAATCAACAGCTGATTTCCAATTGAGGCATGGCTCAACCCTGAAATTAATGAGCCTGATTCCAATCTTGTACTAGTGTAAATCAGGAGTAGCTCCACTGAAGTCAATGAAATTAAACTAGGGTAACTGAGATAAGAATGAGACCTAACGTATTTAGTTAACTACATTAGGTTACCTGCCTTTAGCAACAATTCTAACAAAGAAATAAACAAATCTTCACTCTGATAAAATGGTGAATCCTGCTGGGTAGAACAATTCTCTTTTATATTGCAACAGGTTCTAAAGCCACATGATCTTTGCCAGCACTACAATGTTCTCCATATTAAAAAGGATATGGTCAGTAGTGCATGAAGATACCTGATTTTTTAGTAAATCCAAGCTAAATGGACTTCAGCTTTCAGTTTCTGTAATCATCATTAATGATTTGTTCCATAGTCAATCTGATAGAAAAGGATGACCAGAGCTGTGCTGATTAGATTTCCTTGAATGGAGGTGATTACAACCTCTGCTTTGTTTATCATTACTAATTGTAACCATGGGTTGCTCAGCTTCAGTTAGTTCAAGTTGATACTTTTGAATAAGATAATATAGTCCCTATATTCTCTGTTCTTTCTGATCTGTGCCAATTACACAAAAAGGAAGGCAACAGCCCAAGTTAGGGGAAGTCAGGTAAGGGACTCCTCCTCCTTCAAATGGAGAGAGGAGAGTGTGTTCCCAGGGGAAGTGTTATGGGCCATGTATGTCTCAATACTGGGATTTCACTGCTGGTGGCTAGAGAGGCTCTTCCATCCAGGAACACCCCTGCAGAGCCCCGATGAATTTCTGTGAGGTTTTGCATGAGTGCAGGGGTCCCACCCACTGGAACAACTTACAGGATCAGAGCCTTGTTCTTTTTAAGAAAAGTTTATCTTGAAAGCAGACCAACTGCTAGAGAAGCAGGGGCTGATCTGGGCAGTGTTTTGTGGGGATAAATCTGGACACTCATAGGTACAGTCATGTAGAGAGCTATCAACCATGTTCCCATAATGTGTACGCTAATTTCTTAAAAGAAATGAGGGAGTTACACAAGGGTTTCCATTTTACATACCCCGAGTTCTGTCTTTTCAAAGCAGAACACCAGGGAATTTACCAGCTGAGCTATCCTACAGCTGAAATTGTTAAGCTTTTTTTTAAAGCTTCCACTTTTATTATTTATTATACACGGTGAAACTTCACTTACCCTAGCCTCAGCTTTCTGAAAAAGCCTCATTTATGTGAAATGAGGTCACGTCCCTTGACGTGTATTAAACCATTTGAAAACTCCCATTTACCCGAACACCCATTTATCCACATTAATTCCATTTGGATAAAGGAGGCTTCACTGTACATCAGTAATTTTATTTTATTTTTTTAGAAAAAGCCAAGTTAATTAAACCAAACCCAACAGTATTTATGAGTTTTTGTAGCTTAGCCTGGTTTATAAAAGGTGATGTTAATATTGACATTAATTAATGTCAATCTTAATGTAATATTACATTAATAGGCTGGTGTGTCTTTGAGCCTAAGGCAATGTACTGTACAGCTTAAGCTATTTATAACAAAGGTACTTTAAACAGCTTTGCCCCCATCAAAAAAAAAAAAAAAAAGAAAATTCAATTTATATTAAATGTTGTTGCAAAATCAGATTCATCACCCCAGGGATTAAGAAAAATGAAAGACCAATTTAATGACAGGATTTAGGTCATTATTTATCTTCCAGCATGTAAATTATAGATTGTCATGAATTTTTCATCCTTTTGGTGCCCACTACCTAATTCATGCGAAAAACATAAGCCTGTGTTACAAAGAGCAAGCTCCCTAGCTCTGTGTACAAGAGGCATCTCTCCTCTGCCTTTTGACAGACGATAATCTGTCAAAATGAAAAATTAATGGAGGCTCCCTTAATTCATCATCTTCTGCCTCTGTTCTATTAATGGCTTTAAAAGAACTTCTATAACTCTGCTCACACTCAACAGAATTGGTGAGGGGGGAAGATAAACAAGTCAGCTGACTGCTCAAGCTGATGCCATGTGCTATAATTCAGCCAATAGGTGGATGACGTGTTATTAAATACATTCAGATATCGTGTAGATTGCAGCACATCCCAAAAATGTGCTGAGATTAAACATGTGGTGGGGGTGCTTCATTGTTTCCAGTTTTGCAACAAAGGAAATTACTTTGTGTAAATGATTATAAAATTCTTGCATGTAGTAGGCGTGCTACATGAAACCACCATTTTGAAAACGCTACCCATGAGTAGACCAAACCAGGGAAGGAATAAGCAGGCTTCAGTTGTGTGTCCTAAAATAAAATGTCCAGAAAAACCCCAAATGATTTTCCCTTTCATGATTGATTTTACATCAACCAAAGAGGAGTTTTAGCACTGTCTTAAATAAGGATTTAACCATTATAAAAATATGCCTTTATAAATGTATTTCATAGTTCTGCTAGTCACTTCTACTAATCACCTTAAAAATATGAGTTGAAGTCTCTCTTCCTTTCACAGCTCATCTACTTTTGCATAATTCTATAGGTCTCAATGCTATGTTTGTGACATCACAATACTCTTTCAGAGAATATTTTTCCAATACTGGATCCATTTTGGTGGGCTAAATCCAGAGACATTCCACAGGAAGTCAGAGCCAACTCTAATTTAATCAGAATGCTCATTAGAATAAAGCACCGATCCAGCAATCCTTATTTATAAACAATTGCAGGGAGGGAGGGAGGTCATTAGTCACTCACTTTACCTGCAGCCAACCTGGCTGATTTTATTGAGACCTTGCTGTCTCACTAATGATTGTACATGGTTCTAGGGCACCTATTATATTATATTGGCTATGGTTATGTTTTCTGAAGCTCGATTCCGGTCTCATTGACAGTGGAAAGATTCCCCTGGACTTCAGTGGGGGTTGGAGCAGGCCATTGGCAAACAGACTACGGTCCAAATCCTTGACACGTTCCAATAGTGTAGACCCTTATGCTCATGCTGAAATCAGCAGAACTCAGCGTGGCTGAAGGGTCTATGCCAGCAGAAGCTGTTGCAGAACGTTATTTTCTACAGCCATCCCAAGGCTATTAACAGCCAGTAGGTTTTCAGTGGAAAAGAAAGGGTCAATGTACAGGGTTGGGTTACCTTGTAATTAGAGACAATTGAAAAATGATGGGTTGGATTTTTTTGCACGAAAGTTTCAGAATTTTTCATGGATTCTTTTTGGTAAAAAAATCAATTTTTTGGAGAAATCCCAAACAGCTGTATACATTAAATAAATGAAAAGGGTTATAAAAAGTTTACATAGAAATTGTAAACATTCTTAACCAGCTTTAACTGAAATAGACAGTGGCTCTGTCACAGTAAGTAACATTACAATACAGCCTTATCACTGCGGGAGAAACCAAATACCTCTTTATGACACTTCCCCTCCCCTTCCACCCACACATGGGCACAGACTTGCCTCCCTGCTCCGCACACTCCAACCTTCCTCCAGTACTTCTTACACCAAGTAGCAGAAATGAAGAACAGATATCTGCCTCTGGTATGCCCCAGGTCACTTCATGTGTAATAGATGGCCAGGCTCTGTTAAAACAGTGTGGTCCCTGTGTATACTAGGGGCCACCAGTTTCTAAGCTCTGTGGAAATCCTTGCTTGGCACGTGCTATTTACTTCAGGTGAATTTCAGGTGTAAACAAAAATTCTGTTTGGGAAACTCCTATGCAACATGCATTCTTCTGTCTCAGGAAACTAGTTTTTAATAGGAGAATCTCCATTTCAGGGCACAGTGGTGGTGGAATGTGTGCTACGGCTACACTCCAAAATCCATTTGGATCTTTTATTGGAATCCCTCCTGTCGCATTAGCAACCATTGCCCCTTTGATAATCCAACAGCCCTAAGAAGTTCTGAAATCTTGTTTGTTCCTGATATTGGGGTTTCATTGTACTTGTTCTCCCTCAGAACTACTATCTTCTAAGACATATCGTCTGAGTTTTCTAGAGGTGCTGTAATAAAATGGTGAGGGGTAGGATTAGTCAAGCAGAATTCTAGAGCGCAAATATTATTCAATTAGCCCTAAGAGGCTGACAAGTCAGTATGTGACAGGACATTTCTCAAGTTTAAGCATGAGTCTATTGGGTAACGTCTTGGTTTCAGGATGACCAAATCACAATTCTAACTTAACAAAACACACTGTTATAGAGAACTCAGATAGAGCTTTGATTCAAACACTGATTTCCTGACTTTGGAAGATTTATACATTCTCTTAATTGATTGCACATTGAGACTGTATCAGTATCATAGTAAAATAATTTTAATAATCTAACCCTCCCTGTCTCAACACAATGCATAACAAAACAAATACTGTCTTGCCTTGTGGTAGGATGCTCACCCCACATTTGCCTTGAAAGGGTTAATGTAAATTGAGAAGGGGGCTAATTAACCTGAGGGGAATTAGGTGGCTAAAAAAATCCCCTGACTCAGGGAGTGAGCCCAGATGGGGAGGAATGAGCTGGGCTGGGACTATCAAGGCAGGAAATTGGCAACAGAGAGTGGCTGCAGGGAAGTAGTCTGCAGTCACTCTTTGGGAGAAGGGAGGTGTGTTTGGGCTGGAAAACCCGGACCGGGGTGGGAGGGAAGCCAAGAAAGTAGGAGAGGGATCAGAGAAGCTGGAAGCCCTTGCTGGGAGGCTGAATTACAAAGAGGAGGCTGAAGTTCTGGGAACAAAACAGGCTGCAGAGAAAGACCGAGACAGAATGCAACTGCCAGAAGGAGTGTTGGCCTAACAGAGCTAATCCCCAGAACCACCAGGAAGTGGCGCCGTCCAGTAGTGAGTAGAGTGCCCCATGACAGGCCTATATGATAGAAAAGGTCTAGAACATTGTACCAAAGTGGGTGTTGAATTTAATAAACCCTGCTCGTCGGCAAGAGATCAGCTAGAAAGGGACTGTCAATTTTTGTCAGGAGTTTTGTGAATAACAAGACTATCTTGTACAAGTATAACACCTTTCATCTGAGGATCTGTGAGCTTCAAAAATTAATGCACAGACCCTTGGAATATCCTTAAGAGCTAGCTTTTGTCACCACATTTTACAAAAGGAGAAATTGAGGCTCAAAGAAGTTAACTGCCTTGCCCAAGGCCACGTAAAAACTTTGTAAAAGAGCTGGGAAGAGAATGCAGATCTTCTGACTCCCAGTCCTGTGCTTAACCACTAGAACGTTCTTTCCCAAGTTTATCTGCTCCCCTGGTTCAAAGGTAGCGACTTGTCAGGTGAACTAGAAGAGATTCCATCTGGATAATTCAGCTGAAGCTGTGCTATGTCCTCTGCATGTGTCTGAAGCATGTTGGGATTAAGATGAGTGCCAACAAAACTGAATGTTTACACTATGTTTACACTATTTCCAGTCAACAGCACTTTTTATTTTCTGAATCAGTGGTCAGAATATGTAGCTCCTATAAAATATCAGAAGGAGAACACGTGTTGGAATTTTCAAAGGAAACTAAGGGAGTTAGACACTCAAATAGCATTGAAATGCAATGGGAGCTGGGTGCATAAGTCCCTTTGGTTCTTCTGAAAGTCCCAGCCACAATTGGTTACGCTATCACAGGGGGAAAACAACCAGCAAGAAGAACCGCCATAGACAGAGAACTGCCTGCGAAGAATGTAAGGTTCACACAGGTCCATAAGTGGCTCTAGGCACAGGTGATCCAGAACATGAGTCATTCAAAAGCTATTGAACAATGGCCCTCGGGAGAGCGTTAACGTGCTGTGCATTTGTCATAGGGGTTGATCTACAAAATATTCAGAGCTAAAGATTCGCCTGGAGAAGGCTAATAGGGATAAACCGACTCCTCAGCTGAGAAGCAGGCAATAGCCATGCTAGGCATTAGCTACAGTTGCGCATTAGGGGGAAATGCTTGATCTGGGTCTTTTTGTTTACCCATGTTTTATTCATGCAGATGAGAGGCTGAAAGTGTTTTGGCACATATGTAAGTGAACTGGATGGCTCAGCAGATTAAGTGGTTACAGAGCCAGGCTCTTTTAGGACTGCAGATCCTGGTAAATGGCTATGGTCATTTACCATCCGAAGAGCATTTTGCATCCTATATGAAAGTGAGCTGATGGTCACAGCCCATTTCCATGGGCTCAGGTAAACACATCACAGAAGCCACCATTTCAAAACCCCGAGTTGTCACCTTGTTGGCAGTCCCAGTGGTGAGGCAAGGACTGAGCGGGCCATGGAGACTGAACTACTTTCACACCCCTAGAGGTGGGAGATTCTGCCAGACCATGGTTGTCTGATGCAATGAAGCCTCCACTGCTACTTTCCATGATATAGCTGATCTGGAAACCTCACATCTCTCTCCAAGGCTGTCTGCCTGGTATCCATTATTACTGTTCATTATTACTTAATAATACAGTAGTACCACTGTGCTAAGCACTGTACAGACAGGTGCACATCCCCTTAAAAACAACATAATTCCTTGAAGAAAAAGAAAAAAAGTCCCTCTGGGAGAACACTAGAATCTTATTTCTACCTGTCATGGTTCACAACAGAAGCCTCCAACACCTTGCTCCCTAGATCTAGTATTAAATCCTTCAGATATCTACAAATTATGATGCTGATATGACTTTTAAGGTCGAGGTTTAAAGTCTAATGTGGGTCTTACAAGAAACTCTAGTGATTGATGTAATATATCAGACACTTGCCTTGAAAAAAAGTATTATGCAGCTGCCTCCACTGGAAGATTAAAAGGGGGTGGGGGGAAAGTCGCCTAGCTGGTTAAATGAAGGGTGGTTGTTCTCAATGGTCAATGTTGCAAAGAAATTACTGTAAAAAATAGCAACTGATATTGAACTTGCTTGCAACATCTTCTGATCCCTCTAATACATGTCTCCAGGCAGCAATTCTCTATTCACCTCAATAACCTTGTTACACCAGCTGGTTTCAAACACTAGCAATTTCCAAAATCATCTTTGAAAGCTGCTTTCCATGCACTCTGTTCTGCATGGTTTTGAAACTCCTCAGACAATGCAGGAAATTGCCTTTTATATTTGCTTAAGGTCCAAGTCACCAGAAGGCAGGTTGCTCCCATCTCATGCAATTTCTCTCATTATTTCTGGTGCTAATGTTGGTTTGCAAGCACAAGTATTTGAACCTGACAAACGATACAACAGAAACAGTGAAAATTGGATATTATGGTGCAGAAAACAATTTGCTGTAGGAACACAGAACCAACCATACCTAATCAAGCCTCTACTCCATCAATAGCCTGGGCTTTTGCAGTAGCTAATACCCAATATTTCATAGGAAAGTGAAAGAACCCCCAAAGCACTAAGACAATTGTTCACCACTGAATATGGGGGAAAATATCCTTCCTGCCCCCTAGGCTGACCAGCTTCTGCTTTCACATATGCAATATTAATATCTTCATTATAATGCATAACTACAGATATTATTGGCTATATATAGCCAGCCTTTTAAAAATATAGCCACAGGAGCTGTACTTCAGAAGTTGATTATTTCCCTAAGAATATTAGTGCCAAACAGGCTCCGGATATTGTTTCCTAGTCTATAGTTACGGCATGCACTCAGCCATCCAGCATGGGGACCCAGTAATGGACTATGCACAAAGTATATTTGTGAGAGGCCAACACTGGAGATGCTGCAGCCTCATTTCAGCCCAAAGGCTGACATAGGTTCTCTCAGTGCTAACGTATCTCCACCCATGGAGAAGAAGAGGATCAGAGAGTTTGACTGGCTTCTCCCTTTCCCTCCTCTTCTGCCAGGTCCCCACAAAGGTTGGAGAGAGACTGCAGAGTTGCAGGCTGGGTCCCACAAAATGCCTGCTGTTGCTTTGCAAAACACTGGATAAAACAAGAAAAGCATCAGTAAAGCTTTAGCAGATGTAGTTAAGTGGGAGCAAAACAATGCCACTGGGGTAAGTGAGTGGGGAATGTAGATCTGGTTGAACTTTACCACCCCCTCTTTTACACATGCAAATGACTACACAACTGTAAGGCAGTGGAGAATCAGGGCCCAAACACGTAGGTACCTCCCAGTACAGAAAATGCTGCTTTGAGGGTAGTTTGCTGGAAATGTATTTGAAGTTTAAAGAGAGAGATGTGGAGAAAAGAAACAGCTTTGGTATATGTAAGGGATCTGATTCCTCACAACAACAGTCCAGTTTATGCAGGCCTAACTCCATGAGGCTGACCAGTTGCACTGAACAGTACAAGAGCTGTGACAGACCCATCCATGAAAAGTAGGTGCCTATTTGCTACACTGATTTCAATGTAGTCACACAAGCATAAAGGCAGAGTCATACTATGGTCAATCAGGCTCAAGTATTACAGAACTAAAGGGATGTGTGTTCACCCTAATTCTCGTTGACACTAAAACTCTGTCACAGCACTCCAGCAATGTAAAGGGGGACCTAGTACTGTAAATGAGACTCAACCCCTTTGCTTTTAAAATTCTGCAGAAGCCTTTGGGTCTGGTTTCTTTTGGCTTACATGGTTTTTAATCCTGCTGTGGCTCCAATGAAGTTACTCCTGATTTACACTGTTGTGCATGAGAGCAGAATCAGGCCCTATCCATTTTTCCCTTTATAATATTGGTCCATAGGGAAAATTGTGTTCATGGGTTTATCATCAATGTTGTATTCATTTAAAAAAAAAAAAAACCTACAGAATTAAAAATACAAACCACCTGATTTTGAAATAAATTACCTTCATGGAATTATATCTTATCTTTAGACTGAAATAGACACAGAAAATTAATGAGATTGTCAAGTGGCCACTATGAAGATTTATGTGCTGATCTAGTGACATGTTATAAAACAATATAAAATAATAAAGAAATGCTTCTGTAAAAAAAAAAAAAAAAGGCAGAGATATTTAATTTGAATGGAATCTTTTATTAGATTCCTCCTGTTTAGAAGCAAATAGCTCCTTTGTTTAAATACCCTTCACAAAGGCAAAGCCTCAGGAAACATTTTGTAAAAGAATTCTGAAAGTCAAAGTCATTTTGACAGAAATCAAACCAGAAATAATTTCTCCCTGAAGGAATTCTACTTTATTTTAATGATGTCTGGATTGTTTCCATTTAAATAGTACTTTTTAAAAATTGTGATTCACACTGTCCACTTTAACAGTGACTTTTTTACATAAGCTTAGGAACTCATTTAGCATATCCATTTTGTTCAAGTGGAGGAAACAAATATGAAAGGAAAATAATTTGACTAAAAACATCTTCTGTTCATTAAAAAGCTTTATGTTCTAATGTCTGAATGTGAAATCCTGTTCTTAACGGCGACTGGGAGCTGGGGAGCTCTCTGTTAGACATTTACTGAGGCATTTTTTCCTGGTAATATAGGCTGTTTATGGGGCTTTTCATGACCTTTCTTTTTTGTACTGCCAACAGAGGAATACCGTGTGCATCTCTTTTGCACATATCTGCTTTCTAGCGGATATATATCTGTGTTGAATTTTTCATTTTGGAGAGAAAAGTCTGGGGTAATTAAAAGAGAATCACAATAATGAATGTGTGTTGTATCATAAAACTAACAGATCTTTGCTGTCACTAACACACACCTCTCTCTCTCTGGGAATCTTAATGCTACAGACACAAAAGTACTGAGATAAAATACCCACTTGGCTCCTCCAGTTCTTGGGTGTATTACAAGTGTTACTCCCCCTCGCTGTAGGATATTGGACGATACTGGTGAGCTCTCTCCTCAGTAGCTGGGCATTCTCTGGCTTCTAATGTTACGAGTTGAATATTCTTTTAGTTAGAAATGAGCTAGAGCCATGTATCCAAATCCCACAAACTTTGGAAGTTTGGATAAAATGGATTTTAAATCTAAACCCTCCAGGCTTTTGGTTTTGCGATATAAAACTTGTATGTACCAGCTGCGATGCAGGGAAGCATCCCTATTCGCAGAAGCACTTAAGCACATACTTAACTCCCTTTGAAGTCAGTGAGTCTTAAGAGCTTCCCTGAATAAGGATGGATTTAAGAACATGCATGAGTGCCTCTCTGAATCAAGACCATTCTGAGTAAGTCAGAGCAAGAGCTAACGGCTTATTTATTTCTGGAATTTCTAACTAACCAACAACTGCATTTCAAAGGGCCACTTAGATTAGCTACGTATCAGTATCTCAAGTGCTATCCAGCAAACTCCCAAGGTGTCTCACACATTAATACAAAACCCCTGACCAACAAGGATATTGCAAACATAAAATCACCACCATTTGACTTAGCTCTGCATAACACATTTGTCTGTGTTTCCTTTAACAAAACCCCCAAATATTTGTACTGTAGCTAGCTGACCTTTTTCAAAATGAATTCCATTCTTTTCCAAGTCTGAGTGAAGCTGAATGTACGGTGCTAGTGGATCAATAATTAAATGTTTTCTCCTATAGAGTTATACTGGAATCAGACCCAGTCACTGTATTTGCCCTTTCCATGTACACTCATGGTGTATATTGGAACTTCTTTTACGTATTAGAAATCCATATGCATTAACTTTCCCCCAAAGTCACTTCAAACTGATATCTCCCTCTATTAACAGCTAATACATCTGGATGCAAGCAATGACTGACAAGATGAGACTCTAGTGCTACTGACGTGCCATACAAATAGAACTAAAATCTCAGGTTGGGACTATACCGGTATCTGAATTCACCATGAGTCAACATGGAGCCATTTGATTTGGAAGAGATGTCTCAGAGGTGAATCTCAGTTAAAATCAACTGTGGTCATAAAAGGCTCCTTTAAACAACAAGGTGGTGTGGGGTGTTAAGCCATCTACAAGTCAATTGCAAATGTAGATAATTACCAGTACATCCTCCCTCCCTGATCCCTGCCCTTGTCCCGCATCTTTCCTCACCCCTCTTCATTCAAAGCAGCCTGTTTCCTCCTCTGTCCGGACTCCATTGGGGGAAGAGGATGCACTGTGAGCACAGGAGAGACAGGGTGCCTGGCAGTACTGATGCTGGGAGAAGCAGTTGCAGGGAAAGCATTACTTAACCCCTGCAATCCTGAGCTGGATCATACCCAGTACGGATAGAATCTCTGGAGAATTTAACTGCCCACACCTGGCTCTCTCATGTGCAAACTGAATTTTCTGTGATGCTCATAACTTGTGCAGCTCCTCACAGGGACAGCAGAAGGCATATCTCTGACACTAGAGCAGCCTCTCTGCCCAGTTTCAAGTCCAAAGCATGAAGGCACCAGAGCTTCCAATTAAACGGCTTAAAGAATTTGTTTTAACATGGGGAAAACAAACAGTTCTCTCCCCAATTTCATTCTTGGAAATGGTTGAACCATTTTTGCTGAAACTTACCAGAAAAATTCAGCCTGAGGTACACACCCAGCTTGTGAAATTTCAGCTTGAAGGGTTTAAACCTGACAAAATTATAAGCTACTGAAAACAGGGTCCTATAATGGAAAGTGTTGGGCACCCGTAACTATAAATAGTACTACCAGCTCCACCTGTTATAAACGCTCAGCATTTTATTAAACCCTTTAGGACAGTGTAAGTGCTACAAAGCTTTAATTTTTCTACGCAAACATTGATTGTTGCACATGTGGGATAGTTACAAATTTCACAACTATAGGGGATGTTTGATCTATACTTGGATTTTTGTCCACACTTACAGCAACATATAGACTATGTATACTACACGCCCAGCTAGCATGGGTATAAATAGCAGTATAGATAGTGAAGCACTGCTTAGGTGAGCAAAGACACACCAGAACTTAGAGTATATAACCTACCCAACTCTCTAGTCACCCATGCAATGCCACCTATGTCTACACTGCTACTTTTAGCAAGATAGTGTCCCGTTGCCTCCCTATTGCTGGCGCCTTTCCCCTATACAGGGAGCTGCTGGAGCCTTTCCCTGCTGCAGTGAAAGGCTCTGGCACTGGGCAGGCAGTAGAGAAAGGCTCTGGTAGTTATTTTTGTTTTAAAGAAATTGGTCACTATTTATATTCAACATTCATTTATACATATAGTTTATAAAGGGGTAATAAATGGTTCATAGATGTGATAAGTTTGTTACAGTTACGAGTAATGTATTATAGATGGCTGCACGCACATCAGTACAAGGTATTCCAGATGATTGCAACCTACTGACTGGTTGGACTTTCTAACAATCTATACGAATTGATTAACCATTTATTAAAACATATGGGAATCCTTTTATGAACACTTTATAAACTATTTATAAATGTAAATGATTAACATAAAGTGTGACCAAAATTAAGGTGTTTTACTACATTTTGAGGAGCAAACGAATCAAGAAAGAAACTGTTTAGCAAGTAATAGTCTTGTAGATATGTGTTTTGCAACCTAACCACTGAAATTAGAGGTTTGTCATGAAAATACAGATCTTGAAGAGATGAGATAACTAACATGATTATGACTCACTGGGCAGTATAGACAAGGATGGGTCGTGTTCAGCACTGAGTCGGCTAGTTGTAGTCAAACTCAGATTTAATCATAGCTAGCTGATGCAATACTTCATACAACTAACCCTCTGCACTTACTGAAGAGTCACAGTCAGCATCATGTTAGATGACCTTGAAGAGTCTAGTTAGCTAACACTATTCAGTTTTGTAGTGAAGACAAGCCTTTAACTCCTGTGTTCCCAACGCAACACAGAGAGCACCTGTGGATAATAAATGCCTGCAGTTAGGGGTTAGAAATATCAGCAAGTCATTTGATATGCAGTGATAGCCTGGGAGGTGACCTTGCCCCTGTAATTGCTTCCTTCCTCAGTTACAAGGTAATACAGCAACATCTAACTGCAGACTGGAAAAAAGAGAACAACTGTACAACATCTGCTGCTAGAGACTGCCCTGAGCAAGCCTTCCAGGAAATAACCACTTCAGAGGTTTTGCCTGTCATGTCTGCAGCATACCAGTGGAACTCGTATCTACTCCTGCGATGGCCTTTCTAGGAGGGTTTATACCCCTAGTGAAACACTTCATGTCTGACCTAGCTGTCAGTCAAGTCATTAGCATCTCTGGAAAGACTCAGGCCCTATACACCAACAGTTCCCATTCAGTTCTCTTTGAGTTGTGGGTGCTCCGCACTTCTTAAAAAAAAAAAAAAAAAACCACCAAAACCTCACACCTTTAGTCTTCCCTGCTCCAAGGGGGAAAAAAATCAAAATACAAATGAGTTTGTGAGATTCCCTCTAAAACATTATTTTTTATCCTTGAAAAGAGTTCCTCCCTCATCCTCTACTTCCTCTTTCCTTAGCAACAATTTATGCAGTTTTCAAAACAGCAGTGTCTCTGGGCTTTACGATCGGATGGAGCTTTTTCCCTTCCTCTATTCACCTGACTGCAATTAGTCTTTTACAGCTCTACTGAACTAAATTTCAGTCACCTTACTTAAAATTATTTCCAAAACACAGAGTCTACAATTAAAGAGAAACAGCATTAATTCTTCGTAACATTTTATTTCCAAAATTATTCTTGAAAATTATTCAGACAACTGTTGAAAAATTAGATTTTGTGCTCCCCAAACCCTATTACATCGATGCTTTAAAGAAACTATTTTTTCCTTTGGGTCTCTGATTTCCCTGGTGGCAGCAATATAAACCTTGAACTTCTTAAATGTCACTTAATTTATTTGATTTTTCTGTTTACCCTTTTAAAGTGACAAGTTGTTCTGTAGTATTTATGTCTGTTTGAAAATTAGATATCATAGACAAGCTGGTGCTGCAGTTGCATTTTTGTTATCTTAAGCTTACTAAACACTGGCCATAAAAACAGGATAAAAAAAAGTCCCTTATTTTTTTCCAGCTTTTACTTTTCCTCTAATGCCCAACAATTTTATTAATCTACGTATTTAACCATTTACTTGCTCCTTTAAACTTCAGCAGTAGCAGTGATTTCAAATAATCATGACCCTTCATTTGGTGAACAAAATAAGAGATTAGTGACTTGCTTTTAACTATCCATTCTTGACATGGGTTAATTAGTTTCACACCAAGCATGTGAGATCTTGTCATTGGCCCGTGAGCCATCAGCTAGGGGCTGCAGTGACTTGCACACATTATGTTCCCTTCAGAGGACCTTGTGACAGAAATGAAATTAAATTGACCTGTGTTGCTGGTTTTACATTAGTGTTGCATCTGGTCTCTAAATTAGGATGACAAAATTCCTGAGCTTCCAGTTCTGGTTGGGTTAGCACATCCCACCTCCCATGATGGTGGTTCTAGTTTTTAAGAAGTCCTCTATGCACCAATATCACAGCTTTCTCCAAAGTCCACCATGACTACTATGGAAAAGGGCATGATAGCAAGTACTTTTTCTAAACAAATACATTTTATACATCTATTTTAACATAAGTGGTATGGCCAGGGAGGCCTGTTCTGCCCCTCTGCAGCTCCTGCACCCTTTTCGACTACCCTGGTGGTATGGCTGGGTGGGAACAGGGGGGCCCGGTCCCGCCCTCTACCACGGGCCTGACCCAGAGACCCTGAGAGGAGTAGCCTCAAACTGCTTAGTCCATGAGAGCTACTACCTTCCCTGGGTCGCCTGTCCTTGGCCTCACTGCTCGTGGTCATAGAATCATAGAGTTGGAAGGGACCTCAGGAGGTCATCTAGTCCAACCCCCTGCTCAAAGCAGGACTAACCTCAGCTAAATAATCCCAGTGAAGGTTTTGTCAAGCCGCAGTTTAAAAACCTCTAAAGACGGAGATTCCACCACCTCTCTAAGTAACCCATTCTAGTGCTTCACCACCCTCCTAGCGAAAAACGTTTTCCTAATGTCCAACCTAGACCTCCCCACTGCAACTTGAGACCGTTGCTCTTTGTTCTGTCATCTGCCACCACTGAGAACAGCCTAAGCTACATCCTCCTTGGAACCCCCTTTCAGGTAGGTAAAGGCTGCTATTAAATCCCCCCTCACTCTTCTCTTCTGCAGACTAAACAAGCCTAGTTCCCACAGCCTCTCCTCGTAAGTCTTGTGCTCCAGCCCCCTCATCATTTTTGTTGCCCTTCGCTGGACTCTCTCCAACTTCTCCACATCCTTTTTGTAGTGGGGGGCCCAAAACTGGGCACAATACTCCAAATGCGGCCTCACTAATGCCGAATAGAGGGGAATAATCACTTCTCGCGATCTGTTGGCAATGCTTCTACTAATGCAGCCCAATATGCTATTAGCCTTCTTGACAACCAGGGCACACTCATATGCTGACTCATATCCAGCTTCTTATCCACTGTTACCCCCAGGTCCTTTTCTGCAGAACTGCTGCCTAGCTCGTCGGTTCCCAGTCTGTAGCTGTGTATGGGATTCTTCCATCCTAAGTGCAGGACTCTGCACTTGTCCTTGTTGAACCTCATCAGATTTCTTTTGGCCCAATCCTCCAGTTTGTTCAGGTCCTTCTGTATCCTATCCCTACCTTCCAGGGTATCTACCATTCCCCCTAGCTTCGTGTCATCTGCAAACTTGCTGAGGGTGCAATCTACCCCATCTTCTAGATCATTAATGAAGATGTTGAACAAAACCAGCCCTAGCACCGACCCTGGGGCACTCCGCTTGTGACCGGCTGCCAGCTAGACATGGAGCTATTGATCACTACTTGTTCAGCCCTATGCTCTAGCCAGTTCTCGATCCATTTTATAGTCCATTCATTCAACCCATACTTCTTTAACTTGCTGATAAGAATACTGTGAGAGACCGTATCAAAAGCTTTGCTAAAGTCAAGGTATATCACATCCATCACTTTCCCCACATCCACAAAGCCAGTCACTTCTTCATAGAATGCAATCAGATTGGTCAGGCATGACTTTCCCTTGGTGAATCCATGTTGACTGTTCCTGATCACCTTCCTCTCTTCCAAGTGCCTTAAAATGGATTCCCTGAGGACCTGCTCCATGATTTTTCCAGGGATTGAGGTGAGGCTGACCAGTCTGTAGTTCCCTGGATCCTCTTTCCTCCCTTTCTTGAAGATGGGCACTATATTTGCTTTGTTTCAGTCATCAGGGACCTCCCCCAATTGCCACGAGCTTTCAAAGATACAAGCCAATGGCTCTGAAATCACGTCAGCCAACTCCCTCAGCACCCTCGGGTGCATTGCATTTGGCCCCATAGACTTGTGTATGTCCAATCTTTCTAAATAGTCTTGGACCTGTTCCTTCAGCACTGCAGGATGTTCACCTCCTTCCCATTCTGTGCCACCAGTGCAGTAGTCTGGTCCGCTTCCTGGAACTGGGGTGAGGGTTTTCCCCCCCTCCTCGCCATGGGGGTCTGTCCCTGTGATCCTCCCCTGTTTGGGTGAGGTCACCCCACCTCAACTCCATTACTCAGTTGTCTGGGAGGCCGGGTCTCTTCAGGCCTCTGTGCCTTTGACCCTTGGCCCTGCCCAGGCAGGCTTCTCCTTAACTATGGTACCTTTTGTGTTGTGGTAGCAACCACAATTGTGCCAATCTCTGTCGCAGCACAGCTCTGCTCCCCTCCTCCTAACTGCCTTTCAGCTGCCCCTATCTGCCTGACAGGAAGGCTTTTAACTGCTGGGGCAAGCTCCTTAATTGGCCTCAGCTGGCCTAATTGCCCTGGAGTAACCCCAGCTGAATCACCCAGGAAACAAGGATTTGTTGATTCTGGGGCTAATATATATACCCTCCAACACTCTCCTATAGCCATCAGGTTTGGCCCTGTCACAGTGGAGTCATTGGAGCAACTTCATAGCAGCAGTGGATCTGGCCCCTAAACTGAATGCTAGTCATCTAAAGCATTTGATGAATAAGAGTAACGAATACATTTGAAGGAAATCAGGGGCAACATTTTCAAAAATAGTTGCCTAAAGTTAGGTTACAACTCCATATTTAGGCATCTAAAATTGACCAGATTTTCAACAGTAATGGGAGCTGCTGAGTGCTCAGCACATTTGCAAATCAGGCCTCTTATTTAGGATCTTAATTTTAGGCACCTGTTTTTGAAAATTTTGGCCACATCAATCTGTAGATCAAGGGTGGGGAACCTCCGGCCCGCGGGCCGGATTCGGCCCGCGAAAGAATTTGATCCAGCCCGCGGGCGGGCGGGAAGTGCGCGCCGCCGAAACCCTGCCGCCGTTTGCCCCTTTTCGGCGGCGATGGGGGGAATTCGGCGGCGGAATCGGCGACATGGCCCGCGAATGAAGGTAGGAATATCAAAATGGCCCTTGGCAGGGAAAAGGTTCCCCACCCCTGCTGTAGATGGTTCTTTAACTAAAAACTGAGACTAAATTTGTAACCTATATTACTCCTAATGAATATCATCTCTACTTAAAGATTAAAAGCTCCACTCAAAGTAAAAGAGGGAAAAGAAATGGAGGGCAAGTACAAGATAGTCAAGATCTGTAGCTCTCTTTTTCATAAGGGGACACTTCACGGTATATGTTTTTGTAGATGTGTATGAGGAGCCAAGGAAACCCTAAAGACTAGCTGGAGTCCTAATTATCTTTTCATTATGTCAAACTTCAAGGCAGAAAGAAAGCGAATTAAGGGTAAGAAAAGAGGGGTCAGAGATAAAGCTTTAAATAAAATGTCACACACAAAGCAGAAATGGCATATCCCACCTATTCACCAATTTTGTGAATAAGCTCAAAAGCTTGTCTCTCTCACCAGTAGAAGTTGGTCCACTAAAAGATACTATCTCATCCACATTGTCTTTCTAATATTCTGGGACCAACCCAGTTACACCAACACTACATACAAGTTTGTGAACAGGTATAAATGTTCATTTTTCACCAATTTCACCTGTTGAACTTCCAAAGAGGGAAGGACAGGGATAAATAAGGAAAGGGGATGAAAGGAATAGAGTGAGATGATAAAACTCTGCTGATTATGTAAGAAAGCTGAGAAACTGGAGGCAGTACCAAGAAGGAATCTTCAGAAACACATGTGCAACCCCCACTCACATTGGTGGGAGCTTCACATGTCTAGGTCAGCAGAAATAGGCTCTTATTAGCCTATTTTTATGGCAACAGCTACAGTACTATCCACTGAAGGTAAATTCTAAACAGAAAAGTTCAAAAACTACTCATGGATGATGTAACAATCATGGACAGAATAACAAAGTGTTATTCACTAGGCCTGATCCTTGCACTCAATCTTTAATACTGAATTCTTGCATCATCCATGCATAGGCGGCAAGTATAATAGGCTTGCGGAGGCTGAGGGTATGTACACACTGACGGTGGCAAATTTGGCCCCATCAGATCGATCTATCCAGATCGATTGAATGGCAGTGAAGACCTGCTCAATCGAGCCAGAAGTTGATTCAATTTAAACATCTCCTCAAAAGGTGCAGCGCGATGGAGATGGCACACTAAAGGGAAGTTAGGAAATCAATAGGAGTTATGCAAGTTACGCAGAGTAGCTTGTGTAACTCCCGTGAACTGCTGCCGAATTTCCCATTAAGTGTGTACTAAGCCTAAGCCTCCTTAAAGAACTGCTGCCAAAAGCTCTTATTTTGCCTCTCTGCCACGCCCACATTCCACCCCAGCTCCGCCCCAGGCCTCGCTCCTGCTCTTTTCCCTCCCTCTGCTTAAGCCTCTTCGCCATTTCCCCCAAGAGGCGTGAGCGGCGGGTGGGCGGCGAAGAGGCGCAAGCGGCGGTTGGCCTCGGGAGAGGAGGAGGAGTGGGAACAGGGCCTAGGATGGAATTTGGATGGGATCTTGCAGGGAGAGGCAGAGCAGGGGGCAGGGACATGGTCCAAGTGCCAGTGCCCCCCGCCCAGCCGCCCCAAAGGCAGGAGTCATGTGCCACCCATGCATTCATGTGTGGTCCTTGAAGTTTTGTCTGTATGGGGAGATACAGAATGGGTAACCCCTCTCTCAGCTGCCTCTAATATCAGTGATAATAAAAGCATCTTGGTCTCCATATCTGAGAACTGCTGGAAGGAGCCCAGGTCCTCTGGAGACTAAATCAATATGAATTTATTACTAAATGGAAGAAAAAAAAAATCATTTCTCCTCCTCCAGAGGTTAAATAGTAAAGTATTACACAAAGATGGCAGCTACTTTAAAAACTACTGTGGCTGTTATTAAAAACTACTTTTAACAGGACACTGTATGAAAATCAGAGTGACAGCTATATAGCCAAAAACCTTTATTAAGAGGTCTGTTAGAAATGGGTGAGAAAGTTCAGGTAAAAAAAGAACTAGAACTGGGCAAATCCCTCAGAAGAGTCTACAAATATTTGCTCAATTAAATAATTTAATTCACATCAGTTGTGTTCACCCCTCCCCCATTGATGTACTAATGCCCAAGTTCTCTGCAAACGGTGCTGCTAGAAACAGCAATCAAAGTGAATATTAGAGAATTTGTCACAGAAAATGAATGTGGTGAGTTTGTCACTTCAATATTAAACCTTGTGCTTCAGGGTTTAAGCTGACCTCTAACTATTAGAGACCCAGGTGAGATGTATATAGGGGCAGATTACCCCACAGCTGCCTACTGTTGGGTTCTTACACCTTACTCTGAAGCATCCGGTTTTGGCTTATATCAAAGACACGAAACTGGGCTAGATGGACCATGGATCTGATCCAATCTGGTCATTTCTATGTTTCTAATACCTCTGAGATATATATTTCCCTGAAAGATAATACCACATAGTTCTTATATAGCACTTTTCATCAGGAGATCTCAAACTGATTTACAAAAGTTCAGTATCTATTTTACAGATAGGGGAACCAAGGCACTGAGAGAGGAGGTGACCTGCCCAAGGTCACCACATAGGCCAGTGGCAGAGCCATACACTAGAACCCTGTACTCCTGAGTCCCAGTCCAGTGCTTTATCCACTAGATTATACTGCCTAAAATGCATCTAATTATTCACTTGCAAAGTCTGCCTTGTTAAGAGGGTTCAAGCCCCATTGACTTATATGGAGAGACACCCACTTACATCAGGACTGAGTCTGACCCTGTCCGTCTTCTGGTTGGAATTTACAAAAGATCATTTGCAAGCTCTTTGGGGCAGGGCCCGTTTCTTGCTATGTGTTTGTACAGTACCTAGCACAATGGGGCTTCCTGGAACTATACCTACCGCCAACTTCAAAAGGATTGTTGAAATTTTAGGAGTTGAATTTATACAACATCTAAGCTACATTTCAATGAGACCAGTCAATGACTAACAGTATATTGGCAATTATAATACTCAAATAAGTAACCAAGCCTCAGTGGGTTTGAGAGCCCAATAAATATCCATTATGGCCTGTTGCCAGTTTGTGGGCCTGAAAATGAAAACATGGCATGGACCATTCTGAATTGCTGACAGCAAAAATAATCGAGACTTATTTGAATCAGACTTTATTGGCCTGTATGAATTATTTTTGGTCTCCTGTAATCAAAGTTGAAGATTCACCTGTCAGGCACAGTATGGTAAGACTCATTAGAATCTCACCATGTGCTGTTATGAAATTGCTCCATATGGCTGTGCATGAATGTTTACTCACTAGGTTAGGATATAGGCAGGTCTGAAAAAAATAAAAAAGTAATAATTATTTTCAGATTCCTTAAGGCAAAAATGTATATGTGCAAATTATGGATTTCGGCAATAATAAATATTTCCTTCGTACAAAAGTATTTTGGTCTGCACAGCACTGAAAATATTGATCATGCAACGGGAAATCCTCAGATGTGAGCACTCATTATGGCAAAGGTATATGAATCATTTTTTAATGACACCTTTTTGCTTTCAGCAGCTTAGCATGTGTCCTGGTTTCAATGGATGCACTGTAATTTAGGCAAGCTGTCTATGGATTTCAGCCATTTCTCTTACCATATGTTTTCTTCAAAAATTTCCATGCACTGGGGCCTCCTAGCTGCATTCATGTAGTGAGGTGCACTCTCTGTTGTATCAGCACTTCAGTATCAGTTGAGAAAGCAAGAGGAATGTGCTCATTATAAAGAGACAATCCCAATTAGCGAGTTTAGTGCATGTGTATTAACATGGATTAAATACTCTTCAATTATGGGCAGCTCATTATTAAAGCTACATTCAGCTGTTTGCCAGAAATGTGAGATCCAGTAAACAAACCTGTCCCTCTTCACTTGCAAATGCTTCCAGATTATTTGTTCTTGGCTCACAAATGATAAGGATGCATATTGATGTAAATTGCACTGCCATGGCACCAAGATGGTTCAAAGCAGAGCAAGGGTTGGAGGCAAAAAGATCAGTCCCTGATCAGATGAGCAGAATCAGAATGTAACAGAACTGACAGCACTTTGAAGGACCATACACACATAAGGCACTAGAATCAGAACTAACCTTCCTGTGTAGGACTATTGAGTGAGAAGACAGCTTCCCTACAAACAGGGAAAATCCTACCATATAATTTCCTTCTATTTTGGTTGTCTTGACTCAAGTATCTTTTCCGAGTTTATTCATAACTACAGTAATGCAGGAGGCAAGTTGTTCTATCAGATCATTCTTGTTATTAGAAAGTTTTCCCTAATACTCTACGTTAAAATGGAAGAAATATATACATTCCTGCTATCCGTTAACTGACTGTACAAAGCTGGAAGATCCGAGAAAGATGCTGAAAGATACATACTAATATTCCTTTTTTAAACCTTTCTTTGCTACATGATGCATTGAAGGGTTGCTTCAAATATAAATTCCCAACACATGAGAGAGAGACAAGGTGGATGAGGTAATATCTTTTATTGGACCAACTTCTGGTGGTAGAGGGGACAACCTTTGAGCTTCACAGAGCTCATCCTCAGGTCTGGAAAAGATAACCAGAGTGTCACAGCTATGTACAAGCTGGGACAGATTGTTAATTCACACATGTTGTAGACCACCACTTCAAATGAAGAGGGCATTTAACACCTCTGCAGTCATAGGACAAAGTAAGGTTAGTAAGCAGCAGTGTGTTACAGATTGTTGTAATAAGCCATAAAACCAGTGTCCCTGTTAAGGCCATGATTTTAGTGTCTAGCGGAGTTACAAATTTAAGTTCCCATGCTCACCTTTTGAAGGTATTGTGCAGGTTTCCTTTGAAGATGAGGACTGAAAGGTCAGATATAGAGTGATTGCTTTGTGAAAAGCGTTTGCCCGGAGGTTCCCAAAATATATCAGTTTAGACAGGTGGGTGGTGTCTCTCTCTCTCTCTCTTTTTTTTTCTTTAAATAAAGAATTGGAGAGAATCTGGAACTTTTCTGAACCTCCAAGTTTAAGCATATGTTTCATTTTTGTTTTGGTGTCTTTGGCAGGGAGACAAGGGGCCTGGTTCTCCATTACCCTGTCCCTGGTGCAAAATATTGATAATGTATCTTATTTCAAGGAACTGGTATAAACTAGGCTGGCAAAAACCACTCTCTTCCTGGTATAAGCTGTACCTTCACCAGGATAGATATACCTGTATATCTACATAATCATTCCAACAAAGCCAGATGGAAGGAGCATTTTGAGTCACTTTTGAACCGTGAGTCAACTGTCTCTGATGCCACTATTGAATCCATATCACAACATCATGAAAGAGAATGACTTGCTGATCCCCCAGCCCTTGAAGAATTAACACGAGCCATCATGCAAACTAAGAAAAACCAGGCAGCAGGACCAGATGGCATACCAGCCAAAGTCTACAAATTTGGAGGTGAAGAACTGGTAAAGAAGCTCCACAAACTTTTTCTTCAAAGCTGATAAAATGAGAAAATAACAGAAGATTTGAGAAATGCTAATATTGTTATAATCTTTACGAAAGGAGACAAGTCGGAATGTGGAAACTACCGAGGCATTGTGTTGCTATCCACAGCAGGAAAAATTCTTGCCCGTATCCTCTTAAACTGATTACTTCCCCTTGCTGACGAAATATATATTACCAGAAACTCAGTGCAATTTCAGACCATCTTGCAGGACAACCGACATGATCTTTGTTGCCTGCCAAATCCAGGAAAAGTCTCAGGAGCAAAATCAGGACCTGTACATGGCCTTCATCGATTTAATGAAGGCCTTCAACTCTGTGAATCATGAAGCCCTGTGGAAGGTGCTGGCCAGATTCAGCTGTACTCCAAAATTTATTAAGGTTCTAAGGCTTCTTCATGATCAGATAACTGCTACCGTTCTTTGTAATGGCTTGGAGATTGGACCCTTTTGTGATCAAGACTGGGGTTAAACAAGCCTGTGTTATTGTTCCAACCCTGCTCTCTATCTATTTAGCAGTCATTCTGGTCCTTGCTAAAGACCATCTCCCTACTGGAGTTGATATTCAATATAGAATGGATGGGTGGCTTTTAACCTTTGACGTTTTCGCTCAAATTCAAAAATCCTCAGGGCATCCATTATTGATCTTCAGTATGCTGATGATTGTGCTATCTTTGTGCATACTGAGAATGACCTTCAGTCCACACTGGATTTTTTTGCACAAGCCTAACAAAGCCTAGGACTTTCACTTAATATCAAGAAAACTGAAGCACTGCATCAGCCTGCCTCAGGTCTTGCACATGATCCACCATAAATTACTTTTGAGGGACAGACTTCGGAGACAATCAAACATTTTTGCTACCTCGGTAGCTAACTGTCTCAAAATGCAAAAATTGACAATGAGATTCAGCATAGGATCCAATGTGCAAGTGCTTCCTTTGGGAAGTTGCTCCGATGTGTTTTCATGGATTGTGACTTATGGAAGGACATCAAGATACAGATCTATAAGACAGTTGTCATCCCTACACTCCTTTATGGATGTGAAACCTGGGTGACCTACCGCCAACACCTTAAGAGTCTGGAAAGGTATCTGGAAGATCCTTCACATCAAGTGGGAAGATCACCGCACTAATGCCAGAATCCTCACTGAAGCCAATGTCACCAACACTGAAGCAATGATTCTAATGCACCAGCTATGTTAGGTTGGACAACGTGTGCAGATGCCAGATTTTTGCCTCCCAAAACAAGCCCTCTAATCTCAGTTTATCTAAAATCAGAGATCTTGAGGTGGTCAGAGGAAATGCTACAAAGACTCACTGAACGCATATCTCAAGAAAACAGACGTGGACATTATAAGTTGGGAGAAGCAAGCCACCAACTGACCTGAATAGCACCATACCCGCCATCAGGCAGTGGCCCGTTTTGAGGACAAGAGTCTTGCCCTCAAATCTGAGAGAGAGAGAGAGAAGGAAGGAAAAAGGAAAAACTTTCTTCCAGAAGGGAGCTGACCCGCTGGGAAATGTTTGTACCTATTGCAGGCAGATCTGTGGTTCCAGGATTGGACTCAGTGGCATACAGAAGGTTTACGGCACCTGGGGGCCAAGCCTACATTTGCACCCTGCCGAGCCTCACACCATCCCTGCCGAGGGCAGGAGGGGTCCTGGCGCCAACCCTCAGCTGCCCTGGGGAGGGGAGTCTGTACCTGTGGGAGAAGGTGTGAAGCACAGGGAGGGGAAAATGCAGGCTTGGTTCCTCCCCCCCCCCCGCACTTATCCGGTGCTTGGCATCCACCTCTCCCGGTGCAGCCCTGGCTTGGATGGGGCGGCCTCACCGCCGCTGGCCTGGGGAGAGGGGCTGGGCCAGCCCTTCACGATGCACAGGAGAGGAAGCGCTGAGGGGCTTTTGCTCCTGCGCCCCCTAAAGCACACACATTGTGAAGGACCTTCCCACCCCCCCCCAGGCCGGGGGTAAGGCCGCCCATCCGAGCCGGTGCTGGGCTGCAGAGCTGGAGTGGCGGGTAAGTGCGCTCTGGGCCAGCCCTTCACGATGGGCGGAGAGTCCTGTGCCCTCTGCGCATCATGAAGGACCAGCCTGGTGCCCCCCACAGGCTGGCGCCGAGGCCCCCCTTGGTACACCACTGATTGGACTCCTGAGTCATCTCAGAACTCATATGTAAATCCTATGGCAGAGATAATCCTCGAATTGAGGGATTGCCAAACGAATGAGCACAGCTATCCTGACAAATCCTTTCTAGTGTATACAGAGCCTGGGAGTCACTGTAACTCTCTGCTTTTTCCTGAGGGACAGTAAGTTAGTGCTGGCTTATAAAATCCTTGCTGACTCAGATGTTCTGGCCAGCAAGAAGGGAGGTGTAACCAAGGCTCTGCCCATTCTTCACCCTTCTCCTCTAAGGGGAGAGAGAGTGGGCGTTTAGCCTTGCTCACTTCTTACACACCTGCACTCAAGGTAGCCTACATAAGGGGTTCTTTTTCTCTGTTGCTCCCTTGCATTCGCACATAGTCCGAGTCTGAATCTAGCCCTTACAGAATAAAGAAGATGGGGGTGTAGTGGGGGAACACTAAGATATCTGGACCTTAGTAATTGGTTAACATTGTAAGGCCTGAAATGACACTTACTCAGTGCTGGGAGGAGTGCTTACTACCTACCATGAAGCAGTCCCAATGAACTCAGTGCAACTATTTGCAGTAATAAGCACTACTCCTGGTAATAAGTGTTTAATGCAGGATCAGGTGTCTAAACCCACCTGTAGAGAAAAACAACACGTTTGTCTGATATTGATACCAAATCTATCTTCAGTTGTACAATGATCTACACATTGTTTATTGGAAATGGATCAAACTCAAAACTAATTAACTTGTCCACACTCCCAAAAACAAACCATCCATGCTAGTGATATTGTTACAGTAGGCAATATAGTGTAAGTACTCATGCAGTTCATAGGCCCTCTATGTACCACTTCATCTAGTTATAGCAACAACATTTAGCAGAGCCAAGAAATAGGCAGAGAGGGAATCCTTGCTTCATACCTCTCTATTATAAGCAATGGGAGAAAATACCACTCACAAAAATCATAACTCATGGGGTGCTTTTTTTTTCTTTTTATAAAGAAGAAAATAGATTTATTAAGTGTGGGACAAAGCCAAAACACTGGAGGATTATGGAAAAAGTAATCCCATTCTAGGCAGTCAGACACTTTCACAGTGTCATTAGAAAGTGCTGTTTGGTGGGAGAGAAAAGCTTATTGGCTCAAGAGATAATGCTATAGAGGTTTCTAGCACTGTTTGTGCATAATCCACATATAACAAATCCAACCAGGGACTGAGTTATGGTGCGGGAAATTGCTTTTTCAGTCCTAGAAGCCAATAACTTAGCTCTGCAACCTTAATTTATAAGGGAAAAGGGATGGTAGTTGGAATGAAAATTTGGATCACTGTCAGGTTTAGGAATGAAAATAACTAATGCTTTTGTGACGCTCCCTTCACAGTTAGTTTTGGATTCACGATCTTTAAAGAAAAGTTTTAATTTAGAGGCAGAAGCTCATTATATTGTTGAAAGACCCCAGCAGCACTAGTCATATAGCCTTCAGTCCATGATCCAATATTTCTAAGGTACAACCTTCCCTTTCTGTCTATGCAGCTAATGAACTCACATAGTCCTTGATTATTTACCACCTCAACTACTGAAAGCTCCAAGTCAAATCTTCTTTGAATCCCATCACAGTCCTCACCTTCAAAGCCCAAAATATTCTGCCCCCTTCACATGGCTGTCAGTGGCTCTTTTCACATTGCCTCTATCTAGCAACGACACCAAGTCCACCTTCAAAAACCTGCTCACAATTCTTTCGAAGCTTCCTACATGCAGAATATCCTGTCTGAATGAACCTCCGAGGCTACTAAATTCTCAGTGTTTCAACCTCCACCTAAAAATCCACTTCTACCATGGCACCTACAAATTACCTGGCTGATCATGACCAGGAAGACGGACCCTTGGAAATAACTGAGATATAATAATTTGGAAAAAATGACAGAGGTTGGCTGCTTGATGCCTTGACCACTTAAGTGTTTTGAACTTTTCTCCCCTTGTACCTTCATCTGTTTAGAATGCAAGTAATTTGGAGCATGGACTGTGTCTTGCAGTAACTCGTCTATACCTTGACACATTTTGGGTGCTGTTGTGATGTAAACAACAATTGACAATGGAAACTCTGCACATGGGTCAAACACCCAATATGGGGCAATAGCTCTTTGGTCAGATGTTTTATTGAGTTTCAGATTTTTAATTGTTCTTTGTATTTCAGCTTCTTTAATGGTACCCAAACGGTATTGCCTCAGTCTAAGCTGGACCTAAATCCTACACCATTATTTCTGGATTCTTCAGCGCTGTGGCATGGTTCACTGAAAATTCTGCAGCAGCTTCATTTAATTTCTAAATGCAGGGTCTTAGGAATCAACCTAATAGTTCCTAATATCAGTGGAAAGATTCCTATTGTTTTCAATGGGCAATGGAACTGGCACTCTGGGAATTCAATCATATCATCAGTACAGTAGCTTGGGAGTTATTTATTTCTATTGCTTTGCTCCTTATTTTCAGTGTTTGATATCCCATGGATTTTTTTAACTGATGACACAACTGCATCATAGGTGCTGAAGGTTTTTGTTGTTGAGTTTTGGTGTTTTGGCACCTATAGAAGTGCAGGTAGAATATCTGAGATGGTGGGTTAAACTCATTAGCTCTGATCAAGTCTCACGAAAAGATCCAAGCCTGGTGATGATAATGTTTTGAGAATTAACATGGGATGGGCATAGTTTTCTCTTTGTATAGTCAGCATACTGTCTACGGATCCAATCCTGCCAAGCATGTGCTTCTCTTTAATGACACTATTCACGTGCATAAAGTCAAAGGAACTATTTGTTGGCCCAATCCTGTTTTTATGAAATACATGAAAGAACAGAGCCACAAACACCTCCCCCCACCACCAAGAGGCACTTCAGCCTGATACACAGTATCTTTTAATCAAAAGCTAAAACCTCAACTGACTCTTATTGTTCTACCCTTTGAAAGGTTCACTTTAGTCTTCTTAAAATATTCATTTACTGCATATCATTGGAATAAGAGATCTCAGATTTTTGTCTAAGGTATTCTCTGTAAGTCCTACATTCCAGTTTGACATGGTTCCAAATCATATTATTTAGTAATAATTCAAGTCTATCTTTACTTTGAATAATTCTATCCGTTTTAAGATTATTTGTAAAACCACTCCACTGACAATTTTATCTGTTGATTTTACCCACTTTCAGAATATTTCTAAAAATCCTATTTTATGTGTGTTTAAGTCAAAAATGAAATAATGTTTGCTTTAAAAGATATGGAAGTTCTTCAGCTACGAGTTTGCACTGAGTGATTGGAGTGTGAATGGCTGAGCAATTGAGGTGGGTGTAGACAGGGAGAGTGATTGAACAATTGGTCTAAGTAAGGGATGTCAAAACATGATGAAGAAAACACCAGCCTCACCTCAAACGTTTGAGGGAGGAAGAAAGGAGCAAAGATAATAACTTTTACCACTCAACTGGCCGAAGAGGAGTCCACCCCGATAACATTGGAGTCAGCCCACTTCAAAGAACAAAAACTCATCAGGCTTGTAACAATGTGGGTGATTAAGGATCATACCAAATGCAGATGCAGCATGACAGAGCAAAAACCCATAGATTTACATGGGATCTATTTCCTATAAAATTGTTACAATGTTGATATTGTTTTCCTGGTTATTTGCATTATTGATACTATTTACCAAAGTTTTGTATTCACAATAAACGTGGCTTGTTGCCTTATCCCCTGAAAAAGATCCCGTGATATTGGTTATTTGAATAACATATTCACAGTTCCAAAGTTAAGCAAACCTTTGCAGGTTTGGGTAGTAGTACAATATCAAAGGCTCCACCAATCGCATTGTAGCATATTAGGAAAATCACTGAAGGTTGGAGCTTGTTCAGCTATTTTTGTAAAAATAAAGAGAGAAGGCTGATCTTTGATGGAGCCATAGGCACCAGATGGTGTAATACTGCATAACTGAGGTTCAGCATAGTCCCTCTATTTCCCATCTCTATATCTTTTTGAGATTGCAGTGAATGTTTGGAAAAAGTGTGGCCATGCCATGCTTTTTGTTAGCCAGTGGGAAATATATAATTTCAAAAAACTTATCTGTTTAGATTTGGGTTTTGATAAATGGCCCTCTTGGAGAAATACCACTGAGCATTTAGGCTTTTTTTGAAATAAAGATTTTTGCCCCATTTTAATAGAATAGGGCTGTCACGGCTTTTAACATACCATGAAATTAAATGTCTACATTGGGATCCATAATTTAGCATAACAATGGTATTTATAGCACTTGTTGGAACTATGAAGAGTCAGGAGATGGTATAATGGGGACTGTAACATTTTAATTGTGGCTATACATTCCAGAGCTGCCCAAATTGACCTATGAATTAAAAACATATTAAAGTGTTAACCCTGTTTCTCAGGAGTGATTTGTACAACGTGAATCCTATCATGCAGATCTGCTGGGAAGTATAAACAAATATCTTAATTTTTTTGGCAGAATACCTGAAGCTATAAAGATGGTCTGAAGTACTTACCGTATATTGAAAGCGACAGTATCTAGTTACTTCAGACTAGGGTGACCAGGTAGCAAGTGTGAAAAATCAGGACAGGAGGTGGGGGGGTAATAGGCACCAATATAAGATAAAGCTCCATATATTGGGACTGTCCCTATAAAATCGGGACATCTGGTCACCCTACTTCTGACACATCTCTCTTTCCTTCATGTCTGTGTAACAGAAGGTACAAAGAAGCCTGGGGAATATTTGTATATTCGATGTGAAGATAGTTAGGGCCAGATCCTGGAAAGTCACAAGGGTCCCCAACTCCCACTGTTGTACTCAGGAGGGGCATTCAGAGCATGCAGAAACTCACAGGAGACACTCATGGCCTGATCTGCAGAGGTGCTGGTGCATTAACTCTTATGGAAGTCCTTAGGAGCTGTGGTCCTCAGCATCTCTGAAAGTCAGACAAGCAGCATCTTACAGGTCTGAGGCCCTGGTTCAGGGAAGCACTTAAGGACGTTCTTAAATGTGTGCTTAAGTAATGTCCTGAATAGGACTTGTGCCCTAAATCCTTGTTCGGTGACCAACTATGCAAGACCCCAATGTGTAGAAACACAGTGGGATCCAGTCCTTATTGTTTATCATCTAATATTGGTTACAATATCTGTAACCCTTTTCAGGACAGTAAATAAGATGTACCATACTCAGGGAAACGGCAGAGTCCCCCATCCCTCGCAAAGAGAAATATAGTAAAACTACAAATATATATTTTCAGCAATGATCATGTCAGACATACCCAAATGACTGAGTAGCACATTTCAGGTAAGGCACTGGCAGGAGGGAAAATACTTAAAAACAAAAAGCAAGGTGTGGGAAGTGCTAATTTATCCCTCACCACAATTTAATTAAAATAAAACCATCAGTCTTTTCATATTCTGTAAGGAACCAGATTTATTATTACTTGAATCCCAAAGTAAACAGGAAGAGACCTGCAGCGAGAATGGGCAAAATTTTTCTGAAGAGTGTCAGAGTAAGTCCCTTCTTACTACTAAGAACATGAATGACCTTTAGTTAGCATCTTTGAGGAGCCAGCAATGAAATCTGAGAGAAGTGTTCGTTTTCATGACTGAATTATAAAATGAGATCCATCGGAATTAATTCTGCTCCTGGTTACATTGATGTAAATTGGGATTGACCCCTCTGACTTCACTTGTATCATGCCTGATTTACACCAATGTCCATGAAAGCAGCATTTGGCCCACAGTACAGGAGTTACCATTCCTGATAGCACCTAGTCTCCCTGCCTAGTAGAGGTCAGATACAGAGAGACATGTAATCAATTAGTGACATTCTCAGTCTATGGACTCGTCTTGCTGCATGGCCATCCTGCAGCGCACTGCAGCAGAGCTACAATGGTTCATAGGCAGCAGTTGTGCTACATCATCAGACTTCTGGCCTACAGTAACTCTCAACTCTGACTCTGGTAGGACCTGTGCTAATCTGGAGTTGAACTGGGCCTCCTTGTGGTGGCTTGGTGCCCTGTACATTATCTGGTGCCTGCATCTTATGCTTCAGGGTCTAAGCTTCCCTTTTAAATAATAATAATAATAAATCCCTTTTGATAATCTTAGCAGCGTGGAACAGATGTGAACTGAGGCAGTGACATCTGCCTGAGTGTGTAAAGAGCCTAAAATTATAATTCTAAAATAGATGTTAATTGGCCCAATTCAGACAAAAAGTATTAACTTTGAAGCACAAATGGTTAAAATATTAGTATTTTAACTATTTCACTGCTGATCAAAGCAAGCAAAAAAAAAAAAAAAAAAAAAAAAAAGGTTGATCATCATAAAATATATGCACAATTGGCTGAGTGCATTCTCCTTTTGGCATCATAACAAGCTGGAACTTGAGAGAATACCACACTTATTTTTTCTCTCTCTGACCCCTGAAGTTGTCATGTTCAGCCAAGAAAGTGCCCAGCAGCAATCACAGCAAGCAAGTGGCACTACCACTAGCTAGCAATGACAGCTAGCAATTGGCAATACAAAGCCATGAATAATGGTGAGTGTTACTAGATTATCATTGTCCACTAACTCTGCTGACATAGTCCTGACATGATAATTCTATACACTTCCTTGACACTCCATGTAAAACCAGCCCCCATTAGCTTAGATTGATATTCGGCACTCAGAAAACAATGGAATAGCTTTAAACATGCCACATATCTGCCAAAAAATGCAACGGTTATTTTAAGTCATCTAAAGCACCATGTGGCAGCTAAAGGATTATTTCTCTCTCTCCTACTCATGCTCAAGAGTCTTACCATTTTCTACAAAAAAGTGAAATAAGTCTTGATCTGATGTTATAATACAAGGAATTGGAGAAGTGAGTGTGGGACAGATTCTTGTTTCCCTTACAATAGTAATGAATATGTAGAGCAACTTCAAATAAAATGAATCAAGGTGCAGTATTTGGCTCATAAGCTTTATGCCTACAATTTTTGTTTTTTTAAAGAGAGACTTAATTCTTGTTGTATGGACGTTTTCTTTAATATGCCACAATGCACTATGGTGTAGATCCTGTCAAAAGGCCATTATGGAAATGTCCAACTGATCGATGTATCTTTGATATTAGATTTTTTTTTTATAGTGCTCATCACTGTTGTACTTTAGCAACATGTGGGATGTCATTAAATTGCTCTATCCATTTAATCATGAGTCTTTTTTTTTTTTAAACTGAGTATATAGCAATTCCCTACTATTGCTCCATCTAACCATTTTTATAGTTACTTGAAAAACAGGAGCATCACAGCTTTTTTGCATTTCCTATGTAGAACCACTCACTCAACAACTGAACAAAGTATATTCTTGAGGGTAAGGCAAACATCTCAAGCCAGGATAAATTTACAAGACAATGACCTTGAAAGAAACCCTCTGGTGTCCAAATAACTTTACAAGTGCCTTTCACTAATGAATTAGCATTGTAAAATATGTGCAAATCTTTTTGCTCATTCCATGGAAACACAGAATGATCAACCAAATCCAGGTGAGTTTCCTAAAAACAAACAAAACTGTAGTTTTTTTGCTTGGCCATTTTTTGTTTCAAGGCAGCACTTTCATTCTATGCCTGGCCATGTTCACGAAAACATCTTGGACCAAATCAGCTGATGCAAATCAGTTTATCTCCATTGACTGCTGTAAAAAAAGACACTGATTTACACCAGCTGAGGATCTGGCTCTTATGTTTTTGTATAGTGATTTTGTTTTAGGTCACATTTATCCTGTATTATAAACTAGTTCCTCTGTCACAATAATTCTACAAATATCTTCTTCGTACAATGTTGGTAAAGGGACAAGACAAGGTTGCTGCCTGTCTCCACTGATATTTATGATCACATTAGAACCGCTCATCACAATTAAAAATAACGACACAATTGGGGTATTCAAATTAGAGACAACCAATTAAACTATAGTTACATGCATATGAAGTGCCAGAGTTTGACCTCTACTTAACACTTCTAGGACTTAATTTCTGAGTTTCTCATTCTTGGACAATAAAGAGAATTAGCTAAATGAATGCTTTTACCTTTAAATGAACTTCTGTAGTAGGCTCATTTTCTTCTGTTGATTGTGACTAGATACTTGGGGTACCAAACGATGGTACATGAAGCATTACAATAGGTGGGCTGGAGGCCATCTGCCCTCAGTTGCACTGACTCTCAGGCACTTTGCACTGTTGAAGCAAGTTGTTTAGGTCTTCAGCATAATTTACATGGAAATGGCATTTTTCCCCTGCCCCCCCCCCCCCCCCCCAAAATGGTAATTTTTATTCTCAAAGTATGAAAGAAAAAGAAACATACCCCAAATGTAAAGATTTGTTTGCAAAGACTATTGAATTAATCTAAATAAAATGTAGCAATATGTGCATGCGCACACGCACGCATACGCATATAGGAATCTGGCCAAAGTTTGCATTGAAAATTTTTTTCAATGTGTGACACTGTGTCTAAAAACAACACCCAAGAAACCCCATATTCAGCAGTGTCATATAATTATGATAAGTCCTGGACAAGTTATGCCTTGTGTGGTATTATTTTAAAAGTCTTGATCTGCACAACATTAATATCTTGTTGGATTCTATGTACTACCATAGTATATGAAATTATAAAATATTGCAAGGTGGAAACTCCTACAAACAGCCTTTCAGGCACAACAATGGAGTGGCCAGACAGCATTGATAGCTATCTCTTGCCTATTCCATGAACAAGGATTGATTACAGAGAGGAGCACGTACACAACAGGATACTGAAGGGTTGTCCTCATTGGTCAGTCAAGTCACAAGCATCGATTGTTCCAGCAAGCTGAAACCAATTATGAAAGAAAGGGAGTGACATCATCACTTGTCTTCACTCCCCCATAGCTCAACACCTGAAGAAACGTCTGAAAGACAAAGAACTTTGGATTGGGAAGGGGAGGGGGCTCCCAGGTGGGGAAAGCAGTCTCTGTCTGTGAATTGAAGATCTGTAGCCTGCTTTGAAGATCTGTAGACTGCTTGGTACCATCTCTTAGGGTGAGACATTTCTAGATTCACACTCTGTTAGAATTTAGATTGTAATATTTTTTATTTTCTTTGGTAACTAATTCTAGTTTCTCTATGTTTACAACTTATAATAACTTAAAATCTATTTTTCTGTAGTTAATAAACTTGTTTAATGTTTTATCTTAATCAGTGTGTTTTTGAGTGAAGTATTTAGACAATTTTTGCTCTGTTTACAAAGCTGATGCATGACTTCCTCACATAGAGGGGAAGTGGACTTACTAATGAGCTTACGCTGGACAAATCTTTGTCCAGCACAAGACGGTATTATCTCAGGGTGCATTCCTGTGTAGTGAAGAGCTTGTGGACTGAGGGGGTTACTGGCTAATACCTGGCTCAATGATGGGTGCATGTGTGGCTCAGGCAGAGTATTCATGTGACTCAGTTGGGTGTGGGGTGCACCTGCTGTTGTGTTGGGTGATAACACGATCTGGAGGGACACTGTGTATCATCAGCAGAAGCATATTTGGAAGTCAGCCCAACCTACAAAAGTAAGGAGGTTCAATGGTACCCCAGATTCAAGCTGCATCAGGATGCACATCCATGACACAATGATAGATAACTTTTCAAATTTCAAAGAAAAACGTTCATGTTCAAATTTGCTATATTTTTAAGTAAGTGATTTGAAACAAATACACTTAATTTCAAATGGATTCAAAAGGAAAAATGTTAATTTTGATTCTAATCAAATCCTGATTTTTCTTTCCAGATTGTTTTATTGGAATATTTTGGGATATAATTTTGAACAAAATTAAACGTTTTTATTTAAAAAAAAATTTCCATGGAAAACAATTCCCATTTTTCACCCAGTCATCATACAGTCTATATTTCACAAATGAGAAAATGTACCAAGAAGACTGAGTGGCTTCACATTTAACTTGAAGCAGTTGGTATGTAATGGAAATGCTGGCAGACTATTATCTATTGCAGGATGAGCTTCCCTTAACTCTTAAATGCCTGTTCAAAAACAACAACAATTAACCCAAAGTATTGGAGGTGTATGGCAAAACCATTTCAACTTTCATTGATAATCATATCACTAGACAAGGATCTCAACTACTGACTGCTGAGAAATATCCTCCCATTGATAAAAGGGTGGGATTTTCAAAAAGCATTGACATTGAGTGGGGACTGGGTGCCTAATTTTCAAAAAGCATTGACATTGAGTGGGGACTGGGTGCCTAATTCCCTTAGCTGCTTTTTTAAATATCAGCAAAATCATTATCACCAAAACCTGGACTCATAGTATTCACAGGCCATGGAGTCATGATGGATTCCACACTCGAGGATGTTTGAGCAGATTCTGATGGGTCAAGTACCCCCCACAAAGTGGGTGGAAAGCACCCACCTAGATGTCCACCTCCAATCTCCACCCAGGAGTGGGTTGCATTATAGGGCTGGAGCAGCCACATAACAGGAACAGAGAATGTTGCAGATTCAAGGAGGGCTGCTTAGGAGTAGCAGGGTTGTGTGGAGCTCAGCTGCAAAGGTGCCCTCAGCCCCAAGAGAAGCTGTAGAGCAGCTCTCTTCCACACTAGACTCAACCATCTTTGCCCCAGGTATGGTTCATGTGGACAGGTGCCATCCCAGGCACCCATTGCAGGCATTCTGATTCAGTTTCCCACTAAGTTCCCGGAAAAATCCATTCAGAGCCAAGATCTTTGAAATAATATTCCCTCTCTCCTGGGTATAATTTATTAAATGTAATTCAGCTCCCCAAAAGGCCCATTTCTACTCTCTCATCAGGTTTAGGGTTCCCAGTCATCCTTTTTGGAATGGTGTTTCTAGTTGTGGCCTCCCTGGCCTGTGGACTCTCGCCTCAGGCTTAGGGAAGGAAGGCTATGTCCTTGCTGAGTTCTTCCTCCCGCCATCAGTTGCTCCAGCAGATAGCTTCAGCAGCTTTCCTCCCTGGACTGGACTTGGAACTCCTTTTTTAGTCACTGATCCAGTCAACTAATCAGTCTATCGATCCTCCCCATGTGGGACTAGTAATCCTAGGCACCTCTCTGCACTGGCTGAGAGAGAAGGGAGTCTTGCCCCACCCACTCTACAAGGTTCCTGGTCTTAGACCATAAAGGAACAATTTTCTGGGTTTTTCCTAGACCTTCTCCCATCCCAGCGTTAACTATTCCCCAGGACCAAGTTCCTCTTCCCCAGTGACTGCTTCTTTTGCTTTTCTGGACAAAAAGAACAGGGTAACTACCAACTACCTCCTCTGGCCATAAAGGGACTGTCCCCTTTCTGTTATTGGGTATACTGATAGACTCTGCAAGCATTTACTAGATTTGGCTCTATGTATGGTCTAGTTTGTCATTCTCCGTGTGATGTTCTCCCCCTGCAATTTGGACTGGTGTGTAGCTGTGTAACCCCAATTCCTCACTCCTGGACCTCGATTTACCCCACTTTGCTGTGTGAACCACCTACTCCTGGGTCAGCTCACGCCTGGCTTCCTGCGAGTAATCGGTTGCTGACCTACTGAAGGAGTGCTTCTGGCCAGCCACTTATTGGATAGACCCCCGAAAACACCCCCAGCTCCAGATGCAACCCCGGGAGCAGCCATCTTGCAGGGTTCAGTGCTGTACACTGCACCTGCAAACTTATTTAGATTTGTCTGTCAATTTATCAAAGAAATTGATATGCAGCAGCTCTGTCACTCGAAGTGAGGTCTCTGCATACACTCAATCCACATGCACTTTTTTAGATAAAACAAACAAATAAGTTTATTGACTACAGCAAGATTTTAAGTGAATTTAAGTCACAGTAATATAAATCAAGAGATTAATAATGCATCAAGGAGTTAGGCACAATTAACTGAAAGATAACTTGCATCTGAAACTAAGATTAATATTTCACTAGATTCTCAGTTTGTGAAAATAGCTTACCCACAGCTGGCTGTGATGCCTCTTGCAACCACGCCTCGCCTTTGGGTAGGTGCCAGTCCTTGATGTTGCTTGGAAGATAGATTCTAGGGGAGAACCCTGAGACAAATATGTGTCTGCTTTTAACAAGTTCCCTCAACATCGTTTGAGGGTCAGGTGATCGGCCATGTCCAGCAACGGGCATGATTTTTTCCATTTGAGCCAAAGTGCTCAAAGGTGCTCAAGCCTGTCCATTGTTCTTGTATGCATGTCTTTGCAAGGTGTGACCCTCACTTTGCTTGATATCTGCCTGGAACCATTCAAACCATGTGAGGAACACCTTTGGGGATATTACGTAACAATAATGTTCAGTATGTCATGAGCATTCCGAAAACACCTTACATGACATATTTTGCATTAGACAATATACAGTCCCACTATAAGGGTGTACACGGGGTACAGTGGGTCACACTCCCATTCCTCCTTCATATACCTCGGTCACTGAAGCTTTCTTACTTTCAATAAATTATGTATATATTGTTAATGTTACCATCTATGTTTACCCCTTGCTTTTTGCCTCTAGGAGTCTGCTCTCAGCCTTCTATTATTTCCTGATCCTTCACCTTAGCTATTAACTTCAGATATGAAAGCTTATCAATTGCTTTTTGAGTCTGTAAGTACTTTTCCTGCCATCCACCGAATTTCCTTTACTGATAATGACAGTAATATTTCTGCCAAATGCCTGCAAGTCAGAATCATGCTGACTATCCTTAATCCACAGTGCTTTTCTTAGAGTGCTCTCTTCCACCAACACTGCTTGCAGAGTTGTCAAGGAGACTTGGAATCAGGAATCTTGAGTTCTATTTCTCTGCCACTGACACACTGTATGACGTTGGGCAGCTACTGTAAGGCCTGCTTCAAAGCTCATTGAAATCAGTGGAAAGATGCCCATTGATTTGAATAGGCTTTGAATCAGGCCCTTAACCCCCACCCTCATACCATTCTGTCAAATGGATGTGGTAAGTTATCTCTGCTTCTGAAGTGCTCTGAAGCCTTTAGCTGAAAGGATGCAAAATACCATTATTGCTTAAGAAGGTTTCCAAGGTTCTCAACACAGATGTTGAATTCCATTGCTTGGAATCTGTCCTGAATCTGCTATACTTCAGCACAATGAGCTTCTAATAAGTGAGCTTATTCCCTGGAGATGGAAAAGAAAAGGGACACAGAGGAATCCAGTTCAGTTCTTAATTGGTAATGCAAAAGGTGCTGGGGCTCAAGCAATTAGGTGTTGGGACTCAAGACAGTTTTTTACATCCAAAACTAATGCAGAAAGCCCAGAGGTGCAGGACCGATGAATTGCCAAACCTAGAGGGGTTTCAGGGCTCAGCCCTGGCAAACCCTGGCACAAATTAAGCACTGATCTAGTGTCTTCTCCACCCCAGCAAGTGCTAACAGCTTCAGTACAATCATCCAAACAAGAACATGTGGGCTGGTTTTGCGCTTCACAACATGTTGCATGCTGTTTCAAGGATGCAAAGAGAGAGAACACTGTCACTCTTTGACCCTGGTAACAAAGCTGCGTCTTTCTTTCTCACCATAACCTGAAGCAAAATAGAAGAGTTCCAGAGGGGTAGCCGTGTTAGTCTGTATACAGCAAAAACAACGAGAGTTCTGTGACACTTTAAAGACTAACACATTTAATATTTGCAGGCATAAGCTTTCGAGAGACTTCAGCTCTCTTCTTCAGATGCAGTAATACAGATTTACCTATTTTCTGTATTACTGCATCTGAAGAAGAGAGCTGAAGTTAGTTGCTAGTTTTTAAAGTGCCACAGAACTCTCGTTGTTTTTGCTGAAGCAAAATAGCTGATTCTCAGGAGGAAAAAATAATTAGTAACGTGGGAGATCAAATTAATTTGGAGATATTCTGGAAAATGTACTTTGAACTGCCCAGGTTTACTCATTTACCCACAGGAACAACAAAGCAACAAAGAAATAAAACCCTCTTACAATGCAGAGCTTTCGTCAACCTATTTCCTCTAGCTGATTTTTCTTCATCTCTCTCTTTTCCCAGTGGCTCCTATTAGAAATGCAAATAGTTTCCCTTTCCACTTTGCAACAAATGTCATGTTACTTTGGATTCTCTAATAGTATTATGACATTACCTTTTTTAAATTTCCAAGACAGAAGGGATGTGCAATTTGTTAAGTCAGATATTCGTCACATCTGGCTTGAAGGCTAGGATATTCAAAGGAGCCTAAGGGAGCTACACACCCAGCTCCCATTGAAAGCCATTAAAAGCTGGGGACCTTACTGTTTGTAAACCCCAACCATACATTGTTACAGCTCATATTAATGTGCCCAGGAATGGATCTCCAAAGATGAGTTTAAGAAACTTTATGGGTTTATACAGATCATCTTACTAGATTTTCTTACACTGCAACTGAAAGATGTTGGGAAATTCATTCTTTACATTGCAGTTAACTGTTTTTGCAGCCTTTTTATTTTTTTAAAATCAGCCATTCTTTGCCTCAGCAGAGTCATTTGATAGCATTACACTGGCTTTTTGAAAGATATTTTTGAAAATATTCGGTTTTTAGTTCTAAGTGTTTACGTACAAACAAAAGGTGGATGAATTCTAAAGTCCTCTATTTATCCATACTACTACAGCACAGTCAGGAACACTGTAGTAGTTGTGTGGATAAATAGAGGCCATTTGTGCTTTTCATATGGTGGACACATGCACTCTGTCAACTCAGCGGAGACCAACAATTGATTTCCTCCTCTCACTGTTGAGTTTGGGTCCCCAAACCACTGGACCCATATGCTCTAAGCTTCCCTGGGTCTGAGGAAGCTGCAGGACTCTCTCTCCCCTTGGCCTCTCCAGCACATTTGCAGGAGACAGATGCTCTGTCTGTTAACACTCACAGAAATGGAACCACATGGTCTACCTGCCCTAGGGCACCCCAGGGCTGGTGCTGATTCCCCAGTCTTTCCAGTAGCTTAAGCACATAATTACCCACAATTCCACATTATGGGTACTCTGAGTTTATCATTTAATCATTCAGGGACACGTGACAGCAAACAGACACACATACTCTGCATAGGATTGTAAATGACATTACTCTTTACTTAGCAGCACAAGAACTACACAGATCTAGGCAAAATAATAAACACGCCTGCATGCATTTCTGAGTCCCTGGAGAAGTATTTGGGCTTGAGCAAAGCCCTCTGAGGTGCCCAGGATCCACTCCTACACATGACTTCTCTAAACCATGGAGTCAGAGTCAGTCTCAATTTCTTTTTCTTCCCTCTTCCCCCATCCCCTTTCTGCTCCTGGTCAGCTTGCTTCTCTTTATCCTTGGTTGGTCCTGTATATAAATAGGATCCTCCTGCCACAAAAGCATGCCCCTGTCTCCTGCCCAAGGCTATGTCTACAATACCACTTACGTTAGTACAGCTTATGTCACTCAGGGGTATGAAATAAGCCACACAAGTTACACCAACCTAAGTGCTGGTATGCACAGCTCTATGCTGGCAAGATAGCTTCTTCAGCTGACATAGCTTTCACCGCTCATTGGGGGTGGATTAGTTAAGTTGATGGGAGAGCTCTCTCCCATCAGCTTGTCTGCCACCTCCTTCTTTGTTTCCTTGCACTACAGTAACTAGTAACAGTAACTAGTATCCAAAGTAGCAGAGAAAGTAGGAAGGTTGCAGAATGTATATGGGTACAACACAAATCGAAGAATGCCACTTACTGTACAGGTTGGTAACCATTTTCTCCTTCAAGTGACTGTGCACATATACATTCCTCTGTGGGTGACTCACTAGCAGTTTCCTTTCAGGTGGTGGGATTTTCATAACATCATAGAACCACAGAGTTAGAAGGGACCACAGGGGTCAATTAGTCTAAATCTCTGCCAAGATGCAGGATTTGTTGTGTCTAAACCATCCAAGACGGGTAGCTATCAAGCCTCCTTTTGAAAATTTCCATTGAAGTAGCTTCCATGACCTCCCTGGGATGTCTGTTCCATTCTCCTACTGTTCTTACAGTTAGGAAATTTTTCCTCAGATTTAACCTAAATTGGCTGTGCTGTAGTTTGAACCCATTTTGGATTATTTGAAAAGAGACTAACACTGATTTGCCAAAGTTGGTGTCATCTTGGGAGTCTTGAGTCATGGCGCAAAGCTATGTATGGTAGCTCTAGGATAAGACTGTTTGGAACACTCATTAGAGCCTGGATTTGGGTGGGTAAAGAAAAATTCAAAGCCTTGGTGCGGACCCTGATAGTGTCTGTTTACCCACTTGGCAGTGGGTGGCATGGAGGCTTGGGTCTGCCAAAGGGTTTTGTCCAGTTCCTGCAAGGCTTCATTAATGTGTAGGGTGACTCTTCCAGGGATCTGTAAGATATCCAGAAGCTTGTGTGGATTATCTTGTACAAGCTCCACCAGAATAGATCTGGCCACTCTTCTCATAAGGTCCTGGAATACTTTAAAATCCTCTGGAGGAGACGATGTTGATTCTGGTATGACAGCCGCACCCAGAGAAGATAAAATATGGGGGAGAAAATTTAGATGTTCCTCTGTCATCTTCCCTTCCTCAATAGAGTTCTAGATAGGGCAGCTGAGTGATGATAGAAGGGAGTCACTGGAGGTTTCATGTGCAGGAAAAAGAGACCTCTTCCTGGAATGAGACTCCAGAGGAAGTAAGGTGACAGAGTGTACTCCATTCTTCCAAGTGCCCATGGCATACCACACTGGGGTCTCCTTCAAAGAGTGCCTGACTTGATTCTTAGGTCTAGTATCCTTGGAACAAAGTCTATAAGCTGACCTACATGGCCTGGATGGGGATGCTGGTCTCTTGTGGTCAGAATGCAATGAAGAGATATAGCTGTCTTTGATCAAAGGAGGGATAGTTCCTGTTAATATTTGTGGGGGTCTTGGTGTTGAAGACACCACCTGCTGCCCTAGAGGCACCAAAAGAGAAGAACCATCTGAGGGATCCAGCAGATGAGGCAGTTGGAAAGGTGACAAGATTGGTGCTGGCTAGGCCGATGGTGCCGGTGCCAGTGCCATCAAAGCTGATGTGCCAGGTGGTGCAACAGTAGAAAGTCTGGCAATGGGAGGCACGGGAGATCCTTCAATGCAAGGAAGGCTTGCCGATTCAAAGGCACTGAAATAGATAAATGCTTAATCAGGGGTGCTTATGGTGCCAGAGTCAGCATTGCCATGACCCAGTGATAGTGAAGATACTGATCTTGATGGCCCCAGAGGAGCTGGACTCGATGGATGGAACTTGCAAGTGACTTTGTCTGTGGCTAGACCTCAGCTCAGCAATGGAGGATCTACTGGGGGACTTATGAGGCAAAAATTGGAACTTCCATCCGCTATTGCAGTTGGACAAGGATGGTTTGGAACACTTTGAGGAGGATGAAGAGTGGTGTTTGTCTCTGGATTTGTGTTTGGAAGCCAGAGCAGCTGGAGGGGCGCTCCTCATTGATGCAGAGTCAGTCCTTTTGCGGTTGGGGTCTGGTTCCAGAGAGGGACACATCACCTCCATCAGATGGCCTGAGGCGGAAATACCTCTTTTTGTGTAGGACAGGAGGTACTACTGCAGTATTTGTTCCTCACATACCCCTCACCAAGACAAATCAAGCAGTTCTTCGCCTATCTCTGACAAGAATAGCAGCCCTGCATGTGGCACCCTGCTTAAAACCTGCCGATTTTTTCATTCCAAACCCACCAGTTTTCCCTAAAATTGCAAACTTCACTAACTTATACACTAAGACTAACTATATACAACAAAATGGTTTTGAAAGATGAAGAACCAAAGGTTAAGTTACAGGGAACTTCAATTCTTGCCACTTGCAGTGAGAAGGAATGGAGAGGAAGTGATGGACATTCCTTTTTTATTCCCTGAGCTCAGTACATGAGGAGAGCAGAGCACACGTGACACCTACTACTACTGCTGCTGGCAAAAGTCTCTGATTCAAATGCACGGGGTGCACATACACCTACAGTGGACGGTATGTGCACAATCACTCGAAGAAGAACGAGATAAGATTTCTTCCAGACGAAACAATGAAAGTGAATATGGAAACAGAACTTCATATGATAAACTAGAAGAGGCACCCTTCACGTGGATAGACAAGTCATGCTAGCTGACCTACAGAGAAAGAATCAGAAGGAAATTGGCAGGGTGAGAGCAGAAATTATTTTACAAAAGCTGTATAAAAATGGTACCAGATATTGTCTCATGTTGAAGGAAGAGAGTCTAAAGTTTGCACAGAGTAAAGAGAGTACATGACAATGCATGGAAAGGTTAAAATTGCAGCACTAAATTGACTAGTAATATAGGGTATCTGGAAATAAATTTCTAGTGAAACAAACCACCCAACAAAGAAACTAAATGTATGGAGAAAGATTTCATTGTGATAAGCATAGCTGAACTCTTTGAGCAAGGTAAAAAAATCTGAAGCAACGTAATCCAAGACACAGAAGTCACCAAGAAGATGAGAAGACAACTTGTCATGGAGTGATAACAGATATTCTTACTAGAGAACTATGGTGGAAAAGTAATTACAGATAGATTCCGGCTCCTGCAGATAGCGGAGGAGTTCTAACAGGAATATTATGAGACTACATCTAGGCAAACATGATAAGCATCGTCCCTTTTCAAGGCATCAGAAGTGGAAAGCGTAAATGCCATTCCCTAATTATCTACTACTATACTGAGAAGATGGGAGAAAGCAGAAGCAAAGGAAGGTGGCCAGATCCAAACTAGCAAGTTGCTGGTAGTGCAAATTCCATGCCACATATTGCTTTTTTAACTAAGGGAAATTGGCGGAAACACTTTTAAGAGCAATCTTATTCAAAAGCTATTAAAGCAGCCAATCACTGCTAAATTGCATAGAGGAGGAAATATGCCCCAGAGGCACAGCAAGCCAGAAAAGATTGACTTCTTCAAACTGGGCCTGCGATGAAGCAATCAAATACTCCAGTGCCAGCTTTCTCCATAGAGACAAGACAACCTGGGGCCATGCGACCTCAACCTCTGATATGCACAAGGAAAATTCAATGAGAGATTTGCTGGAGGAACTGCTGTCTTGAAGTGACAAATTACAAGCTTCAGTGACCTCCCTGGAAGGGAAAACTTGAAACTTTATCTGCACAATTGAGCAATTTAGATGGGCACATGCAGGAAGGAGAGAACTGAGTCAACCTGGGCAAGAGACAAAACCAAACACACAAGATTACTGGGAAAGCAGCTGAATCCCACACTAAACTTTTGGTTAAAAGTAAAATGGCAATGGAAAGACATGTGTTACCTTTTAGGAACATTAGAGCAGAGTTTCTCAACCTGTGGTACACAGGCAGGGAGGGGGTACCTGGGGAAAAACAGAGAGAAGGAGAGGCGGGCGGCAGCTGCCAACTTCTGGGGAAGCTGGGCAGCAGCAGCAGCCCAATTCCCGCCCGGTCACAGCTCCCAGCTGGGAGACGGGTGGCAGCCCCCTGCTTCCCGCCAGGTCCCAGCTCCCAGGTGGGAGCCCAGTAGCAGCCTTCTGTGTCTCACGAGCTAGGCTCGCAGCTGGGTGGCAGCCACCCATGCCCTGGCTCCGAGCCAAGGGACAGCCTCCAGTGCCCCTGCTTGAAGACGGGCAGCAGCCACCTGCCCACATCCCTGGGTCCCAGCCAATGCGAAAGCCTCCTCTGCCCCAGCTCAGACTGGGTGGCAGTCACCCACCTCCTGGCCTGGCAGCTAGGTGGCAGCTGCCTGCAACTTGCCAGGTGGCAGCTCCCCTCCCTGGCTCAAAGCCCAGTGCCCAGAAAACTCTAGCTGAACAGTGAAATTGACAACCATGACAACCCCAGATTTTACCAGTTACCCTCTTTTCCTGTCTCTCTCACCCCCATTCCTCCTCTCAAATCTATGGCAAAACATTTGGCACGGCGCTTTATATTCCCCAGCATTGGCATGCTGCTCAAAGCCTCCTAGCTTTGGCCAACATCACCTCTAGCCCAGGTACATACTTGAGTTGTGCACCTCTGGTGTAAAGGTGGTAACCCCACCCACACTAGATCTGACATCTGTCATATCATGGCCTTGTATACTCAGCCCTTCTTCCAACATATGGCTCATATTAGTCTGTAAATATAAAATCCTGTGGAAAATTGAACGTTGGGGTACTTATTAAAATTTTCAGAAGTTAGGGAGTACTTGCTACTTAAAAGGTTGAGAAACACTGCATTAGAGCACATTATGGGCCAGATCCTCAGCTGGTGTAAATCAGCCTCCATCCACTGAAGTCAACGGCAGCTGAGCATTTGGCCCACTGTGTGAAGAGTTTGTGATTCTAGACCTTTATGGCTGATTTACCGTGCTACTGAGTAACCATAGCTTCCATTTGCTTCATTCGGACTTGTGGGTAACTCATCACTTCTGAAAATCAGTCCCTCCAAGTAGAGATGAGACAACTTATGTAGCTTAATTTCAAACCCACTCACTCACCATGGCTTTGAAAATTCACCTCGAACTCAAAAAGGTTCTACCATTCAGACTTGAATTCCACTCAGGAGAGACTGTGAAAAATGCACCAGTGGAGCAAAAAATGAAACCCCATAGATTATTTTTAACAGTGAAGTAGAGAGTGGTCAGAATGAATAACAAAAACACAGAGAAGTGGTGAATGAAGGAGAAGAAAAAGACAAAACCCATCCTCACTAATATATACATTCAGCTCATGCAGAATATACTGGGCAGAAGCTTGTGCAGGTCCCAGTTCAAAAAAATGATCATGTTTAACTTTAAGCACATGAGAAGTTACAGCGAAGTCATTGCTTATAGTTAGGAATGTGCTTAACTATCTTGCTGAATTTGGATTCTACACTACAGAGGGATGTGTCTGTTCCATTCGATTCAGGTCTCAATTCCATGCCAATCACCGGGGGTCTGTCAATGCCTTCCACAAAGCATTCAGTGTCAATCATTAGTACCCAAGTTAGTTTTTCATCTGAATTGGATAAACACAGAATAGTCTGGGATTTTTAAATGAATCACTCAAAAATGGGTTTAAAGTCCAAGAACTAAAAGGATTTTCCAAGAACCTAGAACTTGATCTAGGTTGCAAACTCATCAAACACAACTTAAGAGGCCCAGAAAGCTTCAAACTTAACAACGTTTATCTTTCCCTAGTAAAGAGGCCCTGACCTAAAAATATTTGAGGAGAAACTTGTTCACATATATATTTTTGTATTATGTTAACTGAGGCTTTCAATTCAGCTATACAAAGAAAGATGCGACATAATAAGCATAGAAGGAAAAAAAAGGACAGGCTAGAATGCAAGACAAGAGAACCACTTTGCTAACAAGAAATCTAAGCAAATATATTCCATTCTGAGTGCAAATTAGCTGCTTGGAACAGAACCGGTACAGACAGTTCTTCAATTAGAGTAGGAAAAAGTATAGCTAGACTTCAGAGAATCCACTCTCTATCAAAAGATGTTATAAACTCCAAGCAGTTGCTGTTCCTGTGGTTGGACTTTGATCAAGTCACTGAATATCAAAGACCGCAACTAACTACAAAAAGGTTTGAGAACCAAATGTAGGTCCCTGCTCTTTGTAGGCAGGAGTCAGCTGTAAGGATTGGTGCCTTAGACATGACATATGAAAGTGAGAGAATTTTATTTGTCCCTAAAGTTGACTACCCAAAACCAAGAGAATTCAACTGTGATTTAAAAAGGAGTTTGGAAGCGCTATGGAGTCAACAGTGTGATTTTCTGAAAATATGAGATTTTTATAATGATTGGCTGTATAATCAGTTACTAAAGTGAAGCCCAAATCAGATGTGAATATTTTTCTCCTGCAAGAGATCATGATGATAAATCAGACACTTAAATTGAGCCTTCTTTTTTGGATCATTGTCTGTATAGTCTTTGGCCAATCCTTTGGAACACATCTGCATTAGTTACTTTATCCTACCAGCGGGCATCAAGTATTCTCTGCAAGCATCTCTAATGGAATGCATTAAGTTTCCTGTTGTGGGCTTCTAACATTTGCCAAGTTTTAGAAGCACATAATGTGGGAATCACAACAACATAGCTAGGGACGTACGCCAGATCTCACTTGCAGTGCAGTGCCCTGTTCATTACGCATAGGTATCAAACTTCTGGTACTTATCTAAGCTATTCTGCAAATACTGAGCTTCACAAAGGACTTTTCAATAAAGTTTCTAGTACTTTCTGTTCACGCATGAACCAAAAATACTGCGAGAACAGACACTGAGTGGATTAGGTCATTTACAGACTCAGACAGGAGGTTCAGAAGTATATGTTCCCCCGTCCCCAAATATTCCAAGCATGTTGAGCATAAAAGAAAGGTTTAATTTGTATTTTGTCTAAGTGTTAGGTGAAGCATTGCTTTAGTACAATTAATAAACCCATTCTTAAGATGTTACAACTCCATAATTACCAAAATATTAATTGGGGGGGAAGTTAGAATTGCGAATAAGTTGGTTGATGTCTCCAGCTCCCAAAGACTTCACCCAGATCTCCCAGTCCTGATCTCAGAGAATTAAGTGATCATACATTGATTATTAAGCTGAATACATAACTCAATGCTCTCAGCAAACAGACATACGCTCATTAAAGTTACATACGTGTCCTTAAAAAGGAAAACGCTCCAAAGCACTTGATCCATGCCTCAAGAGGGCTAGCAAAATTTGAGGTGATGCTTCCCCCGCCTTTTATTGCTGTAACTATAGGTGGTCTATGTTTACTTTAAAAAAAATACATAAAGAATTGTGTATTTTTCTGGATTGGTGTCTAAAACATTGAATACTATTATATTAGAGTTTAAGAGGAACGCATTGCATTGGGCATCTCCAGAAGAGCAGGTAACACACAGGCAAAGATGGGGATTATGAGTATTACGCTTGAGACACGAGAAAGAGTCCTGGTTTTTAGAAGAAGCTTGCCCTCTGAAAATCAGGCCCCTTTAGTGTGTCGCAAGCTGGGAACCCAGAAATGCAAGACAATCAAAATCAATAGTAAAATTTCAAAAATATAGACCAAGATCTATAACACTAAAGTGCAAGTAACCTCTTCTTATTATTTTTGAACCCCCGATTTTTGAGAGAAAAATATAAAGCGAATACTGATCTCTGCTCACACCAAAACATGACAGCACCCCATCCCATTTCCTAAGATTTTTCTCCCAATTTTAGCGTACTGCTGTTGATTTGTATTGTCATCATGTGTGCGGACGTGTACAATATATAATTCTTATATACCATGGTATTTATTGCTCCTGTTCCTAGGCTCATGGCCTTTTTTGTACTGTTAATGTTTTAAAATCCAGTGAAAAGGACATTTAAAAAAATAAGAAGTGGAACTCATAAAGATGAAAGGAAAAAAGTGCCTACGAAAAGAAGGTCTGTATATTGGCATCATAAAATTGAGCAGAGTCCAACAGAGGGAGGAAAAAGTATTCATAACACATTAGAACAGAGGGAAACCAAGGTTTGCCTCCTATTAGTTTGATTCTATTCAGCTGGTGTCTCATAGGTATTTTAATTTGAAGTCTGATTGTCTCCTCCATAGAACTGGCCAGAAAATGGATTTTCCAGCCCACAAAAAGTGTTGAGGTTTTTAAAACTGTCTTTTTCCGGACTTGGGACAAAAAAACCCAACATTTTGAAATTTTTCATAAAACAAAACTCTGAAAAAATATCTGATAAGTATTTTTGGTTTTAACCTTTTTTAAAATGCAAAATAAAATAAATTTCAAAAGAAATACTCATTTCAAAATGAAAAATGGAATCCTGTTTTGCATTTTCAGAACAATAACGGTTTCGTTTTTTTTGACATTTTAAAAACTCTACCCCACCACCATTTTTGTTTGGGAACAGTTTCGTTACAATGGATATGATTTCACAATCAATCAATCAATGGTTTAGTCAAAAAGGCATTTTCCAGTTGAAAACTGTTTTGATTAAATTTTTCCCAACCAACTCTACCCCTCACATCAGTCTTTATTGTAATTTTCCAATATATTAATGATCCAAGAATATATATTCAACACCCAACCAGAGACAAAACAAGGAGGGAAAACAGAGAGTTAGATTCAGGGGCACTTTAAATACATTACAATGAGTGACAGCACTTAATCTGAAAGGAGGTTCTTTGAAGTAGACAGTGTTCCTTATGATGATAGACTACAGAGATAATGGTCTCCTTACCCAAACCAAAATGTCAGGAGGTTGGCTCAAAATGGCAGAGGAGGAGGAGGAGCTGAAAATGACAGCAAGTGCTATGGTTGAAATGAGGCAATGAGAGGAAAACATCCCGAGAAGAAAACTGAATCCATTCATTTAACCTATCCACTTCCATTGGACTACCCACATGCTTACGCATGCATTTAAGGCTTCACTGAACCACACCTGAAGCATCAAGTACTTTGTAAATTAAAATTTATGAAATCATATTGGACATCTCTAGAGGAGCTGGCAACAGGCGGACAAAGACAATCACGGAGTGAACTCCTACTGGATAGCAAGAGAAAAATACTGTCAAACTTTTATAATTGGAATACTAAAATGGTAACATTTAAGATAAACAATATGAATATGCAAAGTCATAGGGCTTGATTTAGCAGACCAGTCAGCATATGCTTACATCCCATTTCACTCAATAGAACTTAGGTATCACATTAAGCACTTTGCTGAACTGGAGCTTATAGATTGAAACAAGTCCATCAGATTGGAGGGGCATGGTCCACCAGACTCACCGAAACAGACAATTTTCCAGCAAATTAAAACCCCTATGATTATGGAAATGGCCTGAAATCCCATGGACACTGTTACTAAGTTTACTTTTGGCAACAGATACCATGAGAGTTTGCAATTCTACACTGCACCTTGGAGGTGTAATTCATGATACACATGATAGCTTGGACTGAGCTTGAAGAGCACTATAACTACAGCAGCATGGGCTGTGGCTTGGACAAGCTGACCAAGTACAGTCCAATCTGGTTCGAGAATCTAGGGTACCTAGCTGGATCAAAGTTAGCGTGTGTACACCTACCCGAGCTGGGAATTATACCTCCCAGCAGAAGTGCAGACATACCCCAAGTTGTATATTTGCCAAGATACGATACAACTGTGATAGCACAGGTACCACTGTGTGGTTAATGCTGGCAAATACTGACTTTTAATAATGACCACTGTACATGACAAACCTGGCTACACACTTGGACTGTTTAAAGAACCAACCCAAGGAATAATCTTAAAAAACTGTTAGCCTTTAGCTGACTCCGCTGTGGGTCTGATCCAACTCCCAGTAACATCAGTGGAAAGTTTCCCACTGACGATGATAAGATCCTACAAGGTTGGATGGTTTAGTAGCTTGTTAGGGTCTGGTACATCAGCCAGTCTGAACCCCATGGTATTAAATGTTCAGATCTCCAGAGAGACGAGGTGGGTAAGGTGATATCTTTTACTGGACCAACTTCTGTTGATGAGAGAGACAAGCTTTCCAGCTACACGGAGCTCTTCTTTGCTCTCTCACAACAGAAGCTATCCTCTATTGGACCTCACTCACCTTGTCTTTCTCATCTACTGGGACAATCATGGTTACAACAACACTGCATACAATGATGTTAAGCTCTCCAGGCACACATCTGTGGGGGTCTAGGCCAATTAAAAAAAAAAACCCAAGAGGTGAGGCTCCCCATACCTTCTCCCACGCCTTAGTCTCTAGAGTCTTGTTGTTTAGAAAGGTTGCAGAATCTACTCTGTACTTTATGTGCATCCCAGTCAAATACTCCTAAATATTTCTCTAAATCACACTCTAATACCAGGATTAATAAATGTAGCATGAGAATCATATTACTATTGCGGGTGGTTCATAAGTTTTCTGATAATAAACTGATGAAAGCCACGAACACACAGACAACCTGGAAGGGTTTAATGCTGCCAGTTATTAGACTGTCTGAATAAGAAAAGTGCCATTAATAAAGATAAACCCCTCCAAATTTAATAGCTAGTCTTAATTCATAGGTGCCTTTTTAATCTGTGCTGAATTCTTCTGGAACCTAATGAACATTTGTAATAATAATAGTAATTCAGGTTCCTGGGGAATTTAATCCTGCTTCAAGTCTTTCTTAAATTAGATCCTAGTCATTTAGAGATTCCAGGATGGTGAATGATAGGTAATCAATGTGTTTAATTTGCCCCCATTATTTATTTGATACAGTTTCCTGCAGAATGGCTATAAATCTTTTCCCTTCCAGCTTGGCCACCAATAGAAATGTAGAAATATTTAGTGAAAAAATGAGATTTGATTATTCTTTTCAACATAGAAAATATATTATTAATATTTTAACATTTTATATACACACACACACACACACACACACACACACACACACACACTCTACACACAGAGACATATATGCACATCCTTAACACACACATAGCTAAACACTTCAGGTAAAATTAATCTCCTTCATTTCATCTCCCCGCCCCCCAACCCCTCCTTAACTCTTAGCACTATCAGTCAAGATTTCCCGGCACTTAACACCGCATTAGCCCTAAGCATCAGGAAATCGCATTTCTTGGTGCCAAGGGTTTAAAAAGATTCTAATTCAGCAATTAAACTGGAGGCAGCATGTGCCATCCCCACAGCACATTCACCCATTAATTCTGTCCCCTGGAAAAAATGACTACCTCTTGCACCAGGCTGATAAAATGAGGGAACATACTGATTATGTTTGCAGCTGCTATTCTTGACCCAACCAACAGTGACAGTCATCAAACTACAGTGTCACTGTAGTGCTGCAAGCTGTGTAAGTTAACCCAAGACATCATTAATTCTAAACACCAGAGCTTTCATCCAGATACTGTGGTTCAGAGGAGCTTAAAAACAAATCCCTTTGGTGGACTGGAATTTTGTACATCATTCGTATTAATTTTACAGATACCCATTGGAAACTTGTTTCTGTACTAGCCTAGGTAAATGCTGGAATCAAAGCTTGAGCGTCCTTGTATTGGTTCACTCAGAAGTTGAACTGTGAATGAATTAATAACGTTGGGGGGATAGAAATCAAACCAAATGAGAGATTTTTTTTGTTTGCTTGTTTTTAACATAAGGATATGGAGGAGACAAGGAAACAGAGAGTGGGGTAGGCTGGGTAATTTACTCATCTAGACGTGAGCACACACAAGCAAAAATCTAAGGAATATTAATGAATGTTCAGTCCTTTTGATATTTTGATGGAAGTCAGAGTCCTAAACAGCCCCTAGGACCTGATTCACACCCCCAAAGAAGTCAGTGGATAGACTCTCATTGTCTTCATTAGGGTTGGGATCAGGACTGGACAGTTTATCCACCAGCCACCCTTGCTCCAGTTCTTCCAAACATCTTGTGTGTGCTTTTTTCAATGCTGCCCTTGAGCCCCAAGACCAATGCATGGGGGTGGGAGGATTGCTCTATGGCCCTCCTCAACAAGATATCCCCTACCTGGAGCAGGGCATATCCTCGTGATCACAATGTCTGCCTCTGTCACCTGGTGGAAGTCTCCTCACCCTTCTCTGTGACTCTTTGCCCTGCAGTAAAACAAACATACCTCCCCATGGGATTGATGTGAGGGGGGGGGAAGGTGAATGTTTACAAAGTGCTGTAAGATCTATAGAGATGAGGTGCTGTAAACTTGCACAGTATTGTCAACTGACTATCCTTTAATTTCTAAAGCAGTTGCCTCTTCCGTGCTAAGGCAGACATGCTGAATTCTGATCATACAAAGACAGCTAGCCATGTCCTGATCATTTAGGCCAAAATTTTGAAAAGAGCTTCTTGGCTCTGACTTAGGCATGCAAGTGTCATAACCAAGGTTTGGGCAGTCAGTCCTATTGGTCAGAGCTGGAGTCAGCGAGTCAAGCCAAGAGCTGGAGTCGGAGAACTGCGGCAGTGGCCAGGAATAAACCAGGAAACCAGGAACAGGTCAGGAAAAGCAGGGATCAGAGACAAGTGTGGAGAGGGACACAGGAGTGAGGTGAGAAAGCAGTGTCTGATGCAGCAGTCAGCCAGAAAATCACCCCATTGCATGGACAACATCCTGTTCCTCCTTCTGACTTAAATAGTGCAGCTGGATGCTTCTCCAATCAGGGCACATGTGGGTGGTGCCACTTCTGGGGCCAGAGTTCAATTAGCCACTCAACCCACTAGTTACTAGCAAGCTGCCAGATGACAGGTGGGATGAGAAGGTTGCCTGGGGGCCAGGGACCTGGGTTCAAGACCTGTGGGGATTCGCAAACAAATAAGTGGTCAGATTTTCAAACGAGCTCAGTGCATTGGGTGTTAAGCCATTTGGAGAATCTGGCCCTGAGTATCATAGTGGGAGCTGAGTTGTTTTTTAAGACCTGGGGTGAAATCCTGGCCCCCCTGATTTCAATGGAAATCAGTTTCAATGGTTATTTAAGTATGTGAATGGAAGCTGACCTCTTTTGAAAATCTGACCCTTTGGACCCAAATGTTTGACTTCAGTGGGAATAAGATAAAGGCTTTAGTTCAGGAGCATCTGATCCAAAGTCACACAAATATCTTAAAATAGCAGCACCTTTTTCAATAGCTGCCAGTGGCAGGCATTTTGACACCAGATAATCTTGAATTAACATTCATGTTTATGATGATTTTTCAACAGAGAAGAATTTGTATTGCAGTAGCTCTGTCATTTAATGCTATGTTATCATCACATTCTTGGCACGCCCACCCATTTGTCTGGGACAGTAAATTCGAGAAGATTTTGTTACTTTATTCTCTTTTTTAAAATAAATTTTACTAATTAATAAATGATACTTAATCTTGCCCTTGCAGTCTCTCAGCCTGTAGTTACTATTCACTTTCAAACTTGGGAATCAAAAGCAATGAAAACAATGCCCTCTCATTCCTCTTTGCACTTATAAAGTTTTATAGATTTCCAGCCTCCTACAACTCATCAGCAAACAGCTCACTCTTGACAGTATTCAGAAATCAGCATTGTTTCCATCCTCACTAAACTGCCAACTGCACAAGGTCAGGAAATGAGGAATGCTGATGTCACCTGAATCATCATTGCTGCTTAGACCTCTTCTTGGGACTCCTGGCTTTCAGAAAAAGCTGGCATCCTTTAAAACCATCTTAGACATGTTTCTAGAAACCAGCTGGGAAACTACAAAGAACTCCAACTTTTCAAAAGTGTAAACTATCATTGATTTCTTAGCAGTTGTAGTCAAACTGTGACAATGTTGTTTAGGGGTTCATGAATATGGAGACAATTCCAGTAGCCTCGAAGAAGTATTTATTTTAGATGTGCTGCTGTAGAAAGGCCAGCAATAATGAATCCTTTCAGACTGCCATTTGTTAAGTCACATCTGACAGATTGGCAATTTCCTGCAATATTATAAGTTCATGTATCATTGTGGGCCAGGGACTGTATGTAATTCTATGTAATGCCACAGTTCGTCCAGGAATGAAGAACAGTGGGGGGTAATTATGAAAATTCACTAAGGTTGTAACACCTCCAGAAATGTACCGCCTCCTGGGGAGGCTCGCATATACTACTGCAAACTGCACTCTCCATAGAGCAACAGACAAAGAAATGATTTATGCATCAATAACTTGAGTTTATCCTGACTCGCATCCTTCTTTCTGATCTAGCAAACAAACAGAACCTTCTGTCTAACGGAGACCTCAGTTCTGCCTGGGAAGGATTGAGAGGACTGTGACAGGTGATCTCTGGTATGTTTTTAGCATGCGTATAGGAACTTTGATTATTTTCATGTTTTCTCTGTAATGCTTTCACCTTAAAAATAAATGTGCTTGCTTATCAAAAGCTGTGTGGTAACTTACAACTGCTGGCAATTACTCTGTTCATAAGCCTTCAAAGAGAAAGCAAAGCACAGATGCCTCTTTAGGTAGTCTGGCTTGGTGGAGATATCAGTGTAGGTGGTGAACTGTACAACTTGAAAAAAAATGCTGGCAGGAGGAAGAAAGATGTGGGTCTCTGCCCAAGAAAAGTGATGAATGAGGAGCCAGGAGCCTAGAGTGGGTGTCCTTGAGGGACCATGGAAGGGCAATACAGGTGCAGTTGCCCTGGACAATGACAATATCTTATTAATATTGCCATATAAGTCTGCACTAGAGCTCAAGAGAAAGAGTTAACTCTTTGAATACTGTGCTGATGAAAAACAGTGGATTCCATGGAGAAGAGCAAACTTAATTCCATGACACGTAGACTCAAAGGAGATAGCAACATCATTCCAATATATGGCACTTAAATTGTGACAATTGTATATGAAAAAACAGAGAGATGCAAAAGGCTTTTAGAGAGTGGGAGTGCCTTTTTCTGCTAAGTATTTGATACACACCTTATGGATAAAAGAAATAGAATAAGTCCACTTTAGATAAAATACCTGAAATCAGACAGTAGCATAGGAGAGTGTCTCAATGACAACCACACTCCCTCATGACTGGGCAGGGGGTAGCAGGCTCTTCTCATCTGCTGTTCCCTGCTGATAGCCAGTCGGGCCCTGTGGTGCTCTGCCTCGTCTCGTGAGTCAGCCCTCTGGCCAGGTCACTTTCAAGTCTCACCCCTCCTCAATATCTCATACAAATAGTGTCCCACACAACTCTAATTATCAACATGGTGTCTTCTGCCTGTCCCAGCCTCCTCTGCAGTATCACTCTTATCTTATAGCAGTGGGCTCCCAGGCTTCCCCCAACTAAATGCAGAAAATCCCAACCAAACCAAACTCAAGTAAAGCAACCTCCACACACTGGGGCTGGCGCCTTTAGTCTCGCAGCCAAGTGGGGCTAACTGAACTCTCAGACTCTAGTAAACCTTTTGTTCACCTGTGTAAGACTTACACCCCATCACAAGTAGTTATCAGCTTGATATCAGTGCACTCAACTGTACATTACATCTGGGAGTGCAAAGGTTCCTTGTGAATGGGGAGAGGGAAAGGATAGGCGGTGGTGAGAGTGGGGGTACTAAAATTCAGCTGGGGGGTAGACAGGGCCCAAAGGCAGTCAGCTCCAGGCTGGAAAGAAGGGTCCCAGGGGTTCCCACCTGCTCCCAGGCCATTCCAACCTCTCGGAGTCCTGCTACCTGACCCAATCCTAGACTCCGCAGCAGCCACTTCAGCCCTGCTGGGTCCTACTACCTGCTCCCCAGCTCAATCCCATACCACATGGCAACTGTTTCAGCCCATATGGTCCTGCTCCCTGGATGGATCCTGGACCCCATGGTGGCTGCTCCAGCCCCTCTGGGTCCCACTCCCTGCTCCCCAGCCAGATCCTGGGTCCCATGAATGCTTCTCCAGCCCCTCTGTGTACCACTTCTCATTTCCACACCTGAAGGCCCCAGGCACATGTGAGTTTCCATGGGGGCAAAGTCTCCGCAACATTTCCATTGCAGGGATGCTAGTCCTGCTGCTCCCTTGGTTCCACCACCCCTGCATACAACTGCAATTAGGGATGTAAACACTTGATGTCCACAAGGCCAAGTAACTGCATTGTGAAATTGCATGTGCCACACAGTCACTAAGTACCTCCATTTCTAATACACCCACAAACACTGATGCAATTTCATGTACCTACCTCTGAAAATCTTGCCTTTAATTTCAATCTAAAAATGACTGCCAGTTTGTCCATATGAAACACATACATGAGGTAATTCACATAGCAATAAGGTAAGCAATGTAGTTACAGGGCCAGAACTTCACGGGGTATGAATCAGCATAGCTCCATTGACTTCAACAGAACTATGTCAATTCACACCAACTGAGGCTCTGGTCTATTACTATTTAAGCCTTTGTCAAGGGGCCCATCCTCGTGGCTGTGTCTGAGGAATTGACTCTCATCTGGCCTCCCCCCCTTTCCATTGTTCTCTCCCCACACAGCTTCTCTCCATCTGTGACTCATGGGCCGGCCCTCTGGCCAGGTCTCTATGTGTTTTCCCCATTCCTTGGTATCAAAGTCTCACTAGCCTGTCTCATGTGGTCTTCAATTCTACTGCCCAGACTGTGCCAGTTTCTCAGTGGCTGGTAGGGGAACCAGGCCCACCCTCTGGGTTCCAGCTCAGGGACCTTCTAATCTATAGCCAGGGTCTGCAACATCCCACCTTACTGTGGTTTCCCAGATAATTTTCCTACTCTGCCTCTCTCAGGTTTCTGCTCAAATTCTTCTTTTAGGGCCTGGATCCTCAGGGTTTCTATTCTGCCCAGGTTTCCTCCTTTCCCTCTCTAATGCCCAGAGAGTGACTGCCAGCTTCCTTACAACAGCAATTTTCCACTGTCAGCGTCCTGGCTTTATACTAGTCCCACCTGTTCCTTCTCAGCTAGGCTCCACCATCTGTCAGGGGTTACTTAGGCCACCTAATTCTTCTAAGGTGTGGTCTATCTGCTTAATTGGCCCCTTCTCAGCCTCATTAACCCTTTCCACGATAGCATGGGGTGTACACCCTGTCACACAAGTCTATACCAAATATATGGTCTCAACCCACAGCACTGAAATCAATAGGAACTTTTCCATTAAAACCATTAGGTGCAAGATCAAGTCTGTATTGGGTGAAATCCTGGTTTCACCAAAGTCAATGTGAGTTTTGCCACTAACTTCAGTGGGGCCAAGATTTCACCCATTGTGGTTTTTGCACAGCTACATTACTTCCCTCCCTGCTCAAAACAGACCACCTTACAATAGAAAGTTTACCCTTTTGTTAATGTTAAAAAAAAAAATCAATGGCTCAATTAACCATCAGGGATGGAGCTTGGCAGCAACAAGCATCATGATCAATAACTTATGTTCAGTGAAATTAAAGGCACTTGTTAAGTCAAGTGTTAAAGCTTCGCACACTTAATATGGGAATATCAGTCAGAGACAGTTTGGCAGTTGAACTTGAAAAAATCAGTAAGTATAAAGTTCCTGTACTATCTTCCACCCAGATGAGTAACTAAAGAAGCAGAAATGTTCACACAAATTCATTTCTGTAATAAATTCTCACATCCCTCCATAACACAACAGCAATGCTGACTTGACAGAAGACTTAACTTTTGTTATGAGCAACACTTCTAAAATACAAACTAGAACAAAGATGGCAAAACCAAATTCCTTTGTGACAGTGAAATCCCATTGTCTACCACTGGTTTGCACCAATGCTACTGAGAGCAGAGTTTGGCCTAGACAGTGCAAGAGTGAAGGGAAAAGCAACATTTTGAGATCTCTCAAATTCTTTTCTCTTACATCAGTCAAACATCCCAAAGCTCTCCAGGTTGGATAGATTGGATGTGATAGACAAATGCAGATGTGCATGGTGTGTAATGAGTGATACAAACGTTTATCTGCTTCCATTTGGGGAAAAAAAAAAAAAAAAAAGATGTATTACTGTTTAAAAAATTAACAAAGCCTAACTGAATAAGAATCTGATTTTTTTCTCCATTATCTGCCCATTGCATTTCATGTTTTATGAGATGGTACGTTTGGGGGATGTGTTGAAAGTCACAAAGGGAAGCTAGATACCTGGTCCCACTGAAAGCCAATGGAAATTGGGTGACTAATTCCCATGTGCACCTTTGAAGATCTCCCCCCTAACTTTACACTTCTACTCACAATAGACCCTTTCTTTGAGGACAGGGAGCAGAGTGCAATGTCAAAATTGACTTTGACAATCAGCTTGAGATGTATAATTTATCTCCTGGTCAAGATTTTGTTTTACAGCTCTCTGGATAATGGGGACTATTAATCAGAAGATCCTCAGCCCTGAGGATACCCCCATCAGGGGAATGGTTAGCTGGACATAAGGAAAGTAGAAGAGAGGTCCTGGAGGCTACATTTAGGCTGCTAGGTAAGAGATTAAAGCCCAGTAGCATTCTTTGGAGTGCTGCATGTTCCATGTGCAGGACCAGTTAGACAGGCAGAACTGCAGGCTCTCAATGCATGGGTGAGAATGGCACAGGTACTAGCGTTAGGGCTACTATCACACCCCCTGGCTTGAAGTGGTTTCCATTATATACAGGATTTACAGTTTGGTTCAATGGCTCTCAGCACTATAAAACTTGTTCCAGTGACCCTGGACAATGGTGTTGGGATGAAGGATATAGGTTTACAGTGGTGTACTGAAAGGGGGGAGAGAGGAGACCAGGCCCCTGGGTGCTAGCCTGTGTGGGGGGGGGGGAAGACGGGGGAGCATGAGGCCGGCCCTTCACAACACGCAGCGGGCGGGGGACACTGGCCCCTCAAGTGTCCCCTGCCCTTGCGTGTCTTGAAGGGCTGGCCCAGCGCACCTTCCTCCCTGGGGCTGGGGGAGAGGCTGCCCCAACCGAGAAGGCGCTGGTCTGCACGATTGGAGCAGGAGAGGTGGGCACCCCACAGTGGGTAAGTGTGACAGGGGGGCAGCAGAGCCAAGCCTGCATTTTCACCCCTCCAGGTCTCCCCCCCCACTGGTATAGACCCCGCTCCCTGGGGCATTTGGGGTATGGCGCCAGGACCCCTTGTGCCTTGCGCGGAGGGTGCATGAGGTGGGGGGGCACAAATGCAGGCCTGGGTGCTGGAGACCCACAGTACGCCACTGTAGGTTTATTAGAAACTGGGGAGCATTTTGGGAAAGGAGGAGCCTATACAGGAAGAATGGGCTCCACCTAAACCCAAATGGAACCAGATTGCTGGCATATAAAATTAAAAACCTGGTAGAGGAGTTTTTAAACTAAGGGCGGAGGGAAAGTTGACATGCTCAGAAGAACGTGGTTTGGACACAAACATCGCTTAGGGGAGGATTTATTAAAGGGGATGCTCTATATCCTAGTAAAGAAGAGAGGATAGAAGTCGGTAAAAAATACAGGTTTGAACTGAAGAGAAATAGTCAAATGAAAAAGAGTCCCATTCAATTACATCACATGAAGGCAGACAACTAAATACAATCAAAATTTATAAGTGCTCATATACAAATGCTATCAGTCTAAATACAAAGGTGAGTTATCTGGAGTACCTGGTATTAAATAAGAGTATTGATATAATAGGTTTCACAGAAACTTGGTCAGATGATGATAATCAATGAGAGACAGTATTATCAGGATACAAAACGTATTGGAATGTCAGAGTAGGTAATGCTGGTGGGAGAGTGGCACTGTACGTGAAAGAAATCAAAGTAAAATATAGTAGACATCTTAAACTGTACCGTAGAATCTATATAGATAGTAATTAAATACTTGAACAACAAGAGGATAGGATTAGGACATACTGACCACCTGACCAGGATGCTGACAGTCATTGTGAAATGCTCAGGGAGATTAGAGAGGCTAAAAAACTGGAAACCCAATAATAAGTGGAGGGACTTCCACTGTCCCCTATTGACTAGATACATGTCACCTCAGGACTGGATGCAGAGATAAAATTTTGGGACACCATTAATGACTGCTTTTTGGAGCAGCTGGCGTTGGACCCCATAAGTGGAGCACAAGATCTGGTCCAAGAGGTGAATATAGGTGAACTGCTCAGGAATAGCAACCATAATGTAATTAAATTTAACACTCTTGTAGGGGGTAAAATACCAAAGAAACCCACAACAGCAGCATTTAGCTTAAAAAAGAGGAACTATGCAAAAATGAGAATGCTGGTTAATGGGAAATTACAAGGAACAATCTCAAGAGTGAAATGCTTGCAAACTGCATGGAGACTCTTAAAAATATACTTAAACTAAGTATATATGCCAAATAAGAAAAAAACCTAAGAGGACCACACACACACAAAAAGTTACCATGGCTAAACAGCGGAGTAAAAGAGGTGGTTAGAGGCAAAAAAAGGCATCTTTTAAAAATCAGAAGATAAATCCTAGCAAGGAAAATAGGAACGAGCATAAATTCTGGCAAGTCAAATGTTAAAAATATAATTAGGCAGGTCAGAAAAGAATTAAGAGCAACTAGTAAAAGACACAAAAACTAGCAGCAATTTTTTAAAGTACATCAGAAGCAAGAAACCTGCCAAATACCCAGTGGGGCCACTGGATGATGGAGGTGCTAAAGGAGCACTCAAGGAAGACAAGGCCATTACAGAGAAGCTAAATTAATCCTTTGCATCTTCCTGCATCTTCGTCTTCACTACAGAGTATGTGGGGGAGATCCCCATACCCGAGCCAATGACAAATCTGAGGAACTGTCCCAGACTGAGGTGTCATTGGAGATGGTTTTGGAACAAATTAATAAATTAAACAATAAAAAGTCACCAGGACCAGATTGTATTCACCCAAGAGTTCTGAAGGAATTCAAATATGACACTGCAGAACTACTTACTCTGGTATGTAACCTATTGCTTAAATCGACCTCTGTATCAGATGACCGGAGGGTAGCTAATATAACACCAAGTTTTTAAAAAGGCTCAGAGGAGATCCTGGCAATTACAGACCGGTAAGCCTAACTTCAGTATCAGGCAAATTGATTGAAATTATAGTAAAGAACAGAATTATCAGACACAAATAAACATGATTTGTTGGAGATGAGTCAACATAGCTTTTGCATCAGCAGTCATTAGAATTCTTTAAGGGAGTCAACAAATATGCAGACAAGGGTGATCTGTGTGAATATAACGTAGCTGGCCTTTCAGAAAGCCTTCCACAAGGTCCCAGACCAAAGTCTGTTAAGCAAAGTAAGCAGTACTGGGATACGAGGGAAGGTCATCTCCTGGATAAGTAACTGGTTAAAAGACAGGGAAAAAAAGGTAGGAATAAATCGTCAGTTTCACAATGGAAAGAGGTAAATTGCAGGCCCCCCCCGAATCAGTACTGGGACCTGTGCTCTTCAACATATTCAGAAATGATCTGGAAAAGGTGGTGAACAGTGAGGTGGCAAAATTTGTCGATGATTCAAAATTACTCAAGATTGCAGTCAGCTTTGGACTGAACTAAGAGTTTTAAAGGAAGCTCACTAAATTGGTTGACTGGCAACAAAATGGCAGATGAAATTCAGGATTGATAAATGTAAAGTAATGTGCATTGGAAAACATAATCCCAACAATACATACAAAATGATGGGGTCTAAACTAGCTGTTACCACTCAAGAAAGATCCTCTCAGTCATTGTAGATAGTTCTCTGAAAACATCTCAATGTGCAGCAGCAGTCAAAAAATGAGCAATTAAAAAAGAATAGGACTGTTCAGCTTGGAAAAGAGACCACTGAAGGGGGATACAAAGATCTAGGCAAAAATAAACATACCTGCATGTATTTCCCTGCCTCAGGTTCCTCACCTCTTTGGAGTTATTTGGACTTGAACCCAGAATCCCCACTTGCACCATGGAGTGGGAGATGCTTTCTCTCAGCTTGCCTTCCTTTGACCTCGGCTGGTCCCACAGTTAAATAGGACCTATTGCTAAGAAAGCGTGCTCTTTTGTCCAGCCCAAAGGTTCGTGTGTGTATCTCTGAGTCTCTCTGACCCACACATGATTTAAAGGCTAGCATTAACTCCAGAACTCCAGCTCCCCCTTCTCCCCAGAAGATGGAGAAAACTGGTTATCTTGGCTTCAGCCGACCCATTGCAACAGAGTGATTTCACTTGGATAGGTGCCCATTAATGTCTAACCAGACATCATTGTCCTGGTCTGGAAGGGACATGCTATAGCCCTGACAGCAAATGGCTGACTCCACATCCACTGAGGCATTCCATGATTCAGGAGCTTCCTAAAATCACACAGAGAGATTTCCCCAAACAGTCACACCAGCACAGGCCCTAAGGCTACTCTGGCCTGTGGTAATACATTACCAAGATCCCCTGGGTCCCTGGGGAGACAGCATCCTATGCAGACAAGATAATACAGCCTGGCCTGGCACTGTCTCCTCTAACCAATCTCCATGGGACCACAGAGGGCCCAGTACACTTCATTACCCTTAGATGCCTATCATGTGACATGAGCTGTAACTGCATTGCTTATCTCACCCCACCGATCGGAAAAAATGCCAATAAGGAGTAAGTTATAAAAGAAACCAAGCCTCATGCAGGCAGATCTAACCACACACACCCCTCAAGACTCCTGTGGAAAGCTTTCCATGTGGCCCTGGACCCATGGATAGGAGGAGGTGGGCTGGGGAGGGATGGAATGGGTCAGGAATTCATCTGAGCCTGTTGGTGACTTCTGGAGGAATGAAGAATGGCTTGGGGGCTTTTTCATATTTTAACAAACAGAGAATTGCCTTGGGGCTCATAATCTGTGTGCCTCAATCCCATCCTAGGGATTTGGTTCAAATCACAGTTAGTGGATTAAATGATTAATTCAGGGAAGTCCTATGGCCTGTGTTATGCAGAAGATCAGACTAGATGATCATAGTTGTCCCTTCTGGCCTTATGATCTATGAAATAATCACTTATGAAATCTTAAATAATAACCACTGACTGTATATAGTTGCTCTCCAGACTGCCATCATGGCAAAATCTTTAAAAAAGCAGTGCCTAAAGTTAGGCTCCTAAATCCATATTCAGGGACCTCAATAAAGGTGTCTGCTTTTCTGAGGGGCAGAACACCCAATAGTTTCTATTGAATTCACTGGAAGCTGGTAGGTGCTCAACACTTTGGAAAATCAGACCCCTTCTATAGGCAGGTAATAATAGCTACACTAAAGTCACTTGCACTCTTTCAAGTCTCATACACTTCTAATGGGCAAATCCCGCAATCAAATTCTTTTACAGATTTTTTTTTAAATGAAACTTGAAAGCATACACCTTTTTTTACCCAGACATGATGCAGCAATTAACAGGCTAGATCTTAATGTTATAAATTTATCAGTCCAAGACACTTGAGAATACCTTAAAATAAATGATAAAATATGCAGTAAAATACAGAAGACTTTCAATTTTCTACCTCATGTCATTTTCTTTGGTAATTGCATTCTTAAAATATACGCTCAAAGAACAATCTTTTCACTTTTCCCCTTGATTGTATTTACGATATTACCTTAGGACCTGCTAAAGACACTTGATAACACCAGCTCATATTTTCACAAAAAAAATTAAAAAACATTGAGATCACTTCCTTATAGTCTTTTTTTTTTTTTTTTTTTTTAAACTTGGTAGCTGCAGAAATCACTGAGTGAACAGAACGTTTTGTCACACAATGTAACAGCAACAAATTACAGCTTTGTGAATTTGTTCCTCCTGAGGGCATGTATTTCAATGGGGTCCCAACATCCTCCTGGGACTCATGTATAGAAAAGTTCTACTACCTCTGCAGCACCTCCCCTAGCTGGGCTCTCTAAATGGCTATCGATCCTCAGCACGGGAAGAGGGCAGTGCTTAATTTGTAATGAAAGAGGTGCCGAGGCTCAAGCAATTAGGTGCTGGAGCTCAAGCAATTTTTTTACATTTATAACTGACTGTAGCATCAGAGTTGCTGGGGCTATGAAGTCTAGAGGTGCCAGGGCTCAGTCCTGGCATAAATTACGCACTGGAGGAGGGGAGCAGAGGTGAAAAGTGAGGATGAGGCACTCATATGAATTCGTATTTCTTCTGCAGCTTTGCACCGCTCCCTGGAACTCCCCTCTCCTTAAGTTTTGTCCAACGATTTTCATGGAGACTCTAGAGGTACTGGGAGACCTTCCTCCCACCCCCCGCCATCTAGATTTAGATCCATACCCTTCCTAACTAATGGAGGCCAAGAGGAAGGTGTTGGGGCACTTGCTGGAGGAAGCTGTCAACTAGTAGGACAAGGTGTCATATGACTAGGCTCAGCAGAATTCATTTAAAAATAAGTTTGCTGGATAATATGAAAGTTTATTTTTAATTATTTTTTTTCTTTTTATCGATTTACATTTTGACAGTTGTGGGAAATTATGGGGAGTCAAATAATTATTTAATGATAGTAGAAGTTGAGATTAAAAAATTGAAGCTTTAAAACTGTTAGTACACAAATGGTCAGCATCACATGGAAAAATAATATACATACATAACCTGAAATCAAACTCTAAAGTTCTCAGTCAGCATTTTTCTTATGTGGCCTATCTGTAAATTTCAATTATTATTGATGGAAATATTTTTGTCGGTTTGTTTGTGCACTATGAAATAGATGTGTACTGACATTCACCAAAAATAAATCCTTCCAAGCTTACATATGACCTTAAGCACAACTACTGGCTAACTATTAACCCACTGCTGAATCTTTCAAGTCCGCAAGCTGCCTTCAATACCAATGAAAGGGAGATTTTGCTGACGTGTTTGTGATCCCTATGGGTAGACTTGATCTTAACATTTGAGGCTGAGCTTATGGAACAGCTCTATAGGACCAACCCTATCTAATGTAACCAAATTCTGTTCCCCTTGATCACACCTCTTTGCCCAAGGTTGCATTAGGCTTTGGGGACCAGGAAGGTCAGGAAGAAAGCGCTGGGTGAATTGAAGTTGAAAGAATTTATCTATTTTAGAATTGAGCCAGTAACATTCCTAGGCTTGCAGCATAGAGTCTTATCCCCAAGTGGCCATGAGCTCACTTCTAGCTAAAGAGTACCAGCACAACGCTGCCTAATGCCATATTGGAGCTTTGGTTCTATGAGGATCCACAGAGAAAAGTGCCATCTATGAATGAGTCTCCTGGAGAACCAAATACCAATCCAACCCTGCTTAGCCTGAGTATTCACACCAAAAAGTAGCACCGTCTCATCAGCTGCCTGCTGGCCATTTGAACTGTATTTAATTGACAAATAAATCTTCCTTTTACATGCTATCTTGTCTTAACTATTTTTATTTAGTTCTATGTTTCGTTTGCCACGTTTGCCCAATGTAATAAGCTCTTCTGCTGTACTCTCTGGGTCTGACTCTCCTCTTGCTGACAGCTTCCACTTTACTTAATGAAGTTACAACAACATACAAGGGAGAAGTATCAGGCCACATATTGTTAAAACCCAAAGTAAGTGAAAAGTCTTAGCCTGTTGTATTTTCTTTTTAATTTGGAGCAGTATATGTAAGGGAAAGAGAGAGAGAGATTGTCTATATTTAATACTTCTCTGAAGGCTATTTTTATAAGATTTCGCAACCCACCCATTATTACTGTTTGACCTACAAATTCTGGGAAAAATACAGGTCTCTTTTCTTACTGCCTGTGCAAGTCTAGGCAGTAAACAGAAAAGCTATTTCTGAGGTCCAAGAAGTTTCTGCATGCATATGGTCATATACATGTTTTCCCCTTGCAATTTGCAGAGGAGTTAGCAGATGGGCAATATTAGACCTTTCCTGTGATCTTTTATATTTGCCTGCTTTTCATATAACAGAAGACTTAATTTCAAACCATACTGAAAATCATAGCTGTTTTTTAGGCTTGTCAACACAAGATGGCATATACTTTACACACTTCTGACAGGGTGATGGATAATGGAGGGGAAGCATAATTTTTTTTTGGTCTCTTAATGCAACATAGGCACAAGCACAGCCCACAAAGTAAATTACGATATTTCCTTGCTAGAAAATGGGAAACTACCTGAATAAAAAATACTCTTCCTATAGGGAGGGACCAGACACAAGCAGGCCTGCCTTTTCTGGCAAGGACCTTCATCCATCCCTGTGTAATGCAGCTGCAGGCTGTTTGCATAACAAACCACTTCACATACCTTCTGAGTGAGCAAACAATATTTTCTGGAAATCCCTAATGTCTCCAAAACAAATCAGAGTGTCAGCACAGGAGACTGGGTCCCGAGTGAAGGAGCCATAAATCGGTAGCATCCTGATTGAATGAGTTGTGGCCTAAAGGCTTGTTGAGGGCTGAATGGCTCTCACTTGTCAACCAGCTGATGCAATTGGAGGGAGGGGACAAAATTATGAAGGGGGTGAGGGGGGGGATAAACGTTAGTCTTGTTCAGGATCCTGTGGGGGAAGCTGAAGGGAATTAAGAGGCTAGACCAAACTGAGCAAAGAAATCAAGTACCTGAAGCGATAATTGTTGGACTGTTACTTAGAATGTTTGTCAATTTGACAAGTTTGCTTACATTGGTAAGAGTGCAGCTATTCACTGGCATGCAAAAGCAAAGGGGAAGGAGAGCTAGCACCCTGTCCTACAATGGCTATACATGACAGACCCTTTGACCAATGCTGAGAGGCTAATAAGCCCCACTGTGTACTAATAATTTACTCAGATAGGACAGAATGAGCTGAACCAGGGTCAAATATAAGAACCGCTTAAAATCCAGAGGAGCATTTTAAGTTCATGCTATCATTCAGCTCTACTGAAAACTACTCACTCCTGTTGTAGATGCGTAACAGCTGCAGATGAGGGAGCCATCAAGATTAGCCCAAGGTAAATGGAGACATTAATGCTTGGGTATGGGATACTATACACATCTGAACCAGTAAGGCCTTTTCTAAACTGGGGACTCGGTGCAACTGCAGCAGGGTAATTCCCTAGCAGAGACAGGCATAGCTATTATTTATTCCTGCTTGAAACAGAGGTGAGCTACACTGCAAAGTGCAACTGAAAGCAGCCCTCCCTGTCTACATGATGGGCTTGGGGGTTGCAGCTGCACCAGGGGCTAAACTCCCCAGTTTAGAGGAGGCTTTAGTTTATTCTGTACTGCTCTTTTCCTAATGCTGGTTCCTACTGGCAACGTGGCTTAATAAAGGGACCTCATCAGATAGTCCCTGAGATCTTCAGTGAAGAATGATTTCCTAGTGTAGTTACCAGTATATGTCAAACTGTCCCGTCTTACTCAATACTCAGACTCTTATTTACCCTGCTCTGTGTGTGTTTTCAGAGTTAAACACATTTTTTCTGATATAAAAGATATTTAACAACTTTTGTTCCTGCTATTCTTGCTGCTTTTTAAGAATGAGTGAAATTCTGTTCTATCCTCAGTTAAATTGTTAACTATGTTCCCATTAGGGACACCACCAAAATTAGGAATAAAATGTCCAAAAGCACCTACTTGGTCTTAGGTGCTATTATAATAGCCTAAGTCTTATTTTCAAAAATGACTTTGGTACTGAAGAACCTAAATCACTTAAGCTCTAGAAATTTTACTCTAGACCTTGATGTTTTTCTAGGATACAAGGTTAGGTGATTATTATCCTGGACCATACATGTCTTGTCTGAGAGCAGGTGAACTATCTGGATTCCTGATCTGCTACATAAAATGTATATGTACCAAGTAAAATCAGTCAGAGGAATATGGATCTTAAGGAAGTTACCCTTCTCTGCTATAAAGACTTGTATGAAACTAGAAAATATTATTTTAAACATGTGCACGGTACACACACACACACACACTCTATATATATGTTGCAAAGTACATGCTAAACATAATACATTTATTAACTAAAAACTCTAGGAGACTGATTGGCCCCTGAGCCTTTGCTAGCCCAAAGGCAGAGAAAAGGAGGCTTGCATCTCACCCAGTTGGGGTGGTTTTTGCCCCAACTCAGACTAGGGCCATACCAATTGCACCCCTGCTGCAGTGGCCCCTATGCAGGCCAACATAGGAGCACAGAATCACCAGACCAGGACCAGCTCAGTTAATCTCCAATGCACTCCAACATGGCCCCTACTCACCCTGGAATATTCTTATAGCAGGGCCTCCTAGAGGAATGAGTATAGAGATGTCAGAACTGGGTCTGCTGACAGTTTAGCTGGCATAAAGGGGTTGCAGCAGAGGGGCAAGTTTCCATGTAGAAATCCTTCGAAAATGCAGTGAGAATGTTCAGCAAAATTGTTTGCAAATGGCAAGCAATTGCTGTTTTAAACTATCATATCCCCCCGTGCTACACCACCAACACAGTAATCAAAATACCATCCAGAAACACTTCAAGACCAAGTTTGTTCCCATTAAAGTCCATAGAGTTTTGCCATTTAACTTCAATGGGAACACGAACTGGGCTTTAGTGAAGGAACACAAAAATAATGTAGGAAGCGACAGGAACATCATCTGACAAGGGTGTCTATGTTTTGTGACAGGCATGGAGCTGCTCTGTATTGATTTATAAACACTGTATGTAGACTACTGCTGGTCAGGAAAATTTTGACATAGCAGATTTTCATTGCAATTCGCCAGTTTGTCAAAGGAGAAACCTTTGAAGAAATGGCTTGATATTGACAAATCCCTAAAGGAATTCAGGGAACTCTGCCTGCCAGCCAGGTTTTGAAACATGCTGGTTTCCTGTCAGCCCACACCCTGCCTCAGAAGCCCACCTGACTCCCCAGGCTGTTGGATTCTCCTGGTGCAGCTAGGACTCTGGGGTCAGTGGCTCCCAGCTCCTTGGCAGCCCACCAGGCAGGCTGTGGCAGAGTCAGCACTCACAGGGCTTTCAGGCTCCCCATCAGCCCACCAGGAGGGCTACTGAGGACCATAAGCTTCCCAGGTCACTGGCAGGCTGGCAGCTGGGCTGCCATGCCGACCCCTGGAAGCCCTGGCAGCTGCTGACTGAAACTGACATAATTCTTGTAAGTTTCAGCACTGTTCACCACTGAACAACAGCCTCTGGTCAGTTTCACAGCTGCTATTCAGTGGTGGGCAGCAGAGAAACTGACAAGAATCATGGCAATTTCAACTGAGAGCTGCCACACCTTCCAGAGTAGTCAGCTTCACTGTAGTCTGCCAGGCGGGCAGCTGGGGTTTTCAGGGACAATATTTCCTTTCAGAAATGCCATATTTTGGTGTTTCCAAACCAAAATATTGCAGGACTTCAGTTCTATAAAATTTGTGTGTTTTTGGCTTTTCGTCCTGATTCAGGATGAATTATTTCCTGGAACTGAAATTCAGTTTCCTGGGCAGCTCTAGTATAGACCTGGTTACTGGGATGTTTACTGTATGAATATTTTGGTTTTGTTTGTTAGCAGGCTGTAAGGAAACCAGGGCTCAAGACAAGTTGCTCCACAGTAAACACTTGAGAGTTGTTATGGGACTATATGAGAGCCATTGGTTCTGAGGATTCTGCCTTGATCGCCTCCTGATTTCACACCGGGTCACTTATAGACCCCACCCCTTCCAGGGTAACAAATAGCCCTATAAAGCAGAAGCCCAATGACTCCATCCCAGACCTTCAATCAGAAGTTGAGGTGTTACAGTGCTCAGTGCTGTACATACATTTCATTGAAGGACAGCCCAAGCACCATCCTGCAAAGACTTCTGGCATAGCTAATTTAACACATCAGGAGTAACACTACTTCAGTGGGAATACTTACAGTGCCTAGAGTTAAGCATGTGCATAAGTCTTTACAGGATTGGGGCTGAAATATATGATGAGAGACAATAGGTGGATGCAGCCAAAAGATAGAGGCTCCCCAGTAACAGCAAGACTAAGAAGATTATTTTGAAACAATGACACTAATTTCCATTAAAAAATATAACCAATGTTCCAAATTATCATGAAGCACCTACTAATATTTTTTTACAAGTCTCAGAAAACAACATTTCCCTCACACCCTCCATGCCTATGGTCACTGCTGCTCTTTTTAAAACAATAAAATTATTTCACAAGTTGTTTTTTTTCCAATTCACCCGTAGCTTGGAGTAAATCCCTTCCATTCAATTAGTTCCAGAACTGAACACACTGATACAGCAGTTTGTTTTGCATGCATTAAAAAAAAAGCCATGGTTGGATTAAAGGATTCTGACATAGCTTGTGGAAGAAAAACCCTCATTCACAGTGAGTACCCAGCAAATCCAAACTGCTTTTCTGCCTTGAATAATCCCAGTTAGTTAGCACTGAGTTCTGATGTAAATATATAATGAAGGGGGAATTGGAAAGTTAAAGAATGTTCCCCCCAATTCACACACAACAGTGAATTTGAATTGAAACCCAGTTCAAGATGAAAGTGCCAACAGGGCCCAAGAAATTACTTTGATCTCTGTCCTTCATGAGCTAAATATTAAAATATAGGGTCTGATTCCCATCTCATTTACACAGATGCAAATCAGGTGTCACTCCATTTTATTCAATGGTGATATATAGGCTCCAATTATATTTATTAAATTCTTTGTCTGTGAAAATTGCTCTTTTTGACCTTTCTGTACCTTGTGGTTTAATAAGAGCGAATAAATCTTTTTCCATTCTGTGACCTGATGTTACATCTTCCTTCCATAGTTCTGACACTCTACTTTCATCTAGCTATTAACAAAGGGAAGGTGGTCATGATCTGATTGGGGATACACACCCCAGGTTGAGAAGTCATGAAGTAGAGAGCAGACAATTGTCTAGTTTGTCTGCTGGACTCTGTCTTATTTGCTGCAGGAGTTGGAAGATGCATTGTGATGGAGGGAGGGGATTGCAGGAACAAAAGGGAGGGAGGGTCTAATGATTAAGGCAGCTGAATGCTTCTCTGAAGAACTGGATTCCATCTCTGCCTCTTCTTCGGAGCTCCTATGTCATCCCTGGAACGTCACTTAAACCAGAATTATTGCAGATGGCCACTAATTATGTGTTCCTCATTTTTTGGGTGCCTGACTCAAGAAAGTGCTGAGCATTCATACTGATAATAAAGACAATGGGTGCTTTGCCGACTATATGAAGTGCTAGATAATGCTAAATTCTCTGACCAATCAGGCCCTAGAAGTCTCAGATTAGGTGCCCAGAAGGAGACGGGGTCCACAAGGGAGTGCCTGGGACAAGTGGACAATAAGGCCAAAATATTCTAATCTCTATGCCTCTATATCCCCTGGGTGAGGCCATCACCACACATTCTAGTCCATTCAGTTTCTATCCCCTGGTGTCTGAAAGATTAGGCTGCAAAGGAGTATTGAGCAGCTGCCCCAATTCCTGAGCCTTGTCCATCCCTGGCAGCAAGTGAGTCAGGGGACTGGTGGGGGACACAGAAGGTGTTCAAGCCTATCTAGGACCCTCCTTGTGCTCCTCATCACTCAACACAATGAAACAGTGCTGTGACCTCAGCAGCTCAGGCTCAGCTGTTGCCTGACAGCCTCAGAAAATTCCCACCCAAGACAGCAGCAGGGGCAGGTGGGCCTGGGGAAATCTGGACTAGGTTCATTTAAGAACTGCACTGGGGCTAGAGACAACTAGGGAGCAAGAAGGAAGGCTCGGCAGAGAGAGAAGTGACAAAGGAGGCCAAAAAAATAGGAGCCACAAAAGACACAAGGGAGAAGCATGGCATTGGGGATTGCAGTGAATCACAAGGAGCAAGAGGAGCAGAAGAACAATAAAGAATCACGTGAAGCAGGAAAAGGAGCACAAGGGAACACCCTGGGATGACAAGGGGAGCACAGGGAATGTCCCAGGATGAAAAGAGGAGACTGAGGGACTCCCTCAGGGTGGCAAGGGGACCGTGAGGGACTACCCGGCGTGAGCAGAGAAGGATAAGGAACTACCTGGTGGTAGCAGAGGACTGTGAGGGGGGGACTGGGAGGGATGATCCGGAACATCATCTACACCTGTGCAAATTAAGTGCTGTTCATGCCAAATGCTACCAAGCAGTTGTCTGCCCTCTTTGTGTAGCTGTGAATGATAACAAAAAGGCCATGGCAAGAAGCAGGCCCACACATTACTAGTAAACTTCATTCTGCATACGCTTCCTCCCTCCCATCAGGCATGCTGCTAAATGGCATTTATAAAGAGTCAGTAACAAACCTTAGCCCTCCTTTCTTGGGTCATTTTACAAAGACTAAAAGGTGATCAGCTGGATTTAAGAATAGCCCACTTCTGTAATAATTTTGGGATGGAGAGGGAAAGGTCAGGATCACTGTATCCTCCCATTTCTTAAAACAGGCTACAGGTTGCTTCCTTTGTAGAAGCCTTTTGGCAAAACTTTCTGTGCACCCTCCAGAGCACTTTACTCAGAAGAGCAGCTATCAGATCAAAAAGTGCTTCTGTTTATTAGTTCAATCTCCTTCATTAGATTCCCTCTATCATTTGCTTCCTCCACAAATAGTGATAACAAAAATCTGCTAAAATCCACTGACAGCTGTGGCTGTGATAGACTTCCCCTTAATCCGATTAGCTGCTGCTTCCCTGTTTGCACCAGTTTCTGTAAGCAGTTACCCTATTACACTACAATCTGCTGATTTCATCTGCACTGGCATCAGGCAGCATTCAAAGAAAGCCTGGCCCCATAATAACATGCTTTGAGAGCAGGGAATCTCCACTACAGACATTTACACAAGCTGCTGTCTCTCAAATTTTAGAACCTGCATGATTTTGGATTTCAGCTTCTAAATGATTAGGGCATTTCCACTAGAAGCTGTTGAACTATTATTACCTAAACTATTCTCTGCTCCTGCTTGCTTGTTCTTTTCTTTTTTGCTTTTACAATATGATGCTTAAATGTCCCAACATTTTAAAGAAAACAGAACCAATTTTGCTCAGTCCAGTGGCTTGCTAAAAGGCAAAAACTGCTTCTCAGAGTGCATGTGGGTGAAAGGAGAGGAAGTAGTGACATATATTTGAACAGCAAGGCCCTGATTCTCTCTTGTTCTGCAGCTCATGTGATATCTTACAGCTGATGCCATCATTCCAAGCTGGAATGGAAGCATTCTGTGCTCATTTTGCACTAGTGTAAGACAGCACAAAAGTACAGAGGTGAAGAGTCAAGCTCAAAGTTTTCAAGTTGCCTAGGGACATGGTGGATTCACCATCACTTACCCTCTTTAAGTCAAGACTAGGTGTCTTTCTAAATGACATGCTATAGACATCAGAGAGATATTACAGGCCTGATGCAGATATTGCTGGGTGAGGTTTATGGCCTGTGTTATGTCAGAATAGGTGATCTAATGATTCCTTCCAGTCTTAACAGCTATGATAGGGTGAGTATATCTGGTCCTGTTCTGGTAGCAGACACACAAAGCAATGATCCTTAACCCCATCACTCCTTGATTAAGCCTGTATTTAAGTCCTATTGATTCTAATGGGACTTAAGCATGTGCTTAAGAGAGATGGTTTCCTGAATTCTGGCCTCTCTGCTTAAAATTAGGTATGTTCACACATGTCTGCAGGATTGGGACTAAAGCAAAACTCCCACTGATTTCACTGGGGGCTTTGCATAAAAAACAAATGAAGATTGTAGGACTTAATTTGAAGCCCATTGAATTCAACAGCTGTCTTTGCATCAATTTCAATGGGCTTTGGAACAAGCTCCTACAGTCCAGTGATTGATTATGGTCTTGTATTTGAAAGCATTGGGCCTGATCCTACAAACACTTACTGCCGGCTGTCCTGCTTACTACTGCGCATAGGGCCAATGATTCCAGTGGGATTACTTGTGATAGACAGTGCTGTGCTCAATAGTAAGGCCATAGTCCTTACACACATGCTTGATTTTACGGGCATGACTAGCCCCAGTCAGTCAAACAGAGAAATACTGACCTTAGGCAGTTTATGGATTACAGTGACATACCACAATTTTGAGCAAAAACATTATTTAAAGCCATAAGGCTCGATCCTGGGGACATTAAGCTCTTTTACAAATATTATACTGTAATAAGTAAGGCATTTATTATCTAGGAATGATGAGAGTAAAAAATATTAATATCATTTGGCTGACATGCAGCCCTTTTGAGCCATTGATCTCAGAATACTTTACAAAGCTAGGTCAATATCATTATACCTGCTGTACAATAGGGAAACTGAGGCACAGAGCGGGGTCGTGACTCATCCAAGGTCACACAGCAATGCAGTGGCAGAGCTAGGAACAGAATCCAGGTCTCCTGACTCCCAATCCAGTGCCCTAACCAGTGAACTATGCTGCCCCCACCAAGCCCGTTAGATATTTACATTAAGAATCATATACTGAGTTTACACACTTTAAATACAATACTACAGCCCCACTGGTAATCAAGTCTCCCCCCCCGTATATATCTTTTCCAATTAAAGTCTTTTACTAAGAAGAAGAAACCACACATCTCAGGGGACCTGAAAGGACTCTTGAGTTGGGCAAACTTATTTTTAAAGCCGAAGTAATAAGTTTGTCAATCACTTCTTTAATATCAGTCACTCTCTAGTGAACAACATTCAGACTTTAATATCAGCAAAGAGACAATCTGAGAAATGAATGCTCGAGTAATTATATGTAGGATTTTTATGGTCTGATTCTGTTTTTAAAAATCTATACGCAATTGACTAATTTACCATCAGTGAGTCTTACGAACTCCCTCTGGCAATTATAGCATATGGGAATTTTTATTTTCCTCTTGAAGTGCGCAAAACTCCCATTACAAGCACACATATGTAGCAAAGGGAGAAAAGGCACCTTAATTTTTTGGTTGTAGACCTGCCCTACATACTTTTAAATGAGTTCATGGTATGCGCCTATATGGGGAAAAAATCTAAAGATTGGGTTATTGGAGTGAACCTTCATGTTATGAACATGTTTCTGTGGGACCGTGTTCATCTTTTGCTCTGTTATATTAACGCAGAGTTTTAGACCTAGAATTTTCTAGTGCAAGATTCCCAATCATTCTCTAGTGCAGGATATTATGGAAATAATATTTCATTTTTCTTATGAACTAATAGGATATTATTCCTCACTAATTTAGTATATGGGGTCATACATTCTATATGCCTTTCTATAGGGGTATCAAGTGAAACCAACAGGGTTCTTTAGAAACTACTCTGAAAAAACCTATTGAACCGAATTTTAGATCCTTTGTCCAGGTTGTTTTTAAAACCATCCTATAGAAGAGTTATCATTTTCTATTAAATATTGTAGGAAAGTCCAATAAAACTACAGAAAGGTGAGCTCTCATTTTCTATTAAATTCCACATCACTTTTCCATAAGTGATTTGTTTAGATAGCTTTCTTAGATCAGTTATAAAAGGGAAGGGCTAAAGAACGTTGCTGGGCAATCTGTAGTGTATTGGTGAAGTACTGTAAAAATATTTTTCTGTGACTATGAAGCTTGAAGAAATGCCTTCTTTTTCTTGTGAATGGGGTGATGTCTGATCTAAAGTCAGAATCAGTCAGCATGTGGAAGGTAATGTTGGAAGGTTATGCTGAAAAGATATGTTACCCTGGCTTAGACATGTAAACCAAATGAGATATTGTATGTCTTCCCCGTTGCCCAGGTGGTGTAGGTATTTTGCCAGCCAGGCAGAGACAGTTTTTAAACACATCTACCTCTCCCACAGCCAAACAGCAACGCAAAAATAGCCAGCCAATTAAACGAGGGAAAAAATAATCCTTGGTAGTTGGGCACCTAGGGTGGCTGCTCTGCTTGCCCAACCCTAGAGCTGGCCCTGTCCCCTTGTTCGGTAGAGAGATGAGCTTTCATGCTACAGAGACAAAGGAATAGGAAACTAACTTAAAGTTAAATGGAGAATACCTCCAGAGCAGGGTCCATTGGAGAAGGGGAACAAGTTAGTGGAGCCCTGGAGGCTGCCTGGGCTTGGGCAAGGGACCAAACTGTACCCCAGCAATGCCTGAAAAGCATGGAAGGACACTAGCCTCCAGCACCATGGTCCTGTCTCCAAGTTCTCCACCAGTACAGAGATACATTTCATTCAGCTAGATTCTGTTAGACTCTCACATCCTTACCTACAGGAAACAGACCCATTCTTCCCCACCAGGTTTGCATTTAATCCACTCAAGCTAATTTAATAACTGAAATTTTAAAAAAAGGGGAACCATTCTTAAAAAAACCACGCCTCAATACCCCCATACCCCCATTTCCTGACCAGTTCTTTAACATAGTTGAAGTTGGTGTAACTCACCTTGGGAGGAAAAAACAAATGCTAACAAGGAAGTGTATCTATTATATTTGGACAGTCCATATTTGAAAGCAGTTTACATGGTAAGATGAAAACATAGGGAGAGGCTCCTTTATTGCTCTTCAAAATGAGAACTGATGAGAAATTACAATGGAAGAGGAGGGCCTGGTGGGGAAGTAAGCACTGGAGTTTTAAAGAGCAAACCTGGAACCCAGATCTGAACTGTGGCACAGTAACTAATCTCAGAACCCTGGAGTTTTCAGAGAAAACCTGAAATTCTAAGATATTCTCTATTTTACATTTCTTGGAGCATTTTGTGAGATTAGGGGTTTATCCTCATTATTCCTGGCCGAGTTGTCCCCTCCTCCGACTATTGAGCAGTGTTCTGAACACCAGATGGCTGCTGCTTTCCATCCCAGCGGTGATGTGTCTCAGCAATTGTACCAGGCTGATAGCTGTGATGTGCTTTGAGACTCCAAGAAGATTTTGAATCTATATTTTTATGATTTTGTTACACCATTCATTCCCATTAGCTGCTGATTGCATTATCTTATGAACTATAGACAACTTAATTTTTTTTGAAATCTTGTCCAAAGAGAACAATTCTCTTTGTATACAATCAAATTTAGAATACGCAGAGTAAGGGCTGCTGCTGTAGTTAACATAATTTTGGCTGGATGGCTGATTTTCCAAGGCTTTTCCAGACTTTGTGTTTTTAATGTGCCTTTAGCAATGCAAGTCTGATCAAAGGGAATAATTTGTGCTTATTTCTAAATGGCTGGCAAGAATTTTAACAGATATTTTTGAGTAATAATTAATTAGGGATATGGTACGATAATTACTATAGAAACACAGGTCTTTTATTGAAATAGGATAATAATCACTGCTGCAGAGAAGGAGCTGTTTGGATTATGCAGAGAATCACTTTTGTCAAGTAGAAGTTTTGGTTTATGGAATAAAACATCCCACAAAGGATTTCAAAATACTCCACTGTCAGGCCATGTTACCCAGCATGAAACATTTTATTTTTGAAATTGTATAATTGTCTTCTTTTCCAGGGTTTCCCTAAACTCACTTTGGGAATGCGTCTGCGAGCTGCTCCCTACTGGTTTCATGGAATCACAAGCACAGACCTAGTAAAAACTTTGCACTGGTTGTTCTACTAAGGGTCTGATCCAAAACCCAGGAAAGCCAGTGGAAAGACTTTCATTTACTTCAAGTGGGTGTTGAATAAGGCAAGAAAGGCCCCCAAATTCTTTAGATTCTCCCAAAATCTTAAGACATTGTCTCAAGCTTATTTCTTGAACATATTTATTTTCAGGCAGGTGAGATAGGCCTGTTATACTCACTCATTTTCCTAACTGTTACTGGAATTGAATATATAAAGATCTAAGGTTAGAATCTGGTTTACAGTTTAGATAGGTCTACCAAACGGACAGCTAGAGCTCATCAGAAAAACATCACCAACTCATTTTCCATTGAAGAATGCAGTTCTGTTAAAGTCAAAGAACTCTGTGAAATTGCGCCAATTATACTGAAATTTCATTTATGAGAACAAATTGGGGGGAAGTTTCAATGACGTTGAAACAACCTGTGATGTCCTGTCCCTTTAAATCTCTTTGAGCACTCCCTCCCAGTGCAAAGCCTCATTTTCAATTCATGTTGGTTTCAGTTTTGCAGCCTGAACAATACAGGTAGCACAACAGACAGCTGGGTTTCTATCAGCTCCCTCTGTGTCCCTGTCCTTCTCTGCTGGGTCCAAATATAACATTTGGCAATGGAGAATTTCTGTCCCAGGAGTGTCCAGTGCTCCCATTGCCTGAACAAGAAGAAGAAGTAGATGCAAGCAAATAATAAAGAAAAAAGGGAAAAGTTTCCCTAGGAATAGAAAGGACTGCTTTTTGCAGCTGGGACAGCATGAGCCAGCTGGCAAGAAAGCAGATGTAGGCCAATAAAAACAAAACAAAGGAGAAGTGTTCTGCAATTACTGCCGGAGCTGTTCAAACAAAGCAGTGGTGGGAAAGCAAGCAGCCATATTGACTGACCATGTGCAATCAGGCAGGCAGGCAAACAGGCATCTGAGCTGGCACTGAGGGTCTCTAGCCAGCAGAGAGAGCCCAAGTACAGCCAAAAGAAGAGTTCTCCAGTTTGTAGCATAAGCACGCAGCCAGAAGAGGCAGAGCGAGCGCAGATACCAGTGCACTAACAAAAAAAAAGACAGTGAATGAGACAACAACCATGAATCATGGGTGGTGTACCTCGAATGTTTTGAGCAATTTGTAACCTGCAACACCATAGCAGATGAACAACAAGCTTAAAACTTGTTGACAGTGATAGGTCCAAAGGCACATGGACTGCTGCGTGATCTATTGTCCCAACTGTGCCTGAAACTACCACGTATGCTTCAATTACTGCAAAAACATAGGAATATTTTTCTGCTACCCTATCGATGATTAAAACAATATCATTCTGCTATCATCAACATCAGGGAAGTGGAAAGATAGTAGCAGTTTGTTGATGCTCTAAGGAAATTTTCAGAACACTGTCATTTTGGACAAACATTTGGTGATGCCCTGCATGACCAGTTCATCTCTGGATTATGCAATGACCCCAGCTCCAGAAGAAGGTATTAACTGTATCAGTGCTTACATTCAAAAAGGCTGTGGAAGTAGCAGTTGCAATGGAAACAGAGAAGGATTTTCTGGAATTTAGTGTGAACTGACAAGTGCATCTTGTGAATTGGTGAGACAAAGAACCACAGGGATGTAAGGTATTTCCACGTGGCCATTATGCACAAACTTCGCATGCTGAGGATTGCTAGAAATGTCAAGTTGTTTTCAGATAGTGCCAGAAGAAAAGACACCAATGTGACCTGTCACACAGTTCAATAACTAGCAACACAGGATAACCATCCATCCAAGAAGGCACCTATGAATGCTGAATGTAAGAAAGGATAGAAGTAAGGAATTCATAATGTGGAAAAAGACAAGTGCTCTAGTGACACTGATCAAAACCTAGCACAGCACGTTATCGGAAACTAGAGTCAGAGATGACGTTTGGGTCACACCCTTGAATGAAGGAGTTCCTACAAGAATAGAGCTTGATATTGGAGCAGCTGTTTCATTGATTTCTGCAGCTACATATTACGGACTTTGTCACGAGTTCCTGTGGAAGAAACCTCCATTGTTTTGAAGACTTATATTGAAGAAAAGTTAGTCACAAAAGGGATACTCCTGTTGAAAGTTCAACTAGATGGACAGTCAGTCATTTTACCCTTGTATGTGATCAGAGGAAAGTATCCACCATTATTTGGCAGATCTTGGCTTAAGAAGCTCTTGGTTAATTGGACCAAAATCAAGGCAATCATGGAAGCACCTTGAAATCTTCAAGAAATACTGGACGGACACTCCAAGTTTTTGAAAAAGAAGTTGGACAGATAAGTGGTGTCATTGAAGCTCACTGTTAAAGCCAGCCAAAATATTGCAAACTCAATGTGCTGCCTTATGTTATGAAGCTCTGGTGAAAACTGATTTGGACTGTTTAGTGAACACCTGAGTCTTGTCACTGATTTCACACAGCGAGTGGGCTATGCCTGTCATACCAGTGATCAAGAAAGATAGCTCCGTCCAAATTTGTGGAGTTATCAAAATGACACAATCTAATTTTATAAGCAGACCAGCATCCACTACCTCGTATTACAGGTTACTTTGCTACCCTTAGTAGAGGACAGTGTTTCTATCAGCTCCCTCTGGGTCTATCCCCTTCTCTGCTGGGTCCAAATGTAACACAACCAGTCACTTCTTTAGTATTATACAATATAAAATAAAAAGGTAAAACAAAAACACTTTAATTGTGTTGAAATGATACATTTTTTTCAGAACGTTCTTTTGCTGAGAATTTCTAAATTTATTGGTTTTGTCCCTAATCGGAACAAAGACAAATGCTAAAATTTTGAAATCCTTTGCAAAATGGATTTTCCGTCTTCTGCACGGCTCTACAGCCAGCATTGTAAGTACCCTTATTGATTATGAGAGCCAGATCTAAGGATTATATAGAACCATGATGATTGATTATAACTTTCATGGTAGCTGCCTCTTCTACAGCTCCCTGCCTTTCTCCTCTTTGCTTGTTTATCCTCATTTCACTAGCATTGGCTTCCTTTTCTTTATATCCCTGAAAGCCAGGCCTACTTCCCAATTCCCTCCCCAACCCTTTTGAGTCAACATATTATTTACCATAAAACGTGGCCGTGGGAGGGATTTTTCACTGAGAAAGGAATTTATCCCCAGCACAGGGAACTATGTAAGATCTTAAGCAAAGTCTGATTAGTACTTGATAGGCCCCTTTAGGCTAACGTGCCTTTTACTGTCTATATGCACAACCTCACTATGGCCCATGTTTGAGATTGACCAAGTAGTTTAAATCAAATAAGAAACTTCCTGAACTCAAATCTCTGAACAAAGCTGAAGTATAGTTAACCCATCAGCTAGCAGCTGAGTTCAATGAAAACTCATTCATCTCGGAGTGAAGCACATCTTGCTTCCTGACTAATTCATAAGAATGAAATAACAGGCAGCTTTTTTCTGGATCCCTAACTTAATCTTCCCCTCAAAGTGTTAGTTCAAAGGGAAAATCTGTCACACTTTTGGAATTCAGATAGATAAGGGAGAGTCTTCCAGGCAGTTACAATGACATTCTGAATGACTAGAAAAATATACTTATTGATTTCCTATTTTGGTCAACATTAGGATTTATTGACTCTTGAGGTAATACTGACTTCTGTTTTGTCTTGGTCAATATATCTTGATCCTTACTTCCCCAGAAGTCGGTATTTGCTTCATATAACAGGCTGCCCCATGAGAAAAACACTAACACTGTTGAATATCATGAGGCACTTGCCTTTTCTTCCTTCTCCAATCCTGAAGTTATTCCTTTTAAAACCACCAGGCCTCTGAAGAGTTAGAAAAGACAAAGAACCTGTAGTGGAGTCAATCTGCCTAAAGCTAGCACACACAGATTTGTCACCTACCCTGTGATTGATTCACGGGTGCATAAAAACTGCTTTGTGCTGCTCTGTCAGCCCTACACCTAGCTAAGTTGTCGAATGACGGATTCTCATGCTTCGATGGATGCAATAGCAGCTCCTACTCCACCTCATGCTGACTGTTGGCACTAGAGGCACAGCCAAGCAAAATGGGGTGGTTTGGAGTGTCCTGGTGCCTGGTTGATCTGCTGCTGCCAGAATTATTCCTGGGAGCCAATGACAGCTGACCCACATTAAAGCAGCCTGTAATTTATTCTGGGAATTGGAACAGCATCCAGGCTTGAGGGCCCCAAAGGTGGTGTCAAGCTACGACTCCATCAACTGGAGTAAATAGCTACATGGCTGGATGAGAAAATCAAGCTCCACTTTGTGGCTGGACAGATCCATTTCCAATTCTGTTCCACCCATCTGTGGAACTGCCTTCATAACCTTGTCTAAAATGCTGGCTACAGTGGACCATATTGTTTTATTAAACAGACTTACAGGTTATTTGAGCTGTTTCCAGAGCTATCTTTAAACAGTATGTTAAATCAGACAGTTTTATTTCCCAGCCAAATTTGATTACTAATGGAGTTACAGTAGAGTCTATTTTAGTTCCAATCTGACTTCTCATTTATAGTAATAATATAGCGCTGCAAGCTCTTCAGTTCTTTTTTATGCTGATGATACCATTTTGTATTCTGTAGGTACTTCCTGATTATCGGTAAAGAATGAGTAACAGAACTTTAATAAAATCCAGCAAACATTTTCTGGTTTGCATTCCTTAAATTCAGTTAAACTACGTTTATTTCTTTTAGCAGGAACATTACATGTAACATGGCTAATGACAGCTCACTCAAATTATAACAGCTATCAATCAGAAGGTGAAACAATTCTCAATTAAAAAAATATATGGTTCATTGCCAAGACTATGTTGTCATATTTAATATCCACATGGATTCTTTACAACAACAAAATCAAAAGTGGGGTTTTCCCATTAAGTCCCATTGCATGAAGCAGAACCAAAGGATTTCTTCTTCAAATTACAGTAGTACTTGTCAAATCATGGTGATATAATGTACAGAGCGTCAAAGAGTATACTGAAGAGGCTATACGTTTTGGTCCAAATTATAAAGAGTTCCCATTAATCTTAAGTGCCCAGCTTGAGACAACCAAGGTTGCTCAGCACCCATGACTCCAAAGAAAATCAATTTGAGTTCAGAGAGTCAGCACCTCTGAAAATCAGGTCCTAATTTGTATCAGGTTGCCCACACAAGAATGGAGGCATCCAAAAATCAGCGTATGCTTTTGAAAAATTTGGCTAAGATGCCTTTCAACAAATTGAATTGTTCGTATCTTACCATACGTACTACTCTTTAAATGCTGTATTCAGCTGGCTCATACTGAGCACAAGCCATTGGAGGCACTATATCTGTTCATCAATATAGACTATTGCCTATTTATTTGCAGAATGTGCCTGTGCCGTCTTGCTCACTTCCCCACCTTAACCCTAGAGGTTTTCATTGAACTGCTCGTTCCAAGGCTGACCATGTAATTTTCAACAGCTTTCAGCTAAACCTCACTACAAAAAGATTTAAAGCTAAGAACCTCCCTGCACAGTGCCTGAAGCTAGAGCAGTCACTGAGTAGATTATTTTCCAGGACATATTTAGGGTGTTATTGGGTATGGAGGCACTGGCTCTCGACAAAATAGAAAAAGAACCAAAATCTAGCAAACTGAACTTTCTGCCAGATCCCAAAGGGTTCAAACTGCATTTTTCCCCCATAACCTTGATCAGAGTAAGGAAGGGGAGCAAGTCTACATGTCAAAGTCTGAAGCTGTCTCCACTGGGCACAGTTTGAAAATATGATCAGGCTCTGGAGAGAGCCTGAGAAGTGTCACTGTGGTAAAAAAAATCTCATTCTCCCTTCTCATTACAGGGAAATCCAGAAGAAGAAAAGTGGTAAGGGATCTGAGTAGGATGGATGGGCCGATATAAAGAAATACGTTCTCTTTAACTGCAGCTGCTTACAAAGCTAGAACCCAATTTTGGTTTAGCTCACTGATATGAGAAGAAACTCACATGGGAACAAAAGACTCTGCTCTAGGGTTCCTATGCTGCCTGTAGGAACTGGTTCAACTTAAACATGTTGGCACAGAACCACAGAAAGAAAACTAAAACAAACCCAGAGAGTGTAAAAAATGACCCAAAGTAAACCAGGCAGTATTCTCTGCTGACACTGGGCGTTTGATGAGCGAGGCTGGGGGAGGTTCAGCCCTAATAGGGTTTAAATGGGGATACTTCCATGCACCTACCTGGCTAACTGTGGTGGCTACCTCTGCAGAGGTTAAAGATACTAGGACACTTTCTGAAAAGGAACAGAGAAAATCACCTGCATCTGTATTTTAATAGAAGAGGTTCCAACATCCAGCAGTGTGTATGCCTTAGGGCTAAGTGCTTAAGAGCTGGTGTGGCAACACACTTGATGGCTATTGGTGCAAGTCAGGTTTTATGGGAGGGGTGTCGTTCCCTGCTGTAGTGGCATGCAGGCCATGGGAAGGGTTTGGAAGAGAATTTCCCCAGTGGCAGTGTAACCTTTGGGTGGGCTAGAGTTTACTTCATTGTCCTCCTTCTGGTGTCTAAAAACATCTCCCACAGAAAAGCACATGACAAGCTAGAATTCACTCCTTGAGGATTTTCAGCAAGGATTGTACCAGGTCAACCTTTCCACACAAGTCCAAAAGATCAAAATGAATTAACTTAATTCCTAAGTACCAACTTTATAAAAATCTTATGACAGAGAAATATAAATATCACCACCACCATCTTAATTTCTACACGATAACACCACAACTTTATAATGCATGTACATTATTTTCACAATTATACATAAAAAAATTAAATCTAAACAGGTCAGTCCCCACAAACACACAGTGAGAAGTAATTCAGCATTCCCAAAAGCTTAGGTTGAATTCACCTGAGTTTCAGTAACAAGCTTTGATCACCAAAATGTATAGAGTCTTCTGAGTCAAAAGCACTTGCTTACAGAAATCACCAGCTAGAATCCATGCAGACCCTTCCTTTGCTGAAATCATTCAGTTAGCTAGTCAACTAATTAACCAATCACTCAGTTTAAGTATACAGATTTAAAAACCCCTACTGCAAAATGCTTCAGAGTTAGGAAAAACAGCCTACTTTCTGCACTTTAACTCAGCTTCTTCCAACCCACCACAGCACATTACCTTTGTAAAGCAGCTACCCTGACAGCTTACCCTCATGAAGTCTGAGTCCAGCAATAGGGAACCTACTGAGCATGCCCATATCTACCACACCCAATTCCAGAAACTTCTGAATGTTGAGTGCCAATTGCTCATCTGTGTAGCAACTATTTAATAAGAGATACAACTCATTTCCCTCCACCCCATAATACATCTCTTAAAGAGATATATCCCTATTAGGCATGTAGGTTACGCCAGCACTACCTGCAAGCAATCCCTGGTATGCCAGTAGCCAGGACACGAGGACCCATAATTCATGGTGCTGTGAGTATTCTGGGCTGCATCACAATCCAGAGGCAGCCCAGAAGCAGTTACAGTAAATTAGCACAGCCAGAGGCTGCTCTTACACTGGGGACCAAAGTCTTGGAAATAGGAAATGGCAAAGCTGGCTTAAAAACATCTCTTTGCCCCTATTCATCTCCTGCAAGTGTAGCACAGAATCAGACCCCCTAATCTTACTTGAGTGGTGTTTCACTGATAGAGAGCCAATAAAAAAGAAAGAAAGAAAGCTTCTCAAAGTTTCTCTTAAAACACAGCCACCCCCACAGCATTGAGTTGGGCCATGTACTGTACAGTACATCCATTTACTGCTGATGTGCTTTTCACTCTCAGAAATCAAAGTTATAGTTAGAACTGGATGATGCTTGGACTTTCCATGACAAAACAAACATTTTGACAGGACGTGCTTTGAGCATGAGATTTCACTGCATCGTGTATGGCTTTGAACCTCAGCCAGCAGTTGGGAATTCTGCTATCATTTTCTCTGAAGTCTTATTAATAATTAGTTATAAACAATCTACTAAAAATCAAATGGCTCTCATTTTTGGTTGTGGAACTGGTGTGTTGACAGCTAACGTGATATTCTTGTGTACTGAAGTGCAGGACAGAAAAGTGGCTAGCAGCATACTTCCCAATGTTTTGTTGCAGTGAGTCAGAGCACCTGGTGTAGAGGAGAGGTACTTAATAGCATCTCTTGCTTTCAATCACATCTTTTTATTAGTGGTGAGTGAATCTCAAAATCACCTGGTGATGGTGAAGATAACCATTCAGGCTGATAAATGCTCATCTGGAGTTTATCTGAACCACTTGTATCAGTAAAATTGGAATAGGAATTTCACAAGAGCAGATGCTCTCATGAGACTTTTGGTCCTTCCTTTCCTGATTAAGTAAGAAATATCACAAGAACTTACAGCACTTCTCAGCAGCACTGGAGAACTAGTCTACCATCATGGTCCAGTTGGAATGTGAACCTCATAAGAGTCTTTCCTAATCTTGACACCCCCCCCCCCAGTATCTGAGTGGTTTTGAAATTAGGCTAAAATGAATTTTTCTGGTTGTAATAAACATTACTCTGTTGATTTCCAAAGCAAAACTCAGATGCAGATAGGTAACATTGACAAACTGCAATGTTGTCCCTGCTTCTGCACCTATGCAATAAGATTAAGAAATCAAACATTTTGAATGGGTAGCAGGAAACATTTGCTAAGGGTTAAGTCAATTTGACTGCTGAATAGGCCTTTATAGCTTGCATCATTTAAAATTACAAGGTTTAAAATATACTGTAGTTAACAATCCTGAACAGGCTTTAGGGGAGATAAGATGCCTAATAGGTATTTCCATTTCTAATATCTAGGATTCCCAGCCCCACCATGCAGCTGTTCCCAAGATGGATGTGAATTGTGCAGATAACAGGTACCCAGTTCATAGCAAGATAAGACCATGTGGCACATCCTTTCTTCTTCACTTTTCACTTTAAGCACAATGAGAGTGGGCAGAAAATTCTAGTTTGTTACTTTTTGGCACAAATCCAATAAAAGAGCAAAACTTCAGCCATGTGATGCTTTACTTTAATAGGAAGACTGCTCAAATTCGGGTAATTTTGCCTATAAGCAAGTTCAGACCAATTTTCTGAAAGGTTTATTTACCTTAATCACCCCTTTTATGCATTTGATTTTAGAGCTACACATAGGTCAACATAGATTGATTTAGGCTGCCTTTCGTCTTCCCACTGCAATGAATAAACTGACCCACAAGCCAAGACAGTGAAACTTCACAGTTCAGGTACTCAGTGCTGGAAGGTGTTTTTAAAACTCTCCCATTTTTCTTTCAGAGACATCATGTTGCTCTGTAAAGCTGCATAATTATATTCTTGCATGACACCTGAAGCCTCGCCAGTGGATTTGCTTCACCCTGTAGGTGTGGGGGTAATTTGTCAGGGTAGCACAACTTAACAGGTTTAACTTAGCAGCTTTAACTTCTTGCAGAGACTCCATAGGAGATGCACTGAATCAGCAATCTCCCACATGCTCTGGCCTTGGTCCACTCAACTGGACATTAGTGAGCTGCACTGGTTAGCTCCATATGCCCTGGCAGAGGAAGGGTTGACTGCAAAGAAGTACCCCACTCCAGGTAGAATTTCTGACATGTTGCCCCACAATCTGTTGGAAGCTGGCTGAACTCAGGCAGTGACTCTGGCCCACTGTGTCCAGTTTGTAAAACATCTAATATTGGATCTTTTCCAAAACTCCCAATTCACCTTTCGCCTTGTTCTTTGGGATTTTGTGTATTTGCATCTTTGACAAACAGCAACAACAGAAGGACTGTTCTTAAGCACTTGCTTCTTTTAGCAGAGTCTAGGGTCATTATGTATTTAGGAATTAGACATCTCACCATTCTTTTGCTGCATTTTTATGGAAACATCAATTAACAGATATTGCCAAAGGCAGACTTCTTGCTCAACAGCTGTTCTTGCATTACAAAGAAATCAGCAGAATATATTGTGGATAGGTATTACATCAGTTCCTGGAAGATGGACTCAAATACCTGGGACCAATGAGAGTTCCATGCAGGATTGTCCCCTGATGTTTCTTCTGTAAAGTTTGTTCCCTTTAAGTTTTTTTTTTTTTTTTTTTTCACTGTGATATGTAAAGGATAGTTTCAAATGTCCAATGTGATGCTTCTTTTACACATCAGATTCCTAACATTTTTTAACAGTAGTCTATGCCACCAAAGTAATTGCCATAGTCCAGGTCATGCTATCAGGCTTTTTTTATGAAGAATTCTCCAGTGAACATAATGGCTAGTGCTACCTGAAAACTGATCTCACACATGGCCTCAAGTTCTATGCATTATAAACCTACTTATCATAGGTTTTGAAGGTGAGTGCTTCTCTGATTTGCATTGTCCTGTTAATGTGCTGAGTAATGATGGACCCAAAACCAAAGTCCCAGATCTGAACACTCATGAATAGTTTACGTCTACTAGTAAGCTCTTCTCAACTTGATTGTGTAGAAGCAAAACACCATATCTAAACACAGCCACATTTTGGGGGAAGTTTGGACACACATTAGATCTAAATTTGGCAGTTCAGTCCTGAGAAACTCAGTTTGTAACATTCACAATATGAAAAACGGTCACTTTGTCTCTGTATTCCAGAGAGAAATTTTTAGTAATGTGTGAAAACCTACATTGTCAACTTTCCTTTTTTGATATGGGACTAATCAACTAGATGTCAGCTAGCTGCAAGTTACATCAGCACTCACCTGATAGCTGAGCTCTGTCTTAATTATGCATTCAACTTACAACAGGGATGGTAGCAACCCATTATATACCAATATTAAGGTTATCTAACAGATCACATTATAAATATCTTTCCAACTTAAAAAAATACCTCTAAATTCAACAAAGGTTTGCAACAGGACTTTGAAATAAAGCAGGGGCAGATTCTTGTTCTTGACTCTCCTGGTGGGAGCACAGACAAAAGGAAGAGGGGTGGTGGCATCAGGGAGTGCCCTCTCACATCAAAATACACTTTTGACCTAGATGGAAATGCACTGAGCTAGAGACTATGAACTCCCATCTCCCAGTGACTGGTTTGAATAATTCTGTGTCCTTCACAGCCCTTGTTGGTTAAGTCCTGATGTACCACTGAGAAGTTTTACATATTGGGACTAGAACCCAGTGGTACACCCTAAGCCCATCCATTTAGTCACAGTTCCTCACCGAAGGAATCTGTTGAATCCACATGCAACCTTTATTCTGATTCCTTGTGCATTCTGAGACAGCTTTTTTTAAAATGACATACTATTTTTTGCAGAGAACCTCAGCCTCATGCAGTGCATGGCAACTTGAATTGTGATATTTCCTAATTATTGAGTGCTTGACTTTGCAACTTTAACAACAGCCCTTAATGCAGGCATTTTTGGTTTGTTTTTAAATGCAATTGTATTTAAAACTTCTAAAAATTTAGATCTGGATGAATGCAAACAGGCAGTTGAACACTTTCACAGGCAACTGAGCACATTTCAATGTAAGTTGGGCACTTACTGTATACTTTCACATGTGGAATCCTAGTCTATGAGGGTTAGTTGTGGTTTTTCCTTGTCTTACACTTTCACATCATGTTTTTCCCTCCGCTGTTTTGACAAAACAGAAAAACATCTCATTAATGTAAATGCAACCGTCATTTCACAGTTTTTAAATTTATGTGCTACTATATTTTTATTGCCCATTAGATTTTGGATTTGGAGGTTCTTTATAGTAAATAACAGCTCTCAAGGTTGTTCATTTTGTTGGTAAAAGAAACAATGAAGATGAATTGGATAGCGGGTTTAAATATCTCTTTGGATGATGAATTTGCAAGGTCAGCAAAGTGCTGGTCTTGCCTACTGGACATCAGAAGGGAGAGGAGGCAGTCATGAGTAAATGTTTGTAGCAAAATGAAAGGAGGCTTTGCCTACACACCAAGAAAACTGAGATCAGATTTTGAAATAGTGTGTTATTACATTAGTAACATACAGGAGAATTAGACAGACTAAGGTCATGAGAGTTGCAATTGTTATCTTCAGAGGCTGCAGAATTAAAAGGTCAAAAGGTAACAATGTCAAATTGTGAAAATAAGAGGTGGGATTTCATCTTGGAAGGAAGAAAGGAATCTTGTGAGATTAAGGGAGGTTTGCAAAAAGAGAGAGATCTAGAATAAAGAAGTATCACTCCACCAAATACTTCTACTATTTCCCCAATTATTTCTAAATCTAATTCAAAATTGCTTTCCTAATCCTGAGTTTTAGGTAGTACACATTATGTGCATTCACATACACAGTGTGTCTTGTCTTATCAAGATTTAACTGCATTTGAGTCTGATGCACTTGAAGCCAATGACAAAACTTCCATTGAGCTTAGTGAAAACAAGATTGGGCCTTTTCTGTGTTAAATCAATAATTGTTACGTGTACCAACAATTAATTTATCTTAAATATCTGGCTTCTCACTTGAAGTTTCACTATGATGAAAGTAGCATCTACGTTGAGTAGTAGGGGAAAGTGTTATCTGTTGTTAAATCAATTGCCTCACCAAACCATACAAAGTGATATCCACATGTCCCCTGGCTGCCATATATGTAATCTACAAAGTCTTGATCCAATGATATATCTTGACACTGAAAGTTTAGGCCAGTATTTTGCTTTCCATTCCTATCAGGAGAAATTCATGCCCTGTCAGCAGAAAATGGACTGTTTAATACGGTGAAATAATTTAGTGAGGTGCAAGAGCTAATGTCATTATCCCTACATGCTTTAGATATTAATATCTCTAGAGCATTCAAAGTGTCCAAAAAAGTGTTTCATCTCCTCTAGTAAACACAATAGTTGCTGCTTAGAAATAAATGTGAAATCCCCTGTGCCCCAACATATTAAAACAACTTGAGAGCTTGAAAAAAGGAAAAGAAGCCAGATCTTAAAACAAATTAACAGTGAAGATTTCATCTTATATAGGCCATTGTTTTCTCCCTAGACCTGAAACTCGTCAATTGATTTAGAAATAACAAAATGCACTGATCTTTGATCTCCAAAGTAAACCTTAATGCAGCTCTCTGCTCATGCTGGATGCAAATCTTACTTACTCTAATTAATATTCCAGAACCAAAATCAATATAATCATGACCTGAACATTTGTTGAGTCCATTTGCCTTACTGTGCCTTACTTGCCTTACATACTCTTACTGTGTTACAATAACTGAATCCTGTTAGAACTTGGAAAAGAAAATGAAAAGCATCTGATTTTTAGTACTTTGTACTAAAATACACACATCTCATATTACATTGTGTGTGTGTGTGTGTGTATTTATATGTACACCTCCTCACTTCAAATGGTCGTAAGATACAAGTTCCATCCCTCTGAAGCACAATGGATAAGATGACGTGGGACATGGGCAGAGAATAGGTACATCTAGGGAAATATACCCTTAAGCGTGATCATCATCAGGCCTGCAGTGATAAATTATGCTAGTTGCTTCAGGCACATCACTACCCGAGTTTCTTTGTTTTAGTTTTGCTGTTAAAGGTTTGTAATATACTGGGACTTGAAACAGTTTAAAAAACCAGTTGAGATTCATTAGTGAAGACAATTTAGCTATTCATCATGTTATTTACAAAACCCAAGTGGCTCCATCCTGCCATGTGCTGAGTGCTGGGAGTTGATGGGGCTCAGTACTTTGCAGAATCAATCCCTTAAAGAAAAGGAACTAAGTAGTTAAGGGCATCCTATGTTTTGCACAGTCCAGATAATTAACAAACATATTATTGCTTTACTTCTTAGATGAGAAGCTCTTTGGAAAGGGTCTATGCCTTCATTTGCATTTGTACAGCAGATTATGGGGCACTACTGGAATCAAATAGAACAGACCGATACACACACACATGCGCATGCATGCACATACTTTCTCTCGTATATGGTAACATCACTCCAGAAATAGATAGAGCTCTGTTAGAATTATTGCATTGATCTTCAAGGGGAGGGGATGCAATGGTAAGTAGCATAAACCATGTTCTTGTACAGAGGTTTTCAAACTGTGACCCATGGAGAATTTGCCGGTGGTCTGTCACAAGCTACCTGGTGACATGGTGCTTGCTCACCACTTTGATCCCATCTGCTAAACGACATTGAAAGAAGCTCAAAAACATTAAAAATTCTATCACAAGGTTACTTTTCTATATAAGTAATTGCTGTAGTTGCCACAGGGATTTTATGGCAGCGTGGAAGGTAGTAGTAATAGTCTACACAGTCCTGGCCTACACTGAAAAAATATATCAGCATAGCTACATTAGCCTGGGTGTGAAAGACCCACACCCTTGACTGATGCAGCTATGCGGACATAACCCCCAGTGTAAACGCAGCTATGCCAAGGGAAGGGTGCTTCTGCTGACATAACTGACCTTGTTCAGGGAGGAGGTGTTTCTGCACCAACAGATGGACTTGGTATAGGTTGCAGTTCCACCACAGGGCTATGCCAGCACACCTTTGCTGGTACAGTCTCTCTGTAGTGCAGACATACCCTAAGAGGGGTAGTGTCCATGAGTTAACCCCTGTTACGATGTGGTTCTTCCCTTATTATTGTATTTTAGTGAGAGAGACCCTTCTCTAGGGACAATCTTACTTTACTTGCTGTGTAACTAAAATGCTGCATAACACATGTCCCAACAGAATCAGAATTCAGTCTCGCGAATACAACAGGAACCTCATAATCATATAGGACATCCTACAAGGATATACAGGGCTGTCAAGAAGACTAAATAAAATACCAAATAGAACAAAAGGCTATTCTGTACATATAGAAGGCCATCACCATAAATGTACCAATAATTTACATCCTTTCTAACTAGTACATTCAGAATGCAATATTTTGATATAGTAGTTAAGTCAGTACTTGCTAATCAGTTTCCTGATCGAAAATGGGAGTGAAGGGAAAGAAGCATGGTTAGAGTAGAGATAGGTGAATCTTAAAAGACACAGGGTTTAGTTTGTCAGTGTGTTATATTGAATTGGACCCTGGGAGTGGTATTTTCAAAAGTGCTCAAGGGCTGAAGTCATTAGTAAAACCCTTATTGACTTCAGTGAGAACAGAGCTAAGCCAATTCTCTGCATGCTTGAAAATATCAGTCCTGAAGCTGAGTTGAATATACGGCACAGTAAGAAATAAAACCACACCCTAAGCTCTTCAGGACAGAACCCAAGTCAAGTGTGGTGTTTTTATCTGTTCTGTAAAGCACAAAATACATTTTGGGATACTATAAACAAACAAACAATAATGAAGATGTTGTTTCTCAGGCAGTGAACTAAGTCTCTAGAGATCTGGGTTCAATTCCCTGCTCTGACAAAGAATTCCATCGTGACTTTGGACAAGGTGTGTATTCTTGCTGTTCCCTATGTGTAAAATGGGACTGATAATATCCCAATTCTCCCACCCTTTTGTCTGTCTTGTCTATTTAGGTTGTAGAACACAAGGGTTGTTTCTTAACCAATGTTTGTGCAGTGGCTGGCACAGTAGGGCCTGATCTCAAGTGAAACTTCTAGGATCTACTGTAATAATAATTCCTTAAGTTCTGACAGGTTCAGATTCTTATCCAAAATAGAGTTAGTCTAAACATGTTTTCTGGATTTAAAAAATTGTGCTGGACATCTTGTGATAACAGCTTTATCTAGGAGATTAGTCATTTCTGCTTGTGGTCTTGGTTTGAATCTAGATGTGCCAGTTTTATAATCTCTGCAGGATCTCATGTGGTGGTTGTAACCTCTGAAGGAGTTCAAGCGGTATTTAAAAAAAGAACAATTTTCAAAAAGTGAAATACCTCTGAGTTTTCACACTGTCAGATTTCACAATTTATCCAAAATGCTCCCATTTTCCTCTGCACATTTTTCCCCCAGTAAAGAAGTTAACATTGGGAGCGTGGCAGGTTGGGTCAGTATGGAAAAATTTAGGGAGGAAAAGACGATTAAAAAACTGGGATTATCACACAAAAATAGTCAAACCCTTAACTGTGGAGAGACTCCATCTCTCCATAATATAGTTGGAAAAAGTAAAAATCATGTTTGGGGTTGAATTGGGTGACAGACACAGATATTAAGTGAACAAAAAGTATGATGTTAACAGGTATACTGAGTATAAAGTAGCAGCAGAATTCACAGGTTTGAAATGCATTTTTAGCATAAAAGGGGGAAAAAAAGTCATTTATAGCAAAATACTCAACACACATCACAGCAGGATACCTTGAATTGGCAGGTCACCAAAAATACATATAATATTCATTCTGTGCACTGGCTTAACATAATTCTGTGCCATTGTCAACTTATCTAAATAACTACTGAGAGAATGCATTAAAGTATGATGGTATTTCCATGTAGCTTCATGCATGCTTGACTTAAACAATATGGTAGTTAAATTACTGTTTTGTAATGCTATTTGTTGAATTTTAGGGCAAAAGGTCACTCTCCCATACTGCTCAGGGGAATTCAGAAATTCACTGGGCTCTGTCTGAGAACTTTGTTACATTAAGGAAGATGGCCCCCTTTATCATTGGTAGAAATTGTTGTTTTTGTTTTGTTTCTGAGTTCCATAAAAATTAGGACTGGTAACAATATGAAACTGAAAAGAAATTTGAAACCCATTTGAGCAACCCATGGGATCAACATTTCCAAGACTGAGCTGAATCATATGAGATTCAACTACTACTATATGCTATTTCTCCAGAGGGACTGCAGGAAGACTATTAATGACCTCACTCCCCGTGCACTGAGCCTGCCAATCAGAAAGCAGTTAGCAAACTGAGCACAATGGCATGCATATTTCTGATATAAAGGGATTTCAGACCTGAAGGTCTCTCAGCGCATTTCCCTCCAAAGAGGGACACAAAGGTGACAGGAAAGTTAAAAGAAAAGAAAACAAAACAAAAAAGTTCCTTTGTAATACTGGTAAACATTAGTCCTGATTCTCAGTTCCTGCACTTGGGGCAGGGATAGGAGTGGAAGAAAAGGGTGGCTTTAAGCCACATTCACATGCTCCATAGTCTAAGGCCATATGCAGGGACTGCTTACACCAACACTCTACTTCTAGTGGTCCCCTATGGGCTTGGGAAGCAGAGAAGAGATGGAGTGCAGTGCACCGCAGCTAGGATGACAGGAGGCCTATGTGAGTCTTGACATTTGTGGTTGAAAGAGGATCTAGAGAATCTTTCCTCCATATGAGATCACATGCGCCCCACAGTTGCTTTGAGTTTTAAAAGAGTCTGAAATCTCAGAGCAGAACCAAGCTGGAGCAATTCAATTCATGCCTTCAATACCCCTGAGAAACGTCACACCCCAAACTCACGTCAACAAGGTATCTATTCCACATGCATCCTGAAATACAGAAAACAGAGTTCTATACATGTACTCACAACTATACAAGAGAACTGCCCACATCAATAAATGTTTACCTCAAACAGGCTTTCAATCTAAAGGCACAAACAGGTATACTGTAGCACAATATAAAAAGGAACATGCTTGGAGTTCAGTATCATCTTTGGGAACCCAGTTCTTTTCCCACTGACTCCAACAGGGGCTTTCTTAACAGCCACTTTTTAATGTGGATAAATCTCTTGGATGCTTTGAAATCAGGGTACATATAACTAAAGCTCCATTCATAAGGAAACAAACTTTATTCACAAATAAATGGCAAATATTATTTAGCTGCTGGAATGGTAGACAGCCTGCAGGCTTGTAGTTTACTATTCCCGGTTTACTTTCTGCTTTTAGTTAAGCACGTGTGTCCTTAAAGAGAGTGAAAGGGTTCACTTTGCCCCATCAAGTCCCTAACAGGGTATATGCCAAATGTGGGGCAATCACCACACTTCCATGCAGCAACTGGGGATGTAAGATTAGGGCGGACAGTCCACTGTTTGGGATGCTAGAAGTTCACTGTCCTGTCTCATAGATGGCCTCTAATCTTTCCTGCTGGGCAAAAATGTTTAGCTGTGCCAAAAATGCCATTCCGTTTGCCTCACAGATGAAGATGGTCTAGAAATGGGCCACACACCATGGAGGGGCATGTTGACTCTGGACTGTGGTGGAATATGGCATCCAGGCCTGTGATCAAGCTATTTTATCCCTGCGGAAGATGGTGAGTGTGTGTATGTAGAAGGAAGTGGGGCTCTCAGTGTCATTTCTTCTGTTACCCATCACAAGTACTGGCTTCATCCTGCAGCCATCGGAAGGCCCATAGCGATGCCAAACAGCCAGCCAGCAACAGGCCATAATTTTCAAAAGGGTCCACTAAATTTGGGTGCCTTTATATTTAGGTGTCCAACCTGACACACGCAGAGCCTGTTTTTCAGAGGTGCTGTGAGCATTTGCTCCAAAAGACAGCAGTGGAGATTCTAAAAAAAATCAAGCAATAAGCATCTCAAGATGGGCATCCAAAATCTAGGGCACTTTTGTAAATATGGATCTTAGGTTTTTCTCAGGTTGTTTCTTCCTAAATGACTGACTGATTATAAAATTTTGCTGGTGTCATGTTCTGGGGTGCAATCCAGACCAGTGAGGGGTTGTGTCACTGCCTGCCCTGTAACTCCAAGTGTCTCAAAAGGCTCTTATGCTGTGATTCTCTTGTCGGGACACTCCCAGCCAACATACGTTATTAGCTTTCTATTAAGATATCTTGACACTTTTAGATACAGATTATGACGTAAGTCAGTTGAATGTATCCAACTGGTCAGGCTAGCTAAAAATTACTACTAGATAGCAATGAGTGCCTTGCCTTCTTGATTTGGATGCTGTTAGGGTCACATCTCAGTCACAGATGGTTCCCTAAAACAATGAGAGCCACCAGAGCTTTCCTAAACTTGGCAGCTTGCTGGTCACTTTATTGTAACATTAACAAAAGAGATGGGATGGCTTTTATTTATTTATTGTGACCTTCACAGAGAGACCAGTGCACTAGAGAAATATTCTACCAGGTCTAGGTTAGGTCTGGCTAATGTTTTTTTTTTTTTCTGAAGAGCACATAGGTGGAGTCAGATGTGAATTACAAGATTATGTCTGTATTCGGTGTCAATGACTATCTTTCTGCATGCCTGTTCAGGAGGAGATGGTAGTATAAGTAGCTCCTGGGGTAGCCATAGAAAACACTCACTAGCATTAACAGAAATGACCACTGGATAATGCTGTTTCTGCGTAAAATTAGATTGAACATGCTTGTTAATCAGGCTGCATAAAGGGAGACTTCTCAACACAAAGGACTGAATTCTGCCTGAGAGCCAAGTTCTGGTCTCACTACCAGCAGTCTTGAAGTTAGTCTGTTTAGGGACTTGGGCACATGCTTTTTAAAATCTCTATTTAGCACAAGAAGGTATTTCCTAATAAATGTATTTCACAGTATTTCTATATCCCACCATTTTCAGAATTCCCCATTAAAATGTGAACACCTGACTCTGCCCACACTTGCCTCCAGGCCATCCCTGTGAGGCCTGCTATTGATTCCATGCAGATTCTGAACATCCAGGTTAAGTCTTGAAGGATAAAGGTGTTCCACAGGCACTTCTGGTACAAATAGGTCTTGTGTGTTGTATTTTAGTGCTTCTCAGATTGCAAAACAGAAGAATTTAAGAGTTTAAGGCCTGACCTTGGAAATGCTTTCCCAAATAAGAGTATCTGCAGCATCAGAAACCCCCCTGAAACTAAAGGCTGTCACACCTCACCACCTTCCACTCCAAGTACAAGAAGCACACCTTGAACCACACCTTCTCTACATTTAAACATTTAACAAAAGAAAACCCTACCAAAACAAAACATCATCAGTTCTCTCCAAGGAGGGGAGGAGAGAGAAAGAATAAACCACATGTGACAAATGTTAATCACATCAATTAATCACTTAATGCAGCTGGAAGACACTCAGATTCTACAGTGATGGAGGCAGCATAAGAACCTATAGAGACAGTCAGCTTAAAACTTTAAAGATCTTCCTTTGAAATGTAGGTATATGAGCAGAAACATTCACTAAAGGCAGACCTATTGTTCACACAGGGCTCTGTAAAAATACTTAATGATCTAGAAAAACAAAACAAAAACCCAAAAAACTCAGCCCTCGTCCCTGTCACTCACTCACCAGATGAAAGCGCATAGTAATGTTGCAGATTTTTCATGCTGCTCTACACCCTGGATATATTTCCTGAAGTTTTTTTTTTTTTAAATGTATGTACATCTTAAGGTCTAAGATCTAACATGAATAATAACTGAAATGATACATAATTAAACATTTTGCACATCTATGTGTGATATTGATGGTTTAAATATTTGATGACTAATATGTTCAGTTAGGTTTTTTTTAAACCAAGCTACTAAGTTTCTTCTCTCTCACCTCCAGTGCCCTACATCTGAGAATATCAATATAGCTTCATCTAAGCTGAGAAGTAGATTTCAAATTTGCTTATCTGAAAGAGATTGAAAAAATCCTACTCTACTGTAGTAGGGAATGATCAATCAATTAATAATCAGGAAAAGGGGCTTCCCTCTCCTGGCAAGTGTGTTACACATACCCCGCTGTACTCAAACTGCAGAGGATATGAGTCTGTCAGAGCCCCCAACTACAGAAACTTGGCTCATTAAATCAAACTGTGCAGGTCCCTGATTCAATCCCCAGTGTGTCAACCACGGTAGTGTCCATCCCAATGACACCGTGGGGATAAAGGTTTATTAGAATACATGAAGATTATGTCAGGCCCCGCTTAACAAACTGGTTCAAGGTGTGTAGTGTCTACCTCTAGAGGCTCATACACAAAAGATGAGAGCTTACTATTGATCCTACCTACCTGAGTTATTCCTTTAGCTCGAATGGTAGTTTTATGCTTTTACTGCTGAAGGTATTAGGTTCAATCGCGGTTGTTGGCACCTGTTGGGAAAGTTGTTTTGTTGGCACCTGCTTGACTGACATACTGTAACTGGAAATGCTCGAAAAAATGTAGTGACAGCCTGGCATTTCTTCAAACATTTGTCAAATACTTGATATTTTAACATCATTCACTGAAAAATTTTCAAAGCATTTCCTTCTGCCTTCTTTCTTCCTACCCTCTGACTCTGCATTTTAGATCATCTGGAAAGTGGTACTCTACTCTGAAATGTGACTCTGTAATATGGCATTGTAGGAGGTCCACATTTATTATTGCTCAGTGTTTTCATAGGAGTTTTCCTCAATTTACAAATAAAGGAATGTGGTTTGGGTTTTGTTTTTCTAAGTGTCTTGGGTACACAGTCCATTAAAAAGGCTTTAATCAGAACCAAAAAGAAAAAAATGCCCCACAGCTATTCTGGGCAGTATTCAACAAAGTGTGTGTATTCTGAAGGAGTTAATTACCCTGGATAGATGCCAATGCCAGTATCATACAGGGCTGGGGGTAGTGAGGAGTGACCATAAATATGTGCTATAATAAGGGATGTACAAGCAGCCTATACAACAGGGAGAGCCACAGAAGGGTACATTCACTGGGGGGAAAAATCAATTTTAATTAAGAAGACAATTATATTTTTTCCCAAAGGTTGCCAAGGTCTCAAGATTTATCTCTAAGGTGATGGAGAGGTAATCTTTTGCCATTCTATTCCTAGTGGCTAGGGAGGTACTGTGATAATATTTAAGATCCCAGAGAAGACCATATGGTCCCTCAAGGTCTTATAACCCTAGATAATACAAATCAGTGGTACATCATTAGCCTGTCTCCTATAACATTAGTTTATGATTCTACCCTTTGATTCTTCCCACAAAAGCTTTGTTCAATTCACTCCAACTATTTAGCTGGGGTTTCTTTACAGTGTTGCTGAATTTGTTTGTTCCCAATTTATAAGTTGGGTTTGTGCAAATAAATAGCCTTAGCTGAGCTATGTTCTCCACCTTAATGTCAAGGCAAACTATAAAAAAAAAAACACTTAAATGTGAATCAGCTACCTTGTCAACTAGGTTTCATTTTTAAAAAATGTGATCTGTTTTCCTGTTATCTAGAAAACAAACTGATTGCACTGCCCAGCTCTCTCTGGAGGAGGCATCCACCTGGCTATTTCTAAGCTTTCTATTTAAGTGAGGCAAGAGACAGAGTTTCAGTGTGAATGGAAAGTAGATATTTTATCTTTTTAGGGCCTTTTAGATTACAAGACAATGGGTGTCATCATTCTCTCTTTCTCTCCTTAAGTCCAAGAACCAGCTCAGTTGTCTGACTCCTTTTTCCTTTGTGTCCTGCTCACATAGAGAACTATTTATTCTTGCAGTTACCATCCCAGAAATTACAGAGGAAAGGGTTCACACTCCCAGTTTCACCTGAGAACTCTCACACCCCTCCCATGTTCTCAATTCACATTTTGGAAGCAGCCAGCTGACTGTTAAAGCTCAGAAGAATGCCTGTCCAGAAAGATGCTGAAAAACCTGTCTCTGAGTTTTCAGCACCTCCCAGCCTGGAGTTATTGCTATTCAATAGTCAATTAATGCAATGATTCTTATTTTCTTATGGTCTAAACCATGTGTTTTATTAGCCTTCTCAATATTAAAACTGCTTTTGTGGGTGACAATTAATATAGCCAAGCATATCAAGCAGAAAACCCATTTAATACTACTGCTTTGTCTGAGACTTCGCACTTACGTATTCTTTTATTCAATAACTCAGGGCCGAATTCTGAAGACCTTCCCCAATTTCGTTCCCCTTTGTTTTCACGTAGGCAAAAAGGTTTCAGTGAAGTCACTGGGAGTTTTTTGCCAGCATTGTGACTTGGACTTCTCACCTAGGCAGGATGTACCAGAGAGTAAGAAACTCCTTTGCTGCCCTAAGGGGGCTACCTTGACATTGGCTCCAGGTTCACAGGAATCAGTTGCAGGTGGAAGAGGGAATGGATCTTCTTGGCTCCACCCCACCTGTCAATCCACCAACCAGCACAGCTGAGTCAGTGCAAGGCTGGCATAATCTGCTGCTGATATAGCCCAGCATAAATTACAGCCTCACTTGGAGTAATGGGAGAGAGAGTTGTGTTTCAGAAGTATGCCTCTGAATAACAATGCCGTCCGGTACTGCTACTATGGTGGTGCAATTTGTGAGTAAAGACACCACGTAGCCCCAAGTAAGAACTTCAAGATCTAGCCCACAGTGGTTAAGGTCACTTTAAATACTTTGAAGCCTTGGAATGTGGCCACACAAAGAGAAATCTTCCACAGGATGTGCCACTCCAGTGCACTAGGAAGCAGACTAGGAAGTGTTACTCCAGCCCTACTTCCCTGCTTGGTTCCTGACGTGGGCCCTGACCTTCAGCACTGTTAATGGCACTGACTCCAGCTTCAACAGCTAGACATGACCACCTTTGATCCAACCAGTAGGCTTGACTGTCCCTGCTCTGACCACTAGACCTGACCACCCACACCTCAGGTCGTGATAGGATCTTTAATCTCTACAGACAATACAGATTCCAACAGTTATTTCAAAGGGACATTTCCACTAGACCTGTCACAGGTTACAGTGCCCACCCTTGTTTGTATTTCTTCACAGGTGAAGTGTGAGGGTGTTGGAAAGTCCAAAATACAAGTGAAAAAGATTTGTCAAAACTACAGACAACATAGCTTCTTCTCACAGCACCATGAATTTTGATAGCATATTCTACTCATCGTGCTCCAATAGCTCCCATTCATGTCAATAAAATTTTGCATGTGAAACAAGAGTAGAATATAACGACAGACTTTTTCAATTTAATTCTCCATACTGGAAAAATGCCTGAAAAATGGAGGAAGAGCACACAGGTCCCTATCTTCAAGTATAAAAGAATGTAGTAGTTACAGACCCCTCAATGAACGAGCCACTCAATGAAATGGCTGGAAAGAATTCTCGAGAAAAGACTTCAGGAGGAGCTGGAGCACTGAGTAAGTGACAACCAATGTTTTATGCCAGGAAGGTCAACCATAGATGCAGTGTTTGCTGCCTGACTCTTTCAGGAGATGTACAGGGAGAAACATAAAGCACTGCACTGAGTGTTTGTGGGTTTAGAGAAGGCTTATGACAGAGTTCCTAGAGAATTGTTATGATGGTGCCCGCAGTCATGCAAACTACTGGAGATGTATGTTCAGACTATCATGGACACATATGAGGGCAGTACCACCGCCGTGGAAAGCAGCGCTGGCTACAGTGAGTCAGTCATTCACTGAAGAGGCAGGTCTACACCAAGGGTCAGCCTTAAGCCAATTCCTATTTGTGATTGTAATGGACACCTTGATGCACGAGCCCCTGAGCAACCTTCAATTTCTCTGACTTCAATAAGAGTTGAGGGCAGTCAGCACCTCACAGGTGTGAGCACTGTGCGTGTACTATGGGGGCTAAAGGATATTCTTTAAAGGCTTAATCCATCAAATCCTCATGGTGATGAGTAAGTGTTAGGGCTAAGGTTACATAGAGGGTTAGCAGGGTCATATCTTCAACAAGCAGGATTCCAGCATTAGCATGAACATCAAACAAACTAATAAACAGATATTTGGTTAATTATGCTTATGGGATGACTAAAAGCTGCCTGAATTACAGCATGGACCATTGGATGGGGCACTCCACTGGCCTGGGGCTCAGCAGGGATGGGTTCTATTCCTGGCTCAGTCACTGGCTTGCTGCGGGACCGTAGGCAAGTCACTGCCCCTCTGTGCCTCAGTTTCCCCAGATATAAAATGGGGATAATGCTAGCTCCTTTGTAAACTGCTTAAAAAATATATGGATGAAAAATGCTACACATAAAAAGGATGGGCAAGGTAGCAGAGGGCCACAAAATCAACTAAAATCATGTGGTGGGGTGGTGCAGTTGAGAAGAAGTAGCCCTTGTCCCAGGACAGCTCTGTTCAGTTATCTACAGGTGTTGTCCTCCAAAGCCATCCCAGAGCAAGCCCACAGCTATCAGGGAGCTGCTGCCTCCTGCCCTTACTTCAGCAGGTACCAGGAAGCAGCTTTGTCTCCTTCTCAAAGGAGTGGGAAGAGCTGCCTCACACCCCCTTTCTCTGTAATCCACTCCACTCTGGCAAGTATCTCTCACCTCTTCCCTCACTCCAGGTGCTCACAGAGCTGTCTCCTCTGATTGGTGGGCCAAACAAAATGATCTAGCAGACCAGATCTAGCACCTGGGCCACCAGTTACTCAACCTCGGCATATAAGGAGCTCAGCACTCACTGAGGTTTTAATGGTTAATTTGAACTGTAAATAAACCCCTCATTTTAAGGAGTATATTTATTTGTCCCTGTAAAATATTGGAGAAGGCTTTTTTTAATAGTGCTTTATCATTGTAAAAGTTGGCAAGGTTTTGGATTAAAAGTGATTGCACCCAGGGAGATTTTGATTATGCAATTTGAACAAACAAAAATTCAATTTAATTTTGGGAAGGATTCAGAGAGAGTAAATTTAATGGGAACATATTGTTCCATGCATGCTCTCATGCCAGTCTGCAGACCTTGAGCAAAGCAAGCCATCTAAGAACAGCAGGAGAGAGACGGAGGGAGGTAAAGAAAAATAAGGAGCAGGAGGAAAGCAGAGAGAAAGAGACAAACAGGATGAGCAACTGAAGGAGAAAGGGCTTGCTGGATTTTCATGAGAGGGGAGAAAGGAGTTGGACACTATTATAAGAAAAAAGAGAGACACATTGAGTGGACTGAATATAAAAGGGAAACACTGGTACATTAAATTTGAGGCTACAACAGGGAAAAATCAGGGGCCAAGGGCCTGATCCAACTGTAGGCCCAAAGCTTGATTCTGTTATATTGATTCAATGTGAAATACCCTTATTCTTTTGGCACGTGACAAACCACCACAGCAGTTTCTGTGAGGCTTTGCATTTTGGATATGTAGGGTAATCTATTCACTATTAATAAGTTTGTTTGAAACCACCGTCTGTTTGTCCGAAACTAATATCTGATAATTGATTATCCTGTTTGTAAAGTTACCAAAGATCATTCTGTGAAACTGTTGCTATTATTGAAGTACACATGTTTTAATATACTGCTTAATGTAACATCAGCAAAAGTTCTGAAACAGAAAGATTCAATGTTAAATGAGGATGTTTTGTAATAATAGTGAATGTTTTAAATAAAAAGAAATGTTATTGTTTCTGAAGGACACTTGTGTCTTCCAGTTACAAGTTTTAAGTAAATGTTAAAAAATTAGGGTGTAAATAAATGAATGAGTGATCTGTGTATGTGAAACCAGAGAGTGACGGAAAAAGGCACCAGCCTCGATGTTCAAGGGAGTGAAGGTAACTTTTATGACCCTGATGGCCAAAGACTGCCCACCCTGATGACCCTGGAATCCACCTTAAAAAACAGAAACAAAATAAACTATAAAAAAATAACAACCATGGTCATGCTTGCAAAACGTGGGGGATTGATAATCACACCAGGATGCAGATGCAGCATGACGAAGCAGAACCCATCGAGTGGCGTAAGAGTTTACCCCTATCAAAAGGGGACAAAAAGATGAGGACATTGGGTTTGGTTCTACTATCATCCTTGAGGAGCATCAGTGTGCACTGGCAGACCCCTGCTCCCTCCCTTGTGTCTTAGCCAGCTGGCCAGTGGACTAACATGAGCAACTAAGGTTCTTTGTAGAACTGTGTGTGTGTGTGTGTGTGTGTGTGAGTGAGAGAGAGAGAGAGAGAGAGAGTGTGGAGTGTGCAGGCAATTGCTTTCTGAAATCTTTGTATTCACAATAAACATGGCGTATTGCCTTGTCCCCCTGAATAAGATCCTGCTGTTTATTTTATAAGCATAACACAACTCCCACTGACTTCTATGGGATTTGGAGTAGGCTTCAAGCCACCAATATCTACAGTCCAGATTTTGTCACCCTTAATCATAGTTTTCCAGGAGAATACTACAAGAGTAAGGTGCTCCTCAGAGAAAAGGGGGAAGAATCTGGCCCTGGGTAACCAGTCAGCTAGCTATCTAATATTGAGTGTCCCATTAGGAGGCTTAACCACATTACCTGATCCTCTGAAAACTCGAGAAGCATGCATCAGGTTCTTCCACCCTTACTCCCGCCCAGTAGTACCTTAATCCATTAGCATGCCTATTATAATCTGTAATGAGGCATATCAGCCCTTTCGGAGTAGAGGGGACCGGAAGACCCTGTTTCAGGGAGTTGGAATGAACAAAGGCCCAGGAACTGGTAGCAGAAGAGGGAAAAGTCCTCTAGAATTATCATAGAATCATAGAATATTAGAGTTGGAAGGGACCTCAGGAGGTCATCTAGTCCAACCCCCTGCTCAAAGAAGGAGTTGAGTGAGGGAAAAACCCAGGAGCCCAGTAGTGTAGGGTGGGGCAGGGCTCCCACTCTCTTCCAGCCAATCAGGAAGAGCTGTCTGGGGGAGAGTAGTATATAGACCTCCATCTCCCTCAGGACAGGGGACACACTGGTAAGAAAAGGAAATCACAACCAGAAGGCTAATCTCCAGGGAAAGACGGCTATGAGAGGTGACCCTGTGAAGAGCAGGCTTTGGCAGGGGAAGAGCTCTACCTGGATGGCAAAAGAGATAAAAGAGACATGTGAACCTTTGGATTGCAGTGATAGACTTTATTGGTGGGACTGTTTGGAACCATTTGTGCTCCTTAAACCAGTCCTAAGTGGAGGGCCGTAGAACTTATAAGAGAGGCTGTGGAAGCACTGTAAGGGGCCCTAAAGAGGTAAGAGCAGAGCAAAGGGAACTCTGGCCCCGAGGGACTGCCCAACAAGTTGCAACCTTGCTACAAGAATCAATGAGGTTACTTCTAGAGGTAGGTACCACCGCAATAAGAGAAGGCAGCAGAATCAGACTGTGAACATGGAGTTGATAATTATTACTAGAACTGGTCAAAAAGTTCACATTTCAAAATTTTCCATTCAAGAAAGGGGCAATTAAAAAAAATGTGCATGAAAAAAATTCATTTTTCAATCAGTTCTAATTATTATTTTAAAAATCCTTTTAGACAGAAACATCTCTGTGCGCACACAGCTAAACTGCATCAGATAATCTCCTTGCTGTTACCTTGTTCTTCCCTCACCTACCTTTGCTATTGTCTGTTACATTGATTAGACCTACTTCTAGAATCTTTGGAACACAGACCACCTCTCTTTGTTTCTTCTATAAAGCACCTGGCACACTGTTGGGTGCTGTGAAAACCACCACCACCACCACCATAATAATAAGAAAGCTCAGCAGTTGGTGATCAGGTCCTACAACAAGAAAGCAAAAACTAGAACGAGAGCTATAAATACATGGCCAGTGAATAGAGGTGAATTTTTCAAGTTACTTGCCACCTAATTACCCTGTTCTTCCTGTAAGTATCAATTGACTGAAACTGCAGGAGCTAAGTGATAGCTGTTTGGGTAGTGAAGTAAGCTAGTAGTAGAAGTACAAAACTAGGAGGAACACAGGAACTCCCGTGTTCAAATCCTGGTTCTGACACTGTAAATTGCAACTCCCCACCCCTTACTGTGAGTGAGTAGTGTTTCATTCCATCAGTTGTTCAAGGCAAGGTCACACATAAAGTGAACAAGGTTGGCAAAATCAAGCCTTTGATCTCTCTTCCTCAGATTCCCCATTAGTGAAATAGGGATAATAATATTTAATTATTACCTACTTCTGCATATTTGCAAGGGTTAGTTAATTTTTTTTAAAGAATTGGAGACAAAGAAACACTATATGCATACTATGTATTAATCCTTCAATCTCCTTTTGTTCCACTTAAACTGGGATATTTGAGCGTTTAACTCCCTTAGATTCCTGTGAAAATCCCAGCCTTAAACAAGAGAGTTTCTTGCAGTTCAGAACTCTTGGTGTTCTATTAACACGTCCTCAGTCACTATGGTGGTTGTCCTATGATGTACAATGATTTATGAACAGAGGTGGGATTTAACTTTGTGAAAACCAGCATCTTCCCTCTCCCTTTCCCCCTCACCTGAATAACTTACTAAACCCCTTAAACAAATTAAAGTAGTAATTAAAAGTGACTGGAAACATCACTGGACTATTTAACTAAACTACAGAGAACTACACTGAATAATTTATTCTTGTGAGCAACATAATGATCACCCAACAAGTTTGGTTAGGAATGTGGTTTATCAGGCCCCCTTGACATACTAGGGAGAAAATTACAAACAACACCTACTGATGATGGATTGCAAGATTTATTAGTACAGAAAAGGATTGAGATTTACTTTCTATAGTGGATTACGGTGCTTCAATGCACCCAGGACTAGTTCTTTTAAAAACAACAGGGGACTGAGTTTCCTCCAGAGAAGGACTTAATTTTTATTGAAAACCTACCACCTTCAAACTGCTCAAAAGTTGAAGCACTATAAAACTGTCAGACAACACCATTATTAAAAGCTTTATTTGACAAATCTTCCACTGCTGGGATAACTTGTGTGTTTGCCTCCTCTCTCACATGAAATAAAATCACTCACTTATGCAAACTGCTGACAAGAACAGAAACAAATGGGGTTCTGAGCACTGGGAGAGACACACTATCCCCTTTCTGCAGCTTAATGGAAATCACAGTCATTCATAAATCATTAGAAACTCAGAATGTAGATCTGCTCCACAGATTGTCATATGATACTTTTGGAAAGATCTGGGGAGGGCTTACAGCAAACTCTACCCCATTTTGGTGCAGCCAGTAATTTTTCAGAAGTAGCCTGAACAACACCCAGCAACAAAAGGCAGGATTTGATTTGATCCTTATCACCTTATGACAGCAAATAATAGTCAAAATACATTGGTAGGTGCAACAGAAGCACAGCAGTTGGTCTGTTATCAGTGACCAGTGATCTTCTGGTAGGGAGGGGTATAGATTCATAGATTTTAAGGCCCCCAAAAGACAACTGTGATCATCTAGTCTGATTTCCAAATTAATATTAACTGGCATGAGCTCCCCTCTGTGCTCTGAAGACCACTCTGGAGCATTCTGGAACTAGCGCTAGTGGGCGACTCCCTGACAGCACAGCTTCACTGGAGTAGTACCCATGCACTTGGTGCTGGGTAACTGGACTGACTCATCAGATATGCCAAGCAACCCTGAGATAAACTAATAGTCCTGGTGTTCATGGCTATGGGGTAAAGGGGGGGTTGCCCCCTGCCACTCTTCTTTTTAACTATAAATATTTAAACAGAAGCTAAACAGTTTAATACTTCGAACCTGACTTCCAGAAGCAAGGGCAATGCAGCCTGTGCAAGTGAGGCTTTACGTTGAGCAACTTCCTTTCTCAATGCACATCATCTGCAATGCTCTGCCTTTATTACAAAGTACCTCCTCCAAGTAATTGATTTTTGTCATCTCTTTGAGTGACGTCTGCCAACAGACCTCACTGTAGGTGAAAAATACAAATGGATCTGGACAGGGGTGTTATTTCTAGAGCTAGAATTAATTTTTTGTATCCCAGTAGCACCTAGAGGAGTCAACTAAGATTGGGGCCCTATTGTACAAAACCTCTGTACAAATACAACAGGACACCTGAAGAGCTTACAATCTAAATAGATAATACGAGGCCCCCAAAGACCATTTTGATCATGGAAGAACGGAAGTATTATTATTCAGTGCAACTGAGCAGAACTTTCTGAGAAATCAGACTAAGTTTTGAACAAGACTGAGCTGAGCTTCTGGAGTTAAGGTTTAGTTTATAAACCAGTTTGAACTCAGTCCTTTGAGCGGCAGGCCAATGTCATCATTTGGGCTGACTCATACTCAGAATTTGTTTTCATTCTGTTTCATTCTCAGCAGATTTGAACCCACAAAAAAGAAAACAGAAAAACAAAAAAACCCTAAAGGATGCCTACAACAAATTTTGCTGATCTGTATAGAAATTTCTTTCACTGTTGCCTTTTCCTTCACTTATCTGTCTGTCCATCCTTAGACCGCAAGGTCCTTGAGGCAGGAACCGACCCTTTTATATTTGACACAACAAGGATATCACTGCACACAAAAATAGCAGCAATAATGAGTGCAATTTTTTTAAATGATTCCAGGTAAACCAACGTCATGGAGTTTCAAACAGACCTACCTAATATGTAATTCTACCCTTTCAGTACTACGCTACTCACCTATTCATTGTCTGATGCAGTACTTTGAGATTTAGTATTCTTGCCTTTCTTTCTCAACTGCATTTATTTTCTTTTTCTTCCACCCTGAGACATGTTCCTCTGTGCATGGCTTGCATAGGATTAGCTTGACTGCCCATCATCAATTGTTAATCGCTGTTTTATTTTTTGCTCTGCACTGTGCCTCTACATAAAAACTGGTTGAGTCACTTTTCATTTGCTCTGCATTTTGTGGGTCCTGCAGTTTTGATAATATAAATTACATCTCAGCATATAAGACATTTTGGGTTTGATTTAGCAGGCAAATGCATAGAAGCTTGTAAATGTTTCCCATCCATGAAAGCAAGAAAGCCTGTGAGACAGAGTCTATAGAATTTGTAGCATGATCTGAAAGGTTAATAAGCGATTATGGGGAGCTTGAAGCTCAAGCTTCTCTACCCTGCTTACATTTATGTTCTGTTCCTTTATGGCAAATGGTAAAAGATTTGGCTTCCTGCCGTTTTAGTTCCAACACCCAAAAATTTACTAACAAAACTGTAGTTCCAGGAGCAGATTCAATTACTGTGAAATTTAAGTTTAGAATAATATGCAATGCAAATGATTCCTTTGCTTTTCATGCTAGTAATTTGTTTGGGGATAGTGATACCCTGTGGATTGTGTTACCAGATTAAAGATGAAGATGGAGCAGAACTGCAATATTGGGGTCTGGATTCAGAAGCTCTAGCAGTTGTAGTAACTATTATTTGTATTACAATCACACTTGGAGGCACGCAACTGAAATGAGGGCTCCATTGTGCTAGGCAGATAGTAAGAGACAGTCCCTGCCTCAAATGGTTTTTAAGCTAAATACACAAGACAGATACAAAGATGGGAGGGAAACGGAGGAACAAAGAGGTGAAGTGACTTGCCCAAGAACATACCAGTGACAGGAAGAGAACCCAGATCTTCTGAGTCTCAATCTAGCATGCTGCCCTCTGGATTAGGCTGCCTATCATAAAAAGATAGAGGAACATTATAACATTAGCAGATACACATTTTTTTAGTTTAATGCACTGGTATAACACTTCCCAAATAGCAGGCAGATTTTTCTTCATCTCATAACAGAAAAATTTTGACTTAATTTCTGTTAATCTTATGACTCGGCTGGAGAGGTTAGGAAATGTCTGTTTTTCTTCTGAAGCAGAACTACAAGTCCCACTTCATGCGTCTCCTCCTCCCTACCCCCGCTCCAAAAAACATTGTCAAACTCCTAAAATCTCACACACTTACTGCAACTGCCCATGGGCACACTTTTCTCTGCAACATGGAGTCCATTTAACGGGCTGCCTATAAGCAAGTGAGCTTTGTGCAAAAGAAGTTGGAAGTGGCAGTGCCTCTCCAATGGGCAATTCAAACATTGCCAAGCTCAAGAAAAGACTTTGTCTCTGGGTGATTTCATTCCGTGCTTGAGGCGTTTGAAGTGTGCTGTGTTGATGGAGAGAGGAGGAAAAAGTACACTGAATCATTCAATTCATTTATTTTAATTGACCTTTTCATCCCAAAACATCCAGTGGAAGTAAAGAAGGAAAGAGAGAGAGAGAGAAACACAGATTGACCAATAAAACATTGACTACCGAAACTCCTACAGCAGCAGCTGAATATTTGATATTTTCATTTATTCCAGGTTTGTGAGCTCCCGAATACTGTAGCACTTTAAGTGCTTGCTTTTCTCCTTTCTACTGACTTTAATTGAGCTCATCCTGAGGGCTAAACTCTGCCTTGTCTTGTGCGTGAGTGCACGTGGGCGCACCAGAGAAAGAGACTCCTGCTCGCTCTTTCTTCCATTCTGTGCATAAGCCAAATGGAAAGGTGACCTTGGGCACTGAGCGGAGGACTTGGCTAATAGCTTCCAGCAACTCTTCTTCGCCCCCAGGGCATAATCCCAGGCTCTTTCCCACCACGCTCACCTGTTGAGGCCCAGGAAAGTCTATGACATAATGCACAGTTCATTTCTAAATTAGCTATATGGAGTGCTGCTGAGCACACAGTCACCAGGTCCCTGAGCTGCTCTGCCTGCAAAACTTGATTATTTATAATAATAAAAGGCGAGTTTGCCCAGCATACAGGTTTGCACAATCTCCTCCAGACGCATGCAATACAATGAGGGCACTTATTACTGGATTTTCCTGCCCCACACCCTGTGACTTGTGATTTTGTTGCTTGTGCTTTGTACCGAGGGTCTCTGTTGTTTATAACATGATACATACTGAATTTTCATTGTCATCTGCTGAACTGCATGGAAAATATTTTTTGGAAGCTTGAAGGAGCTATCATTTTCTGTTGCTTTTTATTCTACAAAGGGTCTTCATACATTTGAGCCAAATTCTGCTCTCCTTTGTACCTGTGCAAGTCAATTTGGCCCTCAGACTAGCACAGAACCTTGTACAGGATGTTTATATTATCAGGAATTAGGTACAGTGCATGTTTTAGCACTTACAAATAAAAACAAAAACACACAGAACAAAAGTTAGTGCTGCTAACAACTCACAGGTGAAACATTCTCATCTGAGTAGGTCTGTGTCTGACTGACTATATGTATATGGCCATGGCAACAAGTTAACAAATGTTCACATCCTACTGCTACACCACACTATGGGAGAGGTCAGCTCCCAATCCAGGGTTCCCTAGTAATCCAAGGAAGTGATATAGTTCATGACTGGTGAAGGCTGGGACCTAAAATATGGTGGTGGGCCTACATGCACCACACCTCTTTTTTAACTTATAGCTCTGCTGCCACCTAACCTTCCATCCTCCAGGCAGTTTGGATTTTCAAAGTGAAAGACTAGGACACAAGGGAGGTGAAGAGAGCAATAAGGTAAAAGAGAGGGATGGCCCAGTGGTTAGGGCACTCGTTTGGGACTCAGGAAAGCCTCTTTCAATTCTCTGCTCCAACACAGACTTCCTTGGACAAGTCAGTATCACTGTGTCTCAGTTTCCCATCTGTAAAATAGAGATAATAGTACATCCCTCCCTCACATGAGGGTTGTAAGGATACATACAATAAAGGGTGGGAAGGCCTCACATACCATGGTAACAGCAGCCATATTCATGCCTAAGATTGATAGGTGGGACTGGGCTTTCATTAAGAAGGGTTTGAGAAGGGCACCTTCCATCCAGAATGAAAAATGGGAACATTACAGAAATGAGTATTCACTCCTCTGTGACCCTTTTACTACTGTCTCCAGTCCAGTTGTATTTTCTCCTTTAGCCTCCTATAAAGGCCTAGCACCAACACAAAGAACAGTGAGTCTGGGCAAGGCAAATTCTTTTTAGTTCAAGTGAGCATCTCTGGATTTTGGGGCGTGGGTGGGTTCATGGAAATTTGGCAGTAATATTTCAATATCTCCTTTTTTGATTTTAAAAAGGAAGGGTTAGATTGTTACACAGTGTCCATAATAGCCAGTAAAGCTCTTTTCTCAGTTGAAACCCAATATTGACATTTTCCTTTCCTTTCTGGTCACCAGTTTTCTAAGCACATGAATGCAGTTTAACATTAAGTTGCCGTTCAATATTAATAACGGAGCAATTCCATTACAAATTCTATTTCACTCATGTTCCTACGTTTAAAGGTTAGCATTTCCAGCACCCTTTGGGCTGAGGAGATTGAACTGATTTTTTTTTCTGTGCATATGTAAAATGAACACTCACTTAAGCTCTGATCCTACAATATGCTCCATCAGGTAGACCCATGACTTCAATGGGCTCCGTACAGGCCCAGGTGCCCTGCATAGTCCCCCCCCTTGCAACAGGTAATGTAAGTGTAAGGAGTCGAATTTGATTGTTTCAGGATGGTTTTCTCCTGTAAAATAACTAAAAACAGTGATTCTATCAAAACTGAAACTTGATCAGTGAGTAGCTCTATAGCTTTTGGTATTTGTACAATCAAAGAATCAGAGATAATCACAGGGTATTTCAAATGCCCTATTATTTTTATGTTGTTTTTGTGTCATCTTGGAAGCATGAAAAATAACATTTTTCCCTCTAAATCCAATTCTTCTTCACTAGGATTTTAGTTCATGCTTTCCCCATCTATTGTATAAAATCATCCGGTCTCTGGATGCTTTGATACTGAAGTGACTCAAGTCCGGTCTATTTTAAGCCTTATGCCATCTAACCCTACTCAGCTCAGGACTAATAGACGTGGAGTTTAAAATGCTAATGGCCCATCTGCACAAGAGGTAACAAGCTAGCACCAGCGAAATGGAAAGAGTGTTAGCAAGGAAGGAATTTTTTTTTTTTTTTTTTTTGCAAAAATTACCTTGGTGTAGACAAATGAGGGAGTTTCAAGCATCATACCTGAGGATTTTGAATTAAGAAAGAACCCGAATTAGCACTCTTACCTAGGAGTAATGAATCTGCACCAAAGAACAAAAGAAAATGAATATGAAGGGGATACACAGAGGGTCAGCTATAGCATTGAATATAATAGAGGGATACAACAAAACATTAATCAGAATGTAATTGCTTATGAAGCATTCCTTTCTTCACCATTAATGATTTAATGTGAGGATTTGCCCAAGTATTGAGGGCAAGTCTGGATGAAGGAAGAAATGAAATGACAGAAATACAGCCTGTAGCATCCTCCTGTCCCCAAATGCATCTACCAAGGCAGGAGTGTCAATTTGATAATGAAAGAGAAAAAGAGCCCCGAAGGGTGCTCTACATGTGCCTATGAATAATGCTTCTGACCTCTACACCCATTAGGTTGATCAGCCTCTTGAAGATCCAGACAAGAAAAAATGGAGGTTCTTTGGCTCCTTCATTGAAAGTGGATGAAGTCAATTGCAACACTGGAGAGGTCACTGGTTCGGAAGCATTTTTGTATGTGCCAGTAAATAAGAAAACACAGGGAGCAGAGGGGTCTTGGGATTTTGTGAGAATTTTTGCTCTTCCAGTATAAACGTTAGGGTCCCAATTACTCCCCTGCCAAAGAATTTCTCTGTTGCTAGCTTGATTGGAGCACTCAGGCTAGCACAGTTTATTGGAGCGGAGGAAAGGCTCGGTCCGATTTCCCTGACCTGAGACCATTTCAAACTGGAGGAACAGAGTGCAGGGTACACATCACTGACTCTGCTGGTGACAGCACAATGGACCCGCCAGCTTGGTATACATTCAGGAGAGAAATTAGCAGGTCTCTGAACTATTATCCTGGAAATTTGGGGAAAGGCCTAAAAATCGTTTAATAAAAGCCATGCTACAAAGGCATGTACAAATGACTGATGTAGGAGAAGTCTTTGTCACTCATCTCCCATGATAATCTAGCCCTTGGCTACTTAATTGTTACAATTTCACTCAAAATTAAAACATCCTACAGCAGTAGGAATTGTACTATAACATGTAGTATGACACTCCCTCTGTATGCCTCCAGAAAAGCAGTTGTTTATAGAGTGGGAAGGTAGCAATCATTCTGCACCAATAACAACAGTACATGATAACAGTTCAAAGGACTGAAGCATGATTTTAACCGTGATGCTCTCAAAAGCCTCCTGCTGCTGAACTGGAATTATGTCACAAAACTGTGGCAAACACTCCTGTACTGAAACACAAAAATACTCAAAGAAATAAAGCCTTACACACATTTTGCCTCAAAAATAATCCTACTAGTCTCTAAGCAGAATTCTAGCATCTGTGTCAAAATGTGCCATTGCTACTTATAAAATTTGTCTCCAACCCCTTTGTAAAACAGTGGAGTGGAGACATGAATGACTAGCGCAGTTCCTTTATTTACAAACTTGCATTCCACACATTGATGGACTAACCAGCACAGGATTCCAAAGCAAATGGGGCAAAATTGTTTCTAATGAACTAAGCTGTCATAACAACCTCCCAATGTAGGCAGAAGACAGCATGGGAATTAATGGATTAAAATATTGTAAGGTGTTTCATTCCATCTCACATACCACAGTCCAATTTCTAACTAGCAGAGTGGTAAAAACCGTGTGGATCTTTTTTGTAGAAGACCATTAGCTTTTCATTCTTATCAATGGAATTATTTTAAACACCCTGCATTGTGTTTACCGAATTCAATATTGTAAGCAGTTGCACTCACCACCATAGCTCCCTCTGGTGTTAGAGCATGGCACTGTAAGGTCTTTCCTCTAGCACCCTGTTACTGCCATTTTGGTCCTGCAATGGCCTGTTTCTGACCCCAGAGTGGCCCTTCAGTTAAGTCATGTCTAGTCGGGACCCCTTCTGGGGTAGCAAAAGTCCAGCTAAAAGTCCAAATGACCCAACAGGAGATTCCCTTCTTCACCCCTCTGGGCTACTCCTCAGCCCATACTCAGTCATCAGCCCTAACAGTCCTGGGCTTAACAGTCCTTTTGTTGGTGCTTTTACACTCTGTGTTCTATGTTGCTTGTCTCCAGGCCCTTTGCTCTGGGTTCTGGAGCAGGGATCCTGTCTTAAGCAGGTAGGTCTGCTCCTTTAGACATGCTGCTGTTTCCCTAGGCCACTTGTGCTGTTTCCCCAGTAGCCTATGGTAATACAGCCTCTCCTCTGGTTCCTCTCTAGGTGTTCCCAGCTCCTTGACTCTCCCCTGTAACACCAACCCACAGGACAGCCTCACTGGGCTTGCTGCCTTTCCAGGGCCACCACAGGAACTAACTCCACCACTAGGGATCTCTTCCATCTGCCTTCACCAGGCCCTTCCCAGAGAGCAGAAACTCCCTACCTCTTCTTTCCTGAGATGTCTCCTCCTGACTGAGTTCTTCTCTCTCTCCATGTTGTCCTCACTGACCCTTCCACAGCTTGGGTCATTAATGGTAATTAAGCCACTAGATTGAGATCAGCTGGAGGATAGCTGCTACCTCACAGGTAAGGCTGAGTTCAACTCCCAGTAAAGAACCAGCAGCGTGAGACAAGCATGCAATCACCAATCAACCGATTCAAGTTTGGGCTGATAGATTTGCTGCAGAAGAGCTTGGAAAACTGCCAGCAAAAGAAATGGGTACCCTCTAGCCAAATGCATTTCAAATTCATAGTTAACACTTTAATAACATCACCCCAAAATTAGTTAGGCTCCTAAATCCACATCAAAGTATCTGAATTTTGTTGGTGAGGAGAATCCATCACTTCCATGGAAGTTAATGAAAACTGCAGGTGCTCAGCATCTCTGAAAAATCAGTCTACTTTTATTTAGGGTCCTAAGCATAACATTAGGAGCCTAATTTTTTACAGTCAATTCCATCTTTTGAGCCATTGTTTGTTCTATTCCTGTAGGTTCCATCACATTGCACTGCACAGCATGGGTGCTAAAAGGAGGAGATAACAGTGCAATCGCATTAAGTTGGATCAGTCCAGCTCTGGAAGGGTGCAATTCCCAGTTGTGCAGAGGGCCTGCACAGGTCCTGCACTTAATTCCTACTAATGCCGCATTTTGAGGTCTCAAGAGGGATTCAAGTGGCACAAACTTTGTGTGGGCCCTTAGCACTGTGGAGGGGATTTTGCCCAAATACTGTAGGCCAACTGATACCTTTCTTTACCACTCCTCAATCTCCCCTGGTGTCAATAGAACTGCAATTCCCTTGCAACTTTCATTGCATTCAACGCGGTAGCAAAGTGGAGGATTGGCCCTCCAGTTTTTTGTTTATTTGGACATGTGTAATTGTCTCTCAGGGATTGGTTCATGAGGCGGTTTTCAAGCATCTCTAAAGTTCAGGGGAGTTCAGATCCTGAGTTTTTTGTAAGGTAGGAAAATTGGTTACTTTAGCTTCAGGAGAGAAGTTACAGCAGTAGAGATTTTCAGAAATGCTTGAACTACAAGTGCACTTGACAGCTAACTTTGGAAAAGACATGACATACTGAATAAAAGCATCTGGCCAAGACATAGCCCCCAGTGGCCTTTTCCTCTGCAAAGCTTTCATCTTTGAGATATGGAGGAAATGGAGAGGGAGGGTAAAAAGGAGAGAAAGATGCTGACACTTTAAGATGATATTTCTAATTTATAAAACGTTGAAGCTCTTGCTGCTAATAAGCTCTTCAGTGGTTGGCATTAGAACCATGTGGGAGAATAGGTGAAAAGGAATTAACGTGGCCTCTGTCTTTATTCCATTCACAAAATCTATTTCCATTTTGAAAGCAATTTTGTAAACTTCTCACATTCCTTTTATGTAATCAATTGTGATGTAGGATATTAATTTCTAAATTAGATGAACCTTAAGCATTTGAACACCACTGTGGTCTTAAATCCTCTGCTTCTATACAGTGCATTTATCTTTGTTAGCAAGTGACACCATGCTTAAGAAGTACAGTAAAGAGTAGAAAGATCACAGATGCTGTCCTATTAATATTTAGAGAGCAGATTTAATAAATACCGTATCTCTCTCAATGTTATCATCTGCATTACTGCTATCAGGTTTTAAGGGAATTCAGGGGGATGGTTTCTTATCCATCAGGTTGTCAGAAGCAGACAAGAGGAAAATCAAATGTTCATTTACTCACATCTGGTGTTCCACAGGGATCCATGTTTAGACCCCTACTGTGTTTATCTGTATAAATGGTTTCTATCTATCATCTAAATCAGAAGAGTTTATGTGCAGAGCAAACAACATCAGATAAATATCCTTATCTACTAACTCAGTGTAAAAGAAACCAACTGTTCTCTGTGAATTGTAATTCCTGCCGATACTGAGGTTATAAAGCTCTTTTCCCTCTTTCTTCCACTTGTATTTTTGCTTGAGCTTCACAACTTGATTTGCAACCAATTGTTGCATTCTTCTTCTTCCCCTTCTACCTTTTATCTTTGCACTGATACACAGCATCTGTTTCTCCTGCATGATGATCAAATGGCTGGGAAATTTGCTTTAAAATGTGTGATAAACAGGTAATGCTGATTATAACATGAAAGAGAAGCAAATGCATGTCTAGAAAGGAGATATTCAAACTAAGAGCCGTATTGAACCTTGCTCCAGGAAAAAGCTGCAAGAGAAGGGCAGAGAGGACACAAACTCTGCTAGGGTCACTCTGGGGAGCTTCTTGCTAATGTTGCCTTCAGTACTCACCCATATCTACTCTTACTGCAGAGGCAGCAGGATTTGGCATTTGGCATTGACAGCCATTTTATTTTCATCAAGGATTTTGTCTTTAGCCACTTCAGACTGTTTTATTGTTTTGCAAATATGAACACCTAAAATATAAATATTGAAAACTTGAACACCTGCAGTATCAACTAGACACACAGCCTTCATCACTTCCTCTCCTACACAGTGGTCTGGTGTTACTGCACCCTGCTGCAATTCTTCCCCACAAGTAGCTGCCTTCAAGTGCACATAAGTGATTCACACATAAATAGCTTGTAAGTTGAAAGACATTCAGAATCTCTGTGATGAAATGTCCTACGGCAATCAAACCTGTGTTAAAGAGGCACACCTTATTGGGGATCCTCCTGTTTAAAATGACCTCCCTTGTTCCATAATCCACCTTTAATGGAAAATCAGCTCCATTAAGAAAGTGATTTGTGTCTATCCTTTGAGTGTCCCTTTAAACAAGTTTAATAGGAAGTGCCTGCAAAACATCCTGCACCTCTTGAAAATCATCTAGTTTTCTCTCTCTCTGCCCTCTTTTCTTCCATGTAGCTGAGCCATTGGATTCCTTCCATAAGTTGCTTTAATGCAACTGCAGTGTATTACACAGTAGTAATAAGTCCAGTGGACATGTCGCTAAATCAGAGTTCCTCAGTGATTGGATCAGGTGGGCTAAAAAATAAACTGATGCATGTTTTTGATGATCCTGGTAATAGCAGTAATATATTCACTTTGGTGTTCACTTGTTCACAATAGTGTTACTGATTCTGAGGGAACTGGGCTTATTTAGTCTGCAGAAGAGAAGAGTGAGGGGGGATTTAATAGCAGCCTTCAAATATTCCAAAGAGGATGGAGCTAGGCTGTTCTCACTGATGGCAGAAGATGACAGAACAAGGAGCAATGGTCTCAAATTGCAGTGGGGGAGGTCTAGGTTGGATATTAGGAAAAAGTTTTTCACTAGGAGGGTGGTGAAGCACTGGAATGGGTTACCTAGGGAGGTGGTAGAATCTCCATCTTTAGAGTTTTTTAAGATGTGGCTTGACAAAATCCTGGCTGGGATGATTTAGTTGGGGTTGGTCCTGCTTTGAGCAGGGAGTTGGACTAGATGACCTCCTGAGGTCCCTCCCAACCCTAATCTTCTATGATTCTATACTTTAGATTTATCCTCTGCTTCAGCTGAATACAAGTTGTTTGCTTACCTTCTCTCCCTTCAGCAGTGAAATATACAAACACTGATCAAGAGCTGTTAAGTTTCTTTGAATTCCATTGTTTATGAAGGGTATCTTTTTAAGCAATTACATGTTGAAAATATTTAAAGGATTGCCTAGATAAGAGTTACACATTGTTCCAGTAACTCTGTGAAAAGCCAGAATATCTATTGACAGCACTAGAGTAACTGTGGCTTTGCACCAAGTTGGCATGAAAACTGTCTGACCCACTGTGGTTCCAGTAAAATGCGTATTGCAATACAAAGAGCCCACAAAACTCTTTATCACCACCTCTACTTTACCTGTTGGCCCCAAATCACGCTGAAGTAGACCAACCAAATACACAGGACACATGTAAATTAAGTCACATGCATGTCCATACAAAACAACTTGACCCATAACAAACAAGGTAGATAAATAGTGCTGCCTCCTCCACAACCAGAACTAAACTTGGAGGGAAAGACAACAGGTACTTATCCCAGCTGGAGGAGGAGGAGATGTGGTATGGGGCAGAGAGTTACGAAATGGCCGCTTTAGAGATGCAGCTATACTAGCTCTGATAAACTTAAAGGGACAGCCCCCAAAAAGGCATGATGTAAAGAATAAAAAAAGTTCACTGAAGAGGACAATCTTGTACTAAAGAGAGTTAGAAAGAACCCACTAATTGCTCCTATGTTGTACATATCATATGAATAACTGCCAGAGGAGTCTCACAGCAGACCATTAAAACATTCAGGTGACATTTCCCATTGTAAGACCCTCTTTCTAGTTGCTTATAAATAACTTTGCCAAAACATTAACCATTTGGGCTGAATTTCCAAGCTAGGTATCTGCTAAGGCTGATTTTTTTTTTTTGCAGGGGGTGGGGGGGAAGGAAGATGGGGGCTGTGGGATTTCATCTAAAAGGCTCTGCCTTTTCTCAGAACAAGACTAGGGAAAACACATTGTTTTGCCCCATGTTAACACATTCTGGTGACCTTTTCTTTGAACAGCACTATTGTTTCCCCTACCCCTTCTTTTGGAGCAGAGACTTGGCCTTCCTGTGAGGGATATGCCTTTTGCCCTCTGAGTGAAAATCTGCTCAAATTTGGCCAAGTTATAAGCCTTTGAAAAAATACTGTTTGCACATGCTCAGTAGAGACTTGCTAGAGCTTAACAACTAAAACCTTGGAAATTTCCACCTTCTCTGAGCATGCTCTGTCCCCTCACACATCCTCATACTGACCAGACCGAGCATGTGTAAGGGGGTTATACTTATCCATCATCCTTATGGAGCATCCGAGCATGCTCCAGCCCTGGGCTGCAGGCATGCAGACAAACTTTCCCTGTAATGACTGCTCCATGGTGGGCCCTGGAACTGAGAGCAGAAGGCCTGTCACTGTGGTGCTCTCAGTGAATCCCTACCAGGACCTAGGCAGCATGAGAGGAAGAGGAAGAAACCGTCTGATTGCAATGTAGAGGGGGCAAAAAGCCAGACCAGGGGGAGAGAAAGAAGTAGACTGGAACAAGGAATCTGGTGAGACTGAGACAGGGAGCAAGGGGAGAGTGAGATGGGAGACTGGGACTGGCTGGGCAGGGAGACTGGGACTTGGAAGTGAATGGGGAAGGGAAGCTGGGAGGTGGTTGGGTGGAGAGACTGGGAGTTGGTGAGAGTAATGGGTGAAGTGGGGGTGGGAATGGGACATTGAGCTTGGAGGAGGTGGGTTGACAGGGACTAGTTGGACAAGGAAACCAATACTAGGAAGCAGAGTGTGTATGTGGGGGCCAGAATCAGCGGCAGGTAGTGGGGAGACTTTGCAGCCTTAATGCTGTACTGTCATGTCCTATCTCTTGAGTGCTTGACTTGGCAACCTTAGTATTATTTCAAGACACTTTTTTGTGGGCTGTATTATACATTGTACATAAATAGTTACTAAGGAAGTGCATATGAGAGGAGCTTTGTCACTGTTCAGGTGTGCTATCCAACTGGCTATGACTGGACAAGAGAGAGCTTTCCAAGGGGTTAGTAGCAGAACTAGTTGGAAAACTGTTAACTTTCAAGCAAAATTTCTAAAAAACAATTTTTTTTCAAAATTTTACAGTTTTTTGAAGAAAAAGAAAATATGATTATTTTAGGAGGTTTTTTTGTTTGTTTATTTTATTGTTTTGTTTCCCCTAGCACCCGCTGATGACACTCTTTCTATTCCATAATATCATCGCAGGAGGGTATTAAACAGCAGCTTCTAAAGTTAGAGTTTTTTAATCAACAGGGCCAGATAACTTGCCTCCCAGAGCTGAGAAGCTTGTTGGACCGTGAATGTTGATTTTCAGTAAGTTTTAGAACACCAGGGAAGTTCCAGAAGGCTAGAAAGAAGCTAACGTTGTGCCAATATTTAAAAAAGGTAAATGAGATTAATCAGGTTACTAGGCCTGTCAGTATGACTGCAATCTTAGGCAAGATAAGAAGCTGCTGCTATAGGACTCAATTAATAAAGAATTAAAGGAGATTAATATAATTAATTCCAATAAATGTGCGTTTATGGAAAATAGATCCTGTCAAACTAACATCTTTTTTTTTATTAAATTACAAATTTAGTTGACAAAGGGAATAGTGATGATATAATATACTTAGACTTCTGTAAGGCATTTGACTTGGTACTGCAAGATACTTTACTTAAAAATCTAAAATAATACAAAATTAACATGGCACACATTAAACAGATTAAAAGATGGCTAACTAATAGGTCTGAAAATGTAATTGTAAATGGAGACTCATCACTGAGTGGGTGTGTTTCCAGTGAGGTACTTCAGGGATTAGCTCTTGGCCCTATACTATTTATCATTCGTATTAATGACCTGAAAGAAAACATAAAATCATCACTGATAAAGTTTGCAGATGAAACAAAAATTGGGGTTGTGGTAAATAATGAAGAGGACAGGTCACTAATACATAGCAATCTATATCACTTGGTAAACTGAGTGTAAGGAAACAATGTGCGTTTTAATATGGATAACTGTATGCATCTAGGAACGAAGAACATAGGAGATATTAACAAGATAGGGGACTCTATCCTGGGAAGCCGTGACTTTGAAAAAGATTTGAGGGGGTTGGTGAATAATCAGCTGAACTTGTGCTCCCAGTGCAACACTGTCACCTAAAGGGCTAATGTAATCCACGGATGAGAAAACGGGATCCTCGAGAAGCAGTAGAAAGTTTATTTTACTGCTGTATTTGGCACTGATGCAACTGCTGCTTGAATACTGTGTATAGTTCTGGTGTCCACAATTCAAGAAGGATGTTGAAAATTGGTGAAGGTTCAGAGAAGAGCCACAAGAATGATTAAAGGATTAGAAAACCTGCCTTATATAGGTAGTCTTTAGGAGCTCAATCATTTAGCTTAACATAGAGAAGGTTCAGGGGTGACTTGATTATAGTCTATAAGTACCTATGTGGGGAACAAATATTTAATAATGGGTTCTTCAACCTAGCAAAGAAAAGTATAACTTGATCCAATGGCTGGAAGTTGAAGCTAGCTGAATTCAGACTGGAAATACAGTGCAGATTTTTAACAGTGAGAGCAATTAACCACTGAAACAATTTCCCAATGGTTGTGGTGAATTCTCCATCACTGGCAATTTTTAAATCAAGATTGGATGTTTTTCTTAAAGTTCTGCTCTAGAAATTATTTTGAGAAAGTTCTATGGCCTGTGTTATACAGAAAGTTAGAGAAAATGATTATAAAGGTCCCTTCTGGTCTTGGAATCTATGAATTTTCACACTTTTCCTCTTTATTTTCCCCCTTTTCAATACAAAATGAAAAAAAAAAAAAAAGATAAAAGGGTAGAAAGTAGAGTAAAAAGAAAAAAAAGGAGAAAACAACAAACTGAAAAATTAAAAACTTTGGATTTTTTTTTCAAAAACCTTAGAAAACTTTCATTTTTGAAAAAAACAAAAACAAAACACATTCCTCATTCTCTCCTCCCCCAAGTTTTAATTGACAAATGTCTGCTGAGAGCTCCAGATTGTAATATTCCAGAAAAACCAAGGAATTAGTTAGTATAAATTGGTTACATATCACCCATCCAAAGGTTGCCAAATTGCTTAATACACAGAGTTTATTCATTCTGAGGAAGATGATTTTTAGGTTTGGTGACGTCCAAAATGATATTAGTCCACAGTGATTGGTGAATGAAGTTACATCATTTCCCCAAAGAGAGAATAAATGTATTAGGGCTAAACACCCATGGAAAGGGAAAACTGAATAATGAGAAAAAATGTCAGGCTGCTGCTACAGAGACCTTGCGGAGGGTGCTGTGACTGCAAGACTGGGAGGGGAAAAGGATGTGACAAGTGCAAATGCATTAGTCCAGAGGATACATTGGAAATTCTCTCCCATTTCTATCAAAGCAGCCACACAAAGATTTCCAGACTCTTCCTACTGCCCCTGGCAGTATCATTCACATTCTCAGGTGGAAGCAATGCAAGCTAGCCACCACCACTCCTGCAGGTTTAGGCAACATTTGGTTGGAAATTGTATCTTTTTATTTTATTCCAGATAACTACATAGCCCCCACTATTGTAGATTTTGAGTGCATCCCAATCTCTGTTTATCTTTACCCCTGCATGATAGGGCAGTGCTAATATTCCATTTTCACAGATGGGGAAACTGAAGCACAGAGGGGCACAGCAAAAACAATGAGAGGTCTGTGGCAGTTTAAATTTAATTTCAGCAGGCATAAGCTTTCATGAGCCTCAGCTCACTTCCTCAGATGCAGTAGATAGAAATGAGGCTGAGGCTCATGAAAGCTTATGCCTGCTGAAATTAAATTTGTTAGTCTTTAAAGTGCCACGGAACTCTTGTTGTTTTTGCTGTATACGGACTAACACGGCTACCCCTCTGGAACAGAAGGGCACAGGTGACTTGCTTAAGGTCATAGGAAGTCTGAAGTGAAGCAGAAAATTGAATGCAGGTCTCCAGAGTCCCATACTGTGCGTTAATAACTAGGCTATCCATCCTTCCTGCTTCTTTGCTCCCCTCTACTGCATGGAATGGAAGGGAGCAGGGGACCTTGTCATTAATGTTGTTTATAACTCTGCATACAGGAACTAGGCCGAGTAACTGGAAGTGGCAAACATTTACCCAAAGGTGGATGAAGGCTGATGCGAGCATGCACATGAGTATGAGCGTGTACACACATCCACACATGCACAGGCTCAGAGTGCTTGGGATGCTGAAAACAAACTCACCTGCCTGATAAATGACCTCTGATAGCTGGAGGTTTTGGGGTTGTTTTTGGGGGGATTTTTTGGCCAGATGAAATATTTTGGGGCACTGTGCACTCTGGCATTTGGGGGCTCCCCCAATTTCCCTGCCCCCACAGCATGTAAGGCTCTAGGGTAGGAGGTGTCAGGTACCACCCCTCGGGAGTGGGAGGCCCTGAAGTGGTTGGAGAGTGACCCCATCCCACAGCAACTCCTGTCCTGCAGGGCTGGCCAAGCTCCCTGCTGTCTTTCATTGGCTCGCACCACAGCCCTTGGTTGTGGTGTGTGTGTGTGTATTTGTCCCTCCCTGCAGCGGTCGGGGGCACCCTCTGAGATGGTGGCTCTGTGCAAGTGCACTAAGTGCACATTGGTTAATCCAGGCCTAGTCTAGTCTAAGCATCCAGTGAGATATCCAGGTATGAGATCTCATGAGCAAACAGCTCTAGAACCGCACTCTTTACACCACTGGAGGTAAATTCATGCTATACACATAGTGATGTACACATGGTTTATCTCACTTTGGTGGCGTATAAGCCATCAAACTTTAAAAATCACATTATTCAGATTACTCTTGCATGGCCACTGCATTGTGTGTTTGCAAAATGGCCTCCTGACACGTGACCCAGTCACTCCACTCCTATATGTATATATTTCACCCCTATGGAACAGCCAACCATGAAATGTACCATGCCACAGACAGATAAGCCTGCAATGTGGAATCTTCCTTCATTGCATGAACATAATATGCATTTAAAAATGGTATTTATTTTAAACCAAAATATAAACTGGGCAAACTTGCACAAATAATCACAGTAGAAATTCGATATAAGGAATATAAATATATAAGAAGCTACAGATCTTAAATAAAAAATCCTCAGGATACAGCACTCCTTTGGGAAACATTGTCTGACAGGCTTGTAATGATAAAAATGTTGCCTATTTGCTAATAAAATGAGTGATTTTTTCGCTAATACATGCTCTCGGTCTCCCTTATACAATACACCACTGTGAAGGAACTTGAACGTTGTACATTAATTCTACCATTTAACAAAACTTCACAACCCTGAGAATATTGATTTAGCCCAAGGGCAAAAATTAAGATGAACTGTATCTCTGACAACCCGAAAGAATAAGTGTAAAGCTTCTAAGAAAAGAAGTCCAGAGGATGCATCATTACTTAACTTCCACAAATGTCGCTAGGCTTTACTACTTTTTGTAACACATCACATCAATTTGAAAATGCATACCTACTAGTGAAATCTCATATGGAGGACCTGACAATTACTTCCCTACATAACAAATTATTGATTGTCCTGCTAATAACCATGTAGTTACCTCTAAATTATTGTTAAGTAGTTGGATGTTTTCTTTTCTGAGGTGGGAGGGAAGCAGTGTTGATAACATAAATTTCCACTCATCTTTATTTTTTTCATGAGTCAGAGATACACAGTCACTTGTCCCTGAACATCATGGTATTTCTCTGAACATAACAGACTGTATAAATCTCTCATTTATCCTAGTGTGATCTTATGGGACTTCACCGGGATTGCTCAGGTGTAAACAAGAGAAGGTTTTTATCCATCATTTTTAAGTGAAGGTGATTAGTTTAAATAGCTTTAAAATTATTATTTAAAAATATTAACATGCAACTGATGTGCAAGTTTATCTCTTCATCACATTATTTAAAAGAAGTCCTTGACTGCACTCTTAAAATGCATACTTTGTCTCTTTTCAGAATGTTAAAGCTTGTTCTGGTTGTAAATACAATGAAAACTTTCACACATACAATATAGACAGTAATTCTTTTTACAAGCTCATGTTTCTGAGCATATACCAAACACTAAACTTACATATGGTTAGGAAGAAACTTCTTCTATGGGCAGGTTATTCTATAATTGTGTATTACAGGATTTCTTTCTCCTTCCTTTTAAGAATCTGTTACAGAAAGGACACTGAGCGAGATGGGCCATTGGTCTAATCTGAGATGGCATTACTTGAATTGAAGATTAAAAGAATAAAATGATTTTTGAGGGCATAAATAGTGAGAAAGTTACATATCAGTCTCTTTTATTAATTTGGGAGCCAAAAAGAAAAAAGACAGTTCCTGTTATGGTTTCAAATTAACGAGTCAGAAATGACCATTCAAAGCAAACTGAATTAAAGCAAGAAACATGGCAGGGATGGAATTTCTCACTCAGAATTGTCACTGTAGAAGAAGCTAGTCTCTCTTCTCGCCAGCTGAGAACAGTGTGTGTAACAGTTCTGAATGCTTTCTCACCACAATTATTATTAGCTACACAAGGAAAGAAATTTGCTGCCACATCATTTCCTTGTGTATAGCACTGTGATTTCCAACCACTTGTACTGCACTGCATGCTGATACTGGTTCTTCAGGCTTTTCCCATGAACATCTGGCTGGTCATGTCCCCTATCTCCACATCATCACCTGCTTTAGAACTGGATCCTGAGAGGTGCTGAGCATCCCCAATTCCCATTTATTTTAATAGGAATTTGGGTGTTCAGCACCACTCAGAATTAATGATGAACTCAAGTTAAGTGACCCCAGATAACCGTCTGGTATAATCTGGCATGTTGCAGGGTTGATGTGCCCCAAGTTCTATTGTGAGTTAGAACATGTATAGCCCAATAGGCAGTGGCTGGCAGCTGTGCACAGCAGCTCAGCAGAGAGCCAGGGCCATGAGTTCATCACTAACCCCAGATTGTGCCTCCTTCACTCAGATTCGGTAGATTACTCTCACTGAAATCATTTGTGCAATAAATTGCTACTCTGCATGAGTATGGGAGGCAAAAACCAGACCTTCAGGCAGTAAGAGGAAGAGGTCGCTGGATGAAGAGGAGAGAGACTACAGAGAATAGGAGGATGGATGGGAAAATCCTTGGTTTGGCCAACTGGTGGGAATCACTGTTCTAGGGAACATGAGGATTTAGGAATAAACAACAGAGATCTGTAATATTCACAAAGAAGACTGCAACGACCAGTGAAAGAGCAGGAGTTCTCTCATCTCTATGACACATCTTGCCAAAAACTTCTATGAAATGCAGCATTTCTATTTTAAATGAGTATCTTCGGGAGTTTCAAGGGCACTGCAGAAAAGGCCAAAATAAACTTGTAAATATTGTGTGTCAAAATAGCTTCATATGAAAAAATAAGACACAATTAGAGTTTAAATTAAATATAGCATAAACTTCTGGGGCAAGGCTCTGGATAACAAAGAATAGGTATATCTAAAACAGAACATATAAAAATTTAAAATTGTATTTAAATGCAGAACACGTTAATGATTGCATTCATAACTGACTGTAAATAGTTATGTATAAGCCATATAGTTGATTGAACCTGTGCTTACTGAGGTGTAGATCACCACTTTATGTAAGCAGTAAAGCTTGCTTACATTCAGAATTGGAGTCCCATTTTAGGATCTCAAATGCCTTTTATTACTGTTCTTGACAGTATGAATAAGTAGGCTAATTTTTACATTTTACTGCTTACATGATAGGTATAGAATATCACAAGAATTAGTACACTCGTCCAATGTCTCAAGTATAATGTGGCTTTACACAAATTCTTGCCAGCAAACAACATTGGTAGTGGAAACAATCCAAGCTGCACTCTCATTCACACCCATGAAACCTCTTTGAGGTCAGACAGTCTATTAAATACAGTATACATTTCCAAGTCAATGGCAATATGCATTAAATGGCTAATATTCATATTGACTTCGGCCCACGTGTGTGGGTTAAGTGTTCGGGTCAGAATACAAATAATGGACAAAACAAGAGTAAAGACTGCAGGATTCTGCTGAGAATGAAACCCAATTCCTCCAAGGCTCCCATCCCATTTCTCACCCAAAAATATTTATATTTCAGGACCAGGCAGAAGTTGAGCCTTCACTTTTACCCTTAAACCTTGTACAAAAAGGTAGTTTATTTAAGGAATAAGCATAGCTTCAGTTGTAATCAAGTTAGACCAATGCCGAATGCTCTTGAAAATTCCACCCTAGTAGCCTTCACATATCATAGTGTCAATGCTATCTAATGTACAAGAATACGGGAACAAACGTTCCTCTAGTGCTGTCTGATGTGCCCTTACAGGAATCTCACATGGGATCTGCCACTGGAATGGCAACACTTCCACATAATTCCAGCACTGCATGTGAGCTAGAGTGACAGCCACGAATAAAAGAGTTAATACTATTTAATTACACAGCCTTTAAAAAATAAATAAATACAAAGTAGGAGCAATCTGAGGCGATAATCCTAAGGGAAAATGTGCGTTCTACTTCACATAATGACAAGGTTTACAGTAAAGGCCATTTAATTCATCCCTTATCTGATAGCTCTAAACTAAAGTTTTCTTTAGAGGCAAATTGAGGTATACACCATAAAGGCAAACTGCCTTTAACTCTTGATATTCTCAGGAGAAAGATTGGATGGTGAGCAGCACCATCCCACATGCAATGAAAAATGGGCTCCCCTCCTATTTTCATTATGCGATGTGATCCTGATTCATTGCCCACTAGAATTAATGGCTGTGTTACCATTGTCTGCCTGGGGTTTTATATCTCCTCCTGTTTTTGGTCCCGGGACAAGATCAGCAGTCATTCATTTTAAGCATTATTTTAGGTTTTGATGAATGGGTCAAACCTTTTCCCAATTTTCCAATGACCCAAGGTAAAAACAAAACTAAATACAATCTGTCATGGCATTATTATTGTTATTGTTGTTATTATTTTTGGCTGGTTGGTTGGTTGTGGTGTTGTTAGTGGAAAAACGAGAATTCTCTGTAGTCAATAAATCACTTTGTCACCTTAATCTTTTATTGATTTCAATAAAAGTTGTATTTTGTTTCTTAACAAAAATTCACCAAGAAGGACAACACATCCAGGTATGTGTATAACATAGCATGTGATAATCATTTAACATTGTTATTTATGGGGCTAGATATAGATTTTTGTGGAAAAAATCTTCAAACTGTTTTTGTAATGTGATGCATCATGTTTTTAAAGATGTGATTGACTAGAAGGGAGACTGTTTACAACCTGTACTGAGAAGCTATAGCCTATATAGATTTATATAAAGAGACTAGAAAAACACTAGGTTTCAGGGAGAAAAAAGTAAGGTAGTATAGTGCTTACAAACAGTAAATCTATGCTGTCAGTTAAATTCAGTGTATCCCAATCATTTAGTTTCATCCTACATGACCATATTGGGAAATTTTAAGGAACTCCCTCCCCCCCAAAAGAACAAAACAAAAAACAAAACAAAACAAAAAAAAACCCCCAAAACCAAAAACCACGCTACTATGAAAGGAACTGTACACTTGTACATAAGGATCCTTTTAAAGCCATATCACTTTGCGACACACAAGAAACATAAAATATTGACTGTCTCAAATGTTAACTCTTACTTTTCACCTTTGAGAATATAAAGACTATGCTAACTGAAAAGCCCAGCCACCAGATGAGTATCAGAAACTCCAGTGGGCAAAGTAGGTTCTGCCTTCAGCCGGTGTGAGAACGTTACATCAGCACAGAATAGACTTCTTTAAGGCACCAAGAGATGTCTATTCTAGTTCTGGAAAATCTTCTTCAGCACAATAATGTATTGAGAAACTAGGGATTATATGATTTAGAAACATCAGAAAGAATGACATAAAATAGTTAATTCACTAATCCTTTCATTTGTTTTCAAATAAACTACACTACCATTTAATGGGCAAGCAGCAACAATATAGGGCCTATCCATGCACAGGTCACAGCTCTATTGAATAAGAAGGGTGCAGATATCTTTATGCCTGTGTCATTGCCCCACACACATTATTTCCCATGAAGGCAGGGCTCTCTGTAGGGAATACTCCAATGAAAATACAGCAGTTTGCTTTCTCAGCACACACTGTCTCCAGGTGACCACAGAACTTCTATAGCCAAACAGTAGCATTATCCCCGAAGATTATTTATGAAGTGAGATTTTTCTAACAACTATGTTGCCACTGATTTAGGACTTGGATAACTTGAAATGCCCACTTTACATGTGAGTAACTGATTTAGTTTGGTGCATCTCACAAAAACGAGTTACAGTTTCACCATTCTTTAATTAAATCTTTTAAAAGCATTTTAATTAAAAGTCCTGTGTAAGTGGTGAATATTTTTCTCCTCAGTTTCAAAGGCCTTGTCACCAGAACAGATGAAATGACTTCTGATAAGGTTAAATCTTTGTTGCAAGGAAGATTTTCCTCTTAAAATTCGATTAGTATCAGTTATAAATTTCACATTAATATATAATACATACATACAACAAGAGACTGAGAAAGCATCTAAGCATGTACACTGATACAATATTGTTTGTGTGTGCTTGACAGTGTGCAGTGTAATTAATGAGAAAGTAATATTTAAAGACGTTAAGGAGAAAACTAAACTTTTATGCTATGATTTTTAACACTGTCTTAAAGAGTTTTGTATTGTTTTGAGTTCATCCCTTCTGCAGACATTGATGGATAGATCTTTCTGTGTGTGTTTGTGTGTGTGTGTGCACGCAAGAGAGAGAAAGAATACACCAGGTAAAATACCATACAGGGGAGTTAAAACATTAAACTGTAGACAATAGATCTTGGTAGTGTATCATTAAAGGAGGTTATCTGGCCATTGAAACACCAATGCTTGCAACAAATAGTGCTGATTGAAAAATGCACAGATCTTTCACAACACTTTATGATTTCCCCTCCCCCCACAATTTTTTGGTCTAAACTTCCAATTTTTGCTAAATTTGACCACTTTAGAAGTGATTCAAAAAGCAGCAAATATTTTAGCAAAATTTTTAAAAGCCAAACCTGTCCAAATCAGCTCTATTAACAATGCTCATAGACAGAAAAGAGGATTAGCGCATTAGGGCTCCAGTCCTATGACAGTTTTGAAGCTATAATTTAGCCCTCCTTTTCCGCTGTTTTAACTTCTGTGCCTTCTTTGTATTATACATACACATTTTTTCAGGCTTGTCTTAGAAGCAGACAAAGGAAGGACCAAGTTCCATTACTGCCACACCCCTGGAATCATGTGGAATAGATGATGTTAGATCTCTATTCATTCCTAAAAGAAGCTCAACCAATGGAACATCTTCACTTTTTAATTTGTGCTTCAGAATAGAAGCATATTGGGCTCTTTGTAGTACAGAGATAGGTCAAACATCAATGCTCATAATACATGACCCCTCAGCATCCTTTAGCACAGTTGACCATGTGATAATTCTCATAGACAAAACCTAGAAGGAGATTTTCAGTGCAGCTGAGGTTACATGATTAATTTTGTAAAAATATCAGCAAAGTTATGGAAGAGAGTGATGTTGGAGGCTAAGATGAAGAAGGGCTGTTCATCAGCCTTATATAAGTACTGGAATTTGGATTGACATTCAGAACAATTCTCCCACTATTAGTCTCATGACATTAAGTCTCCGTCTATTTAAGCAGGCACCATCCTTTACTCAGCTGAAATAAATATATGTACAACCACCTACACCCAGAACTCTGACTAGATGGACAGAGAATCCTCTCTCCTATACGATATAAGGAATTTTCTGTGGGCAAGCTCTTTCTGAGTTTTTATTGTAAAATACATATAAAATATATTGGATGAAATCCTGTGCCCACCGAAGTCAATAGCAAAACTCAAGTTGACTTAAATGGGGCAGGATTTTCACCCTTTGTCATTTACTACTAGAAGAGAACTAGATACATGTGCAAAACCATTCTCATCTCAAATAGCTAAAAATACAATGTTGTCACAAGTCATGTTATTGTGGAAACTCAGCAGCCAGAAAACCTGTAATACATGTACTCTCCATCACCACTGCATCTGAAAATATCTACAGTACATTTTTATCGAAGTGGAGGAAATGGTATTCAGCAAACCAAACAATAATTAAAAAACAGGGGGTGGTGGAGAATCCGAGCTTTAATGCTAGGAAAAATTAATCCCATTATTTCATATTTTGACCTGCAGTTTAATTAGTTAATGACAATCAAGACTTTGTAGGATTTCTAAAATTTACCAGACACACATGAATGCCTCGTAGGGTGTGTTCTTCCATTAATTTGTTGCTCCACCTATTTTCCCAGTGAGTGGTGAGGTAAATACGGCCAACAATTTTCTTTTATATATATTTGATGTTTTTAGTTTTCTGGTCAGTCCCGCCCAAGTGAAATTATAGTGGGACTTTAAGAATTTTTATCAATTAAAATCAGAAAAGTGAAAGCTAAAAGACAGCAAAATATCATCATATAGAGAAAAATATTTGTTGTTCTGCACATGGCTCGAGAAGGCCAGTGTACTTACTTTCACCAGCGTAGTTGAGGATTAATGGCAGTGAAGTAATAAGTGACCATAATAAAATAATAATAATTAAGGATATGATTTGGTCATGGAGGTAACGGATTCTGTCATTTTCCAAGACCTTCTTGGGCAGGGCTGGAGCAGCCAAACAGCTGGTCAGGGGCCAGCCCGCCAGAGCAGCAGCCTGGGTCGGCTCAGCTCCTCTGGGGCTGGAGCAGCAGCAGTCAGCCACTCTGCAGGAGCAGTGGCAGGGTTGGAGCAGCTGCAAGCCCTGGCAGCTCTGTTTCCCCTTCCTCCCCCAGGTTATTTTTAGTAAAAGTCAGGGCAGGTTACGGGTTTCCATGAATTTTTGTTTATTGCCTGTGAGCTGTCCCTGACTTTTACTAAAAATACCTGTGACAGACTCTTAACCTCAATAATAATAGTTCTTATCTAGCGCTTTTCATCCACACATTGCAAACCGCTTTAAAATCTTTAATGTATTTATCCTCACAACACCCCTTTCATGTAGGGCAGGGCTATTATGCCAATTTTGTAGATGGGGAACTGAGGCACAAAGAGGCTAAATGACATGCTGAAGGTCACACAAGCGATCTGGAGAGAAGCAGGGAATTGAGTCGGTGGTGAACAGCCAGTCTAAGTGAGATCAGAGCCAGGCCCATAGTGAATAGGAGGCAGGGCTGCTGGCATGGATTTACCATGAGGAAGTATGCAAGTTTATGTTTCAAACAAATAGCGACTCATTTATGAAACAGAATCCAGTAAGCACTTCAGGTTAGCTGAGGGGTTTCTTTTTCTGAAACTTTGCATAATACTAAGACAGATGGTTAATTCTCATAATCAATTTCTTCCTATAGTAATTCCCCTTTACCATAATTTAAAAAAAAATATTTCATGGGCCATTTATTTTCCTGTGAGGGACTTAGTTTTTTCCTTAAAGGCTTTGTTATAACAAACCTTATAATGGCTATATCATGTCCTACTAGTTTAAGTATCTGAAAGTAAAGAGATTTGAACTTGACATACTACCACTTTTTATATTTAATAAAACTGTAAAAGATTCATAGACCTAGAGTAGAGACCAATTTTCTGTTACATGTACAGTAGATGAGATTTTTTTTTAAATGTTCAAACAGCTCCTGCACTAGTATTTTCTTTAAAAAGGAGAAGTATGTAGAGAATCCATTCTAATTTTGCAAAATAGTAATCACAGTTCTCATTTGCTTTCAGTGCAGTCAGCTGCAGCATAAATCTGAAATGGGGATGCCTGAAAATTCTGCATCAATACTTCAGTGTACCTTTTGACTTCAGACAGAGAAAGAGTAACAAGCTCTTAAGGATTAACTGTAACTGCTTTGAGGTCAGATGATAGGGAAGCTGAGTAGGGTAAGATATGAGAGAGCAGAAAGCATTGTGGACTCTTGTGGCAGACATTTGCACTATAGACAGACGCTTGAAGGAGAGAGACAAAAAACACGTTTTTGCAAACACAAACTAAGAGAAAGATTTTTGTGAGTGTGTTGTTGTTACTTAAACCTCCTTAATAGCATGTTAGTGGATATCTAATGCTAAGTGCACTGAAATCATCTACATACATTTTCAAATTTGTAAGGTCATCTTTTGATTTACTTTGGAACTCATGAAAAGCAGTCAAAATGGCTAATGACTTCTAGCCATAGAAGAGGTATAAAGACTTTGCAAGGTTCCCCGTCTCTATGTCTCCATCCTGATAGGGATGGATCAGTTCTAGGGACATGAGAAGATCATCCAATGTCAATACCCATTGAGAACTCAGTGCCTCTGCTAAGATTGCCACAAAAGATGAAAATTAGTGTTAGTTGTCGTTGTGTTTTTACATTTTTTGCGGGATACCACTAAAAACTGGACTGAGCTCACCAAATGTTTCCTAGGCCACAGTACAGCTATCATATGGCTTTGATCACTACAAGCCTGAGGAGATAAATTTCAGTTTTACTCTAAAGAAAATTCTAAAAATCACTGTTACCAAAAAAGTCTGCAAATACGAAAGACATCAGTGATACTTAAGTTAAAAAGCAAAGGAAGTACACATGAGGGGCCCCAGTCATTCAATCTTTACACATACAAAACATCATGGTACTGAGCATTCTCTCTCAGATGCTTGGCTGGCTGGTTCTTTCTTCCCTGAACAGGGTCTAACTGATCACCATATGTGGAGACAGGAAGGAATTTTCCCTCAATGTCAGATCAGCATGTCCGTGTTTGTTTGGGGTTTTTTTTGCCTTCCTCTAGCAGAAGATGGGTGCAGGTCATCTGGGTATAGCTCACTTAATCATTTTCCTGCCACTGTTGTGGCCTCAAGCACTGGTGCACCTCGGTCCCTCCTATTCACTACCTGTGGCACATAATAGTCTAATCTCTTGTGGGCTGCAATACCTTAGTCTAATTTCAGTTGTGAGGTTTAGTATACAGATGCTGGTGACATGATATGCAGGGGGTCACACTAGATGATCAGGTGCTCTCTTCTGGCCTTAAACTCTATGATCTTTGACTTCAATGGATCTTTTGTATGAGCTGAAACTGTCACAGAATCAAACCTAAATATGTCCAACTCAAGCGGCTATTTATGCTGCCATGTGGCCATGTTCAATATCCATTGAAATCAATGGGAGTCATCCCCTGGGATAATCAGGCCCCAAGTGTCTTTTTCTGCTATAACAAGGATTTATTTCAAATGCATCTCTTTGCTAAAGCCTTCCACCATGAAAAACTTGCATATTTCAAAGCAAAGTTCCTTTGACTAGGCAATTAACAGAAAATTCATATGATGCCTTTTCATAGCAACATAATTAAGGAGCAATCACACTTTTGCTGCAACTGACAATTAGGAATCATAAGTCTCAAGAGATGTAATAAAACTATGTCCACCCGAATCTCTAGCAAATAGCTTAAAGCATAACCTAAAACAGCATTATCAAACTCTTAAGCTCAAAACCTGAACATTAGATTTCTATAGCAAAACATACGGGGTGAAATCCTGGCCCCATTGAAGTCAATGGCAGAATTCCCATTGCCTTCAGTGGAGCCAGGATTTCACCCACTCTGTTTAAGTTGCAGTGAATATATAAAATACTTCACTAGGATTTCTCTAGAAATAGTGCATATCTTAAGCTTCACTGAAACTTCCATGGCTACTGACTTTTAAAGAAAAATCCAGACTGCTTCTTGAAGAAACACTCTTTCTCCTGTTCCCTTCTTGAGGCGGAGGGTTACTTTTCTTCAACCACCAGCTCCTGCATAAGGGCAGGATTGTTTTAATGGTAACTAACCAATTTTACAATGGGTGAAAAATTTAAAAGCATCTATGTGATTTATTATATGTATTACGGTATCATCTGTATTATAGTGTATTTGTATCATTTCAGCTTTAATATGATCATCGGCTTTTACTGTCCCCTAGGTCTATCATATACTATTCGATCGTCAGTTAAATTCCTAGGAACAGCTAAGAAATAGGAGTAGTACAGCTGGCAGCAGCTGAAGAGCATTCTGCTCTGAGGAATTTTGCAGGCTATCTACATTACATGCACACAGCATTTCCTGCAGAGAGGGAACACAAAACAACATCACTTTCCAGCTGTTGCACAGCAATTAATAGCTATGTGACAATGGATTCCTATGGAAGTGAAACTCCATGTTGTTAGCTCTTTAGCTCGGTTTACAATATCGCAATGAACATCACACGAATTAACCACTTAGGTGCTCAACAAACATGAAACTGGCATGTCAGTTTTGATGTGTCATTTGCAATGTTACAGGCAAATTCCTTTAGATTTTGCCCCTAGAATGTCCCGAAAAAACTATTGGTACAAGGTCAGAAATGTCATTTTAATTTGATGCAGGGCATGGCACTCTAAAGGGGAAAATTCTCTCTTCTTTCCCTCGGAGCAGAAGTCTTTGTATATAGTGAAATCAGTGCAATTCTGTTGTAGGAGCTTGGGAATAAAACAAGAGGTTATTATTTATTTTTATTATTGTAGCGCCTAAGAGTCCGAGTCATGGCAGGACCCCATTGTGTTAGGTGCTGTACAAACACAGAACAAAAAGGCAGTCCCCACTGTCAAGTTTTTTGAAAGAATCATGGAAAAGGAAAATTTAAAGAGGGTTTTGAAGGAGAACACTATTAGATGAAAATTTACTTCAGAGAGGAGAGTGGAATAGATAGGTAGACCTGCGAGTCATCAGCATAGAGACGGTACCCAGAGATAAGGTGTAGTGGGAGAAGAAAAGGGAACCAAGGACAGAGACTAAGGAATCCCCAAAGAAAATTGGAGTGGGGGCTGAGGAGGATCCTCCAAATGACAAACAAAAGCCATGATTAGAGAGGTAGGGGGAGAACCAGGAGAGGACAGAGTCATGGAAGCCAAGGGAAGGAAAGATTTCAAAAAGAACAGCATGGTCTGTGATGTCAAAGATGGCTGGTCAAGGAGGAGGAGGATGCAGTACTGGTTCAGAGCTTCAGCTAGGAAGAGGTCATTAGAGACTTTGGCGAGAGCAGTTTCTGTGCAACGGAGGGAAGCCAGACTGGAGATGGGAGAGACATAAGCATGCTTGTTTTGTGACGGGAAAGAGTCAGAAGACAGTGAATGGCTAAAAAGAGAGAGGTAAAGGATGAGAATGGGCACAAGGGTGATCAGGAGGGGAGATAGGATGGAATCACTGAGGCAAGTGCAAGGGTTGGGGAGGAGAGCAGATAATAAATTTCTGCATCTGTGTCCAAGGAAAAGGAGGACAAAAGAGAAGGTGAGCCAAGGGGAGGGGGAATGTCACATTGCAATTTGTCGATTTTCTCTTGCAAGATATTGGCATGAACCTGTGTGCAGAGAAAATGGAGGCAGGAGGAGGGGAGGATTTAAGGATTGAGTCAAAGGTGGCAAAAAGGCAGCTCGGATTGTGGGTCTGGAATTCAGTTAAGTTGAAAAAGTAGAGTTGTTTAGCTAGGAAGATGGCAGAACTGAAGGAGAAGAGGAAGACAGTAGTAGTGGAGGAATTTAGCATGGGCATGGGATTTCAGCAAGAAAGGCTCTTCAGCATGAGAACAGAAGCAGAGAGTCGGTATGAGCCAGTGCTGGGGGGGTGGCAGGGTGGACCTTGCAATGAGAGAGAATGGTAAAATAGTCAAGTAGGAGAGTGAAGCAAGGTGAGAATCAACAACCACATCCCTGGAAGAAAGGGAAGGCAGATGAGAAGTCATCAGTACTGATGTACTGGAAGTTGTGGAAAGGCCAAATGACAGGGTAATTGGTGTGAGGCAGATGGGCAATGGGAAAAGAGACCAGGAGATGGTCAGAAATGGGGAGCTCAGCAACACAGAAATCAGAGAGAGAGAGAGCAGTGCTTGGTGAAGACCAAGTGAAAGGCCCTTTTGGTGAGTGGGAAAATTGAACCAGGGCTGCGGGTTGAATGTGACGTGGGACAAGGAAATGTGCAGCTCAGGGGCAGATGGGTCATCAACATGGAACTTAATGTCACCAAAGATGAGGCTGGGGATAGATGAAGGTTCTATAGAAGGGACAGAGGAGCAAATGTCACCCCAAGAGAGGAGGAGGTGGCAGAGGAGGATGTGGATTTGTGCTGCGGGCAGGAGTGGGGGAGATGGAGATGGAGAAGGAGCTGGTGGGAACTAATAGAGGAGTGAGAGTAACAAAGGTGCGGAATTAGAGTCAGTGGAGGGAAGCGAAGGGGAACAAAGGAGGAAGAGGAGGATGGATGCTATGAAACAGAAAAAGTGGTGCGATGAGAATCATGGGTGAGAGGCAGAAGGACAAGGAAAGAAAGCTTAAAAAATGTTGTGAAGGTAGAGGAGGAGACACTGGGAAAGTAGCAGCTCCCTGATGTTTGTGACTGAACATTTGCCAGGCAGCTGCAGGGTGTTTTCCTAGGAAAGGGGAAGAAGGTGTCCGGGCTGCACCATTGAGAGTATCTGTCCCATGCTACACATCACAATTTTTGGGCAAGGTGGGCAGAAATGGGAAAGCACAGTGAATCTATTGTTATTGAAATCTAGTGCCTTCTGAAGAGGTGGGACATTGCAGACTGGACAGTAAAATAGAGACTTCTGCTGCCCTTCTGTGGCTGGAGAGGAGAGGATGCCATCCCTCCTACCATATCTTTTTGATTGAGATGTAGAAAGAGCAAGGATTTGTTTGCGCAAGTCCCCCTGTTTTAAAATAAATCAGCTAGTTGGCATGGCCCATTGTTTTACCCAGCTGTAAAGCTAATATGTTCTGGCACAGAAAGGAACATGGACTGGGCTCAGCAGGACCTTCTGAAGAGTCTGCCATGCTGATTGTCCATCTGGGAGATTAATAATCTGGTCGGGAGAACAGATTGCATATACATAGAGTGACCAGATGTCCCAATTTTATAGGGACAGTCCGGATATTTGAGGCTTGTCTTATATAGGTGCCTATTACCACTAACACCCTGTCCCGATTTTTCACATTTGCTATCTGGTCACCCTACATATACAGCATCATATAAAACAGGAGTTCGCATCTTTGCCTCATTCTGTCCCCAGTACTAAAATATTCTGTTCCATGTTATCCAAGCAGATTTGGACAGTTGCCAAAAAAATAGAGGCAAATTTTGGAGGGATGCCAAAAGACAAGAGCCAATTGACCTAGCACTTTTCTGTTCTTTCCTGGGAATCCCAGAGCTACAACATGCCATGATCACTTACAAACATGTTAGGATTGTTTTGTCTACCCTTGCATTGTGTAAAGGGATTAATGTGGTCTTCCCTGCAGTTTGCTAGAGGCCTGTGATTACCTTGGGAGAAGCAAAGCTTAATGCTACTGGTTTAAAAGAACTCAGGTGGAAAAAGTGAAAATAGCTATGATCTTCTTACAACCTGCTACACAAGGGAGACTCTTTAATCATTACCCTTATGCAGTTAAAACCACTGTATTATTGGAAAATCTCTTTATTTACGCACAATGTGATAGCAAAACCCTGTTCCTTATTTTTAAACATCCTCACCTACATTTTCAAAAGTGACTAGTGATTATGGGAGACATGTTAAGAGGGGTTCAGATTTTCTTTAGGAAGGTGATCAGCACATTTTTTGAAAGTCAGGTCCCTTTGGGGTGTCTTGTGTGTTGCCCCAAAACAGATGCACCCAAAATCACTAGTCACTTTTGAAAATGCAGCTCCCTATCTTTTGTCATCTTGGCTCACACTCTACACATATTTGCAGTACACTTATAAGATACAATGACACCAAATGCCTCTTCTTCCCATTACTGTCTCTTGACTTCCACTTATACTGTCTCTGTGCTCCAGAAAACTCTGAGTAACAAAGCTATATTCACATGTACAATACCTTTCGCGAGGGACAAGACTGTCATACTTTCCAACCAACAGCAGTTATATCTTCTGCACAGACATATCATAGATCACTGGGTTCTTGCAAACCTCTCATTTTTGTTGCCCTTTAATACAATGCAAATTTAAAAAAATATGAAGCAATAGGCAATAAAAACTGAATTTTAATACCAAGCAATCACTAACCCTTTGCATGTGCATATGAAAGGCTGAACAATCCTATTCTCTCTCACCACATAGACCCAAGAGACTTTGGGTCTCTGTATTGCTTTTATAACATCTATCTGTCTTGTTTTGATCTTGTTGATATTTTTAAGGCTTTTAATTTGGAGAATGTTATTTGCTCAGATGTTACCTTCAGCATATTAAAAGCAATCATCTGTGTGAGGTCTCTGAACTGGGACAGGATTTCTTAGTTAAAACCACATAAAGTGGTGCTAAAAAACCCCAACACCACAAACAAACAAACAAGCAAACAAACAAAACCAAGCCCAACAACCAAAGCTCGCAAGCATCAAACAACAAAATCGCTACATCTCTCTCTAACCTCACAGTAATGTGCTGCTTACAATCCTCCCAAAATGTGAGTCATTTGCAGAATCCCAAATGATATTTTGTTGATGGATTGCTGGTGATTTCTACATCAGAACACCTTAGAGCCCTGGTGGCTAAACTCCTGACAGCGTTAGCATAAAAGATTTACATGTATGTTATGAGGGCCACACAAGAATAATAATTTTAAAATGCATTGCCTTGGCTGCTGGTACACCATGGGAAATATAACAGCAGCAGGCAGAATGCCTGCTCTGTAATTACAAAATGGCAGCACGGGAGAGGCTTTGGAGACAAGGAGTTAGAGACTACAGCCATCTGCATGCCTTGGCGAATTGAAATTACAGTAATATATGAAGACATTACCTGAAAAGCCGAGCACCATTTAAATGATTTACTATTATGCCCCAGCAAGCTTTAATTTAAGGATAAAGTCATTCAGCAAGCTAATCTGATAGAGGAGGCATTATTTCACACAGTTAAGTTAATTTACACTAGCTGATTGTTGTTGTTGCAGTTGGCATTATTATCTGCACAAACAGCCGATCGGCCCTGACAGAAGCAATATACTGTTTAATACAGTGTCTTAATTCAGCAGGCAAGCTATCTGTGATAAAGGTTTGTTTATAAGCAATAATGGGGAGGAAAGTCATTTTGAGGCTAAGCTGATAACACTGATGAGAACTATTTTTTTTTTAAAGAAAGGAACCAGGAACTATCCACTCATTTTTCTGTCTGTATAATAACATTATCCCAACAGACTCTTTCCCATTGCTCTTACTCTTTTTCCCCCTTCTCTTTACAAGTTTGCCCCATGGCACTCTTCTTACTTACTCTTTATTTATTCTCTTGACTGGCAACTTTCTGGCATAGCTCCACTTCCCCAGTGGTATAGAGTCTTTGAGGAATCTTCAGAGAATTAAGGTGTGTAATCTGAACTAATTTGGAAGGCTCTGATGAGACCAGGCAAAACCAAGCTTTTCCGTTTGTCTCAATTTAAGGTTTATTTCCTTAAATTGTACATAAGCTGCAGGACTGTAAGAAGGCAAATGATGTTTTAAAATGGAGAAAAATATACAATTCTTATTGTTACTGTTGCGAATGGCAAGTAATTCTACTGAAATTATTGATGTTACAATGCTATTACCCTAGTGGAAATGAGAGGAAAATCAGGACCAATGTGGCAAATGTAAAGGGATAAATACATTAATAAAAAAAATTCCAAGAGTTCATCTTCTAAGGCCCCCAACATTAACTAGAATTAGGCTTGAAATTGAAATCAGTGCAAGTTAGGTGTCTAAATCCCTTTAAAAATATGGGCTTTAATGTTTTAGACCCTGCTCAGTAACGCACTTAAACTTAAGTCAATGGGGCTATTGACATGCTTAAAGTTAGGAATGTGTTTAAGTATTTTGCTGAATCAGGGTCTAAATTCTTTACCGGATTGAGCGGTCATAAAGGGAAAATAATCGACCTCAGATGAAAGCACTCAAACAGTTTTGTATTTTTCTCCACTGCACATACACAACTCAGAGTGGACTTGGAAGGCAGTAGCCTTCCCTTTTTCCCCCACTGATATTCATCCACCTCACCCATCCTTTTCATATGTGGAGTAAATGCAAACATTACAGGTTTTGGGATAATTTTAATATGCTGCCTGTTATTCAAAGATTATCTCAAAGTATATCTGTTTCTAGCCCCCCCTCCTCCTAGCCCCATTTTTTAAACTCCATCCCAGATTGGAACTAATGGTGGGACTCATAGAGCAGGCTACAGAATTTATAACAACATATTGTGTGAATTTTATTAGGATATTTCACACTAAGAAAGAAGATGGGCCAAATTAACAGAAAAATAAATACATTAAAAATTGATACATAACCTTTCCTAGGCATTCAGTGTTGAAGAATTCCAACCCTTCATTGTGCTTTAGGATACACAATGCATGTCCTTTATAGCCATACAGATATTTACTATTTTATTTATCCTGTATCCTGATTTTCCATTACCTGGGTAACAGCACACAGGCAGTAGCGTAAGGCTGGAGCTGAAGGAGATAGAAAACCATTTCCTGTTGATATTACTGAGGGATTTTTAGGTACATTTGGCACAATTTCATCATTCCAGAGGGAACTTAGTCAGGACTGGTGAGAAAAGCAGCTAACAGGTAAATATAAAGCTCAATTAATTAAATAATGATACCGGTAGGGGAAGAAGGTAAAAAACCCTACATACAGTGAAAGGAAAACACTCTATGCAACTTGATCAAGCTTTGGTTCTTATATCACTCCTATTATCACATATGAGCACGTGTAAGAACACCAAATTACTACACCATTTTTAAGCCAAGTTGCTGCTGCACATTTTTCCAGTGCACCAGAGTTACAAAAATAACCTTCAATATAAAACTCTACTGTTTTATTGTGCCAGATTAGATGGTACCTAAGGATTGATGCTGTGGCAGAGCAGAGGTAATTCTGAGCATGACCTGCTGCGTGACACTTGCCCAGTGTTTTCTATGGACTTTTTCCTTCTGGTGGAGAAAGATATGAATGCAGTTACTTGTACCCTGAGGCAGAAGAAAGTGCCATGCAGACATGGGTGTCTTTCCATTGATTTGAATGGGTGTTGGAACAAGCCCCATGTGAACAGTAGTTCTGAATAACAGAGAGTACCTCACTGGGTATGAAATGTAGGTCTTGTCTACACCGTGCATTAGTCTACACCAGAAGGGTGCACTAGCATATTGCACACTGAAAGTTCCCTGGTGCACATTAATGTAGTCTCATTTCAAAAAGTACTAACTTAACATGCACTAGGAAACTTTTGGTGTGCACCAGTAGGGTCCACACAGGCCGGTTAGAGCTCAACATATTTGTGTGCACTAGAATTTAAACCCCTCTGGTGCAGACTAACACCTAGGCAGCCTGACCTAGTCCTAGCCAGCCTGAGTCCAGTTCAGATGCTGTGCCCTTCAATAAACCTCAGAGATTGTTCATTTTCAATGTACGGTGGGAAAGCACATTGTTTATTACTCCATAGAAAACACAGAGGGACACTGAGTGTTCCATAGTAGGCATGGATTTGGTACGAAATAACACCTAAAACCTCGCTAAAGTCTGGGCTCTGTTGGTAGAACAACCTCTCCTGCACTGTTGGAGGGAGTGACAATGACTTTCCCATTTGACTCAATCTTGCAGTTAAGGTTAGACAGCAACCTGGTGTTATGTTGCCTAGCTGGACTAATTTTGTGGAGAGATGGAGTATTTCAGTATGCTGTTCAAATGGTGTGTTGATGGATCCCAGTAGCAGCTGTTTGACTTGCTGAAAAGAAAATATAGAGCTGGGCTTGGTCCTCTTTGGCCTAAAATTTGTATACTGTTTTTGAATTTCACTTCTAGGAAAACAGCCATCAAGGCTTAACTTTCATGTGCTGGATCAGTACATCTGCTTTGTTGTGCATTTTAAATTGGATTATTTTGTGGAGGAAATGAGGTAGACTTTTCAGGAGTCTATCATGGGTGTTGGAAATATTGTTGATAAGCTCTGATCTTCTCTTCAGAGGCCATTCCAACAAGGACATGCTTTAAAAAGCTTTGCAGGAGAATATCTGCAGAGAGAACACTGAGGATATGGCTCTGTAGCTGAGTTGCTGCCACTACCTCACAAGCTGAGTAAGTAGATGGAGAATTTACTCATTGCAAATATGAACTGGCTTATAGTGAAATGGGTTATGGAACTCTGAGCAGAACAATCCATCTATGAGGGTTTTGTCTGCTCACAAATAAAACTGGGCAAGATTCTGCAAAGAGTGGTTGTTTTAAGGGTGTTTAAATACTACAGTATTTAGCCAAAGCTCTTTAACACCCAGCATCATCATCATTTTGTTGATGATAAACAAGCCCTGAGTAAAGGGCCTTAAAATGATTAATGCTTGAAGATTTCTTTCCCTTCCCTGACTGGTGAAACAACCCACCAACTTACAAATAAGGAGTTCCTTTAGGAAAAAGCACAATATTCTCTTCTTGCAAGTGGACTTTTAAGACTCCAGGAATGTAGCCGCTGGCAAAAACCAAGGTAATCATTATCTGATCTGTGGGACATTTATCACTTGTCAAGTCAGAAAGACTATAATTAGGGCTATGCATGCAGGAAATTCCAAATTTTGTAGTGACACTGAATTCAGTGTCACATCTGAACATGAAAACACGATACACTGTACTCTTCAGATCTGAGTAGGAGAAAAGAAGAGCGTGTGCAGTGATTTCCTGTCTCAGTAAAATAAATAACTTAGGCTGCACTTCAGGAAAGCATCTCCAATAGTCTCACAAAATAGTCAACCTAGAGCCAAATGTTCAGATGGTGTAAATTGGCATATTTCCATTTATTTCTAAATCCAAGGTGGCTTTGCCAATGTACATGTGCTGAGAATCTGGGACTAGAATTTAGACTAGATGGCAAAGTAGCATGGAGTGCAACCAGCCTTTCAAAATATTATTACTGTAATTGTCAACGATGACTAACGGTCATTGGTTGCCTGATATTATTTGATGCAAAACTTGAAGTTGAAGCAACTTCTGACCATTGCAGCATCATAATTTAACACGTACTCACATGTTCTTTCATCATCTTTGCAACACACTCAGTCCAGTAGCTGCATGACAGTCTGTCAGACTTTATCAAACAAGCCTTACTTACGTGTAATTGGAAGCATATTCTATCACATAAATCTACTGTATGAATGTCAGCCATTCTAGAAAGCATCTGTCTCATAAGTCACTGGATCAAGTTACAAAAGCAAGCGGCACTGTGCACCACTGGCTTCCAAAGTTCACACAGCAGCCAATACAACAGCACAGCTTCAAGAAAAAAATATAGTATGGCTTACATCCCAAGGTACTTTTCATGGTTTTGTTATAACTGACAATAGAGCCAATTGTGTAGGAACCATCTGATTGCCACGTTTCACATGTGCCATGTTTTAAAAACTGTCTGAACAGCCTTTGGTGCATGATTTTCTTAGAAATGACAATATTATCTAACATCTTTTGGCAGAAGCTTACAAAATCTGTGCAAATTTCAGCCACTCAGTAGCAGCAGAGTTTTCATTGGAGATTGCTGAAAAGTGCAAAAGAATAATGTATAGCAAAGACAGGGATTTTCCCCCTGTTTTATAGTAACAACAATTTTAATTATATGCCTACATCTCTTCTCTTTTTTGTGTTCATTTACTTCATTCTTTTTTCCATGTTTGTTCATACTGAATACAGCAGTACAGGAACACTGCAGAAATAATGATGGATATGTATTTTTAAACACATTCATTTAGGACTAGATTTTGCTTTCTTTCATGAAGCCCTGTTTATGGGACAGCACGTGTGCCCCTTGAACGTTGCAGAGAGAAAAATCGCGCCTCAAATAATTCCTACTGATGCTTTCTTTAATTTAACTCAGGATCATGTAGAGGCACCTTGAGTGAGCGTAGGCCATTTATTATAGCACCTTCATCAAGGGGTTACACTTGTTCCCCCTTCTAGCCCCTGTGACAGGGGCTACCGGAGGGTGGTAGAAGGGTGCTACGTTAGCCCAAGAATGATCAAGGCCCTGTTCCCCTAGCAGCTGCCCAAGGCTCCCTCCAGGCTAATCAGGGTCAGCTGAGGCCAGAGCCAGCTGGGACCAATTAGGGTCAGCTGAGGCCAGAGCCAGCTGAGACCCATTAAGCACTGCCTAGGATCAGATATGAGCTCCCTGCCAGGCAGGCAGGGTGCTCTTGGAGTTTGTTGAAGGAGCTTTGGAGAAGGAGAACAGTGAGTGGCAGAAGCCAGAGGAAAGCAGGGGGGCTTCCCCGGTGGAGTGGCCACTTAGCCCCGACGGGGTCCAGGGTAGGGAAGCAGCCCAGAGAAAAGACTTGTGCATTTCCTTAGAGCAGCAGCCAGCCACTGCTGTCAACCAGGGCCTCTGGGCTGGTGTCCGAAGGAGAGGACAGGCTCGGACACCCCCTACTCCAAACCTTAGAACCCAAGGTCCCAAGGGCACTACTCGGCCTGCGAAGGCCTGAGGGAAGACTGGTCCGAAGAGAGACGGCCGCCATCTTGAGACTGGTGGGAGTCCCGGGTGGCCATTTTGTGCCTACCACAGTGAAAAAGCGCTCGGCCCACGGGAGCACGAAGGCCACCCCATCACACCCCACACTTAAGGATCAGGGTCATATGGTAAATAAGTCTTCAAGAGAAGGGATAAATAGAATAAAGGAGTGCAAATATCAAGATGTCAAGTTTTCTTGCTTCTATATCAAACAGCACAAATGTAGCCAGCCACCCAGAAAATAAAGAGGAACAGAACACAGCAAATTAATTCAAAATTATTGGATGGATTAGGTTTATAGTTTGATAGTGAATCATGCAGTTGAGAACCATTGGTAAGTGAATCATGCGGTGTATGGATGGAAGTGTAAGGACCAAAACAATCACAGATTATAGAATAAAAAAGTAAAATACAGAGTTTCAGGTCAGGAAACAGATTCAGAGAAAATTCAAGTTAATACACTAAAAACCCCTGCTCAATTTTTGTGAGTAGTAAAAAAACTGTGCAAATAGGATCTGGGAAAATACTGCATCAGAGTGACTAATTCACAGCAATAAAGTTACTTAACTAATGTTTTCCTCATCACAGAATACATTCCAGGAGATTGTAATTTCTTCATATGTTATGATTATTTCTTGTTATTTAAAATAGGAACCCCCATCATGGATCAGGGCCCCATTGTGCCAGGTCCTCCACAAATATATAACTAAAAGATGATCCCTGCCCTGAAGAGTGTGTCTGCTAGTCACATTTATTTATGCTCTTTGTTCTTCTTGAATTTTTCACTGTATGAATTGGCCATGAATGTCCATGATTCAAGCGATTTTTACTTAGCAGTGATTGGTCAAGAAAGGTCACATATTATTTTACTAACTCTAACTTCAATGGCATCATATAATCCAGGGGTGGCCAAATTTACTGATACACCGAAACCATCTGCCCCACTGGGCAGAATCCTTTAGCCCACCACCCTGCCACAGGGCAGAAGCTCTGAGCTCCCCACCCCAGTCTGGTAGGCAGAGAATGGGGAGGTGCGGGGGGCATAAGGCTCTACAAGCCGCCCTTTAACTGTAAAAGAGCTGCATGTGGCTCATGAGCCACAGTTTGGCAACCCCTGATAACCCATTAGGGAATAATTTGATCCCTGTGTTTTTAAGGATTTGATGGATCATTTCCTGGTCCTCACTTTTCTTAGGTAAATTACATTCTACTTAAAATATTACTGAAGTTTATATACACACATTGTATACACACAGAAAGAAATATATAGAGAATATATATATATAAATAAGATTTCTGGATTTTTTTTAACTACTTTCTATTGTCAGTGAACTGCACAGTTCTCATTGAATTATTTTATTTCACATGGTGAATCTCACCTAATGAAAATAAAGTTCAGCATGTACTCATGGGTGGAGGGAGGGGAGTAAGCAAGTTGCCCTGCTAGGCATATGGGCCTTCTACCCATGTTTAATTAGTTTACTTGATAATGCAAGATTTTTTTTACTCAAGATCATATAGTGAACTGGTAGCGGAACTGATAAGAGAAATCAGGTCTCCTGACTCTTTGTTCCACTTGCTGAAAAGCTGATGCCTCCCTTTTAAAAATAACCAGCCGACTCTGTCTGAAACTTCAGTTACAAGTTAATGGTAGACAATAGTAATAAATATTAAAAATAAATGCACTTTGAACCATAACTCTCACCATCACTGCACAGATACCGATTTCCAGCAAAATGCCGCAGCTGTAATCCTGAAAAGACTATGCCAACTTGATCGGCAGAATGAATTACCTTGCCTGCCATAGTCTCAGACTCACAATGGAGACTTCTGCTTAGGTAAGTCCCTCTGAGTTTGTCATTCTATTTTGAACTCTTCCTTGACATGGACATGAAGAAAGGAAAAGTGACCCATGGTTGGTTACCCTCATCTTGGCATTGTTTCACTTAGTAATAGAGCTATAGTTTTAGAGCAAGAAGGATAACCTGGAGTTCAGGCACTCAATTGGGATACAGTTGATTTAGGGTCTAGTCCCATCTCTACTAAAACAATCCTGGGTGACCCTGGACAGCTCATTGAAACCTCTCTTGCTACTTACATAATCTTAGAGTTTAAGGCCAGAAGGGACAACCTGATTATCTAGTCTGGCCACCCACATATCATGGGCTACTAACTGCCACTCAGCTACTCCCAACAAATGGAATTAGACCAAAGTGTTACAGCCCTCTATTTAAGTGGTAAGATATTATGGGCAGATATTATCTACTCCTACACCTACATGTTTGTTCAGTACCTAGGGCAATCTCAGTCAGGATTTCTAAATGCTATTTTAAAATTAATAATATCTTAACTGGGATAATTGCTTAGTATATTGTAGTGCAGATTCCCATTTCCTTAAAGAAATTATTAGACAATAAATATCTGCCATGATGCCTTGCAGGCTACCTTTAGAATCCAGGCAGTATAATATCCCTCTTTTTTGCATTTCTTTTTATTGTTTTCCTTCAAGTTCTTTGTTTAGTTTTACTAACAAATTTATCAAATGTTACAGTTCCTTTGTATTATATATACATTTTATATATGTATTTTATGACTGTATTTTCTGAAATTTTATGTACATTTTCTTTTTTAAAAAATCAATAAGGATGAAGCATTTTAAAACTAAGTGGTATATTGCCACTGCAATATAAAGGTTGTTAGTCACATACAGAATTCTATTAAAATTTTGGGATTTAAATGCATAATTCTCCAATGCATAAGACAGGAAATTTACACTGAGATCATTAACTATGTTGTCTTTATTAAAAAGAATTCAGGGGAAAAAAGAACCTAAGACAAACATTTTAAAGGTTTGAAGAGAATGCATGAACACATGTGAAATGGGAGTATACATTTCAAGTGACTAGATTTCTGCCAGACTACAGTTAGCTGGGCTAAAAAGCACACCTAAATTTTTCAAAAAATGAAGAGAACTATTTGATAAGGAAGAATGCACGGGAAATGTCATATCAACCTGACCCCCAGTCTAGGTATGACAAATTTATCATCACCATAAGGGATGAAAAGGCAGTGATTAAGACAAAGCCACAAAAGACATTAATGACACTTTCACAGATCTACAAGACCTTGCAAGCATGAGCTTTCATCCTCCACTTGAGTCACAGATGAAATATTAAATTTGGCATCTCTCTCCACGTAAGTACAGATGAGAAACAAAAGTTTAGATTATTCTTTGCTGTCAAGGAAATTGTGGCTGCCAAACCCAAATATGCTAATTTTGTATGCCAAGGTCTTGAAAACACAGCTATTGAGAAGTGATTTATAACCTTCCGACTACAATTCAAATGCTGGTTTTCCTGAGATTCAGAGTGGACAGAAGGAGCTGCACAGGTCTGGGGCCAAATCCTCAGCTCAGGCTGAAGAACCCACAGTGCAGGTCCTGGGGAGTGCACGTGTAACACAAAATTTGCTTTTGCAGGAATGTGGAGTGCCAGGCCTCAGCCGTTGGGGTGCTTTAATTTACACTAGGTGATAACAGCCCTCAGGGCTTAAACCACAAAACAGATGAGGACCAGTGCAGTTTGGGGTTGCCTTATCATGCCCCCTACACTGGTATCTGGGAGAGGGTGGTGCAGGCACTGCTATATCAACTTTATTCCATCAGAGGATCCTCCAACTGTGGGGCTATCCTCCTGGGCCTGGAGAGACTGGTTTCATGGCCAGAATCTACAAAGTGGTCATGTAATTCCACAAGGTATGGCCTCTTGATTATTGATTTTCCTCTTTCCTAATCAATATTTTTGGTACCTTGACACATTAGCAGCACATCTTCTGTTTCCTTCCCCAAAGACAAAGAAACTCTCTGAATTAAACTGTTGGTTTAGATGATGGTTAGCTGTAGGAATAATTTCACTTATAAAGGCCCTGATTCAGTAAAACATCTAAAAACATCTTCTAGTAAAACATCTAGACTCAATTCAAACAGAATTGATTCAAAACAGAGCAGAATCAGGCTGACATATTTCTTTGTCCAGTGTTCCAAACATGTCCTCTTGTCCATGATCATGCTTCTGCTATCAATTTTCTTTACTTATTTAACACACATTTTACATTATTTAAAACGCAAACATCTATATTTAAAAAAAAACCCAAACATTGTGCAAATCTTGCTCATACTCAATATCTACTGACCAACACTTTGCAGTCTGCGCATTTCCAAACCACCTGCCTAAAATCACTAGTCCTTATTTTACATTTTGCACACATCTCTGAAATTGGATTTATACCTCGTATTCACTTATTATGGGGTAAGACATAATCTAGACTGAAAATTAATTAATGTAATCCTATGGTTAGTAATTATTGATACAACTGTAACCTGCTCATATATCAACCTCCAATCATCCCCAGAATTATGGATTCCACCTGTCTATTGAGCTTTGAATATCCCTCTACCAATCAAAAACCCATATATATTACAAATTCTTTTAAATCTTGTTGCAAATATTCATCATTCTACTTCCCAAAATATTTAATTAAGGCTGTTTTAGTTCATTTCCCAAAACTGAATTCAATGTCCGAGTAATAAAAACAAAACAAAACAAAAAACCTATCAGCAGAAATGACTGTCTTGAAGATTATACTTTTGTTTGATCATTGGAAAAGGCATTAATATCCACTTATCCGTGATCTCTATTAACTTAATTACTTCCCCCCCCCCAAAGTTTAAAACTTGATATTTAAATATGGTAGACACTGTAGAGCTATTACTTAATGGCCAAAGGTGAGGTACATTTTGAAGTATCACTTTATATATTAAAATATTATGTCAAATAAAAAAACATAACTTAATTTCAATTAAATAGGTAAAGCATTGTATAAGGTACAATATCCAGAGTCATTCTATCAAATGTCTAATATGACTGTATTTAGGGGAAAAAAATTATAGTTAAGCAGCCCAATATCATATTTATTACATATCTGGAGTTGAAATATTCAATCATAAGGAAGTATTAATCCATCTAAACTAACCCTAAATGGTTTCTTTCTCCATTAAACTGATGAAAATAATCTTTCAGTTTGGAAAAAAGAACCTAATCAGAGCTAAAAAAGGGAAATATAAAATCATGTACAAAATTATAGGTAGCATATTAATTTCCAGGAGATTTGACTTCGCCTACCTATTCCATTGTCTCTTTAAATAGCTCCATAAGAATATTCAAATTATTGACTTCTAAATCTTGTTAACCAATAGAAAAACAAAGCTTAACCCAAAGCTTACTGATGTCAACGGGAAGATACGCTTGATGGGTTTCGATCATGCATGTCAAAACCTTGACACAGTGCCATAGTTATCAGCTCTAATACTTTAATAAGCATCCCTTTATGTTTAAGTCTTAAAAATGTCACCAGTGAACAAAGACAATGGATGAAATCCTGACCCTATTACAGTCGATAGCAGAACTCCCATTAACTTCTGTAGGGCCCAGATCTACATTTTTTTGAAGAAATCCCTTCTGTTTACTCACGCGTTCAGAAAATTAAATGTGCAAGTGGTTCTACTAACATATGAAAGAACAAAGGAGACTAATGCATGTGAACCAGAGTACAAGTCTGGTAACCCATTCACCAAAAACCAGCCCCTGCATTCAGTACTGATAATACATCATTCAGATAGCCCCATTCAGCTTAGAAAGAATCATACCTACATAAAGCCTCAGCATTATTCTTCTGCCCGGGGACACGTATGTGACTTCAGGGCATGAAATCCATCCCTCTCAACTTGGGCCCAGAATAAGAACGGCCATACTGGGTCAGACCAATGTCCACCTAGCCCAGTATCCTGTCTTCCAACAATGGCCAATGCCAGATGTTTCAGAGGGAATGAACAGAACAGGCAATCACCAAGTGATCCATCCGCTGTCATCCATTTCCAGCTTTTGGCGAACAGAGACTAGGACACTTAGAGCATGGAGTTGCATCCCTTTCCATTCTGGCTAATAGCCATGCGAATTTCAGCAAAATACACAAACTCTGAATTCTGCTCTGCAGTTAGGCTTATGGGCTGCATAGAGTTGACACTAGTGGGACTCTTCATAGGCCCATGATCCCATGGTAGCTGATTTAGTTGTAGGATTGGGGTTTTTAGCGATATTAGTGCTAGATAAATTCAGCCAACAATGGTCTGGGAGTAATTGTTCACGTCTCAAATGTCATTTGGGTTCTCCTTCCACCAAGAGTCAAGCTAGTGAATTTAAGCAGCACAAATATTCAGAAAATGCAAATCTCAGTCACGTGCAAACATTCGTGGAAAACAGATCCCAAATGTGAAACCACAGTAATTAGATGCAGAATTGTGACCTTTGCTTAGCCATCATCACAAAGCACATATAAGGCCTCTGGGCACACTCGAGGCTTCACACCACAAGTACTTGTATGCTCATCCAGACAGGTATCATAAATAATAACCTGTGACTTCTCTGATCAATCACCACTAAGGAAATACAGTTCCAAGTTTGAATACTATGCATCATATAGTTGCAAATTTGCACATTGAGTCATCAGAAGGGAAATGTGTCCAAATATACCGTGTAGAGCAAAAAAGATGAATAAACTCTTGAGATACAATTTTTGGTGAATGATTCCTTCAGCTCTAACCTATCTACCCTCATACACAGAATGGTGAAATTAACAATCATTGGTTTGATTGAATATTGTTATTTGCATAAATCATGTGTTATGAAAGGAAGCATTTCATCTGACAATATGGTCAAGCTTTCATGCCTTCACTGCTGGTCCTCCAGGATACAGTCCATTTGAAATGGGCATACTGCACCACCAGGTATCTTCAGAAGCACAGGCTATATGTCTCTGTCAAATATACCTGGTGCATTTAGTGGCAGTCAAGCAGTTAATTAATATTTCTAATATACCAACTATGCTATCATCTGTAGTAGAAATGGATACCAATTCCCCTCCCCCCATACATTAGACTATGTCAAAAGTTATCTAGTGGAAAGGTTTAGATTAGGCTTATCTTTTGAGACAGTTTTATTAGATAGATTAAGTTTCTGTGCATTTCTCCAAAGACCTCAGTAATAACCAGTGTCATGACTTTCAAATCCTTTGAACTGCAGAGGGGAATCAAACATAGTTGTCTTTTTATCCCATCTTTTGCTCTTTAGCATTCTAAAAGCCTGCACAGCTCATCTATTCAAGGAGTAGCATTAAGGGGATCACTGTTGACAAGTGACGGTACAATTATGTAATGCAGATGACATTTCATTACCCCCTTCTGATCTGCAATTCCCACTTTCAATCACTCCTTCTTCTGTGTATATATTATACTAGAGATCCAGCTATAGAAGAATCAAGAATGTGTGCCTGTATATCTATCTATTGATCAAAAATACATCCAGAATCCTCACTCCTACAATTATATTATGACAGTGAACCTTTGCATCCACATGAAGTCTCACTGACTGCTGTGGAATTCCATGCAGCTGCCATGATGTGACTGGGCGGATCTGATAACACGATCAGGGCTTTCTAAGAAAACCTGTTAAAATCTGATTTTTGAAGATGCTGAGCTCTATATTGATACTTCAGAAAATCAGGATACAATGTTGTCCCAATTGCTAATGTAATAACAATGTAATGTAATGTAATAACAATAGTAGGAGAGACAAGAGTGAGTTGCGCAATCACAGCTGTGATAGAAGAGATGGGGGGTGCCAGAAAACACATTTACAGTGTTAGATACAAGAGCAGATGTTCCAATGGCCACTACAAAGAGGTTGGGGAAGATGTTGCAACTCTGGCTGCACTGCAATGGAGCAAAGAGAAGAGGTGATGCTGCAACAGTTGGAGTAAATATTGCATCTTCTTCTATCTTCTTCTATTACCCAGAAAAATATGGCTCCAAACTGTAATGCTGCATGGTGGCAGTGTAATTGCTACAGTAAGACTACTTAGTCATCAAGAGTTCAAGACAGGTGAGAGTGTGAGAGAAGACAGATTGCTCAGACTGAGCTTCAAAACAGAAGGGCTGAAGAATTTTGCACAGTAGAGGAAATTCTTCTCCCATATCTAATCAAAGATCTTCTTATAAACTGAAAACATATTCGTGGTAAAACCATTGTTGAGTGCTTTTGCAGAGACTCCTCCAGCACTCAATGCTGTGATCCAAGAGCCCTCCGCATGCACTCCTCAATGACTGCTGGTTCCATAATATATGTCGAGTGTCAGTGGGGGTATAGCAGGTCAGACTCTTGGTGAGCCAATTTGTTGTTCCTTCTTAGGAATAAGGAAACAAGCATCAGTTAACTGCCAATATTTTTGAAAGACTTTCAGAACCACATAATCAAGTCATTTTGGCAACTGAACCTCAAAAACACAAGTTCAGAAAATAGCACTATTATAAAATGAAAAAAGGGGTTATAACATACAGACTGGAAAGAGAAATGGGATTTAAGCCATATTTTGGCCATGAGGCTGTACTTAGACTGTAAAAACCAAAAGACCAAATAGAATTATATTAATCTATTTTTGCCCACAGCTTGAAAAAGCTCTTATGTCAAAAATCTCCCCTCTGAGTTACACTTTGTATTCCCGTTGTACATCGTATTAACTGCTTTTTTATTAGCAATCTTATTACAGTTGATCTGCACATGAATAGAAGCAGTTTACAAATGATCAGAATTAGACTAGGAAGACTACAAACCTCATGCAAATTGTTACAAATTATTTACTGGCTTAGTACAAATCTGCATATAGATGGAGGGAGTCAATCAGGAGGCATCTTCAGGTATGCCTCAATAGATACGATTATGAAGATACTTGGAGGCCTAGTATATACACAATGCCTCACACAAATGGAAGCAAATGGCTTAATTTGTCAAACATGCTTAGGTATCTGTTTTATTCAGGAGTTATTGTGTGGTGTCTCTATGGAGGAAAGGGAGTGCAGCCCATGGCTGATCACTGATGTGTTAGCCAAGGGTTTCTTTTTAAAGTAGGATCACAGTAAATTTAAGGACAAAAAATGCACATATTATAATACGATTAAGGACACTAAGTTCCCTGTGCCCGTTTCCCAAACTCTTGGTTGAGTTTTCACAGCTGATTTTGGCTGTAAATCATGAAGGCATCAATCAGATTATGGGGACAGAATCAAAACAGAAGGAAGACAGATTGGTAAGGAGCATGGACGTTATTCATTTAAGTATAAAATCTGCAGTGTAAGTCATCATTCTGCAGAACATTACTGCTTTGAACAACAGAACAGCCTTATTGTACAGCAGGCTGCAAGGCAGCCCTCTCACCTTACAGTTATTCTTGTGTAACCTCACAACTAGTCTCAAAAAGGAAGAGAGTTTTGATTTATTGTGTACTGACAGTTAAATATTGTATTTAAGTTCCTGCTTTTTCACCAGATTATATTTAGCAGATTTTTCAGATACATGGAAATATTTGGAGCTAAATTAACAGAAACTGACAAGTGACTCTGCAAGTGTTCATCAATGAATAAATTACTGAGTTTTAATTGCTTTGCAGCTGCAATGACTAAAACCAACTCTACTAGTTTAACTGTCATTTTAAAATCAATGTTGTTAAACTGGTGCAAAACATAGTGTGAATGCTCTTAACCCAATTTAGACCTAGTATATAATGTGTTAGCTTAATTCAGAAAGGAATCAATTGAAAATAAATTAATATATACCAATTTAAACTGGATTAAGAGTGTCCAGGGTGAGTAAACATCGGGCACTAATATTACAGAACCAGAACCAAACAGTACTGTTTTGAAGTGGACTGGCACTGGAGTTACTAGGAGAATCTGTGCAAATAAATATTATGTAATTAAAAGTAGGCAGTTGACCCATATCTATAGCAATGGACAGGAGTCAGAACTAATTAGAACTGTTCTCAGCTATGCCATTCACTCATCATATGATCTTGGCCAAGTCACTTAACCACTCCTACTTTTCTCTGTCTGTAAAATTGGTATACACAGTGCTGCACAGGGAAAAGACTTAGTGCTTTCCAAAGACCAGCTGAGTGCAAAGTCTTAGTATTCTTCATAGGAATTTTGCATAGTGACATACACAATGTATCCTCTAAGTATATTAATTAATGTAATTCCGGAGTGCTCTCCCTTCCTTTCTCTTCATCTCATCTCTTGTGTTTTTTTTGTCTTTATGGTCCTGTGGTATACAGCTTTTGACAAAACCTACCTTGTATCTCTAGACTGCCTTCTGGCAAGAATATTTAGCTTACATGGGAAACATAATATTTTCATATCTGTTGCTAAGATTTCTGAATCCTCTACAATTCCATAATCTGTGAATTTACAGAAGATGATAAACCTTGGAAGGGATTTTAAGAACATAAGAATGGTTGTACTAGATTAGACCAATGGTGCATCTAGCCCAGTAACCTATCTTCTGCCATTGCCAGATGCTTCAGAGGGAATGAACAGAAGAGGGAAATTATCAAGTGAGTCATTCCCTGTTGTCCAGTCCCAACTTCTGGAAAACAGAGACTTAGGGACACCCAGAGCATGGAATTGCGTCTCTGACCATCTTGGCTAATAACCATTGATGTACCTCTCCTCCATGAACGAATCTAATTCTTTTATGAACCCAGTTATACTTTTTGGCCTTCACAACATCCCATGGCAACGAGTTCCAGAGGTTGATTGTGCACTATGTGAAGAAGTATTTCCCTTTGTTTGTTTTAAACCTACTGCTTATTAATTTCATCAAGTGACCTCTAGTTCTTGTGTTATGTGAAGGGGCAAAGGATACTTTCCTATCCATTTTTTTCAATATCATTCATGATTTTATAGACCTCTATCATATCCTCCCCTTAGTCATGTCTTTTCTAAGATGAACAGTCCCAGTCTTCTAAATCCCTCCTCATATGGAAGATATTCCATACCCCTAATCATTTTTGTTGCTCTTTTCTGTACCTTTTCCAGTTCTGATGTATCTTTTTTGAGTTGGGGCAACCAGAACTGCATGCAGTATTCCAAGTGTGGGTGTACCATAGATTTACATAATTGCTTTACAATATTTTCTGTCTTATTTTCTATGCCATACCTAATGATTCCTAACATTGTTAGCTTTTTTTGGACTGCCACTGCATGCTGAGCAGCTGTTTCCATAGAACTATCCATAATAACTCCAAAATATTTTTCTTGAGTAGTAATAGCTAATTTAAACCCCATCATTTTGTATGTATAACTGGGATAATTTTTTTCAATATGCTTGCTTTTCACTTATCAGCCTTGAATTTCATCTGCCATTTTGTTGCTCAGTCACTGCAGTCTGCTTTGGACTTAACAATCTTGAATAATTTTGTTCCATCTGCAAATTTTGCCACCTCACTGGTCACCCCCATTTATGAATATGTTGAACATCACAGGTCCCAGTACAGATCCTTGGGATGCCCCGCTATTTACCACTTTCCATTGTGAAAACTGACCATTTATTCCTGCTCTTAGCTTCCTATATTTTAACCAGTTACTGATCCAGGATAAGACCTTCTCTCTTATTCCATGACTGCTTTCTTTGCTTAGCAGCCTTTGATGTGGGACCATATCAAAGGGTTTCTGAAAGTCCAAGTATTGGATAATGCTTGTTGGCGCCCACAGAGAATTCTAATAGATTGGCGAGATACTATTTCCGTTTACAAAAACATGTTGACTCTTCTCCAATACATCATGTTTATCTATGGGTCTGATAATTCTGTTCTTTACTATAGTTTCAAGCAATTTGCCCAGTTCTGAAGTTAGGCTTAGCAGCCTGCAATTGCTAGGATCACCTGTGGAGTCGGTTTTAATATTTAAAATAAAAAAAAAAAAAAAAAAGTGTTATATTTGCTACCCTCCAGTCATCTGATACAGAGATCGATTTAAGCAATAGATTACATATCAGTTAGTAGTTCCATAATTTCATATTTGAGTCGTTCAGAACTATTGGGTGAATACTCATCTGGTCCTGGTGACATTTTCCACCTTTCTCACCACACTGAATTGTTAAATGACTTAGTTTTAAAAAAATCCCACTCCCCATTTCATTTTGTTTAGCTCAGCCACTCTAACTTCAAAAACTACTCCAACTTTTGAAAGGTAAAAGGGTGGCAATGTTACAGTTTCCTTTTATCCTTTTGCCATTCTATAAGTTGAGGAAGTTTTGAAAAATTACGGAGTGGCAAGAGAAAAATGAAAAAGTGGGGAAAGAAATAATTATGGCATTCAGTGGCAAAAAGAAGTAAAGGGAAAAGAGGAGGAGAAAGGAGATAAACTACTTCCACCCCAATCCCCCCGAAATCAAAGATGTTGGTGAAAGATTTTTCTTTTGAAAAAGAGGCCATTTTTCATCAAAAAATTTGGAATGAAAAATTTTGACCAGCTGTAACTATTATGTCTGTTTCTGTCTTTTACACATATAAACTCTAACTCTGGCTAGATCTACACTTACCTGAAAATTTGGCGGCAATTGATGGGAGTTATGTAAGCTACGCAGAGTAGCTTGTGTAACTCCCGTTGACTTCTTAACTTCCGTTGTGCGCGGTGTCTTCACTGTGCTGCACCACTTGAGGGGATGGTTTTAGTGCGTCAACTTCCGGATCAATTGAGTGGGTTTTCACTGACCACTCAATCAATCCAGAAAGATCGATCTGATGGCAGCGAATTCACCGCCATCAGTGTGCACATAGCCTTTGATAATTAATGGAGTCCTGAGAACAGCTTTATTTATTATCTGTTTCAGAAAAATAATCCTTTCTCTCTGGAATGCTAACTTTTTTAGTTTGGCCCTAGTCAATTACATACATGGCACATCCTTAACAAACGAAATTACTTCCTGGTGGTGCTTTTCATTCTAGCCCAGCTGCGGTGTCCCAAAATCTTTGTACTGCAAACCCAATAAAATTAAGTCCTTCCTAAATGGAAATATATTCCCTATAAGGATTGACGCCTAATGCACTTCTGTAGATCTTTCAGGCTACAGTAAACAATAGCCAGATTTACAGAAAAAGCAGCAAAGATAAGATCTATCTCCAATTTCTTCCCCTCTACTTATCTTTCCAACAACCCAAATTTTCTTTTTCAGCTCCTTTTATAAAATGAGCTATGTCATAAGTGTCTTATAATGGAAATGTTGGGATCATTTGCTATTCATGCAACGTTTTGAGTAAGTTTGTGCTGAAAATGCAGTAGAAATTACTCTTGCTGTGTTACTGATAATTGCAACTAGGTTTCTATTTGGATTATATTTGTATTTGGATCTGAATATAAAATATATCTTGATGTAAAATTTCCGTGAGTATTCATTAAATTGAAACCAATCATATTAAAATGGGAGAATGAGGTAAGGTCACAGTGTCAAAAATCCATCAAACTTTCATCTATCAATCTTCAGTATTTATACAGTGGGTGTAATAAAAGTGAAATACCACCCTGGAACACTTAACCTAAGAATGTTAGGCCATTTAAAACCCTTCTTATTTTATCCTGATTCTACTGCTGTCCTCTGGCTGTCCAAATGTATTTTAAAAAGCATCCTCAAAGCAGAGAATTTGGAGTGTTCAACAGCTGATGTTGCTCCCAGAGGTGCTGAACTGGCAAAAGTGAAAAGATATGGGCACATATAATTAGCCAGAAAGGGAGGATAGACTAACAGAGGCTTTTAAATGACAGGAAATTATCAAAAAAGGAAGAGGAGGGAGGGTAAGATGAGCTCACTTAGAAAAGGAAGGAGGACAGCACAGAGCAGGGGGTTACAAGTTCAAAGGGGTGACTTTATTTTGTGCCATCAAATGATTGTCCCCATCCACAGTAGGTTAGGTTCAGATGGCCCCTTTCTGCCATCAGTGACTGAGCACAAAGAGTAATCTTGTCCATTAGGACTGTGTCCTCGTATGTGGGAGGGTAGGAGAAATGTCTCTGAGGCAAGTTTCTTTGAACTCTACAGAAGCCCCTCATGGGGATGAGGTTTCTTATGGGATCAAACACCTCAGCATCATCCCTGGAGGGATTTCTCTGAAGAAGACATGCTGAGCCCATCTCCTGTGCACATTGAATTTCTTCCTGGAGGGGGTAAAGGCATATTTACTGATTCAGGACCCTTGGAAATAAAGCCCCTGAGATAGCCATGTGGGTAGGGGTCAGGGAGCAAGACAAATGCCTCAAGAGTCATGGAATTTCTCTGAGGATCTCGACTTCTGTAGTTTGAATGGTTCTACTTGATGCCAATGCAATTGAGAGGCCAGGTGGGAAGGGGGGAGTAAACCCTGAGATCCTGCCCTGGGATTCCATCCAACTTGGAGGAAACATTGCAAATGACACCTGATGAGGTTTCCAGCAGGGCTTGACCCTTTCTGTGGGTTTTGCCAAGCTTGGGAATAATAAGGTTCAGAGTCAGGAAGCCATATTTAGATGCTGATTAAACCTAGTTCCAACTACCCTGTTTTCTAGCATGGCTTAGCGGGCACCATGTAAGCTAGAAGATGGATTTAAACATGGTTCTAATATGATTTGGCCCTTTCTAAATGGTGTTGGAAGCCATTCCCTTTGGAAGTGAGTTTAAATATGATTTCCTTACCCTGGGCCACGAGTATCTGGTGTGCACGTCATGGGGTTCATTACTCGCTGCTGGGATGCCTCCTCATGGCCACCCCTGGGGATTAGTTCCCAACCAATCTAACGCCCCCTCTTTCGGTTGCTCAGCCCGTGGTTGTCTCTCTCTCTCTCTCTGAGCTCGATTGCTCCCTCTTCACAACTCAGGGTGCTCACTCTCTTCATGGCAGCTCACTAGAGTTTACCCTTTCTTGGGTATCAAAGTATCTCATGACAAACTGTCCCAGGCAGTCTTCCAATCCCCTGCCCAGACCATGCCACTTCCCCAGTGGCTGGTAGGTGAACCTGGGCCCTCCCACGACTCCAGGGTCCAGCCCTGGGACCCTGTGCTTAGCAACTGTGGTCTGCACAATCCCAGACCTTGTTGCTGTTTCTGTAGAATCCATCCTCTGGCCCCCACTCTGGATTACCAGTGGAGCTTGCTCCACTCCCTGTGACTATTTCAAGCCTCTTGGGTTCTTGCCAGATTCTGTATTCCAAGGCAGGATCTCAGAGCTTTCTGAGAACTGCTTGTGTGTTGTCAACTCCCCTCCTTTCTAAGGAGTGATTGTAGAGTTCCTCCCTGCAGCCCCCTCTCACCACCAACTTCCGCTCTTTATGCCGATCCCAGATCCTTCCCCAGCTGGGCTTCTTCAAAGATTAGATCTTATTGGTCTCTAGCTTTCCTCCAGACAACATATAAGGCTAAATTGCTTATTTTACCTGTTCAGGACTTGTGTGGGGTAGACGCCCCACCACGAAGGGCATGAGGAGCTCTCTGTTCCCCGCCTCCATGTACTGTCTAAACATGGATTAAGGGCAAACACAGCTACTGCACTTGGGAAAATGCAGAGGATACTTTCTCTGTGTGCCTCCTAGCAGTGCTATCCATTTCAGAGTGCCCGATTGCCCCCACTCCAGACCATGGAGCTGGCCCAGCCAAGAGAGATGAGCAGATGGCATACTCCCCAGTGCGGGACTGAAGCACCTCAGCTATAGAACCACTCTTTCTGGCAGTGCAGTTACAAACTGCTTCCAATAATAGGCCAGAGGTTACATTCACATTCTGGCTTTTGGTTTCTAGGCTGGCCTGGTGCAGAGCAAAGGTCTGCCCATCATTATTTTAGTACCATCATCATGCAAGGGCATTGCAGGTTTATTATTATCTGAAGACAAAGAACAATGTACAGATCAAAACAAAAATCATGGGTAATGATACTATAGCATGTTCTAATATAGTTCTAATACTAGCCAATGTACTTCATTTGAGTTTTATCAGATTTTAGAATTAGATCCAACTCCCACTGAAATCAATGGAAAGGCTCCCATTGCCTTCAGTGGGCATTGGATCAGGCTCACAGCAAATGGAGAGCCCAAGCTGGACACTTGTAGATATTCTTTCCAGCATGGTGGAATAATTCAAAGGTCCATTTTCCCTTTGGGAAACACATTTAGACTTGTATATATTAAAATATATTACTAACTGGTTAGTGTCCTAGACAGTTCTACCTAGAGCAGGAGGAAGGGAACCAGGTTAGCACATCAGTTCAATAGCTCTCTTCTCATAGAGTCTGATGCAGTTGCTCCAGTAATATATAACCCTACTCAAATTATTTGAAAAATGGCACAGAAAATAAAGTGAAAGTCTATTAAATAGGTACAAATTCAATGAATAAAGATGCCTTACAATGTGTTGCCTTTGCACAAAGCAAGCAGATGAACAAAAAAAAAACACTAAATACAAATAAACCAAATGAAGAATAAAATTTTCCATCCCAATCCACGCTGCAAATTTCTAGCCCAACCCTCTTAGAGATATTAGTATAATCCAGATACACACAGATGATTCCAGTGTTATGTAATCAAATGCAACAAGAAAGGATGCAAGGCCCTGGAAAAGTGCAAAGGATTATTTTATTTTACTTAGCCTGAATTTAAACCGTGTTTTTCTCATAATGTCTGACTTCTGGCTGCTAATAGAGAATGGTCAGATAGGAGGCTTGATGTTTGGAGTTCTCTGCAAGCACAATGCATTTGTTGTGATTGTCAAAGCCACTCGTGGGATTTAGATGGAGAATTCCCATTGAAAATGTGCATTTAAACCCCTTAGACTTGCTTTGTCTTCAGTGGCAATTCCGTGCTCATAACTATTTTCAGATCAGGCCTGAGCTGTGCCACCTCTGCCATCTCCTGTTGCTGGGCTAGTCTGAGGATGAAATTCCCCTCCCTCCAGGCCCAGAGCATGCTAACCATGTCCTCTCTCCCTGTTGGATTGAGTCTGTAATATACTGACAATATTCTCCCCTGGCCAGAGGTGTATTGACAACATCCCCTCCCTGCTTGATATAATCAATATAAGTATAAAAACCTGAAACTTTTATCATATCAAAACCACCTGGAAACAAGCAGCAAATTCTGTGACCAAGAACCATCCACACGTGATCCCTTTCATTTGGCCAGGTACCACAACATTTTGGTGTATTTTTTTGTTTGAATAAAAGCAACGGCAGGCTTTAATCATAACCTGTGAGGTATGCTCTTATCATTGGTGCTGTGCTTTCCAGTACTGTCTAAAAACTCAAAGGGAATGCAATTTGTTACTTCACACCCCAGTTTTCAGGGGATACTGAATAGCACTATTACAATTTTCTATTGCAAAATGCTTCATCTGTCCTGTTCACATAACCTCAGATTGTGTTAGATGTCTTGTATCTTATTTATTATACATGTCTACATATTGTGATAATTGGGTTGTATAATATCCCATGCAGGCTAATGGGAAAATGATTTCTGCTGAATAGAAATTACTTATTTTGATTCCTCAGGGGTTTGTTTTGTCAAAACTCATGTAGTATTTAGCAAAGTAATCATTGTTCAATTGTGCAGCATGATAAGTATAAAATTATCATAATAGAAGTGGAAAGAATGAAAAGCTGACCTCATTTGTTTGATTATTAATGGTGTTTCATCTAATTTACAAGGCCTAACCTTGTGTGATGCAAATGTAGAGCACAAATGTACCTTTTTATCTCACAAACCTTAATTATACATGCAATATATCATCTGCATTTTCTTCTATTTAAGCACAGGAATTTGCACTGAAGACCCTCTAACAACATTTTTGAAAAGAGTGACACAAAACTTAGGAAGTTTTTGAGTGAAATCATGAAAATGTTCTTATATTAGATCATAAAATGATATTGCTCCCGTAGCAAAACTATCAAATGCAAAAATAAAAAGTGTAACGATTCCAGAAATACTGGAATGTATTTATACAGTTTTTGTTACTTTCTAAGAGGTACCAGAATTCAGTGAAAAATGATTTCTTTGGATATATTATAGCTGGGATTCCATCCATAAAGTAAAATTGGAGAAACTTATATTTTTCTAATGTTTTAGTGGCAATGTACCACACTTTGTTTAAACTTTACACAGACAAAGAATCAAACATACTTTCAACCTGAAGATATTTCAGTGTGAAAGAACAACAAATGTAGGAATGAGTTTGGGTTACACTGGAGGAGCCCAGAATTTGCATCTCACCTGTGATATCCATCTTGTATTAGGTCACCACACAGCACTGTTCCTCCAGTCGCACAGACGAGCAAGATTTACCATGTCCCAAATGTACATGGTGTTACTGTGGTGTAAAGACAGGGCTTGTCTATATAAACAGCTAGTTCACAGCAAGCTAGGATGTAAATCTACCTCATGCTAGCCTACCACACATAAACTGTTCATGTAGATTCTGCTACTGTACACAAAAAATTCCATAGTGTGCTTTAATCTACTTCTGTGCATAGCATCAGGGCGCATAGACACACACAGTGTGTGGCAGGCTACTGAGAGGTAGATTTATACCCCAGCTTGCCACAAACTAGCTGTTGATAGAGACAAGCCCAGAGACAAGTATCACAATACATCCACTATATGTGCATAGCTATGTAGACCATATTTTCCCATGTTTTTGTAAATATCTCAGTAAACCAAAAATACAGCTTGAATGGCTGACTCATGTGCCACACACAAAGGAGAAGGGGAGAGGGTTGTTTATGGGGGAAGGGGGTTCGGTTACACTTAGTAGTATTCAAATTCCTCAAATGCTTTGTGCAGTTTCAGTTTCTTAGGAAAAGTTTTGCATAATGAAAATCCACATTTGATGGCTACAAGGGTTTTGATCATCTTCCAGTCAAATCACCAAAATAAATGAGAAGATCAGAGGACATGCAGACTTGTATAGGTGTTGGAAGTAGGTGGACAAGCTTAATTTGGGTGGCTACTAGTATGTGTGTTTTGATCAATACTAGAAGACAAGTCAAGAAGACCAGTAGGCAGGAATCAGAAAGTGATGAAATAGGAAATGGAAGTATTGAGACTGAATTTAGGATCCAAACAACTTCTCTCTCCCATTAATCCATCAAGATGCAATGATGGATTAAGCCCTGTTGTGCTCTGCCCATGCTGCTATACCAAAGAATGGAAGTCTCTAAGGTGCTAGCTTGCTGGACAAAATTTTAAAACCCAGGAACTACTGCAAGTCCACTTGTCTTCACTTCCGAGGCCCTTCAAAGCATGTTCTCACTTTATCCACTGTCTCTCATTCCCTCTCAAGATATCAGCTCCCACCTCCGATGAGCCAGTCAAGCCAGCCTTCTTTGCTCAATTGTTAAATTTCAAACATATGCCTTCATACTTTCTCCCATGCTGTCCTTCATGCCTGAGGGGAGCTCCCTGGTAAACATCCACAAAGCTACCTCATTATCTTCCTTGAAATCCTTTCATAAAGGATTTCTACAAAAATCTTGTCAATGTTTAGGCAGCTGCTGTGCTGAGACCACTACCTATCGGGGTGATCAGTATTGTCTCCTTATTTCCTTGTGCTACCCTGGTCTGTCTGTCTGTCTGTATCCATCCGTTGTGTCTTGTCTTATACTTACATACTAAGTGCTTTGAGCAGGGACAATCTCTTTGTTCTGTGTTTGTACCGCTCCTAGCACAGTGGGGTGCTGGTACATAACTGGAGCTTCCTATGTGCTAATGCAACACAATTAAATAAATAATGTATTTTTACTGGACAGGCTCCAAATGGATCAGAGAGCCTCCAAGTAGTCACCAAAACAAAAAATTCAGTCAAAATGAAAATAGACAATGTTGAGAGGGGGGAAGTATCTGTACACCCATTTTCTCTCCATTAATTCTCTCATTTGTCCACTGGCTATTTCTTTCATTTAGCTACCTGTGGCTTGCGTTCATCTAGTCCACAGGTAATCTCACTGCCAAGGTGGCCACCCATGTAGCCTCTTTTTGCACTGGAGAAAAGAAGAAATATTAATATTGTGCATAAGGTGTCCAGAAAAGAAGTTGTGCAATTTTGTCAATAATGATATAGAGTTGGAAGGGCTAGCCAAGAACATAAGCTCTCAGTGCTAAGAATCAACCTATAAATACAACAATGTACAATTGATTGAACAAGGGAGAGGTCAGTAAGGTTACCCAGCTTCATCTGTGGACCTGCTGTGAAGGCGCCAGCTCATGAGCTTTACTTGTCACTGATGCATCCTACAAACCCAACTCTGTTCTTCTTTGACTGGTGCCCAGGGAGAGGTGTTTTTGCTCACCTCCTGGCAACAGTGGCGCGAGGAGGGGTACACACCTGATACCTCTGCTTTGAAAAATTTTTAAATCACAACTGGTATAACTCTCATCCCTAGCAACAAGAGGATATTCCTGCCCCAAAATACAGAACAGGGACCAAACGTACCAAGCAAACAAAGCTAAAAATTGGGAAAAGCTGTGTTTTGCTCTTCTCTCCCACATTTCATCCTCTTCACAGACAATAGCGACTTACGGGTCAACTCCAATTCCTCGGTCTCTCTTGTACTGCATGTCCCAGCTGTGCTGTAATCTCACCATCCCTTCCTCCTCAACATTTCCATGTTCTGCTGTCTCTTTCTCTTCAGGCAGTTAAAAGGCCCAATTCTCCTCCCCTTCTCTGGGCTTGCTGATGCTCACATTCTCCTCTCTCCAATCCACTGAGAAAACAACTGCTAACACATCTTCTTTTGTCACGCTAGTTACATCATCACGCTCTTCGAATCCTTCTGCTGGCTTCCCCCTTTCCATCATCAGCTTCAAGCTTCTCAGCTTCACTAGCAAGGCCTTGCAAGGCTCTGCCTCCCTGCTTGCCCCCACTTGTCTTTGGGACAGATTTTAAAAGATATTTAGGCGCCTAACTTCCATTGACGTCAATGGAAGTTAGGTGCCTAAATATCCTTTTTAAAAATTGGCCCTTTCTCTTTTGTTTGTGTGTTGAGCCAGCCTGCTCCACTCCACCAGCACAACTAAGTTCATCTTTTGATTTGTCAGCTTCCTTCACATGTACTTCTGCACCCCCTTCCACACTGGCCTTTCCTCATAGGGTGCCATTCCTGACAGCAACTGCCCTCCAAATGCCCTCTGAAGACCCCACCTCTGGGATAACACCTATAAGAAAGCAACCAATAAATGATTTCTAGGTTGGGGACAGATGGGAAGAGCTGGCACTTTGTCTATTTATAACAACAAAACCAACAACAATTAACTCCATAGGAATTTAGCATCCTTTCTGTGTTGGAAAAATCTTCCCTAAATGTGTGTACTGAATATATTTGTTTTTCTCTCCCCCACACCCTTTTGCAACTTGTCAGACTAATTTCTTTAGGTCAGCGACCACTGTCTTCATATGTGGCATAAATGGGGTCCTAAGTCTGACTGGGATCTTAGTGAACTAGTGCAATATGTTTAATGGATAGCAATAGTATAAACTGGTTGGATGCCCTCACTATAGTTTTCCTCACTCCCTCTCACTAAATGATATAGCAGGAAGAGAGAACAATCAGAGAAGAGTGGTGACAATGATTAGAGACCTGGGAAGACTTGAGAAAGAGTATTTAGTTTAGAGCAATGACAAAGACATAAAATAATAAATGGTATACAGAAGGTCATTTGAATGCACCTATTTACTCTTGGTCATACTAAGAGAAGAACAAGGGAACAACAGGACCAAAATGTTGCTATTTAATTAACCATATTTTATTCATAATAGTCTAAATTATGAGTCTATTGGCCAAAAGAATCTGAATTAAACCACAGGACCATTATTAATCAACTTAGGGAAAGGGAACCTTCATTTTACTTTGGCAGATGGTTCAAACACTGTAACTTCAGTATTATAAATGGGCTCCATTTATAATTGCACAGCCGTATAAACAGCCGCCCCTCAAACTTGGGCATTTTTATGACAGGTTTCTATGGTATTCTAGCAAGCTGTTAGCATTTCAATTGCATTTGAAACTGGAGTTCACGACTGTTCTTCGTTATTTCAGGGTCGTTGCTAAAGTCTCCCTAGAACATGCTGTAGTTCATTTATTTGTGCTTATTATATCTTATGCTATTTTTGCAGCAAATACAGCTGATTATGCATTTACAGATGTAGTAGATCAAAATCCTTTGTTGTTTGCTCTGGGCTTATTATTCCCTGATACTTTTGTTATCAGTAGATTTTGCTTGTTTACCAGTGCTATCTCTATTTAGATCATTTATATAGATGAGAAACAGAGTGAAGTTGCACAGCTGACTCCTGGGAGGCCTCATTTGTTATCTTCCTCCAAAGGAACAGCAGGTCCTTTTACTACTGTTTGCTATTTTAAATCAATGCTTTGCTCACACCTGTATTTCTAACTTGCATTTTACATGGATTTCAGTTTAAAGCAGATTAAGATATGTTGGCTCTATTTTGGGCAGGAGAGGCAATGAGTTCTTCAAAGACAAGCTGCACTGGAAATGCTGGGCCAATGACAGGGAGAAGCATTAGGCTTTTGAAACCAGTCAGTGGAAAGATTATAAGTGTTTGTGAAGAATACAGATAAATCTCGCTCTATGAACTTTGCAGGAGTAATTTGTACTGTACAGCTATGGAGTTCTTAGTGAGGAAACAAAGTGATTTGTAGGCGGCCTATGTGTCGAAAGAGAAATTTCACAGGAGATCCAGGGTAAGAGGTTAGGAAGGTGTATGTGTGTGAGTGGCTGGGGGCAGGCCCCAATGCTAACTGGATTTCAGGGTTAATTTTTAGAAAGTTCTTGTCTATGAATCTATGAGTAAAAACAAATCTCAAACCCATCAGACTCCGGCCACCTTCCTTTCTTTTCATTGAAATCTTAAGACCCTATTAGAACAAAGCATCATAAACAGGGCAGCTCTCTTGTCTGGTTCCTAGACAGCAACCAAGTTCTTTTGAGACTAATCCATAATCTTTTACAAGTTGCTGAGACTAATTAGCCACAGCTGGAGGTTTCTCACCAAGGGCTGACTCTGAAACCTTCTCTGGGATGTTAACTTCAAAAGTGCTATGCCACTGGGGGGGTGGCTAAGGTTTCCATTTGCGATTATCCTTGGGTGGGGCATATGTGGCATCAGGGGACACCATAAAACCAGAGCTCCCCACCACTATCTGAAATGTAGTTTTGTTTTTTCTTACCAGAGATGAACTGAATATGGTCAGGTTTGTAAGGTGACATGCAAACTGCCTCTAAACTAGATGACTGTTATTGTACTAAAAATTACAAAACATCTCTATTAACTCAAAACAGACATTTCATACCTCACCAGAAATATACCTGGCTCTTAAATTTATAAGGAAGATAATAGAAATGCCAATTGTTAATTCAAATTTGGAAAATAAAAGTCTATTCACTGCCTTTGATTAATCCAGCCCGACTCAGGGCTTTTTTTAATATTACTGTCCAGCCTTCTGTGAAGTTGGTTCTTATTTCCAACTCTGACTTTTCTATTTCCACTAACACTGATTCTACTCCAATATCAAAGTATCAGGAATCACAGATAATAGAGAAAAAAGATCACTTCAATCACATAGCATGGGACAAAGCCTGATCATTAGCACCTTTGGAACACTGTTGACTCACATGAAATTATCCAACAGAATTAAATGTAACAGCTCCTCTGTTTGCTGGAGGCCATACGGGTCTGGGAACATGTTCCAAGCAGACTGCTCTCTATTGTGAAACAAGAACTGTCATGACTTTAAGGATGGAGATTTTTAAGATGAAGATGTACTCCTCAGCTGGAGTACATCTGCCTAGTTCCACTGATGTCAAAGGAGCTAATGTTGATTTACATCAGATGATGATCTAGCCTCCATGTACTGTTTGTAAACATGGTAAAATATCAGCTGCTGGTGACCCTGTAGTTGTAAATACCTGTGCTAATTTACATCAGACTTTTTCATTTTTTCACCTGCTGCAAGATCATAGCTTTAAAAAAAAAAAAAAAAAAAAAAAAAAAAAAAAAAAAGCAGCTCCAACTGCCTTTCAGATTTGCTACCATTTTCAGTGCAGATGGGCTATTTGCTTTTCTACCTAAACTTAAATATATTCCCCTGACCTCTGCCACTAGTACAGTATATCTTGCTTCCTGATCAATATAATTTGAGTGGCCTATGAAAGAATTAACATTTCCCTTACTCTACCAGAATAATTTGGGGAAGTTTGTGATGTATTGCTGCACCAGTACAATTATCATCCCACTGGAGCCATTGTTTCAGATATTTTCCTTCTCCTTGTGTTGCTCCTTTTTTCTTAGCTCTTGTTTTTTGCCTGTTTGGATTCATGTCAGCCCTCAATACCACTAGGGGAATCCATCTGTCAGGAAAAGTGATGAGAACGATTGCTCTAAACTTTATTCACAAGAGGGCGAACACATCACAGACTAACACTTTACTCCAGTAGTGCTTGTGGCATATTGTTGTTGACACCAGTCGTTACTGGAAGTTATATCATTAACTTTAATTCTGTGTCCTCACAGAAGTACAAAGGCAGGTTGGGTCATCAAATAGCACTTAGCATTTTGAGAACTGGCTCTGGCACTCATATCTATTAATCTTTGTTAATTGCATTCCTTCTCCCTTATCATTTAACACATTGTGTCTAAATACGTGGCAAAACAGAAGATGGTGACAGTTCAAAAAAATTTACCTGAGGTTCACACAGAATTTTCTACAAGGCTAGATTCTGACTTTTACAGCCAGAAAATGAAGCAGTGTAGCTCTTGGCAGTAATTCTACATGTGTAGTAAGGAGGCAGACAGAACGTCTCCATGGACATGACCTGAAGAAGAGTTGTGTAGCTCAAAACCTTGTGTCTTTCACCAGTAGAAGTTGGTCCAATAAAAGATGATATCTCACTCCGCTTGTCTCTCTACATACATGGTAAGTTTCAGCCTTCACTACTTTTGAAAGACCCAACAGATGCTCCTCCCAGTGCTAGCTATAATATGTCATCATGCAGCATATAAGTCAGTCACTAGCTGTCTCTATGGCTGTTCAGATTTCCAAACAAGACTAGACCTTGGTAAAAAAAATAAAAAATACAAAGCCTCTTTGTACCTATAATTCTTCTATTTAAGAAAGGCTTCCTATTTACTACAGACTGTGATTGCATGTACCATGATATTAGGCGTGATGGGGCAGGATAATGAGATAAGCAATCACAGTCTGTAGATGCCCAGTTAGTCATGGTACATTGTCTTTGTGCTGCATACCACAGCCAGACGCACTTGCCAGGTAGCCCAGACAGTAGCATTGTGGATGTGTGCTGCCTGTATGAACTAGGAGGGAAGTGGCTGCAGGTGCCCTTATCTTTTAGTGAACCTGCTCAGGGACAGCTACAATGTGGCCATCAGTGATTAAAGAAGGAAAACAAGAATACTGTTCTTAGGACGACATATCAGGAGCTTGAAGGCTCTTGCATAAATGCAAGTCCATGACTACACTGAGGTCACCGGTTTTCATGAAGACTTTCATTATCCCTTTTCTCTGTATTTGTGTCAAGATCCTGAAAGCTGAAAAATACAGCTTCCTTCTTCTGATAAAAAATTCAGGCCTGATTCTCCACTGCACACACTGTCATTTACACCTGTGCAAATCTGGATGGTAGCACCATATACCACTTTAATTTGTGTCGTCATCTACCCCTGTGCAATGGGTAATCAGGCCTCTAAAATCCACAGGGATTTTAACTTGTATTTCAATATATTTGATCTCTTTTCAAAATTGGATCAAATGTCTCTTCAACTGAAAAGTGCATTTCTTCACTTTCTAACTATCTCTGAGGCCTGCATAGACTCTTCAATCCATTCTGCTGAGAGACAAATTTCAAGCTGTACCATCAGCATCACTCCAGAAATGGCAGAGTTGTTGTCTGTGATGCTTGATCTCATCCGTTAATAATAGGAGAAAATAAAAGAAAATAGGGAGAATTATGGCATTTTTAAGACCGTGGTGTCCCCTAGTACCAAGATGGGGGATTAAGTCCAATACTTACTCAGAGGCTGTCTACTGAACCAACACAAATTATAGTCCTCCCTCCTAGAGGATCAGAAAGTGTGATCTTTTTGAGTAATTTACACTCCTTTTGAGATAAGAGGGAGCCCAACCTTTTTGGCACAGCCACAGCTGTGATAGCATGAAAACAGGATGGTGCTGTTGATGAGGTAGGTAGCATCTGAGTAACTATTGCACTCAGGCTACACCCCAGGGCAGCTTTAAGTTTCATCTTTGACACTCTACCCAGGAGACCACTGCAGATACTAGTGCTAGTATGGAGCTCTTGGGTGTCTACCAGGGAATTAATGCAACATAACTGTGATTTGCTGTGTCCATGTCCTATTGTTGGCATACTGATGATATGCAGGTAGTGGAACCTATCTGCAGTGAGAGGTATGTCATTTGTTTGGGGACAGTTGGCCTGAATTACCATTGCTTTGAACCTTATGTAGTCATTTATACCAATGTAAAGTGAGTGAAAAACACCACCACCATTCTGGTTGGTTAGCATTTTACACCCTGTTGGCATTGGTGTCTGTTATTACTCAGTTGTGAATCTTGTCTAATACTTTCAACCTCTGAAGGGGTCCAACGTCTCTTCCTTGTTCATGTTACCAGGCGGCTATTTTTTATTATTTTTAATTTATTTATTTTTGCTTTAATGTAAACACGAATTGCTTTTCCAAACATCCAATTTGTTTCATGTATCATTCCAGAGTTGACAAGCACGCACAGATACAACAGAAATAATACTGCAGGCTCCCCTCTATCAGCCATAGTGCATAGCAGTTTCTATCTACACACATTAACATCCAAGTCATCTGAATATCTCTTCTTGTGTGCCTCTGAGTTATCTCAGTTGCTAGGGATTACAATCTCTCCCGGGATTTGGGATGGCATTCCCATTATCCATTTAGCTACCACACTCTAACTATGTTATCTTCAGCTGATTCTATCATCTACCACTACTGTGCTATGCATACTAGAGATCTTACATATCTGAGCTGGTTGCTATTGTTACAAGCAACCAGTTGCTTTCTGCACCTCCAGGCTATGTAAACAAAGGTGCTTTTGCAGCATTTACTTTAGAACTGGTTAGAAGATTGTCTAAAATGTCAATTAAAAACTGAGAATTGTTCTTAATTTTTATTTTCCATTCCTGACCAGCATTAGTCTGATAAACGTTACTTCTTCTGAACCGACGTGTGAAAAATTTCCCCTCAGCAAAAACACCACCAAAGCAACTCTAATGATACAAATCTGTATGAATTTGTCGGGACAGTACAAGGTGGTTTACACTTTGGTATTTTGAAGTAATTTTTGCAGTGTATTTGTCCCTTGTATGAAATTTCCATGAAGGTTTCCCATTCAAGTATTAATCTGGCCTGGCAAATGCAAAGTCTGAAAAGGTCACAGCCTGAGCTGGCCTACATGCTATTTACCATTAGGACACAAAATGAATGCAATGTCTAATTTTTTAACAAAACGTATTTCTTTGCTACAAGAGAGATTAAATTGTTTACATTTTTCACTAGAGATGAAGAATTAGAGTTTAATTGCAACACATTCTGCATGCAGTTTTAAACAGTTATTCCAATTTTCAAATATGTCTAATTTTAAAATGATCTACTAGACAACACTAGAACACATTAGGACATCCATAAAACTATTTATTACCTCCAAATGATATCCTCTGCTTTAGGTGATGTTTTATGAGGAAGGCAGAATGTGACTCACCGTTTCAACAATTCTTTCATAACTGTTAATATTAAATTAGCAGCAAAATTTGGCAATTTTCTATAATAAATCTTTGAAATCATTCTCGTGTGCTTTAAGCTCATATCAGAGGTTTACTAGCGTAGACGAGGAACTTCTTTCTTGGACAATTGAAGAATTAAATGGCAAAATATTCACTGGTTTTGATTAATTCTGCAGAAAACCTTAGAAATTTGGAGCCCTACTGTATATCAGTGCTTCATCAATGAATATCATTAACCACCATTTTATGGGGAAGTGAGCAAAGGTGACTGTGGAGAGTATTCCCCCCCAAATGTACTTGTGTATCACTCTATAATGAGACCGATTTCCCTGTGGTATGGGTAGTGTGTTTGTTGATCATGAACACACCTCAATAAGACATGCTAAGGACAATGACATGCTCTCCCCAAACATTAAGTCCTCCAAGGTAGCAGTCCAGGAGCTGCTGAATGCATTCTTCAGGGTCAAGGAAACTCTCAATTCCCATTGATCTCAGAATCTTCTCTGGAAGTCCACAGGCATGGACATCAATGGGCAGTGAAGGTGCTCAGCCCTTTGCAAGAGGACACAGTACTAAAGTATATATAGTATTACAAAACATGAACACTTCCAGCTCCCTCTCATGTGAAAACATTTTGTTTCAATAGGTTTATGACGGTCTTTGTAAAGAGTAGCCCTGTATTGATTCTGGCTTCCATGAGTATACAAACTCATTTATAATGTTATGACCTGGACAGTAGAGCACAAATTTAAAATGACCTGTGGATATTACTCACTTACATTTGAATTGCAAGTTAAATACTCAGTGATTAAACATGAATGCTTTCCCCCTTGAGAGAACCAGATATCTTATCTATAAAGCCTTCTTATCAAAGTCACCATCCTGGAGGCTGACACATTCTCTTGCAGTGCCAGGAGTTTATAATGATAAAATTAACAATGTTGTATTTACCAGTGAAGTCAGCAGTAGTGCGCAGTATCCCACCATTAATCCTTAGACCCAGTTTTCATAACAGAGCCACTTGCTGGCCCTCCGGCACCTGCATCACTCCCCAAGCAATTCCAGTCCCCAGCAATAATGTATCGCAGGAGCCAGGGATCAAGATTAAAAACCTGGTGAATAATGGGAGACTGTACACACCTCTATTCCTCTGGTAGAAACAAGCAAGCTAATAACCTCCTTAAAGGGGAAGCAAATCATTCCATATTTTTTATTTTATAGACAAGCCAGAAAAGACCTGTAGCTATGTCTTGGTAAAATTTATTTTATTGTTTAAGTTACTTGTTTCTGCCCCGTGGAAGGCATTGACAGGCATAAAACATTCTGGGGTCTCCATTGTATTGCAGTGTTCCAGGAATACTATATACTGCTTTCTGTTTATAACAAGAACTGCAGGGGGGGAGAGGGAGATGATTGCCTTTCAACATTAGACATTTGGAAGCTAATTAGGAATGTTTGCCAATTTCACAAAAGCATTTGGGCAAGTGGTGTAAAATACTGGGTTACATCCTCAGCTGCTGTAAATTGGCCTAGCTCCACCTTCTTGCAGCAGTGATGATAAAATTATCTTTGCAAATACATTTCAGCAATGCTTTTTTTTTTTTTTCAACCAAATAATATGACGCAAAAATACTGCTTGCTCAGTTGCTACACAAACTCTGTGAAGTTCTTTGAGAAACTGACAGCAATTTGCATAGCTCGCTGACTGAAAGTCTGGTAAAATGCACATCAGAGATGGAGAGGTTTTGGACAGGAACAATGAGAGGTTATGTGAGACAATGAGAGCTTCAAGTGAGACCCTATGTTTTTGGCACTTGCCAAAAAAGTGATTTCCTCCCACTATGAATACTTACATTTTGTGCAGCATAGTACTAAGCGCCATCCCATTTCCCAGCCCAGATTCAGATTTTCCCCCCACTGCTTGTGAACTGTGGCGCTAGGTAGTAGAGAGAGGTCCTCTGATTTATTTATTTTTAATAGCATTACCTTTTTCCCCCTCAAAAAAACCTAGCAAGAATTTCATAACCCAAGTGAATTTAGTTATACAGAAAGCAAAGGGATGGGTTTGATCAGAGAGGTGGAAAATAATGTATTTATATTGTTCTTCAGAATTATTTCTTCAGAATTATCTTGTCTCTAATTTCATTAATGCTATTCCTCAGGATGTTATAAAGAGGATGCTCACATTCTGAGTGAATGGATATATAAAGCGGTCTCTCCAGTTTTGGGGTTTTCTCCCCTACCCCCTCAGATAACCACTAATGGGCAGAGTTAAGGTTGCTTGGGTGCTCTACCTGTGCACTTCCATACTTTCAAATGTTAGGCTTGTACCTTAAACCTTACTGCTGAATTTTCTGGGTTTCTAATGCTTGTTGTTTTATAACTACAACATTCTTGTAATGCTTTTTACCCAGAAGGTGCCAAAATTAGAGCTCTCAGATTAACAGAAGTGGGATACACTTTGGCCCAGGGACTACCATAGCAATCCCAAAAGGGAAGACAGAATACCATGTTTGCTAAGACGTACTCTACAGAGTTTCCTCTTTTAAAATCTGCTTGTGCCATTATTTACAAATTATTGAAACTTTATAATAATTGTTTTGCTACAGAGCAATTGCACAGGGAATATTGAGGCCCTGGGATAAAACTCATTCATTTATTCTGGAGCTCACTGAATTACAATTTACAGAAGACCAGGGATGAGAAAATTCTGGTTGCCCTGCATGCTGATTGGCTATTGATGATGCAATAGTACCTTATTAAGTGATAACTTTTTTATTAGGATGTTTACAAGGAGACAAATGGTTTGTGAATCAATACATGTAGAGGCCACAAGACAAGCTGTTTATTGATCCAGGAGTCATTTGTGTCAAAGTTGGCTTCTCAGAAAAAAAAATTATTCTCCAGGTCAGATTCATAAGGATAATGGCATTGAAAGCATGAGTGGTTTAATTTGTATTCAGAGTTAGGACTTAAAATAAGAGCCATACTTTAAAATACCTTGTTGCTTCTGAAAAAATTTAAAGAGGAATGCACTGATATTCAGTTAGGAAAAGTAATCAACATGAATTTATGTGATGTCTTTCTTCACTGACTGTTTGGATTGCTGGGATTCAATAAACCCTGTTTTCACATAGGTGGAATTTCCTTGAATTCTAGCTAGCTACAGATCACACAGTAGTGTCTGTCTCTTTCTGTGTGTGTGTGTTTGTGTGTATGAAACTTTAAATTGCTTTAGTAAAAGTCCCAGCTATCTGAGGATCACAGCCCTTAGCACACTGATGAAATCAGAATAAGAGGACACATTTTCAGCTCTCCAAACTGCTAGGGAACAAGGACCATAACATTTTAATGCTGCACAAACATCAAGAGCTCAGTCATCCCATCAGTTGCACATGGATTTCATCAGTATGTGAGTGTGCAAAGAACAGTATAATTTTTTCCCTTGAGATTGCAATTTTTCCAGTGGAATAGAATTGAGAGTACAAGCTCCCGAAAGGATAAGAACTCAAAGTGTGTGTTGTATGGCTGTGCTCAATTGCAGTAGTGGGATGGGGGTCAGGAGAAGCAGAATGACTTAGATGGAGAACATCAAGGATGGTGGGAGCTGTAGAAGATGGAAAAGTGTAGGAGTGGCAGCCTGCATATGTCATCATATGGTCATAGGAAAGATCTCAGATGTGGGCCCGTAGCTGAGAGATAGCTGTGGGCATCCCTAGTATAGAGGAAATGCCATTTGGAGAGGAGGTCCTAGAAAACGGACCCACTTGGGATAAGCGTCTCAAGAAAACAGGAGCAGTCAACCTGGATTGCAGCAGAACATTTTTAGGATCAGTTATTTCTCATTTTCCAAAATTGGTACCAACCTTTATCTTAATCCCTGTGATAAAGTACACCCTCACTGGTGGGAACCTTTCATGTAGATGGGCTAGTAAGAGAAGTAATCTAGTTACTGATAAAACAGGTACAGTATAAACCTTGATAGTGTGCCTCATATCTCTTCTGGATGGACCAACTATAGTATAAAGACAATAATTCAGTCCTCAGGCTCATTTAATCCATAAGTGGCCTTTTAATAGTGAACTTTGCTTCTCTGTGAACTGGACTGATCACTAGACCTTTTCCTATGAAAAACTGATTGCTTTTGGTTGATTTTGGCCAGAACTGGATTCATATAAGTGACAAAAGACTATACCATTCCACCATCAATTAAGCACAACTCCCCACTGAAATCAATGGCATGATATAACTAGCAATCCAAGTCCAAAAGCTGAAGCTATTTCTGCTTCTTTGTCACTTTTCCTCTCTGTCGTCATTTTTTGGTGCTCCTTTTACTTGACTTGCTGGGGAGATCAGCCATTGTAAATTCATCTGATTTGTGATGTCTGTTTTTCACCAGCAGGAAGGCTATATGCTCCTCATCAAGTGGAGCTTAAGTGCTTCTTAATTCACTTCAGTACGAAGGTGTGCCATTCTTAGACAAAGGCAGGTAAGTATATGTCAGTTTTGACAAGGATATCTATCTTAGGCTTCTCTTCTGATATTAGGAGGATTAGAGTAGGTAGAAAAGTGGGACACAAACCTCACTAAAATTATCCTCTTTAAAAAAAAATCAAAATTCTAAATCAATGAGAAATTTCATAGAAATTTCAAATTTTGAAATGTATCACCAGCTATATAGCTGGCCAAAATGGGATGAGATATTTGGGAAAATTGTGGTAAAAATGTTAAATTTTGACCATCTGTCAACCAACTCTAATCTACAGGTAGTAGCTACAGCCACATATCTGTAAAAACATTTTGGTACAAATGCATATGGTACATAGCTGTGTTTAGCTTCTGAATATCATCAGCTAACCAAACTAATTGTCCCACATATGAATAAATGCATGGATCTGTAAAAGATTCTAGGGAACTACTAATCCTGTTCATCTCCAATCTGTCCAACCTTTGTCAAGAAAAGTTTAGATGGCAAGATTGGGATCGCAGCACCAGCCTGGAATCACGCTGCTGATTCTCATAGGAGAATTTGAAAAAACTCTGTAGCTGGACTATTTAGTCTTCATTTCTCTAGACTGGGTTGCTAACAAAAAAGCTTTAAACAAGAACTGATGACCCCCAAACTATTTTGGTAATTTCCAGAGACTTTTTGTAGATTAAGAATTTTGCAACTCCGTTATCTCTATTTTGAAACTGACCTATGAATTTTATTCTCATCTTTATGTACAATGTTCTTTTAACCAATATTCTCCTCTTTCCTTTTTTAAAATAAATATTAGTTTATTTAATAATCATTGTCTTTAAATGTGTATTTGAGTAAGATCTGAACTATTCATTGACCTGTTTGATAATGTGTCCAGTCCTTTGAGATTGGTAGAACTTTTTTTTTTTTTTTTTTTGGATAAAGATTTTCAGTAATCTCCATCACACACATATGCAGTTTTGCCCTGTTTAAGCTATCTCAGTGCAGCTCCCCTTGAGGCCAATGTCACAGAAATCCACCAAATAATGAATTTTACAGGCTCTTCTTGTAGTAGAGTTTATTATGTATTAGTGAGTACTAATAAGAAAATGTTTTGTTTCTGCTGTAAAATACTGTTATGTCTATTGTTTTTAGTAACATTAGAAGAAATTGTTTCTATGCATACACCATATAGACACTACTGCAAAACAAACACGATTTAGGTCTCATTCAATTCCCTTAAGAGATGTCATTATCTGAGGCACCATTTCAAGGAATAGATTAACAGACAAAAGAATTTTATAGTAGAAGGAAAAGAAATCTATTCTTAAGGGCCATTGGCAATTAAATGGTAAATTTCTTAGTTATAATATTGTACAAAAACTTGGTGTGGGTCCATAAGTTACAAATGAGAAGATAAACATTCAGCTGAATCTTTTCTCAGAATACCTAGGATTAATTTGTGTGTCATCATGTTCCTTCATTTGACTGCAAGCTTCCCCTTGTCGTCAATGGGGTTTCAAGGGATCCTTCAAATAAGGTCCTAAAATTTAAAAGCAATGTATATTTTGAAATCCTAAACTTAGCTGGTAAGTCCACATTTTATATTTTTTTCTCTAAAGGTCCAATACTTGATTGTGCATTCAAACAGATTAGTAACTTTACATAGGAAAATAAAGTCAATTTACTCACATGCAGGATTGAGCCCTGTGTTGACACACTCATATAGCAACAACATTTTACTTTTCTTTTTTTTCTTTTACAGATCAGTCTAAGCTAGGAAAATCCTCCCGACTTTATTTTTTCAGTAAATTATCAGATATAAAATACCACTTTCTTTTTGCAAAGTGTTATTTAAATCTGTATTGATGTTGCTATAGGAACACCAGAGCACTCTAAAAATGCCCTTACATGCAAATTGAAAAAATAACCCTAGCTGGAAACTTTTTTATAACAGAGCACTTGGATTGTAAGACAGTCTACTTTTAAATTTTAGAGGGGTTTTTCCCCTCCCAACACTAGAGTTTTATATACCTAGCTTTTCCTTACCTGTGTCTTCTGAAAATATCTGGTTAAAAGAAGAAATATAAATTGAACAGGAAATCATGCATTGAAGTGACCAAAAATCCATTCTTTATGGGATTTATTTTTAATTCAGGGCTTCACCTTTTGAGAGTTCCTGGTCATTTGTCCAACCAATAAATAAATATTAGAATGTCCTTGTTGTGTTACACAGCTACTTCTGTACAGTACATTTGGATTTTTGGGGTGTACAGGGCCTCACACAATGGGGTCTTGAGCCTGCCTCTCAATACAGATCATAAATATTGCCCACTGAGGTGAAACAGATAGACCGTAGGGGTGCACTGTCATCTTTGGAGAAAGGACTGGCTGCTAAAAGTTGATTGTCAGCGCCCTTCTGCTAGTCCTTTTCCCGGTGCTTCAGAGGCACAGACTTTATATGCAGGTGTGTTAAAATCATATAGATGGCTCTCCCAGTTCAGCAGAGAAAGGAAGGGCCAGTCATTCTTTACAAGTATTGTTTAAACAGTCTTTTCAGTACAGAATAGGCACCAGTGTAGGCAGGGGTCTCCATGTTTTAACTGATTAATTTTTAAGTCACAGTAAGGGGACAATTTTTCAGTCTGGTGAACTGGCAGAGCTCTTGTACAGTGGCTCGGGATGGAGAGACATTAAAGGGAAAGATACAAACCTCTCCCCTCCCCCAGCACAAGTCCCTTGCGTTCTGCATGGCAGAGACCTACTCAATAGTGAAAAATGGATTCCACTGTGTGGTCGAGTTCTTACTGAATTACTTGGCCCAACACATGACCCACTGTGGCCCTGGGTGCAGGGGGTAGAAAGCCAATCCCTTTTGTTAAATAAGAGCCTTAGCTGCCTGACTAACCTATAAGCCAGTACAAACTGGTACGTTGATTTCTCCATCCACCTGCGGATTGCTTTCTCTGAAGTATAATCCTGCAGAAACATTTTTATCAGATTGTCACTTTCCCTCCTTGAGACATGACCAAAATACCTCTGTTTCTCTGCTGATTCTGTCAGAAGAGCATCAATTGTAGCCCCAGCTTTTGAAGCACTCTCTCATTGATCTTCCCTTCCTTCAAGAACATGTGGAGAAGTTGCTAATAGCATCATATCTCAAAAGACTTCAGTTGACACCACTTCTGACATTTGTAAAGCAACTGACACACATTCATGGGGCTGATATTTTCAAATCCCAATAATTGTGTGACTTACTGTATTCTCCCCCTGCAACAGGCCTTTGTTATAGCAACCAGAATCATAGGAAATCTATCCCTAGGTACTCTCACAATGAGGGGTTTTGCTGAAACTGGATATAACAAAATACTGCACTCTTTACAGACTGCATCAATAAGATGCAACCAATCAGAATTAAACAGATAAGCAAACTATTTCTTTAAGTGAGTAATTTGATTTAGTCAATGACTTTGCTTCTTCTATTAACAAATTGTGAGAGATCAAATGTCTACTGTATTCATGTATAAATTATTTGACAAATAACTGAGCAGTTCACTGTGAATATTCAAAATTCAAGTTGCATTGTTTAGTTTTGATTGGACACCTACTGCAGAACACACGGAATATTTGTTTCTTGACCGTTTGGTCACAGTTAATACTCATGTTCATTCATTCAAAATTTTGCACAACTCCAATTATAATTAAGTCTTCTACATCATAAGGTCAACAGTAAGAGTATTAATTTTATCCCATCTAATTCTCCAGCACATTACATATCATTTTAATTTGGAGTCATTTAAAAAAATATGATTCCATCATTTTACTTAGATTTTAGGTTTCACAGGTTAGCCTGCCAGGACTGTTTTATACAGGGCCGTTTTGGTCTTTATGTAAAGTATTTGCAGAGCACCTAACAGAATGGGATGCTGGTTTGTGACTGGGTTGCTACATCAATACAAATAAATAAGATCCATGTTGGCTCTTCTCTGTTTTTTGTGGTGCATCAAGGTTTCAGAATTGCAATGACTGTATGTAGCCCATGCTTCCTTAAAGGGTAGGATGGTCTTCAACTCTGCTACGTAAAGACTTGCCATTTGGAAGCAGTTTCACCTGCTCTAGAAGTAGAAACCTGAATCTAGGAATGAAGTGTAGAGGTTGCAGTTTATAACAAGGACACCCACTGGTCTACCTTGATTCAGTTGTGTTGGTATTTTATTTTCTTTGTGCTGTTCTCATTCAATTAATGTCTGTTCCTGTAAATTTCAGCCTTTAAAGGTAAAGCAGCTATACCCAGACATCAGCATTCTTAAAGTTTCATGCACCCCCAAAAAACAGTAAAATCCAAAATGTTACAAATGTACCGTCTCAAGTTAAATGGATGTATTGGGCTGGAATATTAGATGGCACAAAATCAGCTCAGCTATTTCCGATTTTAATCAATTACAATCATGACTGGTTTCTTTAGACCAAAAAGGGTAATGTGTTCAGATCTATTTTACCCAGAACTGTTGAGTTATGTGGTGTAGTATGTCAGGTTGATGTTTTAACAATTGAAACCTCTGATTACTTAGCTATACTACACAGATGAGAAAGAGAACTGGCTAAATAATCTGAATACCTTTAATATAGGAGAATTTAAATTAATTTTAGGCAGCTCCCCAGTCTTCTCTACCTTTTAGATATCATACTTCTTATTCTTTTCATGCTACAGACTAAGGTAGGGAATATTTTTTAAAATGCCTTTCAAGACCAAAAGAATAAGTCTTTGTAGGACCTACAGTAGTTTAGATGGCTTCACTGCTGACTTATTTATAACACACTGAGCCACATGATGATATCACTTTTTAAACAGACCTCTCAGCTGGTCTCTGCACCAGCTCAGGGATGAATTCTCACCCTATCAGTATGTGTGAGTGTTGCTGTATCAGTATGTTGCTGTATTATTGACAGACTTCACCTGAGAAAGAACAGGTTTATTTATAGCTAACAACTATGGCTCTGATCCTATAATGTCATATGTTATACTAAGTGATTGAAAGGGAGAATATCTTAGCTGAACATAAGGAAGTCTAACTTGTACTACTTTACATTTCATCATTTGGCTCATAGTGTTATTTGAATATGAATAACTCAGACTTTGTTATCAAGCAATCAGACCTCCAGTTCTATTTTTAAACAATGCCTTTTTTTAAAAAAAACTAATCCTGTGAGAGAATGGCATTTGAACTTTGTATTAGGGAGGTATGCCCCTGTGATGGCCGAGTTCTTACTGAGCAGTGCTGACTGAACTCAATTCCAGTAGGCTTTCATGAAAGCTGAGGGATGGCACCTTGAAGGATAAAGTGTCTGGTGAACTATGATAGCAGGTATACTGTGCTACACAGAAGGGCAGGCAATTGCATAAGCGGAGAAAAAAATTTGCATTCCTAACGTGTCATAACAATAATTCATCCTAATGCACACACTGTATTGAATTGCATAACAACAGCACTAAGGGAGAGCAGCATCTTTTCAAAGTAGTCTGCAGAAAGCAATTTACCTGAGAGTTTTGGGCACTCATCCTCCATCTCGAGAATTAAGAAATTTAATAAGAAACCTTTTGTGGTTTGCTGCACACCTTTGATCTATATTTACCATGCAAACAATAGGCAAAGCCATGGTTACACAGCAGATAAAATTGTAAGTGAAGTTTTACATACAGAACAAATATTCCTATGGTTTAGTAAATTCTTAAACTTCACTCAAACAAGTCGATAGTTTATGAATGGCAAATAACTCCCATAACTCTCATACACATGTACAAATGGGTACATGATATAAAGCCATTTACCATATTTTAATTTGATTTACTCCTACAATGCCTTTTATATATAAAAATAGCAATTGTGGAACCTACTAAACCTTGATATTCTTGAATAAAGCCCATAGATCTACATTATCTTCATTTAATAAACAAGTGTAATCTTATTACTGAATATTATCATGTTTAAATACATAAAAGAAGAAAGCAAAGAGACAGTAGCATGAGCATGTAACAGATGTGCAGAGAATCAACAGAAACACTAACAAACTTTTGGAAGCACATCTTTAAATATTTAGGAACTCTGTCAAGAACAAGATATGTAAGATTCATGTATGTGGGCAAAACTTTTAAACTCGGGTCTAAAGCCAAAATTAACAACTAAAATAAATGGTCTAATTTTAATATTTTCTTGAAAATCAGGATATTTATTTATTAACTTTACACACCCATACTTGAAAAATTTGGCCAAAATTTTCTTCTGAAAAGGTGTTTTGACAAAAAATGGCTCTTCCATAGACCTGAAACTTTTCATAAAAGTGTATTTTCTTTAAAAAAAATTAAACGAATAGAAAAACCCTGACATTGTTTTAATTTTAGATGACTGAAAACTGGAAAAAGGGTTTTACCCAGAAAAATTTGTTTTGAGCTCAAGGGTGTGGTTCTGGGGGGGGAGGAGGGGTTATAGCCAAAAATCTGAATAAAATCTAGAATATTTTCAATGAAAATGAAAAATTCAGGTTGATACATAATTCTATCCTAGATGATGCCAGGTTTTTCTATGTTTTGTAGAGGTCTCCACAGTCTTATCTTGTATTGTATCACCAGAAAACATACTTTGTTAGTTGACTTTAGAGCTGAATTAAACTACCTTGTAAGGTTCTCTTCACATCGGTTTCACAAAACAGACTCTGCAAGATCCACTTAAAGGGATAAGAACCATATCAAACACTGCTGACTTGTTTGGACAGGGTCTAGACCCTACATTTCAAACCCACCTTGTAGTCTGTGTTCGCCCACAGATCTTAAGGGGCACCAAATAGCCACTTTCATCCTTAGACCTTCAGGGGAGACATCAGAACCTGTAAGGTCACTGGTCCTCAAGGCTGCTAAAAATCATTAGGGAGGCTGGAACTGCCTACTCTCCAAGGATGATATAAGTTGGAAATGTTGGAAAGGGGAAACTCCAGGACCTGAGGAGGACATTCACTGAAACCTGCAGGGAGTGGGATACTAGAAAAACTATGTGAACTGTATCAGGTACGACTGCTTGGTGTTCGTACACCATGACAAACTCGCTGATTTTGCTAGAACCCCAAAACACCCTGAGAGCGGGTCTGTTGTAAGCTCTAGACAACCCTTTTTGCCATAGTCATTTGGCCAAAATATTTAATCGTGTAAAGAAAAGTTAAATCCAAGAAGCTAGCAGCCATAGTGCCTGAGGTGCTAGAAATCTCTCTCCTCCCTGTATACGTCTTAATTTTTAGCATCATAACACATTGCAAAGGTATTCAAATACTTTTCATATGGATTCAAATACTTGACATATGGATGGAGTTTCAGGATTAATTCTGTATTTCATTATTAACATGGGCATAAATGTACCTAAAAGTATATTAATAAAGGGGTTTGCAAAGCTCCATTCAACTGACTTTCAGTGGGATGACCAGAAGTCACCCAGCTCACTCATGAGAACCTATTTAAAACTTTACTCCTTAGTGATACAGATTCTGAATGCAGTCTGGTGTAGTTTAATGTAGTAAACAAGTGCTCCTGAGAATGCAATTCCACTGCAAGAGAAACGGAGCCCTCTAATATTGTTGATGTGACAGGACCTGCTATTGTTCTTTGGATTTCACCTGCAGCTTCCACTGCTAGTGAAGATGAAACTTCTGTCTCAGCATCACAACAAAGTAGCCTGCTGCCATGGAGATCAAAGTCTGACTCCTCACACAAAAAAATATGCCGACAGAAGAACAAGCAAAGCAGCACATTTTTTAAAGCAAATTCTCTGCTCAAAATTCCTACTGCAGTACAAAAGCCTAGGGGAGTTTAGAACACGTACTTCTCAGCCCACTGGACTATCTGAAACCATAGCTAAGGTAGCACAAAAGCTAAACTGATTGTTAACTGTGGAAGTTTCTCATTTAACTAGAACACTGTCACAGGAAGGAGGTTTCATAAATGCTAAAGCAAAGACGCCATATTTGATTTTCAAGGCAGATGCGATGACAGTAATTATGCTACTGGTATTTCTATTATGTCCAATGACTGCTTCAGGCTTTTTATCTTTCATTGGGTCAGTGCCTGTACAGTAGTGACAGCTAACCCACTGAGGACAAGATTGGGTAGCAAGAGTATGCAGGGAGAAGAATGATGCAAGGAACTGTGCAACAACCAAGGATAATCACTACATCCTGTGATCAACCATATCACTGGCTGCAGACACATCCAAGAGCATGAATCCAGAGGTTTGCTCTTTATCTGCGGCTAACAAGAGAACCATTTGTGCTTCTGCTCCAAATCCTATCCCGAAGCCTGATTATGAGAAGATCTAGGTTTCTGACTGGGAAAATGGCTTTTTGCTAGCTTCTCAGTAAGATTACTTGGGGAAATGGAGATTCGATATAAGGTAGTTGTCGCAGTTCAGTGGTGTAGCAAGGGCATCCTTTCCATGTGTCCCCTGCAGTATGTCCAAGGTTTCCTATAGCAATAAGCCTAAATTTGGGGATCCTACCTATTGCTATTTCACCAGTGAATAAATGTCATCTTTCCAGACCATAATATTTGATAAATGTGGTTTATCAATCTAAGGCTTAATCACACATGCTTTTAAAAGTCTATGTATCACACAAGGAAATACAAGGCTGGGGTTATGAGGACACTGCTAGAGGTGTGTGAAACCCCCTGTAACTAAAGCCAGTCTCCACACTCAGGCCACTACATTGCCTATACTGTTAGGCCAGGGCCACCACTTTTCACAGATGTTTCTGATAATTCTAGACAAGGGAGGAACAAACTGAGGCAGATTTTTTTTTCCCCAGGAAAATTTGCTAGGTTTTTCATTAGGTGAATCATCAGGTCACCCATCAGAACACACACGGTGGCATGTCTAAGTGCTGGCCCAGAATAGGTAATCATGAAATTGGTTGCTGCCTACACAACCTGCACAGGACAAGCCCCCGTGGGCATACTTTCTAACCCGAACACTTGTACATAGAGGTAGAAGCAGGCTGAGGCCTTCCTGCAAACCAGGCACTAAAAAAAAAAAAACCTTAAAAGCAAATTCAAAGAAAAACGGTTCGTCAAATGACGAGTGCCAGCAATAACCCTAATGTAATTATGGAGCCACATTTTACATGCTTCTGACTACTTATTTTTATTTCTTTAGACAACTGAAAGAACTTAAGCATTTTTCTGGCAGTAAGGTTGGCTTTTGCAAATCTTTGACAAAATACTCTCCCTTGGTATATAACACTACATGCAAAATTCATCTGGCCCAGAAAAAATAGCATCTGCCTCAGCCTTGTTTTCTCGGTTTGTATTGCCTCCTCCACTGACTACACCAAATGTTGTCATCTGTCCCTAAGTTGCTTAAATTTAATTTTTGCCGAGTTTAGTGTTAACAGAATTAAGGCATCAACTGAAATTTTACCCTTTGAGGACCTAAACGGAACCTCTTTCACTGATGGCAGTTCTGCAGACACTATACAAACTGGATATGCTTACCTAGATGTAGAAATACTTGAAAGAACCAAATCTGTCAGCATGATGCATATATGAGATGTCTGCTTATTCCTGAACCAACTATCCAATAAATGAACTATTGCATGTGGCTTTTAAAAAATGAACCCCTTACAAAGATGTTCTGTGGGGAACTGTAAAGAATACTATAGAAACAGTGCCAAAAAAAAAAAAATCCTTGGCCTCGGCCAATAAGAGAGAACAATTCTTAGTAAAGGTTGTTTGTAAAGCAAAACAGAAAATGTCATCCTGTAGTTTGAACTCATCCAGCATCTCTGGCAGGACACACGGAGCCAAGACTGAGCCTGGCACTAGCTGAGCGATATGCAAGACCTAGAGCAGTGGGCTAGATTAAAGAAAGCATACATAAACATTACCCACAGAGCAATGATGAATTTATCTGAATTGCCGTGGTGACTATGTTTTTTGGAGGGAGAAAGCTTAAGGGCAAGATCTACACGTATTTGAGAAGGGGCTCTGATCTCTTAATGGCCCTTTCACTCTATCAGACCTAATCTCCATCTCAATTTGTTGAGCCACCATCTCTAGTAATTGTAATTGGATTTTCAGAATTGTTTGCAACTTGAAATATTTGCAAGCCACCCATCAGCAATCTTATTCAACTTTTCTAATATTAAGCATTGTTTCTCCTGGCCTGGATCATTTGCATTAGCAATTTGCACAGTTTCCATTCTGATTAGTAATTTTGCTACCCCAAAATTGGCTGACTCTATATTTCATTTCAACTCATTTGTTCTCATGTCAATTTATATGTTCCTACAAGTCTAAAACTACTTATGGCACCCAACACTTAAACTTTGTTCTTTAAACACAAGAACAGAAGGGAGTTTATGTCCTTATTTGGATCAACAATCACAACAACTGCTGAAAGCTAATGGAATCTCTTTCTGACGGACATAATACAAGTGACAGATAAGTGGAAATAACAATGGAATTGTATTTTGCTCAACTCATCGATAGTAGTAGCCTCTCACAACTAATTAAACCCACTAGGGCCTAAACAGCACTGATTTGTGTTCTGGGTTCTTGGGATCAAAGAAGTTTTTAAAGCCCTTCATACAGGCTTTGAATACTCATTCTGGAACTATTTTCTCATTGCCCACATGCCACTAATTGTGTCCCTTTTTCTGAAAACTACAATTTCTGTAACTCAAACCACCATTTTTCAAAGAGCCAGAATAAAACTTCAGGTTAGTGAGCATGTTAAGTTCTTTCAGTCACGCAGTATTCAAGAAAGAACACGTTGTAAAATGAGTTGTGACTGGTGCAGCCAGCTGTGAGATTTGAAACGAAGATTGTGGCTTTGGGTTTAAAACCACCTTTAACTTCCCTTAGCAGAGGCAGCCTCCTGCCCATGGCAATATTTCCATTCCTTAGGTCTTGGCAGCTTTAAATTTCACAGGTAATATTTGTTAATCTTTGCAAATATACATTCCCTGACCAAAACATTAATAATATTTTATCAGTTAGCACTCCAGAACTGTATGATATTTCACAGTAAAAAATAAATGTTTCCTTGTACCTAAATCTGTTCTTCCATGAAATTGCATGTACTCCATGTCTTTGATTAACTCTTGATATGTGACTAATTTATATACCCAGGCCAACATTTTAAAGTTACTAGTGATTTTGGGTGCCCAACTTTAGATACCTTAATAGGGCCCAGTTTTCACAGATAGATGCTAAGCACTTCATGAAAATCAGGTCCCATTAGGATATCCCAATTGGAGCTTGCAAGGTGAGTGTGAAGTGGATATGTACAGCACTAGCATTCTGATCTGTACTGGTGTAAATTACTACACAAATTGCACTGGAGTGGAGAATCAGATTCATTTAGTCATGTATACCAAACTCCAAAACCAATACAAATATCTGAATAATTCAAAGCTTTGATTTAACACTACTGAGCTGTCCTGTTGATCTTACCTTGCACATTTTGAATGGAAAGGAGGCAGGGAAAATTAAGGGATTTATATTATTATAGCAAATAAATGTTATAACCAGTATTAAGGTCCCATTTTACTAAATCTTGAACAAACATTATAGTAGGAAGAGCTGGCTAGGAATTTGACTAAATGCTTCTCACTGGAAAATGCCAATTCATGGAAACCACAATTGTTTGTGGGTTGAAACTGATTTAAACTAATTTCCCTTTTTGAAATAAATTATTTATTTATTTATTTATTTATTTAAGTTAAAATAATCAAAACATATTTCAATCTTTTCAAAAAGAAAGTTCTGGCTTTGGGGTCAAAATGACTTATTTAGAAATTTAAATTAATATATAATAAAAAATGAAAAAAAAGATTGAAAGGTTGAAGCTGAAACAAAAGAATTTCAGTTGAATTATTTTTTCAGCTTTTCAGGGTGCACACATTTTCAAGGTTTCAACTTTTCATCCTGATTTACGACAGGAACAGGTTTGAAATCTCAAAAATTCTCATAATGGTAAGGCACTGTTCTTCCCCAGAGGAGCTGCTAAACACACAAGACAAATGACACAATGGAATGGAGGTGAAGTCATCTGACCAAGGACCTACAACAAGTCAGTGGAATGGCCAGGAATAGAGCTCACATCTCCTGACTCCTAGTCCTGTGCCCCGCCCACTAGACCAGGCTGTCTCCTGATAGTTGTGTTAAAAACAAACAAACCAAACCCCCCCCACTCCCCCCCCCCCAAAAAAAAAAACACCCACACACCATCTTTTAACGTATTTATTTTAAATCTTTGTTTTCTCCCATTTAGCCAAAGCAAAATGAAAATGCCAATTAAGTTCTTGTCACACTTCCCTCAGTTTAACTGTACTTCAACTGTTAGGCACACAACACATCTGTTGCTCTGCAGTTCTGGGCTGCAACATCTGTGGCAACTAGAAATATTTTATGCTCTGGGATCCATTATTTTACCCAATTGTTTTTCACTTATTGTTCCCTGTGCTTAACAGACAGAAAAAACTTAGCCTCTTTGTCTGAGGGTTACAGAAGGTTTGACTGATAGCTCTGAATTCTACAATCTGAAGGGGAATCAGAAATTCCATTTGTCTACTTTCCATGTAAAATAAGTGAATATTAATTAATTGGTTTAGTGTACATTTCCCATTTTTAATAGCTATAGAAAACCAATCACAACACATCACAAAAATTGAATCTTCCTATACGGAGACAATTTCCCTGTTGACAAGTTTCACTATTTAGACAAAGGTTCCATAAAATTGTCTAATTTAAAAAAAAAAAAAAAAAATTACCCACAGGAGACTGTTTATATATGAAAAGAATTTAATTCCTCTACATCATATTATTTCTCTCAGTTATTATGGCTGTCACACTTTTCTGTGAAACATTGGCATCTGGATATTTACCCCCCTGTGGCAAACTGCTGGCTCTACTATTGTGATTCCTGCATGTTTTCATCTCATGGTGAGTCAGAGGGCTGCCTGTTACCCCATTTCTGAGTGTTGGCTACCCAAAAGTGCCCAATAGGGCAAGAGGGGAGGGGGAAAGGAACTGGGCCCATCCCCTACTCCAGGTCCCAGCTCAGGGACCCTACTAGTAGCAGCTATGCACTTCTGACAGTGCTTCTGACTGCAGTTTTCCCCTGGGCTACTTTCCCCCTCTGCCCTTCCAGCTTCTTGGGTATCCCACCCCCTCTATCTTTGGGCAGGGTCTCTACCAATCTTCCTGCCTGGAGGAGACTCTCAGTCCTTTTCCCTCAGGTCTCTGTACCTTCGAGCCTAGGGTTTGGCAGGGAAGGCTCCCTCCCAGCGTTCCCCTTCACCTGGTTCTTGCCATCAGTCACCGCACTCCTCCAATACTCTCATCAGCTCTCCCTCCTCCTTCTGGTTGGAGCAAGGGTTTTTATCAGGTCTGGGGCTGGGCCTTAATTGGTCTCAGGTGCTCCTAATTGACCAGTAGTAACCTCTGTTCAGTCCACAGGGAACAAGGCTCTGAGCATTCTGGGGCTTATATATCTTCCTTCTGTCAACCTCCTGCCACCCCCTGGCCCCACACTCATCAGTCAAAAAGCCCATTGAGGTCACCGGGAATTTTGCCTGAATTAGAACTGCATGATAAGAATGCAGTAGGAACCCATAGGACTTTGTTCGTTACTGAAGTAACAGAAGTATAATATGCTCCACCATGGGGACTATATTAGACTGCTCTTACGGGTGCCACAGCTACAATAGCCAATAGCGTAAAGAACATAAAACTGCATGCAACACAGCAAGAACAGAGCACTCTTTGAAGAGTCATGCAGTGGCTTACTCCTTACATGCCGGGGACCACTCCTACAGAACTTTGGTATGCAAAACTCTTATGGATGTGAACGGGAGTTATGGATATGCAAGGGTTACTGGCAGTAGTGTGTCAAGCCTGTACCGATATCTTTGATTTAACATTTTTTCACAAATGTAACATGGGACAAAGTTTGGCAACAAGCCCCTTCCTTCTCCCTGTAAATAGGGTTTCCCCAAAATATTGTTCAGAAGATGGGCTGAGGGATAGAATGGAATTCCCAACCCCAGGCTACAGAGCAGCAGAAACCAACCTATACTCACTACATTTATTCTCCTACCTGGCCCATGGATCTCTCACCGAAGTGCAAGAATCATTGTTTCTACAGCAATCCAGGACCCATCCCACCCCTGCCAGACACTGTGTAGATGGTGTGATGACTTGAGAATCTGTTTGTACAGTTTATTAAGTCTGTATGTGTGTCAGGTCCATTGTGCAAAGTCCATTTTGAATGTGAACTTTTTTTTTTTTGGCCTTTCCTATTGCCCATTTGCCTCTACATTGGGCTAAAGCTTCAACACACAGAGATACAGGGCTGGCAATAGAGAGTAGTTGACTAAGTACCTAATTGTTGGAAATCCATTCATTCTAGACAAGACTAGTCCCTGTCCAGAAAAACTGGTTTATCAGGGGATGGAGAGAGGTCACCTTGGCAACTAAGTCACCTGGCAGAGGTTTGTGCTCATGTAGGGAAGCTAGCAAGGGAGCCACCTGACACAGGGGGCCGGAGTTTTAAAAGGCAGAAGTTGTTTACCTCAGGTGCTCATTTTCCTCCAGTCCACGAAGGAGAAGCAACCCATCTTGTGGCAGCCCATAAGTCATGCACTGCAGCAGGACGACTCTGGACAACCCAAGGGACTCTGACCCCAGTCCAACAAATGCACCTGCAGTGGTGAGGAAACTGAGGCAGGGACAAGTCTAAGTCTTTATTGGTTTGTATGAGCTAGACTCTCCTGCACTTTATATGATTCAGTAAAAGAGCATAAATGTGTTAGACTCTCTGCAAAGTGTGTGTGTGTGTGTGGGGGGGGGGGGGGTGTTAATTACACAACTGCTGTGTGCCCCTGGGAATGTTCAACAGTAACAAGAAGATCCACACCAAGGTTAAGTACAAGGAAGTCTGAGGGGGTCACTGCTACCCTCAGGGGGATTAGGCAACTGGACAGCAGGGTTTCCTAAGAGCGCGCCTAGAGACCCTAACGGTGGGACAGTATTTGGATTCTGTTGAAGTTCAAAGGCATTCAGAGCCTTCCTGGGTTCTCAGCTGGGCGATAGGATCTGACCCATTATGAATGGCAGTACACTACTGCATTACTACTAATCCTAGTAACAAGCTAGTACAGAGAGAGCCACAGCTGGACAACATAAGCTTTAGAGAATTCCAGGTTGTGCACCCACACTTCAGACAATATGGATGCGTAGGTAAAGGACAATTATGCCTTGTCTGATTTGGTTTCAGGGCTAGGAAATTGCCATGTGGCATTGTTCTTCAACTGGCAGCTTGTGGGCCAGATACAACCGCAAGGGTCTTCCCTTTGGCCTGCCACTGAGCATCAGCTGCTTCTTCAGGCTTCCTCCTGCGAAGAAGCAGCCAAACGGAGCTGCTCTAGAAGCAACAGCGCTCTCTCCCTGCCCCTCAGCAGCTTTGCCTGTTTTCACAGGACAGGAGAGGCAGGATGGAGCAGAAAGAGCCCAGCAGCTCAGGATGTCTCCACTTCCTCCTCCCGGCTCCCCTCCTGTGAGCAGAGATGGCTCCTTCTCCCCCACTCCCCTGCACCTGTAACACTCAGCCCCTAAAGGAGAAGGAGAACCACCTCTGGAGCTGCCCCCTGCCTGCAAGAGGGTTAAGACAAGAGTAGGAGCAGAGATGAATCAGTAGGGTGGGGGGTAGCTGATGGTGGGGGCTAGAGAGCAGAACTGATGGGGGATTGGGGTCCTGGACAGATGCACTTCAGTATATTATCCCACTGTTTAGGCATGATATGTATTTCATTGAGAAAGTTGTTAACATTTAAAACCTATTGGAGTTAGACTGTTACATTTCAAGTGACTATGGTATGCTTTTCATCAGGTGCTTCCTCAGAGACTTACATAACATAAAGCCATCAGTAATGGACATGCTTTCATTAGTTAACTTGATTGTGTGCTAAGGAGTACTTATAATATATATATATATATATATATATATATATATATATATATATATATAAAAAGACTGCAAGTAAGTGTCAATATTTCAGTATATAGGAAAGGGAAGTTAGGTGTCCATTCACTTCTTATGAGTAACTTCTAATTTTAATCTAATAGATTTTATAGAATTAATATTAATAGCATGCTGTTTTAATTATAGGCACTATAGCATATTTGTATAATTATTTGTTTGCAAGAATTTGTTGGAAAACTTCCAGAGGGGTAGCCATATTAGTCTGTATACTGCAAAAACAATGAGAGTTCTGTAGCACTGCAGGTGGTAGAAATAATACAGCAAATAGGAGGCAACAATGGGGTAGGTGGATGAAAGCCGGGTACTTGAGCAGTTTCTGAGTTAGAAATTATTTGTTCGTCTTTAAAGTGCTACAGAACTCCCGTTGTTTTTGTTGGAACAACGTCTACCATCCTGCTTAACTTTGTGTTTTGAGATTGTATTTATTAACCTGGCACACCTCTCTTCTTGGTCTGGTTAGGGGCTCACTAAAGCAAACACCTTTGGCCTGCCAAGATTTGGACATTTTCTGGAGGGCCGGATCAGGCAATGTAATTGAGTTCTACTATCGTATAGTAATATTTCACATGGCAAACTCCACCCTTGACAAAAGAAGGACATTACCAGAAGTCAAGTCTGATTAGGGTTTACTCTGGTTCCAGACTTTAAAATCATTAAATATAATTCTGTTCTTGTATGGCTCATGCAACTAGCATGTTACAATATTGTTTAGGCCAATAGGTTCAGTAATCTTAACAATATATGCAACAGTATATATCTATTATATACATACACATTTATTTTGTGAATTTCAGTATAGTCTTGATTTCCATTTTTTATAATATATATGACATACAAATGAATGCAATGTAGTACATTTTTGTAAAAATAATGCACTGCAGCACTCTGAGATTGGAGCCTCCTATAATTGGTGTGAATTACAATGGACAAACTGGAGAAGTGCACATTAGCAAGGTCCTATTACAGTAGAATTCACTTATTAGGAACTTCTCAGTTCCCAGGAAAAAGTTGCTACTATCTGAAGACTGCCAATAAGCAAAAGGCAGGTTTGCAAAGCTGCAGCAGGGAAGGAAGGGCTGGGACATGCCAAGTCCGGCTCCTGGTGCCAGGTCAGGGTGTAGCCCAGAGAGCACAAAGAGGTACTGGGCAGTCCTGCAGGCCCCAAGTGCCCCCCGTCCCCATAGAAAGCCCTGGCATCCAGGGTGGAGCCCCACTCCCTTCTGTTGCCTTTCCCCACCCAGCCACAGGCAGGTTTGAGGTGCTGCAGCCAGAGAAAGCATGTAAAAAAGTTGCCAATAAGTGGCATTAAAGTCAGTGCAATGGTATTTGTTCCTGGTGAAACACTGCTATTAACCAGAAGTTTTCAATACCAGGATTGCTGTCAAGTCCCATCCAGTGTATACCCTGCCCTCCTGCACTGTGATACACAAGTTTCACTTTTGCTAAGAACATACTTGTTTTCATAGTGAAAAATTACTATTCATTCAAATAGCAAAATCAGAAAAAAGGCCAAATCAATCAGTCAATCATACTTTATACTTTCAGGGTCCTGCTAAAATCACTGCATGTGGTAATGAGGCACCACGGTTTAGGGTTGAGGCACTGGCCTGGAACTCTAGAGATTTAGGTGGGTTCAATTCTCACCTCTGCCACAGACTTCCTGCATGACCTTGGACAAGTCACTTACTCCCCCAGTGCCTCAGTTCCCCATCTAGAACATTGGAATACTACTACCTCCTTTCTCCCACCCTTTTGCCTATTTACTCTGTGAGCTCTTCAGGGCACGCACTGTCAATTACTGTGTGTTTGTACAGTGCCTACTACTGTGTAGACATAACTATGATAAATACTTAACAGCAAAGAGTGGCTGAACAAGGAAGTAGGCCCTTGGTGCCAATAGTTTTCCAAAGTTTTAGTTGAAAAGTGGGTTTATGATCTAAGAGATATGCTGTTAACTGGATAGGAATTTTGTCATCTGTTTCAGTGTGGGAATGTCAAATGTAACACACCATTTTCTCTATTCAGCCACTCTGATTTTTCATATCTGAGCAAAATTCACCACACATTCAGCCTTTCTAGCTGGAGTTCCACACACAGAGTTGAACTCTGCTGTATGGATCCGAGAGCAGAAATATGCCCTGTATGTTTCATTTTGGGATTGCTCTTGTAGAATGTGTCCTTACTCACAGGAACAATACACAATTAGGAACAGAAGCCTTTACTGGTCTATCCGTTTTTATCCCACTACACTGAAGGCAGATTTTTAATTGTATTTTATGTGAAGGACTTTTTATATATATTTTGAATAGAATGTTTGCCAGTTTCTTTATACTAGAGGTGCAATGGGTTTTGATCACCAAAGACAACCAGGTTGGTTGATTTCTTCCAGTGCACTATTTATTCACTGTTTTTGGCAATGATGCCAAAAAAAATTGCAGAATGATATCCCAACTTCCATTAACATAAATTGCTTAAATTGATAACGTTTTCAGGAGGATGGGAAAGTTTGTTGAAAATGCAGTATTTGTGTTTTGTGCTGAGCAGAGGTTTCATATCATTACCTCCCAGGCTACTAACATTCCCTCATCTGTGGATTGTTTGTTCTTCATGCGTTTGGTATTTCAGTAAATTCTTACAATCATAGGAATGAAAGAGTTGGAAATGAAAAAGAGCTATTGGATTGAGGCCATCAAGTCTAGAATATAAGACCCCAGTAAGTATCTGTTATTAAAATAAGATTACCTGATCTTAGCCAAAGAGCCAATATGAAGCCACTCCCACTAGAGCATAGTCTAGAACACTCCTCTATCCTTGCAAAACACTTTCTTTGTTTCAGTTGCTGATAGCATATTCAAGTACATTTCCTTCTAGATCAACTGCTATTAAGAACTTGATAAGTACATTCAGATTCACAGAACAAAACCACCCCAGCTGGCAAATGACTTGTGCTTAAGATTTAGGATGCCTGGTGTTCCTTGCCCAGCTCTGCTATCGATTTCCTGTAAAATGGGGACTGCAACACTTTCTTACTTCACAAGGGTGTTGTATGAATAAATTAGGCACTAATGATGAGAGTTATATATGGATAAAGATGATCTAAAGCTTGGATGGCTTGCTCATTTGAGCTCCCCAGTTGGGCAAACAAATGGGATGAAGGTCTCATTCATTTACATCACGCGCCATAATCTATGCAGCTATCTATCAGATTGATTATTAATGCCTCTGGTGTAATAGTGATTGTATTATTTAGGATGTTCAGCATGTGTAGTGCTACAGATAACTTAGAGTAGTGGCGTATCTGTATAGGAAACTGATAACTTTTCTTTTTTCTCTTCTGTAGAGGAAGATGGGTAACTAATTTTAAAATACTTCACAGCAAAATCATTCCTTTTGCATTAATCTCAGGGACTTCAAAGCTTCATCGAAATGCCACATGACTTTAGCTCTAATGTACACAAAGTAATGGTTAACGGGAAAAGAGAACTTCTAATAAAATTATGGGAATACATTCCACTGTTGTTGCTAGTCTAAATATTGTTTAAGATCTGACAGTATGCCAAGTGCATCTGCTGTTATCGGAATCTCCTAGGCTCCTTGTTAGAGCAGAACACCCAATATTAGTAATACAATTTTAATCAAGCGGACTATATAAAACACAAGAATGATTTTAATTATATATACGTCATTCAGATAATAATCCCCTTACATGCATGCTACCATTAAATGATATATAAGTCTATTTTCATGAATTAACAGTAACAAACATGAAAATATAGTTTAAATGTATTCCCTGTATTGTTAGCCAAAAGCATTATCTAGCCACTCATGAGATACTGGATGTTGAAGTCAGTGGACTAACATCAGGTATGTATAACAGGACAATTCTGCTTTCACCTTTCTTTTGCCTTGCATTTTGTTGTGTGAAGGGGTAGGACACATTTTGTCCTGTAACTCAGTTCAATGTTCTCTTCTGCTTTCACTTCTCTCGTGCATGACAGCACCATCTGCTTATAAATATATCATTAGAATGACAGTGCTCTGATGATGTACTAATATAATACATCATCAAAGTGCCATCAGTGATGATCTAATGATGTATTAGAATGTTGTTTATCAAAACCCTGTTGCTCTGGTGATGTATTGGTGCAATATATCATTGGAATGTCTTGCACTGGTGGCACTGTATTGATATACTTCTGGGGAAAAATGGGTTCTGTTAAGGCAGGGTAAAAGGATGGAAGTACTGTGAGAGAATTAAAAAGATGGGAGGATGAAGGAAACAAACAGGCAAGTGCTTAAATGAAAAAGTTTAAAGAAAATAAAAGGTGAAACCTCAGAAATGAGAAGGGTAGACAGGCTTGAGAAGACTGAGGAGCTGAAGAAAGGATGAGGAGTCTGATCACATTATGAATGAGATAGAAAACAGTGTTAAAAATTCCAGAGGGGTAGCTGTGTTAGTCTGTATACAGCAAAAACAACGGGAGTTCTGTAGCACTTTAAAGACTAACAAATTTAATTTCAGTAGGCATAAGCTTTCGTGAGCCTCAGCTCACTTCTTCAGATGCAGTTGGTAGAAATGATACAGCAAACAGGAAACATATAGAAGGCAACGTTTACATAGCCAAGGGCATAGATAACAAATGATTTCTAGGCCAAGCTGACCTAGTTTATATACATAATCCCTATTTCAAAAGCCCCGGTTTCTCCTTCTCACCAACTCTTTCCTTCAATTGAATTCCGCTGATAGGCCCAGAAAAACAAACAAGTGGTCTCACTTTATGAAATAACAATCTGCCGAGAAAGTCAGATAGGCTTCACGGAGCTGGACAGTTAATTGTTTGTGAGGCCTAGCTTGAAAGGTTTTATGTTATTTATTTCACTCGGCAATGTGTTTCCGAGTGCTCTGCATTTTTGGAGACATGTTCACTTGGCTCAATGGTATTAAATTAGAGGCTGGGTTTCTGCAAGGTCAAACAGGAATCATACATTTTGTATGGTATCCGCCTTAGAGCTGAAGGAATACATGAGATACTGCAGCACTGAGCTGATTTATTGTTGCTGTATGGAATCTCAAAAACAAATTGATACAACATTCCATCCTCCCCCACACCAAGGTTTGCTGACTCCTCTGATTTTCTATGCCAGGTGATGTATACAGTACAGCTGGATAGTCTAAACAGATTTCCAACATTTTAAAACCTTATTTACATAGGACTGACTAAGCCTCAGCCCTTTTTCATGTGTGTAATTTAAAAGCAATGAGGTTCCGGAGTGACAAACTGGTCTATTAATCCACAGAACAGAATCAACAGAAACAATGGAAGCTTTCCCTGTACAGCTTCACCAGTGCATCCCAACCCTGATCTTGGGGAAATCACAGCTAGGGTAAATGGAACAGATCTGTCTCCATGCCCATTCAGTTGTTGGTGCATCTGCAGGGAAGGCCAACACGAATGTTACAATTACAACAGCAATAATTTGCGAGAGACATGGGCAGCTATTCACTAGGAATTGGACTGAGACCATCTATAATTTGCACCTTTCCATTTTGGACCTCAAAGCATTTTTGTAAACATCAGTAAGTAACATTGCCCTAATTTTTGCAGATGTGAAGACAGAAACCCCGAGAGGTTAACCCATGACTTGGGCAAGGTTACACAATGACTCACTAGTGGAGACAAAAGTAAAATTCAGGTCTCCTACAGTCCCATAGCCCCTTGGTCTTTTGCTGGACTGTTGGGCCATTGGATATTACCTGGAGAGCACTTTACCATTTCAGCTTATCTTTGGCCCTTTCCAAAGCTGCTGTATTAGGCTCCCTGGCTCTAGGATCCAATATAGAGTTCAATACAGTTTTGTCCCTCTGACCTTTGTGATTCCAAACCTGTGCCATGGTGTGGAAGGGTCATTTCTATAGGGGCAAGAAGAGAAGAGTTAACGTCCAGAAATGGAGTGGGTTTGTGGAAAGAGAGGGTGTAACAGTAAGTGGAAAGTTCCTGTTAAACAGGAGAAATAGTTGCCCCAGAATAAAGGTGGGGGCATTGTGATTTCCCATGGGACTCACCACAGAACTGTCAGTATCCTTGAAGCAGTGAAAATTCTACATTCCATTGCACTGGTTCATAAGCAATAAACTCAACAGTAGCATTTCACCAAAGGTGGGGCCCTCTTGCCACAGGGACACCTACAGACATAGTCCTTGTTGCCTGCACTAGTCCTAGTTTCCTGGAAGGGACTAGAGAGACTGAGCTGTTTCCTCCTTCCCCAACCCATGGGCACAGCCACAACAGGCAGCTGCAGCTCCAAACCCTGGCTTGAAGACTCCTCTCCCTCCCTCGCTCTGGACAAGGACAACTGAGTAGAGTTGCAGGATGACAAATGGGGTGGAGAGAAGAGTGAGAAAGAGGAAGGAGAGATGTGAGAGAGGAGAGAGGAAGGTCTAGTGAAGACACAGGTGAAGAAAGAGGAAGAGAAGAGAAAAAACTGAAAAGCAAGGGACACTTTAGTCCCCAATCCTGCAAGGAGCTCCACATGAATAGATTCCTGCCCCTGCCTGGAACCCCAGTGAAGCTCATTAGAGAGTTAAACCCTTCATTATTTCAATTCAATACCAAAGTAACATAACTGACAGTGCACTATGCGCACGCTCAAGAGGAATATAGATTTTCATGGCACACATAGAGAGAAAAGAATGCCCTTTGTGGCTAAGACACTGGACTAGGACACAGAAAATCTGCATTCATTTTCCAGCTCTGCCACAGATTCCTGTATTATCTTAAGTAAAATCATGATCTCTCTCTACCTCAAGCCCCCCCCTTTGTAAAACCATGATAATAATACTCCCTTTGTCTGTCTTGGCCATTTGGATTGCAAGCTTTTCAGAGCAGGAACCATTTACGATGTGTTTGTACAGTGCCTAACAATCTCAGTTTGAGGCATCTAGATTCTACTGAAATATAAATAATACTAATGGATGGGGGCCTGAACTGAATAGCTTTGCAGAGGCTGCTTCAAACCTATGAAGCTCAAAAATCTGGGCAACTCTAAAGTGGCAGCCTGGGAGGTTTGTCCATACCAGATAAATTTGGCTGGATACAAGTCAGGAGAAGGTTAAAAAAAAATTTTTTTTAAAATGGATCCTGTTCATCAGAAGTGGACTTGAATCAGTTTTTTAGAGGTGCATGGAGACCTTTTGGTTTTGAAAAAGATCAATGAATAGTATTTATCAAAAGATGTCAGTCTATGTCTCAGAAAAAAGAAAAAAAGCTTGAAGAATTCACCAGTTGATCCATCTGTGGTGGTGCACAGGTTTGGTTGTTTACAACAAAGCAAGATTCTTTGGGTTTGTTTTTAAAGGGTATTTTTCTTGTAGGTAGGCAGAAGGCTGCTGAGTTTGTTTTGCTGGCATGAAGCTGGCCTCAAATTTTCAGCAAACATCCTGGTAACAAGTACATTTTATTTTTTTGCCCTCACTGTTATTCATTTTGCAGACTCCTTATTGACTCACATAGCATTTTTCAAACTTTAAATAAATTAAAAGAAAGAAAGAAAGAATGAAAGGGAACTTCCTGAATTACCTAAGGGGGGAAAAATATCAAGTTGGTAAATTAGCAACTCTTCATGGTGAATCCAGGCTAAGTTACGTTGACATAATCATTCAGTGTCACAAAATGACAGGCAATCTATTTTCATAAGTTAAACACTCACTAGTTATACTCAAATGCCATAGTACCACGTTTGAAGATCTGTTGTTAAGAGGATTTAGTCCACTGAAAACACTCTCTCTCACACACAGCATTTGTATATATACACACACTCACAGTCCTACATAATGTTATATGTACAATATAGTTCTAGGAAAAGTGAATCCTTAGGCAAAATGTCTGCGCCTCCCAGACTTCGGTACCTTTTACATCAAAAAGTGATTTACTATCTTATTTCCCCTAATATTTTGCGATCCTGGAAAGGCACCTTTTTATGGTAGAGCTCACCCTGGGCAGGCAGTTATTTTTGGTGGTTATTTTCTTCATTTACCTAAATCAATCTCTTTGTATGTTTATCAGTCTGGTAAATTTGACAAAATATTTTTATTTAGAACCAGCTGATATGTTCTCTATTAAGAGAGATGAACAAATAATCTACCACAAATAATTTATTTGGTTAATTTTGTCTTTTTTCTGTTCATGAATTGTTTGTGGAAATCTATCTTGAAATTCTTGGATTAACCATTCAAAATATATTAATTTTTTCAGCAATTTATTTTTCCTCCACAGAACATTCAGCTTCAAACTGCAAGTATTATAATCAAATATATAATTTGCAATCTGCACTGTAATTTATTCAAGTAACCAACCTTCCCTGCCCCCCAATTTCAAATGATAATAAGTTTGTTTATTGTGTCAGTTAGTTAAATAGATCATCCAATCAGGGGGGGAAAAAAAAGGACATTCAACACTTCTAATGTATCCAGTGCAGCATGGACTTCACATTTTACAATTGAACAAACAATTCTAACTTACTTTAATGAATATTTGACCATTCAAGCTCAATATTTGGTTTTGAGAGTATTTGTGCTAGTAAAGCTTTGATGCTTGAGGCCTAAATTTTCAGAAGTGACTGATTTTTGCCACGCTTGACTGGAGACCCTTTAAAGGAGTTTGATTTTTAGAAGTGAGAAGCACCTGCCCTCTGAAATTCAAGCCCTTTTACAAAGTCTCAAGTCTGGGACTCAAAACTCACTGGCTATTTATGAAAACATTTATGAAAACATGAATGTGATGAGATCTTGAAATGTGGATAATATCAAATTGACTTTCAAATATATCATTCCCCAAATATAAATTCACTCACCAAAATATTTTACAACTGTTTGTTCAGGTCTGTTCACCACAGAGATTTTTCTCTCACTGAACAAACTTGACACTAATTGAATTCTAGCAGGCCCGCCAATGTGGGAGGGCTGGGAGTGGGCAAAAGAGGGGCCCGGGCCATGGTGATGGAGTGAATGCTTCCCCTAAGGGAGGATAGCTCCCCATCCCACCTCTTCTGCCCATGGCCCTCACCCACCCCTGCTCTGCCCCACTTGCTGCCGCATCCCTCCCCACCAGCCCACTCTCTGCTCTGCCCCCCCTTCTCTCTTCCACACCCCCATTTCCCTGCTTGGCCTTTCTGCAGCTGTGTCCCCTACCCCCCATCGCTTGCCGCATCACTCCCTGGGGACTGAGCGGGGTGGGGAGGGACACGGCAGCAAGCAGGATGACCAGAGTAGGGGCAGGGCCTGGGGTGGACTGTGGGCACGGCCATGGGCAGACTGTGGGCAGGGTGGGACTGTTCTGCCCTGAGGCCCAGAATTCCTGTTGGTGGACCTGCATTCTAGACAGTCCACCATAAACAACCAATGCTTTTTGGCGAAAAGGTGTTGATAGGAGAATACCTTTTTTCTCGCCAACTAAGAGAGTTGAGAAGAAAAGCAATCACCATATTTGTTTCTATTTTCAGTTAAAAACTGACACTTGCAGACTTTGGGCCATGACAATTCATATTATGACACGTACTTCGGAGATTGCTGACCCTGAAGAAATCTTTAAATGTCATGGAGAATAAAACTGTGGCGAACTTCCATGCTGCTGTTGTAAAAACAGAAAAAGAACCAGTGCGTGATGGAATGATTTATAACTGATCTGTTGGAAGCCACTCAGTAGCTCACAGCTAAACAGGAAGATTAAGAATTAAATCAGGTGTACTAACACCTTGTCACGGCCTCCAAGTTTCTCTCCCAAAAGATTCCACACCAGGGCCCATCACTGAAAGGAAGCAAATGCTCACTTTTCACAAGGGAAGCAGAAAGAGTTTCCTGGCTTAACTTCTTGGCCCTTTGACAGAATATTAGATTAAATAACCATCTTGAAAATCTGTATTCCAGCAAGATACACAATTTGGGGAGGAGGGACCCTCAAAAACTTAACCGTTTGCTGACATATCTCATACTTGGTATATTGGAGAAAATGTACATTGCCTAGAGTAATATGATAGAGTATCTTGTCCCTCCAACACTGCCTACAGTAATATAATTCAGCGTGTCCTCCCTGAAGTGCTGAAACTTAAGTAGAATATTAGCATGAAATGTTGACACTCTAAAGAACATGAAAAGGGTTCTACACTCAGAAGCTGCAACACTGTCCAAACGCAAAGGGCTTACTGCATTAGAATAATTTGTATATTCCTTAGACGTTAAATAGACTTTTGGTTATTCAATTTGGGTCTTCAGGAAGTTATTTCCTTGTGCCATTATTTTAAAATTGCTGTGGTTAATCAGCCAACTAGAGAATCTGGATATTTGCAATATTAAAGGCTCCAAAATACTGATTATGCTAACAAGTTATGTGAAATATCCATTTAAGTTTTATGACTATTCAAAGGAACCATTTGCTATCTCTCTGAATTTTACCAACAGTATTATATGGGATAAAATGTTGCTATTTGCACCAGCAAACATGATTTTATAATGGCCAAAAGAAGCGATGAAAAACGTTTACATAGAATTAATGCATAACTATCTAAAAATAACTTAGTGGATTTATACTATCATACATAGAAAAAAAAATCTAAAAAACCCCTCGAAACCTACTTTGCTACAAAATTTTAAAATCTGATCATGTAAGAGTCACAATAGAAATAACTGTGGGAATTTCCATCAACAGGCCTTCTCCATTCTTCAGTACCATTCTTACAATATCATTTGCTAAGGGGTGGAGGTGGGGCCAGTTGACCCCCAACCTTGGTTTGCCCCATCCCTGACTTTTCATAGCTTCCTTCCAGCTGGCACTGTGATGTCCCCCATGGGTCTGTGGGGCCATTGTGCGTGTGGAATCCTAATCAATATTTGTCATTTTTCTGCTGGCCAGACAGCAAATAGCAGCTTGGGTCAGAGCTCACGATGGTGCAAGCTAGACCTGGATCCTAGTCCTAGGCTGGCCATTGGTGAGACACACTCCTCTGGCTATCTCCCCCATCCCCCACTTCCTGGGATAGGACCAGAATGTCACCTCCCTGACCCCCTTCAGGATGGGACCAGTCCATTAATCCCTCACCGGCAGTCACAGTCTTAGTGGGAAGGCAGAATCAGGGACAATGGCACAACTTTGCTCCCGTCAGAATTTTCTGAAATGACATGCCTGCATTCTTAGTGTGAGAATGCCCCTGAAGAAAACCTGTCTTGAGTTTCTGTAGAATGATGCACACTTAGGCCTACATCCCTCTGTCTGACCCTTGCATCCATATGGAACTCTAATGAAACCAGTGGGGGTTCCATGCAAGTGCAATGGTTCACCCAAATGGATCTGATTATCTAACAATAAATAATAATACCTAGCACTTAAATAACGCATCAGTAGATCAAAGGTGTAAATTTTTAAATGGTGAGAGAATTAACTATTGGAAATTTTACCAAGGGTCATGGTGGATTTTCCATCACTGACAATTTTTAAATCAAGATTAGGTACTTTTCTAAAGATATGCTCTAGGAATTGTTCTGGAAAGTCATTTGACCTGTGTTATATAGGAGGTCAGATTAGATCATCACAATGGCTTCTTCTGGACTTGGAATCTATGAATAGTGCATTACAAGGGAGGTCAACATTATTATCCACTTTTACAGATGGGGAAACTAAGGCACGGAGGTGAAGTGACTTGTCAAAGGTCACCTAAAAGGCCAGTGGCAGAGCTAAGAATAGAGCCCAATTCTCCTGAGTCCCAGTCTATCCTCTAGGCCACGCAGTCTCCTATCGTATTTAATGACCTGCATAATATTGGAAAATGCAATTGTATGGCACTCGTGCAGTTGTCTGCACCCTGAAAGAAGCAGAACCATTAAGTGGGGCTATAGGCAGAATTTTTGGTATATCCAATGAGTGTAGACCCTTAAGAAAATGATAGGATAAGCAATGCACAGTCAGTTTTGGATTCCTGATCATTAGGACTGGATTCTGGTCCTATTAAAATCAAACTGTGTTTTGCCACTGACTTCAGAGGCATTTAAAGAAGCAATCAAGTTGTAGTTAAATCAAAGGCAAATGGCAAAGCTAGAGGCAATGATTGATCGTAGAACATATTTGCAAACTTTTTTTTCTTTCAAGAAAAACTTGCAGCATACAATTTCACATATGGCCCAATCAATGATTTATCACCTCATTTCATTTTTAATTTAATGGTTGTGTTCATTCATAAAATAGAAATACTACAAGGTGAAACAGGGACTGAAATTTAAACACCCCATTAGTGTTACATATTGTATTGTCTACCAAATATGTTGTTTTGTCAATGAAATGTGGTTTATGTGTGGTCTCTTCCAGGTTATAGGAGATTGATTTATAGAAAAAATATATTACTTTGTTGTGCATTAAAACCTCTGGTTTTGCTTTAATCATGTTCTTTTTTTGAACTGCAAGAATATCACTTTCCCTATGTGTAATGCATTCAGAGATAATATACTAGTTTGCAAGATATTTTTATTGGTTCCTGTGAACAATATCGGTGAGTATATAAAATCTGTGTTTGGTTTATGGACAAAGAACTACAGTCATTGCATTCCTTATTGATTCATAAAGTATGTCCATTGATATGTACATTAAAGTACAGATTTATGAATAAAGTTCACTGATGTTCATATCTGTTTTCTAGTTAACTTTAGAGCTATGGAAAATCTTCCATATTTGTTTCATTATTTTGCCATAAAAAGTCCTGTCCAAAGCCTCTTAGCACTTTGAGCCATTACTTTTCAAGACAATTTACAATTTTGTAAACATAAAAGCAAAATTTAACTCAGTGAGAGAGGTTTCCAAATGTCTGCATGACAGCAACATTTTGTTTTCAACCAGAACAGAAGTGGGAGAGTGCCCATTACCATGGAATTCAGAGAGACAAAGTGGGTAAGGTAATATTGCATCACGGAACGGATCATCCCAACACCCTGGCAGCACCTGCTTCAATACTGAAATAAAAACTCCTTCCCAACTGCACAACCCTACTTGTCATCTGCCACCCCAGATTGGAACCCATACAGAGTGTAATCAAACAACTACAACCCATGCTCGATGGGGACCCCATCCTGTAAGAAATTTTTCCTGAACCCCACTTCTGTTCTTCAAACAACCTCCTGACCTCTCTAAGCTCATCATCAGAAGCAAGCTCCCCCCAGATGAGAACACACCAACATACAATGATCAACACCCCCTTCCTCCAAAACACCTTTCAGGATCCATGGGTCCTACACATGCCTGTCACAACCTGTGGTGTACCTCATGCAGTTCACTAACTGCCCCCATAATAACTATGTGACTGAAACCAGACAATGACGACAATCTCAAATGAGCTCACATAGGACAATGATAAACATTACCTCACCCACCTTGTGTCTCTAACATCCTGGGACCAACATAGCTATAATTACACTGTAAACTCTCATGGCATGTCAGACTTGAGGAGATGGGGGTTGACTGGGAAAGACAAAAGATAAAAAATTTTTAAAACATTACATATCTTACACACACTTAGGTAGGTGCATAATTGTGGCGGGAGAGTGGAGTAGTAGAGAGGGGGTAATATATTTTGAGCAACAATGTAGGCCAGAATGTATGACAAAAAGTGGAACCATATCACACTTGATGTGATGGGGTGGAAAACTATTGTAGCACATACGTACAAGGGGGCTGAATTGTTTGCATGGGTAACCTTAACTCTGACTTTTCCTAGCTTTTGCAACCCTAACATTCAGGTAAGGTTGGTTTTTGGATGTAATACTGTACATATTGACTATACCTGAAAGTTGAATGTTACTGAGCCTTGAGTATAAAGTAATTAACAGCAAGGAGTGGTTCCTCACGCATCTGAGAACTTGTGGAAAACTATCACTGCTTTAGTTCAACATCGATCCAAAAACTGCAATCCATGGGGCTAAATTGGCCCTTTTTTACATCTCTGCAGCCATATTAACTTTAATGGGATTATATGGGTGTGTAATTTAAAACAAATTTGGCCCCAGATGTGTTTTGCTGAAAACATTGATCCAGCAATAATAGCAGTAATAGTCTGAACCCATGTCTAATTTTTAAGGACATGAATATGGTGTCATTGGGAGCAAGTCATTCGACGCCAATGGCATTCACAGTCCTACAGTCATTCCTAAGGCTGGTCAGAACCTGAATTTTCATTCCACAGGAAATGCTGAAATTTAAAACAGACCATCACCACTTCACATTAGAATGGTAATAAAAAGCTAAAATGTCAAAATTTCCCACAAAACAAAAATGCTGATAAACTCTGATTTGGAACCATCAAAATGTTTTGCTTCAATACTGCTGAATCATCATTTTAATAAGGTAAAAATGTTTTATTGTGAGAATGACATTTATATCATATTAAAATATTACATATTATATAATAATAAATGTTAGATATAATGTAGAATTAATAGTAATGTCATATAAAAGAGAACAAAGTGAATCAAAATGAGAAAATTGAAATGAAACATTTTGTTGTTATCAAACCAAAACTTTTTTTTGACTTTTTCCTCATCTAATACTTCCTCAAAATTGACATGTTCCTCCCAAATGTTTTTATTTAAATTGAACTGCATTTCTGGGCAAACAACTGTTCTGTCAAAGATTTTTTTTTGCCTCTCTTTAGTCATTTCTTATTATAAAGAGTTGCAGAAGGGCTTAATTACAAGCTGGACCAGAAAACAGCCATTGCAATTAAGTGTAGTAATTAGCGTGTGTGTCATCCACATATACTGTAAGGACAGCAGTGGGTAATCTTTAAGATGAATTCCTGGGTCTCTTTATTCTTTGAAGACAGAAATGACATTGTTAAAGCAAATATGAGTTTAATGAGCATAGAAAACAAGTTCACTTCTTTTTAATTTGCTTTCTTATGACTCAAAACAGACTTTTCTTCAATTTTCAGGGAAAATTAAACTGAGTGTCTAGATGGATAAAAAAAATTGAGCCAACCTGAAATCTCACATACAAGACATAAATCTTTAAAATGTGAAGAAATGTGTGGTATTGATCTTCTGTTAAATAATACACGGGCTTTCTAACAACTCAGCCAAACTAATCATCTGTTGTATGTAACACTCTGCACTGGCAAAGGGATTAGAGAGTCGGAGTGGAAGCAGAGCACGGGAGACCTAGCATAAAGTCAAGAAGGATTAGATCTCTACAGCTCAGCAAATGCTCCCCTCATGCAGAAAAGAAAATGGTCTAAATCAGCATCAACTGTTCAATTGTTGTCCTTATGTTTAACAAAGCAGAGTTCAGAAACTCAGTGAACAATACCCTGAGTTCCATGAAGCTAGGCCAATTTATTCCATCTGAGGATCTAGCCCCTTATATTTCAGATGATGCAATCATACAATTTGTCTTCCTACTACTTTCTAAACTGCATCTTGTAAAGTAAACTGAGAAGCAAGTTAGTCTCCACATTAGCACTTACATATTGACTTGGAATATTGAATGGTGCAGAGAAAGTGGGGCACGAGCTCCTGCCGTTGAAAAGCACACAAAGATTAACCAGAGCCTTAGCTAAAAAAAAAATGTCAGTAAAAAGGTTAAAATGCATGTATTGCAACATCTCCTTCAATGGTTTTAAAAAAACCTGAAAGCTGATCCAGTTGTGATATCTGGTACTAGGGTCTTGTGTTCTCTAGATGCTAGTGCAATAAAATTAATAAATAATCATAATGAGCAAAATTTTCCTCTACATTATTAGTTTTTCTTTAATAGTGAGTGTACTGATAGGAGGAAGGTAATATGGATAAGAAAACTGAGACCCTTCTGGGTTTACCCAGAATTGTGTAGGAAAGACCTCCACTCCAGGCCACCAACACCATTGTGTCAACTAACAGAGGGCATAGGGAGTGCATAAGGGTTTTATGGGGATCCCCTACGCCAGATTGATGCATAATAATTCACCGAAGGTGGCATGTGAGGTCTCTACCGAGAGCCAGTAGCTTACTGATTGCCATAATCAGTGTGAAATATATATATGGATAACATTGAAGAAGTTACTTACCTATACTAGAAATTATGTTCTTAGAGCTTTGATATTAAAGGCAGGTCACCAGGAAGTGACAAACCTTGGATAGGTTCCTTTCAGGCAGATGCATATCTCTGTCTGGTTATGTGTGCATTGAGTATTGTATATATCACAATGGAGGCTTCTTTGCCTTACTGGGCCTGATGCTAATCAAAAGTGCAAAATCACAAGAGAGGAAAGCTGCAGGGGGGTTGTGAGTAATGACAATGGATTCTTGGAAGTACTGAGGTGCACTCTGGATCCTTCACCGAGGAGATGAACTGTCCTTGTGTTCTGTCTTATGAAAAGAGGATCACAGCCAACCGGTGGCTGCAACGACTGTGAGCTAAACTTCAGTAGGCAGGAAAGTATCTTGTTAATAGAGTCGAGAATCTAGACTGTGTTATGATTTTATTTTTCATATAGCTTTTTGTTTCCAATACTTGTACTTACTATTTCTCAGTTTCTGTATTTAGTTAAATACACTTTCACTTGTTTCCACTGGAAACATATCTATATGCTGTCAGTTTAGCGAAGCGGTGATCTGAGATGCTGCTGATAAGCTGGGCTGTACTGCTTCCTTGGGAGTAGTACATCTGTGAGTACCATGAGTAGCCAGTGAAACAGGGGCTGGAAACTCTAGAGATGCAAGGAGGCTTCAGGGGTTGGTGTGTGCTATTGCTAACCTGCGGAGGGGCAGCGGAGCCTGCGTAAGCTAAGAGGGGAGGGCTTGTATTACCCAGGACCAGTGGAGTCCGGAAGCTGACCAGCAGCAGACACAGAGAAGGCTCCCTCCTGCTAAGGGCCAGGGAGAGCAAGGTGCTTCACAATGCTAGGTAGCATGGGAAGTGTCACACCCATTTGGCCCAATATATCCCCCTGGACACGTCAGCTCAAGAAGGAAACAAACTGCTGTAAGGCACCACTCAGTGACTCAGTCTGCAGGAGCAGAGACAAGCAGCTGCAGCAGGTCCTTCATATGATTAAGAGATTTTTCAAGGTACAATGTCTAGTCTGACCTCCTACATAAGGCAGGCCACAGAACCTCCCGCTGGGAATTCTGCAGCAAGCCCATAACTAGAGCATATCTTTTGGAAAGATATCCATCCTAGATTGCAAGTCCCAGATCACATATGTTCTGTACCACATACCTATGGAGAAACAAAGGGCCTTATTCTCAAAGTCCGTAAGAGCTGACCTTCTGTAAACTGAGGCCTGATCTACACTGCCTCCGGCAGTTGACAGGAGGTACACAAGCTATATAATGTAACTTTTGTATCCCCCATTGACTTACTTACGTTGCCATACTGCGGTGTCTTCACTGCGCTGCGTCGACAGGAGATGCCCTCCGGTCGACACAGACTTCCTCCTTCTGGGGGGGAAGAGGGTGGATAAATGGTATCGACTGGAGAGCACTTCCAGGGTCAATTGAGCAGGTCTCCACAACCCGTTAAATCAATCCCACTGCATCGATCTGTGCAGCCCTGGCAATGTAGATATACCCTAAATCAGATTAACCCTCTGGAATTACCAAAGAGATTCCAATGCCCAATCTTGCAATCCTGACTCAAGATACTGATGTAATTTAAAACACAAAAGCAAAGAAACCAGTACAAGCACTGTGGAAATAACATGACATTAACAGACCATCCCATTGTTCACTCTCCTTCTATGTGATATCCCTGTGTCTGTCTTGGGTATTTATACTGGAAGTAGTTCAGGGCAGGGACTGCTTCTTATTCCATATTTAGACAGTGCCTAGGACAATGGAGTCCTGTTCTCAGCTAAGGTCCCCAAGTACTAGAAGGAGCTCAGATACTATGGTCGGTGATTAATGTGGTATAAAAACCTATATGGAATTGAATAGAAGTAATAAACAACACTAATCATGCCTGGCAAGTTGCTCCTGAGTTTTATAAACAGGAATCTTTGTTAGCCAATCAGAATAAGATTACTTCATATTTTTCAACCTCTTTCATAAAAAGCAATACAATTAGCTGGCAAATCAATACATAAGAGAAAGATCAACACTTCTTTTGCACATAAACCAGTTTAAGCCAATATTGTTGGCAAATAATACAAACCAATAATTTGTGGTACATAAAAATTAACATAGATCAAAAATTATCATAGTTTCTTGTAAATTAATCCAGATATTTATGTACAAACCAGTAATGCTTACTGAAAATATATTTAACAGAAACCAATATCGCTGCCTGACAACCATATATTACACCTGCAGATCAATGCACCATCCATACTGTAAAATCTAATAATGCTTAAAACATCAAACAATGAGGTTGTTATGCAAGCCCATATATTTCATCTTTAGCATAATCTATTACACAAAAATATTGATCTAATCAAACCAATATGCAGGCTGGACACAAACCAACACGCAAAGCGCTAAAGAGGAGTTTAAAGATTTCCCCCTAGGTTGCCTACGGAGGTACAAATTCAGTCCTGTGAGAAAGGTAAGCACTTGGCATATGCACCTCAAATTCTATTTAAGCCCTAAGCCGTATTTAGGAGATCAGTGATTCATTCTGCTCAGGGGGATTTACCAGTCAGATACTTTGCAGGTTCCCATTCCGTTCTGGTGACCCAACTGGTGCCAGGAAGTTGCACTAGAGGCTTGAAGGTGCTTGCTCCTCAAAGTGAGAGGCTAAAGGCTGCAAACAGATGTGAGCAACATGATACTCAGAAGCCTCTTAAAATCCAAATATATCCCTGCAATGTAGTCCCTGGGGATCGTGCTCTGGACTCCTCTTGACACAGCCTGACAGGACTCTAGCCCTTCAGGGGTCTGCCACCCTGGGTCTCCCCACACCTGTACAGTCATCTCCTCCATCTGGCCTCGGAGGGTTCAACATTCCTGCTTCGCCAGGAACTCCCCCTGATGTACCCCCCCTTGGAGGGGTCCTGGGGAGTTCCTCCATGCCCAAAGGGCCAGGCACCTCACCTTGCAGTCAGAAGCGATTCACAGCCAGCATGGAAGTCAGAAGGGTTTATTAGTTCTCAGGATCACAGTGTAGAAGGACTTTGCTAGTAGCTTAACTAGGAGTTAGAGCAGCGACCCCATTCTCGGGGCTCCCTTCCCGCCGGGCCCCCACATGGGACTGACCTCTTTCCCCCAGCCACCTTCAGACCTGTCCCCTAAGCCCTCTCCAGTCCTGTGTCTCTTTCCCTGGTGAAGTGGCCACTCCCTCTGGTCTTTACCTGCTCCAACCTGTTGCAACTGGTTGGGCTGAGGCAGGGGGTCCTGGCCAGGTTTACCTGTGTGTGGCTGGGGAAAGCCCATGTGCCCTCCCGTGGCCTCTGCAATGATCACATGGTCCCATCACCGAAATACATGAGTAACACATGGGGGGAAACTGAGGCACACACACAGCACTCAGAAAAAACCCCAAGAATATCTTCACTTCGTCACAATCACATACATTCAATTGAAGAGCAGAAAGGAAGAGGCATAGCAAGAGCTGCAGAAATGCAAGCTATTTCGTTCTCAGGCTGTATTCACATGAAATGAAGCCCAGATCACCTTCTTCTCCATCCTGGCTATCCCCAAGTCATCTGATCAGAAGCAGGTACTCAACTAATTAAAAGGGGATAAAGCAGCAGTTTCCAAACTGAGCCCAAGTGGGGTTGCTTCATCAGCAGATGGGGTCATGGCAACCCAGAACGTGCAGAGGACACCATTTTACAAAATGGCCTCCTCCACACAGCATGACCTCACGTGTACTGTATGCTTGAGGTCATGTCTATTTTACTCTACAAAACAGTGCCCTCCGTGCAGCACAATCTTGCACACACCATATGTGTGTGAGATTATGCAGTCCAGAGGATGCCGTTTTGTAAAGCAAAATGGCATCCTCCTTGCGGCATGACCTTGCATGTACAGTGCATGTGAGGTCACACTGTAGGGAGGACACCATTTTTAAACTGCAACTTCCATGTTGTTTGGAGTAGTGGGGAACAACACATCTGAAAATGGGGTCATGCAGTGAAAATATTTGGGAACAGCTGGGATAGAGAGTGGGTGGACAAGGTTGGTGAACTGACCTATAAACCCATTTTAAAAGGCTGCTTTTTCTCAGTACTGTAAACCTTAACGTGAACCTGAATCTAAATAGAGCCATGTGTCAAGAGAGACCTTTGCTTATCTTTAGTGGAGACTGAACTGTAAATGCAATGAAACTTCCTTGTTATATGGCAATGGTCTTAGTTACCCCACCAGCTTTTCAAGGCATGACGACAGAGTTTTCATCAGAGGTCTTGTGCCCTGCCCTTTTGCCAGATGGAAAAGTGCCATAATGCTTGCTCAGAGCAGAAATGAAAAAGGCACAAGTGACCTTGACCTCAGTTCATGAGTACTGTTTGATAAATGCCTGGCTTCAAATGGCTGTCTTAGAATCTCTGTCTGTTAGATCTGGGTTCAAATGAAATCATGAATCTTTTTATATGTACAGAAATAGAGTTGGTCCAAGTATTGTGAATGATTTTTTTTATCATAACATTGCCTTTTTCAAAAACTGAAAAATACTGCCAACATCAAAATGTCTAGTTTTTTTTTTTTTGAGGAAAAAATGACCATTTTTTTAAATAACCATCAAAAACTTTTACAAAAGCATTATTATTTATTGAGAAATGGATTTTTGGATCAGTAAAAAACAATATCTATAATTATATCTATAAAAATTATTAAATTTTCTTTTTTTGGCCAAAAAACCCAAAAGATGGGTCTTTTTCAAAACCTCCTAAGTAAAAACAATGTGAAATTTCAAAATGTTTCACAAAATTATTTTTTCAGCTCTATACAGAAGTTGTCATGGACAACCCCCAGAATGTCTGAAAAATTCATTTCATATGATGATATCCAGTAAGATATCTGAAAGGTTCATTCGAGCACACATTCACATGCTTTTCAGATCTTAATCCAGATGAAAAATCTCTCACAAAATTTGTCATAGTCCCTGCAGTTTCCAACCAGGCCAATGAACAGCCCCTCTTGTATTTGCGTACCTCTAAATTCTGGTCATAAATAAATTAAAGAAAAAAAGTCAGAGATGTGATTTTTTTTAAGTTTACTAAACTTTCTCAACATTAAAAAACGATCATATTCAGTTGTGTGTTTTGGGTTAATTTTTATTGTTTCTGAACCAGTTCTCCACCTGTATCTTTCCATCCCTGTTTCATTCCTTTAAAATTGCTAGCCCAAACAACAAAAAGTTGTAATGATAATGAGGAGAGAAGTTTTCATTGTCATAATAAACATCTGAGCCAAATTATTGATATTAGTGGTTAGTTGTGCCAGAGCAAAATCCTGATTTCTAACAGCATCCTAATGGGGAGAAGGGAAAAACTATTTATCATGGAAGGAGGAAAAATGGTACCTGCTGTCACATCATGTATCCAATAAGTACCGAAATTGCTATGGAAACTGTGCACTTTTTATAGAGTAGGCACATAAAATTCACATAATGTGTCAGAGGATAAGTTACTGCTGTCCCGAGGCTGTAATAAGATCTACACCCTTATTAGTGAAAAGATTTGACAGATTTTGTTTATAATGAATTCTTGTAGCCTATGAGTTTGAGTCGATGTCACCCTGTTTTGACGAGCCCATTTGCTTTTAGGGGCTTATGTGCTCCTTAGATAGACTATAATAGAGGAGAAAAAACTAATATAATTGAACATAATTATTAGATATTACAATCATATTTAAAAGCATATGGAAATGATGAATAGACTACATTTTACGTAGACAGAGAAGGGAAATCCTGTAAGAGTACATTTAAAAAAATTTGCCTTCAGGCTTTATTTATTTTTTTAATTGTACAAATCTATTATTAGCATCTATTCAAGTTTTCATTTACTTAGAGCAAGCCAGGAACAAACTGAGCAGATTAAAAACTGAGATGCATTTGATCAGAGAAAGAAAGTGAACATAAAGCCAACATTTTAAAATATTTTGTTGCACTTCTTTCTAATGAATAGCCTAAAGAATACAGCTTTTGCCTCCCTGTTCTGTATGTGACATGTTTCATGTTGATTGACAGAATCTCTGAGGGCTCGGCAGGAGAAAAATGAGCTAGTTTCAGAGGGCAGAAGATGGTACAATTAGGTTTTGGAGTCCAATGATGTAGCGAGTGGTGCAAGAAAGCAACTCAAAGAAAATTGGTTGCACACTAAACACCCTTGGGTGCAAAGGTGGAATGTATCATCTTGCTTTGGATGACATAGTGGATGAATGTTGATGAAGACTGTCAGTGTCAGTGAAGGCAATTCAGCGAATGAAAGAAGAGTTTCATTCTACACCAGGCAGAAATTCACATTGATTGCTTAGCAAACAAACTGCAAACTGCACGGAGCAGAATAGGTAACTGATCACTAAAGGTCATACACTGAACTTTGTCCATATGATGAGTTCCCATGGACTGAACAGGAGTTGTGCGTATGGACTGAGTTCAGCATATGGACCTAAATATTTATCTGATCCAAATAACGAAGAGATGACCAAGCTGATCACAACACTTGGCAATGACAGGGGAAACAAATACCAGTCTAAATATGTTCTATGTACAATATTAGTAACAATCCCAATGTGATCTTGGAAGGATGCAGTGGGGAGGGTAAAGACTGAGCTATGCATACAGAAAATTGCTTTGAAAGTATGTCAATATATCTAATATTAAACCTAATGAGTTTTTTAGCCAGAGCCTCATTTAATATACAGCTTTCTCTTCTCACATAGGAGGTGACCTATGACAGTGAAATGATAACTATTGTCATCACATCAGTGTAGCTAATCTTTCAGCCAGTGAAGAATTGTCATTCCCTATGAAAGAAGTAGCCCCTTGAACACTATGGGTGGGATTTTCATTGGTAAAATATCACTGACATCAATGCAAACAAAGTTAGGCCAACACCAAGCACTTCTGAAAATCCCATTCTACATCAGCTCCTCTACGATCAAGCAAAAATCTTATTATTTGCGTTAGAGTAGTGCCAACAGGCTGACCAAGGATATGGCCCCATTTTGGTAGTTGCTATACAAATGAAGAAATAGACAGTTCCTACCACACAAAGCTTACAAATCGAAATAGACAAGGCAGAGGAGAAAAGGAAAGGATGTAATATACAAGCATAGTATACAATGTAAATGTGATGGTTTGCAAAGATTGTGTTAATTCCATGTTTTTTGTTATTTAAGTAGTTGCAATCAGGTAAGGGGTTACTTGAGTCAATTAAAACAGATATTTTTAATTTTAATGATTTTTTTCTGTATGAATCTTGATCATATTTTATCTTTTTATTAGATAGAAAAGCAAAACTGATAAATTATGTCACTGACATATATATATTTTTCATGAAGGTCATTTTCAATTTATCTATCCTCTTTACTAAATGTTCTTGATTCATTTTTAAACATATTTAGATAAATGTAAGGAGTTTAATAAAATAAAGGGAAGTTATGCCTATTAACTCTGTAAAGATGGTTTATTTCAAGAAATGAACAATTTTAAAATAGGCAATATGACTTTTAGAGTTATGAGGATCGTATGCAATTACTTTCTGTAATTATTGTCTTTCTATATGGCATATGCAGTACTGAAGGAGAAAATATATTTTCAGGAATTACAGAGTAGGTGTACAACTCTGTTATTGTTAATGAGCCATAAACCTTATTCTCCTGCTCTGAAAACTCACTTCTGTGCAACTTCATTTGACAACATAAGTTGATAGCTACAGCTGGACAAATCATGTTATATTGTAATCTGTTCTTTTTCTGAGCAATTGCCCTCTCCACTGACACACTGTATAGAAATTATGTATTATTCTCCATAGTTTTAGAAAAACAAGTCAGTTTTTCCAAATATATTGGCAACTGCATCAAATAAAGATCTGGCTACAGATAATACTGAATTCTCTTTGCAGTATGGTTGGAATTCATGCCCACACACATCAGAAAATCCATAGACAGGGAAGCAGCATGGGGCAGAAATGTCACCTTCCTAGTTTTGGCTCTCTTAAAACCACTGAAGTCAATAGAAGTTTGTTGGCAACAAAGGGCTTTGGATCAGGTTTCTTAAAGGCATGAGCCAACATTTTCAGAAATAACTAGTGACTTTTGGGTGCCACAATTTTTGGTATCCAAACAGAGTCTGAACAGGGGCCTGATTTTCAAAAATCACTGACCACCCAACCTTCTGAAAAAAAATCAGACCCCTTCTAGAAATCCCAGCTATAAACTGAGGCAACCCAAACCCCATTTGTGTTTAACATTAACAAAAAACAGTTAACCTCCTCTTCTGCATTCTCTCTGTGAAGTATGTAACTAATGATGAAGAATATTCTTAATGCAGTAAAATTCTGAAAAATGTCTGGCAGTTTCCTAATTGCAGAATCTGGTACCACACAGCCAGAATGAATACGCTTTGATGAATGTGTATTTATGGCATTGTTGCCCTGTTATGCAAAGATTAAAAATATTCATCATCCACAGCTTCATCCGCTGCTATTGTGTCACTTTTTTTTTTTTTTTAAACTATAAAAGAGTTTGATGGAGATTCTTTGCTTGAAATCTTTAAGAGATTGTTGTTGGCAATTTGAAACTAACAATATCTGGGGTAAATCTGAATAAAAGCTACATATGTTGGGATCTGTGTGTGTATTATGTTTTTCACTGCAATTTCTAATGCCTGAGTGAGGCATAACTGGCACTGAAATACAATAAAAAACAGTCTTTGCATCCTCCAGGTATTGAAACAGCATGAAATTCTATTCTTCCAGTCCCATAAATGGTTCTCTAAGTCAACCTGCTCACACTGACGTTCCTGATTGCCCATTGCATTGTGTATAAATTGCCTGCCACTGTTACCCTTTCCCTAACTTCTGTCTGTTTGTCCTTAAATTGTCAGCAACCTTTAGTAGGATCCATCCTTCTAAACTTGCTCTGGTATTGTCTTAGGAGCAACAAACCTAGGCCTTTTTAATAGCTTTGGTTATTTATAACAAAAGTGGTAAAAACACATTTGTTTAGAATAGCAATGCTCAATGTTCATCTTTATGTAGATATATCCATGGAATGGGAATCCAACTTAGACTGCTCACCATATTTACTTATGGGAACTATACCTTAGCCATATCGCTGGTGTCACCTAATTTCTTCTCTCTCTCATACTTCCATATCACCAGTCAATGTAGTACTTTATTTATCACCAATCGCCATAGTATTTAGTCCTAATAGGTCTTTGTACATAATTCAGCAAGGTACTTAAACACATGCTAACTTCAGGCATGTGATTCAGTGGAACTAGACAGGTGATTGAAGTTCATTATGTGCTTAAGTACCTTGCTCAGTGGAGGTCTTGGCCCCATTCAAAGAGGAACAGCAGTTGCCATTAAAAAGTCATCACCAAAGTTATCACCCAGTGATATCTGAGATGATCTCCCCATAGGTAAAACAGAAACATCACTGCGGTACCTCAGATAACACCAGCACTAAATCTGGATCATTATTGGCATTTTAATGACACCCACTCCCAACGATCACCTATTATTTCCAGAACTATTCAGAAATAGTTCATATTTAACTGCACATTTTAACATTGGCATGTGGGAAATTACAAACCTATCAAATGGTTCTCAATGACATTTTTCTACGCACAGAGGAAAGACACATCCAAAAGTGGAAATAACAACAAACCACAGTCTAACGTACAACAAAAGTGTAATATTACATCATTTACAATTATGTTTCCTTCACACATATATATATAGCATTCAACAAGGGTAAACTCAACAACAAATGCAGAGAGCAGACAATCAGAGACTCCAGCTGGTAGGGGCAGAAGCAGCCAGACCAGGACCTCTGGACATGCCAGTCAAAACTGTTGACTGTTCTCTGACTGTCTTTGCCCCACACTGATTGGCTGTGTCCAACTCTCCCCTTTTTTGCTCCCTACTTTTCCCTCAGTCTCTTCACCTCAGTTCACTCCACATCTGCCTGTTCTTACCCTCTTCTCCCTGTCCCCATACCTTTTCTTTCCAGTTAGCTAATCCTTTCTTAAGGAAGCCCATCCACCCCCCAAAAAACTGTGGCACTAACATGACATTTGCCACCATCACATTATTCATTCTGTTTGTGCGTTCTCCCCACTTCTCCCACACTATCTGTCTTTTCCCTTTACACAATACTTTCTCATTGTTTCCTTGTACTCTCCTGTCTGTATCCATCTGTTGTCACTTGTCTTATAGATTGTCAGCTCTTTGGGGCAAGGACTGTCTTCTTCTTCTCTGTTTGTACAGCACTTAGTGAAATGGGGTCCAGGTCCCATAACTGTGACTCGTACACACTACAGTAACATGAATAAATAATAAGAAGTTCCAAACTAGCCTTCAGTCTACTGACACAATATTGCTTCCCTCTGGGAGCATTTTTGACCCCACCACTTACTGGCTTGCATAGGGTGTCCTTTGAATATGTCCCGGCAATGCTTTCTTTAAGAGATTCAATCACACATTTATTTTTTCACACTGATTTTCACTTTCTTGAGTTTTGATGTTTATATGACTGCTATACAGAACACCTATTTCATCTTTAAAAAACCACGCTCATAAAAGGAGAAACACAGAAATCCCCACTTCCTTGGAGGCAGTGTTTGAGAGGCACACACCCTCTAATTCCCTCCACGGTGTCCTATTGCAAGCTCTCACAGATAACAAATGAGACATTTAGAGGATAATTGAATGCTCTACAAGTGCTAGTAATGGAACAGTATTCAGTTGTTTAGCACAGGTGGTATTGTAATTGTGATACATTGGAAAGCATCTCAGTATTTTGTGGTGTTCACCCTTCTACTACCACATGGGTGGTGCACTGGGCTGCTGGGAGGATACATGCAACACAGAGGAGGGAGGAAATACAGGCTACCTGAGAGGGTATCTTTTTCCTCCGTCTGTGATATGAACTGCAGATAAACCACTGGACTGCACCACAAGCCATGGCAAATGAGAGCCCCGTATTATCATTTATATGTATTACCTTATCACACCATTGTGCTGGGAGCTGTACAAATACAGAACAAATCTATGCCTTCCAATATTCTCTCTCTTTCTCTCTCTCAACATACAGAGAGCACAACAGAGATTTCGTCACTCAGGCTAGTTTACTCAGGCTTAGTTTACTCAGGCAAAGCTCTAAACGAAGTCAGTGGGAGCATTGCTTGGGTAAAGGCTACAGCATTTGTGAGGGGGAAGAGAGGATGGGGTTGCTCAGCCTTGGACAGGATTATGCCTGCCCTACAGGAAGTGTAGTCAATAGGATCCTATTCCAGTTCTTTTTCTGTCCCTCTTTAGACTCTCAGAGAGGTGAAATTCACTGTGGTACAGAGGGATAGCATTTGTTGCGTAGGGGTACCTCTGTACCGAACATGTGTCAATGAGAGGGCCTTCTTTTTAGCTGTGCATGGTTCATCATGAAGGACAGCAATGGGAGGGGGCTTTGGGAATCCTCATTCACAGATCCTGTGAACCCTAAGACACCACATGGAGGGACAGCAGATGTATTGTAAAACTCACAGGCTGGAGTGGTTCCTATTTGGTGACTCCTGCATACCCCCATGACAAACACATTTCTCCAAGCCCCTTCCATGTCAAACATGAGCTGTGCTGGAGTGAAAGTTTCATCAGCAAGCAGGGTCTAATTTACTTTCCTTTAAGAAAGCAAAAAGAAACCATAGAAAAATCCCACTTCTCCATTTTCCATACTATAAAGTCCTGGTTCAGTAAACAGTAAAAACCAAAATCTTAAAACCCGGCCTCTTCAACCACTAGCATTTATGTAAACAAAATGTGAACTGTCACAATTTGAATGGAGCAAAAAAACACAAAAATTAAAAAAAACCAAAAAAACCCATCTCCCATCGCTGACTTGGCTATGCAGCAAGTTTTGCAGCATAGTCATTTTTGTTACTCATTGAGGTTGAATAGTCGGCAAGCCATTTTGGCAGCAGACAAATTGTACCCTGAAGGCAGTTAATTAATACAAGTTAATGGATCATATTCTATATGCCTAAAGTACTAAAATTCTTATAAACACATTTTGTTTCAGTAAGAACAAATCACATAAGAGAGTTCTTTCCAGTAGGATTCCCTCCCACCCCCATTATATTTAATTTCCTTATTCTGTCATTTCAGGGCTCTTACAAATGTTATACTACATTCTTTCTGCATCTTCCTAAAGAGTAATCAATACTTTTTTGCCTAATAATAGTACCTCATCATCCATAAACTGGTTTTCAGCTGATGCTGCATCCCATGTGTAAATATACCCACAGAAGGCATTTTGCAATATTTTGATGACTGGAAAAAAAAAAAAAGCAACTTTGTTAAGCATTTGTGAAAGAAGGAAATGACTGGAGTCCTGCTTCAGAAATAACTGGCTTTTGGATAGAGTTAAGAATAGCTTCGGTATAATTTTAGTACAGAGTCTATGGCTGCTTTAGATTTTTGTGAATACCCAGGGAGTTCCAGGCAGCAATATGCCAATACACAGAATTATCAGCATATCAAAGGCATTATATTTATCAAGCCCTGCCACAACACATTTAATAGCAGTATGATGGATGTTGTTGTAGCAAGCAAGGAACACTTTGATGTACATGGCCTTCTTTGATTAATGAGAGCTCCTGCTGAGAAGCTGCATATGGAGTAAATTACTCTTTTCAAAAATGGCTGATTTGCACTATTGTTCTAATTATTTCACAAGTTCAGGGTCAGTTCCAAATCCAGTCACCAAAGGAAAAAACAAAATAAAAAACCCTCCCTGTGCAATAACCCACATTTTCCAACTCACACTAGAAAGGGCCAAGACCTAATTATAGTAAAACCAATTTGTGACTCATTCTTTCCCCCCCTGCAAAAAACAATTCATAGACACTTCTTCCTCCATTGAACAGTTCTGCAATATGAGCTCCTCTTCTGCACCTGTGAAATGAATTCAGGTTTTCTTTATTAAATGCTTCTGTAGTTTTCATCAACCACATGGGAACTAAGATCACATTTTAATCCCTCCAACCAAACCCAAAACATCTTCATCAGTATAAACACAATACCACAAAGTGCACTTCTAGATTAATTCTCCTAGCTAGTGTAACACTGCAAAATTTAAGTTCTTCCATTAGCCCCTATTCTCTAAGCATTACTATGATGGGATGTGGTGCCTTAAGCAATTTATCCACTTAGTCTTTAAAAAAAAAATCTTTTGGAGCGTTAGCAACATGTTACTTTTTAAACAAAGTTTTGAACAGTAAATATTTTATCATTTTAATTAAGTATGTTTGTAGTCTTCAATTTGTTATCACAGCCGGCTGCACCAGGATCTCACTTAGCCTACCAGAGACTTCACAGATGAAACTGTACTTTAAAACAGGGGAGCACAATGAAGGATAAAGCAAAAATAAGCATGGCCAGAAAAAGATTCCATTGATGGGGAAATAATTTCTTAAGTGCACTGTCTTTTAGGCAGGTTAGGTTTAATACAACTTTAGTTTCATAATTCAATGCGGCTTTGAATTTACCACATTTTGTTTTCTAAGATTGCACGACAGCATGTACCTTCTGCAAAAGAGTGAAAGTGATGACCCGTGTTAACCTCGGATTTATATAATAATATATCACTCTCAATCACATCATGCCACACATTGGGGTAAAATTTTAAAAGCTTTCTCTTCAAGGTTGCAGGCAAAACATACAAGTTAGAGAGTGTCTAACTGCAAATAAATCAAAGGAGGTTACAAACTGGACGCATACATTTTCTTAACTGACTGGTGTTTATTGGGTGCCTAACTTCAGCACCTTAAAGTGACTTGATTTTCAGAGGGTTGGCGTGCTTAGTACTTTCTGAATATCAGGCCCCCTTCAAAATGTCTTCAATTGTGCACCCAAAAATCATTAGTCTCCTCTTAGAAAGTTCAGGACATAATTGTACTTTGCACACGTTCTGAGTGAACTTAGAAATTAACTCAGATCACCATTCTTCCTCTCAGCTTTCCAGTCATAGATCAGGGTGTCACGGATCCACAGGTCTGGTGCTCTTGAACAGCTTGGAACAGTCCCTGGGAAGACCTATTCAGTATCTCAGCCCCCTCAGGATCACACAGTTTCACTAGGTAAGCCACTTGGCTTCACTGCCTCCCAGGACCAAATCTTGGAGGCTTCAGTGCGCCCTTCACCTGAGAGAGACTTGTACACCGAAAGGGAGCCATGTATCTCCACCTTCCTTAAACTGGAGTGACCCTCAGACAGCATTGTAAAAGCAGAAGGGTTTATTGGATGTCTGGAACACAGCGTAGAAAGTCCTTGATTAACACAGGGAACAGAAAGTAACAGCATAGTATATCTGGGTCTGTCCCACAACCCTCTGAATACTCTTTAGTCCCAGTCTAGGAGCATCTTCCCCTTCCCCACCCCCCTGCTTCCAGCAGCCCACACTTAACAACCCGAACTGGTCCCTCCTCAGTCCTTTGTCATTGTTCCCCAGGAACATTGTCACCTGGTCCTCCTCCTTAGCCCTTTCTTCTCCAGCTGGTCACACCCTGCTAGCTTCCTAGAAGAGGGTGGGCCATCCATGGATGTTGGTTGCTAGGTGCCAAATGTTTGGGCAACTGGAGTAGCCATTGTCTTCTTGGACCCTCCATGGGCATAGGGCCCCAGGGCAGCTAGGTGCAAGTCACACTTGGATCTCTGGGTCTCTTCAAGGAGTAAACAACCTTTTCCCACCACCTAGTTAACCAGGTATCACCACAGGGGAAACTGAGGCACACACAATAGTCATACAAAATATTATGAATGATTTCCACTCTGTAACACAAGGCAAAGGAAAACCTAATGCCATGCTTTTCTACAAGGTATGAGTTATGTATATTAACTGTAAGACAATTACACCATGTCAAGCTACTATTCCAATGAAGAACATTTTGGAAGAACAAGAAAAGATCTCAGTGGACCCCACATATGCAAAATGCTACTGAATTTCCTGCAAACAGGCGCCAGAATTGCTGCACTGGCAAAGCAATGTCCAATGTGGTACATTTCCAAAGCACTATAAGGCAGCCAGTTATGAGTTCCAAAACTTATCTCAGAAACTATTTCTCTTGGCACAGAAAGAGCTGAAAAACATTTTGTCCATAGCCAAAAATAGGATTTTGCACACACACAAAGGGGAAATGAGAGAGAGACATTCAGCTTTCTGACAGGGCTCCCTGGACGTTTTTCCAAAAGGTTAGGCATTCGCTCAGGGAAATTGGCAATTGCATTGAAATATAGTACTGTCATTGGTTGGCCCAAGAGGAGTTCCATGAGCTTGTTCAAGATCCCTTGTAAAATGTCACTGAATTAGTATCAAAATAATTCTAGGCTTATTTACAAAGCTGTCAAACAGGTGGCTTGTCAGACATTACAGAGATGCATCGAGACAACCATACGACTGTCAACCTTGAACTCCTATCTCCGATATCCTCAGCTATAGATATTAACTGTCATCACATCAACCTATTTGATTCCATTAACACAAGCTAAGGGCAACATAAAAATCTATGGCTACATACTAAGATCGTATTCTATTCCTCTCGAAAGAGCAAGATTACTTTTTAGCTCTCCCTTTGCCATGGAGGGTTCTACTGTTTCCAGGTCTGCTGAATCTGTTTAGTACTGGGATGTATGGTGTTTCTGACTAGATTTCATCCATTAATAATTCACAGATATGGAGCAAATGATTCATGACTTTAGACCAGCAGATTGGGATTGGTATTAAGATGTGATCATGCAAGATTATCCTTCAGACTTCAGTGGGAGAGGAGGGCACTCCTCACATTGTAGGATCAGGTCCTCAAACTCTTGTGTATGCTCTTCAGGAAGAGTGTAGACAGCTCACGCTCCTACTTCTTGCCTCAAGTAGCTCATCACAGAATTTGTGTGTCTTCTCAGTTCTTTGAGATTCAGAATAATTGTAACCAATTAAGGATGGGCAAATATCACAAGCTTTTGACATCTGGTTTAGAGAAATATCTAAAACGTTTCACAGACTTGGTCTAAATTCAGAAATTGAGCTATAAATAATATAAAAATAGCCTGTCTCCTGGTATTTCAATACTTCTACTTTTGGGCACAGGGAAGGTAAAAAGGGCAAAAAAAGAAAGTAGTCCAAAAATCATAGCCAAACTCTACCTCAAATTTTGTCTGAAGGTTCAGATTGGCTCTTATTTTGGCATAATTGGTTCTTCCATTCTTATGTGTTCTTTAGTTTCTTCCAGCCTGTGCCTCACATACTTTTGTCCCAAGCTAGTAGTGAAAAGGGTCTGTGTTGGATGTAGCAATTTACCATTTTTATTCTTGGAAATTTTACCAAAAATATTTTGTTCGGAATTCCATCAAAGCAAAAGTTCACTGTTTTATCCATTTCTAAATCCCAAGCCAAGAGCAGTTGCCCATGAAAACCATTCAATTGCCTTAGCTAATAAAACAACAAAGGCCCCCAGTCCTTTTATAGTATCAGAAATTCCTAGGATACAAAATAATTTCCTATACTGAGTACCATACTAGTAAATTAGTTATCTAAAGCAAAATTGGAGATGTTCACGACTGTAATATTAGCTCAATTAGAACATTTATTTCATTACTGCTCATTTGTTAAAAAAATTTTAAAACGGTAGAAAATAAATTAAACCATAAAGAAATTAAAGTATGTTAAAGTAACATTAATGGACTGTGTTGAGCCCACAAAACCAAGGAAACACAGAATTTAAAAGACTGATTATCTGATTCTGATCTTGCTCATATTGGTTTTAAACTGTGGAAACTTCTGATTTACTCCTGCATGATTCTACGGACTTCAGATGAGTTATTTCTGATTCACCATGTTGTCACTCAGATCAGGATCAGGAACATATAACCTATTACAACCCATTTTGTTGTATCTTTGTACCTTGCTTCTGTATGCTGATCTGTTATACATATAATGTACTTCAAGAATCAATACCTAGGCACTAACGGGTGAACTGAGAATAAAATTACAACCATAATTAGGAATTTCATTAGTTTGGGTAATAGAAAGTATATACATTATTGCTTGGTTCATATGCATTTACAATCGGCAATGATGAGTATCAAATATGACATGTGACAAATGTTAATGTTAGAGACAGTAAGGCAGGATGATTGAAAATCATACCTATTTTTCATGGACATCTGGTATGATCAGAAAATACTGAGAAATTAAAAGGATCAGATACTTAACTCCCCAAACTGATAGTAGACATGAAGAGGGAAAGTAAGTACCCCTTTTGAAGTTTAGTTAGCACATCAACTCAAACCCCCTGTGAGAAAAAACAAGCAGTGTTGAAAGTTCAGAGAGGAAAGACCTCAATGGATGCAGAGAAAAAGATTAAGCTCAGTACCGTTATACAGAGTACCAGGCCAATGGTGGGGGATCAAATATTGCTCATATCCATTTGTACCTTCGGAAGAGGTTGCACTGCAGCTTGTGGTACAATAGCTGAAGAGGGATCACGGGCCTTCTGGGTTCTGGGAAGTGGGTGGGCATAAGTCGTTCCATAGCTAAAGGCCCCTCCCCCAGCCTAAGGGGAAGAGCTACTGAGGCCGGGACTCAATTAAGTACGAGGGACAACAAATGAAAAAACATCAAGAGGTGTAGGGGGGTCAAAGGGTCAAAAGTAGAGAACCTGAGGGATCACTGTAGCAGGCAGACAGCTGAGCAGCAGAGCACGTAATAAATCACAGAGGAATGTCGTGTAAGGCAGAGTTGACTGGAGGACAACAATTCCATTTCACAGCAACTCAAGGAAACACATTTTGAAACCTCTATCCACATAGGATTTAAACTAAACATTTCAACCACATTCACAAAAACGTAAGCATGTGTGTGGCCTGGGATATGGGAGACCCAATTTCAAGTCCCTGCTCTGCTTGCTTCAGAGCAGGGTTTTACATCCCAGATCACTTTGAATCAGGCAGAGGAGAAGGGACTTGAACCTGGGTCTCCCACAGGCTACAGAGTGAGAGTTTTTCCCCTCCCCCACCCGTTTCTCAACACTTTTTTTGTCAAACAACATCTCCACAAACATCTCAGCTTCGACAAAACAGCATATTTCAGTGAGATTTCATTTTGATGAAAAAGTTCTAACCAGCTCTAATATCAAGGGCCATTTTCATCCCGGTACATTACCATCAAACGTATTGGCCTATGGATTGAAACGTCCTTCAGAAGGTGCTCAATGGACAACTGTAAAGATTGAAATCTTCTCTGGTGCATCAAATATTTACTACCACCCATAGTGCTCAGTGCTATGAGTAGTCCCATTAAAACCTATGCAGCATAACATACAGCATGGCCTAATGGACGGGGCACCAGACTGGGAATCAGGAGTCCAGGCTTCTACTCCTGGCTTCACACTGAGTAACTCTTGGGCAAGTCACTTCCCCACTCTGTGCCTGTTTCCCCTCCCACCTTTTGTCTATTTAGACTGTACGCTCTTTGAGGCAGGGGCTGTCTCTTACTATGTCAATTTCCAGTGCTGAACACAATTTCAGTTGGGCTGGGTGCTAGAAATAAATAATAATCAGACAGTAATCACCATGCCCATCAACAGGGAGATCTACGACCAGTACAGAAGTCTATATGCAGAGGATCCTTATTGTCTTTTTAAACGGCTTATTGCCATTTCATAGCATTTTCACGGGTTTATCATTTAACATCTTAGGACCTAGTCCTTCACAAACATACTACCAAGCTTAATGATGATTGCTATAAATCAACTAAGTTGCTCAAGGTAGTTAGCATTGTCTTTGGTAGTAAGGCAGGAGTGGACGATTTATTGGTAATGTAACTGTCTGCTTCTATTATGAATAGGAAAGGAAAGTATCTGGCTTTGGCCACAACAGATGAATTAGGAAAAAAAAAAAAGAAAAGAAAAGAAAAGAAACCTGGAAAAATTAACTGTTTTCACAAATATCCCCCTCTGCCATCGTCTCTTGTTCAGAGTGTACCAGCCATGTTCTGGTTCTTCTAGATAGTCTGATATTCCATCACGGAAGGTACAAATGGGCTCCGACTTGCACTTCCAAGACTCAACCCATCTTAGGCCTGGGCTTCATTCCAAGAACAGACTATTGCTAATAAGGCCATTCACCATTTAAAACTACTTGCATTTGCATTGACCAATGTAAGCCTGAAGCAAAGCTGTCATGAGGTTTTTGTAGGAGAAACCTTCAGGGCTTTGGTTAAGACTTGCTGTCAGAAAGCTGCTTGAAACAAATTCAAATCACCAGGCTGAAGGTCACAGCAACATTTGCAGCTGGGATTGCCAACACAACAAGGGGGGAGAACCTTTCCTGAGGAAAACACTTCTACTTGTTTCATGTTTTACCAACAGGCTGGGAATAGCGGAGGAATGGGAGGAGACAGTGCTCACAGAACAGGGGCTGCATGAGGAGCAATAGCATGGCTTACAGGATGCCTGGCAAGAAGCTAAGAGTAAAAATCCTTTTACACAGTCCTTTACCTTGCAGCAGGGCAAGGGTATTCATTCCAAAGAGTTAAATTCATTTTAAAAGTTAGGGTGAAATATTGCCCCTGCTGAGTTGGTGAACTATGGGGTAAAGAGGGCACAGGAAACCTCCCTCTTCACTCCCCACTCCAAGCAATTGGACAGCATCCCTCCTTCTAGTCATAGGGGATGGGACCAGCTACACTGGCCAGAGCACCATGGTTCCATGCAGTGCAGTCTGTGGACCAGACTCTGCTCCAGTCAGCCCATCAGAATAGCTGGGGGGGGAGGGGACACACTGCTCCTTTGCAGAGCAGCAGCAAAGTGCCTTCTCCCCTCAGTTCTCCTTTCCCACTCTCAGCCATTCTGCCCTGTAACATGCAGCCACCACTGTTCCTTCCCTTGTGTGGTTTCCTGGAGAAGGGCAGGATTTTGCCCAAGAGTAATTGTTCATTCAATGTGTCTCAGTTATAAAACTTGCATGTCTGCACTCATCACCATCAGAGGAGACTACCTGGGTTTAGAGAAAGAACACACTCTCCTGTCTTGTTTCTGCATGCAAGCACCAGTGATATGGAGCTCCTGTGCTGAGATGACTTTCAGAAGATTCCCATTCATCCCTTAGGATGGTCACAAGGTAACATTTTCCCTTGTTCATTCACACTAGCAATGGGAGAGCCCAGAAAGGTTCAGAGCTCATGTATATTCAGTTGTTTCTAGGAAGCTCATCTGAACTATCTTCAGCCTGGAAAATTAGGCTGGAAATCTTGTAAAAACAGGCCATGCCCATGAGTGCAGAGAGGGACAGGACAATGAAAATAAATCCTTTGCAGTCACTTATTTGAACATTTCAAAATGGATTTTAAACTGTTCCTTTTGGGCTTAGCTCTAGAAAGCGGGTGAAAGTTCAGGAGGGCTGGGTTTTTTTGTTTGCTTGAGCCAGCATTTCCCATCCCTAATGCATTCAACTGGGGGGGCGGGGCACGGAGAATCAGGACAGGCCTGACCCATTTTTCTCAGTCAGTCAGTAGTTAAGCCCCAGCTGAATGCCTGACGAGAGTCCAGGTGGTATTTATTAGCGCCTGTGTCAAAAGTAGATCATCTTCTTCAACAGTGAAATCCCTTGTCCTATTTTATATTAAAAATAAAATTTGCATTCATGGCAACCTGAGATTCCAATGTTCCCAACAGTGAAGTCCACAGAGTAGAAGAAAGCCAAATGTTTATTTGTGTTGGAGCATGCTGACTCAGCAAGCCCCTAATACATCTTCCAGCACAAGTGAGCAAGAATAATAAGATTTGTTCCTGTGACCAAAATCAATCTATTAGCTAATATGAGCTGGAGACCTTGGGGACTGTCTTATATTTCCTGTAAATTGTATTGTGTCCTGTTGAAAGGCGAGACGCATACGGTATGTGTATCTCATGACCACACCAGTATTTCCTGTATTATATTGGTGCAAGATAAGAAAGAGAAAAGAATGAATCAAACTGAAGGTATCAAAATGAAAACCAGTCAGCAGCTCATGGGAGGAAAAAAATACAGAGACATAAATGAGCAGAAAGAAATCTCAAAAGAAAAAGACATCTTGGCAAAAAAAAAGATCATGGTAGTGAAAAAAATAATGGTTCTTGTATTATAAAGTGACCAGTAAATGGTGTGGGTGGATATTTCTCTCTCTCTCTTGCAGGCTGCCTATGTCACAAAGAAATTCTAAGACAAACATTTGAAACTTTTACCTTCTCCTAACTAGTAGACAAGCGCACGCGCGCGCACGCACGCACACACACACACACACACACACAAAAGTTACCAGCAGCCTCAAACACCATGGGTCCTTCAGTCTCTCCTGGGAATGCAGCCCTTTCACTTGGACTTTATTGTGGATGGAAAGGAATCAGAAGGCATACCTCTAATGAGCAGTTAGCTTGGAAAGCCTAAAAGCTGAGTGTGTCATTTTTGACTTGAAAAGCCTACAGCAAAATTCCTAAAAAGTCATGCATAAATGAGAACAGCTTTCTCCTTTGTAGCTACAATGATTCATTGCTTATGGTCCAGGATCTAAGTATTCTGGTACTCTACAATGGTAGTGGATGCCACCCTGACTGCATAATGCTGTGAGTGTTTCTAGTGGGTTAGCACAGTAGTACTTTCATATTGGATGATTGTTTTCAGATTGCTTTGTGTCCTTCCAGGAAACGCTCTGAACTGCTAGTCTAAGGAAAGCTTAGATTCACTTTATCTCCTGGATGCAATTATGTAAAACAAGAGTTCAGCCAATGTGGCAACTTCAGGCAGTAGCATGATTATAAAGAGGTGGTGGGTGGTGGTGTTGGTGGGGGAGGACCAACACTTTTTAGGTTAAGTTCTGTTCTGTCTCAGGCTTATAGAGGAGGCACTTTGGGCTTTTTGCCTGACTCATGTCCTTGCTTTGGGGGAATTGCCTGCCACCTGCTTTCTGGCTGTGCTATCAAACAACTAGGAATAAAATCCTTTTCTTTCCTCCCAAATTCCCAAACAGCCCATCTGCTGCCCATCCACAGCTGAAAACACTGAAAACAATGGCTTTTGTCCAACTTACCTTATTTTAAAAGTACACTTAACAAGTGCCAGTGCTTACAGCTTGGAAAATCAAAGCATTTAGATGAAGAGATGGAGTACTGTCTAGTCATTATAGCTGGGAGTAAAGAGCCAGGGCTTCTAGTTCTCCTGCTAACTTGTGCTGGGACCTTGGAAATCATAGAATATTAGAGTTGGAAGGAACCTCAGGAGGTCATCTAGTCCAACCCCTTGCTCAAAGCAGGACTAACCTCAGCTATATCATCCCAGCCAGGGCTTTGTCAAGCCTCAGCTTAAAAACCTCTAAAGATGGAGATTCCACCACCTCCCTAGGTAACCCATTCCAGTGCTTCACCACCCTCCTAGTAAAAAACTTTTTCCTAATGTCCAACCTAGACCTTCCCAACTGCAACTTGAGACCATTGCTCCTTTTTCTGTCATCTGGCACCACCGAGAACAGCCTAGCCCCATCCTCCCTGGAACCCCCTTTCAGGTAGTTAAAGTCTGCTATCAAATCCCCCCATTCTTCTCTTTTGCAGACTAAACAAGCCCTTAGCCTCTCCTCATAAGTCCTGTGCTCCAGCCCCCTAATAATTTTTGTTGCCCTCCGCTGTACTCTCTCCAACTTGTCTACATCCTTTTTGTAGTGGGGGGCCCAAAACTGGACACACTACTCTAAATGCGGCCTCACCAATGCCAAATAGAGTGGAATAATCACTTCTCGCATCCTGCTGGCAATGCTCCTATTAATGCAGCCCAATATGCTATTAGCCTTCTTGAAAACCAGGGCACACTGCTGACTCATATCCAGCTTTTTATCCACTGTTACCCTCAGGTCCTTTTCTGCAGAACTGCTGCCTAGCTCGTCGGTCCCCAGTCTATAGCTGTGCATGAAATTCTTCCTTCCTAAGTGGAGGACTCTGCACTTTTCTTTGTTGAACCTCATTAGATTTCTTTTGGCCCAATCCTCCAGTTTGTTTAGGTCCTTCTGTATCCTATCCCTACCTTGCAGGGTATCTACCACTCCCCCCAGCTTAGTGTCATCCGCAAACTTGTTGAGGGCGCAATCTACCCCATCCTCCAGATCATTAACGAAGATGTTGAACAAAACCGGCCCCAGGACCGACCCCTGGGGAACTCCGCTTGTGACTGGTTGCCAGCTAGACATGGAGCCATTGATCACTACTCGTTGAGCCCTATGCTCTAGCCAGTTCTCTATCCATTTTATAGTCCATTCATTCAACACATACTTCTTTAACTTGCTGATAAGAATACTGTGAGAAACAGTATCAAAAGCTTTGCTAAAGTCAAGGTATACCACATCCACCACCTTCCCTACATCCACAAAGCCAGTCACCTCATCATAGAAAGCAATCAGGTTGGTCAGGCATGACTTTCCCTTGGTGAATCCGTGTTGACTGTTCCTGATCACCTTCCTCTCCTCCAAGTGCCTTAAAATGGATTCCTTAAGGACCTGCTCCATGATTTTTCCAGGGACTGAAGTGAGGCTGACTGGTTTGTAGTTCCCTGGATCCTCTTTCCTCCCTTTTTTGAAGATGGGCACTATATTTGCTTTTTTCCAGTCCTCAGGGACCTCCCCCTGTTGTCACGAGCTTTCAAAGATAATAGCCAATGGCTCTGAAATCACCTCAGCCAATTCCCTCAGCACCCTCGGGTGTATTGCATCCGGCCCGTGGACCTGTGTATGTCCAATCCTTCTAAATAGTCTTGGACCTGTTCCTTCAGTACTGCGGGATGTTCGCCTCCTTCCCATTCTGTGCCACCCAGTACAGTAGTCTGGGAGCTGATCTTGTCTGTGAAGACAGAGGCAAAAAAGGCATTGAGTACCTCAGCTTTCTCCACATCCTCTGTCACTAGGTTGCCTCCCTCATTCTCTAAGGGGCCCACACTTTCCCTAATCTTCCTCTTGTTGGCAACATACCTGTAGAAACCCTTCTTGTTCCCCTTCACGTCCCTTGCTAGCTGCAACTCCAATTGTGCTTTGGCCTTCCTGATTTCATTCCTGCATGTTCGAGCAGTGTTTTTATAATCCTCCCTAGTCATCTGACCAAGCTTTCACTTCCTGTAAGCTTCTTTTTTGTGTTTAAGTTCGCCAAAGACTTCTTTGTTAATCCAAGCTGGACGCCTACCATATTTGCTATTCTTTCTGCACATCGGGATGGTTTGCTCCTGTGCCCTCAATAAGGTCTCTTTAAAATACAGCCAGCTCTCTTGGATTCCTTTCCCCCTAATATTAGCTTCCCAGGAAATCTTGCCCATCAGTTCCCTGAGGGAGTCAAAGTCCGCTTTTCTGAAGTCCATGGTCCGTATCCTGCTGTTCTCCTTTCTTCCTTTTGTCAGGATCCTGAACTCGACCATCTCATGGTCACTGTTGCCTAGGTTGCTACCCACTTCTACTTCCCCTACCAAATCTTCCCTGTTTGTGAGCAGCAGGTCAAAGAAGCAAGGCCCCTAGTTGGTTGCTCCAGCACTTGCACCAGGAAATTGTCTGCGACACTCTCAAAAAAGTTCCTGGATTGTTTGTGCTCTGTTGTATTGCTCTTCCAGCAGATGTCAGGGTGATTGAAGTTCCCCATGAGAATCAGGTCCTGTGAACTGGAAACTTTCCCTAGTAGAGTAAAGAAAGCCTCATCTACCTCATCCTCCTGGTCTGGTGGTCTATAACAGACACCCACCACGACATCCTTATTGTTCTTGCTTCTAAGCTTAACCCAGAGACATTCAACTGACTTATCTCCAGTTTCATACTAGAGCTCAGAGCAATCATAGTGCTCTCTTACATACAGTGCAACTCCTCCACCCCTTCGCCCCTGCCTGTCCTTCCTGAACAGTTTACACCCATCCATGACATTTCTCCAGTCGTGTGAGTTACTCCACCAAGTCTCAGTTATTCCAATCATGTCATAGTTTCTTGACTGTGCCAGGACTTCCAACTCCTCCTGCTTGTTTCCCAGGCTTCTTGCATTTGTGTACAGGCACTTGAGATAAGTAGCCGATTGGCCTACTTTCACAGTATGAATCGGGAGGCCTCCCCTGCTGCACCCTCCTCCTTCTGCTTCCTTGTGGTGTCCCTCTTCCCCAGTTACCTTCGGGCTTAGGTCTCCGTCCCACATCGAACATAGTTTAAAACTCTCCTTACTAGGTTAGCCAGCCTGCCTGCGAAGATACTCTTCCCTGTCTTTGTTAGGTGAATCCCATCTCTTCCTAGTAATCCTTCTTCCTGGAAGGACATTCCATGATCAAAGAATCCAAAGCCCTCTCTTCGACACCACCTGCGTAACCACGCATTTACTTCCGCAATGCGACGGTCCCTGCCTGGGCCTTTTCCCTGAACAGGGAGGATGGATGAGAACACCACTTGTGCTTCAAACTCCTTTATCTCTTTTCCCAGAGCCACATAATCTGCAGTGATCCGCTCAAGATCATTCTTGGCAGTGTCATTGGTGCCCACGTGAAGAAGTAGGAAGGGGTAGCGGTCTGAGGACTTGATAAGTTTTGGCAGTCTCTCCGTCACATCTCTTAGGGCTAGTCATAAGAGATTCTGAATACCTTCAACTCCATTTACTTCTATAGGGTCTACACCCTGAGGGTCAGAGTCTAGCCTATACAAGTCCCTTTTGCAACATGATAGCAGCACAAACAGATCTTCAAGCCGCCTTAACAGGACTGCCAACATAGGGGAAACCTTCTCTGGTGAAGAGTTGGCATAGCCTACTTTACACCATCCCCTCTTGGCCCGTGGGCCATAGGGGGCATGTTGTTGGCAGGCTTGGATAAGGATGAAGTCATGACTGGACCTCATTCTTGTCCAGTGATCCTTGCCTATGTAAACAGCCCCTAGGGGCTATTATAAAATGGTGCATCTAAAAATACCCTGGGTGCTGTTCTAAGTTATACTGGGGGCAGAACTGGCCCCTGGCTGCCAGTAGGATCAGGGCTGGGGGGGAAGGGGAAAGCACCAAAAAAAAACAAAAAAAACAAAAACCACTTTTGTGCTCCCTTGGGTGCTGAGCATTGCAGCAACACACATGAGGTTTCAGTCTACAGTTGATAGGGGCTTTATTTGACCCTGTGTATCTGAACTGTTTAGTGTGCCCATATTCTTCCCTAAGGTTCATATTTGCTATCTCTATGCAGAGCCTCTGAAAACAAGAAGGAACCTTTATTTATTTGTAAAAATTGCCACAGGTTGCCTTGAAACAAGGGAGCATTCAAGTAGTACAGCGTTTATTTTAATTTAATAGGAACCAGACCCTAAATATCACATTTGGCTACCTTGCCCTTTTGCAAATAAACCCTGAAGGAATATGAGGAACAGATATGTAGTTAAGGACTCTGCACTGCCTGCAGTAACACCAATCTATGCATCTTACTGAACTGTGCCATTTAGCAAAGGGCAGATGGAGGGATAGGCAAAAAATTATCATGCAACATCCAAGCTTACTTAATTTAAAATACAATTGGCTATTTTCTGCTTCTTGATGCTTTATTTTTAGCAGCCTTCTAGCCATCACATGGTCTCAGTCAGCTTAGTTGTTCAACTCAATTTTTAAATCTCATGAATAAAATACAAATCTTGTTTAAGGAATATTTTATGAAATAAAAAATAGATTTTATATATCAGATTCTGGGGCAAAAAAAAATTAGAGCTAGAAGTGATTTAGAGCATGAGAATGTGTTATCTATCTTACCAGACTGAACACTGGTCAGAATATGAGCTATGGAGTCTTAAGCCTGGTCTACACTGGCAACGGAGGTTAACGTAAAGTCACTTACGTCGATCTCCGAACACCTGCGTCTCCACTTGCACTACTGTTAAGTTGACTTAAGTTACAGCAAAAGTCGACTTAAGACCACCTCTGCAAGTGGCGTAGCGCCTAATTCCAATTGATTAATTTGATTTAGTGTCAGTGTAGACACAACTTCACTTAAATCGACTTTATTGGCCTCTGGGAGGTATCCCACTGTGGCCCCTTGTGACCGCTTTGGACATTTGTGCTGTGCTGTACTGTGGTCACGCTACCAGGTCACCTCTTCCCTCAAGCCCTGGGAAGATTTGAATTTTCATTTCCTGTGCTGCCAGCATGGAGAGAGTACTCCTCATGGCTACTGCAAAGCCCAAATGTGCTCCAGCGTGAGTCGACCAGAGGTCTTAGATCTCACTGGTCTATGGGGCGAGGAGTCCATTCTGGCTCACCTTAGAGCCAGCAAAAGGAATCTGGACATTTATGGGAAGATATCACAGGGCATGCTGGAGAAGGGACACAAGGGGGATGTGCAGCAGTGCCGAGTGAAGATCAAGGAGCTGCGTCAGTCATATCAGAAAGCCAGGGAAGCTAACAGTCGTTCTGGCTCCTCACCCAACATGCCTCTACGATGAGGTGCATGCAATTCTCAGTGACGATTCCACCATGGTGCCTCCCCGCAGCATCGATACCTCCGCTAGGTCTTCCATGGATAATGATGAGGACCCTGTGGACTAGGAGGAGGCGGTGACTGAGAAGAGCAGGGTGCATGAGAGCAGGGTGTCTGTTCTCCCTGAAAGTCAGGACATATTCCTGTCCCCAGAGCAGTCCAGCAGCACACAGGACAGCACTAATGATCCCGGGGAAGGCACATCTGGTGAGGTTTTTTTCTTCTTAGCAGTTCTGTCCTTTTACATTTGGCGGGGGGAGGGGTGACAGGAAGGGAATTTCAGGCATTTCAGTAACTGTACTGGGGGGTTACCCAGGGAGCAGTTTATTTATGTGATGAGATATGCTCTGATAATCATCAGTTGATACTTTAGTGTAGGTAATCTGTTATCCTATGAAAAAGTTTTCTGGGGAGGGCTGCCTTGTTCCTCCCTCCGTGGTAGGATATTTGCCATGCCACGCTGCAATCAAGGAAACCTGCATCATGGCGGAACATAGCTGATACCCCGCTGCGTGCAGCAAATCTTCCCTTTCCTCGTGTGTGACCCTCAGGAGACTGATATCACTCATGGTCACCTAGGGAAGACAGCACATGTTTAAAATACCAGAGCTATACAGCAGATGCCCTGTACCTTTGTATTCCCCATTGCAGTGTCCCACCAAGTCACTTTGATTACTTTTATTTGGTTTAAGCAGAGACTATATCCCCCCCCCCACACACACACACACACACACACACACACGCTGTCCGCAGATCCCCTGTGTAAGGGCAAAGCGAGAAGACCCCTCTGGGATGTCAGGAATGGAATGAGGGTCTGTGTTTGTCCAGTCCTGTGCATGGGGAGTATTGTCTACATTGTTGCAGTTGTATCATTTTCTTCACTCTGCTAACAATGGCTACCTTGTGAATTTTTTTTCATTCTGTAGACATCTCAGCCTTGGCCCCACACTCAAGAAATGCTGCGGAAAGACTATCGCAGATTAGAAAGAGGGAAAAAAAACCCAGAGATGACATGTTTGGCGAGATCATGAACGCCTCAACAGCTGCAGAAACCAAGCCCAGAGTGTGGCAGCTGACCTTTTCCCAGAATATGGACATGGCCAGGGAGAGTTGCAGAAAAATGCAGGAGCATGATCGCAGCACCATGCAGGAGATGCTGCGAATCATGCGGGACCAGGCAGACATGCTCTGGTGGCTTGTGGAGCTTCAGGAGGAGCGGAGGCAGGACAGAATCCTGTTGCAGCCCCTCCATAATGCTCCTCAACCGAGGGCTTTGCTGCCCTCCCATTCCTCCACCCCCAAGAGGTCTCAGAGGAGACTGGCCAGGCTGCAGTACGCAGAAAGCAGTGGAAGACACGCTGACAGCTGGCCAGCAACCTACCACCCTACCCCTTGAGACAGGGAATGAACACTCCCCCCTTTCCCCCATGACTGAATGTTCATAAATAAAAGTTTGCATAATTTCAACACGTTTCTTTATTAAATCATATCTTGTTCTGGAGGGATTTGGAGGGTACAGATATTGATTGGGGGGAGTGGGGGGGGAGGGCTTCACCAAAGGCAAACAGCATACAGGAACAGAAATCACTCCTGCATCTCATTGCAGAACCTGGTTTTCAAAGCTTCCCTAATACAAAGGGCTCCGCAGTTAGCTCTCAGAGTACTGCTGGCATCTGGCTGCTCATAATTGGCGGCCAGTCTTTCTGCCTCCACAGCCCAATCCTGGAGGAACCATTCCCCCTTTGCTTCACACACATTATGAAGAACACAACATGCAGATATCACCAAAGGGAGGTTCTTTTCACTCATGTCCAGTCTAGTGAGGAGACTCCTCCATCTACCCTTTAAACGCGCAAAGGCACATTCTACAACCATTCTGCAACTGCTGAACCTGTTATTAAAACACTCCTTGTCGCTGTCAAGGTGCCCGGTGTACAGCTTCATTAGCCAAGGGAGCTTTAGCCTTCTGTGCTTAGCCCCTTGAACAATGGTTGTAAGAGTGATCTCACAGAGGGCTGTAATGCTTAATTAAGAAATGTTGTAAAGTGCTTTAAAATCCTAGGACAAGAGAGGGTATGGAATCGACAAGTGCAAATATCATTAGTAGCAATGATCCTCATTTTAGCTGATGAGCATTTGGCAGGCAGTTCTGCCGTAAATTGTGTTTTCTGTTTTAGAAAAAAATAATAAGAATCACTAAGTCACTTCACTGAAAAAAGCAAATGTGTTGGCTTATCTGTTTTCCTATGTTGTATTATTTGTGTAGCTGTAGCACCTAGAGTCTCCAGTGGAGATCAGGGCCCCATTGCTGTAGGCACTGTGCAAACGTAGACTGAGGAAAAGTCTCTCTACCCTGAAGAGCTTGCAAGCTAAACACACAAGACAGGGAAAGGCACAGAGAGGTGAAGAAGGGATCTGCCAAGGTTGGCATGCAGGCTTTGTAACAATAACAAACCAATATCAGACGATTCTTAGTCTGCTGAGTCAGTGACCGACAAGATAACCACAGAGCATGTAGGTCTTGGTGATAAATTCCCAAGATTGACTGCAAACGCTCCATTTAGTTAACCAATAATCTATCCATTAAAAGCATCTAAGTAAGGCTTGATACACTAGACTGCTCTTATATCTACACTGCAATAAAAGACCTGCAAAGAGTCTCAGAGCCCAGGCCATGGAGCTAAAAACAACAGTGTAGAAGTTCAGGATCAGGATGGAGCGTGGGTTTTGAGACCTTCCCTACTTGACAGGTTTCAGAGCTCAGGCTCCACCCTGAGCCTGAATGTCTACACTGCTATTTGGAGCCCTGCAGCTCAAGATCTGAGAGCCTCAGTCAGTTGACCCAAACTCTGAGACTTGGTGTTTTTTTCTGCAGTGGAGACATACCCTGAAATGCTCTATAGTAGTAAATCTGTTAATAATCCCTTATAAAGATTCACTCACTTGCTCAAGTTCTTGACACAGTAAGGTCAGATTTTCAGAAGTGTATGCACAAACATGTGCACCTTCATATGTAACCAATATTTTTGTACCTTAGTTTCCCCATCCATAAAATGGGGATAATAATCATAGACATGTAGGACTGGAAGGGACCTGAATAGGTCATGTAGTACAGTCCCCTGCACTCAAGGCAAGACTGCGTAATAACTAAACTCATTCCTGACAGGTGTTTGTCTAACCTGTTCTTGAAAACCTCCAATGACGGAGATTCCACAACTTCCCTAGGCAGTTGTTGCAGTACTTAACTACCCTGACAATTAGGAAGTTTTTCCTAATGGCCAACCTAGACCTCCCTTGCTGCAATTTAAGCCCATTGTTTCTTTCCTATTTTCAAGAGATTAACAAGAACAATTTTTCACCCTCCTTGTCACAACCTTTATGTACTTGAAAACTGTTATCTTGTCCCCTGCCTGCAGAGACGACCTGTTCCTGCCAAGAGTGGGGAGGGAACAGAGTGAGGGCAGCAGCTTCAGCAGATATTACTGTGCATGCTCAGTACAAGCCAGGGAGCGGGGGGAAGGGGCACATGCAGTCACGTGTCCTCCCCCACGTGTTACCTCTGTGAGTCTTCTCTTCCCCAGTCTTACAATAATACTCACCTGCCTCACAGAGCCTTAATTCATTAATGTTTGTAAAGCTCTTTGAGGTCCATTGGAGAAACATATGGTGATGATAAATTGGGTCCTGCCAGTACCTTCCCCCACCCTTTGTGCCCCTGACAGATGCTTGAGGGAAAGGGTTGCCACCTTTCCAGGTTTTCCCAGGATCGTTCCTTTTGTGGAGTTAGTTATCTGTAAGGATGCTCAGTGCACATTGCCAGCTGTCTGGTTTTATGGGCTCAGGGTCATCCTGGATGTTCCAGTTTTTTGTATCTCAGAGGTGGCAACCCTCAGAGCAGTCTCTAGAAACTTCCATGCCTCCAGGAACAATTCCCACTGAAAGGAGAAGCCAGGAAGGTGCTTCAGGCAGAACCATTAAAGACTCCCTTCTCTCATACACACCGCCATACTAGCCGCAGCAGCCCCAGGGAGTGATGGAGAACCCTGATGGAACTCCAGTATTTGTCAGCTGTCACTGTATATTGCGGTAACCCACAGCCCTTCATACATGTCACCATCTTTTTTCCCTCCTTCCCTCAGTTCTCAGCCTATCATCTCTCTCTCTCTCTCCTGTTTGCCTGGTACCTCATCCTCTTCACCATTTCATCTCTTCCCTTTTCCTACTCTTGTCTTGCCCTATTGCCTCTCACCTCATCTACTCATAGACATGGAGCTCTCTCAGGAAAGAAGTGTGTCTGTTTTTAACTAATGCCCAGCACTTATTGCATATACCATTTAAACTAGAGAAATTATAAATGTTTAACAGCAGAGGCAATGGCAGGATTTCTTTCTGACCTCACCCCATTGTCCAGGATACATACAACAGTGCATGATCCAGTGTGCGCAGCAGTACCAAGAGCTAACTGGCTAACTTGGAAACAGAGGAGTCTATTCTTTCAATGCCCATGTGTAATTCCTCTTAACAGTGCGTGCATGGAGAGGGGAATTTACTTTGAGCATGTCATGCTCAGCTCCACACTTATTAACCTTTGCTACCATGGGACACTTAACATCACTGCTATGGAGTAGCATTTAATGAAAATGTTATCTAGTAGTAATTCTGACAAACAGGGAAGGAAGTTTCATGGCTTTGAAAACAGACCCCAGCGTTTAGCTCTCAAGGAAGCGGGCCAGAGATTCTAAACATCATAGATGGCTCAACAGCCGAACTGAGCCCCTCAGCTATACCTTGTTAAACATGTCCTTACTTCCTCTGACCCTAGTGGCAACAACACAAACAGGCCACACATTATTGTAGAAGAATAGCCGCTTCACATGCAGTGTAAGGTAATGGGCCTATTTCCACACTCTCTCACCTCAGTTTTACATGAGGGTAATCCCACTGACATGACTTTGGAAAGCATTTCTTGACACCTTTTACCTGATTTACTTTCATCTTTGCCACAGTCATCTTTTTTTTTTCTTTAGGAGATCCCATGCAGACTTTTATTCTCATTTGCATGTCATTTGCCTCTCTTCTTCCCCCTTCTCCCCTAGGAATGACACTCTGATTCTGCACAGACTTAGAAATTTTATCATGTGTTTGTTGATTTCCTCTAAGATTGTGGGCTCAGGGGAGGATTCAGGCAATCTCAGGCCCATGACATAGGGTCCCTCCATAGCCCCACCCTCAGATTACCACTTCATCCCTCACCGGGAGTGGCAGTGGTACAGGGCTCTTGATTCCCAGATAGACAGGGCAGCATGAACAGGAGAACCCTGCCCTGTGAGAGCAGCAGAATAATCCCACGCTCCACTGCAAAGAGGAAAGCAAAGGGTATTTACCCTAGCACATGGGGTGTATCCACTTGGGTAGGTGGGCCACTGTGCACTTTTCCTCTTGCCACACACCCAGTCTGCTCTTGGGATGGTGCCAGTGCGGGCACTGGTAGCCACTGAGATATTCTGACTGCTATGGGAACAAAGTGCTCAACACCTCCCATGATCCAGGTCTGTGTGTAATTAAACTTCTCACTCGCATCTTCACCCAGTCTTGGGGTGCTGTATCCACTGCTTGTCACAAGAATCAGGAATGTCTCATTGTTCTCTTTGATGACCACAGCCTACTTGCATCCATCTCCCATCTCCTACTCTGAGGGTAGCTCTTCGGGGCGGAGGGTCTCTTTTCATTACTTGCCTACCACCGGGGTTGCAGCCTGTAGGATCTTCCACGATATTAACACTAGAGCATAACAAGAATAGTGACTTCCCCATCTCAAAGGAATCTGGTGAGGATTCATGTTCATAAAGCATAATGGAGATGAGAAGCTCTATGGAAGAGCTAAACACTAGCACCATCTACGGTGTTCATCTTCCAGAAGCACCAATAGATTCCTGACTGTGTTTTGCATATGGTATAGACCTCAGTAACAACATATGCTGGCTATTAAATTGGGAATTTAAGTAAGGATGGTCCAGTGATTAGGGCATGGTCCAGTGGTTAGCCTATGACTTGAGAAACATGGGTTCAGTTCCCTGCTTGTCCACAGTCTGCTGTATCACCCTTGGACAAGTCACTTAGCCTCTCTGTGCTTCAGTTCCCCAGCTGTAAAGTGGAGGTTCCTTTCAGGAGGACTGTGAGGTGCTCAAATGCTACAGTAATGGGGGCTATACAAGAACCTAAGCTAGATGGAATCTGAAGCAGCCCCTTTCCCCATTTAGTGACTGGTCTGAGTTAAATATTTGCTGCAGCCTAGTTAACAAAGGCAGGACTTTGGGGCACAGAGGGCAATTGATACTGCATTATATATTTTACCAATTTAGCCTCACAGAAGAAATCTATATTTCCTGACTGTGCTGTGTTTGCTAACATAGCAAAAGACAAATAGAAACCAACAGCTGTAATATGTGAAGTGAAGGGTGAAGGAATTCATGAAGTTCAGCATAGTTTCCCAAAGGTCAGCAGTGCACATCACCAAAATAATGCAGGGTAGCACTGGGGCTTGACTTTGAGAACAAATACCAGCCTGAATGGAAAAATCCTCTGAGGGAAAGTGCATTGTAATTGGTATAATGGCGGGAAAAAAAGGGTGGGAGGTGCTTATTAAGGCTGAAGAAATAGACAGGATGATGGAGGTCATAAAAAGCATCTTGCACTATAATTGACCTTGAAACCCTCCTTTCTCTCAGCCTGATTAAGGAAAAAATATTTAGTTAGATAGTCTCTTTGTCCTGCACATGGACAAGCATGTGAAACATAAAAATCAATACTAGCTGTCTTCAGTTTAAGCAGAATGTTACAGCGGATAGGTTTATGAAACCTCCAGTAGGAAAGAGTGCAATTGTTCCCACTACAGTAGATGATGCTAAGTTTTACTGGAGTGGATTGTCTGGTTATTGGAATGTTACTTTCTTTGGTGCTATGTAACTAAAAAAAAGAATGAGTGAGAATTTTTAGATCCCATAGAGAGCAGCTTGAGTAGGAACATAGGAGCTGCCACACTAGATCACATCTAGTATCTAGTATATATGGGTATCTAGCCCAGTATACTATCTGAAAGTGGCCAGGACCAAATGCTGCCAAGGAAGGTGCAAGAAACCCTGCATCACTGAAAGTGACAACAAATAACTTTCCAGAAAAAAAATGTTTCTTTCTAACCTCCATTAGAGTTAGTGGTTTGACTTATGCTCTGAAGCAAAAGGTTTTAAATCCCTTCCAAACCTCTTTTTAAACAATTCATACTATTTTAACTCTAGACATTTTTCTCTAGATAAATGCCCAGTCCTTTTTTGAATCCTACTGAAATTCTGTCCTCATTGATATCCTGTGGCAATGAGTTCCACAAGTTACTTGTGTATTGTATGAAAGCACAGTAAAAGCTCCCCCACCCTTTCCTGACTTTTTAAGAAAAAAATATTCTTGGAAAGGGCTGTCTCATCTTATCAACTAAAATAGAACAAGGCAAATATCAAGGTAAAAAGAGGAATGAGGAGTGTGAGAAGCAAGCAGATGGTTTTGCCTTACTAAGCTGGTGCTATTCAGCAATTTTTCCCACCAGTGAAGCTGCTGTTTTTTGCACAATGTTTTCCCAATTCACTAGACAATCAGGAACAGAACAACATGAATGCTCCATTCTGCTACAATGTGCTGCGACAGCAGGTTATCGCTGGTGACTCTGAAGCTTGCTGACATCTGACATGAATTCCTGGCATGCTGACTTTTTAAAAATCGATGGGGACAGACCTCAGAGTAAGAGAAATAGCTGTGAAGTTTAACACTGCTGAAACTGTTCAAGCTTGATTGGCTGGCGAACACAGAAGGTCAGGGAAAGGAGCAGTAGATCCTCATCAGTAGGAACAGAAGCAGATTATTATAGCAAAAAATCACTCTGAAACTTCATAGCCTACTGTTTCTGTAAAATAGCCAAGATCAGGAGATGCATAATGTGCAGCAGACCTCTTCTTTATTAATACAACCTTAAGCTAAGGATGAAAAATGTACACTGGCACAAAGAGGGGCTCAATGGAGTGTTTTAAAGCAGCCGCATGACCTCCATTTTTGATCGTTTTAGTACACTTCCTGAAAACTTTTGTTAAAGGGAACATCGGAGCCTGAGCCAGCATATTGCAGTTGATAGTACCTAGATTTCATTCTTGCTAGGTGAATGGGAGAGAAATGCCAAGCTCCAAGATGGAACTTTACCATCCTAATGTCTATCCATTTACTTTTACCTAAAGCACAAATTTAATTGTTCTTATAAAGCCTTTCCATGAAGAAATTAATTATTAGAGTGTTGCCTCAGTCTAGACTAAATTACATGTACAACTGCAGAACACCCTATTACCACAATTCATTAAACACAATTTACTCCTCTTGTTATCCCATTCCAATTGTTTATAATTCCCAAGGAGACATACACCAAAAACACAGAGGGGGATGCATCTCAGTCAGTGCAAATTAAGCCTGAGAAAAGATCAGGAGCCTTGTTTGAAAATTTGGACAAAATACAGTTTTGTGCCAAAATGATGCTGGTCCCTTTCCTGCAAAAATACAAATGGGAAGAAATAACATTATAAAGTAACATTTCAAACTCTTGCAAATCCTGTGCTGAGTGGCTAAGCGCATGCCTGTTGAACCAACAGGTAATTATAACTGCATGCAATGATACTTTGATAACACCTTCCATCCAAAGGATCTCGAAACACTTTCAAAAACACTAATAAATTAAGTCTCACAAGTCCCATTAGGTAAAGGAATTTTATCCTCCATTTACATGTAGCAGGCACAGAGGTTAAGCATTTGCACCCTTATTTGTACACACAATGAGATTCTGGGCATGACCAGGGCTCCTAGTTGCTACAAATACAATGAATACAAATGGATACAATGAACTATAATATTAATGAAATGCTCTTGAGTTGCAGGTCTGTCTCAGTTAACCATGTTCTCCTTCTTGATCATTTTGATGTGTTTCTAATTGCTCACAAGGAGTCAGGAAATGTTGTAGTGTTTGCAGTCTGCAGAATTATGCACTGCTGAATGCAATTCACTTATAGGACACTAATAAATTAAAAAAGTATGAATTGTACTAACAGGTATTGCAAATACCCATGTCAACGTATTTCCCAGATGCCAATTAATGCCAGAAATCTATATGCTTTCATATTTTCTGAGATAAGTGGAGATGGAAAAAAAGATAACAGAAACTGCAGCAACATGTGAGGGAAAAAAAGCTTTTTCATTAGTATATTTCAATGAGCACTTGCCGTTACAGATTAAGTAGTAGCATTATACTTTAGGATACAAGAAATATAATAAGCATATTATTAATAGGTTTTTCTGAAACAGAATAAAGGGAGATTATCAAGTGCTTTTATAGAGTTTCTAATTTGGCCATTTTACTCTCTATTGATTGTATAATAACCTCTCAGCGGTTTGAAAAGAACATCTCTTTCCCTACTAATGCTCTCCTATGCTATTTGGTAACCACAGTTTCTGTCATCCCTTATGGAACACAAGCCAACACAGTAATAGATTTTTTACTTCAGTACGTAATATCATTGTTGCCATGTTGGTCCCAGGATATTAGAGAGACCAGGTAGGTAAGGTAATATCTTTTATTGGACCAACTTCTATTTAGCTGTGACACTTTGAGTACATTTCCCAAATCTGAAGAAGAGCTCTGTGTAGCTCAAAAGCTTGTCTCTCTCACCAACAGAAGCTTCTTCACTAAAAGATATTACCTCACCCACCTTCTCTCTTTGACTTCAGTGACAGTCAAAAGGTGTGTCAGTCATCCCAAGCAAGGTCTGCAGTTAGGGGTTATTAACTTGGGCTTCTTCAGTTGCCTGAATTGCTGCGTCAGGATCCTCACAGGTTTCCAATCATTTTTGTATTAACAGTGCTTATATTTTCCCCATTTTCTCCATTTCCCTGACAGAGGAGCAAATTAAAAGAAATTGATACATATTAAAAAATCAAAGGACATTCCATTCTGGGGGGTATGGGTGTACTATATTGTTCCATCTATTTAAGCCAAAATTACACATTGATTCTTCCCCCTATGTATGAATAAACTAGTAGGGGAAAGGAATCTCCAGGAGTTGAATGTACTGGAGTTTCCTACCCATTATTCCATCAGCGTGGAGAAGTTTGATCTTCTGCAGAAGCTGGAGGTTCCACACCCTTCTCTCATGGTTCATCCAAGATCTACATGCATGCCCCTTAACTCCACTCTTTTCCATTTCTTCTACCATTTCTTCTATGGCTCCTGGGAAGTCATATTTCTGTGGTCTCACCTTTCTCAAGTTTCCTCAACAATGCCCTGTAAAAAGGTTCTAATGTATGGGTATGGGAGAAGGGACAATCCAGAGGAGCACACCTGGTTCCCTTAGCCTGCCTCCTCAAACTCAGTGCATCCAGAATGTCATAAAGATGGAATCTCATGGAAGGGCTTCCACAGGATGAGGGGTAGGAAAGGAATGCTGTAGGGGCATCATCAACTCCCCTTTTCACAGATGCAGGCTCCACTCCATGCAAATAAAGGGATGGGAGCATGTGAGCTCCAATTTTGAGCCTTGCCCCGTCACTGTATACAATATCTGCAACTGATTTATTAATTACCAGCTGAATATTAACTCACAGATACTTCAGAAGTGAATATTTGACTCCCCTGGCAAATTCTCTTCATTTATTGCATGTGTTGTGCATCCTGTTCGTTGACTAGTGGAGATTCAATGGATCATTTCTTTATTCCTATAGATCCTACTGAATTTTTTCTTTAAAATATTAATTTTCCAGTACCTTTAGGTCTAAAGATGCTAAATGAAAACTAGCATTATCATATAAGAGAGGAAACACCATATTAATTCCCAACACTTATAATAGTTCCTTGGTCTGCTCTCATCAAACCAGAAGAAAAGCACTATTAAGGTACAACATGCAGAACCTCATTTTCAGGCAAATCCATCAGATTAGAGTTTCCAGAAAATGAATCTTCTTACAGCAAAGATAAATCACCTGCACTCTGATGCAAATACTCTTAATTTCTCCACCAGTGCTTTCATGGGAAAGCTCTTTACAGATGGTAAAATCACACAGGATTTTGGAGGGTGGAACTCTTTGTAATCCATTTAGCAATCAGTTTGTCGGCCTATCTGTTTGAGCCCCTTAACACAGGGTCTGCTTTCAGACATATGCAAAATGAGTTTTGGAATGTTTTCATTTATAAACTGCATCAGGATCATGAAATCAATCATCAATATAAAAAAATCAAATGAGAACATATCATGCAATATTGCAGAGGAAAGGGCTAGAATTTAATATAAGTATCTTTTCCTGACTGTATAATTCTGTGGTGTGCTCTACTGCACCTACCTTTTATATACATGTGCCAATTGTTTCATCTTTTTAACCGAATCTAACTCCACCCTCTTTCTGACTCTAAGGACACAGCAGTTAAGGGGCTTTCAAACTCTTTCATAAAATGGATCACACATCTTAATAGGCAGGTTATCTCTGTGGCCTCTTCCCATGCAGAGTCACATTTGCAAGGGCCATGTCCTCTTAAAATCATGGCTGTTTAACACCCCTCTGTCAACTACACTAAATGCTCACTTTGGAGAATAATATTAGGAACGTATTTCAAAAGCTTCTTTTATTGCAATTTCACCTTTGGAAACAGAGGAAGTTCAGCAAAATGTAGCCACCAGGCTATTTGGAAGCTGCCAGCAAATGCTTCACGGACCACAGTTGGACAACCTTCGTAGCAGTTTATTTAAATTCTCATTGCCTCGGTCAGTCATTTCCACGATCTTCCAAAGAGCTGAAATGTGTGCTGACTTAGCGCCTGTGTGACTCTATTGACTTTAGCAGGATCACACACGAGGTTGTATTCAGTCCAGAATTTCCAGAATGGGATTTGTCTTTCAGCAAGAAGCTTAGTGCCACCAATGGCCATTGTGCAGCATCTTTAGGGTTTTGGTTTTTTTAATCATGCTAGGTATGAGCTGCCATTTGACATCTCCAGGCTTTCCTTTGAGCTGTCTCACCACCCACGAATGTCAGTCACAGGGGAACGTCACAATAAGTCAAACAAGGCCCAGAAGAAAACCTAAAACTGCTTAAACAAAAGAAAACAACAGCTGATCAGTGCTCCAGCAGTTTCAAAGTGAATCTTCATGTAATACCCTCCGAACCCTAACTTATGTCTCCTCATGTTGCCTTTGGTGCAGATCTCACAGACCATTCACTTTCCATTGTAATACTGTCTCAGCGATGTCAGTCATATCACTTTACACTGCCCTGTATTATTTTGGTGATGTGAATTCAACATGACCTGAAATAATACAGCAACACCCACACCGTTTGCTAGTCAGATCTCAAATTTGCTAGCACATAATCTACCATTTTGAAGGCAATGCAAACATCAGGTGGCTGATACATACAGAAAACATAACATACCCCTCCCCGCAGTGAATCTCACTTGAAGGCTGAGAAACTTTATGTTTTTTTCCTGACCAAAAGGAAAGACTGCCATACCTTAATGTTTCCCAGCACTTTTGCATTTAGACCTTAAAAATAGACAGACAATATGCCCACAATACCCAAACCCTCCCTTTTTCTTCACCAACCAGACTGAACAGACATCTATGAGTGGTCAAGAACTTTCCATCAAAACATTTTTTGATGAAAAATTGGGTTTTCAGCTCAATGGAATTTTTCTGTAGGACATTTTTTTCCTCAAAAAACCTTGAATTTGGTCAGAAAACTGAAACCCCAAACCCCCCCCCTCCCCCCACAAGTTTTCAGTTTTCCAACACTGTCAAAAATTTCAGGCAAAGAAAGCCCCATTTTCCAACCACCAGTAAAGGTATCTAAGAGCTATGCAGGTGCAGCTTTGCATCCTTAAATATTTTCACCCACAAGGATCAGAATCCATGTTCTGGGACATAGAAAATATGAAAGGTGATGCCTTCCCTCTTCATTTATTTTAATTTTTAAGAGAGCTCCAACCAGTTATCTGGGGTAAACAATGTGTTCTGTTCTGTGCACACTTTGTAGCATTATTTAAAACTCTCAGATGTTACCAACTTCACTTGGTACAGAGGTAATCTCTTAATTCCAGTTTGGGCACTTCTTGTGCTTGGCACCAGGGATGCAGCCACCTGAGCTAACAAAAGAGAGGCTAGCATCACAGCACTGCTGCTTTGAAGAACCAAAATGACAATACATTGCTTCTGGAACATCCAGCGCCTCTCACATACACTAAACATACACTTTTCCAGATGGAGCAAGAGGAGATATTTGTGCCAGGGCAAGTTAAAGAAACTGTGACATCCAAACAGAGCAGCGGAAATGAAGAATGAGACAAAAATGGTTTAAAAACAAAATCATGAACAATCATACAGTGCAGCCTGCCTTTTTTCACTGCTGCCACAAATGTGCAGCTTTGGCATGGCAATGGACACTGCATTACATGGGTTGCAGGATTGAATTATGAATTGCATCTGAGAAATGGCAGAAGCAGTAATAGTTAGCATCATTCCAAAGGTTACAGTCCTTACACCTGACCTGAGATCTCAATCAGCAGCAGGAAATATAGTCCCCGATCCCAGAGTCAGATTTTGGTTTCTTTTCACAATGGAACAAAACCAAACTCAAAATCCTTCACAAACCAGAACTATTTATCTCTTTGCATTTCTTTTGCACAAGAAGACAAAAAAAGAATCCAAGAAGCTGTTATTTTGAAAAGTCTCATGATTTATCTGTCAATATTTTGATTTTGGGGAGCAAACTCATGGATTTTGAATGCTTGGGGTTAGTAATACTGCAAATGCTGGCTGTTTCCAGGCTGTTGTATCTCATTATCAATGGAGATTACATAACATATGGAGCCCTAGTTATAAAACCAGTAAAGATCTGGGGGCTATACAGATCCATTTGCAAAATCAGGACCTAGATAAAGTGGGCTGTACAAGAACCAGTGACATAAAGTGGCATTTCTTACCTAAGGAACAAGCACCTGGAAATAGTCAGAGTGGTATTAGGGATCACAAGACTACACAGAGCAGTTGAAACATCACAAACAGAAGTGTCACCATTGCCCCAGAACCTTTTATTGTAATTTTGGAAAATACATCTTTTAAAAGTCAGTGTACTCTCGCACACCAAGTGAAAAGGTCAGAATGATATCATGGGGCTGTAAAAGGCCCAGCTGCAGCTCTCAGAAGATTCCCTGAGTACAGGCACAGCAAGTCAGCCATAAAGCGACCTTCCAAGGAGCCCCAGTAAGCCCTGGTGTAGGTGTGCCAGGAGTAGATCCAAAGATTCTGGGCAGTAGTGCGGCCATGGTGCAGACCGGGAAGGGTGCTGTAGCTTAGGCAGGTTCCCAGGGATGTCTATATTATGCCTGGGGCAGGATCAGGAGGGCACAAAAGTAGAAAGAAACCATAGTCCATTGTCTCTCTCTTGCACTTTTCCCCCATCCTGGTCCCTGGACTGTAAGTTCTGTGCACCCAGGATTTGTAATGTAGCAATTTGTGGTTTAATTTATATCTACCTAGGGGCCTCCACTGACTTTAATAAGTCACTTTGCAAATGCCTAAAATAAGTCAAGGGAACCTAAACTCGAAGGACTTGATAATAATAGTTAAGATTAGAGAGAATATTCATTTCAGTGATGCTAAGCCTGGAGAATCAGGTCAAACTAACTCTATTCTAAATGTCTACGTCTCTTAAATTCCATTTATTGACCCATTCTGTGGGTCAATACACATTAGGTTTACTGAGATATATTATGCTTTCCCTGAATCTGCTACCCACCTGTAACAATTGTTCATTATCATCTGATTAGAACAATACCATGGCCTATGAATGTAGGTGCATGACCCGGTCCCAGGTCTAATACACTGAGTTCAATGGGGAGATATGAAATAACTGATGGTACAATATGGCCCTTTATTTTAAAGCTATACCTAGAGTGTGGTTGAAGTTTCAACGGAGAAGAGGCTCTACACGTTGGATTTAATAATGGTTAATTATCATAGTCAGCTTCTAACTAATTGTCATTTGCAAACTTTAGAGAAGCTGTGTAATAACCAAATGAAAGAATTTACCTTAATATGGAAACAGACTAGGTTAGCCAAACAATAACTTAAGAAAATTGTTCATGCACATCTTGTATTCTTGGCATATATTACAGAGTTCTAATCTTGTCACATTTATTACCTATGTTAGCCAAAACAGATAGAGGAAGGATGGACCAATGGTTAAAGTGATAGGTTGTGTCTTAGGTTCAACTCTGTGAGCTTGGGCCAAACACTCTCTGTGCCTCAGGTCCCCAACTCTACATTTTGATATGGACCCTTTTGTCCCTTTTCACCTTGTTCTGCTGTCAACATTTACTGAGCTTCTAAACCAAAATGTTGTTAAGTTGCTAAAAGAGCTTTTGAATTGAGTGGTGGCTGGAATGAGGCCTGGAACTGTGAGCGAAGAAACTGTCTCTTGCTATTTGATGCCTCCTGTATCCGGGAAACTGGACTTCGTATATTTTTTGCAAATAAGTAGGATTGAATCAAAGAAATATCTGACTCCAACATCATTTTTCCTCCTACCGGAAACAACCGGCAAGGCCTCAAATACTGGCTAACTGCTCAGGCCAAAAGGGGGAACAATGGCTGGAACATTTTTGATTAAAGGCTATATACCCTCCAGAGACTCCTTCCCTAGTAAAAAAGCTCAGATTTTAATCCAAAAATGGGCATTGAGTTACTATTTGCTTCTTATAACTATGTTTCATTTTATTTTATTTTGATTTAATTCTGTTTTTGAATACTCTTACAAAAGGTTTTGCTTTTGCTTCTTGAAAATGGACAAAAACAGAATTGCCATCCTATGGACAGCTCTATGTGTGCGAGTATGCACAACATGTGAAAAATGCTATCTATGGTTGTATACTTATGCAAAATACCATCTATGCCTTTCTGCTTTTGAAATTGTAGATGTAATTGAATTTTTAGATTTATAAACAAATGAAGAATCCACCCCAAAATAGGTCACCAATCACATATTCAGCCCTCATGATAGAACACACATTTCACAAACATGTAAGAATATTCATTTGTACAACTAGCTTTTTTGTCTTTGTAGCCAATGGTGGCGAATTGGGGGATTTTATGGGTGGGATTTCATAAGGCACAAAAAGAAGGTAGCTTTGAGTTACCCTAAGATGCCATCCATAAATGAACCAGTCTCTGCAGTCTAGTGAACAGCAATCTTTCTTTAGTAGAACATTTAAGATTTAAACACATTTTATGAAGAGGTCTCACACACACACACACACACACACACACACACACACACACACACACACACACACACACACACACACACACACACACACACACACACACACACACACACACACACACACACACACACACACACACACACACACACACACACACACACACACACACACGAAAGACATCCTGTTTTTATTTAAAATCAAATTGATTCAGCTGATAAGTTCCAGAGTCTTTTAGTACACGCCGACTCACTTTTCCTAACAGGGACCAATAACTGTTGGATTAAAAGTCTGTCCATATTAGTTCTGTGTACGATATTCTATATACCATCTAACTAAGGGAAATCAAATTGGGAGAGACTCCTGGCTTTCATAAGTCATTTTTTGAGAAGAGTGTAATTTATCCTGGGAAATAAGCTTAATCAATAACAGATGGAGTGAAACAACCTTAATAAAAAGGGGAATCAAGCCCAGTTCTGTTACAGAATTATAATTAAGGGTGGGGGATTGTGGTAGGAAAATAATTATTATTTTGATAAATGAATTCTGGATTGTTTCTAAATCTAAAAATTCATTTATATCTACAATTTCCAAAGTTGAAAGCCATAGATTGTATTTTAACCTTGAAGGCACTGTGCACTGTTTAGGAAGATGGCCCATTAAATTTAAAGGAGAAAAATACCAACCCCCAAGAGAAAAATATTTTGATTTTTCTTTGATCTGAACTAAATGATGCAGCCAGTCATTGTTGGCATTTAAAAAAAAAATCAGCCTTTTTAGGGACAAGTACAAATACGAACCTTTTGATTTTATTGTTCTACATAAACCAAGGGTTAGCTTTCCAAAAGCCATAATTTTGGCCAGGGGGTAATTAACTTTAATTTCCCAAATATAAGAGGATGGGGAAAGCATCCAAGAGAGACTTTTGCTGCCAGATGAGAAAATTTTCCATTTTCCTTTATGACCAAAATTTGTGTGTTAAAATGTATTATTTGGTACAATAATTTTTCATTATTTACCTTTTTCAGATTTTTTTAAGTCATTAATAATCCTGTCAGACTTTCAAAGGAATAGCAAATGGATCTGAAAGACCGTTCATAAAATCCAACTGCAAAATCAAAGATCCACCCACCCTTGAAATGGGATTAAAGAACAGTCAAATCGTACATTACTGTCCATTATACAATGAACTGTAGTATTAAAAATGTAAATTAATAAAATAAAAAATAATAGAAATAAAAAATGTCCTTACCCCAAGCAGAGTTCTGACCCCAAAATGAGAAGGGGGCCAGAGAACTCCATGAAATCCACTAAGGACTTTGCTAATTCTATTGATTTTACATGGAGGAACATCTGAGATACAAAAGTGATGGGTGTCAGTGTAAAACCTTAAAATATATTATGTTGGTGGAAAACATATAAAAGAGAAAGCCTGGAATAAAATACGGATGGCTGGAGATGGTGGAGGAAAACAAGGGAGGATAAGGACATGAAGAACTCATTGGGTTGAATTTGGCTCTGTACGGTTTAGTAAATCCCATAGTCCCTGAAAATCAGACTTCATCCTGAATTCCAGAGACAGTTCTCTATGAAGAAGCCACCTGAGCAAGTGCTATTGTCCATTGTATTACTACAGAACATCAGATTATCCTTTCTGTGTCTGACAGTGCCTTCAGATATATGACCCAGACTTTCTTTACAGCTATCAGTAAAATGGCCTTTAGCTAATTTATTTCTGCTTTTGTGATTCTGAATATTACTTTTCTGTCTCCCAGTATGTAGGCCCTGATTCACTCCCTGCCCCCAACCTGAAAGGAACTGCACCACACTCTAGCAGGCTCCCTGAGGAAATGTTAGTTGCTAGAAGGGCAAGTGCTGCATAACTTTTAGGGGCATCTATAATTTCGGTGAGGGACTTGCTAGGACCCTGCCAGCAGAGGCTGCTGCAAGGATGTAGCAAGTGTGTCACTTATCTGCCCTAGTCATGGCTCCTCCAGCCTGAAACACCCACATTTTAAGGAGTGCTTGTTCCCAACAGGAAGGGGAAATGATGGTGCTATCTACCACTGTGATCTCCCCTCCTGATTGACTCACTGCCTCTGTATTATAACTCTGTATTATTACACAGGAAACCAGCATACTACTATTCATTCTTTATTGTTACTTGCACAAGCAGTTGAAGGTCAGAAATCACCATCGTATCTGATCATTTTATGTTTAGCATCTTTGGCCGGCACCTCAGAATATCAGCAAGTCAGACATTTCTCCAAGCCTTTTCTTTGCAGTTAACATTTTATTCTTGCTCTCAGAGCTTTCCTGGGAAAGTGACTTACATATAATATTCACAACCAACTCTGAAACAATCTACAGACCAAAAATTAGTCAGAGGTAACTGACTAACAAATATTCTGAACCACCAACACATTCGAGAAAATCCTAACTTGCTTGCAGATGATTTGTGAAGGGGGGGAGGGGGGAGATACTGAATTCACTGAATACAAACTATTCAACAGCTCTAAGATCTCGCCTTCTCTTTTTGAAACCCAGCTAGTTTTAGGAGGAAGTTCTTGAATGGAACATAGACTTCTGATAGCCCTATATGGGATTTTAATCTCTCTTTTTCATTTTATCTTGAGATCAAGAAAAAAAATAAAATAATTTTATACTGGTTCTTCTAGATACAGAAGTGTTACATTTGATTGGGGCTTGCTCCTGCTTCCATTAAATTGACAAAATTCCCATTGATTTCAAAGGGGCAAGATCAGAACCATCAGTCTCATGACCTGATTCTCTGCTCACTCCTGAGTTATGCCAGCTTAACTCCTTAAAGTCAATGCAGTCACGCCAATGTCAAGCTGATGGCAAGTGACATGAATATCAGACCCCAGGTCTTCAAAGTTCAGTACCTGGGGCCAAGTCCTACCTTGCCTTTCTGCTACAAGTAGTATAAACTATCCTTTCAGAGTAGACTTATTGTGTTATCATTTGAAATACATCCGAGGGTCACCCCATCCCAAAACCACTGACCAAGACTTAGCAATGGTCCATCACAGTGGTGGTACAATTTACTTGCTAGATGAGAACTGGAGCAACGTTACACCATGATAAAAGGCTGTTTAGTGGTAGAAAAAATAATACAACTGGTTGTCAAACAAACAACATAACAGGGATTTTATTTAAACTGGAAAAAATGGAATTGGATTCCCCATACTTCATTAAATATATGAAGAATATATATAATATTTATAATAAAAATAGCAATTTGAATACACACACACTAACTTACTACTAAATGTAATTACCCTCAAAATAAAAATATATATCTATATCTATCTTTGTACAGGCCACTATCTTTTAGGTTATTATTATTATAATTTTAGTTCAAGGTTCCCCTTTCCCCAACTCTCTCCCTGTCTAATGCCCAAGTCAGTCTTTAAGCCTCCAGTGCCTCTCATGACTTCCTGAAGAGATGAACTTCACCCCAGTGGTGCTTGCTTGTGGGGGGTGCACATTAGACCACACCCACAGGATGTTAAGGACCTTTGGGTCTCTTATTCTGGATCCCCAGGACAACATGACTCAGTGTCAGGAAATGACCAGAACTGATGCTCAGGAACCTACAGAAATGGATGCTCAGTAACACCCTATCAAAAGATGGATTGACTTGACTAGCCAGCTTTAAACAGAAGGGACCTCCTTCTGCATATCTGTCTCTCCTGCCCAACCTCAGCCTCTCTGCCTTGATTTCTCTTAGTACCTGTTTTCCTGTGGCTGCCCTTTCCACTCGCCGTTTCAATCAGGTTATTCCCAGACTTGGTTTCTCTCCATCTCGCAAGCTCCCCTCTGCCTGCCTCTGTCCCTCCACCATCCACTCTTCTCCACCATCTGTCATTCCCCCTGAGGCAAGGGGCCACCTCCTCCCACTTTCTCAGAGAGAAAGGCTGCCTCCTCTCCACAGAACAATGACTGAGTATTCACCCTGAACATACCCTAAATTACATAACCTCAGACAGGGTTGTGTTCTGTCCTTATGCACGATACCCATGATGTAATGTCTGCCTATTGTCAGTTGGTTTTCATGGTGGGAGAAAGAACAGGAACACATTACCGCAGTGTTATTCATCGGTGCCAGTATCCTGAAACATATTTCCTTTGCGGAACATAGCACCTTAATGGGTGTGAATATGTTTACTTATTACTACTTCTTTATGGCACTATGCTTAGCTGTGTTTTATTTATCACTACTAGGGTTAATGCATGGACTGTGCTATGTATTGGAGAGGTATGTGAGTAAAAGAGATGGACTCTAGTCTTACATTAGTGTGGCTGTTCTGCAGAAGTCATTGCAAATGCAAGAAAAGAATCTTTAATCTGCTGGGAAAAGACAAGGTAATAGTGATTGACTATTCCTCTTCCTGACTTGCTTGCCATAAAACATTTATTCAGACTACATATTTAGTGCTGCAGGTGGCATTGTTACTGTTCAAAGAACCCTACTCAGCGTATAATGTGTTGAGCTCTTCATCTTCCTGAAAATGAATCTTGAAAACTTCTTGAATTATATATCTCCTCCCCCTTTTCAGTGGATCCATAATTTTCTTCAGAAGATGAATCGAGGATTGCCACAATGATGAGAATTAAACTAGCAAGATTCGTGTTAAGAATGTAATCAGATGTTGAAAGTGAAGCCTGTGCCTCCAGATCACAGTCTGACAACATCCTGGGATGCCAGATATGTCGTCGTCTCATAATGAAAGCAAGTGGCTGAGAGACCAGCCTATCAGAGATACTTTACTGCAGAAGTGGCATAACACAGTGCTCCTCTCCACAACTTTGAAATCATCTTCAGCAGAGGAAGACATCAAGAGGACACCTAAAACACCTACTTTGTAGGGGAATATAGTATCTTCATCATAAAATGGGGATCTAAATTCTCTAGATGCAAATAAGCATGAGCCAATGAACTGAAAACATTATAAAGCTATGGTGAGATATGCTCAATAATACTGTAACAGGAAAACCCTATGATCAGTTACTGTAGCATGTGTAAGAAGGGTCCTTATGTTTTAGAGAAGTTTCTCATTTTCTGGAGGCTTTTACCCCGATACAGCCATCATATTTACCTTTATGAGCAACCACATTGTTTCTGAATGACCGAAATAATCTGATAATATATGGATCAGACAACAAATTTCTGTATGAACCTTATAATAATGTCTCCTATTTTCCCAAGGAATAACCCTGCCAAAATCACTTATACATGGATCATATCAGCTGTCTGTGTGAAGCCAGCAGCAGATATCAACAGATACTCTGCTTCAGTGGGTATTTCCTCACCATATTTGCAGGATAATGAAGATCTGTGAGGAAGGTAGAAAAGAGCATTCATATCCTTTAAACTTTACAGTCTTGCCTTCAACTGTGTGCGTATGCCTCTGTGTATGTCATAACCATTTCTAGTTCACTGTTCATAAATAATTTGTTGAGGATGAACACATTTAGGGTCGAATATTCAGCAGGAGGTGTTCACATTCAGCAGTGTGACTATGTTAAAGTTAATGGGAGTCTTGTGGCCAAATCTCTGTGCATTGCAAAGAATCTCTGCCCCTTTACAGTGCTTTAGGCTTTCAGGAGTGTCAGACTCCGGTAAATTGATGGGCTATATTCTCATTTCAGTGCACACAGATTTGTGCCTATGGGGATTTATGGGCAGAAATGCACACCCAGCAAGGTAAAAAGGAATTCTTAGGTTCTAGTAGTAAACATATTCGATCATGCAATGCTTAAAATTAAAAGCAAAGAAGCAAAATATGATGGGAATAACATTCCTCTTTTTCAAACAATTTTTCAAATTTGCCAGTGAATTTAGCATGTGAAAGATGCAGGTTGTCAGCAGTGGAGACCGAATCTCCCTTTTTATCTAGAGAACAGATACAGCACAGATGGCAACACTGCCAATCTCCTCCACACAGATCATGAATGTGTTTCAATGCTGACCTGGACAAAAGGATAGTTCAGTCTTCATGCCATTACAGTCCTTAGGCTTTCTTAGGAGACTATTGACTAGGGACCCAAATGTGCTGGTGGTGACTTTTGAGATGTGGACAAGTCAAACTGGGGCTAAATCAAAACCAGTAACTTACTGCAGCCTTGACACATGCCTCTGAAATAGGAAGAACTTAATGGGCCAGTTCCTCAGCTGATGTAAATTGGCATATCTCCCACGGAGCTGCATTGATTTACAAGCACTGACAATCTGTCCCCAGGTCACATTTACAGAATCAAAGAAATGTAGGGCTGGAAGGAACCTCAAGAATTAATCAACTCCAATCCCCTGCACTGTGGCAGGATCAAGTAAACCTAGACCATTCCTGACCATTGTTTGTCCAACTTGTTTTAACCAACGATGCAGACTCCATGACCTCCCTTGGAAGCCTATTCTAGAATTTAACTACCCTCACAGTTGGAAAGTTTTTCCTAATATCTACCCTAAATCTCCCTTGCTGCAGATTAAGTACATTATTTCTTGTGCTACTTTCAGTGGACATGGAGAACAATTGAGCACTATCCTCTTTAAAACTGCCCTTAACATTTCTTTGATAGAAAGTTTCTTTTGTTAATGAAAACCTTGATATGAATGGTTTATGACACTAATTTGTTTTGCAAAATGCATGCATCACCTATCACTTTTATTTTTCAAGTTAGATTATAACAAAAGGTAGTTAGATAGCAATACGATTTTTGCAGTATATTCCCTTTTTAATCACATTTGTTTTTGCATTTTTAAATGGAGCTTCTGCCCATCCACCAAAAATTTTCCAAACATTTCATTTCTGTTTCCTACAGCACCTCCAAGTTCTTTACAGACCTTATGAAAAAAACCTAAAACCCCCCCCCAACATGAGAACTTTCACCAGAATCCTGCTAGTAAATTCAGCCCTGTTAAAACACCTATTTTCTCACCCCTTTCCAAATGCCCCTTCTTTTGCTGTAGCTCTGGAAACTAAACAACCACTCCCATGACTCTAGATGACATTTAAAACACCCTTAATTGGATGCTGAAAAAACTAACCATGTCTCACAATGGCTGAGACACAAGAGTTATGGTTGTTTACTGTAACACTAAGACAGTCCCATTAACAAGAATGATGGGAAACTGCATCACGGCATTATTCTTAGCAAAAGACTTGACAAATATGTTTTGTAAATGAAGGAGCTACAACAGAGAAAACATATAACACACTTTTTTCTTTTTTCCCCCCTGTGAAATGGTTGCATGTTTAATGCTTTATACATTATTCAAGGCTCCATTTTCCAGGGTTCATCAATACCCTAGTCCACAGCAGCTAGAAGCTTGTAACAACTGACAAATGTAGACAAAACATGCTGCTTAACCCAAGAACAGTGGGTCAGAGAACAAACAGGAAAATTTATTGTCTTCACTATATTACTGTTGGAATGGAGAAGTAAATGAATACCATATGTTATGGCTTATCACTTACAGTATGAGTGTATCATGAAGAGCCCAGCATGTCCTACCTAAATAATACTGATGGATAACATGAAGGCAGCTTTTGTTCATTGCTGGGGTTTTGTCTTATCTACATGTTGTTTGTAGTTACTTAGGGTGAGAGGAAGAGAGAAAAGGAAGCAGAACAGCCACACTGGGGGCTCAAGTAATCCCTTCTTTATGTGTAGCCATGATATGTTCCCAACTGCATAACGAGTCCACGTTGTGCCTAGCATTAGAGTTACTGCAAGAAAATAAAAAGCCTCAAGATAAAATGTGGATTCCACAGTATATTTTTAGACTAGACGTCATATTATTTCTTAGCCATACCTGCAAGTAGCTTTGCACAAGAGGAAAGATGGGGAAAAAAAGAAGAGAGAATTACAAACCATAGTTTTATTGCATCTGTTTGCTGAAGAATCATATGGACATTAGCAATCATTTTTATATTCTATAGAGTAAATCTGAAGGTGACCCTGAAGTTTGTGAAGACTAGAGTCCTTGTAGGATATAAGCACATACAAGAACTGTGGCCCTGGTTCTCTCTTGCCTTCAGTATAGGATGTAACCATATATGTTTACATTTAGCACATACTGTTTACATACATTCCATGGGTGTGCCAACACCGACTTATGCTGGTGTCAATGAAAGTAGGCAATGTGAGAGCCTCATCCTCCATTGGCTTGCATGTTCAATCATCTTTTATATCTGTACAAAGTGAATGCAAAGTGGATGTAAAACGTTACCACATGCATGAGCAGTGAATTCTGATTTGGTGCCATTTTACATCCACTCTGCATGGGCGTAAACGACTACACAAGCTGCAAAGCAGTGGAGAATCTGGCCCTGTGTAAGTACATAATAGAACAATATCAACTAAATGTTTTCCTGAAGCATTTGCCATTCCGTTGGATAATTAATAGGAATAAGGCAAGAATCTTCCACTGTAATTAGTCAGTCATGTCTGAAATGGTCTATATGGCAGAGGGGCCAAATTCATTCTTGTGGGGGTAACTTCATTAAAGCCAGGGGAGTTGCTTCAGGGATGAATTTGGACCACAAGTTTAAAAGGAGACTTCACTAGAAAAAAGAGCTGACTGTTTCAGGGGATAATCCCATCCCAAAATGGGTTTATCAGGATTTATCTACACAGAAACTTGCATCAGTTAATTAAGCTGGTGCAACTCCCTGCATGACCACACTTCTACTGGTTTAAACATGGCCCCTTAGTTCGTTCAAAATAAGCTAATGTAAGTCAGGTTTAAATCTATTGAGAGGGTCCACAACACAAAGTTGCACCACGTTTACAATCCCACCTTTGGCTAGAACAGGACAACTGTATGTTCAGACCAGGCCTCAGAAGAGAGGACCTCTGCAACGGAATCTTTTGCAAATGAGAACTCACCACAGAAAAAGATAAAGGAGGCTAGGAAGGGCCAAAACCATCATGACAACCAAACCTCTAACAGTGAGAGAATTTTCAGGAGTAAACAGTAAAAAGCACGATCCTGACCGTTATGCATTTTAGAGCAGCTTTCAAATGGGCCATTTGGCACACAGCCCACCCAGAGTCATGGGAGCACACAAGGTTCTGCTGTATGACCTTTCTCAGCGGGAGTGCAAAGTCTGAGTGAGGCAAGCAATTTAAACATTGCATGAGGAGATCACGGGTATTAACTGTCTGACACTTAGAATTAGTATCAATATTAGATATCAAAGTTCTAAGTTTTCCCAGGCATGTGAAAGGGGGAGGACAAGCTGCAGGTCAATTGTGTCCTAATGACACACAAAAAAACCACCCAAAGCTCCACATCCCCACTGAAATCCAGGTTCTGTACATACCATAGTCATTCTCCCCGCTATGCAAACATAACTGCTCAAGATAGGAAGGCTAGGACCAGGGCTCTCCAGGACAACATGCAACACCACATGGCACATGTGGTGAGATTGCTCATGAATGTAGACAATATATAATGGCAATGGCACTGATGAGATGCTGGTAAAAGCTGTTGGCCCAAATTTTCAAAAGGGACTAGTGATGGGGTGTCCAACCTGAGGTGACTTTAATGGGGCCTGAGTTTCAAAAAGTGCTGACAGCCCACCTTCTGAAAATCAGGGCCCTTTAAGGTATCTCAGCTTGGCCACCCAAAATAACGAGGCACTGGTGAAAATATAGGCCATACTGTGTGTGTGGTTTGGGTTTTTTTTAAACGTAATAGAGTCACATTATATTGTGACCCTTCCATGCCTAAGGCAGCCACCTGAGAATGCTAAGGTCAGGGCAGGCTATAAAAGGAGAGCAGATTCTCCCAGCACTGGTAGGTGGCACTGAAGCCAGACTTCCCAATCAGCCACAAACTGTGCTTTTGATTTCCCACACCGGTTATCAAGAAGCCAGTATACAAATACACACAGCCCCCTTTACTGCATTCCAGTCTCCGGCTCCTAATCAGCCACCAGGTCCAGTAAAGAGACCAGTTATTTAAACTCTATGCTCTTTACTAAAAAGGTTCCTTCTGACCCCAAAAGGTCAGCCACAGTACCAGGTCAATATAATTTTGGATCTTACCCAAAATACCACGCTGCCAGCCAATCCTTCAGTAATTAAAACTAAAGGTTTATTATAAAAGGAGAGAAACAAACCATAAGAGAAATGTTAAAGGATTAAAGCAATCAGATACATACAAATGATTTGAAAGTCCATATACATCAGGTTTCTAGAATTGTGGAGGTTGCAGACTTGTATAGTTCCTCTGGCATACATCCAATACTTGGATGAGTCTCGATCCTTTGTTTCACAGCTTCAGTTCAGTTGTAGATGAGCTGATCCAGAAGTAGGTTGGTAGCTGAAGCTGAATTCTGACTGAAAGACAAAATGGCTTCCCAGGCCTCTGCCTTATATCTTCTGGCCCCTGCCATGCTGTTTGTGGAATTTTACAGGAATAAAAAATGGAGTCCAGAGTTACATGAGCAGCTCCTGGTGACTCATTAGATGCTGCTGCTTGTGGAATTTCACAGGAACCAAAATGGAGTCCAGAGTCACATGAGCAAGTCCTGGTGACTCTTCAGGTATATCTCTGGCTTCTCCCCATGGGCCTCTTGCACATAGGAATGTCTTAATGGGCCATTAAGCAGACTATTGTTCTGCAGCCACCCTGTCTGAGATGCCACAGACAGCACAATTTGAAATACTGATATACCAAACATATCTATAACTTCCATTACACATATAACACATGAACATAAACATTATCATCTTACTTAACACATTCTAACAGTACCTGACATGTTACCTGTCAATACCTGACATGGCATATCTCACATGAATTATTATGATTTTGACATACTGATGCCAAACAATATAATAAATGCTCACCCTCCCCCCCCCCCCCCCAAACCAGCCATCATGACACATACATGTTTGTAAAGGTCACTTCTTGTGTGCCCTGCCTTTCCAACCCTCCCTCTTGTACAGTCCTTTTCTAGTCCATTCTTTGCATTAATAAGTTATTCTTTGGATGTTCCATTGACAAACTTTCTCCTGCCTGTTCCTTTTTCTAGCCCCCTGAGCAGCTAGCAGCAATATGTGAAATTATTTATGATGCTCACAACTGTTATGGGTTTGTCCCAGCAATTGGTTAATTTGTTCACATGTATATTTCTTCTCTTGCACACAAAATTTATGTATCTCCAGATGCCCCTGTACATCTGTTACATACTGAGTATTGTGTAATTGTTCTATCTAGTGCTGGATGGGAATTTTGTGTGAGAGAGAGAGACACACACACACACCTGGAATAGCCAATAGCTCAGTGGTTAGGGCACTTACCTGGGATGTAAAAGGCCCAGGTAGAAGTCCCTGCTCTGTCTGATATGGAGTTAGTTTCTCTCTCATGCACACACAATGAACATTTAATAATGTATTCAAAATGGAACAGCTCCACCAGGAGAGACTCAGAGATCTCAATTCTTGGGTGGTTTTTCTCTCTCGTGTTTTTTTTCATGACATTTTTCTAAAGGTCTTGTTTTTGTTCTCATGAAGAACAAAACCAAGTTTAAAAAGCTCAACTTTTTTTACCAAGTGGAATTCTTGTTTCCTAGCTAGCCCTAGTTCCACCTGCTTATAAAAGTTGAGGGATCACACCTGATAAATTAAGGCATGACTATGGTGGGGAGTTGCGAGACAAAGGTGAGAAGTCACTTTCTACGCTGCTCAGCAGGAGCTGAAGGTGCGGAGTTCAGTAAAAAAAATATGGTCCTGACCCTAAAGATTTTTCCATGGAGGCGAATTCCTGACATCACTGGGGCTCTGCCAGGTGTTGGCCACATGAAAATACTTGCAGAACCATGGCCTATATGTGGCATACCTCTCACTCCCTTTCCTAGGCAAGGCATTTTATTTTGCTCTACTCTAACAGCTAGAACTGCAATACAGCCTGTAAATCTCACCCCAGTGCTACCTGAAACAGCACCAGTAGAATAATCACTTCAGAACCCATTTTTCAGTCTAGATCCAGAAACCTTTGTCTCCCTAAGTAGCTCCATTTGGTGACTAACATGGTGTTGGTTTGCCTCTATCTCATGGCATCTTTTACTAAATCATGTTCCATCAGGCTGGCAATACACAGAATTTTGATAATGTATTTACATTCCAGAAAGTCATCAGAAGGGAAACCTGCAATTGTGTATTTACTCAAAAGATGGTGACATCCTAGGCAGAGCAGGTTGAGGTGCTTACTTCTCCATAGGTGCTGCCCCAGGGCCATCTGCAATCATCAAGGCTGTTTTCACAAGGTTAAAAGCTTAGATCTGTAATCTCAGCCAGCCGTTGGGGCTCAGGGGATAGCCTGCAGGCTTAGTGAACTAAATGCAAACACGGATCTCTCTCTAAAAACAAGAGGCCCTAATTAAGGCTGCCAACAGCAATCAGATGATGAAAACAAGCAAAATGTGAACTTTCCCAGGTAGCAGCTTGTGAGATTTTAAATGGCTCTACCTCACAGTCGGCTGAGCTCACCTCTGGGAAAGGCTGCAAATGGATTTGCTGGTTCACAGCTACTGCCTGAATTTCTAGTCTGGATTAAAAGCTAAAGTTCTCTTTGTTTGCCAAGATATTACTGCCAGCGACAGGCTCCTACACTATGCTGCTACTGTCACTTTCCAACGTGCACATATTCTCGCTTGGCATTTTATCAAAATCATTTTTCTTCATCTCACAGAGAGTGAACCAAATCTCAGAGCCTCTTGCTTGTAGGCTTCTTTCTACCCAACAGTAAAACATCTTCTGGTAGGAAGGGCAAAGGAAACAACTTTGAAATAAACCAAAATAAATATGATTGAATGAACTGGCAAACTTTAGACTGACCTAGACAGATCCTATCCTATCCTTTTTGACATTCAAGCATTATCCCTACTAACTGCAATTTCATTTGCCTCCTGGCCTGAAACATTTGCTGAGAAATAGCCTTCAACTTGAGTTGCTACAGTTCCCTGGACAAATTATTATGTCTGCTTCATACTCCTGTGCCCTGCACAATTTAGAATCCTGGTTTGTGTTGTGGGCTCATTTAGGGCTTCCAGGAGAACAACTGAAATGAGCAAATAATATCAGTAATTGATGAAGATGCTTAGGAAAGGAGTAAGTAGGGCTGGGAGAGGAGAGAAATAAAAATAACCACTACAGCTTTATGAAATAACCATGGGCACACACAAACTGCTAGAAATCACCATTTTGTGACACAAATTCATTTCTAGGTTAACATTTATGTATCATTTCAGCAATGATCACTAGACTGGATGCCACTAAATGCTCTTGCATATCTGTAAAGCACAACCCTACGAGACAGACAACAAACTGTATTGCTGGTTCCAGTGAAGTGACCTGGTCATAGGAGAGTTGTGTTCTGAACTGTACTTGAGATAACTAGATAAAGACTACCCTCCCTTTGGAAATCCAGAACCAGTGGCTGCTGCTCAAATGCATTGTGCCAGGCATGCTGCTAATAAACAAGTCTTAAGAGAAAGTGCCCTTTCCTAAGCAATATGAAAGGAAATATAACAGGAACGCACCAGCTGGAAAACAGCAACGTACCCCCAGCAGCTGCCAGTTCCAAAATGGCCACTTAGGGCCTGAGCTGTTTGGCTTTGCCTATTTTAAAGGGCCAACCCCCAATAATGCATGCTGGGAAAAAGTTTCTAGAAGAAAACAATCCCGCAGCCAGAACAATGAGTAGTCACCAGTGTTGATGGATTTATAGAAAGGGTTGCCATAGTTTTACTTAGCACCATACAGAAGTGTTGGAATAATTTTTATAGTGGGGGGTGCTGAGAGCCATTGAACCAAACTGTAAACCCTGTATATGATGGAAAGCATTTCAAGGCAGGGGATGCAGCAGCACATATGGCACCATATGTCAGAATTCTATTTTAAAAAAGCATTTTTTGCACATTTTTCTTCTTTCTGGCTATTTGCCTGCTATGATGAAATTTCTAAGCTGATACAAGAGCAGCAGACAATTTCAAAGATGGAAGGCCAATTTTATGTTGTCTGCAAACTGTAATGTACTGGAACTTTTACAGTTAGCATACTTTTAAACAAACATATTTGTATTACCCCTGGGCTTTCCCCCCTCCCCATCTCTTTACTATCACTCTTATCTCTCTGATGGGAAAAAAAAGAACAAGGTGATATTGTTACTTCTATAATACACCATGTTCAAGTCTCTCCAGCCTGAGTTGTCCGTGAAGTTAAGGGATGCAGTGAATAAGGTTAGACTCACAGTATTGAGCCTAGCCTTGTGATTATTGCAGTACAGGAGCAATCAGGGTCTCAGTATAAAATTTCTATTTAAAAAAGCTCTGTTACCTGATTAAAGATAAAGCTGTGTCTGTCAAGGTTGCATAATTCAGTGCTCTGATGTTCACGTAGCAAATTAGATCCAGATGGGATTAGAATGCCAAGGAAAACATGCTTTGCTTCCACTCCCTTTGTCCCCATCCACAAGAGACCTGGCATCCCCCAGCTCCCTGATACCTGGTCAACCCCTCCGAAAGCACCTCAGTCTGTTCCTCTCATACTGGCTGTTAGTTTCCTCACCATCCCTGCTGTTTGCTGCCCATCTCCTTGCTTTCTCCTGTCCCTGATTCCCTTGACTGGCACTACTGGCTGGCTTGCTCAGATCTTGCTAGTTCCAGAATGAATGGTTTGGTGGGGAGTCAGCAGGGGACAGACAGGCCCTGTGGGTCCAGGGGCTTGGAGGGAGAAGGCAGAGACGGATTGTAGATTGAGACTAGTTTTGGACACAGTGGCTGGAAACCCAATTAGAGCCTCACACTCTCTGTGGATGCATCTTTGTATTCCAGGTTGTCGTACACCTGGAAAGTGGCCACTTTTCTACAGTTTAAAGTGAGTCAGAATGTGTTTTACAATTGTGATTTGCCAGAATTGTGATTGCTGCCAGCTTAAATCGCAGCTGTTTGTACAGCTGTCCCTCATGCATACTGCTTTATTGAACTGTATAGTACTGTATTACATTAACCTCAATGTTTAGGTAATACACAGTTATTGCATCAGTAGAGGCCAGAATGCTGACGCTAGTGACAAGAACTAGGTGGACAAATTTAACAAAGTATTCTGGTTAAATTTATGTTTTTTCTCTTCCTGTGCCAATAAGCTTATGTAACACGATCTATCCTCTGCCAGGGAAAGATGAAACAGCTCTTCAGATTATCCTGCACCCAGCTTGTAACTTTCTAGAAAAAATATTCCCCAAATTCAGAATCAGTGGAAAGTGATAAAAGTGATGAAACCCCAGGAATGAATCAAGTGTGTGTGAAACATATTCTTAGCCATATCCATGATGTCATATGATCAAAATCTGCTAGTGACCAGGATCTTCAGAAGTTTAAAATGTTAGGCCAATTAAAAAGAAATGATTCATAAATGTGAAATTGTCATGCCACATCAGATCAGATGCCCTCTAACTCAGTAACCTCTCTGCGACCTGCAACATAGGACTCAGAGCAAATATAAGAATCTCTGTAATGGACAAATCTGGAATAACAGGTCTCTAGGAGAAGTTTCCTAACTTCAGGGACCTATGCCCCGAAGCATGAGAGTTGATACTCCATATATCTTTAATCTTATCTCAGATAACTGTGGATGTTCTACTTATCCACATGTAATCCTTTTTTTGAATTCTATTAAACCCAGCCTCTGAGATATTTTGTGTCTATGAGTTCCACCGGTTAATTGTATAGTGTATTTAAAAAAAAAATTTCCTTTTACCAGATCTAAATATATTGTCCCTTTCAGCTTCATTGAATGTCCCTTTGTTCTCATGTAGGAGAAAAATAAATAAATAGGAGCATGATTTCAGGTAAGGTAAAGTACTACTTAAAATGAGAGTGGCAGACTAATTCCCCCAAGTGATCCTGGCCTTTCTACAGTGGCTAGTGATTTCCATTTAATCAGCTGGGCTAACCAATTTGTCAGCTGGCCTCTAGCCTCTATCCCTTCTCTAAGTTTGTTACAAATCTCATAGGACTTTGATGTTATTGGACCCTTCTCCAGCCTCAGTATATTTGATGTTAAAAATATGGTAAAAATAATAACTTAATTGGGCTAGAGTAAGCTCAGAGGCCCCCAAGCTATTAGGTTTATAAGGAAGGTTGCAGACTTGATAAATACACATACAAAACCAAACAAGTTTGTTTACCACTGGAGTTAACCCACAGGGCTAGGAAAGATGCAGTGTACCTAACAGGAGATAAGTGTGGGCTTCCGGCAAACTTGAGGCTTGATTGTTAAACAGATCTTAATAGCAATCAACAAATCCCTAAGGCCTTGATCCTGCAAACATTTAAACACGTGCTTAACTTTGCCTGGGACGGTTCACATGCTTAAAATTAAATCTGCACATAAAGCTTTGCAGGATTGGAGTATAAAACATTGGCATGACCCCTCCCGCTGCAACGCACCCACCCAGACACTCTATGTATGTTAAAGAATCACAAACGCTGTGAACTACCTTTGATCAATTTTCAGGTTAGGGAAAAAGGAGAAATGTTGTAGAGTGGGGAAATGGGTTTTATTTTACCAGGAATGTTTTACACTCTCCCTTCTTCAAACCAAAATAAAAGAATTCTGGAGAAATGTCAGCATATAACCCAGATTTAGTCGGTTTAACAATACTGCATGCACCTCTTTGCACAGCTCTAGTGGGATAAATACAATGTTAAGATATTACAGTCATCTATCTTTCTCCTTGTTACAAATTTTATGCCATAAACTGCCTTCAGTCTATGCATGGAACTCAAATTGATGTCACGAGGCGCTCCACTGTGATTACACTATGTGGCCCTCTATTTATAAATAGAGTCTGTAAGTTGCATAAATGCTCTCTAGTCTTTTTGCCATCAAACTCTGCCAATGTATTATCTGAATCTAATTTATTTGCTGCGGAATTGTACCCTTCCTTTGGTTTAAGATGACATATTATGCAGCAGTAGAACTAAATGTACCTTCCTGAAAATGCATGTTGCAGGAATCAACTTAGAGAATGGGATAGCGCGTGGTCGTACACATAGATTTGTTGGCATTAGGCAGGTACATTTTAAAGGTACAGAAAGGTGCTTTAGGAACCTGACTCCAATTAACTTTAATGGCCCTGAAGCAGTATCCTTCATTTTTCAGTATGGTGTGCAGGGAATTAGACATGTTGGATTAGAGTCTGATGTCAGTTACAGCAGTTTAAATCAAAGGGTAGCTCACCTGAGTTCCATAAAGCTACTTGCTGATTTACACCGTTGTAACTGACATCAGACTCCGGCCAGCAGTTTCTGAAATTATTCAATAAAACATGGCTCAGACATACTCCAAAACACCCAACATAATGATACAAGCTTTTATTACTACAGGTAATTTTATTTAGAAAAGGAATATATGGCATTGTGAGCTTGGTATTTTATACATAAATAAATTATGTACTGTCATTAAAAAAATGCTGTCCCTGGCTTGACTTGATTTCAGTATTTCCCATACAAAACACTTCTTTTCCAAATTAATCTTGCAGAAAGAAAAGGGAGGTGTGCATGTGGGGGCAAGGAGAACCAATGACGTTTATTGGTCTGAGCACTCCAGTGAAGAGTTTGTACATGAAGGAACAAGCTGATGAATATTTCATCAGGAGAAACAGGAAAGCCAAGTAAAATTGGATCCTAAGCAGAAAACAAAATCACAAGATAAACTCTTTATGCCAAAAGTTAAAGTTCTCCATTTGCTTTTGACTGCTGCTGTTTTTATTATTAAAGATTTTGCTGAGCGTCTGCATTTTGATGTTAACATATTTGTCACTATCTCTGTAGAGGGGAAAAATATGTTGAATGGCACAGAAAAACAAACTCATAAATTTCAGCCCTAAGTATCTCTTTTAATGTATTATTGTACTTTACTGGCAATATTCCACCAGCAAATGTCTTTTTATTATTGTATCCCCACTTTGCAATAAAGAGGAATTCTGTTGACTAGCTTCCACTTGGGGAAATATGAAATAATCTTTTCTTGCTGGCTGTGGGCAAAAACGGAGTCAATTTCTAAGCCAAGCTGGAGTTACAAAAGTGTTCTCTAGGGAAAAAAAAAGTATATTAGTACATTTCATAAATCCCTCCTACATACATAAAGCAAGATAATTCCCAGTTATTAAATGGCCCAACAAGGAAAATGTATTATCCTATTAGATATTGTCTCCCCATATGACAAAGATTTTCTTTTAATATTTGAAAATAAGTAGATTTCACTCTAAGACATTATGACAAAAGCTGAACTCTTACATAGCAGTGATAGGAAGTTAAATATTATGGACAAACAGTCCTTATTCAGGCATAATTCCCATTAGCTTCAAGGGAAATGTTGCATGGATAAAGATGGCAGGAGTTGGTTTGTGTTATTAACTACAAACCTTAGGGTGTTTCAAGACCCATATAGCCTTGGTAAAAGGCAAAGAAAACACAAGGCAAACAAAAGAGAAACTGAACTGAACCTGTTTACTGTGAACACATGCTCTCACTAAGTGTCTTGTGGGAGGGGAAAAAAGCCACAGATATAGTTCCAGACTGGCATGCCACAGCAATACATGTAGCAACAGAAACTACACCACTCATCAGGAACTCAGGCAAGATCCAAGCACAACAGCGGAGCACCTTCTCTTTATTTTCAGTCTCTTCTCCTGGTTTGAAACTGTGATGGAACATCACTTTTCATCCCATGGCAATGGATAGTATTTTGATAAGAGGTAAAGCCACCCCTTACTGGGCAAGAAGCAGGGGACATTACTTTCCTTCCTACTGGATTCACCCTGCTCCACAGACACACCTACCCTTTGACCTCCTGCCTTAGTCATGTCTGCCTGTAATCCTATCCCTTCAATCCTTGAGCTCTCATAATACCATATCATGAGCTGAAAAATCACTGAAACAAACCTTTCTAGGCAGGGAATGAATTCAGTCTCTGCTAGCACCAGAATCAGGACTGTGGATGGAGAAACATAATGGTGTCCTGTCAGGAAAAGAGAGGGTTTGCTTGTGAGTTGCTACCCTATGTGGACAAACAGATTGCTTAGTCAGGGTGAAGGCCTAGGCATTTTCCTTGGAGGATGAGCAGTGCAGCATCAACATGCAATATGAGAGGCATCAATAAGGACCCAGTTGTTATTATAATTGATATTAAACAAATGCTGAAAAGAGACCTTTTCCATTTTTTAAAGCACTCTTCCCATTTGTGACTGGGTATTGGATTTCATTATGGAATGATCCCACTCTCTTAAAAAAGAATACAGATGGCTACATTATTGTCTGAGAATCTTGTAACAGGCAATATTTTTCATCAATATTTCAGTGCACATACACAAATCTCTTATTGTAATTCTTCAGTGGTTGACATGAATGGATTAATGATCTCCAAGGATCCAATATAAAGTTCAACAGGATTGAAAGTTGCCTGTGCAGCGACACATTGTTCTGTTCAAAAAAACTGTTGATAGTTTCAATCCAGTTCCCAGTGGACAGAGATCAGTCTCATCATAAAAGTAACTGGCACTAATTGGTGGTCCTCCAGGTTAGGTTTGGAGCATGTTGCAATGATCTGTAGGGAAACCTGCATTGTGCTGTAACTGCTTGGTTGATAAATAGAGGGTTTCAGTCTCCAGGGCTGTGAATCTAACATGATTTACGAGCACTAAATTTAATAAGAAATGAAAAGATCTGTAAATTCCTATACAGAGCGAGGGTGAGCAGTGGCTCTAGAGAAGAAAGAATGCTGATTAACTATATTTGCTTTATCTGTGCAGCAATTCTTTAGGGATCTTCACCCACACCGATATCTATTTGCATCTCAACCAAATAGCAAAATCCCATCTCCCTAGCCTGCATCACTACCACATTGGACCTACTCCAAAGACCATTGAAATCAGTGGAAGACTTTCCCACACTACATTAGTTGCTTTTCTGATGGGCAGTTCTGAAGGGAGTTCTACAATTCATAACAGATATAGTCACTGATTCCTGTGCCTGACAAATTTCCTATACAGAATGTGATTTTCTCCAGGCATGTCTAGTTACTAGCATCTAAGCTGTCTAATTTAATAAATAACAATAAATCTTTTTTATAAATGACAACTTAATACAAAGTGTTTCCAGTGCTATAAGAATAAGAGCTGGCACTGAGCTGAGTTCCAAAATCATAGTATCAGAAGCTTCAAAGTCTGCAAATGGCAGGCAAATGCTGAGCCATTTTGTTTAATTTGTATTTATTGACTCCATTCATTTCAGAATCTTATCCTGTAATTTCAGTGGAAACTAGAAACAACCTTCAATTTTCTGAAGTGCATTTGTTAAAGAACATTTGCAATGCCTGTTTCATTTCTGCGTAGTCAAAATGCCATGTTATAATGACAAGCATCTTTACAATGTCAGATGAAAACAAAAGACAGTGTTTGGAAGCTCCTATAATAGCCATTTATTATCTGGCTTACACAGCCAGCTTCTCTGAGATTCTGGTCAGCTGGGATTTGCAATAAGTGGCAGGATGGCGACTGCAAGAGATGTTATGGGTGCCAAATCACTCTAATGATAGTGGCTATGTTGTCTCAGCCAGTAAATGAAGAGCAAGTTTAAAATTTTATTTGTTGCAAATCCTGCCACTCACAGGGGGCTGGAACTGAAGCTCACATTTCTAGTTTTAGGCTTTAGCTAGCAGGTGTTTGCTTAGATATTGGACAGGTGCACAGCAAGTTTCACTGGTTTTGGTATTCTGTGCTCCCTGTCCTCACAGGACAAGTATGGTGCTCAAGTAGGTTGCATGGAGAATACGGAGAATCCCTACTTAATTCATTATCTTACAAAGTCTTAAGCGTGCAAGTAACGTGAAGCACATGAGTAGTCCTGACTTCCACTGAAGTCATTGAAATACCTCCCTATTGAGATCAAAGGGTAGCCCCTAACATGACCATTAAGCATTGTGCCTCACACACCTCATTTTTTTCTTGGCATAGTACTGAATATATCTCCCATCCTGTGTTGTGTTTTTAAGGACTATCATGGCGTATACAGTTAATTTTGGGAGAGATAAGGCCTTATTTGCATTTTTTAGTTATTTAGGGATGTGATAAATTTTTTCCCACTTCATTGCACATGAATTTCAGTTGGATTGTTCAGACTGATTGATCACAAATATTTGAGCACCTGAATTTTATTACTAGTATTGTTTATTATTTGTAGTGCAGTAGCATCTAGGAGCTCCACTCATGGACCAGGACCCTATTGCAATAGATGTTTGTACAAACAGAACAAAACAACAGCCCCTGTCACGAAGAGCTACAAGTGTTTCAAAGTGAATTTGAACCACAGATATTTGGGTATTTGTAGAAAGCTATTTTTGAACTGGTTCTGTAACAAACAGTTAATATACAAGACAATTCAAATAGGAAATATCGCAATCAGTTATATGTTGAACTGTTTGAAAGATTTTACCATTTTCAGAGGAATTCCTCATTGTGGATATTGGAAATATTGCTGGAAACAATCAACATCTTTTCAAATGTGAAGGTCTTGCCTGGTTCACTGTGGAAATGCTGATACTGACTCAGCTTCTTTCAATGTATGGATCTAGCTTTTGAACTAAATTAAAACTTCACCACTCCTGGGGCAGCAGAAGCCAAATCAAAAGTGTCAATAAAGGATAAGTCTGCTCCAGTTTTTGCCTGGGTCATAGGTGTTTTGCTGGAGGTTTGCATTCAGTTCCCACCCCTCAGAGATTCCTTAAAAAGCAAGCCTTTCATGGTCTCTTTGCTCAAGGATTTCTTCTTCATCTTGTTCCAGGTGTCTCCCATTCTAAGCTCAGAAATCCATCTATCTTAAGGTGGCCTCTATTGTTGTAGTATCTGAGCACCTCCCAGTCTTTAATGTATTTCTCCCCACAACACCTTTGTGAGGTAAGGCAGTGCCATTGTCCCCATTTTACAAATGGGGAACTGAGGCACAGAGCAATGAAATGGCTTATCCAACATCACACAGGATGTCTGTGGTGGAGCAGGAGCTGAAACCCAAGTTCCTACGGCCTTCTCTACTGGACTCTTCTTTCACTTTCATCATAAAATTCCTTCAGACAACAACAGTTCTACTCAAGATGCCTAAAACCCTCTTCCTCAAGTCGCCACAGGCTACCAATGATCTGCCACCAATCTCCAGAGTTCTGTACACAGCCGATGTGGCTTCAGTTCCATTTCTAGCTGCTGCTGCTGCCCAACCACTTGCAGGAGAATGACTAAGGGTATGTCTATACTGAGGGTGGCAAAGTCGCTGCCGTCAGATTGGCCTATCTGGATCGACTGAGTGGTCAGTGTAGACCCGCTCAATCAATCCAGAAATCGACGTTGGTAAAACACCCCCTTAAGTGGCATAGCGCTGTGTCGACGGGAACATGGTTCCCATCGGCGCAGTGCAGTGAAGACGCTGTGCAGAAGGGAAGCACAGCAGTTGACGAGAGTTCTGCAAGCTACTCAGCATAGCTTGCGTAACTCCCATTGACTGCCGCCGAATCGCCAGGTAAGTGTAGACCAGGGCTAATCATTCCAGGTCCTGATCCTTCCACATCTCCTCCTGTTCTGATATTAAATCCTGGCCCTCTTCCCAGCATTTCTGTCCCATTCCTACAGTCCCTTGATCTCTGTGATAACTATGATTCTCAAGGAATTTTCAAGGCAACAACTAGGAACTAATGAGAGCTGGACCTGAAATCCAATTTATAGAGCCAGTGCTTTCTGTTACAGGTAGAATGTAAGTGTGCCCACTGTAACTTATGTTAGTGTTACATGCTTTGTATTCCGTGTGATTGTTACAGTGTGAACAATCTATTCATTTGTAATAGTCACAAGTCAAATATTCTGCTGGCAAAGAATTATTAACTACAGAAATCCACTAAAAATGCTAATTTAGGAATAAACTCAGGATTTTCACAATTTCTTCTCAGACAACAGAAAACAGGTGACGTTCACTGAAGACATCAGCCATTGCAAATTATTTCCTTGTTTTAGTTCCCGATAAGTCTGTGTTCATCGCTGCATCTGGAGATCAGCACATGACTTCGTTGGCTTCCTCAGGTTTGACCTGCTAATCACAGAGCTAATCACCATAACGCATGGTATGTGCTGAGCAGCCAACACTGCATGTAGAGCCATACACACCCTGCCTTTGGATGCTAACGTGAAATAGGAGAAACAGCCGTCTCGAAAGCCCACCTGACTGTTCATAGCCGTCATTTTAAAACAGGCCATAAGTCAAACTGCCCAACTCCAGCTGGCCCTGTTCACACTGGGGATGATTTAGCCCTGAGGCAGAGCTGATGGCTTGTCTGCCATCATCCCCCCCAAGGAGTTTCTACCAGGGATATGAATAGGCAGCTCCATTTGACTGCTCAGGATCCAGAACAAACACTGAATGAGTGCAACTGGGATCATGCATCCTTTCTAGGCAGTGTTGCCTTCCTTGATATAGAACATCTATAGCCTCAGACTGCCCCTAGTACTTCTGAGATGGCACCTGCCTGTGCTTCTGCAATTCTCCTACCCACAACTGGGCTACCTAGTGAGTGCTATGATAATGTTTACACCACCAAATACCAGGGAAAAAAAATCCAGGCTTGATGAAGCGTGCAGTTTGAACTCTGCTGCCCTGCACCCAGGTACACAGGCATCCGCCCCTCCCCCTTTAAAGGCCTGGGCATTTTTTAAATTCCACTTCCTGTGTGCTTGGCTCTGAGAGCTCACACTGCATGTTCCCAGTTTACCATGGTGGCTCCATGCAGCAAATGCTTTCCTGCTTGGAGCACATCAAACTTGTTGGATGGGGGAGAGGTGACTGTGCAGTTCCAGCTCCGCTCCAGCCATAGGAACTTCGATATCTATGGTCAGATTTCTTGTGCTTTGATACTTACAGTCACATTTCTGCATGCTCTCTCTGTCTGAATGCACAGACCATTCCTGATTTTTTCCCAATACACAGAGGGTTGGGAAAGCAGAGACCTAAAAACTGAGCTAAAATTCAGGCTGCTATTTTCCAGAACTGATATGTCCCACAGACAAACAGATAAAAGATTTTTTTTAATGTAACTTTTTGTTTCGGAAAGTTAGATTCTGTGTTTGTCTTCATTCTCTTCAATATTTTGTTTTTAACAGACAGATAAATGGGATAACTTGACTTGATTCATCAGTCCTGCTCAAGCACTGACTTCTTTAACAGCAATCATAAATGGTTTTGAGATATGAAACAAGTGTTCCAGCATGGTTCATTGAACTGAATGGAGAACAAAGCCTTCCTCAATGTCACTGTGCATGATATATTTAATGATTGCTACCGTACATTCTAATCAAGAATGCTTTTAGTCATGTAGTACATGGAATTCCATCTTGTTTATATACCGTGAATGAGCTGGAGAGACAGAAGGACTTTGCTTTTCTGGACTTATATCTCTGAACTAAATCTCAGTGTGGTGAGATGCATCTCTTATTATAGACCCAAATGTTCCTAGCCACACCAGTTCTGCTCTCCTTTTTGTTGTGACCAATTAGTTAGGTAAAAATCAAAATGTTTTCTTTTGGTTTTGACTATTTTTCATTTGCTTTTTTTAATAAAAAATAAATTTCCAAAAAATAAATAAATAAATAAATAAACAAAACACTTTGAAACAAAAAAGTCAAAACATTCAAGCCTGAAAATGTCAAAACACAATACTTCACTTGGATTTCTTTTCTGAAACAAAATGTTGCTGAAATAGACACAACTACAGAAAGTTTTGATTTTGACAAAACAGCAGTGTCCCAGTCATGCAGGAAGAAAGACAAGGTGCAATGGTTGCAGTTTAATTAGGCTGCAGCTTTCTTCACTTTACATATTGGAGAATACCTGGTAATAAATCAGAGTGCAGGTCAGCATTTTTTCCTTAATATTTTCCACATATTTGGGAGAGCTGCTGTCAGCCCTACCACTTCTCAACCTGGTCCCAGCATGTACCTGGGACCTACCATCCTTCCCTCATATGAGAGTTATGGTGCGGCTGGAAAACATGGGGGATCTCCTCACTGCACCAGACTTTAAGAGATGAACCCTACTCTCTCCGGCTTCCTGAGGGGATTCTTTCTCCTAAAACCACTTCCAGCTCCTATTTATCAGAGAACCATATCCCTTCTGTAATGAATATATGCACTGGATACTTGCCAGTGTCCACAAACTGGTCACAGTGCAATGGCCACGACAGATCATTAAAAAGCCAGTTCTTCTTGGATGCCATTGGTGGAGGGATGGGTGCTGCTGATCAGATTTGTGTGTGAGAGAGAGAGAGAGAGAGAGTTAGCTCCTTTCTGAAAGCATGCAATATAAATACCTTTCCCTTCCCCTGGTGCACGTGGTGGGTCATTGTCCCACCTTGTCTGGCAACTTCCTGTTCTCCCTTTGGCTCTTCTCAGGTAAGTCCCTCCCTCTTGTAACCTAAATGCAGTAGGAACCCTTAAAGGAATACCAAACCTTTTTTTCCTACTGCCTGGACAAAGACCCATCACATTCAGATGTAGACAGTACATTTGCTGATGAAAAAATGTCAGTAAATTTTCAATCAGCTTTAATAACAATATACATTTGTTTCTCCTACATGTTCTATACCGTGTGTGTGTGTGTGTGTGTGTATATATATATATATATATACATACACACGTGCTCACGCGCGCGCACGCACACACACACACACCATGTTCTCCTTCAGGTTATAATAAAATAATAATAATATTAATAACAATAAGAAGACACACTTTGAGACAGAACCTCAGCTGGTGTAAATTGGTTTACTGATGTCAGTGAACCTGTGGGGATTTACACCTGCTGAGAATCTGATCTTCTATAGCTGTTGTGTAAATGAAAGTTCCTACACCTGCAAAGAACCAACTCTAGCTATGTTGCAGTTATTGTGTATCTAATACACTGATTCACTGGTTTCTTAGGAGTAACTGTCCATTTAGTAGAAAACAAATGGCTCATCATTTCAGAAAAGCCAAGAGATAATATGAATGATCAATCAAAGTGTTCAGTTTAGCCTACCCTGGCTGAAACAGCCCCTAAAGGTGACAAATACATTATTCCAGATTAAGACAAAAAGTGACAGGGGTGGGGGGAAGGTCACATACAAAATCCTTGAGCCTGCTTGCTAAACTTTTGTAAGCTGGGAAATCATGTTTTAGCATTCCATCCACTAGTGAGGAAATGGTTTCCAGCAGTTGCATGGATGCTTGCTAAAAATGTTCACAGCAATGTTCACTCTCATTATTCTCCATAGGGAAGTGGAGCTTGCATTCTGTTTCATACAATTTTTATGCAGCTGGTTTTCATCCTTTCTTTTTTGTTAGTGAAAAAATGAGAGAGAGAGAGAGAGAGAAATGTGATTATTCCTATTTATTGGAAAACACCCTTCACTAATGTAAATTGTCATAGCTTGAACTCAATGACAATTTACATTAGCTGAAGATCCTGCCCCATTATTTCTAAGGAGGACTTAATTAAAAAAATATCAGGCACAAACAGATGGATAAAGAAAAAATATCTAAATATTATGGTGCTTTCTTGATCCAATTTATTTGGAGAATTTTTTCTTCTATATTCTATCACCTCCATTAGACTGATAATTGAGCTAGTTCTGGTCCTTCATGACCATAGCAACATAAAACATGGAAAGGGAAAAGAACTGTTAAATAAGCTACCTAAATTAGGGAAATATTGATGTGATCTCTCAATTCTCCATCATCAGAGACCCAGTCTAGGACTAATAATTCAGCTATTAAATCTGTTTCTCATATTTTGTGTGACATATAAGAGTGACTAGAGACTAAAGATGTATTTCTGTCATCATAGCCACACTTTTAAGAGATCCGTGAACTGGTGGGATCAAAACTTGCAGTCAAGTCCAGTTTATGATTTTACTACGTCTGGATGGCACTTAGCATCTAATTGTTACCATTTATTATAAAAAGTACCCAGCACCGTTGAAGAATGACATGTTGACTGGAGATAATTTCCTTTCCGTAACAAAGGCAAAGGTTAACTGAAGGTAACTAGTGTGTCCTACTCCATGTGTTGAATAAAACTCCCATGGAGTGGAATGGGAAACTGGCCTATGGGCAGACCATTGTTAGACAGTCTCTTTGCACGTCAAACCTGGGACTAACATCTGTTACCTGCTGACATGTTCCTCAGATGAGTCACCGTGTTACAGCTTAGACACCAAGATAGCCAAAACAGCACCCAGTGTTGTGTCCCTCAGCTCTGTGTGTGTGCCTGGTATGAGCTGCACAAGAATGTCAGCAATTAGCTGTGTAACAACTGCAGGCAAACTTGAGAGCCTTGCTCCAGCATAAGAGCTCAAAAAACCAGATATTCCTGGATATTCATATACTGACCATTTTATTACTCAGTGGAATGTTCTCTGTACTTGACCGAGGCTGGATAGCTGAGCACAGGGTCTGACTGTAATGTCATACTTGTTACATTCATTAACAGAAATGGTCAACATTTCTCAACATTTCAAAATTGTTATGAGAAGCTCATCATGTTGACAAAAAGGAGGAAAAATGTTAATGATGCCCGCCCTCCTCCCCCCCATTTATCATACTACCTATATTCCCTGGCCTTCTTCAACAAAAGACATGAAGTCTGCTCCCAACAGCTTCCCTTGGAAATATAGTCAAATAGCCGTGCTATTGTGAAATCAACTACAAGCTGCAAAGAAGCCTAGAAAAAGTCCCTCATTTGGACATTTTTCCTTGGTTTATCCATGTTCTAGAGGGAAATCACTTTTGAAATTCCTTTGGTTTTGAGGCTAAAATAACCTTCAGAATCAAGGCAGCTTTGTGTTAGGCTTCTGAGAATATCATTTTACCCAGGGACCATGTGGATTCCAATTTCAGCATCTTCGCCAGAGTCCCCAGCACGAAGTGGTAGATGATAAATCCATGAGCCGCTGTTCTTTTCTTTTTGAAAACTGTAAGCTAAAGATCCAGTTTGTTTACATTGACTCCCTCATGAGCATTCGTTTTGCAGGCTGTCTACTTTGTACGTTTTCAACTTCTTCAGTTAAGTTAGAGCAGACTCTTTGTTTATGAATGATGGTTCTTGACTTAGATTATGTTCTGTTCCTTAATTGTGCCTCCTGAAAAAGGTAATTGATATCCTCAGGATTTCTCTAACCTTTATTTTATTCACATTCCAGGGCAGTAACAGGTAATCAATTACAGCATGCTGATGTCTTATGAAGATCCCTAAATCTTCTATCTACAGTTCATCACAGAAGGCAGGGTTGTTGTTTTTTTTGCCACTTTCTATTTAAATGATTCCTTTGTACAAAGTAATCTCACAGTATCTAAATTGTTTGTACATTGTCCCTGCATGCCTGGAAAGGTGTTTACATTATGGTATATCTCAAAGGTTTTAACTTTTTAAGAAAACAGCTTTAAAGTATGTAGACTCATCTCCAGACAAGAAAATTATTTGATAAATATAATGAGTAAAATTCTTATCAACTTTTTACTTCTCTGTCTGTATCGTCAGTATTCAGGAGAGAGAAAGAGAAAACATGAATCAGTTCTTTTAAGGCAGTGGTTCCCAACCTTTTTGGCTTGAGAGCCACAAATATAATGTTTACAACCCTGAAGGGCCACCAGTCCCTGCCAGCAGTCCCCCCACCCCACTGCAGCCAGAGAGAGTTGATCAGGGAGGAGGATCTCCCATCCTCCTGGCTACAGCAGGGAACGTTGCACTCCATCTGGGTCCCTAGGCAGTGACTGCCTTCTGCAGCCAGGGGAATGGAGGAGATCAGTGCTCCTCTCCCTCTGGCTCCAGCAGGGACCCAGTGCCTAGGGACCCAGGCAGAGTTCTTTGCTGTGCTCTCTGCTACAGTCAGGGGGAGGGGAGCGCTGATCTCCCATCCCCTTGGCTGCAGCAAGGAGCCTGCACCGGCAACACGCTCCACCTGTGTACTTATGCAGCAGCTCCCTTCCGCAGCCAGTGGGAGGGGAGCCATGGGCCACTCTGAAAGACTCTGTGGGCCACTTTTGGCCCCTGGGCCACAGGTTGGGAACCACTGTTTTAAGGGGTTTCATTTCATATGATGGGACTTACAGCACTAATTCATGAAGAGATCAATTGTATAAATCCACACAACAATCCATTTCCAAAAATCGAAATCATTATATTGAGGCTCTAGAAATTGCTAAAGAAGACCTGTGAAACTAGTGACACATACTATACTATTCTTATAAATATCACAGAATTCATTGGGTTCAATGCTAAGGTACAGTGAATGTCAGACGAAATCCTAATGAAAGTGTGTGTGCGCACACACACACAAAAACACTAGCAGGGCACATCAACATAAGAAAAATATCTTAGAAAATATTTTTTCTGCATGTGGTATAATGTATTGTCTACTGCATTTCTCCTATCAGGAAACATCATAATTGTACACAAAAGAAAAACTTGGAAGTAGAAAAATCGAGACAATTAGAAATTTGTGAGAGTAATCAACTCTGGGACAGAAGGAAAAAAAAAAGGGCAGTCTTTCACCAGCTAAGACTCACTTTTCATGGAACTATGGTGCTATGACATTTGCAACAAAGCATAAGAACACAATAAATGTGATATACTGAGATAGCTTTCTGGCAAACCTTTCCTATCCTTGAACTCTAAACAAGGACTCTTTTTTTTTTTTTTTTTCCAATTACAGACACCTCCCAAGTATTAAAATACAGTAATTTCATTTGGATTTAAATTGTTGTGCAATAATGAATCTGCATTCTTTAGAGTGGCTGGGACTATTTGGAAGTGAGAATTATGACCCATCATCAATCAAGAGTGTTCACCGAGCCTTACGTAAAGGTCAGTTAGTTTCAGAATTAAATACAAACCTTCTACATCATGCCTCAATTTTATTCTCACTATGGAAAGTAACACTGTGAGCAGATGAGTAGGTTAGATTACAAAGGGTGGAAACCATTATGAGGAAATGAGTTACTGTAGCAGTTACTTCTGTGTTAAAGGACTTAGGGGAAATCTGTAAAGGAAAGAAAATAAGAGTGGAATTTGAATCTGTTTCAAGCATTTGATTCCTTGTTGATCATCAGTTTTGTTGGTCTGATTCAATCGTGTGCAGTCATTGACTTCCTGAAGTAATCAAAGCAGTTATAAGCTACTCAAAATGGCACCTTCCTACTCAGTAACATTGATTCATGTATGACTTTTTCGCATAGCTACTTATTTTAACAACAAAACATGTTTTTAGGTCTTTAACTCGGTAGACCCAAGCTATGCAGCTATGGATGAGAAGGTTAGGTTCTATTCCGCTTCACGCATCATGATTAAAATGAGGAATGGTGATTGACTGAGGCATGTGGTTCACATCCACACCCCGATTGCAAGAATTTGGAACCAATATTCTACTGATGACCTAAGGAGACAGAACTAACCAACTTGATTTTCAGATCCCAGATGAGGTGTGCATGACTGCCAGTTAAAGAGATGATCATCTTTACATTTGTAAATAAAAGAACTTTCATCTTGAAGTAGCTGAAAAAATATTTAGATCCTTCAAGGATCATTTTTACACAGTCTTCTTTCCTATTTTAATGACAGGTGGCAGACAGTAGGACAATAACAATGGAGTGCTTTTAGAATCATCCTGAAGGCAGGTGCTTGAACCCTGCAAAAAGGCCAGTGTAACGAGTGATGAATCAGACTAGCAGATTAATTTTGTTAGCTCAAACCAATAAGAGGAGTTAAAGTATTTCTCTGGACAAAGGAAACTACACCTTGTGATGGAGATGCTCTGCAGGGGGGGGGGGGGGAGGGGGGAGGGGTGGAAGCCCCCTAAGGACAGCAAGACTCAGGGAGAAAGTTAGGCTAAGGTTTTTATTTGGTGGTTGTTATTTGAATTACCAATAAAGCCAGACTCCAGGAAGGGAATATCTTTGGACTGTATGTGGGATACCATTTTCAAAGCTTTTTTTTTTTTAGTTTTTGAATGATATAACAGATGGCACTATGCTGCTAATCAGATATATAACAGGTTGTCAGTTATCAGAAACTCTCCTGAATTGTGTAAGCCTCTCAAATTTGCCTTCACTTTTCGGTCTATTTGAGAATACCATCTTGTCAAGGTCAAGCGTTTAAGGTACAAAAGTCACATGGAATGTTTGAGGTAGGAAGCAGGTTCTGATAAATTAAAAATCAAACAGAAGATCAAATCTAAACTTGAACCCAAGTACAATATCTTTTGAAATTTGGGTAAAACTTGTTAGCTTTTCTCTTGTGTTTTCTGTAAAGATTAATTTATCATCATCATCGCATGCCACTGGACTATAAAATGGATAGAGAGCTGGCTAGATCATGGGGCTCAATGGGTATTGATCAATGGCTCCATGTATTGCTGCACCTGGTCATAAGCAGAATGCCCCAGTGTCAGTCTTGGGGCTGGTTTTGTTCAACATCTTCATTGATGATATGGAGGATGGGGTGGATTGCACCCTCAGCAAGTTTGCAGATGACACTAAGATAGGGGGAGTGGTAGATATCCTGGAAGGTAGGGATGGGATACAGAGTGACCTAGACAAATCGGAGGATTGGGCCAAAAGAAATCTGATGAGGTTCAACAAGGACAAGTGCAGAGTCCTGCATTTAGGACGGAAGAATCCCATGCACAGCTACAGACTATTGCAGTGGGGAAGGTCTAGGTTGGATATTAGGAATATGTTTTTCACTAGGAGGGTGGTGAAGCACTGGAATGGGTTACCTAGGGAGGTGGTGAAATCTCCATCTTTAAAGGTTTTTAAGCTGTGGCTTGACAAAGCCCTGGCTGGGCTGATTTAGCTGAGGTTGGTCCTGCTTTCAGCAGGGGGTTGGACTAGATGACCTCCTGAGGTCCCTTCCAACCCTAATCTTTTATGATTCTATCTCCCTGGTTTCAACTCAAGACCACAAACGTCAGCAAAGAACAATCACAAGAGGCTATTCTCATGGTAATTCATTTCCAATGCATCTGGAAAAAGAGGAAGTACTAAAATCACATCAGAGTCTATTGTGAGATTTTTAGCCTGGTTTTCTAGGCTAAAAATGGTTTGATAACTTTTGGATCAATATCAGAGAAGTTCAGTGCTTTTTTAACTAAATCAAACCTCCAGACTTTTTTTCAGGGTCACCCATCACCATGACTCAGGCCTCATAGCACTTTCGCTGAAGGAATTTGTACAGAGTTTGCACACAAATGCACAGCCCTGCAGAAGCATTAACAGAAAACAGCTTCCCAGCTGCCTACAGAAATCCAGAATAAGTGAAATATTTGACCACAAAGAATAGGCCTTGTCAACATTGTCTGATCAATGTCTGAATGGGAAAATTGAAACTATATTTCAGTAAGATTCAGACACTGATTACTAGCAAGGTAAGGAAGAGGGGGTTATTTTATTTTTTTGGTAAAAATGAATCTCAGAAGTTTCCTTCATTATCCACCCTACACTTACACTGCCTCTCTGAATGATGAGGTAGATAGCGGCATGAGAAGACAGCGATAGGTGGTATATGTAAATATTACATGGTATTTACTGTTATAGTTAGTGTCCATCTTTAAATACACCAGTTATTTTCCAAGGTTTATTTTTCCTCGCTCTTCAATGCCTTTTCATTTCACTGCATTTTTGTTTTCACAACTGCACTTGCCTCCATAAATATTTTAAAGGTGTTATTTTTCTGTTTTAATATTATTTTCCACTTGTCGGACCTGCCATAACACTTCCTTTTTTTCTTTAGGAGAAAACAACTTGAGTATCTGAATAAAAGATAGGGTATGTTACCTGGAAGAGTTTGTGCTTTCGCCAATGGCTGTGATAATATTTGCAACCAATATAGTATAAATCTAGTTCTGTGTAGCTTTACATTAACAATTATATGCATGTATATATAAATTTTAGATTTACTGCAAGAGAAAACAGGTAAGTTCAGAGACCATGCACACATTCTTTGGGGCCTTATGGGGAACCCTCTCAGGCCAGGAGCACACCTCTTGTTTTTTTAAGTGGGGCAAATCAATGTCCTTGTAAATGTTTTCAAGATTTTTTAATAGACCACAAGCAGTTGCCCAGGAAATCTGTGTATGCTCCTTGAGCATTTGCATTATTATTATTTACATTATAGTAGCACCCAAAGGTACCAGTAGAGATCAGAGATCCATTATACTAGGGACTACACAAACACATGCTAAGAGACAGTCCTTGCCTTTGAAAATTTTACAACCTATAATCTCCATTTACAATTCTGATCTGGATTATTGCTGGGTCTTGTGCATCAATGGGAGCAACGGTCCTGAAGGGTGGGCAGATGGTAGTCCATCCCACTCCAGCTTGCCTGGCAGGTCAACCCACTGCTGATTCATTTAGGGCAGTAACTCCTTGCGTTGGTCTATATCCTCACACCAATCTCTCTATGACTGAATCAGCTTCCTCAGAGATCAGAGTTTAGCTCTGGTCTCAACAGGTATCCCCACATCAATTTCTAGTTAAATTTAAAATGAACTTATTGCCCCAGGGTAGACAATGAAGGGAAAAATCACAAACAAAACACAGGCTAAACACAGCTAGACTAATTGCTATGAAAAGCTTAACAGCTAGGTTCTAAGCTTAAAAGAAGTTGTTGGCCTTTCTCAACAGGGCATGCTGTCTGCCCTTCTGTGTTATTAAAAGCATAGACAAGGCCAAAATAAAGATCATTTGAAACCCCCAAAGTTCACCTGATTTTGTTTTAAAAGCTTGAAAAGGTATAAATTGACCTACATCCAGTAAAAATTGGACAGGACACTTAAGGTGAAACTTGTCTGAGTTTCAAGTTGGTAATTAATCCCCAAACCAGGTGAGTTGCACAACACATTTCAAAGCTATGGAAGAAACAGGTAAAATGCTTATTACAAGGTAAACTACAGATTTAGCCATACAGTAACTCCCAATAATGCTTTTGGATGTTCACAGCTAAGAGTGTGGTCCATACATGAAGAGGAGTATCACTAAACATAACATGCAACCTTCATGCTCTTGAGGGAGATTGCTTGTCCCTATAGGAGAGGTTGTGTGGTCTAATAGATAGGGCATTGGATGGAGACTCTGGGAGACCCATGTTCTACTTTCTGCTCTACCACCGACCTATTGCGTGACCTGGGTCAAGTCACTTTCCCTCTCTACACCGGTTTCCCTTTCCCCCCTTTGCTTGTCTTTTCTAGTTAGAGAGCATGAGCTCTTCAGGCAGGGACTGTCTCTCACTATGGTGTCTATCACATATTGACTCTTGATCACAACTGGGCCCAGTAAGTACCATCACAATATACACATAAATAATCTTCAGATTAGGTTTCTCAAATTGAATTAAGAGGTAGTTTTGCTGTCTTCTGAAAGAGTAATGTAGACAAAGACTGATTGAGGAAATACCAAAAGGAATATATACATATACATATACAGTTTGTTAATTAATGACTAATGGGTTTTAACTATCTACAGGTATTTGAAGGACATAAACAATAATTGCTTAGGGTGACTCAAAAGGATATAACTAAGGGCAATGTGATAAAAGTGAGCAAAACAGAATTTAGACTGAATTATCAAGCAAAATTTCCTAAGAGTCAGATCTAGGTGAGTGCAAAGGAACTTCACAGGAGAAGAGGAGAAAGGATCATTATTTAAGTTTTTTAAACTTAGACTGGACAAAGCAATCAGTATTTACTATAGGAAATGATCCTGCATTGGCTAGGTGATGAACAAAATTACCTAATAAAAATGACCTCTTCCATCTCTGTTTCCAGTGACTTGGTTAAAGAGCAGCTAAAACAGCAGCCAGCAAGGATTATGATGTGTCTAGTAAAAATATGATTAAAATCATTCCAGCTGTTTCAAGATGCTAATAGTCTCAAAGACAGCAGGTTTTGATCTCCATGTTGATGTGTGATAAAGGTGGATGACATTACTATAAATCAAAATATGAGCCACCAGTATTAAAAATACATATACAGCACCACCATTTGTACCATACTGCACCAGGCTAGGTTTTACAAATAATTTATGCCTAAACAAAGACAGATTTAATGAATTACTGTAGGATATTATTTTGTTTTCTACAAACACTTAAAAGTCAATTATTGGTTAACAAACATCCTATGTTTTCAAGTTGTGGTTCTTATGGCTACACTTGTGTAACCCTTCTGCCAGACCAAGTCGGCCGTAGCAAGGGCCGGGTTCTATATCTAGGGGTCCCTGTAAATGATGCAACACCAAACTGGCTCGAGCCCCCACCCAGTCACCTGGGAAATTACACACTATCCCCTGGGCGCCCTCCAAAGGGCAATACTTCCCCTCTCGCAAGCACAGAGTCTGAGTTTAGAAAGAAACCTTTTAATAGCAAAACAGAGATAACACCGCACTGGTTTGGGAAACAGTGCAAACAGAGTTCATGAACTCAATGAGCCCAAACCCATCCCAGAGTACAGGGCGTGTCCTTCGCCTCTCCCTTCCTTCTTGCCCCTGTACTGACCGTCGTAGTTGCAATATCCACCTCTCAGGTGTGACTCCGCCCCGTAGGCCGCACCGGTCCAACACAGGCTTGTCCAGGCCCCCTCTGCTGCTGTCTCTTATTGCCTGTGGGCCTCACTGAGTCCCCCACTGCTGACAACGACCACACCAATCTCCCACCGACTGCTGGCACCAACTGCACCTGGCTCCCGCCGACCACTGGCCGCCCTGGGCTGGCACCAACTGTGCCAGCCCCCCTGTTGACTGGGCTGGCACCGACTGTGCTAGCCTCCCACCAGAGTTGCCTGTTGCCCACTCAGCTCTGTTAGTGGTCAGGCAAAGTTTTCCAGATCCTCTACTGGTTCAGCTCTTAGTGATTTCAGCTTATAGGTATACCTTCTGCTGTCATACAGGAAATGTCGCTGCTTTCAAGAGACAAAAGACTCTAAGGCAAGTTATTAAGTCTACCTTTTAACAATGGGAGGCACGAATCACTCCCTGCCTGGGGTCAGCCCTTTCACTTAGCAGCAGCAGCGGCAGCGGCGGCGGCGGCGGCGGCGGCGGCGGCGGCGGCACCCCCCCCCTTCTAATAAGAAACTCCTCCACCTTTTCCAGGCTGGAACATCGGCCTGCCACCCTTGGGGAGCTCTGTCTAGTTTAGGGTGAAGTGTTCTATCATAACAGACTAAGCACAGTTTTGCTGACATCTGTTCATACAATTGAAGGACAACATTTCATTACCCCAGCAGTTAACACAAAAGTGGTTTGTAACCCAAACCCAGCCCTGCTAACCATTTCCCATTATGCTCCACACCTAGGTAAATTATGCTAAGTACTTAATTGTACTCATGCAGATACAAAGCCCATGCAAATAATGTGCCCCCCTTTACTCAGACACTCAGACCTTGCTTACACTTGCCAACACTGAATATTTTTAGAAAAGCTCAAAGCTCTTGTTTAGATTCAGAACCACAAGATTTGGCCATGCGTCCAAATTTTTCCTGTTTATTTGGTTCATTCCTTTCCCTCTAGAGGAGTTGTTTCTTGGAGTCACCTTGCTTGATGGCAGTAATTTCACATCAGGATGAGGTCATTGCAAGTGAGAATCAAGATATTTTGACAGCCTTCCAAGAAATGTGATATTTATTGTAAACTTTAAATTCAAGCCCCAAGTAAAAGCTTATTTGGACTAGAGGAGGCAAATGTAGCAAATTCTGGTGGATAAGTTTTAGTAACTTTGTGTTGGTTTTAATCACAATCCACACATTATGGACAGTGCTGTCTTTATGGAGACATGTAAAAGAGATAAGAAAAATCTGGAGATCCCCCATAGAGTTTGGCTCCTTCTAGAGTATCAATAAAGTATGAAGAGTTCAACTAATTTTATTGCTTTTGATGGAATACCCTCACAGGGTTTTATAGGATTTTAATAAGTATAACCAATACTATGTTCATGGATACATACAAAACAGATGAGAGAACCATAATTAGCTCATAATGAGAGAACCATAATGTAGCTCCTTCAAAAGTATCAGGGAAGTATTTTAAGCCATTAAACTTTGTTGCTGTTGGTGAAATAATCCCACAAGGCTCCTGTGGAGAAATGTGGACTGATTCTCTTTCTACTTACACCAGCGTATTTCTACTGGTTTCCATGGAGTTACTCCTGATTTACACCAAAATAACAATAAAATAAGGAATCGGACTATATTTGCAGATGGAGGCCAGCTCCGTAGACACATTGGGTGGGTCAGAGATCAGGTTATTTCTCTGTGTACTTTTGATTTATGAAGAGACAGACAGACAAACAACTTAGATTCTGGACCAAACTATTCATAGCAGCATTCCAGGGACCTGCCTATCTTTGCAGATTGCACTTCACAGTCCAGTGACTCTGTCAGTTACTTTTACAAGCTACAATGCTAATTACTTGGGCACCTGCCTATATTCATGCCCTAAAGACATACAGATGCAGCTATATACAACACCACATACATAATATCACTGCACACACACAAAAAAAAAACCACCCACTACTTGTCTACAAACTGATAGTTAACTCTGTATTTTAAATCTGTAACACAATGCTGTTCCAAGTATGCCTACTACTTGTGTGCCAGCTGACACCTACTGTAAGCGCTCTTGGCTTTATTCTGTGACTTACTCCTCTTTAATGGGGCACACGCTCACCCCAATCAGGAGAAGGCTAACAAGCTCCTCTGGGCTCCATCCCTACCAAATAGGCACACCTGCAGAGCCTGCTCCAGGTGGAGGAAGCAAGCCTGAACAGGAGAGCTCGACACAGAAAGGGGTGGCAACTAAGAGGAAAGCTGCTATCCCTTAGAAGAAGGTGACTGTTATTATGGAGTAGCTAAGAGGGAAACAGCTGATAACACTCTATCACTCAAAGACTTACCAAAGCCCAGAAAAACCTTTGTAAGGGGGGAAAAGGCTTTTAAACCACCTGAGTGTGACCGCCGGAAAACACCATGCCTATCATGCCCATACTCTCTCATTTTACATCAGCTTACCTATCTATATTAATTAGCACGTAACATTTTTTGCTGCAAAATCTCTCTTATGTGGCTAGCCATGTACTGAGTTCCCTGATAAAACCACACAAAAGAACACTCTAACTTTTAATGTCAGGGAGGTCTATTTTCCTTTATAAAGAATTGTAGGTAACGTTTTTACAGCACTATCTGACATAAACAAGATGTTCTCTGTGAAGCATACATTGTACCACCTGAAAACAAGTTAATGTAATTTTTCAGAGGACAATTTATATATACTGCACCCAGGAAAAACCTATTTGTTATATGTATGAGTTTGTAAATGCTTCTATGCAATAATTTACTGGCTTACCAAGTTGGCTTGTTAAACTAGACGAAACAGGTTTAATTTGAAACCTCCAAGATGATACTGTTAATAAACTTTTCTCCTAAACTCTTGTTCTGGAAGATAAGCTTGCCAAAATTCTATCACATATTCACTCAATTAAACGGAAAGAAAGGTAATATGGAAAAATTGTTTGAGCAGAGGTACAAGATGTTCACTGTAATTCAACATGGGCCTCTTCCACCAGAGTTTTGACCATCATTAGTTCACAATAGGAATTAAACATATTTAGAAGCTTGCAGGCTTAGCTCCATATTAGTATCATGACTATGGCTGGTCAAAGATTTTGTGTTGAAATTTGATGGAAAATTGGATGTGCAATTGAACAGAAATTTTCAGAGAAATTCCTGCTTTCCTCAGCAATTTTTGATTTTTCATCAGGAAACTGAAAATGGAAATGTTTTCAGTTTGGGGATGAACACTTTCAGTTACTCAACCCCCCCCAATTTCCAGTTTTTTGATTTTTGGTTTTGTGAAAGTCAAAATTTTATGCAGAAAATTTCAAAGGAAAACAACAATTTCCCCCACATTTTCTCTGAAATTTTCAGTGGTGAAAAACACGTTTTCCAAGCATCTCTAATCATTCTCATTTGCCGTTTGGGCCCCAATTCAGCAAAGCGCTAGAACACATGCTTAACTTTAAGCAGATGCTTATGTTCCATTGAAGTCAATGTGCTTTAGGGTTTTGCTATACAAGGATGTAAGGAGAGCTCACACACTGCAGTGGGTGCAGCATGCCTTTCCACATCCTGCTGTGACAAGTCACCTATACTGGCACATAGGAGGAGCACAGCCACACCTCAGTCTGTGCTTAAGGGGAGCAGAGGCATACCTCTCACTGCTCCTCACTGCCCCCTTTGCACTACAGTGGACCCCTGGGGAGTAGAGAGGGAGCAGAGGGCAGGGACTGCAATTGTACTCACTCCTTCTGTGAGTCATTCAAGGAGAGGTGCAGTTGCTTCTTACTCCCTCCATCCACCCTCATACAACTGCTGAGAGGCCAAGGTAAATTTGCCCCTAAATTGTTAGTAATCTATAAATAATCCATAAAATGGAGACTGAGTTTCAAAGGGCCACTGAAAGACAGCCAATCTGGATAGTGGCCAAACTCCAATCAGGCACAACAAATGGTGTTGCCAACTCTCATGATCCTATCACAAATCTTGTGATACTCAGTGTCATTTTGTCAAACCCCAAGTGCTGGAAGTAAGAGACTGCATGAAAATCTGTTTTTATTTGTTTAAAAATATATGGCATTGATCTCCTGGGAATCCGGTGGTGATTGGGGCGCTGCTTTGTACCAGTAAAGCAGGTATCACTGAATTCAGCTCATCTGTTCAGTGAAGGAAGAGAACAGCATTTGCAACTGGTGCTGTTTATTTCAGATTAGCACGGAAACAAAGAATAAAAGCTTGCACCTTTCTCACTTATCTGCAGGAAGCTGACTATCAGAATTACTTCAATTAGTCTCTTTCTCTCTGTACAACCATAACTTGAGTAAATGCACCAGTTCTTTGAAAACTGCAATCATCCTTTGTGATGAAAGCAGTAAATAACACAAAGAATTCCTATAGTTTTAATTAACATGAGACATTCTTATGGTTCTTCAGATATGATATTGCAACATGGCTAGTCAAATCAGGAGAGCAAGATTAAATTGCTGGAATCTCTCTACAGGATAATCAGAATTTATTAGGAGGTATTGCCTGCTGCATTGTCCAGAGAATTCACAGGTTGAGAAGATGGGAGCTTCTGAGTTATATTCCCAGCTCTACAATTGACTCATTGTATGAGTGAGTGAGTGTGTGAACTTGCGCGTCACTAAATTTGCTCTGTGTTAAATTCCCTACCTGTATAACGGATATAATAATATTGTGAAGACTGATTAGCCAATTAGCTTGTACAGCACTGAAGCCCCATGTACATGCTAATAACTGAATTATTTGGATAGATAATGGTTTTATTATGGTTTGTTCAACTTTCAGCAAATAAATACTAGTGGATAGTTATAGGTTATGCACAGTATTAATAGCAGTCTGTGCATCAACCTGATTTGTTGCCCAAAGTAATTGACTGAAAACTCCTCAAGACTAAACTTGGATAGTTTACTTTATCCAGTAGTTTCACTAGGACTGAGAGGGACCTTTCATGAAGATGTCTGTAGTGATCCCTCAGTCTCAGTCTCAGAGGGAAGCCACTCCGCCTCAATATACTACCATATACATTTTTAATACAGTATAATAAAAAGGCTTAAGACTAACTTTGAGATAAACAGAACTAACTGTGCTAGCCACGCTGACTATTAATATAATTACATCTACCAGCTTCTACACTGAGCCTTCCTTTTAACAGGAATCACACTGTAATTTACTTTTATGCATTAAAAGAGCAACTGGGAACCTCAGTTAAGGCTCAGGCTCCCATGGTGCTAAGTCCTTTGCAGACCAGTAACAGAAGACAGATAAGGTTTTCTAAGCCTTTTATCATTTTCATTGCTTTCCTCTGGATTCTTTCCAATTTGTCCACATGTTCCAGAATGTGTGGCACCCAGACCTGGACACAGTTCTCCAACTGAGCCCTCACCAATACTGAGTAGAGAAGAACAATTACCTACTATGTCTTTGTGACCTTAAGAGAATCCCAGTGCCAGCTGGCATACTGTTGTCATGATATATACCACAAAAGGGGCATGTAATATATCACTGGAAAACTAATAAGTTACTGATCATTAATATTCTTGTGTGATGTATGTATGGTAACTCTAATAAAGGGCTTATAGAGATGTGCTGCAAATGTGTATTTGGCAAGCAGTGCCTAGGCCAGGCCTGTGCAGGGCAAAGCAATGTGGTTTTGCCTGCTTCAGTGTGTTTCCGATGTAAATTAAGCAAGGCGTGACAAAAGACAAAGAAAAGCACTTTTACATGCAAGGTAAATAAGGCCATCAGGAGAGTGAATGGAGAAAGATGACTACTTAAAAGTCTTGACAGGGGATGGAGACTCCACCATGAAGAAGCCTTCCTGCTGCTTGAAGCAAGGTCAATTAATTTGGAAAGATATAAGGGGAGAGAAAAAGCCATTTTGACATCCGTCACTTGAGAGATTAAAGGGACCAGAGCCCTTGAAATCACAGAACATTGGATCCATGAACCAAGGGGGCAGCTGAAGTCTCTGTGAACTGAGTGTAGGTGAGAAACTGCTTAGGCAACGATTGTAACTTGCTGAAATTAAGTTTTAGACTTAGAAGCATATTTTTACTTTGTTTTTTGTTTGTAACCATTTCTATGCTTATTCCTTATACTTGGTATCACTTAAACCTCTGACTTTTTATTTAATAAACTAATTCTACTTATACTGTAATCCAGGTCTATTTTGATTAAAATAGAGAGTTTGTTAACCCCAATTAAGGTAATAAGCTGCTGGGTACTGTCTTAAGAAATTCACTGCTCCCTTTAAAACTTCTGTATATGTTCAGCAAGAAAGTTCAACACTTCAGGGCAGACAGTTTGGGGGAAATTCGGGAGTAGGGGTGTTGGAGTCACCTTGCAAAAAGTAACTGGTTGGGAGAAGCTAGGGTGTGACCTGAATGTTTGCATGCTGGCTGTTGGTGGCAGGGCTGTGAGACACAGCAGAACAACATTTAAGGTATGCAGAGCTGCAGGGCACAACCCCTTACTGGCTTGGGTTGAACACCAGAGCCTCACAGTCTTACATGTGACACTCCTGTTTACTCCATACCAGAATAACATTAGCCTTTTTCACAACCACATCACACCGCTGGCTTATATTAAATTTGTCCTCCCCTATTGATTCCAAGGCCTGAAGGGACCATTGTGATCATCTAGTCTGACATCTTGTTTAACATAGGTCATGGAACTTCCCCAAATAATTCCTAGAGCAGATCTTTTAGAACATCCAACCTTGATTTGAAATTGTCAGTGATGGAGAATCCACCACAACCTTTGGTAAATTGTTCCAGATTTTATCCCCAGATCCTTTTCTGTAGCACTATTGCCTAGCCAGTTATTCCCCAAGTGATTTTGCACTTGTCTTTATTGTATTTCATCTTGTTGATCTCAGACTAATTCTCCAATTTGTCAAAGTCCTTTTGAATTCTGAACCAGTCCTCCAAAGTGCTGACACTCTCCCTCCTAGTGTCATCTGAAGATTTGATTAGCAAACTCTCTGTGTCATTATCCAAGTCATTAATGAAAGTGTTGAACAGTACCAGACCGGCACTGACCTCTGCAGGAACCCATTAGATACATCCGCCCAGTTTGACAATGAATCATCAATAATTACTCTTCCAGAGTGACCGGTTAAAAGAAGGAGTGAGAATCCAACAAAGACCCAATCTTGCTGGAAAGAATAAACTCACTATAGTTGGGTACATTGGCATACCACATCCCATTTCCTTCAAAACATGGGGAGGGATGAGAACCAGAAACTCTTGACAACTCCCAATTCCACTTGGAAACGAGCCTACCACTCCAACTGAGTTTGAGGTTGTAGCATCAGCCAACATTATTCTCTCTGGAGTTACCTACTTCCCATGATGCCACAACTCCCTCAAGAATTCTCCCTCATTGATTCTCCCCCTTCACCTTCCTCAGTCCTTTCTCTGGAGAGTAGAAGAATGTAAGGGGGGGAAATTGCACTTGGAAAACTGCCAGGCTTTGAGGAGAGGATACCGTCCACCTATTCTTGCCGCCATCCTCTGGTATGCCTGAGGAGTGGCAGCTATAGCTTCCTAGGGGAGGAACAGTACATAGCACATGTTCACCCCCTATTCACACTCCTATTCTATTCACCAATTCACCTCTAGCCTCTGAGGCAGGACCATGATTCTGCTAAACTATTAAATTTGTCAGCATTTTTTATCTACTCAAGACTATGTCTTAATGCTAGTCTTGTTTTAATCAGATGTTACTTCTGCTGTAATCAAGCGCCGTAGAATTGGTAATTATTTATCGTTTGGGACCTTCTCTCCCTCAAGGCTTTCTCTGTTTGATTTATGTACCTGGCACCTCTTTTAACAGCTGTCATTGTGCTAGGTATTTATTTGTACCTATTAGAAATAAAATGGGGAGGGAGGGGCACAACTACACTAAGTTCAAATCCTGTAAAGCAATTAAAATTCTTCCTTCTTGGAAAGTCTTCAAAAAGCAATGAGGATATTCAGAAATGTAGCAGAGCAAGCCTGCAAAATATAAAACTGAATACACCAAACATGTCAGAAAAGAAAACAAATGTTGTCACCGAGTCCTAGTGCCTTGACTAGGAAGGTAGCTTATGTTTAAAATCTATTACTGAACACATTTTAACTAAGAGAGCTAAGTGCCTAGATTCAATGTGAGATGGGTACCTCCTTCCCTATTAGGTCATAGTTAGAAAGGTGATAGCTATTTGCTTACTGTCACAGGCTCACCAGAGCCAGGGCAGCCCATGGAGCAGGCTCACCTTAATTTTATAGAAAACAAATTAACACTTATCTTAAAACGGCCATCTGGAAATTAACGATAAATAACATAAAACAACAGTCCTTTGCTGACCCAACCCAAATGCTGTCAGAGTTTGCCCCCTGACCAGGCCAGGTTTCTTGGGCAAAGACAGGAAAAACCTTTCTTCTCTGTCACAGCCTCACCCAGAACTTGTCTTTGATAGAAGTAGCCAGCTCTTTTTTATCTGGCCTGCTGGGCCCTGATTGGTCTCTCCATGCTTCCAGCCCTTCTAGCTGCTAGAGGACCAAGTCTCACTGTTTTTGCCAGAAACTGATCCTAGGAGGGCTCTCTAGGGAACCCCTGCAGGGCCAAACCAGCTGCTTTACTCTTCCAAAAGGAAAATTTCAAGGGCGAAGTGCAGCAAGGCAGCAGGACCTCAAGTAGGGAGGCAGCAAATGTCAGGTAAACGCCCCTCACACATGCACTAGACATGGCCCAAGTCACACCATTTAAATATGCTGCAGGGGGGAAAGTACTTGAATCATGCTCAAACCACAAGAAAGTTCTTGGGTTGTAGTACTGAGGCATGCTGCCACCCATGATATAATATTGATTTTACTGTTCTAAGGCCAAATTATCTGCTGAGTACATTCCTCGTGTGTAGTAGGTAGGAAATGCAGGGAGGTTCCTCTCCAAAGGAGAAGAAGAGGAAAGAGTTGGTCCCCAAAACTAGCAGCTCCTCCATATCACCAGAGGCATGAGGCATCTATGCACAAACCTATTTCTTCACACTGTCACCAGGCTTCTTCCAGCTACCAGTCAGCATTGCACTTGCAGGAGCCATGCTGATAGGCTACCTAGCTGATGTCTTCACTCTCTCTCCATAGGTTCAGCATTAACTTGCCCACAAACATTCTATAAGTCATTCAATGGGCCATCCATTTCTTCTGCTGTTTGTCACCCAAACTCCATGGGGGAAGGGAGCACTCATAGAATTTAATTTTAATTTCTTTTCTTTCTTTGCCTTTGTTTTTATTTAGATTAGAGGCCCCAAAAGCCTGTAATTCTGGATGCTTATCATGCTGTTTCCTCCTGCCATTTTTCTCCTTAATGGTCCCTATTCAGCAAAGCACTTAGGAAATATTTAACGTAGAGAACTGTGTAAGTCCATCCTGATTCAGCAAGGCACGTAAGCATATTGGGTGAAATCTAGTCTCCACTGACGTCAATGGTAAAACTCCTACTAACTTCAGTGGAGGCAGGGATTTCACCCATTGACTTCAATGGGACTTGAGCATGTATTTTAGTGCTTTGCTAAATAAAACCAAAGGCAAAAAAAGAAAAGGAATTAAAAGTAAATACTATGAGCAGCCATGACCGTGCTTTAAAAATTGGCATAAGAGGGAAGTGGTATGATTACTGTGATATTTCAGAAAGATAGAGTTCAAACACTTCTATTTGATTCAGGGATATATTTGTAATTTTAATGAAATAAAAAGAAAAAGGTCTTATTTATTAAGTGTCATATGCACTTTATTAGAAATGATGCTGACATTTAGTTCTCATATCAAATCAATTGGTAAGACAATGGGGCATTCCATTTTGATCACTTAGGATATTAATTAACTCTTCTCTAATTACATAGGTACAGTCAAAGTTATGGCATTTTATTTTGCTGTGTAGTGGAAACTTGTTCCTGAAAATGATTTAAGAGCTTGGCTTTCTGTTGTACTGACAGAGGAGGAAAAACACTCAGAATTCTCCAGACTCTTGTCTTTTGTAATCAATATAATAAAGCAGAGCCATCAAGAATGTTAAAGATCTTTTTCTTTTATCTATTACCAAAGGTTTAAAATGTTTGCTCTCTCTCTTTCCACCATGCTGGTCCTTAAATCTTTTATCACATTAATGCCAGTGGCTTAATATTGTGAAGTTTGTATCTTGTAGCTCCAGCTATTTCACAAAATTAACAGAATGCATAGCTTTCTAATGCCATTTGTGCTTGAGTGGCTGATGTATCAAATAATTGTCTTTGGATGATTTATCTCTAATATCCTTCAAAGGCAAAACCTTGCTTTGCTCTCTGTTGTTTGCGTGGGAAAAATCACTGTGCAGGGATTCACGAAGAGAGAAGTGTGCCTTCAAAAAAAAGCAGGGTGATGCAAAAAAATAATTAAAGAACCAAAGGAGTTTTTAAGAACAGGAGAGCTGAACGATTGGAATAATGATGGGAAAATATCTAAATTGGGTTGTGAACTGGCCTCTGCAGTTTGGTTTGTATTTGAAGTTCAGGTTCAATGTACTCAAGATTCTAAGATGTCCTCACTGGTTTCTACTCCTTCAGCAAACACAACATTTCTACACCCTTTCTCCGAGGTTTTTTGTGGGAAATGAAGCCTCATGAGCCTATTTAGGGCAGTCATGTGTCCCCTTTACAATCCCAGGATGGTGAAGATGGACCACAGCATGAGTTAGACTCTGGTCCACAGTGTGTTAATGCTCTATATTATTGGCATTAACTCATCTTGTAGAGTGTGATGCTGTTACAATCAGACTAAAATGTATTCATTTGAAATAATCTCTCTTTCAATTCTTTAATAATAGTATGCTTTGTTGATGTGTGTGTGTTGCTGAAGAACTGAGGGGCAACGTTAAGGTTCAAAGGGTGATGTAAATTGGTTGGGGTGACAGTGAATTGTCAGTGGTGTTGGGTGGATATCTGAAGGTCTTGATTCAGCACACCAATTAAGCACATGCTTAAATCCCATTAATTTCACCTACTGTGTGAACTTCAACAGATTTCAGTGGGACAACTTGTCTTCAAGATGGCCAATCCTGGCACTCATTATTGAAGGAAAGCGTCATTTAGAAGATCGGAGGGGAAAGCAGTTTTCTACAAACAAAGTTTAAGCCACAGATTAGAGGTAACAAAATATTAGGAATGGGAGAAACTAGTTCAGTTAAAATAAGAACTGACTCAAAAGTCATCCATCTCTTTGACCAAACCCAAAGTGAAGCTTCCAGAATGTCTGGTTATATTAGTTATTATTCCCATCCTCTGGCCTCTGCATTTCCAGACCTTGGTTAGGCTGAAAGCAGAAATTCTGAAAACCCTTGTGAGAACTGCTTCTTGTGAAATCCAAAGACCTTTAGATAACTAGAATACGAAAAGACTTTTGTCTGCTTTTCTGGGTCAAATTATGCACCCATCCTTTTGCGTTTCACTCGTTGTTACAAAGGAGACAGCTAGAAGCATATAGAAACTTTCTGTGCCTTTTTATTTCAGATATCTATGGGCGCTTGGCACTTTTTGAAAACCTGCACCCTTTAAAAGGTCTCAATTTGGGCACCCAAAAATGACAGGTCTCAAAATCACTAGCCCTTTTGGAAAATGAAGGCTATAGTTTGACAAACAGGAAACTAAAATAAAGTTTAAGAGCTGAGGCAAAGTACAAGTAGAAAGTCCTTCTAAGGCACAGGAGGTGTTTGGATGCATAAGGACATTCTGGGGCTTTGAATGTATCTGTGCAGCTCTCATTGACTTTAGAATTGGAAGTCAGGAAATCTAGTTCTAGCTCTGACATTGATTCATTATATAATAGGCAAATCACTTACCATCAGTGCCTCACTTTACTAGTCTGTAACATGGGTATATTAATAGCTCACATGGGTGTGGAAAATATTTTTGTACAACACTTTGAGATCCTAGTCTAGTGTAGAGGTTTCTAGTCTAGTTTAGAGGTTTTTATGCCATGCTCATTACCATAGTATCTGAGCACCTCCTAGCAGTGAATTAAGAAATATTACTAACATCTGTCATGGACGGTTCATTTGTTATTGGGATAAAAGTCACTATATAAATACAAAGAATTATAATATATTTGTCTGAAGGATGATACATGCCAGAAATCTATGATGTTATTGTATTTTACTATTCCTTTATCCTCAAAAAAAAAAAAAACAAAAAAAAACCTCATGATAAAGATTTCTACAGTAAAAAAACCCAGATTTTTCCTTCGTGATTTACACATTCACTAATCAATTCTTCAGCATTTTAGACTCATGCTACCACTAATTTATTGTAATTGTTTGGAGTAAATCCAGGAAATATTTTTGGAATGCAATATTTTTGATAAACTGTCAGGGGCTAAACTTAATATTTTAAGCTTAAAGGGAATGAATCCCAAATGTGTCAGAACTCTACCCCTGACTTTTCTGTTACTGAACCATCAGAGTAAAATTATTACCCCCCATTCAATATTTTGGTAGCCTGTTGGGTATTTTCCTCTGTCAAGATGCTCAGTGCTTGTCTCTGAACAGTAAACTTTGTTTAGTTCAAAGGATAAGTAAAATTGGTGCTGCTGGGGAGGGAAAGAAAGAAATCACAGGCCACAATTTTCAAAAATAGGAACCTAAACAGTTAGATTACTAAATAAGCAAACTAATTTTCAGAAGTGCGGAGCACTCTGCAGCTTCCATTAACTTCATGGGCAGCTGTTGGGGGCTCCACACTTTTGAAATGTAGGCAATTTATTTAGGTCCCTAAATATGCCCTTTTGGTGCCTACTTTTGAAGATCTTGATCACAATTATAAAAAAAATGTAGTATTAAGAAAAGGAGAAAACAATTCAGATGAGACCATAAACAGTGAGTCAAAATTTAAACCAAACCCAAAATAGCAGAGATGCTGGTAGACCCAGGGCCAGATAGGCTCCTAGACTTGATATAGAAGATGTTGATGCAGAGATTTCAATAAGGGAGTGCCCATGGCTCTAGTGGAAGGAGTGGAAAGCAACTTTAGCAGCATCATGTAATGGGGACTTGAGGGAATCAATGTGAAAACGACACCACAGAAGACAAGCTTGTAATAGCCAAAGATAAGGGGATGGCTATGTATTTCATCCACAGAGATGAAAAGGAGGGGGTGCATTTTGGAAATGTTCAGGAAAAAATAACAGGATTTATTTATAGCGCCACGATAGCACCAGCCAGATAGTGTGGAGTGAAAAGAGCTGAATATTGCACAGAGGTTGAATTATACCCCAAAACTTGCCTCATACCAAAAGCATATGGGATGACTAACACATAGCTCCCATCTCAGTAACTACTGAAAGTAGCACCCTGTGACTGAAACCAAAGTGTGATTTTTCAGTGGAAAAAGAAGCCAAAAGGGTGAGAGAGATTCAATAACCCAGTTCATTTATATGTCCTGCAACTGTCACCACGTGAATTTGTAGTGGGCTGTGCCTTTAAGAGATTCAGTAGCAGCACCCCCTCACCCTGGAAGAGCAACCAGCTAGATCTGGTTGTGGTGCTAACCGAATGATCTCTGACTGAGCTGCAATAAAGGTCTGGCTATTGGAACATCCTGAATGCATGTCTAGCTTAGCTGCCCTCCACCTTCATTTCCAAACCAGGGACATCCTCAAATGCCATTGTCTGCATACCTTGCAAACTTAGGCTTTGTTTTACTGGTGGCTTTGTTTGAGTATCAGAGATAAAACACTCCATTACAAAAGGTAAAAGTTAATAAGGAGTTGTACTATGGCACAGTAAGGACAGTGATCAGACAAACAGTGGGTTTGTCTGTACAAAAAGTATATGAATACACTGGTGATGGATGTTTGGTTATTCATGTTGAAAGGCTTTAGAACACACATGCAGCCTAGCTGAAAAATTCTCCCATCTGCAGCACTGAGGGCAGATTGTATTGATTTGTATTACAGCTATGTGCATTTTGGGAAAGACCAGTTTAATCCACATCTGTTGCAAATAGAACAGTCTGTGTCATGAAGTCCCAGGGAGCTGGGATTCCATTTCTGATATTGCTCAAACTATTGAAGTTTTATAAATCCTGAGCTGGGAGAGAAGAGATTTTCTTTTGTGGGAAAGGCTCCCGGTCAAAATTCTTTGTGTGGTGTTCATCCTGCAGTGTCTGTAGGATGGACATCTTCACAGTTCCACAGAGGTTTTATAAGAAATGCCTTCAGAAATATATACTCAAGTACAGCTCAGAAAGGAGTGGCTTTAAGTCACCTGAACTCCAGGCAAGCTAAGGAATGGTATATTTCCCAGCATTAAAAGGTGATTGAAAAATTTCTAAATTTAAAGTTTACTGAAAAAAGAGAGAACAATATTATCATAAAATTTAATCCTGGCTTCCAACCAGCTCTTTCCATCATAAATTAGAGAAGCTCCAGGGTTGCTCTAAGTTATGGCTGCCTGTAGGGCTGTTTCACAGCCAAGAATCTCTAACACCAGGTAGTATGGACATATCTCTGTCCCTGCTTCCAGCAAGACCCTATGCAGAAGCTTAGAAAGGGGACAACACCATGTAGCTTACGTCAGCTCCCCATTGCTCCCACACCAGAACAATTCTCCTCCAGGCCCTTTTGATACTTTTATGGCTCCTGTATTGTCACTGGAGTCGTGTGTATAGAGCAGAACAGGGGATAGAACTGCTCCTTTAAGCTAATGAACTGAACTTCTGCCTGAATACAACAAAACAGCTAACCGAGAATCCACAAAAGGCCAAATTATTTACTGGCATACAGTCCTCCAAAATCAATGGTGTAACACTTATTTACACCAATAAAGAATTTGATCAGCATTCTGGGGCTCTGAGGTTAAACAGCAATTCTGACCGTATTTTTTAATCAAAAAGGAAACCTGAGCAAGTGCACTTTGGGAGTGTTCGGTGAAATGAATATATTAATGTTGTAGTACAACGAACCGAGTGGCCACATTATCCTAAAGGCAGGCTGCCGACTTGCAAAGTGTCGGAAGTAAATAAATCATAAATGACTGTGATAAATTATCAGTGCAGGATATGTCAGAGTGCATGCCTGATTAGCCTGAATAGTCCATCATGTTGAAATGTGCTGAACTGCCCATAGGAGGTTTGGGAGCCTCCAGCTATAGAACAGCCTCTTGCTCGTGTCCAATAGAGAGCCGGGGGAACAATTCCCAATGAAGTAATGTAAAATGAAAGTTTAGCCCGTTTCCCATTTGTGAATGAACAACAAATAGATAGCGATTTTCCTAATTTGTTAGCTGCTGCTCTCCCTATTCCCTTTCTCCTGTGCTGCAGATGCCAGCAGCTATTCCTAGGCCACCCAACAACAGTATCTCACCAATGTCCTTCATTTCAAAGAGGTATCCTATATTTTACTCCCAAAGTTACATATATTCCATGCCTGTATTGTGTCCTCACCTCTTCTTGTTGAAAACTATTTACATCACAAATAAAGGATCATGCAGCTGAAGTTATTGAAAGAAGGGAACAAATCCCCCAGCACTTTAAGTTTTCTGCATGAATCATTTTTGTCTGTCTCATTTTGGATCTTTGTCACACAGTATGTGCCCTGGGTAGGAGTAGAGACATAGGATTGACAATTTCAGATTTTGGGGTACATGGAGTAGAAAAACTTGTATTATTATTTTGCATAAAGAGATTAATAAGACATGCTGTTAACAGGAATTAAAATATTGCAACTGTAAATACTGAAATAATACACAGGTGAAATTCACACAAACATATCAATAATGAAAATGGATTATGAATCTCATTTACTTTGGTCAGTTTCTTATTTAAATCCATTCATGTCACCAAAAGCTCAGGACAACATCTGAATGATGTATTAATTGGGTTTCTTTTAGTGATGCCAAAAAACACATAATAAATTTGTAAAGATCCATCTTTAATGAGCCTATTTCAGGTGACCAGACAAAGTAGTAGTAGCAGATCCATAGAGCTGACAAAATGTCATCTTGATTAATAATACTTTAGACTACATTGTCTTTACAGTTTAGCAAACTTATTACTGGGTTATAAAATTCTATCTTCACTTTGATATTATTGGCAAAACAAGAAAATTAGGGCTATAAAATTAATTAAAAACTTAAGTACACAGATTATTTGTTGCATTCTGCTATTCGATAAAGCATAACTTCTTATAATTCTCTTTTAAAAGAAAGAGAAAGGAAAAAAGTGTTACCTGGCAATGGGTAACAAAAGACAAAGGATCTGATTTTTATTTCAGCTATGTAGGCACGTAGATCTGTACAGTTTGTAGAATCATCTACTGAGAGTGTCTTGCTGATTTGACAAGGTATAGTACAGAGTAATATGTGGCCATTTGTCTTAAAGCAAGAGTCACTATGTTTAAACCACGTGTTGTATTATATTACAAATAGGAAACAATATTTATCTGAATACCGTAAATGCTGGAAGATATGTTTTAAGACCGCGTTGGCTCTAAAATAAAGAGCATTGATAATAAAGAGACTACTCAGTCCTAGACCTTTAGATGCTTCTATTTTAGCTAACGACCTTATCAGAATGTTTAAATATTAAATTAAAATTTATAGCTAAAAAATGTGGAGAGAAGCTCAAGCCAAAATATTTTGTTCTGGATATGGATTTTGAATCCCCCTAGGTTTGGAGCAGTTTGGGTAGGATCCTGGGTTAGGTGCTGTGAGATAGCAAGGGCAGAGGACAGTAGGAGAGTGGTCTATTTACAAACCAGGAGGTGGGTGGGCGTTAGTCCGCCCACCGCTCAAGGCCCCTCCCCCAGCCTAAGGGGAGGAGCCGCTAGGCCTAGAATGTAACTGAGTACGGGGGACAACAAATGTAAAAACAGGAAAGGGCGTGAGGGTCATAGGTATAAACGAAGGGAGCCGGAAGGGGACACTGAGCAGAGAGCCCAGGACAGCGCCCACCGCTCCCGGAAGGTGTCGACGGAGCCGGTGGACACCGCCCAGAAGAACTCTGCCCGGAGACGTGAATGAAGAAGGGAACGGAAATAGGCCCCACAGTCGCAGGACACCTCCCCAGCCAACTTCCCTCCCTGGTATTATAGATGGTGACTTTGGCCAGGGCCAAGAGGAGGTTGATGAGGAGGTCCCGCGACTTCGTGGGGCCACGGACGGGGTGCACATAAAGGAACAAGTGTGGGGAAAAGTGCAGCCAGAATCTCAGCAGGAGGTTCTGGAGGAGCTGGAAGAAGGGCTGCAGCCTGGCGCACTCCAGGTATGCGTGTTCCAGGGTCTCCCTCGTGCCGCAGTAGGGGCAGGTGTCGGGGCGGGGGGTGAACTGCGCCAAGTACACGCCCGTGCTCACGGCTCCGTGAAGGAGCCGCCAACTGATGTCCCCGGCGGGCCGTGGGGTCAAGGTGGAATACAGGCTGGCCCACCGGGGGTCCCCGCCCTCCAGAGGTGGCAACAGGTCTCGCCATTTGATGTCGGGGTGGGACGCGAGGGTGGGGAAGTGAAGGGTATGGAGCACGAGCGTGTAAAGGTGGTCTCTTGGCTACTCCGCCCACGCGGGCAGGGAGGTGACTCAGGTGCACCCCATCCCCCCACTCCAGCCGCCAGCTGGCCTCGGCAGCTGGGTCTGTGTGGGTCTTCTGCAGGAACGCCACGGCGTACCCCCCCCCCCCCGAAGGAAGGAGAGCACCTGCGTCCTGCGGAGACCCGTCCTGCAGCCCCTCATGTTTAGGGTGACGAAAGTTACTGGCACTATGAGGAGGGCTGGGGGGGATCCTCGCGGCCAGGAACGCCAGCGGTCCTCGCTGGGCTCCGCAGAAGCCTGTGACTGGTCCCGAAGACCATCAGGGCGTCACGGAAGCTGCGGGCCCGCTGGTAGGCCGTGGCGTCCTGCCGCCCAGTCCCTTTCCCCTCCTTCAACGTGGCCCTCACGGCCCGGAGGACACGGTGAAAGTCCCCCCAGCGCTGCAGTGCAAGCTGTACCCGGTTCCGGGCACCATGTGAAGGAGAGGATGTGGTGGAGGGCGGGGTCCTTGCAGCCGAGGGGAAGCGGGCTGATGGTGGAGATGGGCCTCCCCAGGGCAGAGAGGAAAGGCAGAAGGGCGGCGTTGGGGAGGGAGGGCGGGACGGAGGTGAAGACCACCAGTACGCCCAGGTCTTCCAGGGGCTCCACGGGGATGTGGACGCCCCCTACCGCCAGGCCCGTCACCACCACCTCCTCCTGGGTGGCGGCCTCCAATGCCAGGAAGAAGACCACCTTCCCGTACATCTTGGAGGCCGCCACCACGGCCGTGGGCCCCACCACCCGCGCCAATGCCCGCACGTAGGTTTCTACGTGGGGTGAGGCAGGCACCAGGAGGCAGCAGACCCCATGCTTCCTGGTAAGGGTGGGGAAGGGGCCCCGGCCTCCAGGGATGGTGCTGGAGGTGGTGGTCGGGCCAGATGATGTGGCGGCAGGTGGGGGACCCGCAGCAACCTGGGCGTACGCCCTGGGAGCGGCGCCGGCCCCAGAGCTGGTGGAGGGAACAACGGGGGAAGGGACAACGGGGGAGGGAGCAGATCCCACCATAGGTGGGGTCGCTGTCCAGGCAGGGCCTTTGCCCTTTTTCTTCCCCTGGCCCTTCTTCCCGGCCGAGGGCGCACCCCCCAGAGCAGGGGAGGCGGTAGCTGGAGCAGCGGCAGAGGCCCTAGAGTCCCCACCTGAGGTGTCCACCGCCGGAGCCCTGGGCCTGACGCCCGGTGGCCCGGTAGGGGTGGCGAGGCCAGATGCCTTGGACGGAAGGGGGGGCTTGGGGCAAAGGGCAGGGGTATCCAGGGAGGAGGTCCCGGCCCCAGACACGCATGCCATCTTGGGAGGGGACAGGGGCGGGTTCGTTGGGGGGGTGGGTCATGGAAGAGGAAGGGGGGGTGGAGAGGGAAGGGGGGGGACTGGTTGGGGGAGGGGAGGGAGAGGGGAGAGAGAGGGGGAAGGGACAGCAACAGCTCCTCCCCACTAGGCTGAAAGCAGGGGAGGAGGGTGCCAAGACAGGGGGAGAAGGGAAGTCCAATCCAGGCAGGGGCACAAGGAAACACACTCACCAGCCCTGGGTGGAACACTGGCTCCTCCGGCTGCACTGGGGGCAAGGACTATTACAACTCGCAGGGGGGGGGTGCAGTGTGCGGGGGGGGGCAACAAAAAAAACAGGGGGGGGCAATTAGAGGGGGGCCATGAGCACCATTGGGCAGGAGTCCTGGGCCAGGGCAGTGGGAGGGGGAGGGGTGAGGCTAAGGCAGGGCTGGAAAGGCTCAGGGGCAAACCCACTGAGCCTGGGCAGGGCAGGGAGCAATTCAAACAGAAAAACAGACCAAGGCAGGGCCAGGAGAGGTCAAACAAACAAACAAGCCAAAGCCAGGGCGGGGGCAGGACAGGGCAAACAAACAAACAAGGGAGGAGGCTACAGGGTGGGGAGAGCTGCAGAAGGAGTAAGGGGCAGTAACAGGGGAAGGAGAAGGGAAGGGGCAGGGGTGCCTCAAAGGTTGGGGCCAGGGTGGGAGCAGCAGCAGCAGGGGAAGGGTGCTCGCAGCAGCAGTAGGCCCCCACAGCCAGCTGGGGGGCAAGCAGGCAGGGACCCCAAGTAGGAGAAGCAGGGGCTCCCCAGGGCAGCAGGCTCCTCCAGCAACAGTAGGAGAGTGGTGGAGGGAGGGATGTGAGCCCAAGAATGCTTAGGGCTCTGTTCCCTGCTGACTAACTAAGTGCCATTAGGGGGCCATTAGGGGCAGCTGGGACCAATGAAGGACCATCCAGGTGCTTCATAAAAGCCCTCCGCCCCAAACAGTCAGAGCACCAGCTGGAGGAGTGCTGTGCTGTGCTGTGCTGTGCTGTGCTGTGCTGTGCGGTGCTGTGCTGTGCTGTGCTGTGCTGTGCTGTGCTGTGCTGAGGATAGGATAGGATAGGATAGGATAGGATAGGAGTGCTGACTTACGTGGAGGAACAGATCCGAGTGGAGAGTTCTGTGGACAAAGGAAAGTACCTGGCTCAAGGAGCCAGAAGGAGGGGGGAAATTGGCCCAGGGGAAGACAGAGCATCTAGGAACACGGTGCCAGCATCACATAGCTGCTGCTCATACGGCCCCTGGGCTGGGACCCGGAGGAGCTGGTGGGCCCGAGTCCCTACCCCCCCTCCTTAGGGAAGGTGGGTACTGGAGACGCGTCGACCCACTACAAACAGTACAAGCATGGGACCCACTAGAGGGGAGCCAACTACTTGCCACAGTGCATAGTCACGCATGATTTCTGGATCTTTACATTTCAAGTATTCCCAAAGCTGAATGGTGTTTGGACCAGGGATGCTGGGAAGTACGAACCAGTTGAGACAGAACAACTAACCTGAACCTTCCCTCCAAACCCACATTGGAGCAGAAACAAACCTGATTCTTGCTAGGACCAGAAGCAGAACAATCAAAAATCATCAAAAATCAACCTGGGCAGAATCAGGAAATAGTTACAATGTTGCCAACTCTCATGATTGTATTGCAAGTTTTGTGATATTTGGCAGGACAGAAAGTCCATTCCCAGAGACAAATGACGAGATGAGAATCTCCATTTTCATTTTTCAAAAAGGTTCCTAACACTCACGGCTGAATAGAAAAGCTTGAAAAATGTGAATAAACTGCACCCTAATGGCTCAAAACTCAGAAGCCAAATACAAACAAACTCAAATTTATCATTTAAAAAAATCTCACAATTTTTAAGCCAACATCATGATTTTGGAGGGCCAGCTCATGTTTTTAAGCCCCTAAATGTCCCTTGAAAAAAGGAAAAAGAAAGTAATTTACATTACAATCTAAGTCCACTAAATGCTCCTCATGCTGATTTAAATGACAGGCCAAACAAAATATTCTTGCATATCATTTCTGTGGGCTGCTATGTCCTAATACTATGTAACCTTTCTCTCTGAGGGTAAACAGGAGCAGAAAGGGCCAACTGATCTTGAGCTGGTTTAATTATTTGTCAAGAGGAACCCTAGATATACTGAACTCAGCCCTTTTGCTGCTGTTAACCACTGGGCAGAAGGTTTACATTGTATTAGGACATAGCAGCCCACAGAAGTGATATGCAGGAATATTGTATATGGCCACCTGTCATTTAAGTCTGCATGAGAAGTATTTAGTGCACTTTGATTACAATATAAATTATTTGCTTTCTCTTTCCTTTTGATCTCACATTTAAGGATTTAATTCTCTTCTCCGTACTTGTGCGAGTTTTCCATTCTTCCCCCAGTAAATGGCATTTCATGAGCTATACTGACACAAGAAAAAAATGACTTTGAGCTAGTGTTTGGGTGACTAGATGTTACGATTTTATATGGACAGTCCCAATATTCAGGCCTTTGTCTTACATAGGTGCCTATTACCACAGCCCCTGTCCTGATTTTTCACACTTCCTATCTGGTCACCGTAGCTTGTATAAGGTCTAGAGACCTTTTGCTGTGACTTCGTTGGAAAAGGTAGAGAAAACTGTAGAATCTGGCTATGATGAAACAAATGGCCTGAAAAGACTGCAATGCCAGATCTTAGATGTACCTAAGGGAGCAAGGAACAATAAGAAAAATGCTGTCTTGAGGATCAGCACCTATATATTTTTTTATATATTCAAAGTTTTTTACAGTGTGGGTGAAAATCTGGGCCCCAATTAAGTCGATGGAAATTTTGCCATTGACTGCTGTGGGGTTAGGATTTCACTTACTTTTACTAATAGTATTATATTACATTGTACCAAATTCACCTCTGGCACAAATGTCTCAACTGGAGTGGCATCTGCTCCTCACAGCCATGAATTTCACCTGATAAGTTTTACAACTTTGTAACATTTGATTTCATCTGCATATTAAAGTTGTGCAAGTATTATATTATTGTCTTGTTAACTGAGGTACTATGATACAACTCACTTTTTTTCTGGATTGCTTATTTGTTTTTGCAGACTATCAAATAGGAGCAGAGCTGAGTGATTGTTATCCAAAAGTACTCTTGAATACAATCAATGTGTTTGCAACCCCTGTTGTTTTCTGCCTGTGAAAATCCATCTGTATGTATTGTAAGGCTGTGTGGTTTAGTGGCTAAACAGTGAACTAGGACTCAAGGGACCTGGGTTTTATTCCTGGCTCTGCCATTGGCTTGCTATATAACTTAGGACAAGTCTCTGTGCCTCACTTTCCCTATCTGTAAACCTCCTTTGTAATGTACTTTATAAGAGCTAGGCATTTTTATACATGTATTTGCCAGAATGTTGTCAGAGAGAGACAGTGTAGTGAATACTCTTGTGAATAAGTAGTCACCTTAATATTCATGGCAGAAGTATGCAGTAACCATCTTGAAAGTGCTGATCGGAGAGCAGAATACATACTAACTGTGGAAAAAGTAAGTTGCAAAGAGTGACTGGTTGAAGCAATGTCACGGCAAATTGTTGCAAATGGAACAAGTCATGGCAAATGGTTTGCAAACAATCTACAAGCTGAAATATGTTTTAATAAACCATCCTTTGGATTAATTTTGAACAACATGCAATGTACAAACCGCCAAAACCTTGTGAAGAAAAGTTGCTAATTTCATGAATCAAACTGCTCTCTATGAATAGTTCACCCAGCTCTGAACCTTTTCAGGTTCACAGGCCACTAATTAATATATAGCTAAGAGGCTTTAAAAATGCAGATTAATGCCTCATGCTCCAGGGAACAATCTCATCACCAGCTGCATTGGGACAGACTGTTTTTTCCCCCTCTAGGGAATCAGCTCAGTACACTGTGGGTTTCTCATCTGTCTCTGAAGCTCTTGTATAGGCCATTGCCAGTAACTTTCACTGGAGTAGATGGGTCAGTGGTCTTTTCCACAACAGCAATTCTTTGGTGTGCTGCTACTTTTCTATTCAATTGCTTTTATTCTTTAGACTTCTACACACATCCATTAAAAAGGAGCAGTTACCTTTTAGTATATGTGCTCCTTGATGATTCTTAAATGACCATGAAAGAGACCATGTCTGCAATCATACACCCCAATGCCTTCCAAAACAACCAACAAACTCAAGAGCAAAAAAATAGATTTAGGATCTCCCTCAGAGCCTTCCCAGTCTCTCACAGCTAAGAAAAACAAAAGGGAATCAGGTTTCTATATTGCACTCACCAGTGTGATATCAGCTGGTTGGGCGACCCAGTTACTCCATACAATTCTTGTTGCACCTTCAAATGAACATGCAGCCACATGATGAGGGATGTCATGAGATTTTAACAAAGGACTGTCTAAGGCAGGGATTGCTGTTTGCCAGAGGCTGGGAATGGCTGATAGGATGGATCACTTGATGATTACCTGCTCTATTCATTAACTCTGAAGCACCTGGCATTGGCCACTGTCGGAAGACAGGACACTGGGCTAGATGGATCATGGTCTGACCCAGTATGGCCGTTCTTATGTTCTAAGTGTTCACATTTGACAAAAAGATTAATCTGGGATACAACAAACTGTATTAATTTCCATTTCAATTTAGCAAAGGTTGTTCTACACAACCGTGAAACAATTTTACAGTTGTTAAATGAATTAGCTTTGAACTGAAACAGTAAATAAACTATTTAGTTGGATTTTTTAGTGTCTAAAACTGGATTAGCAGTGTGTATGACAAGTTTATTACTGAAGAGAGGAAGTTTTTTTTATTGAAGGCTGATGGGATTGCAAAGGGTTATTTTGCTTTAGAGGAAATTTTCAGATGCTCTCTTTCTAATGAAGGTTTGGCTCCTCTCTTACAGAGTGGATTTTTTCCTTTACATTTTTTTCCTATAAGTCAGAGAAAGGTGAATTGCCTTGGAGAACTGTGATGTCATTGAACTAAATTAAACCCTAAAAGATCAAAGCTTTCAAAATCAGGCTGAGATCAAACTGAGGATCATGGGGGGACTTAGGGGGAGAATAAAACCCAAATCTTTACAACGTCTGCAAACATCTTGCTTTCCAGTTCATGAAAAAGTAGGAGGAATGTGCCCCGTGAAATGCAAACCTTCAGTGATAGTATTGTATCTTTCACAGAAATAAATCTATCCTGATAAAGGGTAAAATTCTCTCTATTCTGAAAGGCCAGTCCAAGACCTACAGACTATGTAAATTGTCTTTTAAGCCCTGTAGTCCTGCATAGGATATGTGGTGGAACTGATGTACAAGCATTAATTTTACCCAGTGTGACTAGTTTAAAGTTAAAGATTACTCTAAATGAAAGCTGTATTTTGTAGAGATATTCATCAATCAACGCTTCTTCTGTGGCTCCAAGGAAGATAGTTATTGGGTCAAATATTCCCATCCTTAGGCACTTGAAAATTCCAGGTGTTCCAATGGTGTTTTGAGTGTGTAGGAATGTCAGGGTTTGCACAATTCTTAATGTGTGTCTTTAGGTAAAATGTACTGAGACTTTGGAATGTTAATTCTAACAAATTGTTTGCATATTGGATGATAGAATATGTTCCCTGATTTACATATTCAAGGCCATTTATACACCCTTTGGCATGCCCAATGAGCACTTAGATGTCCAAATACCCATTTTATAGACATCCATTGCCACAGATTGGAGTATTCCAACATGAAAATGGGTACTCCGGCCATTTTGAAAATTACTTCAGTGGTCCTAGACCTTATTCTCCTTGGCCTGTGAGCCTAGATAGACCTGGTATCCCATCCAGCATGTGGACCGATAACATTGCTCAGAGGGCCAGGTGTATGCATGTTGCCTTGGATGTGCTATATAGCTATAAGATTAACACTGGAAAATTGGGCTTCCTAAATGAATTCATTTAAAAAAAAATTACAGGTTATTTTATTACCTTGACCATTATGGATCAGCAAATGATGTGTTAAATCATCCAGCTATTCTAATGTATCTAAGGTATTTCCAGTGCACCCACTTCCTTTAATATATAGGTGCAAAAATGATTATGTTGCAGCATAGTAACTGTCCATTCATACCTACTTAGTATCCTAATGCTGTAGGCATATATATCCCATCCCATGATGACCATCCCATGTTTCCTCCTGACCAGAGTGTTCAGGTATACTTTTGATTTGGATTTAATTAAAATGACTTTGACTAGGTCTGACTACAGTACTTTTAAAATTAGCTCGTGTTTTACTACATAGGAAATTTTGTTTTGTAAGAGAAGGTACCTGTTTGGAGACATGAAACAGTGCAATAAAACTTAAAGCAAACTCTTTTTATTCATATTGTGTCTAAAAAGCCATATCCTAAAACTAAAGGGAAATTATTCTAGAAGCACAGATACTGGGGATGGAATGGACTTTAAGAGGCATCTAGTCTGTCCCATCTGGGTTGGCACACGATATCCATTTTGTAAGGTGGCCTTCGGCCTGAACACTCTCCTCCCTCCACACTAGAAGGGAGCCATCCCAGTGCTGTTGTAGTTCCGGTTCCTATAAGGGTTCCCATATGTCTAAACCCCCTCCCCCCCCGTTTCATTGACAATAAGTGACATGGCAGGTAGAGCTGTAAGAAACAGAACTCTGTTACCCATGCTGAGAGGGCTGGCCAGTCTCACATGCCAAGCAGAGCTGACTGGGAAACAGACTTCTTGGTCCATGAAAAAAAAAAATCCAAACACTCAAAATTTAATTCCAAACTGGAACAAACTTCCACAAATTCAAAATTGTTGTTGACCTGGAAAGTGCAATTTTTTTTGGAAACACCAAAATATTCCCCAGTGGGAATGTTTGTTTTTTTTAAATGGAATATGCTCCCTGGGCTCCCAGATTCCCCAGAAGCCAGGAAGCCCTGGTTACCCCAGCTCTGTGGCAGCCTGCCTGGCAAGCTGCTAAGGAGCCAGGCAGCCTGTAAACCTTGAGAGCCTGGGCTGCCAGGGAGGTGGGTGACTGGACAGGAAACAAGGTAGCTTTCCACCAGAAACCTGCCTGGCTTCCATCAGAAACCTTTGTATCTTGTTCCATGGCTAATTATCCTTCATAGCTACTCCAAGACTCTCCCAGCCAAAAAGCATATGAAGGGGAATAGCTAGTGTGAGCAATATGTGCATTCAAATCACCCCAAATTTTGTGTATTTAATAGTCACAATGAGCTCAACATAGACAAAAAACTATTACAACTTCTTGTGGCAAATTATTTTGAATTGGCAAAAATTGAGCGAAATGTGATCTGTTCACTGACAATTTGTACAAGAACAAAAGGTGACATTCATCAAAGTAGTAGTTCAAGAGGACAGATCCTTAGCTGGGGCAAATATTCTTGAAGCTCCATGAAGTCTATTGAACTTTGAAACATTTACATCCATGGATTACCTACCTGGGATGAATTATTTGTCCAGTTCTAACAACCTGAACAATGAAATTAAAATATATAGATTAAAAATAATCCACCTACTTCCTTTAGCAATAGGCTTATAGCTATGAAAGTACCTGTTCTGTATATTAACAAAACCAATCAGATAATATCAGCAAACATTATTATAATCTAAAACCATATAAATAAATCATGCTGAATTTATTTCAACACTGGATTTTTTTTTCATCTTGCTTTAAGAGGAAAGTTTAAATGAAGGCCCTCAATGGGCAAATAACCAAAATGAACATTCTTTGTAACAGAATTTAGAAAAAAAGCCAACTGAGATCAGCTCAGCATTTCTGAGACTTAAGCAGCTATATTTTTTCATCCAAAGGCATCTAAACTGTATTAAGTTTATTATAATGAATCCACAACTGAGGCCAACAGAAAAATAAATCCAAGTATCATTCATGCATGAATGCAGCTGCAGAGCAAGATGAGAAATTATTTGACATACAAAATACAGTATATGAAGCATATAAAGAGCAAATGAAAGGCTCAGTACAGGATTTTGCTGTAGTCCACCCAAAGGTAGGAGAGAGAGAGGAAGAAACAAATTCCAGGAAGCAGCCAAGAAATAAGAACATGCTCATATGAACAAACTCCCACTCTGAAGATCCATCACAAATCCCAATAACCAAATCTGGTTTATCATCCCAATGGCAGATTTAGCACAAACACATACAGAGGCTCAACCCATTCTGATTTTAAAGGCAGATTACATGCATTGCCTCCGATAGGTCTTTCTCATTTCAGCGTTTGGAAAGTCTGAAGGTGCCACGGGGCCTCATCTTCTTTCTTTCTTTTTCTTTCCTTCCTTCCTTCCTTCCTTCCTTCTTGTTTGCATACAACCTTTTTACAAAACTGTCTAACATTTGCATTCATGAAATAGAGCACAATACACTGCTGCACTGTGCTATGTAAAATTGGTTAGGCAAGACTGACACATCATAGAATCATAGGGTTGGAAGGGACCTCAGGAGGTCATTTAGTCAAACCCGCTGCTCAAAGCAGGACCAACTCCAACTAAATCATCTCAGCCACGGCTTTGTCAAGCTGGGTCCTAAACACCTCCTCCCTAGGTGACCCAATCTAGTGCTTCACCACCCTCGTAATGAAAATGTTTTTCTTAATATCCAACCTAGACCCCCCCACACACACTGCAACTTGAGACCATTGTTTCTTCTTCAGTCATCTGCCACCACTGAGAACAGCCTAGCTCCAGCCTCTTTGGAACCCGCCTTCAGGCAGTTGAAGACTGCTCTCAAATCCCTCCTCATTCTTCTCTTCTGCCAGCTAACTAAGCCCAGTTCCCTCAGCCTCTCCTCATAAGTCATGTGCTCCAGCCCCCTAATCAGTTTTGTTGCCCTTCGCTGGACTCTTTCCAGTTTGTCCACATCCTTCCTTTAATGGGGAGCCCACAACTAGACAATACTCCAGATGTGTCCTCACCAGTGCCAAATAGAGGGGAATCATAATTTCCCTCAATCTGCTGGCAATGCTCTACCAGTGCAATCCAATATGCCGTTAGGCTTCTTGGCAAAAGGGCACACTGTTGACTCATATCTAGCTTCTTGTCCACTGTAACCCCAGGTCCTTTTCTGGGGAACTGCTGCCTAGCCAGTTGGTTCCCAGTCTGTAGCTGTGCATGGGATTCTTCCGTCCTAAGTGCAGGACTCTGCACTTGTCCTTGTTGAACCTCATCAGATTTCTTTTGGCCCAATTCTCCAATTTGTCTTGGTCACTCTGTATCCTATCCCTACCTTCCACCAAATCTACCATTCCCTCCAGCTTAGTGTCATCTGCAAAATTGCTGATGGGGCAATCCACCTCATCATCCATTTCATTAATGAAGATGTTGAACAAAACCTGCCCCAAGACTGATCCCTCGGGCACTCTGCTTGTTACTGGCTGCCAACTAGACATTGAGCTGTTGATCACTACTCATTTAGCCCGATGATCTAGCCAGCTTTCTATCCACCTTATAGTCCATTCAGCCATCCCATACTTCTTTAACTTGCTGGCAAGAATACTGTGGGAGACCATATCAAAAGCTTTGCAAAAGTTAAGGTATATCACATCCACTGGTTTCCCCACATCCACAGAGCCAGTCGTCTCATCATAGAAGGCATATGGGTGTAAATGGCAAATCAGAGCCAAGTCTCAGATTAAAATCATACCGGATTTAGGTCAAACCAGGGAAAGCAAAGCCTGCCCCATCTGCCCCAGTGAACTTCCACTGGTCTTATCACTGCTTTCAAAATAAAGAATTCCAGAAGATGCCACAACAGCAAATACAGGAGATCTGCATTACCCATACGGCAAGCTGCCTCTAGGCCTGATCCAGTGAAGCCCTTAAGCACTTGCTTAATTTTAAGCATGTGAGTAGATCCATATTCTGTATTTTAAGAAAGAGGACAGAGGCACTGATCCAGCAAAACATTTATGCACATGATTAAGCACATGAGTAATTCCACTGGTTAGGGGCCCGCTTCATACATTCTGCCCATTGGAACTACTCATGTACTTAAATATGTGCATAAGTGCTTTGCTGGATTGGGACCTCTGTTCTCTCTTTATAAAAATGCAGCAACTGCCCCATGCCAAGGAAAACTCTAGCAATAAAGCAGAATGCATAAAGCTGCTTAGTGATGTGATAAAATTCCTTCTGTACATGAGGGAATGACTTCCATAACTCAATCAAGGTTTTACTTCTTATAAACAGTACAGCACTACCTAAGACCACACTCCATAGAGTTTTCTGATATAAAGTATATTGATTGGTTGCTAGTTCCAGCCTACACAAAGGAGGGAGCACATTCAGTAATTTCCCTTCTTTTATATCATTTTTCATTATCTCTATTGAATTTTTCTCAGATCAAAGGAAAGAACCAACAGTCAGCTAAAGAATAACATCATCACAGCTGAAACAGATCTACAAGAGGAGTAAAACTCATGTAGGTGCTTATCTTCTCGTTCCTATGAAAAATGGGCTGGAAGGGATGGTATGGCAAAAAGCCATTGTGCTGCTTTGTGGCTAGGTGCACCCATGGCAAGGTTTTGTCTCGATAGTCCTGCCAACCAGATCTGCTGGTGGTCCCCTTTTGCCTTGTGACTCAGCCCCCTGATCAGGTCACCTTTAGTCTCACCCCTTTCAGGATAAACCAGGGTTTTACCCTGTAGTCCCAGAACCTCTCACCAATCTATGGACCTCGTCCAGAACCCACAGTCCTTCTGGCTAGTCTGAGTTCTTCTGGCTAGTTTTCCTGGTGAGGCCATAGGGGAACCTAGGCCTGCCCTCGACCCTGGGTTCCAGCCCAGGACGCCTTGTAGCAAGTGGTTATGGTCTGTCTTGTCAGACGTCTTGTTTTTTTCCTAGGCTACTTCCTACATTGGCCCACGTTCTCCTCAGAGGACTTGCATTCTCAGCAGGGTCTGCAATGGGTGAAGTTCACAAGGTGCTAAAAGAAAGGAAACTAAAAGAAATAAAGAGCAGCACCAGTGTCTCTGTCCTACCGCTCTGTGCTTTCAGGCAACCAAAGGCAGCATGACTCTCTGCCATGCTCCTCTCTGGGAGCTGAGGATGACAGGTCTATTGCCTTCCCAGGTTGTAGCCTTCTGAAATGAATATCTCCCTTTTTAAAGCTCCTCCTCCAAGATTGGCCTGACTCACAGGTATGGTAGGGAGGGGCTGACTGAGACTAAAGCTGCTCTTTAACCCCGTCTTGCCTGATGCAGGGTTTGTATCAGGGGGGACTTACTTCTATCCAGCCACGATCTTTGCCGTCTTCCTATTAAACATCATCATTTGTTGCTCCAGGAAGGGATGGTAACAGCATGGAATGGCCAGTTTTCTCAGAGCTCTGCAAGAACAGCAGAACCACTTTCCTTAAGATCTTGGACCAGTGATTCTCCTTACAGGGCTCTTGTTACACTGAAACCCTGATTATTTACCCTGTTGTGCAGATGGCGGGGCACACATACAACCCTTCCTTGTATTGTGTAGGAGTGCATGAGGCATCCACCCAGATCCATGAATTTATAGGTCTGGGGGATGCACAAGAACCTAAGGCCACCTTGACTTGTGGTGAGTTTGGGGTCATTATTAATTATTTGTATTACAGTAGCGCTCAGAGGCTGCAATCAAGATTCTGAAGCCCCATTGTGCTAGTCACTATATAATCCTAGCAAAACAGTTGATGGCCAGAATGGGTTAAAGTCTAAATTGTCCAGACAGGCACAGACAAAAATTTTGCACAGACTTATTTTTGCTATCGAAGAAATAAAAGATGTTAGTTACATGCAAGGTTTAAATGAAGTGCTCATGAAAGAAAAGAAAAACTTTAGAGATATGTTTTCAGCTGACCCTCCCTTTTTATAGGAGTAATTTGCACCTGTAAAGTCATGTACTGGGTTGCTTCGTTTTTCTTGGACCTACAATAGAATGGTGAGAAAAATACAGTGTCAGCAGTTTGTCAGTTAACTGCCCAATTTGTGCCCACCTCATTGACACAGATATGACAGGTGAGGAGATAAAACACCACACAACCAATTAGGGTTTCAATAGGTGGCTATAATTAATGTACACAATTGAACCATACATCATTAACTCAGAGCAGTTAACTGTTAACATCCCCACTGAGGGTAACCGGCAGCAAATCTGTCTCCATACCTGACAGTTGCCCATAAAGGTCCCTCACAAATTGGTGGAGGCCATGGATGTGCATATTTCTTTACAGATAGAAGAAAGACTAAACAGTTAAAGCATGATGCTTTCACTTAAACTGCCCTTCATGGCTGTCTTGCACTGGGATCACAGAGCAGCTCAGAAGTGGAAGGGTGCAAAGGTAGCTTAAAGGCACTATAACCCTCCAGCTGGCTGGGCTGTCTCAGTCAGGCTCTTTACCCTGAGGATAGAGCTAACAAATAAATATTACATCAGGCAATGAAAAGGAACAGAGTCTAGGACTTTGGAAGCAGAATTTGCCACACATATTCATGAAGAGGAATGCCTTACTCCGTGATTTCCATGGGCTACTCAGGTAAAGTACTATTCAACTGGAGTAAAAAGAGTGCAATTAGGTTATTTTCAGCAAATTTAATATTAACCTTAAGCACCATATATAGTGTGCAGTTTGATTTTTTTTCATATATAGGACTAGGGTTTACAGTTGTTTTTAAAAGACCATAAGGTGTCCAGATAATTTTTGAGTACTTATCCAAACCAAATCTCCAGGACTTGTGAAGTAGTCCCATTGCTAACAAGAATTATTATTAATTCTTATTTTTATACCATTATACATTATTTAAGGAGAGATATTTCCGTGAATTCCCAGCTCCGTTCCTTCCTGTAGGCACAATTATTAAAGTAAAATGAAGACAAAATAATAAGAAGGAAAATTCATCTTCTAAACTGAATTATCAACATGAAAAAGTTTGCTATTTTCAGTCTTTTACCCACTTGAATTCAAGAAAAATGTTTTATTGACATTTTTTTCACCTCTCACTAGGACCCTAGAAATTTCCCACTTTCCTGCATTTGTTTCAGACAAGAAAGGATGCTGTTTAATTTATCAGAATACCAACATGGCTGTTCATCACTTTCTCTTGACTTAACTCCCACTTTAGAATGGTTCCTGTTCCAAGAACATTACTTCACCCCAAAACACAGTGTACTCAAAATACATTTGTGTTCCCTTGTTAAACCCCAATTCAGCAAAGCAGGCAAGGATGTGCCTAAATCTGGTCACCCTCAGTGACAGGTTCAATGGATTCATTTTGGGTTTCTGTTAGTGGTAGCATGCCCTTGCAGCTTTGCCCATTATGTTCTATATTTACAAAGAGGAAAGAAATAACAGTCTATGTCCTTGCAAAGAAAGAGCACTCTCAAGGAGACAAATGGAAAGGTCAGATTTGATGGAAGAAATGCAAAAGACAATTACACTAACTAGGTATGCTAATCCCAGTGAGAAATAGGCACCTGTTGTAAAATTTTTCCCAGGAGAAATCTGAGGCACCATAAAGTTTTGCTATCTCATGACAATTTAATAAAAGCAAAGGGCAGTTAATTTTTCTCCTACTAGATGCAAGTGACATTTTAGCGCACAGTATTCTTGACCACCAGAAGGATCCAAGCTCAGTTAATGCCTGTTGGGGAATTGCTTAAGTAGAAGGTTACATTGAAAGGCTGGTGAAGACAGCAGAATTCTCTTCTGATGGCCACATGTTAGCTTGAAAAATAAGCACAACCATGCATGTTTATTACCAAGGGACAGTCCCTTTCCAAACAGCTGATTGTTGAGGGCAAAGATTCCATTTTAAGGATTGTTTGTGAACATATGTACAGACACACAGATTATAAATAGAGATGAGAGAAGATGGTCCCGGGGTTAAGGCAAGGTACTAGGAATCCGGAGACATGGATTCTATTCTGAGCTCTGCTGCAGTCTTCCCCTGTGACCTAGGGCAACTCATGTTCTCCTTTCCTGAAGTATTGTATGGGTGGGTGAGGTTCTATGGCCTGCGTTATGCAGGAGGTCAGACTAAATGATCATAACCATCCCTTCTGACCTTAAAGTCCATCAGTCTATGCCTGGGCATGCAAATAAGCCACAATCTAGTCCACGGAATACTAGCAATTGTATGTAAACCACTATTACTATACAGAAACTATTATAGTTTCAAGTGTCTATAATGAAAATCACTAAACATTAAAAATTTGTGGCAATGTGCTATAATCTTCCATGGACTCATTTACACAATTCCACATTCAAAATTCCATTGGCTTTAATGGGTGTTTTGGGTATGCCAGGGCTGTTAAGCTAGTTTTGTAATACATGTATGTGTGTACGTGTGCATTGTTACAAGGTGTAAGGAACATTTTCAGTGTGTGCTTTTAATGCCACTCTTTTTTGTTTAGTTTGCTATCAACTAGTGATGACATTATTGTGATCATGATTGAAGTTCCTCACAGATGTGTTTTCCCACGTCAGCTGTGAAAGTGAGAAAAGAGTTGAACCAAAATATATAAAAAGAAGGGCTGTTTCAAATCTGTCCCGTACTTCTAAGAGCTGATAAGCTCACAATCATGAAAGTCTATTTAAAATGAGAAGACTATTCTATTTGCAAAAATCTTTTCATCCTTTTGTCCTTGATATTTCATTCCATTCCATATCAATTCTGACAATCTGAACAGAACTTGATCCTGACATTTTATTTTTTAAATTAATGATCCTTATATCATCTGACACTCTCTTTTCCATTCTTCTTTGAACGTGTTTTCAACATCTGGTGGAGCCAGTTGTAGCTGCCAGTACTTTTTTAATTCAATAATAAAATCAGGTGCCAAGGAAGTAAAATCGGCAACTGTTAATTTTCAGTTCCTTCTCTTGATTTCTGCTTTCCTAAATTGTTTTCAAATGAAACTTAACTCAGCTCAAAGAATTAGAATGTTTCTGGCTGCCTCACCTGCAGAAATTAAAAGCTACTTTCCATTAAAATCTAAATTGAATACAATTTGATTTGGATGCTCTTTGGTTGGAGTGAAACCACAACATACAGCTGTAGTGCACTGTTCTAAGGAAAACTCTATTTTTCCCCAGCACTGAAGTGACAGAAGAGCTTCAGCTTGAACCCTGATTCAGACAATCATCCCTATTCAGCAGTGCACTTGAGCATGTGTTTAATTTTAAGTCAAATTCACCATAATGGGACTTAAAGTTAAATATGTGCTCAAGTGTTTTTCTGAATAGGGATGGATTTCTGCATCTGCTTAAATATTTTGCCGAATTAAGGCCTTAAAGTTCAAAGACAATTGAACTGGACTTACTCTTTATTACCAGTCATAACTGATTTCATGTAGAATATGAGATTTCTTACACCTTTTTTTAACTCCTGTATTTTGTATCTCTCTCTCTGTGTGTATAATATATATATATATATATATATATATTTAAAGTCAGACTGCAGACGAATTCATTTCTGAGGACAATCAGCTATCTAATGCTTACATCAGAGATAGAGCAGTGACAGAGAAGCCTCTCTGATCCTTTTGGACATGTGCCTATTCCGTATGGTCTAATAGTTAGAGTAAGTATTTTTGAAATCTAGGTTATGTTTCCACTTGGCCATTGACTCACTATGTGGCTTTGAACAATAATGTTAGATCCTCTGTTCATCTAAGTATAATTAATGTTAGTAAAGCACAACGGGGAGCTGAGATTAATTGAATTCTGTGAATTCCAACCATCACTGTATATTACTAAGTATTACTGTGAGAATGTGCTGTTTCCTCCAGAGTTAGAAAGACAAATCGGGGGGGGGGGGGGGGGAGAGGGGCAAACAAAACAGGGACTCAACAGCTAAAGAAGCGACAGACTCACTCAGCAGCTGCCAGTTGCAAAAAAGCTGCAGCTGCTTGGCTCTGACCAATTTAAAGGGTGCGTCTCATAAAGGCATCCTGGGAAAAAAATGACCATATGAAAGGGCACCCTTGCATTGGGAAGAGTTGATAGGGACCCAAACATTACTAGGGAAGAAGATGCTGGGGAAATGGCTGGATTGTATATAGGCCACCAATATATCACTGTAGCTATGTGTTACATCGTACTATGCTGCAGACAGCATTCTGATCATGCAGGAATGCTCCAGAATGCTGTTCTGGCACTATTTTTAGGAGGTGAAATAGTGTTCTACTAATTCTGCCAGTCCCAGGCCAGATGGTCCTTTCCCTCTGCAGCTTCAGACCCTCCTCTCAGCTGGTAGGTGCCGGTACTGTCCCAGGTGAGGGGTGGGATCATGGAGATAGCTGGGAACACTGCAGCCAAGACTGGACAAGGGAATGCAAAGGCTGGTGCTGCCAGAACCCTGGGGCGGAGCTGGGTGGCAGGGCCACCCTGACAGTGGGCCCATCTGTGAGGACCAGAAGCTGGGCACAGGTAGGCAGATGAGACATGCTAGTGAGGACTCACCCCCTGGTCCTCCCCAGCTCCCCCACTGTCCCTATCTTCCTACCAGTTTGCCTCACTACCCCCCACTTCTCTCTGCTCCCTCTGTGGGCCTCACACTGCCTGCATTCTAGTTCTGTTTTGGGGCTGGGGGGGTGGGTTTAGGACTCCAGCACTGGGTGTAAATCTTAGTGGGGATGTACTTTCCTTTCTGTCCCATTCATTTTTTCTCCTTCCTTTTGTTTAATATCTCCATTGTTCTCTTGCTGCTGCTTCCACACCCCCCAACTTCAGGTTTATTTAAAATCAAATACAGAATGTATGACCCCAGTTTAGTATTGTGTCTATTTCAGTTAGACTTGACCTTCCCACGTGTCACCAGTCTGACTTGCTCAATTGCAGAGAGGAATTGGCTTAGGTAATTAGGTAAGGGAGACTGCCAAATAATAATAGCAAATCATTATGCATTATAAAGGCCAGTAAGCAAGTCAAAAGTTTGTGGCTACTCTTTAAATCCTGTAAATAGTGAGTGAGGCCATTAGTGGCATCCATTCGGTACAAAAAAGTCACACATACTGCTTTCATGACAATGAGTATCTACATCACTTTATAGTTCTGTTGAGTTACTTTTTGATTTTTGGCAATCTAGCCTGAACTGGAAACAGTTTGAATGTAACTCTAAATTTCCAGGTTCCCAAATGTGCCCTGCATATCCAGAATAATACCATGATCTAAACTCTGTAATATGAGAGAAATAGAGGTTTCCAATTGCCCACTTTATCCCAGGGCTCTGTTTTACCAGTCTTACGTATGCAATGCCTATAAGGAACTTGTATGAGTGCCATTTAAGTAACTTAAATTTTCCTAAAATTCACAGGTTCATATACCAATTTCTCATTCAGATTCCTCTTTTCAGAAACATAGTACATTTATTACATTTTAAAAAGTGATGGCTTTTGTTTAAAAACAATAACAAAAACAAACAAATTTTTGAGTCTGCCAAATACAAGTAGACATTTCCCACTTTCTCAGGCTCACAAAATTTTTGAAAACAAGTTACCTCAAAAAGGTAAGACTTTGGGTTCACATCACATAAGCAACTCCACCTCAGCACATGAAAATCCATCCTTGTGTTCATGGAATCATAGAATATTAGGGTTGGGAGGGGCCTCAGGAGGTCATCTAGTCCAACTCCCTGCTCAAATCAGGACCAACCCCAATTAAATCATCCCAGCCAGGGCTTTGTCAAACTGGGCCTTAAAAACCCCTACAGATGTAGATTCCACCACCTCTCTGGGCAACCCAATCCAGTGCTTCACCACCCTCGTAGTGAAAAAGTTTTTCTTTATATCCAACATAGACACACTCTACACACTGCAACTTAAGACTGTTGTTTCTTGTTCTGTCATCTGCCACCACTGAGAACAGCCTAGCTCCATCCTCTTTGGAACCCCCCCTTCAGGCAGTTGAAGACTGCTCTGAAATCCCCCTTTACTCTTCTCTTCTGCAGACTAAATAATCCCAGTTCCCTCAGCGTCTCTTCATAAATCACGTGCCCCAACGCCCTAATCATTTTCATTCCCTCTGCTGGACTCTCTCCAATTTATCCACACCCTTCCTGTAGTAGGGGGCCCAAAACCGGACACAATACTCCAGATGTGGCCTCACCAGTGCTAAATAAAGGGGAATAATCACTTCTCCCAATCTGCTGGCAATGCTCCTACTAATGCAACCCAATATGTTGTTAGCCTTCTTGGCAACAAGGCCATGCTGTTGACTCATATCTAGTTTCTTGTCCTTTTTAATATCCCGGTCCTTTTCTGCTGTTTTCATCTCCTGTTGTTCCTGTCTAGACACAGGCTCCAAAACTACACAACTCACTCCCAGACACTGTGCTTTAAGCTGTACGCATCTGAAGTAGGGGCACCTGGATCAGAGCTGAACGTGATTTAACTGCAAGCATCTGCAGTAGGTGCACCTGGATCAGAGCTGAACATGATTTAACTGCAAGCATAGACACGGACAGCACCGGAAACAGTTTCAAAGAAACCATGGTGAAAACCTGCTTCTGCACAGTCAAGTGGGTTAAAAGCAAAGAACTGGATCTAAGAAAAGCCTTAGTAGATTCAATGCATCCATTCAGACCAGAGTCAAAACATATCTCACAGTGCTTTATTAGGCTCACCAGTTCAGGGACTTATGGGCAGAAAGACAAAAGTATAATACCAACATTAACAAATTTATTCAGCCAAAGACAATTAACACTGGTAAACTATGACCTCTGAGGTCCATCCAACCAGAGGAACAAAAAAGATCCCTAAACAAATCGAAGGAGGACACTGGCTCTCAGTTTCCTGCTCTATCACACCCACCCAATCACATCAGGTGGAACAAACTAATTCCAGTGGTAGATCCAGCTCAATGGTAAACAGGTCTCTGCAGAAGGAACAGGAAGCTGCCAGAAAGCTGTTAAGGTTCAAAGCCATTATCCAATAAGAGGCAGAGTAATTCTTTCACATGGTGTGGTGTTTAGGTCATGTTCTCTGACCTCTATCCCTAAAGATACGTTTAACTGGTTGAAGTGATGTGTGATTATTGCTGGTTGATCTCATGTCTGATTTCCATTTGATTTCTGTGTTTTAAGAAAAGGAAGATGTAACAGTAGCCGCTCAAATCAAGAGAAAGTAATCATTTCCATGAAGCCTTTAGAACCGTGTCATGTGGTTCAGGCACTTCTCAGCTGTCCTGCCTGTTGCACCTTTTCTGCATGCAGTATACAGTATCCTCAGGGGCACCAAGGATGTTAGACTCATCTTCACTAGCCACCTTCCCCTTTCAATTTCTTAATGTCCAGATGAAGATTTGCACAGCATGGCAAAGCACATCAGTGAATAATTCCAACCTGCCTGGTGCCAAAAAGCTCCTGATGACAAATGATTATTTGCTTTCTATTTCAGATTGCCACTTAAATTCTTTTATCCCACTTCTTGTCTAGTGGCCAAACACAACACACATTATAGCCTGGGTAATAAAACATGTTGTACAACAATTCAGCCATTTGCTCTCATGCCATCTCACGTCCATGTTCTCTTTAGATTCACACTTAAGTTTAAAAGCTCAATGTAAAACTTAGTACAAACTGCACTGAATCTACACAAAACAGAGAATGTCATGCAATTTCAACACAAAGCCTGAAACAGGTTCAGGTTCACTTGAAAGGTTCACAGTGTTTAGACAAATCAGACTGAGCTTGAGGCTTTTAAAAAACCCTGAAATCAGGTAAATGTTTCACACAGCATTTCTTGACTCGAGAGAGAGAGAGAAAAAATGGCTTTCAGGTCTTCCTTTTCGCTGAGGACTTCAAAACACCAATAGAAACTAATAATCTGTTTTAGACCATAAGGTAGAGTCACAGATAATTCAATCAAAATGATGTTAATGCAGAAGAAAGTTTGACAGAGCTGTGGATTTGGCATCCATTATTAGTTTATTAATATTTGATTAATTTCCTGGTATGAAATTATCATTAGTGCAGGCAAATTCCAGTCCAGAAACATTAAAGCTGTTTCACAGATCATCAAAAGCCAGAAAATTTTTACTCAAGGCAAAATGTGCATGGTTTATGTACTTCAGTCCTATCTAGCAGAAGGTAGCAAGTTAAAGTTAGATTAGCAGTGAGTTAAGAATAAAGTTTCAGCTTTCCTTTCTGTCTACCTAGCAACCTATATATCTCAGTTCATGCAACAATTATAGTATTGGTTCTTGGCTTTTTAAGAATTGGAAATCAGATAATTCTCTGATCAGTACCTACCACTCCCTTCTATGGGATACAAGAAATTAATTATTATGATAATTTGAAATAGCATGAACATTACTGCTATTCAGCTGCTTATCCCTAAAGATTCAGCACTGTCACTAACCAGATTGCGCTTCCCTATCTCTGCCTAGTCTAGAACTAGAGGAGTAGAAGCAGCACTGTGGGTAATTATTATGAACAGGAGTCTGCTACATTTGGGGAGGTGATAAAAGAGCTGAACTTTCCATTGCTGCTAAAATTATCTAGCTTTACATTGCTCCATCACATTAATGGTTTGAACTGGTGGAACCAGGTGATCACCATAACAAGTTGATGAGACCATATGCCAGAAGCAATGGGTCAGATTGGGATTTAGGCACCTAAATCCCATCAGTCAATAAGAATGAAATCCATGGGAGTTAGGTGGTAAAGCCCTTTAAATTCCAGTCCCATGTGACTTAGTAGCTAGGCCACTAGACTGAGAGTCAGGTTCTGTCCTTGGTTTTGCCACTGACCTGCTGTGTGATTCAGGTCAAGCCACTTCACCTCTCTGTACCTTTCTCCCACCTTATACCTGTCTCATTTATTTAGATTGTAAACTCTTCACACCAGGGACTGTTTCTAACTTTGTGTTTGTACAGTGTCTACCACAATAGGACCTCAGTCTCAGCTGCGGCATCTAGGTGCTACTGTTATACAAATTATTGTTGTTGTTAATGATGATAACAATGCTTTTGCTTCTAACAATTTCCTTTCTCAGGTATTTCTGGAGGCTGCTTCTGATAGTGACATTATATTTTTCATTTAGCTGTGTGCTGGTTCTTAAAATTCGCCATTTCAAGCTACGATGGTATCACTGAATCTAAATAGCTTTGGAAGACTTTAATGCAGATTTCTTTCTGACTCAGAAGACTGCTGCTTACCTGCAAACATGGGAATTAGCTAGAGGACACTAGAGCACCCTTACTTCATGTTTTGCTAAAGAATGTGGCTATTGGATTAAAGTTCTTGTTGTTAGTTAGAAGTTTCTGGAACAAAAGGAGTGTTAATTATGCAGCACTGTAGCTGTCCTAATGTTGTTATAAAAAGAGAGAGAGGCAAATATACTACAATCACAAAAAATATAGGGCTGGACAAAACCAGTGTAAATAGAATAAGTCACTTGCCTGCCTCTCTATTAACTTACATAAAATGTAAACCTCACCCAACCCCCCATTTTCAGGTTGAAAAAAGAATCATTTAATATATTCCTTTTTAATTGTCTGGGTTCCAGCCCAGCGAGCAGTTGAAATACAGAGAGAAGGGTTGTTTTATGATCTTTCTTGCCCAAACGCAAGAAAGAAGTACAGGACTTGTTACGAAATATCCAGTTCTCATGAGACTTACATCCTAATTTTGCAGACCCAAGAGTTTCAGACAAGCACCTTGGTTTTGGGATGCTTAATTGCACTGAGTTGAAGCTCACAACCTTTCTGAGGACTTGTCAGTCAGAGCTAGTAGAGGAGAAACCATGAAAAAACCCAATCCCTAGTTTATACAATGTACTAAATGTTTATTACATTGTTTTATTAGAAGTGCTTCTATTCCCTTCGCAAAGGGTTTCACAGGAGCTGCTTCAGTGGAAGAAGAAGATTCAAAAAGAAAAATATTATAGACTCTCTTTTTTTCTTAAAAAAAAAATCAATTTGGCAACAAATTAATGATGTGCCTGGAACTATCATCACCAGAAGTTATATCAACATCTGTATAGCATCAGGTCTTTGATTAAAAAAAAAGTAGAAAAATAAAAATAAAAATAAAAGGACATCACTGAGAAGAAAAAGAGCTTTTCTCCAAAGGATTCCCTTCCCAGTTTTCCATGAGTGAAGCAAAAGCAAAGGGCAAGAGGCCTATTTTATAGACAGGTCAGCAGCAGCCCCTGTGAGCTGAGATTATCAAAGCTGCCTTACAGATCTGGATGCCGGAATTGGGCATCCACTAATGGGAACTGGGCAGTCAAAGCTCCCAGCTGGCTTTGCAAAATGCAGCCTTGCTGTACACTTATCCATAACACACAGTAGTTTGATTTTGAACTTCCCAGTAAGGGAGGATTACTAATGTTTAGTATAGTCCTTAGACCACTCATCCAGACAAATTCCACCAAGCAATGTTCTTGTACTCTGTACCATCTTCTGTGGATAAATGGGTGCTAAATAAGTTTGGTGTTCTCCAACAGCACCTCATAGCCCCTGTTTGGGCAATTCCTTTTGTTATACTGGTCACCAGTGATTTCTGCTAAATGTATTTAAGTCCTATAAAGGTTTGGCCTCCTCCTTACATGGGAGGGACTGAAGTTGTAGGCAGAGATGGTGCTGAGATCCAAATCCAAGTTCTAAAAGGAGCTTTCAGAGAAAGGTAGCATACTGCATTACAGTGATATTCATGGTTATTTTGTCAATAACTGGGACCACCATTCCTTTCATCTCCAGCAAATCACTCATTTCATGGTGCAATAAAACAAAGTTTTAAAAGGACCAACATGCTTATGTGGGGCTTGTTCTAACATTTTCACCATCTACATTTCAGTTTGAAAAATGAATTCCTTGTGTGCTGCATTTTCAATGGGATTTTTCCCCAGATACTGTACTCCAAGATACCGCACTAAATTACAGTGATTCATTATTCCTATTAAAACAAACAATAACCTCAAATTGCTCAGCAAACCAAACAATTGCAAACAGTAAATTTAAACTGTAAAACAGGGAGCACATTGGGTAAATGTTATTTCCCTGAACAAGAAAAGCTTTCGGCAAAGTGCTTAACTTGAATACAACAAAAGGCAATTTAATTTAGTAATACAGCTGGATGAAAAATGGAGACCTCTGGTTTAATAAGAAGGGGGGGAAAGACAAGCATATATCATCCAAAAGGATAATTATGAGAAACTATTTTGTATGATCCAGCTAAATCAAAGCTTTTAATGCTTTCTTACTCCTGTCAAAAGAGGGAGATTTAATGCTTTAAAAATGGGGATTTTGCAGACTTCACTGCCAAGAAAAAATGATTTGTCTCTTGATAAATTACTATTGGGCTTTCTACTTGGAAAAAAATACACTTACATTGAAATAAATGCCAAGGAATGGCTAGAGAATTTATATTATTCACTCGTATCTGTCATACGATTGGTTGAAAAGCGACAGTGCTATTAAAAATGTCTTCTAGCTTCTAGACATAATGCCACAAAGGGGCCATGAAAGACTTTCGTGAATGGGATGGATATGTGTACAAAAATAATAGTAAGCAAAGCTTCCCCCCATCCCTGGCATACAAGAGTTTTTAAAAAAAATGTTTGGTAGTTAGGGGCTGCCAATTCCATTGAAAACTCCACTTCCCATGGGGCGGGAGGAAGGGCAGCAATGGTCCCTTGATTTGCCTAAGGATTTACAAGTTTTCTTAAAAAATCCTAGAATTTTTTCCCTTTTCTACTGAAGGGGGCGGGGAAAAGACTCACTGAAGTGTTTTTAGAGCACTGTTAGCTTGAGAGCTGAGCTGCAATGAAAGCTCTTCTACCCCCTGTGAGTCCCAGCAAAGGAGCTCCCTCTGCGGTTCTGATTACTGCCATTTGGCTGGGAAAATGCACTCTATTCTCTTTATCTCAAGCTTTTAAAATAATGAGCTATATAGTGCTATCAACTGACAGGAAATTTAGACTTTTGCAAACACTAGGAGTGAACAACTATTGAGAAAACAAGCAACATTCAGAGCCTGTAATATCCCAGAGACTGCAGCAAATGGTATAGGCAGAGTTGACTAAGGCCTTGTTGACACAGACACTGAGTCACCCTAACTCCATTGACCTAAGCCATCAACCTATGCCTCTCATGGAGATGGAATTATTAGGTTGGTGTAGTGGGTATCTGACATGGGTGGGATCAAAGTTGTAATGTAAACACTTACAGAGTTAGGTCGACATAAGCTGCCTTACATCAACCTAATTCTGTAGTGTAGACCAAGCCTAAGTGTCTACCCTACAACATTGCTCCCACCGATGTAAGTCGCCCACTACACCGACCTAATAACTCCACCTCCGCCAGATGCGTAGCACTTAGGTCAATGCAGTTAGGATGATGCAGCGTTTGTGTAGACACTGCGTTACTTACATCACCTGTTGGCTGTCAGCCCCAGGCGGGGTTCAGAACTGGAGGCTCAGGCTGTTGGCCCCAGGGCGGGGGAGCTCCAGTTGTTCGAGCACCACAGTGCCACACACAGTTAAGCTGATGGAAGCGCTCCTGGTGAGGATAAACACCACTGAGAGAGGGGATGTAGTGTGGACATGAGCCAACATAGTAATTAACTTAGGTCCACTTAATTTATAGTGGAGACAAGGCCTTACAGAGTTAGGTTGATGTAAGCTGTCTTATGTCATCCTATGTATGTAGTGTAGACCAAGCCTCAGGGCTATAGCACAAGGAGTTCCAGTGAAACCGCTAAATCTCAGGACTTTTGGACCTCTCTTAGTTATAGGTGCTGTTGCAGCAATTCTGAAAGAGGTAGTGAATAAAGGAGGCAGGATATACAAAGTTCATACAGATTGCAAAGAAGATAATCGTTGAGGGCAGGAAATGGTTTATCCATCCCACAAAATTTTTCAAGATTTCGAAGATATGTTCCATCTCAAATCAGAATGAAAAGTCAAAATCTCAAAAAAAATTTTATTCAAACATCGCTCCTTCCCCAGTTTTGGATCAGGTCAATGGTTATATTTCTTTTGGATTTTGACCATTCTTAAATGTAATTATATTTTTTACTATAATTAGATTAAATGTCTAAACAAAAAGTTGTTTTGAACCAGAAAACTGGATTTTTCCTCATTTTGAAAATATCAAACAAAACATTTTGGGGTTTTTTTTCAAAATATTTTTTGATTGAAAAATTTGTCAACACCGACCCTTCCCTGAGAAAAGTTTTGGTTTGGTGAACTAGCATTTTATGACTGAAAAATGTTTTGTCAAAAAATTCCTGGCCAGTTCTAGTTAAGACTTCAATGGGATTATTTGTTTAAAGGTAAACACATGCATGTCAGATTGCAGGATCGCGGTCTTTGAAATGAGCTCTCTAGCATTATTTGTATTCGCATCCCCTTTGTCAATAGTCCTAAAAACATCCTCTGTAATTGCAATCGACTAAAAATAGTGGACATGAGACTCCAACCCGTACAAGTTCTAGCTTCAATTCAGTTGTTTGTAATTTCATGCTACTGATATTTTCCCAAGATTATCAGATTTTACCTTGGTTTTCAGACTGATAGAATCTTGGCATTATTATTATGTAATCTGTCAGAGACTTCCCGTGCCTGTTATTGCTGACTGAAATTTAAATGTACGTGTATCCTGGGGACTGGTCCAGTTTAACATCATGTTACAAATGTTCATAGAAACCATAGAAAAATGTCCGCCTGGGACTATAATACTCTTTCATATATTGAATTTCCATTAATATCAGAGATGGAATTTGAAACAAGTACAGAATATGCAATAGTGATCCATAAACATGGATAAGAGAGTTCTGCAAATCCAAGAAAATAATTTTTCTTTGGATATATGCAAGGTATGAAATACAGAGAATAAGGGAAGATGAGAAAGAAATGACAAATAAATTACAGGAATAATTTTAAATAAATTAAATATTTTTCTGTAAAAAATATTACTTAGATTGCAAGCTCTTTGGAGCAGACTCTTTTTGTTCTGTGTTTGTATCATGCCTAGCACAAAGGGGTCCTGGTTCATGACCAGAGTTCCTAGAAGCTACCAAAATACAAATTAGTAATAATAGAATGAATGGCCAGTTCTACAGACTGGATGATAAAGTCTGACATTCCACCCCACCAAAAAGGCAATCAACTAATCCACCAATATTGCTGTTAATGTTATTCTAAAAGTCTATACAAACTAAAAAGCCTGATCTTTTCTGTCCTTATGCTCTCTTAGGAAGAGATCGATCACAATCCCAGTGACATCAATGGGAGTTTTGGTGCTGATTTCAAAAAGATGCAGAAGCAGGCTCAGAAGGCTTGGTTTTCTACTGCTTTGCAGCTTGTGTGGGCATTTACACCTCGACCACCGTAGCATGCCACTGAACCAGAATGGTAGAGCTTTGCCTCCAGTTTGCACAGTTGCACATGATCCCACAAGTGGAGAATTGGGCCTAGGCTTTACAAATTTTCCCTATTCCTGAAAATTCAGATATTTTCACCAGATAGTTGCTATCTGCTCCAGTGGTGGTCTCACTTGTGCTACAGAAGACAACAAATTCTTTGGGTTATACACTGCAGTTCTGAAAATGCACTAACAGTTAGTGTCTAGTGAGCGGCAATTAGGAGCCAGGCCTCTTTAGTCAGTTCAAAGCATCACTATAATTTCCAAAATATATGAACCATTCCAATTCTGATATCACATTTTTTTGACAAGGATTTTTCTAAAAAGAACAGAAAATGGCACAATTTGAATCTATGCTTGTGACAAGCGTTTCTCAGAGAACATAAAGTAATATAATCTTTACCCTTTTACCCTAAACCCACCATCTTGTGCCTCTTCTAAAAAAAACACTTCACAAATGCACCGTAGGATTTAGTTAAGTCAGTAACATATGATGAGTTTAAAGCTTGGTCTACACCACAAAGTCAGGTTGATGTAAGCCCTCTTGTGTCGACTTAGTTGTGCATCTGTCTATACTTAAATGTGTCTCCCACTGATGTAAACTCCCCATTACAGCAACATAACACCACCCACCTCCCTGAGTAGTCATTGCATTGAGGTCAACACAGCACAAATATAGACACTGTGTTACTTGACAGTCCTTCAGTAGCTGTCCCACAATGCCTGACACTGACCACTCTGGTCACCATTGTGATCTCCACTGCCCAGGGGTCATGGAGATTGGAGGGCCTCCTTCCCCTTTAAAGCCTCACACATTTTTGAAATGTGTTCTCCTGATTGTCCAGGCATAAACAGTGAGGAGGAAGAGGGGGAAGATGGGGGACATGAGACGGGTAATTAGCTATGCCACAAGACAGGACCTGTCTGAGACTCCTCAGCAGTCCAATCAGTCCTGGCAGTCGAGCATAGGCAAGCCTGATGCAGGGAAATGAACCTCGGGTAAGTCTATAATTGTATTTCCCATTACAGTGATGTACTGACGACATTCCCAATTTAACTGGCTCCAGTGAAGTACGCAGGCTAGCGATATATGGGCCTGGACATCTTCAGGATGCTAGCATCACCTGTGCTTTTTGTGCCTTTGTTACCCTCAGAAGTGAGATATCAGCTAAAATCACCACTGCCTGTGGAAAATGGTGCCAGTGTTCAGAGTCACTGCACTATACTGTGGTTGCATGGTTCCATGCAACTCTCGTTTCCCTCACCCCTGGCAGCCCATACTCACCATGGCTGGTGCTGAGAGTGGCACCATGCACAAGTACTCAGAAGCAGAAATGTCAATAAATTTGTCTTTAAAAATGTAGGGGAGGGCAGTTACGAATCTTAACGTTCATTCTCCATTGTGTCTATACTGCCAAGGGTAACTCTCTGTATTTTATCTGCAGCTGCTGCCATTGTGGTTTTCAGAGGTTCCCCCTCCACACCCATGGAACGCCTGAGCCATGTAAGGAAGAGAAAGAAGTGGACTCAGGTTGACATGCTCCTACTAGCCAGCGCTGCATCAGTCCGTGAGCAAAGAGCCTGGAGGGTGAATATTTCAGACAGCTTGTAGAAGGACTGAGTGGACAGAAAAAAGGCCCAGAAGCCCCAGCAGGAAAAGGAGAGGGAGATGCACCAGTACATAACTGGGTTTCTCAGGAAGCAAACAAAAATGTTGGAAACTCTTGTGGACCTCAGGGCTCACTTCCCCTTTGCAGTTTCCAGAGAACGCCATTATGGTACCTCCCTACCCGTCCCCTCAACACACCATGCAGTATCAGGGGCGCATCCTTATCCCTACCACACCACCGTGGGGGACATTAAGGACAACCACAGGTTCACATATAGTGACCAGTGAAAGTCCCTGTTGCGCATATGTAGGAAAAATGGCCATGAATGTTCTTTCCCCTTGTTCAATTCTGTTCCATTAATCTATTAACTTTTTAATGTTTTTGTTTTTAAATTGCACAGATTTTTCTATGCATTGATTTTGTTACTGAAAAAAATTGTATTATTTGGAAAATAATTAATCTTTTTTAGTTCACAACATATGCTGCAGAGTCCCTAGCAGTTCTGAAAGCACCCACTTACTTGTTACTGTACAAGGTGACATAGCTCAGAGGATCACTGACAAACACAGGGTAATGATCAGAAATGTACAGAAAGTGCTGCAAATTAATAGATGCATTGTCAGCATTATATTCATAGATGTACACCAAGTACCACTCAATTCCTAACAGGCCCCAAAATAGTAGGGCCAGGTAGAGCACAGTACACCACAATACATTACTGTAGCTCACTGTTAAAGTGCTCTTTCAAAGCCTCCCTGAGCTGTATAGCTCAGTGCTGAGCTCTTCTAATAGCCCTTGTGCCTGGCTGTTCAAACCCAGCAGACAGCCTCCTGACTCCTGTGGCAATTTCCCCCATCCCCTCTTTGCTTCAGAGATGTTTTGTAGGACACAGTTGGCAGCTATAACCATTGGGATTTTTTTCCCCCCACCGAGATCCAATCTTGTGATCGATGCCAGAGTCCCTTCAATCCACTAAAAGCACATTCAGCTGCCATTCGGGACCTGCTGAGCTGGTAGTTGAATCTTTCCCTCAGTGCTGTTGAAGTGGCCAGTGTATGGCTTCATGAGTCAGGGGAGCAAGAGGTACGTCCCCTAGGATCACATTTGCATTTGAACGTCGCCAATGGTAACCCACCAACTGGGAAAAAATGTCCCTGCTGGTAGCTTTCTGAACAGTCCTGGGTTCTTAGTGATGCGAGCAGCATACACCTTTCCTGACCAGTCAACCCTGATGTTGACGAAGTATCCCTGGGGATCCACCAACAATGCATAACCAACCATAAAGTAACCCTTTCTGTTGATGTACTCTGTGGCAAGGTGGTCTTGTGCCACAATAGGGCAATCTCTTGCTTCACTGAAGTTCAGGAACCCCATTGCTGCATATCTATACACTGTGTCTTCCACATCGCTACTCTGCAGTATGAGACATTTAATGGCCCTGCACACTTTGCATGACAATGGCCCCCACTGTGGATTTCCCAACTCTAAAATAGTTTCCCATTGACAGGTAGCAATCTGGTGTTGCAAGTTTTCAGTGCAGCTCTTATTTTGGTGTCCATGTGCTGGAGGGCTGGGGTGAGCTTGGCACACACCTTGAGGAACGTGGCCTTGTGAATCTGACAGTTCTGCGGCCGCTGCTCGTCATCCCAAGCCTGCATTACGGTGCGATCCTACCAGTCAACGCTCATGTCTCAGGCCCAGAAACGACACCAGTAACCTTGAACTGGTTCTCACTGTGTCCCACCGCCATCTGTCCTCCCAGAAATCATCATGTTCCCCACAGATTAGGATTGTGTATCCTGAGGCTGCAATGTTTATGACAAGATTCCAGGCCTCTGTCAGAGATGGGAGACACTGAGGAGGGATGGCTGGGCTCATGGGATTTTTAAAAAGAGGTTGCAAAATCTATGGGGTATAGATGACATTATGGGATGGAGACAGTTGCACGCCGGGAAGTTGACCCGTTGGCTCCCAGTCACCCCTGCGTGAATTGTTTTGGCCGCACCATGCATCATCAAAATTTCCCAAATGATAGTGAGCTGGATGGTCACAGGATGCACATTGGGATACCTACCCATGGTACACCACACTGTGCATCAACACAAGCACTCTGGGAAAGCATGCACAGTGCCGGCGCAAGGAGCCAAGTATGTACACGTACAAGTGATGTACTAACCATGGTGGCATTATGCTGATGTGAATCATGTCGACCAAAATCTGTAGTGTAGCCTTAATGACCCCATTGAAATGTATCATTTCATGTGTCATCAAGGTTTAAAGTGGTTGCTTACCAATGAAAAAGGAAGCTATGAAGTAAGCTTACGCTCTCACATTATATTTTGATTTTTTTTTAAAAATTAAAAATCCCTATGGAAAATTCAGCTGAAGTTGGCAATGAGTCTATTGTCAGTTAGCTCCTGTGTCTACTGGTCATATAATAGAAACAAGCTGGAACTAGTAGATATCTATGGAGATCAGTTGAATAATTCTAATGGCCTTAAAATCTATCAGTCTGAACTATCCTGGGTGGAGGTATAAACCCAAGCCCACTTCTTTTATCTAGCTGAACAGTCAGGACTCATACATTTCTACAAAGTTCTCAGTATTACTTCTACTTTGTATCAATTATAAATTATTGAAAGACATCTTGTCATGTTACCTTTTCATAGTTTGTCCACGTGCCTGGGGGTGGGAGCTATTTCTCTTTTCAGGGCTTGGAACACAGGGACACTCTATTCTGTGCTCTTTTGCCTCTGGACTCCCAAGTAGCATCAGCGATCAGAAGACTTGCTTAGGACTGCTGAGAGCACATGCTCACTTCCCATGATATGTGCTTTCAATATAACATGTTGATTTGATATTTTAAGTCCAACCGTCCAAATATGTCCAAATATGATGCAGCCCAGCTATCTCAGAAACCACCTCTTCCTCTCTGCACCATCAGAAAAGATCATGTATGATGTATGTGCATTAACAAGCTGTGTTTTGAATAGATGAGGTTGCAGTGTATTTTCAGTGCAAGGTTCTTGAATCTGCTACTCTCATCGCTTCTTGAGGCCAAAGAGCCAGTGTCTGTTGATTTTCAGGGCCTGGTATAAATCTATGAAAGCAGGATAAAACACTGTATTCTAAGGCTCTTTTTGTCTAAGGGATTGAGATCAGAGAATATTTCTTAAGTTTAATAGTTACATTCTGTACTAAGCCTATGGGCCAGATCCTCAGGTGGTATAAATCCACTGACTTCAGAGGAGCTACATGGATTAATATTAGCTGAGGAGCTCTCCTTATATTTAATCACCATGGGTTAGCGAGTTTTGTAGTAATCTTTATCATTTGCAAATGCAGACAATAAAAAATATGATGGGCACATTTGAACAGGAAATAAACAAAAAATAACAATGCTATATCATGCATGTTCATAGAAAATATTTTTCTTTAAGAAGCTCTCAAATAATCTATCCCAACATGCACTTAGGCAAATGAATTCAACAAGAGCAGGCTACAGAAAGAACATACAAGAATGACCACAAAAAAAAAGGGGTATAATATGTACTGTACATTAGTGGAGCTACAATTTTAAAACAATGATAGCACTGTAATTTTTTCAAGCACATCTATACAACATGCAAAGAAGGGAACATATGCATAAAGTGTCCATTGTAAATTTCCTCAGCAGTTCTAGACCCATTAGCTGAAAGTACTCAGCCGATTCTCAGCCTTGTATTTCAGACCATAATTTTTCTCCTTCTGTACCTTGGGCAAATTAAAAGCTCATTCTCTTTTATCAAAGTCTTTCTGACACAGAGCGCCTACCTTCTGAGCCTAAGGCTACCTGTGTGTCTAGGAAAATTATATGCAATAGGCAATGACAGGTATATAGTCTAGTGTTTAAGTGCTAGTCAACATACATGTAAAGATCATTCTGCTTTATAACTTGAACATCATTTATGGATACTTTTTAAAGGACTCGTAGGTTATGAAATAGGAAAATATTTTGAAGAGAATAGTTAACGTGGTCTGTGTATGGCATACTAAAAGTCTTTAAAACTATGCAGTATCAGGCACACCTGCTAACCCATGTGCTATACTAAAATAGATAACTATTGGAATGTGCACATGCTATTTTATTTTGCATTATTTTGCTGTGATTTTGTTTCTGGTGAATAGGTTGGTAGCACTTTTTGACCTCCACTGAAAGTGCAAACAGTACAGGTGCTTTAATTAAATACCCAAAAAATATGGTGCTTGAGAATACCAGCTTTTTCATGAGACAGCAATGGCTTATATAGTTACATTGGTGTTTTATGGCTTTGAAATGAGCATGCAAAATGGCAATTTTTAAGATGCCCCCTATGAATTGTGTTGTGGAAGGTTTTCTAAGCAATGGGCTTCTGTATATTTTTGAAAGGCTGCAAGTAGTTTGGAAAGGATGATTTTAAACTATCAGAGAGAGAAATATTTCCAACAACTGGGCTTTTTTTTTCTATTTTTTTGGCTCAAAAATTCTCTGCTTCGCCCAAGGCTGCAGCAGTTGATAATGTATGCTTCCTTGCTGCCCTTAAGCTCTAAGAAGCCCTTGTTTTATACTTTTATCTGAAGAGCTACTTGTCCTCTTTGGTTTATAGCTGCCATTTTCACTATGTCATATTGCTTACACTGTGATCAGAGGTATTTATCTCTTTCCTTTCCTAAATGATATTGTAGTCATATAATTTACTTTCTCTGTTGCTCTGACTGGAAAGGCTGGAAGGCCTGTCCTTGTTGTGTTTATGGAATGCATGGTCCCGGTTTGAATAATGCCTGTAGGTTTGATCTGTAGCTTCCATTTACTATCTATTTTGAAATAAATACACTGTAGCATTGCTGCCTAAAAATACTGCCTGTTCCTATTTTTGAATGCATAGTTTCTATTCCTCAGTAGTGTTTATTTCCTTTTAACCATCATCTTTTTCCTGTCTCAGCAGTTTTAGGAGTCTTTTATGGGTCATTCAACTTTTGTTACTTGCTGTTGATGGCTGTAGTCAAGTTGGAGGACGTGATGCAGTATTCAATTTGCCCCCGTTATCTCATTTAAAGCAGTATCATAAGAGGGAAGGTTTTATTATGTAATATCTCATTTACATAATAAAAAAGGGTTATTAATACATTAAAAGGTGATAGTCAAGCAGCCCTGTGACCATTTGTGGATTGTAATATAACAAGACAAGGTCACTAGAAAGAAATGCAAGCTCTAATTCCTCTGTCTTTCCACGGCCCAAGGAAATGTCTGGCCATGCTTGTCCAATCTTGCACTATTAGTAGTGTCTTATTTTGCATTTTGCACCAATGCAATTAAAGATCCCCAGTTTTGATTTCATTAGAGACGAAGCAAGATCCAAGAAGGGGGCTGGGTGCCAGGAACTCAGAGGTTCACATTGTGAAATTGAATTAGATAATGTTTGTCAGGACCTTTGAAGGTACTGAACAATATTATTTCCAAGGCCTAAATGAAATTTGTAAATTAAATAACAAATTTTCAGTGTTCCAAGCCCCAGACGAATGAGGATATACTGGGCCAGCTCCACAGCTGGTGTAGGTGGACAGAGTGGTATTGAAATCATTAAAGCCATGCTGATTACACCACCTGTTGTGATTTGTATATATCTATACACACACAAACAAATTGCTAGCCAGATGAATGGGTATGTATTTGTGTGTGTGCATGCATATGCGCATGCAGCATGTATGCAATATGTCATATCTCACACTATAGTTAGCAACTCATTAATGAAAGATGCACAGATAAAACCCTCATGTGTCATGGAATATCGTTGAATCTGTCAGCATGAAAAATAATGTCTTTCAACCTGCTCTAAAAAAATTCTGGCAGCCATCTGCTGGGCATATTATATCATATGTTATATTGGTATATGATACTTTATGTATGTTTCAGGAAAGCTATACTTTTATGACAACTGCATCTTTGTTTATATTGCCCAATTAGTTTATATTGCTAATAAACCTTCATTTTCAACTATCTGTTACAGCAAACTCTCTGTTGCAAATGCCTGTCTGAGGGCCAGATTCTGTTGCCTTTACTCAGATAGAACCTTATCCCTCCATTGGTCCCACTGATCTCAGTAAAGTCCCACTGAGTAGTAAAATAATAGTGTGAGAAAGATTATCAGATTCTGGCCTTAAGGAAACAGAATTTTTTCTCTTTATCATATGCTGTTTGAAATGGAAAACACCACAATCCTGACCTGTCTGCTTTCATTGTTATTTTAAATGATAGACACACAACATCGTAAAAGAAGAAATTATGTGCTCCATGTCTGCCACATTTCACAGTTAGAAATAGATAAAAAATCTGTTTTCAACTAACAAATTGACAATCTTACCCCTACCAGAAACTTACATATTCCTTATAAGCAGAACCAGAGAGGGAGACTACAAAATTTGATTTACTATAATCCATTGCTCACAGAATTTGTAGTAGATTTTTTTGTAATCACTCACTGGAGAGAATTCCCCCCACAATCTAAGTTACCAAATAGAGGTCAGAGGTGTGAGTAGTTACAGTAAATGCTACAGTAAATGCATAGAAGGTTAAGTATCCTTCTATGCCCCTGAATAGTTTCTGTATTTGTAAATTATGTTCCTCCTTTGCTAAAAGGATACAATCTAGAGCCACACAAACAAATGCATCCTTTCAGCAGATTTATCACCTTTAACAGCCTTGACGGAGAAAGATAGACAGTCAGGTACTGTAGTATAAAAACTCTACTGTAGCAGTAATATCTGGGAGGGATCACTTTACCTTTTGGATACTAAGGACTGTTTGTACTACTTGTGAGAATTAGTGTGGGGAGTGAAGGAATCCACTTCAGTGGAAGGTGAGGATGTTTCTGAAAGAGCAATATCAAGATGATCCAGTGACCACAAATTGCCTTATATCCTTAGATTCCTGAGGTTGTTTTTATTTATTATAGTAGTGGCCTAAAGGCCCAAAATGCAACTGGAGCCCTATTGCGGTAGGCACTTCACAGATAGGATTACTGCCATCTTGGATGCGACTGGGGTTTAAATTGGGGAAATACAGAACTAAAAGCAAGAGCCTCTAAAGATTGAGATAAGATACAAATTTACATAATTCCTTCTCTGAAATGGGTACCTAGTGCTCTGTGATCCATTACAACTAGGTTATCCCTCCTCCTCTTGCAAGCACGGTGCCCCCACCCCCTGTTTTAACTCTCTAGCTTCACAAGTTAGGGCTGTCCGGTGGATCTGCTCAAAGAACTGTTGCCTCTCTAACTTTCCAGAGTCACACATCTGCTTCAAGTAGCAGAAAATTCCTCTAGCATCCTCCTCTCTATGTCTCCAGGAAAAGCTCTTTTACATGATTCTTTTCCCCACCCACCTCCCTCCCCCCAACTCCTTGGTGTCCCACTGGTAGGAAGATAATTATGAGAACAGGAGTCTGCAAGAAATTGGTATTTAAGGAGGAAACATGGCAGTGTAGCAGATCCAGCCAAGATCTAAAGCTGATCAAAAGTGTTCCATCCAAACTGTTTTTGACAGAAAATAGAGTTTTCATTGGGGAAAAAAAAATCACTTAAAGGGGGACGGCTTTCCATGGAATTTTTTTTTAATAGAAAAACCAGACACCTGAAAACCAAACAATTTGGAAATGCTGCCAAGATGCCTCTTGGGAGCTATAGTTCATTTTCTCTTCTATGGGCCATACTGCCCAGATGGCATACTACTCTGATGGTGCACTGCTTCCGCTCTCCCAGATGGGGACTGTGGTGCATCATGGGAGATAGCCTGTGCTCCCTGTTCAGACTATTGAGGAAAATGGGAGCATGAGGCTCCCATGCTACAAGTCCCATGAAGAAGAGCAGCAGCATTTCCAGACTGAAATATTTTGACATCTGAACTGCTGCCAAAACACAAATTTTTCCACAAAAAATGTAGATGGAAATGAGGGGCAGAGGAGTGGCTTTTGTCAAAAATTTCTGTGGACAAAATGTTTTTCAACCATCTCTATTAAGATCAAAGGAACTCCTGCTCACAGCCCAGCTGAACACTAGTACATCACCTCCCCCACCCTACAGCATGTGAATTGCTTAACCCAGTTGCAATGAATCAGACCACCACATGCCCACAAAAGAGAAAGGACTCCGTTCTCTGGCTGAGAAATGCAACAGACTCATGTCGTGTGTGGATGGGACACTGAAGGTGAGCCGTAACACATAAGAGAAGGTTATACAAACGTAGTGAGACACAGTCCTTGTCCCCAAAGAAACAAGAAGTGGGAGGCAGGAAGGATCATCTTTATTTTAAACATATGGGGAACTGAAGCACAGAGACAGTTATTTGGCCAAGTTTACATAGGAAGTCTGTGGCAGAGACAAAAAACTGAGTTCACATCTCCCAAGTCCCAGTTCTGTGCTTTAACCATTCCCCAGCCTCCTCTCTGTGTGCATAAAAATAGCTCCTGCATTTACTGCTCTTTATTTTCTCTGTACATATTCAAACAGTTCAATTATAAGAGTGCTTTTATAATGGTAACGTAATGGATGTTATTTTCAGTTTGAAATTTATTATCTTTTAGAATATTATTCATCCTTAAATAAGCCATTTTACCAAATGAAGGCTTTACAGATCTAATATGTAACAAGTTTGAATAGTTTCTCTAAATGTAGTGTTATTCTCAGGAAAGGAAAGGCTGATTATATAAGAGGAAAGCATTTGAATCTCTCACCTCCTCTTCCTCCTCTGTTCCCCCACCTTCTCTCTTCTTCTATATTTGCACTGATAGGACTGGAATCATAAAAAACCCACCCTTCGGGGAATTAGGCATTCAAACAATTAGTATAATTGGTAATGACAATGTTATACTGTATGAGACTTTCTAAATTAGTAACCACTGTATTATATAACTGATAGTTGGAGCAGAATTAGAACAGCAGCTCTGAAAAAAAACTACTAAGAAGCAGTTTCATCCGGCTGCAGCAGACCCTTAAATGGGATATTCTTGCCTCCCTCTTTAAGCACAGAAGTTAAAGGAGCTCACTGTATTTGTGGTTAAAGTAGTCACACATGGTAATGGCACTATCAGAGATAATGCACCATCACTAATGCATCTCACTGCAAGTTCTTAGGGTTGATAATAAGTGGGTTTGGTTAAAGAATTTAGAACATTTTGAGAACTCACAGGTAGAGGACAAATTTTGTTAAATGGCATCAGATTTCATTACAATCCTAAAATTTGGGCCAGGTTCACAAACCTAATCTGGGAAGAATTGTGAGGGAAGCTGGAATAATTTACCATTTCACACATAAACCATGTCACATTCTGTTTTTCATGTTTCAACCTGAAACCAGGTGAAACTTCATGGCTTTGAGTGCAAAATTAACTCTGCACTACTGGGTTCATTCAAATTCAAAGCCAAGCAAAAGGGTATGAGCAAAGTAACACTGGAAGATAGATTTTCATGCATTCCTCTGGACTGAAACAACCGCATTCTGTACAAGTAACATCCCCAGATGTCTGTCATCTCCCTTAAAGTAAACTCAATCCATCTTGCCAGTGAGACTATAATGAGGCTCCTTTTGTGAATGAACACAAATGTAAAATTAACACAAAGTTTACTTGTAACATAGACTGTCCAACATAAAGGAGATGTTCTGGGAGTGAATTGGTTATATTAGTGTAACAGTAATAAGAATAAACAACAACAATAATGCTTGCATATCATTATTACCTTAGAAAGAGCTTTTTGTTTTGAAAGCTTTGTACAAATATTAATGGAGATCCATTTCATCTCATGGAGTTTATTACTTTATCAGCTGTTCTCTCTGAATGCAAAGATAGGGTTTTTTTTAGTCTTTCTAAGATGAAGGAATTTCCACCTTTACTGACACCAACCATTCAGGCAAAGATATTGGTATGGTCAAGTATCATTAACATTTTAATTCACACATAATAGCCACCAATGTGTCTTATCCTGTGAGTAGCTCAGGTATGGATAAAAATTTTGATAGCCACTGATTAAGATAAGTCAGAAGCTATCACACAGTTGAATTAAGCAGAACAGCATGGTTAAAATACCATTAATCTTTACTCTTGTATGATTCAAAGATGAATTCCTCTCCTGGTAGGTGAAATACTAAGCAGTTACAGTTAGTCAGTAATCATGGGGGAGGGGTGTATTGAGGCTCCATAACCCCAGTTATGGGAATGTAACATGTCACCATCTGAATTCTGATGGAAGTTCTCTCTGCTTCTTGTATGTAATGTAAATGATAACAGTGTAATCAGAGTAAGATAACTGCTTGGGTAAAATCACAGTATGAAACATGGTGGAATGAGGAAAAAATGCAATTATATGTGGAGTGATCTTCCTGCTGAACCTTAGGTTACTTTGACAATGAGATGGAAAATGAATGGAAGTTTCCACAAGGCCATAAGCTTCTGGAAGATTACCATATTCTGTACTTGCACTTCCTTCTTTGTTTGGGGGACAAAAAGGTGGGTATCAGGATTTGTATTAAGAAACATGAAACATATATTATATTCCCTATCCCCATAATATCTCAGCATGTTAAACACAATTGCCAATATCTCTTAAAGGTACCTATACATAAGGACATAATAGGGATCAGATGTAGGACAATGGGGTGATAGATTTGGAACTCAAAATTATGTGACTTTTATTTAGAACCGCAACTATGAAGACCGAGGAGCCATCCTTGTACTGCTTCATAACATTCCTTTACCTATAGGCATCTTCTGAGGGTATGACAGTCACCCTCCACCTCACTCCCCTCTGAAGTCTTAAGAGGGTCTCCAGCTGGTACTCTGCAATTTCTAAGGGTTGGCTGGCTGGCCTGCTCTCACCATTTTCGCTCTTTAAGGGATCAGCTGGGGGAATATTCTAGAGAAAAGAGACAGCATGCTCTGTGGTCTCAATTCATCTTCCCATTCTTTTGTCTTGGTGGGGAATGGAAACCTCCTTCTCTCTCCCCACTGAATTCAAGAGCGGAAACCAGGGTCTCTTCTCTCCAGAGAAAGGAGCTGGACAAGAATCTTTGCTCACATCACTCAAAACCTATGGAGATGTAATAGGTTTTTCTGACTCTCTCCCTGAAGTCCAGAGGAGAGAAGCCAGGTTCTTCTTCCCTTAATGCTGGAGGACATGGCAAAGGGCAGTCAGCTCAGTGGGCAACTCTCCCCCTTTCCCCTACATATCAGTGAGCAAGGGCAGCATCACGCTAGGCTAGAAGCAGAAATCCTTTTAGATAAAGGTCAAGGAGGTAGCATATATTTAACAGCTACTCGGTCAAATATATATATGAATGGCTGACACTCAGCAAAAGAGACATCCTTTTTTCAGTGTCTAAAATGGATGTAATAAAGGGAGGAACTATGCACAACTTTGAACTAAATATTGAAGAGGAGGGGAGTTTAGTGTGGAGATGCATATGGGGTTGAAGGGTGACAAGGCCACAGTTGAGGAAGATGATCTTGCCAGTCTGTGCCCTGGATGGTCTGGAGGTGATATCTCCAGCAATAAAAAGATTGGGAGATGGGAAGGATGGTGATGTTACCTGTGGTAATGGAGAACAGCAGAAGGGGACTGGACTTCAGTAGAAAGAAAATAAGGTCTATTTTAGCTATACTAAGTTTCGGGGGGAGAAGGGGGATAGAAAGACAGCTAAAGGAGATGCTGGTCTTTGATATAAGGGCCCTTGCAGCTGTTGCATAATCAGTCAGTCACTCCACTCTTCCTCCTCAAGATTCCAGTTCTGAATCAGGCATGCCAATGCCTTGTTCACTATGGGCAAGAAGTCTGCAGCTGAGCTCACCGCATGTTTGACACTGGCACTTGGAGAGGCTTCATGATGAATAAATAGTGAAACAAACTGAACAGTCCCATCTGATGTCTCTTTATATTTTGCTATATTACCATTTTCCTCCCCAGAGATCCTTTCTGTTAGACTCCCCTCTAAGGACCTACGTTGTCCAGGGTCAGAGCCAAACTCTGTTTGGCCCACCTGCTGATCAAACCCCCACCATTCTGCACCCCTCCTGCTACTGCATGATGTTATATATCCCAGTGTTGGGGGATGATTGAACATCAGGAGGGAGAGAGAACATTATATAAAACTGCAGGCAGAAAAGGTTTGCCAATTATTTTTCTTCTTCTGACTTTTAGGAGATAAAGATTCCTTTTGGCACTTCCTCTTGTTTTGTGCCTATAAAATAAGTTTAATGGCTGAATTTTCTTTAAGATAATCAGAGGCTGTATAATTTATGCATTTGAATAGCATTGTAGCCAGATGTAATTTTGCTTGAAGTTGTAGCGTTACAGTTAGTAATGATTCTGCTGGCTGTGTTTTGTAGAATTTGCAATTTATTTAACAGTTGACTGAGCACTGACCCCATATAATATCACCATAATTGAAGTGTGGTAAAAAAAAAAAAAGAATCTGTGCCTTCTGTGGAAGGCATGGGTTTAAAGTGGACAAGGGGGTGGAAATTGTCATCTTTGAAGATGTCATGTAAGTAACATGGTCTTAAAGTTTATAGCGCAGATTCACTCTCCAGTGAAAAATTTAGCTGAATTAATATGTGAAATACTATCTCAGAAATAGCTATGCTTCAAGGAATTAGTTTGTCATTCTTTGCATTCATTCAGCTAAGGTCTGCTTTCTTGATTTTTAAGAGAGCTAATTATTCTCTGATCAGGGATGTGGAAATATACACAGGGCATTCTATGCCTCCAAAGAGTAAGGGAATAGAAGAAAGAAGGTCAGTTCCACTTCTCTTAAGCTTCTTTTGCCAACTCACTGTTCCTGTAACAAGCAGAGGAACTGAACAATGCAAAATAGGGGTCCATGACTTACAACGTGCATTATGCGACGAGCATGATCAGACAGCAAGTGTGAAAAATTGGAACAGGGATGGGAGGTAACAGGAGCCTATATAAAAAAATATTGGGACAAATATTGTGACTGTCCCTATAAAATCAGGATATCTGGTCACCCCATACGTGACATAAATAAAAAGATATGCCCCCGCCAGTATTCATTAGGCAAGCAGTACATGCCAAACCCTGGAAGTCTGAAAAGTTTAACCAAAAATGACATTTAATACTTTAAAAAAGGGAATGCTTTGTTTAACATTAGTTTGCCTCTAGCTTCACATCTACCTAAAGACAAAGCAACTTCCACTAAATATGCTTACAAGGGAGCCTGAGATATCCAGCTAATCCAAGTTTCCTTGCCACTGAGTGATGTTTAACATATTGTATCATTCATTAACACTCTCTCAACTGCTGTAGATGATTTATGGTGATAGAGAAATACAGTGTCATCAGCATAAAACAATGATTTATGGGAATAGAGAAATACACTGTCATCAGCATAAAAAAAACAACAGGCAGTTATTTGTAGAACTGAAGTTAACATGAGGAGGAACAGATCCAGAATTTGCTGCAAGTTCAGTTGACTGTCTTTGCAGCTGGACTCTAATACATTCATGTAATATGCCTGCTTTATCCTCTGAAATGAGAGGGTGGATGGGTTTCCTATGCTTTTTTGTGCAAGGCCTGTAAACAAACTGATTCTCATCTTCTATTACATGGTTTGAGACACTGCAGTGCATTAGAAGCACTGTAAATAATGCAGTGAAGATGATAGTATTTTAAATTCCCCCATATTATTAGTAAATTCTAACTCTGTTCTTTTACCAATTTAGATTAGAAGCTTACGCAATGCACAGCTTATTGTATATTTTACTTCAATTTATTTATCATATGCGAAAGAGCAGCGGTTACCAACCTATGTTCCGCGGACCCCTAGTGATCTGCAAGACTACTACAGGGGGTCCGTGGAAAAGAAAAATAATAACATCCTCTCCAAGGAAACGTACAATTTGAAATAAAACTAGTAGCATGTGGTGGTCCATGAAATGTTTGGAGGTTGAAAAGGGGTCTGCACACTCGAGAAGGTTGGGAACTGCTGTGGTAGACTAAAGCATGATGAAAAGATTTCCTATCAAAGCACTCAAAAGGCTGAATTGATTTCTCAGCTGGTTGTCATTTAGGCCACTAATCTAATGGGAGTAAGTGTTTTTTCCCTAATTTAAAAAACAAAGTGTCAAACCAAGCACTGAGGTGATAACTGCATTCCGACAAGTAGAAAGGTTCTCGAAAGCATTGCACTGTGGCTTGATCTCATTGTGGGTTTCACACAATATGAAATATGCATCCAAACTAGCTCAGCCCTTCTAAGTCTTTTGAACCCAGGCCTCTTATATATAGTGTCTCAAATGAGGGTGTTGAAGGTTATGTCATGAGGTCACTCCCTTGGGGTAAAGGCAGGCACCTCACTTACCTTAGACATTGTTCCTGGGCATCAGTAGTCCTGTGATCCAGTTCTGTAGTACAGAGAATAGAGTATATACAGAGTATATGGAGGGAGGTAACAAAACAATTCCTTGGCCTGTGAGGGGTTGGGCCCTCTCCCTCACTCAAAGGAGGGAAAGCAGTATTTTAGGCTCCATAGTATTTTATGCCCTTGTCTCCCACCACCCTTCATGGATAAAGGCAGAGAGAGATAGTCCTGGCGATTTCAACAAAACAAAACAAAACAAAACAACCCCAAACTGACTCATCTTTCCTCAGAGAGCTTCGGTTGGCAGTGCTTCCAAGCTGTTCCTCAACAAGTAACCAAGTGCCCTGGTCAGAGAGCTCTAGCTCTGCTAGTTTGAGTGCCTCCCTTTTAAGGGCCTGCCAATGCCTGACAAGCCACACAGGTTGGCGTTGATTGTTGCCATAGAAGTTCTTTAACTTCTGCTTGGTTGGTGGAGTGGAGATTATCTACCCCACTACAAATGGGGAGGGCGATTTTTGAAGGCAGAAAACTGATTTTTGGCAATAAAGAAAAATCTCACTCAGTAATTACTGCAAGAGTGTTGTTTTTATTTGGTGAAAACATGACATTTTGCAGCCTCTGTCAATTGTATGCAAATGTTGACTCACAATACAAATTACGATAGACTAACCGATGTGATCATAAAATGGAGGTATCTACATTTAATCCACCATTGTATTTTATTATGAACTGGCTCTTGTAATAAGGGAAACTATATTGTGCACATACGTAAGGACTGATGTCAGCCAAGAGGAAAAGACTTCCTTATTCATGTCCCAGATGAGTAAAGTGTCTGAAAATGTTTTCAGAGCTTTTCCAGCAAGAGATGAGGCATTCATGAATGAGTTTTTAGTGCTTACAAGAATGTGATGATGATTTTTTGTGAAGATGTAACATACAAATCCATTAAGATGCGTGGCCTTATTTTAGTGATAACTTGGAGGTTTGTTGCAGTTTGAATAATCCAAGCCTCTTAAATTGGCTGTTTTGCCAGCTTGCTTCCCTGGGAGCAGGATTGAGCCCTAAATGGAGCATATCTTAAGAGGTCTGGAGGGCTTGTGAATTTCACTCATGATGAGTTGAGTAAAGCTGCTCAAGAGGTTTAAAAAAGTCTCAAGGGCAATCATACATATTTGTAATTCATATGAAATCCTTATCTTTTTAAAACCAAATAAAGGGGATAATGAAGCAAGTGTTCATATGGTAGAAACAACAATGGGAGTTAGACAAAAAGAATAATGAAACAGCAAGTCATGGGAAGAACAGGTTTTACAGTGAGTCGTTGCAATAGGATGCCCTTTCTCCTCCAGGGCTCAATTCTCAAGGCGCTGAACACTCTAAACATGATCTAGCAAAGAACTTAACCTGAGTAATCCTATTGGCTTGTATGGACTACTGACAAGTTTAAAAGTTACATGCTTGCTTAAACACTTTGCTGGACTGGGGTCACAATCTTCAGCAGAACTGGGCAGGAAATGCTTTTGTCATCCTGTGAACATTTTTGAGATTTCAAAGAGTTTTACATCCCAAATTGGGACAGAAAGTTGAAATGACGAAACTTTTTGCAAACTTAAAATCCAAAACAAACCGTTGGTTCGTTTTGATAATTTTGAAACATTTCTAAAAACATTTTGACAAATACTCATTTTTTGATGAAAATTTATTTTGTCAAAAAAGTCCTTGACCAACTCTAGTGCTCAGCACCTTGCAGATCACAATTTGAGTCCCGAACTGGATCACATCTTAAAACAAGCTTGCTGGTTTTATCCTAAGTATTCATTTGTACACATCACAACAAACTATTTGGCATAACCTGAAACAACTGTAGGCTTAACAAAAGACAAATGCATGATTGGAATAAATGTGCAAACCTTCTAAAGGGCTATAAATTTGTCTAGGTTCAGGTGAGCACCCAAAAGTACAGATGTTGACCTGAAGCTAATCTGAACTACACAGCACTCGTGAGTCTGGAGATTAGTGGCATTTTTTATTTTATTTTCAGATCCAGCAAGACATATTGCAGGAGCAGGATTTTGGATTTTTTTTTTAAGTACATTTATCATGCCTGAATAAAGATACAGTAGGACACAAAAGACAGAGGCTGGGATTTCCAAAGGGAAAGGACTTATGCATTCAAATCCCATTGAAATTCAAAAGAATTGGACACATTACGCTCCTTTAAAAACCCTAGCCAGAAAGGATCATGGGATGCCAAGCATGATATTCGTTATAATAGAGGGAAACAGAAATTAGCAAAGGCACAAAAGGGCTGCTGAGGCACTCAACACTTATTGAAAATTTTCCCCATAATTTCCCCATCTCTATGTTCTCTATTAAGCACAACAAAAGAAAGTTTCCAGAAAATTCTTCCTTGAGGGCTAGATGTTGTCATCTAAGTTGAGCATGCCCTCTTTCTATCCCATGAGGAGGTGGTGAGGATTAATTTTGTACAGCGATTTAAAGAAGAAATATATGAGCGATAAGGACCACAACAATTTTAAATGGTGTTATTTTTGTTTGAGGTAGAGGAATTTTGGGGAGTGTTGAAAGGCTAAACAGTTATGTTCTATATCAAACAATCAACACAAAACAATAGACCTCAAACTTCCCTTTGGACATACCATGGAACAAGCATCACTGCCACATCGCATTAAAAACGTGCCTCAAAGTGCATCAGAGTAAAAAAGATAATAGTTAAAAGGAATGCTGAGCTATTATGATCACTGCTAAACAGGGCTAGACTTCATCAATATTGGGTAAGAGATCTAGATATTGTGGTAAGAAATAGTTTCCAAGATAAACTTACGTGCTATAGCAAGTGGCATTGGTAATTCACTAGTTAGCAATCATCCCTTCCCCAACATATGACTAGAGGACAAGTTGGAATTGCCATCCTTTAAATTAGATGAACAGTCATGGCTCTTATGACTCATGGTCCTTATTCTACATTTTGTTAAAATGGAAAAGCTGGAGTACTTTATGTCTGTCCAATGCTTGATATAAAGTCCCAACAAATTTGCTAACTAAACCACCCCTCACACAATCATCTCCGCTTTTGTGGTCTAGTTTGGGAAACTTCCAGAGAGGAGTTGTAATAATTCCTATACTTCACAAATGACTAATTCCTCTCAATATGCCTGTGTGATACAGTAGGCGAATATTACCATCACCATTTTATAGAGTGTTAAATTCAGGAATGGTGATTAATCCAAGGCCAGAGTGTTTATGGGGACAGATCCTCAGCTGGTAATTTGAAGTCAATGGAGCTATGTCAACATACAATGTTTGAGGATCTGGTCCATAACTTTTACCAGAAGCAGGTGTATCATTATGTATTGTGATGCTATACAGCGGAAGGACTCAAGATATTATTTTCATTTAGAACATTCTGTAAGGGGGTCCTGCTCCCAATGAAGTCAAGAGAATTTCCGAAGCATGACATCAACAGGATCAGACCTTAAGTTTCTAGGCAGTGGTTTCTAGATCCAGTGGTTCTCAACCTTTTTCTATATCATGACTCCTCCTCCTGTGTAGCTGGAATCCAGCTGAGACCCCTCCCACCATTTAGCAATATGGGAAAGGCAGGGCAGACATGATCCCCTGGCACCTGCTCTTGACCCTCACGTTTCAGAGAATATCTTCCTTAAAATTCTCACTTAAGGATGAAATTGTCTCCAGTGCAATGGACTGCACAAGGCTTATTTTGAGGGCTAGAGAGAGAATGCATACCCATTGTCCTTATTTCACATTGTCCTTGTGCTGGTCCAGTACACAAAGGAAAATTTCAGCAGGGCCATAGACATAAGAAGATATAGTCTCCTTCCATGCAGGGCTCTATCTATCTTCATTCATCTGCTCGGTGTATACAACTTCACTGCATAGTTAAGTTACACTTGGAGCCTCACTTTTAACAAGATTAAAGACGCGTCTTTTGTTCCTCAGTCACAACTGAATGAATTCATTTCAATGCCCTTCCCTTTTAACATGTCAATATGCCAGTGAAATTGGTTTTAGCCCCCCACAAAACTACCTGACCTGCAATTTTGATTGATAGGATTATTGTATTTTTTAGTTTGGGGAGAGCCATCTACTTCAATACTCATTTTATATTTATTTTCATTGAACTATATTTGCACTTTATGGGCTCAAGTACTCTATAGTCTAAGTAAAGGGCTTACCTGATGTCATTGTTCCTGATTATATGCCGTTCTTTTCCATTAATCTTCAAACTCAAGTATCCTGATTTCAATACTACCAGATGAGTCATTCAGAGGAATAATGGAAAAGAATGGTTCCAATGCCAATTCATGCAGCCCTCCCTCCATAAATCTCTTCCCATCTTTAAAAGCTTCCATTTATGGCAACGATATTTTGACCTTTATGCCATTTCTATGGCTCTCTCAACAATCATTGCAAGCTGACTGGTCTGTGATTTTCTCCTGTTGAGTTCTGAGAAAGTCTTGCTCCTCAGCCAGTTCACAAAGAATGATGAATTTGTAATATGTCTTCCCTACTTTTAAAGTGAAATCATGATGATCATGGCTTCTGTGTTATCAGTGAACATGTAAATCCTATGGACTAAGGGCCAGATTGTGATTGGCTCATGCACAAAAGGCGTGGGGAAGGTAAAAGGATCCTTCTTTCTCTACCACCACCTGTGAAGGGATTGGCCATTGCTCCACCCAGGCTAGTGCCCTCACAGGTCCTAGCTTCTCAAGAAGGGGCAGTAAGGAGGCAGGGCCAAGGCAATAATAGCAGAGTAGGCCAGTCACAGGCAGGAGCAACACTGCACCTGTGCCTAAAGAGTGCACTCCTAGCAACTCCTAGTAATTGCATTCCTAGCAACACCATGAAACGCTGTATGTCCCTGAGAAGCACTGCCTCCTGGAGCTCCCCTGGGGATAATGTGGATTTGGACTGCCCCATAGTCAGGGCTGTGTGTGATTTTGGAATCCTTGTACATATGAAGCACAGGGTCTGCAGATGGAACTACATATTCAAAATGGTCTTCCCTCCATAATGGGTGAAGCTCAGACATTCAAAGTCAAGTCAATGTACCAAGGACCTTTCAACTGGGTGAAAGGAATGATGTCTGAATACAGAAGATAACAGGAGTCCAAGGTACCTGAGAATGGATTTGTCTAGTCTTATTAAAAAGGTGACCATGGGGCCTAAAAATTAGACAAACAGTTATGGTAGCATGATCTTCATCCCCTATCTTCAGTGACAAAGAGAAGCTCACTATCCAAAGGCATGACCATAGGAATGCAGGGGAGGTGATGAAGTTTATTGCTTCTGTTATTTACTGCAATAGCCGCTAAAGTAAAGTGAATACTGCAAAACATTTTCTTTAAATATTTATTTACATTATTTGGTTCATTTGCTTTGACAATGGTCGTACCCCATGAATTCACTGACAGCAATGTTAATGGGAATGGTGAAGGGTGTGAAAAATGAATTATGAATTCATACCAATAATACACGATTTTAAGGCTTATACCCACCCAGTCAGGGAACTGAGAATGTACTAGGTGTCCTCCTGTGTCCAATCAAAATGAACCAATACCATTCAGCTATCAAATACCCACAAGAAACTGCCTGCACCAAATCTACAGACCTTGATTGATTTGTAGAAATTACTTGGTAAATTGTTTTGAACAACAAATTAAGCTACAAACTATTTGCCCAGGTTTAGTACAAATTGTGGGAAGAGACCCAATGATTTGTTTGTTGTTTTATAAATTACAGCATTTTCCCCTGAAAACAGCTGGTTTTATAAAGGAAGAGGATAGGCACAGGGGGCTGAACCATCTTCTTCCTTGCTCATTTGGGAAAGGCACCATTGTTTTACTCTTCCCACCACAAATCCTGATTCTCATCCCTCATTTGACTTTACATATGAAACATTTTTTGTAATTGCAATTTGGTGGCTGTACCTCAAAGAGTTCAGAGATTTGCTTAGGTGTGGATAAGTTACCAAAAATTATTGCAACTATCCAAACCTCTTGAGTCTCCAAGGCTGAGCTGTACATTGTAGGAGAGTGAAGAGTTAAAAGCTGGACAAGTAGTCAGGCCTAAACTACAGGGAATGGGGTCAAGGCAAGGGCAAACCTTGTTCTGTTAATTGGTGTGAATTTTAGTTAGACTCCATTATCTTTTTCTTCTTTTCCTCCCTTTCTGGCCATCTGTGCTGGGAATAAGGCTAATAAAATCACTATCACCACTCCTGAGTAAGGCCTTGGTGGGAATAAAGCATTATTTTCCTTCTCCCCCAGCATACCTTTACTTCAAATAATATTAGTGTAAAATGTATAGGTTTTAAGGTGATGTGCCTGACCTCTGTATGGTAATCCTGCAAACAACAAACAGGGGTGGGTATAATTATATTTATTATGTAGTTGTTAATATTCATTTTATAGGTATCAATGTAACCAAATAAGGGTCTATGGGGAGTTGCTAAAAATGTATACATTTACATACTGTTATGAATAAAAGAATTGTAAAGTAACCCCCTCATTGCTCACTCGCAGCGTCGAGGTGGAATGAGCAGGCAATAAAGGGTTCTGTCTCCCCAGTCCACCCCCGGGACAACCTGTTTGGTTATTTCTAACATACATATCATGGGAATAGCCTTTCTTGTGAGATTTCAGGAACTTTTGCTTCTCGTCTCAGGTGAAATAGTCACACAAAGATTAAAAACTAGGGGCAGAGACAAGGGAAGGGGAAGTAATCCAAACTTTTCCAAAGCTCAAAAATGGCTCAGTTTGAGTTTGGTTTGAGTTTTGGGTGTAGAGGCCCATACTAGCTCCTATTTTATTCCAAGTCTTTTTTCCAAAACTCTTATTATTTTTACTAACACAAGATTGCTACATCCACATGCAGAAACTAAGTAGTATATGTGAATGAAATAGAGAGGTACATACAGTTTAATGTTGTTTTTGCATTGAAAAAGAAAGGAAGCATGGAGTTATTTAAAGTACAATCTAATTCAATTGCCCTTTAAAATATGGCATTTATTTAATTTCCCCTTTACTAGATCACTGTTAATAAACTGCTTAATTTTGTGGCTTTTGGCACAATGTTAGTATTGTTTGTTTGTTTAATAAGTAAATTAGGTATTAGCTGCCTGGAAGTGGAAGAAACTGGTCATCAGATAGAAAGTTTTCCATCTTGAGGTTTGTTATAGATGCTATAAACTTAAATAATGAAAGGTAAATCAAAAACTTTTTCACATGAAATATTGCATCTCAATAGTTGATGCTGTGCAAATACTAATAAGGTTTTTATTGTTCCATTGTGGGGCATTTTTCATTAAAGCTGTTCATTCGGCTATTCCCACTGCTAATCTATTTGTGAATGCAGAGTGAGTATAATGGTGAGTCAGCATCATGGTAGCAAGTGCAGTAGTATATCATGACCACAAGTGATCACTTAAATAGCAATCATGCACCAAGTGCTAGGAAAAATCTCTCCTTCCTATTAAAAAAACATGAGCTTGTTTTCATATCAGAACCTGTCTGGTTGCCTTGAAAATGCTGTTATTTCAGATTTGAATTTCAGTTCAGTTTAATTTGTACATCTCATTTTGCTGGACTAGGAGAAGTCTTTGAATTACCATTACTTATTTTTAGAACTGGGTAAATACCAATAAGCCCAAAGCTTCCATGAGTTTTCACTCACACTTAACAATCAATTTCCTCTGGCTGTGCCTCTTTTGTGTTCTCTTTCCACAAATATTAAAGCAATTGAGTTTTACTTGCTTAAATAATTCACCCCTATGCAGCAGACCAGCAAAAGCTCTCTGCACTACTTAAGTCCCACATAAGACCCTCAAGAGGTATAAGAGCTCAAGTGGTATAACAGGCCAGTTTTACCCAGAACTTAAATTTAAAGTTCACAGACTCAAGTATTTGCACTGTGGTGAATATTTTAGGAAGGATATGACCCTCCCTGATGACATAACATGGAGGTAGGCTTTTCAAAACCCTTTGCTAATGTGCTAGCACAGAGATAATTAAAAAGATTTTACTGCATCTTTTGCAATTTGGACCAGTCAGGCGCACCTTGTGGTGGTGGTGTAAGAAAATTACAGACGAGCTAATGCAATAAGGCACTTAGTGTACTTGGCGTAGGCTGAGACAACACTTATTAGCTCAGCAAGGATGAAAGGTTTTATATCCCTTTCTAGAGCTCAAAGGCAACTGAAAAAGCCAGATCTTGAACTGTCTTCACCCTGCATAGTTGGCAGTGTACAGGAAATCAGGACCATCTAAACCTCACCATCTTCTGTTCTATGTGCAAGGCACATTTCTTTGACCTTGCCTTCTGTAACAAACACATAGCAACATATGCATTTGTTTAAAAAGAAAAACAAAAACCAAAACAAAACAACCACCCACATCCCTACCAAACAAGATACTCCCCTGCAAGCTTCTCCTCCTGGAAAGAAGCTGAGAGAACAAATCACATGTGGCAGATGTTAGTCATGTTACTTAATGTGCAACTGGAAGGCTCTCCGATACTAAGGGGTGGGCAAAGTGTGAGAACCTATATGGAATAAAATAGCACATGGATTGTGGAGCCATAATGGCAGAAAATTAAATTTGAACTCTGCACTGAGTTAATCAGTCTTACATTCGTTTCAGTTTTGCAGACATGATACTTTGTAAAAGGTCTATGTAACCACAAAGAGAAATGTTTAACATTTTCTCAAATACCCCTGATCCTGCTGGTCTACCACCTCTTTGATAATCAAGCTCCCAGAAAATATTTTCTGTTCTTGAATCCCTCCTCAGAATCATGAGAGATGCTCATCCAACTAGGAAACAGAAGCAATAACATGTGACTAACATGACCAATCGCAGCTAACAGCTTGAATTATTAAAAAAACTGAGTATGGAATATTCAATCAAATGTACACAAGAAAAAAAATATAGCAAATTCAAATAAAGGGTAAATTCAAGGACGCTGCAATCCTCTTTCAGACATTCCAAAAGCAGAGAGAGAGAGTCAATTTATCCAATTCACTATTCATATGAATTATTAGTTTAATTCTGTGAGTTGCTCAAGTCTAGCTAAAGGGATTATACAGTGAGCTGCAGTAAACAGGAGGTCTGGTCTACACTAGGAAATTAGGTCAGTGTAACTACATTGCTCAGAGGTGTGAAAAATCCACATCCCCTGAGTGATGCAGTTAAACCCACTAACCCCATGTAGGCAGTGCTATAGTGATGGGAGAAACTCTCCTGTCAGTGTAGGTAGCATCTTCACTGAAGCGCTTCAGAGGCGCAGCTGCAGTGGTGCTGCTGTTGTGGTTTATGTGTAGACAAGCCCTTAGTTTATTTCAAGTGAACAGCATTGTAGGCACAGTACAGGGACCAGAGGAAGTGGGGACCACAGAAAGTGATGCTTGTAGTCAGAGTGACAGGGAATGCTGGTGTTTCTGGTTTACACATTTATGGATAAGAGCAGATCAAAAAGTGGAAGGTGGTTAGAAGAATGTAAATACAGGAAAAAGGGCAGGGAGGGGAAGGAACAGAACCAGAAGCAACCAGAAATATGGGAGAAAAGCAAGGAAAGGAGATACAAATGGAAAATTCAGAGGAAAAAATAAATATAGAAAGGAGAATTTCAAACAGGAATAAAAAATATTTATATTCATTTTAGCTTGAAGTTAGTAGATGAGAAGAGTCCTAAGGCTTTTGGAATAGTTTAATTTTCATGCTGGTCTGGCTGACATTTTCTTTTGAACACCAGATTAAACAACAACACAGCTAACAGCATTTTTTTCTATAAATGCTTTGGGGAAAAGACCAGATAAGCTTCAGTGTTTAAATACTTTTCCCCTATGCAAATAGTTGCTAGTAAATGCTCTCAAGATATACATATTTCTGGCAAAATGAAAATATACAATTTGTTGACTCCTGAAATTTATTTTTAACTTCTTTCCTTGCTGCAAGGACTTGACATGTCAGGCCTAGAGTTTATCACATACGGTGACATTTACAACGTTCTCTCAAAACAGAGGTAGGAGAGGACACGTAAAAATAACGTTTTTTACTTGCAGCAGTGTAGAGTCCCCAACCTAGGCACCAATATAATCACAAACCCTGTGATATGAGACATGTTATTAAATCCCCAGTTCCTGGAGGCAATGGATTATAGGAGAATCTCAACTTTCAGATTTTAAAACAGGATGTTCACAGCCCTCATACCTGTGAAGTGAAGCTTGAAAATTTGAACCAAGTGCAACCTGATGGCTCAAAAACCACAAAGCAACTGACAAGAACCCCCAAACTATATATTTTTTTAAATCTCATGATTTTTAAGATAATGTTATGATTTTGGGGGCTTTTGATTTTTAAACATTTTGCGTTAGCAATACTGCTGCACATATGTGGAGAGTAAGAAATCATCCCTGGTCGAAAGAGCTCGCAGTCTAAAAAGACATGACAAAGGATGGGAGGGGAAACAGAGGCACAGGGAAATTAAGTGACTTGTCAGTGTCACACAGGAGGTTTGAGGCAGAGCTGGGCATTGAAGCTATGTCACCCAAGTCCCAGTTCAGTATCTTAATGACAAGACCATCCCCCCTTAAAAAGTGAAGAAATTGAAAACATCTTTAAAAAATCCTTTGTAATAATGAGTTTTCTATATTTTATATTCATGGAGTGGTTCTTTCTACCTCCATTTTTTATTGGTCTTTGGCCTACTTCTAATTTACACTTATGGATGAATCTCACAGAGAGTCATCTTGAGTGAAACTATACATGATCTTTTTGGGTGTCTCATAGCTCTTTGAAATGCCTGCACCAAGTTTAGAGTCCGGTCTTCAAATGAGTGCTGTAGGAGCATCCTGCACCCTCCAGGATCTCTGATCATATCACATGGGCTCTGCTTGGGTCCCGGGTTCCACTACAGAAAAGGAGACCTAAACTTTATTTGCATCTCCCAACTTCAATCTCAAATTCAGACAAATTTGACACTTTTATTTATTAATTTAATAGCTGCACCGTTTGATATCTCTGATTTAGAGCGACTGTAATAATATTGAATGCACAAAAAATTGCAGACAGGACAATTTAAAATGAAACTCCTAACATTAATGTCCAGGCTCGGAGTATGCAAAAGTGAGCCATTAAACCAGAAGAAAAAAAAAATGTAATTCTAGGCCTTTGATAAAAACCATCTGGGGTAAACATGCCCTGGATTATTACTGAAAGAGTCAAAGAATGAGATCCACTGTAGATCACTTCAGTTCTAACTAATTACTAAAGGCACCAGTTCATTATGCTACTGTAACTGTATCTAATTCAGTTTTCTCTGCATTTAAACTATTATGTCTTTTTTATTCTTTACTACACTGACTGCTTCTATTTTTATAATGGAGGAGATGCTGTTAAGATGTTTTCAGACTTTTCAATTCACAGTGAAATAAGCAAGGCCTAAGGCCCCAGTATTAGAAAGCAAGTAAACACATGCTCAATTTTAAGTACATCCCTATTCGGTGAAGATCTTAACTTCATTCAGACTTAAGTACACACTCAAGTGTTTTGTTGAACATAGATGAAATTGAGCACATGTTTAAAATTCTGCACATGATTAAGAGCTCTGCTGAAGTGAGGCCTAGATGACTTGCCCAACACCATTAAGTAGTCAGTGTCAGATTCAAGATTAAAATTCAGAAATTCTTGGCTGTTTGTCTCATGCACAGATTATTGGACATGCCTCCTCCTCCTCCATGATTTACTTTGGAAATGTTATGAACAAAGTGATAAGAGAACTGTACTTGTTTAATACACATCTTCATACGGAATATGCACAATTCCTTATCCTGATGTCTTTTAAAGAATTATAGATGAAATGTGTGTATCTCAGGGTACTGTGACAAAGCTCTTCCTCTACCTTGGCGGGTCCAGTGCTTCCTTCTAGCGGTAAATCAGGGAACTGTTTTACCCTTTAGTGTTCTGCCACCCTCTAGTGGTGGGGGAGGGTAATACAGCCTTTCTAAGATGGTCGCTCCCTGCTGGCTCCCGGTCCTGTCTCTAGTTCTCATAGGCCTTTGCCTCTTTACTGGAGCTCTTGCCCCACCAGTGAATGGCTGGTAGGGGGTAGAGGGAGGAGGCCCGATCCCACCTTCAACTCTGAGCCCCAACCCCGGGATCCTACAAGTAGCAGCCTTGCATTGTGGTTTCAGGAAAGCTGCTAGTTTCCCTGGGTTACTTCCCGGTGCCCCTTAACTTAATATCCATACCCTGCTTGAACAGGGGTCCCCTCCTGGCCTCCTTGCCAGGGAAGGCTCTTGACCCCTGACAGCCCAAACCAAATGTCCAGTTCAATCTTTCCCTTCTGGCAGGGTTTCTTCCCTCTTCTCTTTCCCTCCAAGCCTGGGAAAGGTCCTTTGCCCTCTTTGGGCAGGGTTTTCCTTCCCCCAGTCTTTGTACCTGCAGGGTTCTCTCCTGCCAGCGTTCTGCTCCTTCTCCTAAACCCTTTTGGCCCTTGACAGTGATTTGCCTGCTCACACACTCTGGTAGCTCGCCTCACTCTCACAACTCCAGCCATAGCTTTTATCTGGAAGGGATACTTTTAACAAGTCCTAGGCGGAGCCTTGATTGGCTCCAGGTGTGTTAATTAACCTGGAGTAACCCTTGCTCAGCTACCAAGGGAAAAGGGACTTGCTGAGCCTCGAACTGATATATTGGCCTTCTAGCACTCTCCGGTAGCCATCTTATCTGACTCTGCCACAGGACATATACATGACAAGCAGCAGCCCATGGCAGTGAGCCTCAGAGCCTCAGGCTACATCTACACTGAGGGCAGCAAAGTTGCCGCCATAAGATCGACTTATCTGGATCGACTGAGTGGTCAGTGAAGACTCGCTCATTCGATCCAGAAGTCGATGCTGTTAATCCACCCTTGCAAGTGGCATAGCGCTGTGTTAATGGGAATGTGGTTCCCGTCGGCAAAGTGCAGTGAAGACAGCGTGCAGGAGAGAAGCACAGCAGTCAATGAGAGTTACGCAAGTTTTCTGTGTACTTTGTGTAACTCCTGTTGACTGCCGCTGAATCACTGGGGTAAGTGTAGACCAAACCTGAGTCTACAAACTCTGGCTTGTGCCTCAATGCTAAGAATAGCTGACTGAGCCCAAACTGAGGGTAGATGTCCCCTCAGACTCCTATGTAGCAATCAAAATCAACTCAGGCATTCCAGGAGCATCAGCAAGCATTTATTAACAGTAACACACACTCAAGATGCTGAGATATTAAATGGAATTATATGAAACTCGGGATCTATCATAGGATATTTCCAGTTCATATCTGATTTTCCAGTACTTAATAATAAAAAACAAGTTTAAAAAAATGACCACAACAAATTGCTTTTATGTAGTACATGACATTCTTATCATATTTAAGGCTCTGAAAGAAATTCCTGTAATGGATATTAAAATTGACATATTTCCATATTTTAAATAGTTAGCTGTTGCCTGCTTATATTTTGGTTTAATAGGGTTCTCAGAAGCCATACATAACTAATTGGTATCAGTTTTAATTGAGTTTTGAATGTGTATTAGAAGGAGAACTGCCAAGACATGATGGATGAATATTTAATCTATAAATGTAGCATTTTAGAAATTATAGGAACCTGACCCTGAATTATTACAAAATGACTGGATACCTGTCAATACCCTAAAATATAGGGGCAGACAAATAAGTGCTACTGCGGAAGCAGGTTTGGTTTTCTTGCTGTTTTGCACAAAGTGTGAACAGCTCAGGAGCCACCAGGAGAATCGGCGAGGTGAACAAAATAGTTAAGCGGTTTAAACTTTGTTTGCAGCAATAGGTAAAGCTCACACTGCATCTGACTCAAACTGAGCAAGCACACTCTCCCTGGTGGAGTGGTCACTGGGTGCCGCTGTTGAAAATCTGACTAAAATTTAAGATGCCTAGTGCTGTAGAAAGACATTTTGGTCAACTGCCTCCCTGACTATTCTAATTCTCGCCAGTCGGTTACCAGAAATGGCTCATCACATGCAGTGGTGCCATACCTAATAGACATATTAGTGCCCAACAACATGGCAACCTTTTTAGATCTGGGTGCAGGTAAATGTGGCCATGAGCAACTCTCTCTTATCCAAAGGGTGGATTGTGGTTCTGCATCCTTATGAGACTGCGCGTGGGCAATGCCTTACAAAGCACACACAACTGACCTTTGTCTTCACTACAGACAGTGTGTGTGCAGTGTGGTTCTTTAGGGAAAGAAGCTACGTGAAGCTGGTATCTTTTTAAGTCAACACCCCTAAGCCCAAGGTGCCTTCAGAGTCACATTGGTTCATCAGTGACAAAAATAGATTCACACTTTTTTTTAAATAAATTGTTAAAATGAACTCAATTCCAATTCAAAGCCATTCAGTTACACCTGTGCAATCCCACGGAGGGGGAGGGCCTCCTACAGGGCAGAAGTTAGAACAGACTCCAGGATAATGGCAGGGCAGAATTGAAGCCTCAGTCTCAAAGCCCCATACAAATTTTCCAACTTTGCCTTCACAACACAAGAAAGAATTGCTCCAGGAAGAAATAGCACACACCCACTTACAGCTGGCTGCTCTGACAAGCTCTCCTGATGGAGTTCTACAGGTAATACCTTGTCTACATCTATACACAGCAGACAGCATTTCAGCTCTACTTGCATTCTTCAGATCCTTGCATTCTGAAGAACAAGTATAAAAATGAAAAACCATCTACACTGCAGATAGCAAGGGTTTTTTGTTTGTTTGTATTATTACACTATTTCTTACGAGGGTTTACTTTAAGGTTTGTACTCCCTTTCTTTTGTAAGGCCCAAGTCCTTCCCACTAGGGCCCCAACCTGAGCACCCCAATTAAGCACAGGAGGATGCTACAGGTGCAAGGATGAGGAATCAAGAAACAGGAGCAGAGGTGTTTCATAGCTTTACTCTAGTTAGCTCTATATCCCTAGTAAACCAAACCCAATCCCTCAGCATGTGGGAAGAGTCAGATCAAAGTGGATCTGTGTAGTGTTGAATCCTCCGACCGCTCCATCACTTTCCAATAGCTGCTCCCCAGGGCTGCTTCAGGAGCTCCATTGCTCCATGGCACTCCGTAGGTAGGGTCCTGAAAGACTCTACCTCATGCCCCCAGAGCAGAAATGCAGTGGTTCTGCTGTGCTGGTCACCTTCTACCCTTGCAGCAGACAACGTGAATTCAGGCATCACATCTGTGTACTTCACTCAGTTCTGACACTAAACATCTATACACTGATGTAAATGCCTGCACCCTTGACTGCTTCTTTGTGATATAATAAAACAGTTTCAAGCCATCTGCCTCCTTCCACAGTTGGAGTCGAGGAAGGAGATTTGTACTTCAGGTTAGCCTGATGCAATATCCCCATTTAGGCCAGCCATAACTTTGGCTAATGTCTTCCATCTAAGAGAGGCCAAAGAAGACCTGACATTTCTAATGTAAAGAGCAAACAAATGTACTGCCATCCTTATGAAGTGCATTCTCTACATCACAAAGAAACAGAACAGGATATAAGCTTATGTTTTGTGTTTGCTTTGCCATTCACTTTTAAAAGGCTTTCCATGGATGAATAGAGTTTGGTTAGTAATTCTTGAGGGTATTGATTACTGTATATTAAATCAAGCAGATTCCACCATTTGACCTTCTGCTCTCCTCCTTCAGTGCAATGGACAGAGCTCAATTTTGCAAAGAGAGGAGCAGTTTAGATGATGAAAGAATGCCTTTTCCTTATGGCAAAAAAAGCAGAAAACCGCAGTGAAGCTGAGGACTGTGTCAAAAATCAGGGAAAATTTCAAGTTCAGCTGTGTTCATCGGATGGCTGTTCAGCCTCTGCAAAATGCATTCGTGGTCGGAGTCCAATTTCCATCCACTGGGGATGGTAATTATTTTATAGCCTGCTGAGACATTAGTGGTCCTGTCCACCATTGAAAAACATTAAAATGCACTTCAAAATATCAGAGAAAAAGCCACCTTCTAAAAATGGAATCACTCCAACAGAAGTAGGGGGGTTTCCTCAGAATGGGAAAAGGAGGGACTAAAGTTTAAACTTTCTCTTTTAAACAGAGAGAAATAGACTGAGATGACTTTCAGACGTGTGAGTTCCACAGTCGAGGTCCCATTTCAGTAATAATGGGATTTTCTGGTGACCTAGGACTCAATGGAAAGTGTTAGCAGAATCTGAGGTTTCTGGGAATGCAGGAACTCTCACCTTTGGGCACTGAATCAGAACCAAAATATTAGAGTTCAATAAGTGTCTCAATGAATCCACTTTCAGCTGGGATTTCAGCGCGTATTTTGCTGGATCGAAGCCTTACAATCAGTGGAACCAACCTCTTTTTCTACCCTCATTTGTTTCTATTGGAGTTTTTCTCCTCATCAGGTTTAGAAAGTAGCTTTTCCAGGGAAATTATGTGTGCTGTGTCTATATGGAGCATGTAGCCGGTCTTTTTTCTTCCAACTTTTAGGTTGTTGTAGTAGCAAGTGGGTTTCTTTTCAGTACAGATTCACACCTATTAGATAAGTTGCCCAGCAAACATGTTAGAATCATAGAACCATAGGGTTAGAAGTGAACCGCAAGGATCAGCTAATCTAACCCCTTGCTAAAATGCAGGATTTGTTGTGTCCTAACCATCCAAGACAGACGGCTATCCAGCCTTATTCTGCAAACCTCTAGTGAAGGAGATTCCACAGCTTCCCTAAGTACTTTGTTCCATTGTCCTACTGTTCTTACAGTTAGGAAGTTGTAGAGGATATGTAAATAGTGTGGAGCTATTTCAAGGGCTAATAAGCCGGTGTGCACTAAAATGTCAATGAATACTACCCCTTAGTTTGGAGGATACACATACATCTTTGGCAGCATGTGGTTGTGTGTACACACACACACACGATTTTTCCATCTTCTTTAGTTGCAGTACGGATACAGCTTCACTTCTGGGCTGTAATGGAGTAAGAGGAACGCAGTGGGGAGGCATTAAGGCTTAGAAAATAACTGCAATTATAGGTCAGAATTAGAAACCTACTGACTACTGGTTGCCCTGGAGCCTACTGTACCTGAGTTTGGCACCGATTTTGACTGATGTCACCTCCCATTAATATCAGTGCTACTTAACCCTGAAAGAATGCCAGAGTTAGAAATGGAGCTGACACAACTAGGTTTTAATCATCTCCAGCAACAATGTTTACTGCTCCAAGGTAAAAGGTGAAGAAAATATGTTGTCCTTCCATATACCATTTTAGCAGATCTAGGTAAAAAGCCTTTTGACACATGGCCCCATATAAAGAAATTGAATAAAAGTGTAATCTGCAGGATATATGTTACCACACACTGCTACTTGCAAAGGATATTATCCCTTCTTTTCCTCCCTGATTCATGCACTTGAATCAATGACATTTCTCTCACTGCAGCAAATTGTTTATTGGAGTTGTAAAGGTTGGGAAGCCAGTGGCATTTGCTTGGCAATGTAGCTGTTGCATGGATGCATAAGCCCAAATATATTCATGCAACTTGTGAGGAACAATATGCAAAACAAAACCATGCACCCCTCCCCACACACCTGGAAAATTTTGCCACCAGACTCAGAGGAAACAACTGCTGGAAAACAACTGCTAAGAAACTAACAAAGCTGCTGAAAGGAAAGGCAAGGTTTCAAATCAGATTGGTGTGACATGCATTTAACCTTTTCAGGGGCAAGGCAAGGGGAGAAGAGCATGAAGTGAGCCCAAATCTGGGTGATCAAAAATCCAGGTGAGCTCAGAGAATATCATCCCTTTGATTCCTATCTAGTTACTCATATGGCCTACCTTACCGTAACATTTTCACACGTGACTCCCACTGATCTCAATGCCTGAGGATCAAGGCATGATAGGGACTAAGAAAGAAGGGAGGAGCATGAATTACCAATTCCCAAGTTGTTAAAAACTTCATTTCAAGGGGTATACTTTTCCTGCAGATAACAGTAAGAGAAAGAACAGAGAGAAATGAGGGAAGGAAGGAAGAAAAGGGGAGTAAGAGAATTGTGAAATCAAATTAGCACCAAAGAAACCATGCAGTCACAAATAATTCAGCATTTCATCCTGTGACTCTCTTTCCCCTTAACCTTAACACAGCAAGCTTGAAGTTGGTCAGGCTGGTGAGCTAGGAGAACTTTTAAATATAAAAAGAAGCAAGTTTGCTCTACACATGCTGGTTTTCCTGAGATCACCCAACCTTTAGCTATTCCTATTTTTAGTTGCAAAATAATCTGTGTACCAGCCATCTCTTAGGTCTCCTTTCCTCTCCAAGACAATTTTCTAATTACAGATACATGCCAGGAGACAATATTTGAATTTGGTTAATTTATAAGTTACCTTGAAGCAGGTTTTTCCCTGGTGAATTTAAAACATTGTCTAAAATTTCATGTTTCATCCACAGCTGTCAAGTGAGTAATTTTCCTGCCTGGAAATATCCATAATGTGAAGTACTAACCCTGAAGGAAAAAACAAAACATAACAAAACCTCCATCTCCATAGAGAAAGAGAGAGAGAGAGAGAGGTTTGGCACCACCATATTCTGCACCATCAAAAGGGTGCGTGATACTGTCCTAAAATAACAAACAGCACATGAACCCAAGTGGAATGAGAAGCCCATCGAGCTAAGCACTGTACACATGCTTAGTGAGAGACTGTCTTTCCCTTGAAGAATTTACAATCTAAGAGACAATACGAACAAAAGGGGGTATATTGGAAGCATTATTATCCCCATTTTACAGAGGGGGAACTCAGGCACAGAGAGTGACTTGATAGTCCACCAACATACCTGGAATATGTGGCAGAGCCAGAACTGAAGACAGGTGTCCTGAGTCCCTGTTGCTTTAACCATAAGGCCTTCCCCTTCCTCATCTTGCTGAGTGTCCCTTGTGTCCCCCTGTCTAGGACCACTTATTGGACACTGTCCCCATTGAAAGAGCCTCTCTTTCTTCCTTCTTTTTTTTTTTTTTTTAAACGAATGTTTGAAGCCTTTTCAAGGCAATAGACAAAGAAGAGAAAGGCCCCTGCATGCTTTGTTACTGACATCCTGCCTTCCGTCATGGAAAGCAGAATGATAACACAGTGGCAATTACTGGTAGCTGCCTTGCATCACACTTCTGCAGGCTGCTCTGCAGGCAAGCTGGTCGATTCGTCATTCTTCTGCTGTTACTTTTGTTAATTCCACTGACAATAACTTATGCCAGAAGAGATAGTCCTGCTAAAATCACCAAGAGCAATCAATACAAAAATTACATTAGAACAGTGTTAAAGCTCTGACTTTAGTTTCCATACACAGTGGCATTACAGCAATGTAGAAAGGTGAAATGAACAATTTATTGGCTAACTCCTGGAGATGAGAGAGTTTGGGGTTTAATGAAACCCTGTATAATAGATTATTTCATTTGGGGTTGTGTGAAACATTTCTCCCTTAATTTAAACTAATTTTTTCAATAGAAATTTAATCATGAAAAATGTTTTTTCCCCCTAATTAATGAGACGCCTCTTTTATGCCAACAAAAATAGCATTATTTGAAAATAGTTCTTGCCTTGCTTCGAAGGGCCTGTCTATCCATGAAAATTAATGCAGAATAAAATAGGGTGTGAATTTAAAGTGGATTAACCACATATGTGGATGCTTTTATTGCAGAATATTGGTGTCTTATTCCAAATTAGTTTAGTCCACAATCACTGTGCAGAGATAGATACACAGATAGACTTGGCCTAATTTAGAGCTCAGTCAGATATTGTGAATTATAGATTTAAAAAGGAACTCAACAATTCAGAGGTTCACATTCTGTTTGACTCTGGCAAGACACAAGTACGTACTGCTATATTACAAACAAAAATCCCTTGTAGCCTCAGAGTTTGTCTCTATGGGGAGTTATTCCTGATTAACTACATGTATTGGTGCACTTATTCTGGAATAAGAGTGCCTTATTTGGAAGTACCCTAATTTATCACTGCATATGGCTGGAAACATCAATTACAAGATGGTAACTCTCAGTGACTACAGTGCTATGCTTGAGAATTCTAAGGATAATAACTCGTTTAACTGCCCCTGCTATGCCAATCGAACAGTTCTTTTGGCAGCGTATATCAAATCTACATTAGGGGGCCCTGCCAGTATAGCTATAGTGTTATAGATATACCAGCAAAGCATTTGTAGTATGGGCAAGGCTTTACACATATGCTGAGATTTATTCACACGAGTCATGCCATCAGTGTCAATGGGGCTACACATGGGAGTGTGTCCCTATGTGTTTTCAGGATCAAGGCCTGTAAGCAGAGCATGCGACAATGCCTGCAGTTAAAATTGCACTAGTGTTTCTACTTTGTCAAAATTTTAGCTTTCAGTTTGAAATTTTGCATGGTTATTTGCACTCTGGGAGTGGATCGTTTTGCAAAGTTTGAACATAGGTTTTTCAGCTCTGTTTGAGAATGAAAAGAGTGAAGAAATATGTTCGCCATCTTTAAAACAGTTTGGAACCTTTTTTTTTTTTTTTTGAACAGCTTTAGTATCTTAGTGTGAAGTTGTAGGAACTTAACGTTTTGATTTGTATGAGTTACAGTGGTTTATAACGCTCGATGGTTTTTGTTATATGATAGAGGCTTTTCCCCAATGATCTACCAATAGTTCCTTTTGCACAGTATGTGCATGTGTATGTAACTGAGTGGAAAATCTCATTCAATGTACCATCTTCTTAGGGTTAAATCCTGATCCCTCTGAAGTCAATAGCAAAACTATCATTGACTTCAACTGTGCCAGGATTTCACCCTCAGTGTTTACTAATTCTGTGCATGAGTGAGAGAGAGAACTGAATGCATTTCTTTTGTAATGTGAATGTGCAGCTGGAATATGATTTGTGACGGTAAGTATGCAATGAGGCAAAGCCTGCCTCCTTCCATCATATTGTGCAAGACAGAGCATTCTACTGCTGTCTAACACATAATTCCACATGATGCAATTTCTTTGTTTTATTGTTTGTTTGCCTGGTTTTAAAGCTAAGAAAACCAGTAGAGCCCAGCTTCATTTCACGGACTCTCATCAAGACATTTTTATTGTTTGCTGTAGGTGTATTTTTAGAACAACAATCAGAAGAAAACCATTTACAAAAAATGATTGTGGGGTTAATAATCTGTACACATAATAGAGCTACAAAAAAGAACACAAATATACTAGGTATGATTTACAAAAATGACTAGTTATTTGAGGTGTATTAAAATGTTGGGTGCCAACTTGAGAGATCCTAAAGATGGCTAATTTTCAGAAAGGGTTAAGGGCACAGCCCCTGACATCCATTTTTCTTTTCTTTACAGATCACTTTCAAAGATGAGGAAAAGTGATTTGCAAGGGGAAAACATTCATTAATCAAATCTTTGGTATTTCTTTTGTAATGAGTTAAAAGATTTTTATGATGCACTTAAAGGGCTAGAAAATCTGTTTGCTATAATGCATATTTTACAGATTAGAAAGAGACTGCATGTTTGATGGCCACCATCTTGGCTGACACCCTGGGGACTGAACCAGAAATAATCAGAACTAAAAGCATGAGCTGCTAGAGTTTAAGTTGGAGAGTTAAATTTCTGAAGGGGATGTGCAACACACACTCACTAGTGGATTAATAAACATGTACTTATAAGATACACCTTTGTAGCAAGTATGCATTTCTACCATGAACAAGACATTGTGGGGTTTGGTCCCTTAAAATAAACTCGGATATTTATTTGTATGTATTTCATACACTTCTTTATTTCCTGGGTGGCTAAGTATTGATGGTGGTGGAAAATACTGATAGTGTTGAGACGAACACTTCTTTAGTTTAATTTCCTCCTCTATCCCAACTCACCTGACTACTGTAACTATTAAATTCCACCATCTGCATTTCTCCCATCACCCTTTTACACAGTTAGGAAAGGCATACTGAATATAGATAAATCAATACAACTCTCCAGCAGTGACTTTCACTGAAATCTGAAATTGTGAACCCATTTTTGAAGTTCTGAATTGCTTGGTTAACTTTTAATCAAAATTTTTCAATTTGGGACCCAGTCAGACCAGATGCAGTAAGTTGAAATACCATGAGAACTCAACTCTAACTGCAATTCTGACCTGATTTATAACCGAGATTATCACACAGCACATTTTCATGAGATTTTTCATACCAGTTTTGCAGGCTGAGGAGGTTTGGGTAAGAATCCAAATTTTGGACTCATCTCACAACAGGACTCAAAACATGAAACTTTTGCAGTTTTTGGACAAACACCAGTAAAGGATAGTCAAAGTTTACTTGGTCCTGCCTCAGCAGAAGGGGCTAGACTTGAGGACTTCTCGAGGTCTCTTCCAGCCCTACATTTCTATGATTCACCGATCACTACTTTAAACAAAAAATTAGGTTTATAATTTATAAAGAGTTGTACTAACATATAAACATTGCATACAAATTGATAACAACAAATCAGCCATGAAGACTATATTAACCCCCTGAATAGCCAATCAGAAGAAAAGAAACCTCCTACATTCATTGAAAGTTCTCAGCCAATGGGATCCAGTCCTGCGCTATTGAAACCAATAGAAGTTTCACCCTTGACTTCACAGGGAACAGAACAGGTTCTTGAACTTACACACGCTCTGTAGATAGCCAGAGATGGAGAGAATATCCACCATCAGGATAACAAAAAGGAGGGGAAAGGAAAAACAGATATTATAAATTTAATCAGTTCAAAAACTGCATTGAGTAAACCCTGCAGCAAGTGAGAAGAGAGAGACTTAGCTCTTGGCATTGTAAGACAGATTGAAATGGTTCTTAACAAATCTTGGCACCCATCACTATTTATGACACTTTTGGTACATGACGACTCAGCATTTCCAAGCCAGCAGAACTTTCTTTGCAGTTTTTGTCTGTTCCCTGTCTCCCTGCATCACTGTCATGGAGCCGCCACGTAACACATTTCATTTAGCTGAGCTGAGCACGTTGAGCTAAAGCTAATACTTCCTTGGAGGTCCCCATTTTAACATCAAATCTAGGCTGGCGCCCCAGATAATTTTTTAAGCCCCAGTTTTCTTTGTGTATGGCTCAGTTAAAGAAAAACATCCTCAACCTGTGTGGTTTTGTATCAAAGCTGAACCACAAACCAATGGAGATGGACCCTTAAATCCAACAATAGCAATAACCACAATAAAATGGGAAAAGCAGCGATTTATTCCATATAATGCAACCCTCTCCAGCACCCCTTTGGAAACTGGAGGAGGAGTTTTCAGTTTTACAGCATTGGTGTGAACAAACAACCCAGCTATCCCTCTGTTTCCCCACTCTAGACAACATAGCACAAGCTGTAACTGCTGCAAAGCCATAATTACTTCAGTAGCAATGAATGCTGCTGCCCTCAGAACTATTATCCACCATGCATTTTTTTCTTTCTCTTTTTTACTCCAAAGGCAGAGGCTGTAAATTGATAAAGAGTGAAGAAATGGATATAAAATCCCCTACAGACATTAACAGCGGGGAAGCTTTTGGAGCTAAATGGCCTGTTTGCTCTTCTGTATTCTCTCATTACTCCACAGTCTAAAAAACGCCAACCAAAAAAAAAAAAAAAAAAGGTATTTTGATTAAATAAAAATTCTTGGTGCATATTTTTACACTGCTGATTCTGTATGTTAGTGCTGATGCTTCAGTGTGTTAGACCCATAAATGCAAATTGAAGCAATCACATAAACATGGGAGCAGAGTGAAAGTAGAGCTGAGAGGTTTTTAATCCAAACAAGCTCAGTCATTTGATTAAAGTTCTTGAGTAATTTACTCTTAATTTTTTTTTATAGTCAGAGAAACTGACACTTCGCTAACTTTCTAGTGGGAGACCAAACATTTTATTTTGTGTGTGCGCCTGGTCTACATGTATGTGTATATATACAATTTAAGGTACATGTATCTATGTGTGTCACTGTGTGCTCTGGATTATGGAATTGATTCAAAGACAACTACATCAAGGGGAGTGTTTCCACTGACTTCAGTGGGCTTTAGATCAGACCATATATGTATGTCTAAGATAAACTTTTTGTCATTTCTCTCCCTAGGTTCTACCATCCTAGGGCCTGATTCATGTCCCACAGATAAGAGTAACTGCTTTTGATTAGTTCCCCTTGCCACTTCAAACCCACTTATAACATGTAAGGGAAGCTACATTAAATTCCACTAACTTGGAGTAATCAGACAATGCAGGGTGGATGCAAGATACTTCTGCATATAGACACACAGTGACATTTTAGAGGCAGGTCTGTTTGTAAAGATCAGAGCAGTGGTGGAACATCTGAGCAAAATCCCTTCCTCCATTTTCAGAGGGAGAACTCATACACTCTACTCCCAACATCAACAGATTACATTCACACACTTCTTTGACAAGAGTTACGAGATTGAAGTTTGAAAGCTGACACTTTGAATGGCCAAGTCCCTTGTCCAAAGGCCTCCCCCCTGGATTGCCACACATTTAATAAATTTGGGGCCATGAAAAAATTGTATGTTGGGCAGGTACTGTAGAGTATTTTTCAGTGAGCTGACAGGTCCACATTTAGAGGTCAAACAATCATACCCTTCCTGCCTGTGGAGGATGGAAGCAGCCTGTTTGGTTCTCCTGAGCAAAATTTGGACCACAATGTGAACAGGGCTCATGCAAATGATATTCACCCTGGTTTACTAACAAAGCCAGCTTTAAATAAGCTCTCTGAGCAGTGATTCTTGGCATCTACATAAGGCCTGATCCAAAGCCCACTGGAGTCAATGGAAAGATTTTGTTGCCTTCAGTGGACTTTGCTTTGAAGAGGTAAAACATAAACCTGCATAATAATTAAAGAACAGCTTCTTTCATGATACCTTGATACTTCTGTACCATGGATGGATCCAGGGAGTACAGAAATGGAAGAAATGAAAAAGAATGCAGGAGAAAGCATACCCAATTGCTTTGAAACCTCAGTAATAATTCAGTTCTCAACCAGTTCGAGTTAAGATAGAAAATTCATTCTCCTGCACTCTGGCATCAGGATAAACTGGGTAATACAATGGGTCTTTGCTATCGCTGACCCCTTTGGTTCTGTGATAAACTCTTACTAATGTAGGTGCCTTTTACATTACTTCACCAACATCTCTGCTCCTCGCACAATTTAGGGAAATGTGGCTATACTTAAAAGCATTTAGAAAGAACAAAAATTCAGCTGTTGTGCATGGAAGTGACCTGTGCTTTCCCAATGGCATGAGTTACACCATTTGTGCATGCTGATGTGACTGCCCTTCATGATTAATGGCTAGTGTCCCATGCATTTCTTTAGTGCTAAAGGTGGAATTACACTGCACACTTTTCTCCATTACAGGACTCAGTGAGCAAGATCTACTTTCTGAAGTGCTCTGGAAATAAAACTGAGCTGTTGAGGTGGACCCACTCCTGGTACTTTGAAAGCAATTAGATGGCCACTTCAGTTCTTTTCACTGCCCTTAAATGGTCTGTTCATTCACATCTGAGTTTCCTTATCTCATCCTTGTAGCACCCCACAGAATTAATTGAGTGCAAGATTCACTGTCACACTCAGTGCCCCTTAAAAAGAGGCACTGTCTCCTACCCACTTCACAGCTCCAGCAACAGTCAGAAGTTATTAGTGTTTGATGATCTTTTGTTTCAAGACTTCAATCTCTTGTACTTTGAAATTGAAATTCCTTAGCCTGCAAGGGACCCAGGCTCTGACAGCTGACTTATTGAACTTTCTTAAGCTGCAACAGCCAAGAAAGTAAATCCATAAGCTCTGCCTCTTGCAGCAATAGCATTTGTAAAAAATTGTGTAGAAAAAAGTAGTGGTAGCAGCAAATTCTAGTGGAACAACTACCCTTCAGTATTACCCTTGTTTAATTAATCATCACCACCACCAACACCTATTTATGAACCACTCCAGTTCATTAAGAGAGTTCATTTACCAAAGCACTGGCATGTTTTTCTTTGGTTCAAGAATGCAAACAAAATGGCAGTACAATCTGAGGACTAAGTATATTTTAACCTCTGGGCTCCATACCCCCGTGATCTCCCAGAGGTGGTTTTCAAAGGATGGAAATAGCTAGAATTATTCAGTACTTCTCTTCTCACAACCTCCTGTGGTCAGTTCAAGTAGCTGGTCAGTGTTCTGTTCCTTTCCCCAAAGGAGAACACTGAAAATTCTTGACTTGTTATTATAAAGTTCTGATTCTGATGAAGAGTTTTGACATGACAGATCACATCCTTCCAGGTTCAAATATCTGAGTCTGTCCATAGTCATGCACACAGAAAACAGGCAGTAAAGACATCAAACAAAAGCCTCGTAAAAGACATGCACAGATATTTCTCAGCCCCTGTTGACTGGATTCTCATATACAAAAAGCTCCTTTTTAGCAATCTAGATTGTACATGGTTGAAGACTTTAGGTGCTAGTATTTATAAACAATAGGGATCTTTAACAGCATATCCAGAGGTACTTTACTTCTCATGGACCATTTGATCGGCATTAGCACGACAGAGTTTTTCTTTAATTCCAGGTACCAGTGTTACAAGGAATAATATTGCCGTATGATAAAAGCCTGTATCCATGTCCATCAGTTACCAGTGGACCCATTTCACATAATGGAGTAAAAGGGCAGTAAACGTATCACAATATTATAGGCACAGGAAACTGCTGTATTGGACAAAAAGAACTAAAAGAGCATAAACAAAGAGAGTCGAGTGGTATTTTTTTTCCAGAACGCTCAATATTGGTCTATCTCTGCTTCCACTGAGGTCAAGGATAAAACTCCCATTAACTTAAATGGGAGCAGAGTTGGTTTTGAAATACTACCTGTCACAGTTACCTGGTGAGCTGTGTTTTATTACAATAACTCTCTTATTCTCCACACCACCCTTGTTATTTAATTGGAATTGTTCCTATGTGAAAGCCTCGGAGTACTTTTAAGAATTATTCTGCAAACTGATTGTATTGAATGCCTGCTGGGTTTAAATAAACGAAGGACACAAACAGAGCTGGTCAGAAACTTTTCAATGAAATGTTTTCTCATTAATAAATACCATTGCATGGAAACCAAAACAAACTGTGAAACTGAAGGGATGATTTCTCAGGTCCTGGATGGGTTTTCTTGATCAGAAAGAGAAACATTGGACATTTGACCTCTTTTTTTTATCTGAAAATGGACATTTCAACACCATTCCATTTCACAAAAACATTCAAAAGGGCTTAGTTTTTGTTCCAGCAGAGAACAAAAACAAAATTTTGAAATCTTGAAAGGTGTAGAGAAAAAGAATGGTCATTCTCCAGCTACCTTTGGAGATAGAGAGTGCATAAATGCTGAAACACAATGACTAAACCAGTGCACGCAATTGCCAGGAAAATAACCATTTTCCATTAGAAATCACAGCTCATCACAAAAATAGTTTTCCACATACCTTTCTCGTTAGTTTAGAACAATACTATTTTTTAAGCATGCCAATGCAATATGTGTCCTAAAATATACCGTGCTGTATCGAGGGCAAATTGTTACATAATAAAATCTGCACTCCTTACTTACATGCATAAATAAGGACTTTCAGTAAGAATGCAAAATATCATTCAGATGAAATGCGAATACTTGTGTATCAGAACTGAAAATGACATGGAACAAAACAGGGGAGAAAGGAATACACAAGTGATAATGTGGGGAATGTGGGGAAAGCGATGGACGTGATTTACCTTGACTTTAGCAAACCTTTTGATATGGTCTCTCACAGTATTCTTATCAGCAAGTTAAAGAAGTATGGGTTGGATGAATGGACTGTAAAATAGATAGAGAACTGGCTAGAGCATAGGGCTCCACGAGTAGTGATCAATGGCTCCATATCTACCTGGTAACCGGTCACAAGCGGAGTGCCCCAGGGGTCGGTCGTGGGGCCGGTTTTGTTCAACTTCTTTGTTAATGATCTGGAGGATGGGGTAGATTTCAAGTTTGCAGATGACACTAAGCTGGGGGAGTGGTAGATACCCTGGAAGGTAGGGATAGGATACAGAAGGACCTAAACAAACTGGAGGATTGGGCCAAAAGAAATCTGATGAGGTTCAACAAGGACAAGTGCAGAATCCTGCACTTAGGACAGAAGAATCCCATGCACAGCTACAGACAATGAGCTAGGCAGCAGTTCTGCAGAAAAGGACCTGGGGGTAACAGTGGATAAGAAGCTGGATATGAGTCAGTATATGAGTGTGCCCTGGTTGCCAAGAAGGCTAATAGCATATTGGGCTGCGTTAGTAGGAGCATTGCCAGGAGATCATGGGAAGTGATTATTCCCCTCTATTCGGCATTGGTGAGGCTGCATTTGGAGTACTGTGTCCAGTTTTGGGCCCCCCACTACAAAAAGGATGTGGACAAGTTGGAGAGAGTCCAGCAGAGGGCAACAAAATTGATTAGGGGGCTGGAGCACAAGACTTATGAGAAGAGGCTGAGGGAACTAGGCTTGTTTAGTCTGCAGAAGAGAAGAATGAGGGAGGATTTGATAGCAGCCTTTAACTACCTGAAAGGGGGTTCCAGGGAGGATGGTGCTAGGCTGTTCTCAGTGGTGGCAGATGACAGAACAAGGAGCAACTGTCTCAAGTTGCAGTGGGGGAGATCTAGGTTGGACATTAGGAAAAAGTTTTTCACTAGGAGGGTGGTGAAACTCTGGAATGGGTTACCTAAGGAGGTGGTGGAATCTCCATTTTTAGAGGTTTTTAAGCTGCGGCTTGACAAAACCCTCACTGGGATTATTTAGCTGAGAGTAGTCCTGCTTTGAGCAGGGGGTTGGACTAGATGACCTCCTGAGGTCCCTTCCAACTCTATGATTTTAATGTCGGAATCACTGCTACAGTAGCTTTGGATGTATAAAAAGGGGTATGGTGAGTAGGAGTAAAGAGGTGATTTTACCTCTGCATATGGCATCAGTGAGACCAATACTGGAATATTGCACACAGTTCTTGCATCCATATTTTTAAAAGGATATTGAAAAATGGCAGTGCATAAAAAATATACACAAATAACGTGAGGACTGGAAAAAATGCCTTACAGTGAGAGAATTAAGGCGGTCAAGGTCTTTAGCTTATCAAACAGAATATCAAGAGCTGATTATAATGAAAATTCATATAAAAGGACTTTTTAATCTATAGGGGAAAGTCAAAGCAAAAATCAATGTCTGGAAGTTAAAGTTGAACAAATTCAAATTAGAAACAGATGCAAATTATTAACAGTGAAGGTGATTAACCACTGGAACAAACTACCACAGGAAGTGGTGGATCATCCATCTGTTGGTATTTTCAAATCAAGATTTGATGTCTTTATGGAGGACACACTTTAGTCAAAACACAAGTTATTGGGATCGAAATTGGATGCAATTCTATGGCCTGTGTAACACAGGAGGTTAGATTTGATGGTCTAATGGCCGGCCTTAAAAAATCTACAAATCATAGCCCAGCAACAGGGATGTTGGGAACCTTGTAAGTTAGAGCTGGCTGGAAAATGTTCTTTATTTCCTCTCAAAGAGCAATGGAAAAATGTTGGCTGAAATGTGAAAAAAATCGATTCTTGGCCAAAAACATTGAGTGTTTGGATTTTCAGTTTTACAATAAAGATTAAACATATTTGGGGAAAGCAGATGCTTTCTGTGAAAATTTTTATTTTGTCAAACATCAAGTTTTCCATAAAAAAAAAAAAAAATTGATGCCAGCCCTATTGTAAGCATCTTGATCAAGTGAAAATTGCATCAGAAGCATTAATACTTATGGTACATTGGCAAAAAAGGGAGAAAGTGGTGAGTTTAAGATGTGAATGGGAAAGAAGCATGGCACGTAAAGAGGACTTAGAATCAAGAGAAGGGTTCCAGAAGTGCAAAGAAGCTGGAACTGGTAGTCACAAGAGGGCTGGATGTGGAGAGATGGAGCCCTTGGCAGAGGAACGTAAGGAGAGAAAAAAAGGAGAGTTGTGGAAAGCAATCAGAAAGAGACAGAACTTAAGAAGCCAAAGGTACCAGGAGATACAAACAACAAAACCTGTCCATCAGAAGGGTATGTCTAGTGAGTTAAATAACTTATTTATTTCCATAGGGATCGATATTTTTAGTTTATTTTTTAAAATGCTACATCTTCCATATAGTGAAAACTAGAAAAAGAACTATACAACATCTATCTTTTTCATGGAACCCCAAAATTCTCTGGGTTAACCCAACTCATCCTGTCCACTCCCCATTATCTCAGAAGCCAGTTGCTTTGGGGAGGGATGCATCGGGAATTGCAAGATGTTTTTAGGCCTACAGCTTTTCAGTGGAGCCTTAGTAAGGTGCATGGAGTATTAAATAAAATCTGACACTCTGTCAATGAAGTGAAGTGATGTATTTTGAGAATGGGAGTAACATGATGATTGCTTTTGACATTAATAAGAATGCAGGCAGCAGAAGCTTGAACTACATGTGCAATCTGTGAATTACCAATACTTTTCTCCAAACTACTTTAAGTATATCCAGCCAAAAAGAAAACTAACCTCACCTTCTCTCTAGTCCTGGGGTTCTCAAACTGGGGGTTGGAACCTTCAAGGGGTCACAAGGTTGTTATGGGGGGATCACGAGCTCTCATCCCCCATGCATGCCATGGCTGTGGTTGTCAGCCCTGTGAATGGCTGACAGCCAGAGAGTCAGAGCTGGGTGGCTGAAGAACAGCAGCTGCTGGCCGAGTGCTCCGAAGGCAGCGCTGCCCGCAGCAGCAGTGCAGAAGTAAGGGTGGCATGGCATGGGGTGGGGGCGCCATCACTTTATTTTTTTGGGGGGGGAAGGGGGGGTCATCACAGCCTGAAATATTTTCAAAGGGGATCCCAGGGAAAAAAGTTTGAGAACCCGTCTAGTCCAACCAGAATTCCTGAGTGTTCAGAGCATAGCAGATAGAACACAGCAAACCCAGCTTTCGTGAACATTTGGTATAAGTGGTAGCAGGTCCTTGGCTCAACCATGTTTATGCTCCTTATTTCAAAACATTTGCACAAGCTAGTTTTTATTCACACAAGGGTTTGGGGTAGGAGTGTACGTTGCATGAATATTCGAAGTCACATGTAAACAAGGGTACTCTTGTGCAATAAAGTGTATTTTGTGGAATAGATCCATCGATGGCTTTAAGGCTGTGCCACTGAAGAGGATGGAACTATGCTGATTTATATCGGCGGAGTGTCTGGCCCTCTATTTGTCATTGATTATTCTCCTCTTTAGAAAAAAGTTTCATTCATACAGTCAGGAAGAAGCAAAATACAATGCAACTTTTTTCAACAACCATTTAAGCTAAAGGACAACGTTGGTCACTTAAACATACTTCAGGTTACCATATATCCAGGTTTTCCTGGACATGACCTCCTTTTCTGGTCCTTCGATCTCCATCTTGGTGGATTTTTGAAATATGAACAAATGTCTGCTTTTTCCTTGCTTGTCCTTTTTCCAGCGTCAATTCTGGTAGAACTGCAATTCCCGGTGTGCCTGTTTAACTGGTTTTCCACTCTTACTTCTGTGCTGCTGCTAGCAGCAGTGCTGACTTTAGAGCTGGGCAGCCGGAGAGAGGTGGCTGCTAGCCACGTGACCAGCTCTGAAGGCAGCGCCACCGCCAGCAGCAGCTCAGGAGTAAGGGTGGCAAAAAGAAACTGTACAGCAGAAACTGTGCCCCACTCCCTGCAACTCCCCCACCTCCTGGCAGTGTCCTCTGTTTGGGCACTTGAAATATAGTAACCCTGAACATACTGGTCCAGGAGTAGCCAGTCAATCACTCTACTTTACAGCAGTGTATCTTCCTTTAATAAAGCCTTCAGAAAGCTCTCATACCTCAGCACCCCAATAAAACTTGAGTCCCAAACTAAAAGTGTCTCGATTCCAGCAACAGCCTCTTCTGCTGAAAGGTCTCAGGCTCCTCCGCTGCCTGGAATGTCTCCAGTCTCTCTCCCAGGCCTAGTTGTCTGGAGAGCTTTTGCAGTCTTCCCCTGACATATACAAGAGTAGAGCTGTAAAGCATATAAAAGGTGGGAATGGAAACCCTCTAGTTTGGGGAAGTTTTGTATTGGCACATGCACAGTGTAAAAGTGCACATTTCCCTACAACGTTCTTAATTTGGATCACCCAAAGATTAGGGGGGTCCTATACACTGTCTTGAGTAAAACCCATAGCTCATCAATAGTTTGATCTCCAGATCTGCACAAAAACATCTCAAACACTTAAAATCTTTCTTTTTTTTTTTTAATGGCTATTTTTTTTAGATCATATGTCTCCACTATAATATATTTGTAATGAAAAGTTTGGCCATCCCTATTGGGATAACATGGAGTGAACACAAGCAAAATGCCTTTGCCTCTACTTTAATATAAAAATTGGAGGGAATGATCTGACCCATAGGTGAACATAAACCAGAAAAGGATCATTCAGAAGGAAAATGGTATGGAAGTCTGCATCCTGTGAGGCAACAGATGGCTAATATAAAGTGCACCAGTCCAATATATGGTGTAAAGACTTTGTGGATATGATCAAAAAATGGTCATTTAGAAAAGAACAAACTCAGGCATTGTATCCCTTTGATCCAATAGACTCTGCTAGGATCCTTTGGATCAAAAAGAGGAAGTCATACTTTCAGCAACATAAGAAGAAGGAGCATGTGTCTACTAGCCTTTGCATGAAGTCTGCTGCTGAATCCTTTACAGGTTGGTTTCTGCCCTGTGATCAGAGTCAGAAAGTTGAGTGGACTTTTTCAGTCTGTCTTTGATATTTCTCAGGGGTACTGGGATCTAAGTTTAAACTACCGGAAAGTTTGCTTGAATCAGCATTGGAACCACTTCTTCAGCTGCTATTGCCATGAGAATCAGAGAGAAATGTAACTGGCTAACTCATTCATAAGCAATCAAGGGTTTTCCCAAACAGATAAGATTAAAAGCCAGCAAGACAGCTAACTGTAAACTTATCTTATCAACTTTAGAGGCAAAAAACAGTCTTAGGTGTGATTGGCAAATGCACAAAGAGGGAATAATAATAGGATATTTTGGCACCCTCAGGATTTAAAACAAACTCAGCGGTTTTAAAGTGGCAGGGTTTGATTTGGTACATTGAACAATGTTGGAATAATAAGCACATCTGGCGGCAGCTGGTGCCAAACAAAGTTTGACTGTGTGTCGCTTTCATGACTTGCAGTACATGGTTAGCTTCATCCTGCACCTCCCAGGTGCAGAGTGAGGCACATTAAATTAGATGCAAAAAATGACTGTGCTTTATAGAGGACGACAGGGGAACTTGATCCAGAATTAACAATACTATTGCTGAATGGCCACCAAATTATTCCTGCTTAACAGGAAGAGTCAAAGCAGAGGGGAAAGTGCTACTTTGCACCTCATTTACATGCTGAAATTCCTTGTCTCTTTAGGCTTGAGCTGGTCAGAAAATGTATTTTTCCCCATAAAGAATTTTGAGAAAAATAAAATAATGTCATCTGAATTTTCCACTAAAAAAAAAAAAAAATCAATTTTTCAGAAAAAAATACTGAAACATTCCTTCTGAAAACATGACGTACACAAGTCAGTGAGCCAAAAATTGTATCAAGGCAGGCAGCAGGTGTTCTTACTCTGGATGTGTTTGTTGCACTCAAGCCCCTCAGCAAACACTTTATATTCTTGATACAAATGATGAACAGCAGCTGCCCTTATGGTACTTTTTTATTCTTGTTCTCTATTGAAGAAGGGTTGGCTTTGAAATACCTGTATACCTGCACAGACCCTCAGCGGTTTTCAAACCCTCCACCGGTTTTCTGGACCTTGCATCTATCTTCTTTTCTCCATTATTTAATCACTTTAATTGTTTATAGACTGACTGCATCTTTAGGCCTGGCCCTGAGCAAGGCGGCGGGTATCAACCACACAATCCCAAGTGTAGTGCCAGGATGCAGCATGCCTCAAAAGACACTTTTCTAACCGCAAACGCCCCTTTAGCATTTTCTCCTGGGTACAGGGACATACCTTCTTATGTGGTTTTCTCCCTCTTTCCCATTCTTCTCTATCCAAATTCTTCCTGCATGTTATCCCTCTCTCCTCCAAGTCTAACTCCCTACCAGAGTAGTTAGATATGGAAAACAAAGGATCATCCAGTCAATCATCTCTGCTAGTGCAAGTCCATCATTAGCATAAAGAAAGAAAGTTTCTGTACAGATAGAATCCGGGGACTTTTCCTCTATAGTCCCCCTATATAACGGTCGCATGAAATTTCAGCTGAACTGAGGCACAAATCCTATATAAAGTGGATTCTAGTGTCCTGATGCTCATCACACACCAGTGTAATGTCACTGACCCAAATGGAGGCACTTCTGTTACGTATTAGTGTAGTGACGAGGATAATCAGGCCTACCAGAGGATGAGATGACCCTTTAAGGGGAGGGGGCTTACTCACACCTGAATGAAGACTGCTTTGCAGGTGATGCTTTTGATCTTTTTGACTGGTACTTACACAACCTTTACATTAAAAAGACATTGACAATATACACAAGATTCTGTACAGCTGGACTGAGGATTTATGAGCATAAATTCGATCTAGCTGGTATTACTGAAACCTGGTAGGATGAGACATATGACTGGAATGTTAAATTAGTGGTTATAACCTATTCAGGAAAGATCAAGTACGCAAAAGGGGAGGGGGAGTGATACTCAATGTCAACAAAATAGCATGATCTGTTTCTGAGTCACTGATAACTCAGAAAAAAATTATCTTGAACACTTTTGGATCAGTGTCCTAACAGATGGGGTATTAGTTGGTGGCTGCTACAGACCACCAATCACACTAGGGAACAGCATGAACGCCTTCTTACACATCTATCTATAGTGTGTACAAAAAAAGCTACATGATCATAGGGGATTCAATTTGAGTGACATATGCTGGAAATCTCATCTGCCAGTATTAAAACATCCTTGGAATTTCTAAACATTATACATGACAATTTCCGAACTCAAAAACTGTTGCGGACAACATGGGGGAATTCTTTAATAGACCTTGGCCTAACGGATAAAGAGGAACAAATCACAGAAATAAAAAGCAATGGTAGCTTAAATACAAGTGATCATGATTTGATCACATTTACAATGTGGAATCAGAATAAAGTTCAGAGCACACCTGGTGCTTTAGTAGCTACAGTTTCACAATCCTGAAAAACAATGATGAGCCAAAATAGTTGGGAGGAAGAATTTAATCCAAAAAATGTGAATGATTATTGGAAATAATTAAAAAAAACCCTTATTAGATTTCCCAAAGGCCACAATCAAAGTAAACAACTGTACTGGTTTTAAAAAATGACTTGGTTTAGAGGGAAAGTGAAGGCAGCTACAATAAATAAATAAATAAAAATAGAAGAAAGGGAAACTTGATAGTAATGAATATAAATCACAAGTCAGGAATTATTGAAAATCGATAAAAGAAGCCAAGGGACATAAGAAGAAATCTATTGCCAGTAGAGTTAAGGACAAATAAGGAGGAATTTAAAAAAATATATTAGGAACAAAGAGAATGCTCAGAAAGTATTATTTCCATTCCATTAGCATCTCTGGAGGATGTTAAACAGAAGTTACTAAAGTCAGACATTTCTAAGTCTGTATGTCCAGATAACTTGCACCCAAGAGTTTAAAAGAGCTGGATGAGGAGCTTGCTGGAACATTAATGTTGATTTTCAATACATCTTGGAGCACTGGGAAAATTGCAAAAGACTCGAAGAAAGTTGGTGTTGTGATAATTTTTAAAAAGGCTAAACAATAATTATAGGCCCATCAGCCTGACATTGATCCTGGACAAGATAAAGGAGCTGCTGACACAGGACTTGATTAATAAAGAATTAAAGAAGGGTAATGTAATTAATGCAAATCAACATGGGTTTATGGAAAACAGATCCCATCAAACTAACTTGATACTTTTTTTTTATGAGATTACAAGTTTGGTTGATAAAGGTTGATATATTGACATAATATACTTAGACTTCTGTAAATGTTTGACTTGGTGCTTTTTCCATATTCTGACCCCAACACCAGAGGAAACCAACCAAGATCAGAACAATAAAATAGAGGGACACTCCTAAGTGGTTTTACCCTGATTTTTATGACCCTTCCTGCCCACCTCAGAACCCCTATTCCATTCCTCTCCACAGAATGTAAAATAGAGACATATTAATGGCCTACAATCTTAAGTTTCAGTCCCCAAAATTAGTACGTAGCTGTTAGCTGGTTTCTCTGCTTGTATGAATGTATGTGTACATGTATATACTCTCTCTCTTTCTCCATAAACAAAAAGATCAGCTCTCCAGTTATGAGATCAAAGTTGTTTCCAGAGAGCATAGTGACCTTAATATACATCCACAGGTCAGTTAATCCAATCAGTGCTGGATAGCACTGTGCAGAAGACACTCGGAAACATAGTGCACTTCACTTTTACATGATCTCTTCCAGCACTAAAACTCTGTGAAAGGGAAGGCGTGATCCATGAACAAAGGAGAACTTATGATTTTAACATACAAATAAACCAAATGGTACTTGAAAGTGGATTCACTTCTCTGCAGGTCTGACTTTAAATCCTTTTAACTCAGCATTCTGTAAAACTCAGCACCAGCTTAAAATTATAAAAAATACAATCTTTGTTTCTCTGCCACTGTAATGATAAGCATATCCAGAACTAGAACATCCACAAAATTAATCTACTTTTTATTCCTTTTGCCAGGTCTTGTCAAACTCATAATCCTCCTTGGTTAGCCCTGTGATAATGGCTGACCCTTGCATAGAGTTTGTTACCAAATTCACAGCCAGCTTTCCCTACTGTCGGGTCTTAATTCCTTCCTTAAATCTTCAAGGATTGATTAATTGGCAAGAGCAGGTGCAAACAGTTATAAGTCCTGCAGGCCTCACTTGGTAATTTGATTAAACTTTAATTTTCCCCTTCCTTGTAACTTTTCTTCCTTCCTTTCCCCAGGCATTTGCACTGTGCACCAACTGTCTTCTAGATTAGCCACTAAAACTCCGATATTGAAACATCTGAGACAACTCACTTTTAGATTGAATACATTCCCTGGTTCTCAGCCTACCTCATTTATTTCACTTTCACCTTAACATGCTGGTATTCTGCCTTCAAATGTGCTAACCACACCGATAACACAATGGAATAATTAGCAACGAAGGGAAATGGCAAGCACTGACCAGCATTTCCCATCACAGTAGTAACATTCTCAGGGGCCCCCCAGGCAGCCATCCAGAGTAACCTTTTCTGTATTCTGACCCTGACACCAGGACAAACCAGCCAAGTTTGTAAAGAGGGCCACAATTCATAATCAAGCATGAAAAATGCAGCTTTCATTGCTTGGACATGCCACATTGGTTCGAGAGATTTAACAGTTTTCAGATAATGTGAAATATTTCTGTATGTCTTGAATTCACCTTTGCAAAGAGGAATGCCATCATTTTACACTTTAAAGATGCAGCATAATCTTACTCACATACGTTGGTGTCAAGCCATAATGCTAAGTAAGCACTGAATCAGGCAGAAAATATATTTGAGTATTTTACTCCATATTCCACATCTGCTTAGCACATTCATTCACACATATTAATGGACAAATGAACTGACCATGGAAAGTATTCCATAGTGGTTAGAGAAGGAAACAGAGACAGGACTCCGGAGTTCTATGATTAGCTTTGCCAACAACTCCTTCTGTGACTGGGGCACGGTGCTTCAGCTCTGTGCCTCAGTTTACCCATATATAAAATGGGGACAGTTCCAGTTACAACACCCATGTGAGGCAGGCAAGGCTTAATTGCAGACTGCTTTGTGTTACTGATGTGACAATACTAGGTATTATTAAATATCATTATCATTAGTTTTCAAAATAGCAATATGCCATCATTGACAGCCTTACTGAAAGGTGAACAGCCACAACCATTGAGATAAGAAGAACAAGGTCCCATTTTTGCAATGAGCTCTAGGCAAGCAGACTCCTGTGCCCACTAACATTAGTGGGACTTTGAGCAGATGCATAAGCTCAGAGAGCTGAGTGCAGGATTGGGACCTAAATTCAGATAAAAGAAGGGAGCGTCAGTATGATTTTTTATCTTTTTCTTTCCATTTTGAACAATAAATATAGCCCATAATGGCACAACAAAATGTGGCTGGAGACAACCTTGCGGATGGCCTCGCACACACTGGAGGGATGTCATGTTTTCTGACTTCTCCTGCCTCAGCCTTAATAGAGGCCGCAATGCAGGCATAGGGCCTAAGATTGTAAACTCTGCAAGTCTCTTCCTGCGTCTGTTGAATGGGACACCGCCTAGATGTGCTTCCACAATACCCATCGAGGCAGCACTATGCTTTTTTTGGAGGTGGTTTTATTGAATTGACTTCCGGATCGATTGAGCCGGTCTTCACTTCAGCTCAAACGATCTGGATAAATTGCTCTGACAGCAGCGAATTTGCTGCTGTCAGTTTAGACATACCCCGAGTTAGTCCACTGGAGTCATGCCACTCTACCAACACTTGAGTTACATGGTGTGATTGGCTTAGCAGCTGATGCATTCCCTCTTCATTAGGAGCTTGAACTGAACAGCACCGGAACCTCAACCCACCTTCCAAATAGGCCAGTTTACCCAGACAGTTTGAGTTTAATGCACCACTTAACTAAAGCTAATTAGTGGGTGGACAGGAGTCAGATTAGGAGCAAAACTTAAGTTCTATCTCGAACTAGCAATGCAGCGAAGACAACTCTCTCTAACACACACAGACAACAAAACCCATATTCCTAGTCAATGGTCATGCCAAGAACTCTTTCAGACTCAATGGATGGAGCACGTAAGCCCCTTTACGTATGTCTACGCTGCAAAGAAAAACTTGTGGCATCAAGTCTCAGAGCTCAGGTCAATTGATTTGAGCTCATGGGATGCGTGCTGCAGGGCTAACAATAGTCATGTAGAAGTCCAGGCTCAGGCTGGAGCCCAGGCTCTAACACCTTGCAAAGGGGGAAGTCTCAGAGCCTGGGGTCCAGCCCAAGCGCAAACATCTACACTGCTGTTTTGAGCCCTGCAGCCTGAGTCAATTGACCTGGGCTCTGAGACTTGTTGTAGTAGCTTGGTTTTGGGGATTTTGCACAGTGTAGATGTATTCTTTATGTCATAGAGATAGCTACAAACAATGCAGGGAGGGCCAGATTTTTAAAGATATTTAGGTACCCAAAAATGCATGTAGGCGGTTGGAGGGATTTTCAAAAGCACCTGTAAAAATCTGGCCCAGACTGCCTGAGGCACATGGTCGGAGCTAAACCTTGTGGGTTGAGAGGTTTCCCTGTTGCAAACACTGGGATTAAGATATTGGTTTTGCTGCCTGTATGTGTTGCAGGCTAAAGGCCTGGAGAAGTAGCTGCAAATGTGACCCTGAAGAATTGCAGAAAGACCGAGCTTTTTAGGCACAGAGCTCACTGGAGTGGCACATTTGGTGATTTCCAAGGAAAGCAGCTGCCTGCTGCTTTTGTTTCTGCTGTGTTCAGCGAGATAGTACATTGTGTGTGTTATATATACAAAACAAGCAATATTACAAGGAAATACCTGACTCACATAACCCATTTCTCTTCCTAATGCAAACTGCCCTGGAAGGCCCACATATTGGCTAACTGGTTGGGCCAAAGGGGCAAGAATTTTTATGTGCTTATGTCTGCAGACTGGGGGCAACATATGCACCATGGTATGTAGATAGTCAAACATCCTCTGATCAGCTGTTACCCCTGATATGCTCAACTTTCACATAATTCTTGGATGCCTGTAAATTGTGAAGACAAGGCACCACGCCTAAGATGGCCATGAAATATAGCTAAAATATTCACCACCTCGCTTCCATGAGAGAAAATATAAACATCTTTCTGTGGAGGAAGGGGGGCCTCAGAATTTGGGAATGGATTAATTTGTAATCTTTTCAAAGGCAGAAGAAAGCCTGCCCACACAGCACCATAAAAAAGCAGCAAGCTGTACACTTTCCTAGATGAAGAATATAATTCACACGAGTGGCATAATTGTATATAATATGTAACCACAGGAAATAACTACTTTGCATGTTCATCCATTCAGAAAGGAGAAAATGGAAGTCACTCAAGCTAATCCTTTTTAGACTTGCACAGATTGCTTTCTATTATGGTGGGTCTGGTTTGACACTGCAAACTGTGAACGTTGCTGAAGTAGCTCCTTGAAAGCTGTTTTTAATTCGGATGCATGGAGCCAATGCACACTATTACAAATGAAAAATGCCCTGCTTGCACATGTCTGTAGTGCTCATAGTTTGTGTCTTATCCTCATATGCTTGGAGATATTTTGTTTATGATGTGGGAAGTGCTTCTGTTTTCCAGGAAGGGGCCAGGATAGGGGTATAGAAAATAAAGGATGGCTTATTGTCCTGTTTAACTAGAACAACCACCCAAGAATAGTGGGGAAACTCAGACTGATAAAGGGGGAAATACATTAAATGTAGCAAATATTCCTAATGGAATATTCTGGTATAAGATTCAAGCAAGGTGAATATTTTGAAGGTATTAAAAATCTGACATAGTGAATTTATTTTATTTGGATTTAAAATAAAAAGAATCCTATACCCAAGGCCCTAAGATCCCTAACATCATGAACACCACAATGAAATCCCAGCAGCATTAATGGGCCAGATTCTGATTCATACGGCAACCACCAGAACTAAAGACAGTCCCATCAGTGTCAGTGGGATTATTGATATGGTAAGGTACTATTCACGATTAATAATGGGATCAGAATCTGGTCCTAAATGAAAAACAGATAAAGAAATTGCAACTGTGCTAACTATGGTGGGTTTCAAGAGTTGCCAACAATCCCTTATTACAGGGAACAACCCTCATTTTTTCATCTCTGTACAACAACTCGGGAGTTGCTGAGTGTAGCAAAAAGCAGCAAGAAATACCCCTGGCAAATGTAGGTGAGTACTGCTTATTAATTATTATTATGCTTATTATTAATAATGATGATACTAATAACAATACTGGGAGAAGGGATAGGGCATGGGTGCTAATAAAACAGTCCCTTATTTTTGAAATACAATGTTGGCGACCCTACGTTGCATGGCTCAGGAAAAAAACCAAACCAGCCATTTCCCCCATGTGTTAAAGGACTGCACCATTCAGCAGATGAAATGGGAGTTAATTCAACTTGTCCAGAAGAATCATGTATCATATAAGCCACTGCTGGAGGCAGTATGCAATACAGACCAATGGTCTGCTTATTGTGCAAGCTCCTATGTACAGTGTATGAAGTTATATTTGTAATTCAATACAGTGGGAAAACGCAAAACTTGGGAGTGTTGCCATTTACTTCAATAGGGCCAGGATTTTACTCCAAGTATTTACATGGACATTGTCTCCCTATTAGACAATCCACTTGTCTAATGTGACCATTGCAAATGTCCCCAACCACTTTTTGATACAAAGTGCTGCTTAACAGGCAGAGGTCTCACTAGTGAGACCAGCAAATGGCTAGAATTAGTCTCTGTGGCATCACAAACCTCATCTAGGCAACCAAGAGTCACCTCACTTGTTTTTGTTGCTACCACTTCACTGCATAGAGCTCATCACAACTAAGCCTCCACCAAAACAAAGCTGCCTGTTTGTCTTATGCTGCATGGACCGCTAAGAATACTGCAGATTCACATTGCAGCCATTTTTACAGCTCAGAGGTGGCTTGTCTGGAGCAGGCTCATCCCAGCCCTCAGTCAGTCAGTGTCGCACATGTAAAGACCAGAAGACACTGAGCAGCCTTGCCAGGAACTTTGTCAGTTGTCAAAAACAAAAGCACCCCTTACCAGCATTAAATCCATATTTATGCTAAGGGAGCATCCTGATGTGGTTATGGCTGGAATCTTTCCCTGCTCAAATGCTTGTGTTTGGGCTCTGTTTAATAAAATCTCACTTCTTCTAACTAATTGAATTTCTCTACAGTCATAGGGAGAGCTAAATTGAACAGATACTGCCATTAAGGTCAATTTTAAAAGCAGGAATAACTTGGTGAGAGAACTCAAAATATAAGTGGTGAAGGGGAGTATGGTAGAACCAAGAATTCCAATACGCAGAGCTCACGAGCTGGACTGTTTGTTATATAGGGATCTTTGGCCGAATGCTGACAGGTGTCAGTACTTGGAAAACACAAATTCAGGCAATTCCAAGTCATAAAGCACAGGCTATTTTAAAGAATAATGCTAATGCCCTAGTTGCTGGCAAAAGGATTAGTAGTACTGAAGTATAAGTAGAGACATCTGAATGGGGTTGGAGATGGTTTGGGGATTCCCAAATTATATTTGCAACTTGTCCTATGATGAAAATAAGCACTGGCAATTATAATCGACCTGATGGCCAATTAATTTCAAGTTTCCATTGGATGGCTAGTATTCTTTTGCCAGAGACACAGGTATTGCATGTATAATTTAGTTTTTGTTGAAGCTACAAAGTAAATGTAGTTTTGGTTTATGTATGTTCTCTGTGGTTAAGAACACAATCAATAATAAGAAATGATTGGATCATCAAACTAACAAAGTAGTGTAAGTTAATATCTCTGTGACATTTTCAATATGGACAAGATTGGTCTTATTTCCAGAGCCACAGCTGATCAGATGTTTTACTTACAGATGAGGAATACAAAGGCAGAAAAGAAACAAAAGCAAAATTTATTTTGCATCGTGTACCAGTAGGACAAGACAGAAAATCAAGTCACTAAACCCTACATAGTTGAAAAACATGGATATAACTGCATTGCTTCTCATTTTCAGGGCTAATAAAAAGGGTATAGATGAGCTCAGAACTGTGTGAGCAGCCTAAATGGAACTGTTAAAAAAATAAGTAGTCAAAAGTAAAAGATGATTCTATTTTTGGACAGTGCACTTGCCCACTCAAACCTCCATCTGAGAAATGTCTTTCCAGCTAACGCATCAAAGTTCTAACCAGTGGATCAAGTCGTCATTGAAACTTTAAAGTGTCAGAAACAGCAACTCCAGCATTTAATAACATGTATCAAAAGACCAGCATACCTCCCTAAGGAGACTATTTTTTGCCAGTCCCTTGAGAGGTGGTTTAATACAGGCTGCACTGAATTTGCCACTTTGAAGAGGATTTCACTTTTAATTTTCTAACTCTAGAGCTGCAGTTTTTTAAAGCTCTGGATGTTCTTGCTTAGCTGATCTGCTATGCTACATACTTCATATTTAAATTTTGACTTTGTCATGGCTTCAGATTCCTTAAACTCTCTGAAACTCAAGTGCAAATTCATACAGCATGATCTCAAAGCTGTCATATAGTTCATGTGATGTAGCTCCATCAAAAACTGAATGCTTGTGATCCCAGGTGACTGACACACACTTTAACATGGTTGTAAAACAATCTCATTTGTGGGAAGCACAAGCTGATTCATGTGTGTGCAAATTCACACACTGCAACCCATTAGTGGCTCACTGTCCTCTCAGGGCCCACAGGAGCTAAAGACTAATGTCATTATAGGATAACAATTTTATAGCTCTGCACGATGTTTCTTCATCTGAGATGCTATATTCTGAGTATCCTCTTTCCCTCATTCCCAATGGCTTATATTTATTTTCTTTGCTTTTGTTCTTTTTTGCTCTGAATTTTCTTCCATCACGAAGCAGCGAACGAATGTAAACTATTCTTTTGTGATATGAAAAATAGGTCAATTGCACCTAACTTTCTAGAGTTTTTCTTAGTTTGGCTGTAATTGTTAGTTCTTTATATTTGCTTTTATACAATCAAAACATTTTATCAAAAGGAAAAAAAGAAGAGAGTAGGTGGAAGTGCAGAAACTCTAACATGGTGTCTGGAGAGATGTCTGTTCCTGCCCTAGCTTCAGTATAGAACCAAAAAGCAGGATAATTTGATCAGATAAACAACCAAGGACTTTGCTTCTGCACTTGACAACAAATTCAGGATCCAGCAAACTTCCACGAGTAGTTTCTAAACCAAATGAAATCACATGGAGTCTGGCTTCTCTGACTTCTTTCTATCTTAGGTTTTTCTAGGGTACCTACCATCATGCCATCTAAGAGATATCACAACTGATGCCAAACCCATGGCCTGTAAGAAAAATATTATTGACAGCAGGTGCCAAAAGAAAACATCTCTGAGCAGTCAAGCCTGCTGGTGGCTCTCTAGAATTTCATGACTGAATACGGTGCAGTTAAGGCTCGACATGCTCATTGTTCCTTCGCTACTTGTCCATGCAAAGGTGAAATACCTAGACACGTGATAATTTGGTTTCGCAGTTTCATAAATATGCAAAGATACTAAGTGCCTGTAAGCTACAAGGCTCTGTCACTTAAGACCGGAGGCACGTCATCATTCTTCCATGGCTTTAGCACAGAAGCAGAGGGAGAGTGTTTATGTAAATAATTAGATACCTGAAGAATTTCACATCATTCATAGTGAATCCCCATATATCTTTGCTGCTCTGAAAGAGGCTCAGTGGGTTCTAGATACTCTTCATGTCCAGGAAGTGACACATGCAAGTTGCTTCTCAGCAAAATGAAGATCTCACAGTGCAGTGGGGAGGGATTTGGAACAACCAAGAAACCCTGACAAACTCTACTGCACCAGATTAACATTTTGTGCAAGGCAAACACCTTCACCAGCTTACCTTAGCAGAGTCGTAGAGTGGCTGTCACTTTTAAATACACAATGTGCTTGCATTTGACTGGGAGACGCAGTGATCCCTGTATGTAGTTTCCATGTCACACTGTGCAGCACCTTGGGGCCCATCAAGAAGAGAATGTATGATTCTGACTCACAGTGGCTCTATGTTGATATAACTGCTTTGATTTTGATGGAGCCATTTGTGCTTTACATAAGTAAGAAATTCAGAATCAGGCTCAAGTATTACACTGAAGACTGATGTGAGGTGATATGATATCTTGGACTAAGAGATTCTATAGTCTGATTCACCGTGGATCTGATCCAAAGCCATTGAAGCTGAACGAAAAGATGGCCATTGACAACAATGGGCTTTGCATTAGCCCCATGACTTGTTATGGTATTTGCTTACTGCACTGTAACAATATTGGCTGAGAGAACTGAACCTATTCCTTACCCTTTTACCAGTGTCTAAACTGTTTTCTGGATGATTTATTGAATGTTGTTATATTTTGCTGTGTTAACACCTACAGTGGTGAACTAGCATAAGAAAGGTGAAAAGGAAAACTTTAGTGTCTCTCTTTGTCTGAGTTTTTATTACTGTATATCTGAAAATAATTCCATTTTGACAGAAGCATCTGATGGAAAAAATGCTATTAAAAAAGTCAAACCTACCACAAGAGTGCGAGAGTGTTTGTAGCTGTACATATTTTTCTTTTATAATAACCATAGTTTTGGGAAAGCTGATATGAATGGGCTTCTCTTGGGATCTCTTTTCACAGTGATATTTCTTCATAAGACAACATGATACGCAGCCGAAGATGCACAAATTAAAACAAAAACCTATGTACTGTGACCCACAAGTATATTTTTCAGAAAATAGAAGAGTTTTTATTAAAGTTGCATCGAAATTATTCTTTTAACTGTGAATGACTTGGAGTGTAGTGGCTTCCTAATGACTAGATTTTTACAAGTTTCATTCACAGCTTGTATAAAATTTTCTCCTCTCTTGCCCCCAGAAAGCCTGAAAATACATCACTAAAGATACTTTATGGCACCTAATTTAGTCTCTTAAAATTAGCTGCAGTCCCTTAATAAAAGAGACATTTTTACATGAATCGTCTGTCTGCCAGTTATGGCCTATGTCCTCATGTGCTGGCTCTGTGACAGTACCAAAATAACAATGTTTCCTACGTAGAAGGAAAGGGACAGAATTTTTTTTTAAAACCGTTTCTTTTTTTTTTTTTTTAAACGCACAAGTCAGAACAAATGCCTTACGTAGATTTCAGGTATAAGGGTTTCTTTGGTACATATGTCTGTGTTGCTTTGAAGATTACAGGACCATGAAAATATGGAGATGGTGGCGGTTTCTTTCCCATAGAAGAGCTAATCACACGATCATCTTGAACTCTCTGTAGTCAATTACTATAATTACTGCAAGCCTTTGCGTTGTCATATTTCATTTGGAACAAAATGGCAGCATGGGAAAGTACTGCCAAATATGGTTTTGACGCTTTGTTCTCTTTCTAGAAATATGTGTAAAAGGAAAGCTTCTGTCAACCCCAATAAATTGTTCCTGAACTCAGGAAGTATAATCACTTGCTGTAATAAACACAGTTAATGCAAAATGCTGTAAAATGTAATATGGCTAACTAGATTAAGCAGGCTATATACCACTGTTTAATAGATAGAGCCACGAGTGCAGGGAATACACAATAAGCATTAGAGATGCCCAGCAGGAAATAAGAAGCAATGTTTTACTTTACCACGTACCTCATTATACCGAACATAATGACTATTTACAATGTATACTGCACGCTATATTTCATGTGCTATGTTGGTTGCATTTCATACATTGGTGTGATGCAAAGAGACAGGTTTGGGTAACAGATGGGCCCGAAGCCAAAAAGTTTATAGCTGGATCAGAACTCCGCCAAAGTTTTTTTTAGTTTGGGTCAAACTTTAGTTTTAGTAACAAAGTTAATAATCCAAGGTTAACCTAAGCCTCATCCCTTCCACTTATCTTAGTTTTATCATGGCAGGTATGTATGGTCTCTGGGGACATCCTTCTGTAAATGCACAAAACACAAGATACTTTCCCCAAAGTAGTAAGGAATAAGTAAACAGTTCTTCTGTAGCCAATTGTCCTCATCTTTGGAAGTTACATGACTTCTCAACCTTTTGTGTCTTTTATGCCCTTTCATGTACAAGGGCACAACAGACTGAAAACATGCTCCAAGAACCATTTACTAAAAGGGCAGTGTAAAGTGCATTTTAATGCCTCATCATAGCTTTTAAGCCACAGCCCTGAGTAGGAGGCATTATAGAGACTTCGCTCTTGAGTAGGAGTACCAGAGTGACTATGCTTTATAGTGACACAGTCTCTGCCAGGGATGTTCCTCATACACGGAGCTGCTCAATTTGAATGGAAGAGATTACTTCCCTCGCGTGTACCAGTCCCACTCCATGGATCAGTGAGGAGGTTAAGAACCTGTCTCTCCTTTGCTCACTTTTCAGTGTCCTGTTCCTTGTATAGCCAACATGCAGCAGCTCTAGCAGACAGGAATAACAAGACAGCAGATATCAGCTCAGACACACCTATGACAGTATGCGCATAGGGTCTTGGAGAGTGACAAAGTAGATCATTAGACAGAATAACCTCTACATAACAGTGGATATCAATCAGAAGTTTTCAGGAAGAAATGATCATCCTTATTGCATTTAAATGTTTTAAGAAGTCAAAATTATTTTTATTTATACTCACTTAGCACCAAGGTCCCAGTGGGCACAGTACCATAGTAGACAAAAGATTATATGGTGAAATCCTGGCCCTGTTGAAGTTAGTGGGAGTTTTACCATCAACTTCACTGAAGCCAGGATTCCTCCCAGAATCTAAAGCTATGTCTACACCTGGGGTGTTAAACAATAGCAGTGTAGCTGCAGTACATAATCAGGGTAGTGGTACATACTCAGGGCCCATGCCACTGCAGCTACCCTACTATTTTTAGTGCACTAGCTCAATGAGAGTCAGAGCAAATACATCTACTCGAGCTAGGAATCACACACACCCAGCTCCAAGTGTAGACATAACCTAAGATAATACAGTTTTTAATATTTCCAATTATGAACTCATAATGGTTGTACTCTTCTGTGGGGAGCTGATGAGCAGTATTTTATTATTGCCTTGGGTACTTTAAGTAACTAATTTACCTGCTTATAATGGGGAACTTTTAGCACAAGCCTTTAGCCTTGACCATATCTCTTTTTCAGAAATCCATACCCACTATCCTCAGAGAGCACAAGAACTGAGCAATCCCTACCCATGCTTATACATCACTACATGCAGACAACGTCAGCAAAAAGAGCACAGGTTGTTTTTGGGTGTGAGGGTATTGTTTGGTTTTTTTTTTTTTGCGTATCCTGCTCTCTCTGTCATCCTGGTCTGGGTGGAATTTAACTCACTATGGGCCAAATTCTTCAAGAGAGATCATGAAAAAGTAGCAGAGGGCAGATTTGGCACCTTTATATTAGTGTGGATGATAAAGCCCTCAGTAGTTTTAATTCCATAGTGTTGGCTTATTCTTCTGTCTCCTTTTGACTGTAAGAAGGGTGTGAGCATGCATGTCTGTGCTTTTCCAAAGAACAGAAAAATAAAGTGCACTTCACCATTTTTTCCTCCTCCTGGATCTAATTACTCTCTAATTTAAATGCGAAGGCCAACCCAGCTTTGCTCTTGAGACCCAGTGGAAACTCTACCAGGTTTTGTACATTAAGACCTTTATGATAACCATTATGTAATAAAGAGCATCTGGAGTCTGAGTCTTGGGTTTGTTTGGTTTTTTAAATGGTGCAAGCTATTTCTTCCCTAACCCCCTCCCAAATTTAGCCTTCATCCACTCTGTGCTTAAGGTTGACATACAAACTAGCTTCAGGGGAAAGGACATTTTCTTTCCAGTAGTCTATATCCCTTACGGCAACCACAGAGAATCAAAAAAGCTTTGTGGGTGGGCAAGGGGAAATGTTCTATCATCTAGCAGAAAGTGTTGTTTTTAGACTCTTTTTAAAAGAGTCCCTAGTGTAGTGATAATCTTCCGAATTTAAATGATCTGCTATTTTTCTTATAGATTTCAAAAGAATAACAAAGGCATTAAAGGTACAAGAATTTCTTTTTTTTCCTCCTCCATTGGAACTCTCTCTGTCAGACTCAGAAGTATAATTAACCAAGGTTTACACACATCCATGGCTTAATCCTTCTTCATATTAAAATTGTTTCTTCAGAAATGTGTGTGACAGCGTTGATAAATTCATTAACTTGCAAGCAGCCGTGCACAAAGTGCACATAGTTTTCTATGAAATTCAGTGTACTACTGTCAGGTGCCTGATGGGGTCTGAGGTGCTACTTGGCTTCAGAGCAGCAAGGCCCAGTGCCAGGAGCCTCAGGAGACCCCTCCCCTAGTGGGCATAAATAGCTAGAGTCCAAGGAGCTGCTCTCTCTCTAGCAGCAGTACCCAGTGGCAAGGCAGGGAGAGTAGAGTAACCTGCCCTCCATCCCCCAGTCACCAACGCAGGGCCTTTGGAAACCCATTACCTATGGCAGGGTTCAGATCTCCATATCCCCAAATACATCTCCTGGTTGGCATCCTACTCTTCGTAGCAGCTCACCATTCACTTCAGTCCCTGCAGTAAACTGGGCTCCTGTGGCATAGCTTGGGTGTTTGGCCTGGGCGTACCGGCAGTTTTTTAGCAGGAGCCTGCAGGACCCGTCCACTCTCTTCTTCAGCCAGCTCAGACTGAGCTGAGCAGCTTCATTTTATACGCTTCCTCTACTGGGAGCATGCCTAGCCAGGGCGAGGGGATGTGGCCTCTTGGGCCCAAAGCAGCTTTTTAACCCATGTCGCCAGTGCAGGGTTGATACACCCCATCACAACCACTCATATTTATACCATGGAATCTAAAATAATCCCCTAACACAGGAAAACAATCAGACACAACATACCAAAACTGGGGATCACTTTTGGGGGGAGGAAGGAATGAGAATAAACTAATATAAATTCTTGGAAGTACTGAAGCCCATATCTCCAGGGAGATTTGCTGAGGACTAACAGGAATATTAACACAGGGCCCGTTCCAAAGGCTAATGAAGCCAGTGGTCACGGTAAAGTAATTTTTTATTTACAAGCCAGCTTCACTGTAACCAAAGGTTTCCTTTAAGCAAAATTGCAATGCGCACTTTGCTTGAAAGTGTTTGGGTCTTTCATTCTATTTCACTGTATCACAATTCAGTGCAAACAGGTTCCACTTGCTAAGGAATGGGTAAAATAGTTTAGCCTGGCTTACAACTTTTTGGAAGTTATAGAAAGTCTCGTCGCATTATGACAAGATTATTATGACTTAGTTACTAGCCATGGGTGGGATACAAATGTGGAAACAAGAAATAGAAAGGGGTTGACTTGAACTGATAGGAGTTAACTTAATAGTTGCACAGTGTGTACTGCACTCATCTTCTGGTTAGTAGCAAGTCCTTATATTCTTCTTAAAGTCATCTCATCACAAGAGTTTAAGGCAAGGCAAAGGAAAAAAGTTAGTAATCAAAATTGATCTTCCATATAAGCTATAATCTTTTACATCAGAAACCCACAAGTTTCTTGTATGTTTTCACTAGTGCCTGGCTCTGACTTCTACTAGTCAAACAATTTATAATGGGATATTTGGGTTCAAATTAACTATGAAAAGTTAGAAGGCTTATCCAAATCTTTTGAGGTTCCCCCCTTTCTTCTAACTTAACAAGTTTGAATTGGAGAAGGAAACTGTGCCTAACCCTTCCCATATCCTCAAGTCTCTCCTCTGAGCCCATTTCTCTTCAGCAAGGCACCAACACTTAACTCCTTACACTCTATCTCCAAGCCCTTTCCTTCATCCCTAGAAGGCATCTTTGATATTCTCACAGTGTGGCCTCAGCACCTTCCACAGATTCTAAAAACTCAGATACCTGCTGCACTATACACTTTCCAATGTGCTTAGACTTGCTAATGACAGAGATACCCACACAGGACAAGTACGATTAGAAGACTATAACTTGCCCAGCCAAGACTGCTAGACATTCTGAGATCCCACAATGGACCCTGCAGGATCTCAGGGAAGGTGTGAGGTAGAGAGCGAATCAGAGAGAGGGGTGTATTTAAATAAATCAGTATGAAACAAATAAAAGGATTCGTTTTTAGGATCATCATCTAAGCAGAGATTCAGTCCAGCTGAAATAAACAGTTTGCCCCATATGTAGTGTGTCATAAAGTGCATGGGTTCCTAAATATCTGCTTTGCCCACAGGGCTCTGTAATGATCAACACTTCTAACATTTTAGATTCTGAAAAATGCAGTATAAGCTTCAAAAAATGGGTTCAGAACGTGACATATTTTTATCTAAGAGTGCTGAGGAGAGTGAGTTCCATTCCTTCTCTTCCCCCAGTCCCTTCTTCCCAAAGTCAGGAATTCCTAACTATTTTTGGTGAGTGATTAAAGTGTATATATGAGATGGAGGGTGTTAGGGGCTAATAGATAGAATGTGTCATTGATTTAGAAATGAGAGAGAGCTCAGAATGTTACGCTGCAGAAAATAGAAACAGCCTTTCCTGATGGGTAATTTATATACTGTAAAAATCAACCTCCCCCATGTTATTATTATTAAAATATAATTAAATAATTACAATTTTTAAAATATAGAAAGGGGAAGGGCCATAGAAATTGCTCTGGGTGTTAAAGAAAAGTAACACATTGGCTAAAATGGACAACAAAGCCATCCTTACATTTCCACAACTGTGATAATCTTTATGAGCTCCTCACTGAATGTTCTTTAACTGGTCTCATCACTTCCTCTGATGTTCTAAACACTTTCAGAGCTAGTCTGTACCTGTCATATCACCACAAGCATATCACAAGTAGAAAGATGCCAACTAATACCAGAGTGAATGCAGTATCCATACGTGGGAGTCATCTAAGCATTTCTGATGCTTGACTCCAACTGATAACAAGTAAGAATGACATAGGCACTGCACACTGGCTAAATTATTAGTAGCAAGATATTTTCCAGTCTGAAGATATAGACACTTTCTCTATCCATAATTACAGGGCATGTGAGCACTTCATTCATTTCTGCACAGATTTGCTGTGCAGCAGGATAGCTGTGTTGGCTGCTCATGTGTTAGCCAATAAGAGAAGCTGCAGCTCAACAATCAGAAGCTGCTGTCTAGTGTGCTCTTGACTTGCAGCAAGGGTTATGTCCCACTTCAGTGGTGGCTGTACATGATGTGCATTGCGGTGTTAGAGCTACCAACAATCATTAACGGCAGGATTCGGTGTTCTCGGAAACGGGAATGTTCTATTATTAACACAGCACATTCCTAAGTGCGTCCCACCAACATGTGGTTTGTTAAGTGCCAGCAGCTGGAGTATTTCACCATCCTGTTGCAAACTGAGGTGTATGCATGTGGTGAGAGATGTCGGGGGAGTTGGGACAGGAGGGATTGTTCTCTTCCTTTGGATCTGAAGTGGGGAAAAAAGCAAGCCTACTTGTCTATGCCCTACCGCAAAAGGATGCCAAGGTATTAGGACAAACAGCCTTGCCCTGAAAATTTAAGAGTACACACAAGAGAACAGGTAGCACAATATACTCTTTTTAAAGAGGAGTATTCTGAGGCACGGACAGCTTAGAAAATAAGGCCAACATTTTCAGAAGTCTCAAATTTGGAGTGTCTAACATGAGACATGTTTGTCCTGATTTCCAGAAGTGATGAGTGCTTACAACTCTGAAGGCAGTACAAAGTCAACCTTTTCCATGGGGCATTTGATAGTTGTAGTTACTTGTGACCGGCTAGTAATGTGGTCCTGGTTCTATTGTCCTTATTTCCAGTTGTTAAACTTCATTAAAAAACTCTTAAATGTACACAGAATACTTTCCCAGTTATTTTTCCAGGCAATTGCTGTAGTTACCACAGAGCTGTTACATAACGGAAAATGGGAAGGAAGATGATCTGTGAAATTTCAAAGGAGAGGGGAGGTGGTAAGCGATACAATGGACTATGAAACACTATGAAAAGTGTGAAAATCCTAGTCTAAACACCCGATTCAAGGCCTACTGATGTCATTGGAAAGACTTTCACTGACTTCAGTGGGCTTTGGATCAGGGTCTAAGTGACTTGCTCACTTTATACACTAAGCAAAAATGGTGGAGCTAGGGGGAAAAAAGCTCAAGTGCCCTGACTGCATGTCCAATAATTATTTAGCAACACTCTCTCCTTTAGAGAAAGAGGCATTAACACAAGACAAATGAGAGCTGTAAATATCTCTCCAACTTAATGGCTTCTTTCCTTTCCTGAAGTGCAATGGACAGTAACATCTGGAAATGTCAAAGGTGGTATCCAAAGTTGCATTGCTCTTAAAACATAATAGATGGAATTGTCAGTTGAAAAAAGGACCTTTTCATATCTTTCCAATCCAATTCATAAGTCCATACTGCTAGAGGATAAAAGGTGATAAAAATCTTTTAGGAATTAACATTAATATTTAAATAAATTGAAGTTTACAGCACTATAAGCAAGCTAAAGGCCAGAATGATTGATTTAATTGAAAATAAAACTACTCTCGATAAGATTTCATAGCACTCTAAAAGTTTGTTTTCCACTCCCTGTTTAAATATGTTTGGTTTCTTTCATTAGGAAAAAATGTAGCAGAAACAGCTCATGTTAGTCGTGAAGGGAAGACTTAGTTGAAGGAATAATTGTTGAACATGACATACCAAAATAATGTCAAGGTGGGGTTTTGTTTGTTTCATTTTTGTTTTGTTTTAATCAGAAGAGGCAACTTCTTTTGAAGTGAACTTCTTTTTTCTGAAGTGTTTTTATTACTTCATCTGTACAAGATCTACACTATATTTATAGCCACATTTACACTCTACCATTACAACAGAGATAAGTAATTTTTAAAAATTAACAGTACTTTCAAAGTGACCATTATTATTCAAGATGATCATTAAGCTACTAAAGTGGATTATGAATAATATTATTATATATGGTCAAGACAGCAACACCTTAGTGGCCTAATCATCCCTCTTTGTATTCCCCAAATTCCTTGTCAGAACTGTGCCGTAAGCTTCCCACTGCTAGCTAATGGTGGAAATAAATATGCGTGTCATTAAGAACATTTGGGATTACCAAATATCATGAAATTACTTAACCAAGATGTTTTAATGCCTTTGTTACTATGTGAAACAAATGATACATTGGGCTTGCTTCACTTCCCCACTCACTCCCCTGCCCCCAAAATAAACAAATTAACTAAAAACAGTTTACCTACGTAGGAGTCAGATAATTCATTCTGAAACACTCTTTTAGGTGCAATATTTATCAATGGAAATGGTGAATTTCCTTTGAACAATCTTGCCATGAATTCAAACAAAAATAATGTTGGCACCTATACCAATAGCAGATATCAGAGCAGATTGACCACCCTGGATCTTCTCATATTAACATAAAGCAGATCATTTCTCTGATTTTATTGGCTTCTGAAAGTATTTTTATTCTCAATAATTATATTATTAAGTCAATCATTAAAATACACTAAGAATACTTTGTTTCCATCATATTTTCAAAAATAGGGAGAAAACTACACTGGAGTCTACAGTGTACTTGCATCAAGTTCAGACACACAGCAGTACAGCTCTTCTCTAAGATTGTGAGACAAAATTCCTGCCTCTAAACCTACTGTATTTGATATCCTCTTCAAACTTCATACATTATGTGACAGTAGGGTGCAGAGGCCCTTCCAGAGTATGACTTAAAACAGATTAACTTCTTATGAGGGTATCAGGCAGGGCTGTCAGCTGATTTGTTAAGCCCAGTCTGATGTTACAAATAGGGTACTCTATAAAATCAGCTCCATGGTAGAGAGACTGGAAGAGAGCCTTAGAGAAGTGGAGTATTCTGCTTCCCTGACAGAAAAGTCTACAGACCTTCCACTATCAAAATATTGAAAAGTACCCACATTTAATTATAACTGTTTATGGTAAGCTAACAGCATATAGTCATTGTCTTGAATTTCTGTCTGTAACGTTTTTGTGATGTAATTGGATAACTTCTTCAAAAGTGAATCCATCAGGAAATGAATGCCTCGTTTAAAAACAAAATAGTGAAATTTGAAAAATGCCAACCAAATAAGAATTGCTTCAAAATTTGCTTTATCAAAATTTGAATCAAATCCCAACCCAATTTAGGGGGGAGGGGGCTTCAAAATAATACAACAATCACACAGCTGCAATTTTTGGTTCTGTTCAGAATAAAACAGCTTGTTCTCTTGATATTTCAGGCCTAGTTGAAACTAGGATTTTGTGAGTTTTTCCAACGAGACACAGAGAAGTTTGAATAAGTGCTCATTGAAATGAACTGTATCTTTTTTCGGGCTTGCCCATCATTGCCTTTAAAGCAGGAAAGGAATGTAATGTGACTAATATTTTAATCTGAGAAAACTATCAGTATTGTTGAACAACTCCAAGGGGCAGAGTCTTTATTTTTGTCCTCTTGTGCAGAATTAACTACGACAAGAACAAGGATTGTCACAGAGCTAACAAAAGGTGAAGAAATGAAAGTACATTAGAGATAATTGAAAAGTACAGTAATATGTAAAGCCTCCAGTGAGGAACTCCCAAAGTCTAGTACATCCTTCAGGGAATCAAGAGAAATCTGCATTACAATATGATGTATGATTGACTGGGGACTGTCAGTCAAAATAATGATATTATCTGCCAATCAAGATAAGATGCAGATATAGGAGAAAGCTTTTTTCTATTAAATACCAACTCCATTAGGAGTGGGATTGCTGGAGTGCTTAAACTTTTCAGTGCTCTACCAACGGCAACCTCCTGGTTGTTTAATTTCTGACAGTTTTGTCAGTGCCTAGGACATACATAAAGATCTTTGGGTCACAAAAGGACATTTTATCAGGGCATATGCTGCATGTCTAAGTGCACTGAAAGGCTAAATGTCATTCCATGGTTAAGGGAAGATTATAGTGCATGAAAATTTGAGTCTCCATGAATTATACAGTTTTACAAGCAGTCAGCTGATTTCACAGAAACAGAACAGACATGGAAAAGATGATCCATTTATAGTTTCCCTGATCCTACAGTGGTAGAAGGCTCAGGTCTCACCATAAAAGGTTTCATAAACTCTGAGACAAGATTAATAGATTTTAAGGCCTGAAGAGACCATTACATCATCTAGTCTGACCTTTGACTGTTTAAGAATTTTACTGAGTTACCCCAGCACTGAGCCCAATAACTTGTATTTGACTAAATGATGTCATCCAGAAAGACATCCTGTCATGATTTGAAGACATCAAGAGATGGAGAATACACCACTTCTAAGATAGTTTGTTCCAATAGTTAATCAATCTGTCTGTTGGTTTGGGTTTTTTGCCGTGTTTCAAACTTGAATTTTTCTGATTTTAGCTTATAGAATTCCAGGCTCCAACCAAACCTCCCATAAAACAGTGCTATGGAATTTGCAGAGCTACAGAATTCCAGATTTCCTACTTCCCGTTATAAGACCCTGTCTTGAGCTGCTTAAAGCGTCCTGTGCTCTCAAGGCTCATCCTACTGGTGACCAGGAAAGAAACCAGAAGGTGGAAGAGGCCTGTTTGGAATGCGGAGGAGTGAGGAGCCTGGTGGGGTGGCAAGCAGGAATACTGAGACAAAGAGCTGAAGGGAACTGACATGGCGGGGGAGGAGGGAGGCACTGTGGGGAGAATGGGAGCTGTTTAAATGTGCAAAGAAACAGTACACAGTCATTTGGGATAGGAACTTCATAACCATTTGAAACAGCCCAGAGAAATTAGGTAGGCAAAATGTATTTACAGAACTGGAATTGAGATGTTGAGATGCTGGCTGATAATAGCCAGTAAGATGAAATTATTGGCATTACTGTACATATATCATGCACTGGTATTGTTTTTTCTTAACATCTGAGGTTGCAATAGCATGAACCAAATGTTTAAGGATGGCTATGTTGGAATTAATTGTACATACAACCTACCTCCATAATCCAGCTATACAAATTGTTGCTACTGAGCATTGTTACATACTCAGTTTGGTAAAGATTTGAATGACATTTTGTCTTTGAGGTATGTTTTCCTAAATGGTGCATGCCATTTCATTACTTAAGCCTATTGCTTTTGTCCTGTAATACTAGCAGAACTACTGTACTTTTCAATCATGCTACAATAAACCAGGTCATTGCTTGGAATCTATTATAAAACAGATCATAAAATATAAAGTCATTCTCATGTATTAAGAGAATTTTCTTGTTCATATATTGCTTATTTATTTATTTATTTTATTTATTTTAAAATGAAAACCAAGCTCGTTTGAGTATTTTTTATGTGTTCCTCTATGTTCTGGTGGGTTGGCTGGATTTCTCCCCACCCACCATGGATAAAGCTTTTATTACTGATTAACTCAGTCAGGTTAGCTACCATGCTTTCGATATACTAGATCAGTGGGGGAACCATTTTTGAGTGTGCCAAGGTAAATATTTGAACAGTGTAGACCAGCGGTTTGCAACCTTTTTGGCTCAAGGGACACAGATATCATTTTTACAACTCTGAAGGCCACCAGTCTCCACCAGCAGACCTTCCCCATCTTCCCCCAACTGCAGCCAGTCAGAAGGAGTTGAACAAGGAAGCTACCTCCTTGCTGATCTCCCATCCCCCTGGCTGCAGCAGGGAAACCACACACATCCTGTAGCCTTGTGTGCTCCACCTGGATCCCTAGGCAGTGGCTCCCTTCCGCAGCCAGAGAGGGGAGCAGTGGGCTACCTGGTTTGCAGGCCACAGGCTGGGAACCACTGGTGTAGACTGATGCATATTTTCCAGTAAGGGACTATTAAAGTACCCAGATGAGACATTTTACGTCTTTGTGTTTCCAGACTGAGAGTTAAAGGAACCATGGCATATAACAGGAAGTAGTCTCCATATAAGAGCAATATTGGCAAATAATCCTTTGGAATCAGTTTCCATATACAGCTTGCTCAAGTTTTAGCCCTCAGATAAGGAAAGACAAAAACTGATATCACATAATAACTGTGGGTCTAATTCCCAGAAGTGATAAGTACCCACAATTCATACACAGTCAGTGTGAAAAATCAGCATAATATGATCTGCTGTATCTCCAGGGAAATTGGTACTTTTAGAAGTTTCTTCAAGTGGAGCAAGCTCTGGAATATCAGCAACACTTCTGCTTTACTGCACAATGACACCTGAGTTTGTAAGCAAGTAACTATGTTCTGTGCACAGCAGGACACAAAGTTTTGGACGTTTGTAGATTATGGTGACATACTCTAATAACAACAACAGTCTCATATGGCTCCTTTCATCAGCTGATACACGATAAAGTATAGGCATGTTTTGCTGGCTGAAAAATCCCATTTGGAAAAGCAAATTTTCCCTCTGGTCAAGTAGGAGGAGTGTTTATAGCAGAAGATAGCTAGGGAGAAAATCTACAAAAAATTTAAGTTGTCTGTTTTATTGTGTGTCTTCTCAGAAAGGGTGAAGCAATATATGCACTGCTAATAACAATCCTAGCACCAATTGCTGGATACTTCTAACACAGACACATTGGCTACACTGCATTTACCTCCATAGGGAAGTGACGGATTAAATCATTGTTCCCTCATATCTTTTAACTACATTTTTATCAATTGGCAGGTATTAAAAAAAGCTTGATTCACAGATCTTCCTTCCTTATATACAAAATGCAATATAGCATTTATTTGCAACGTATACCAGCTACTAAGAACAATAAACTTTTTGGGCTATGCCTAAACTGTAATTTGTTAGTGGGTGGTTGATAGAATAATGTTGTTGATCTTGATCCACACCCTTAACAGCTAACACTATTGCCTCTGCTTAAACTGCAGAAATCTCCCAAATCTACCAGTCTATTTAAATATTCAGAGTTCATGAGCATTACTGCAGAAGCTATCTGAACCACTGAACCGATGTCATTTCTCCTGGATTATTCATTTGTTAGGAAACTGTTTCTTTTGAAATATTTGAAAAATTTGACACTTACAGTCGACAAAACCAAGGTTAGTTTTTATCCTTCCAGGGCCTGCATCTGAAAATTCCATAAAATACAGCATTTGCTTTCCATTTTTCATGCTTATCTGGTCTCTTGCTTAAGATTGTTTCTCTCTGATTTTCTATTGAGGTGGACTTTAAAACATGCTGTGAACTAAAATTTAATATGCACAATAAAATTTAGTATGTAGCTGAACAAAAAAATCTATGCACCAAAAAATGGTCCAGTCCAGCAGTTTTCTAAATGATGTAGGAGAAAAATAATGTGGCAGAGTAGCAGAAGTCTGACCCTATTCCCATAAGACTGTAAGATTTATCACCTACATAAGCAGAATGCTACAGAAAAGAGATCTATTGACCACAGCAATAATTCACAGCCCAGTAAAGCTAGCTGAGATGCTAGTCTGGTATTTGCTGATAGTACCTTTATTATGTGTTACTCAGAATCTGTTTAAATAGCCTTGCTCGACAAGCTACCGTTTTTAATATTACACACCACCTACTCTTTTTAGACTTGCCATTTATTTACAATACTGTTATTGTGAAAAAGGTTTATAGTAGTCAGGATTTACTATTTGAATCAAAACCTGCATTTCCTCACTGCTGGGGCTGGGGTGAGGGGAACTAACCACTAGTATGGCAAAAGGTATCGTTCTTACAGTGAGAGAAACATGCTACACACACCAACAAATTCTTATTGAATATAATATTTAATGGAGAAAAGAAAAAAAAACTAACAGAGAATGGCTGTTTTTCCAAATACTAAAGGTTGAATTCTCCCCATGCCAGAACTCTGCTTAGTGTAGGGGAGTGAGCGGGGGTGGGGGATGGACAGGACCATCAGGGAGCTGCTGTGACTTCCCAATCCTATGCCAGCTGGCCCACTGTAAATTAGAGCAATTAAGGAACTGCTCTAACTTACACCACTTGTGTAAGTGACTTTATGCTTCTGAAGATAGGTACAGGCTTCTCCAGAGACCACCCCATGCTCTCAGAATGCCACCAACATGCTCCCTATGCTGGAGGCAGGGTGGGGGTGACTATACCATCTCCATCAGCTCTTCACCAGTGGAGCACTCCCCTGTGCAAGGGGAATTATCTGCTGGCCACATCAAGCCAGCAAGTGGCTATTTTGTGCCACCCAAGTGGCACCTCTAGTCAGCAAGTGGCCAAAATATCCATAATGGACTGGAGAATGCAAGCTGTGTGCAGTGTTAGGTACATATTTCAGACTTCCTAGCTAAAACTCCCCTTGGAAACCTCAACAAACTCAGACCACCTCTTCTTCTCTAGAGCTACTGTTCTGGAGAACACCATGCATCCACCTCCAGCAATTTTAAGAGACAAGTCTTAGCAGGTGAGGACGATTCAGGAATATCTAGAGCTAGCAAGGGACTGACATTCACCATGTAGGACCAAATCCTGTTTCCATTGAAGGCAATGGCAAAATCCCCATAACCTCAAAGGGAACAAGACCAGGCCCTTATTAGCTGTCTCTACTAATATGGTTTGGTACTTCCAGAGCTTTCCATCGGAGACTCTCAAAACTCATTACAAACATTAGTTAAGCCTCTCAAGTTTCCTATTATTAAACCCATTTTACAGATGGGTAAACTGAGTGACAGAAATGTCAAATGACTTGTTTAGGTCTTTACCTCTAGTCAGTGGCAAAGTTGGGAGTAGAACTCAAAATTCCTCACCAGAATGGCCCCGATTCCTAACTCATTTGCCCAAGTGTGTATCAGGAGTAACTCCATCGGATACAGGTCATTAACAATCACAAATGAAGCAGGTTCAATGTGAAGGAACAGGCTGGCTTACATGCTGCCACACGATAACCACCATGTTCTCAGCCTTAGACTCGCTTCCTTGATTCTTTTGGCACTTAAGTAAAAGTGGGCTGACTGTCAGAGGCTCTGCGCCACCCTAACTTCCACCGAAGCCAATTTATCTTGTTAGAATGTTTGAAGGTATTTAACTACAGATTTAGGTGCCTAACTGTAGGCATCCCATTTTGAAAATTCTAACCTAGGAAATAAAATAACAAAAGCCAACATTAATGCAGGCAAAGCCCCCACAAAAGCCCTTAGTGAACCTGGCTCACTGAGACAGCTGGCATGTAGAAAGAATGCTGTAAACTTGCCTTATCATCACAAACAAACCATCCACAAATATAATGGTGAGGAACCTCAGGATGTTTGGACTTGAAATGTTTGTCCAAACTATCTGGACCTGTGGAAAATCTCATCAGACATTGTGGTTCTCTATCCCCATGAAATCCCCCATTTCAACCTTACCTAGTGTTGTTTCCTTGCAGGGAAAGATGTTGAATTGCTACACTCTCCCTTTCTTTTTGATGGATGAGTTGTTCTGTCCTTGGGTGTCTTCAGGCAGGGCTGGGGTGGTAAGTGGTCCTTTCCTCCCACTCTGCAACAAGAAGAAGCAAAGAGCTGCTCCCTTCTATTGCCATTGAGGATTTGTTTGTTTTTACTAGTTCAGAGACAGCACACAAAACCCAGCCACACTTACTGAGAAACGAGTCAAAATGGCTTCTGCTGACTAGGTCATCTTCCTGATCTGGAGTAGGCTCAGCCAAACAACAAAACCATGTGAGATTTGTAACCAGTCATGACCAACCATACCATCTTAAAGTTTAGTAAAGTCAATGTCACAAACATTAAATTCACCCTAAATAGCAAAAATTGTCCATGCAAAATTTGGTCAGAAAATGTTGATCACTTAGACTTAATAGTATTATAACCACTTACCCTAGATCTAGATTTCTCTATATGGCTGAAAATCCAGCATCTTTCATTAGAAGTCAGTTAAATTTAAAAGGGATGAAGAAAATGATGACAAGCCAGCATCGTGTTAAGAAAAAGCATTGTCCAGGATAGAGAAATATTTCATTTCATACTTCACACTCTACAGCTATCCAAAGGGGATTACACCGTATACTACTGAAGAAAAAAATAGCACATTATGCCCAAACCACATGCCCAGCTCCACATAGTTGAAATTCCTCTCAACAGTTGTGTCTCAGCACCTCTACTGGTCAATAATAAGCTTCACTAACAAAGAAAAGGCCATTCTCTAATGTCAAACCTTATAAGTTCCCATAAAGATTCATCAGGCAACACTACCCTTGTACATGAAAAGGATCAACATACCCAGTAATGGCTATCTTAACAGCTGAACAATTTCTGTGTTCTATTTCACCCCTTAACAATATTTCAAAACAACATTTCAGTCAGTACAAAAGTTCAGGTTCATGTGAACCATCACTGGAGTCATTGTTTATAAAATTAAAATTGCCTCAGGTAGAATCAAGTTATATAATTAGCACAACAAAGAAATAAAGTCTACCACACACAGTACATCTGTTGCCATATGCATGAAGGCTGCACGGCTTGCCAAAGTAATTTATCCACATAGAACTCACGTCCAAACTAGCCAATATCTAGTACTGAGCAGAAAGGAAATTTAAAGAAAGGCACATCATTTATCATTACAGACAGCTCAGCAATATTGTGTGCAAAGAACACACTTTCTGAAAAAAAAAAAACCCTGAAGATTGGAAATGCTCGCTGAGCTCTGTGCCTCCTCCTAACAGCAAACTGTCACCAGGCTCTCCAGGGCCCGGTTTGAGAAAAGAGGGAAGGAAGGAAAGCTGTATCCTAGCCACCTGCTTCCCCATGCTGCCTCAGAGTCCAGAACCTTCTCCTGCTTTTACAGAATCCCCTTTCATACCTATGTACAGCCACTGACCCACATTCTCTCCTGTGCTAAGATGCACTCAGTGCAGGAGAGCTGAAGCAGGGGGGTTACCAGGGAGATGGCCATAATTCTGAGTCTCAACTCACCTCTGCTCTGATCTTGGCTCTGCATAAACAAGAGCAGTCCAAAGGCTGCTTATGCTTACACTACCTGGCCACAGTCCTTATGAGCCAGCTGAGAATTAACGTAGAATAGAGTGCTATGCCCCACACCAACACATCCCTATGTGGGAAGGAGGGAGCGGTTGCAGGAGCTGGCCATGGCACTTTATCCCCACACAGAGCTGGGGTATGATGGGGTAATTTGCAGCTGGGGAAGGCTAGATTCCAGCCATTTTGTGCCACCTGAATGGTCAGAACTGGTGGAAAGAATCTGTCCCATTGAATGCAGTGGAGTCATTCCTGAGTTACCCTAGTATAAGCAAGAGGAGAACCAGGTTGTGAGAGCACATTCTACTGTGACATTTTGTTACACAGAAACTTGAGAGACACCACCTGTCACTCTCTTCTGCTGCACTGTATGAGTCTGCTGCCTGGCAAAGAGCTATGCACATGGGGAAATTAGTGAGTAGTCAGCTCAGGGGGTTAATGTAAAATCACACTAGCTACTCCTCACTCACTCCCCAGTGCAGAAACTTTTACTTGTGTACTAGAGTACGTTTACACAGCAAAGAAAAACCCACGGCTGGCCCATGTAAGTCAGCTCAGGCTCACAGGATTCAAGCTGCAAAACTGCTTCACTGCTGAGCAGACATCTCAGCTTGGGCTGAAGCCCAGGCTTTAGGAACCTGTGGGGTGGGAGGGTCACAACAATGAATCACAACAAAAAGTTAAAATGTTGCCTTTATTTTTATACGACGTTGACTTTATATTTTTTAAATTGGAGTTTAATAATTGTTTTAAACTATAATACAAAATACATTAAAATATAAAAATTGACAATTGGTATTTTAATTGCTAATTGGTTTGGTAACTGGTACTTAACTTGCTCATTGGCATTCTGACTGGTTAGTTGTAATTGATATTCCAGTTGTAATTGGTACCGTAAGAGGTATATTTATAATGAAGTATTAAAATATAATACCTACATTTTTTTAAACGAAAAGTCACTTTGAAACCAAAAAACAAAACATTTTGACTATGTTGAATTGCTTCATTATGATTTCTTAATGAAACGTCAAAATTGACACACTCCTGCAGAATGGTTCAATTTTGACAAATCTGCATTTTCTGATGGGAAAATTTGTCATCGGAGAATTTTAGACCAGCTCTAATAAATAACAAATTAATAGAATGTAATGATAAAACCTGTGAAAAATCATCCTGTGCACCAGTCATTCATCCTAGTGAAACCCTATTGAATTAATGCCACCAAATAAAATTATTTAGCACACAAAGAGGCAAATCACGCCCATTCCTGCACAAGTGTGGAGGGTTCCCAGCCAGTGGCTCCACTGCAGTTACGCTGCACAAAAAGCTGGATGCTGGGAACACATCCCTTTCTCAGCATGGGGATCAGTTCTATAGGAAGACGTTGTGTTGCAGCACGCTGAGAGCAGGACACAGGTAGGTCAGTGGTGGGACTAAGCTGCCTGGATCCTCCCATCCTCTCACCGAGGGCTCAAATTCAGCTGGTTCAGCATATGGACATATCTGTCTCTAATTGCTACCTTGTTTTGCACAATCTCATCTTTCATTTACAATAATAAATCTCTAGCTGCTATAGTTTCAAAGGACCCCTCAAAATGTGAACCAAGTGTAAAAGACGTCTTTGTGAACCTGCAGAGCGCCCTGAACTATAGCTCTGAAAGGTGTGAACTGCTCCAGTTCTCTCTGGAAGTGTTAACTCAGATGCCCGATGGCAACATTGTTAAGTATTTCATCCCTCATGTAAAAAAGGAGAGGGAGGGTCACAGATCTGCACAATTTGATGGGACTTGGGAGATGTCACCACTTATTCTCTTTCCCAAGACAAGAAGGAGCCAAATCCAAGGAGCCTAGCAGAGCCATGGATATATTCAAGCCCCACCAAATGAGAGTGGAGCCCACAGACCCCACTGGAGTTCAGAGAACTTCACAATCTTACACTGAATATCTGCAATCTATTGGAGTGGTATCTCAATTTAGTGACCCACAGTGGTGGTTTGCTGTACTAACCATCTAACCAATGTATTGAATAAATGAACACTGGTACGAATAACACATCAGCATATCACATGTGGAGATAAAGTGAGTTGTAGACTGCTCTCAATTCTATGCTGTGAAACAGAGACCCCTTGGCAAAGGGTCGCCTATTCTTTACAAACATGTTTCACTGCAGACCTGACAAACCCATTACACCTCACACACCTTACAGGATATTCATCCATAAAGAGTAACATATAAGGTATCTACAGAAAACTTGTAACTTGTCAAGCTTCATAATCATTGTGAGATGTATGTACGGGTAATATTCAAGGAATAATGTATTTATATTTTAAGTGCACTTTATGGCCTTGCAGTAGAAATTAGATACCAGGAGATAATGTGCTGATGGCCCACTCACCCTGTTTGGCCAGTGATGCAATGCTCAACTCAATTGTTTAGCCTTGCACAGTACTAGGACTTCGAATGAGAAACCATCAAAGGAAAGGCCAAGGACAAATAATCAAAGCCACTTAAACATAAAAAAGAAACTTTACAAGACAGGGATTGACCCTATCAGTGACTAGAAATCAAAGACTGTTTCCAGTGTAACATAGAGAAGGAAGCAGCATTATGAATCATTTGGGTACAGAGGATCTGGAATTTGTGCGAGTAGCTAGCAGCAGGGTCTGGATATCACAGGGAAACAATTCAATGGGACTTGGGGGCTGGAGTGCACCTCTTGCTAACCTGCAAGGCAAAGATAGGGCTGTCACAGCCCAAAGGAGAGTGCATGGGTGGCTGAAAGGCTGGTGGTTAGGGAGCTGATACCCAACCAAGCACAGGCAAGACTCATGCATGCTGGAAGCAAGTGGTAACAAAGTGACACTCAGTCCTGGGTACCCCAAGAATTGTCACATTAGGAATTAAACTTAACTAAAAATGTGGGGTCCATTTCTCTGTTGCCCTGCTCCTTGTGTCATCAGTTAAAGCAGTGCAAAACGGGTGCACAATGTTACCATTCTCATTTAGTAGCATTTTACACCCACTTTGCGCTGTGGAAATGACCATACCAGGAGCAGGGCATCAGAGAAGTAGGTTCACATACTGTACACGATTCTGAAATAAAGTAATGAGCATGGTCTTGTATGTAAAGTTCAGAAGTGCGGAACAGGAGTCCTAAGCTCTGTTCCCAGCTTTCCGACACACTCACTGTTTGACCTTGGGTCAAGTCCCTTCACAGCTCCATCCCCCAGTTTTCCCAGCTGTAAAATTACATACAAAGGGGTGGCAGGGCCTGTTTGACTTTGTAGTTGAGAAACTTTAACACAAATGTGAAGTCTGTGTTCCATGAAGTTGTTCCTTCTGTTTGTACCAGAGCTGATGATTTTTTCACCACATCAAATTCATCCTATCTTTATAGTTCATAGACAATCATATTAGCATAGCCATAAACTGTTCTAACCTGGCTGGGACTGACCCAGATATTGGAAAACCATCCTAACTCAACAGTCCTGCCAGTGTCTCTGCATTGGACGTCAGCACTAGATGTAGAAGCACTAAAATATTACAAAGGAAACTGTTCACATAGGGCAAGTAATAATGCACAGAATTTTAGAGTAAGGTAAGTCCTCTTTGCACCACTGTAGCAACGTAAAGGGAATGTAAAACCACACTAAAGAGGCAGCAGGGGACTTTCCATATGTAGGAGCATGTACAAAATGCAGTGTTGGATGGAAGCAATGGATACTTCCAAAGACTGGATGCAATTCACCACCCACCCTGAAATGCATTATTCAAAAGTGGGATATATGGCAGCAGTTGACGCAACATAGGCAAAAATAAAGCATTGCAGAGCTCTATCTGTGAGTTTTTTCCTTCCTCCCATGAAGAAACACCCAACCCAGGATTCAAAACCAGATATCGGCATGACCTTTTCCCTTCCCCAAATCTTCCTTGTAGTTGACACCAATGGAGTTTGTTAGTAGGGTACCCATAACACTTCAGAGTCCTTCACCCACCAGAACACAGAGTACTACAAGTGGAGAAGAAGGTGATACATAGTTAGTATAGCTGTAGATAATTTGAATGAAATAATGTGCACACATTGAGGACACAATGTTTATTAAATGACTGACATAACCAGAAGAGTGCCAAAGGGATCCTGCCACAATGACTCAGTAACACAAGAAACGCAAGATCTGAACTTATGGTTTCTATCAATGTGTTACTTAATTGTAATACTCACCAAGTAGCTTAGATGAATATTGTTCGGTATTGAATATTGTTGTTTGTAAGCTGTTCACTTCGAACACTGGCGGTTCTGTTTTATTTGTGGAATTTGGTTGGTTGCCTAAGTCACATGTAATGTTTCTGCTCTCTGACTGGCTGACAGAATGATTTTAAATAGGAGAATAATAAATAATGAACAACAAATGATATAAAAATTCTGATACAAAATTTTGACAAATAATCATTTGCACTAAAATCCACAGAAGTTTTGAGATTTGTGAACCATTCTTGAGCCTTGGCCATTGTCTGAATACTCACAAACAATGTCCTTCCAAATCACAGAAATCCAGCACTGACACTGATATTCATGAAAATACTTCTGATTTTTTTTTAAACTGTTTTACCAGCTCACAAACATTGGCTTCTCTGACTTAGAATAGTACTTAATATGATCAACATAATTGGGTAAAATGACAGCTTTTGTCCTCAAGTTTATTTTTGTGAGTGGCAAATAAATGGGATGATCAAAGGATTGCATCTGACTAGACAAAAGGCTGATTACAATCTGTGAAACGGAAAACCTAACTCCCTCCTCCCTTGTTAGATGCCATCAACCTGCATCATGTGAAATGGGAGGCTATTAGATACCTTTGATAAAGCAGCAAATGTAGGTCTCAATCTGTTCACTCCCTACATCTTGGGAAATTCCATTTGAAACCCACCAAAGATGTATTTGCACTGATTTTTTTTGTACCCATAATGAAGAAAAGGAGCATTTTATAAGAATCCACTTGATCTGTGAGAGCTCAACTGGCCAGTTTGATTAAAGGCTTAATTCTTTACATTCTATTTTGATCTCATTTACAAAGATAAGACTCCCAAGTTTGCAAACCCTGACAACCTAAGGTATAAGCAAGAGACAGGTGAAATTAAGTTTTCTCTGTCTTTAAAATACGGATGGGGACATCTTATGTGGGCTGAAGTACTTTAAATGCGCTGGCATTATTTACATTATCCAACCCTGAAGAAGAGCTCTGCGAAAGCTTGTATCTCTCACTAACTAAAGTCAGTCCAATGAAAGGCATTATGTCACTAATATCCTGAGACCAACACGGTGACACCATCGCTGCATACTGACATTATCTTTTTCCTATTACTGCATCCAACTCAGGGGCAGATGTAACATCATGAGACAGTAGGTGCGCTGTACTAAACTGCAAGGGGGGCACCAACTGCCTGCGGCAGCACCCTCCACCCCTCACCGCAACCTTAATCGTGGCCCACTGTGGGGGCAGGGCTCTGGAAAACAAGGCTGCCCCACACCCACCCACAGTGGTGACTCTTGTCTTGCTGAACTGGGCCCGGCTTCCTGTTCTGGGCATTCAGATCTGGTGTACAGGGTCACAGCACCACTCAAGTTTGGCCTGACCTGGACCTCCACCATGATGGGGGGTGGTTGGGCCAAAATAGAGTGAGTGGTACTGCCACCCCAGGCATCAGGTCACAACACCACTCACTCAAATTTGACCCATCTGCCATGACAGAGAGGCAGCTGGACCAAACCTGAAATGGGGCCCTGTGCAAATGCACATACTCCACATTGGTTAATCCGGGCCTGATTTCTGTGGGTGCAGCAATTGCACCCAGGAACCCTGGCTAAAGCTACCTCTGATTCAACTATTGTAAAATATAAATGTAGTTCACAACAACTGACGTCATTTAACCATAAAGAAGGGAATATGGTGTAATAAACAGAGCAAGGGTATGGATGGCAGGACTAGCGGTCGGTTTGTCTCAGTTAGAGGGACCTTCAGCTTGGGTTGGTTTGCAGCCAGGAGTTTTGATCTAGATTTGGATTAAAAAATGCCCAGAATTCCAAAGCAAATCTCAGTTCCTATAATTGAGATTCACTTATTATTTGTAATGCCATATTGCCTCATAGCCACAATCAGGGACCAGGATCCTTCCATGCTAAGTGCTGCACAAACAGAACAAAAAGATGGTTCCTGCCTCAAACAACTCACAATCTAATGGTACAACAAAGTAACAATATAAGACTAAAACAAAACAAAACAAAAATGGAGTGTGGTTTTATGTGGTTTTCTTACAGAACCAGCAGCTGCATGGCCTCCCAGTGGCCCTGTGGAAATATCAGCTACCTCAGATGCTGCAGATCTAGGTTCTTGTCCCTGGGTCCTTACTGCTGCAGGGTTACACACCTACCTATGACACAGATTTGCTGTAAGGTAAGTCCTTTAACAGGCATTTTTAAAATACTCACCATAGACCTAATCCCACTCCCTCTGACCTGAGGTCCATAGGAATTCCTTGGGAGTAGAGTTATGCCAACTTTGAGACTTGATCTATGCCTAAAAATTAGATTGATCTAGCTACATGGCTCAGGGCTGCGATAAATTTCACACCCTGTGCAAAGTAATTAGGTCAACCTGACCCCTACTGTAGACACAGTTAGTCAATGGAGGAATTCTTCCATCTACCTAGCTGGTGCTTCTTGAGGGAGTAGATTTACTATTGCAATGCAAAAAAGACCCCTTCCAAAAAAGTCTACACAACGTTACTGCAGATGAGATGCTTGTACCGTAGATATACCCTGAACGTTTTTGAAATTCCCACCATTAATCAATTTGTGCCTGTACAAAATCTGAGAAGAGAAAGGCCAAAACCAAACTAACAAAAACCGAAGAAACAAACAAAGTTCCCTTTAAGAAGGGCTCTAAACCTACCTCGGCTGACAGAATTCCTACTTCTCTTATTGTTCTAAGGGGACAGAAAGCATCCTCCCATTCCATTAGGGATCAGGTTAGGGAAGCATCAGCCTAAGCAAGTTCATAAAGCTCTCACCTCAGAGCCTCCAGTCAGAATAGCCAAATTTATAATCAGAAAAGCAAATTCTCTGCATCCCAAGTCAGGCTAGGATAGGATCCTGAAACCTGAAGGGGTCTGCAACTCACAGCAGCCAACAAGGCTTTGAATCCCTCCTAACTTCCCCCACCCCCCACTTCCTTTTCCTGTTTTTATATACAGCCCCAGCTCCAGGATGAGGCAGGGTGCTGCTTGATTAAAATTGTATCTGTTTTGTTCATAAACTCCAGATAGTCATTTAAAGGGGTAGTGCGCCCTGCCACAGTCAGGGCCGGCCCTAGGCTAAATGGCACCCCAGGTGAGGAGCATCTACAGTCCTCCCCTATTCCCCCCCCCCCCCCATTTGTTAAATTTTTGAACACTTCATTTTTTATTGCATTTGTAGCCCATTTCATGACTTTGATGCATGCCCCATCCCTTATATACCCGTGTGGCTGACAACATTCTCAGAGGTTCGAGGAAAATGTAGCTCTCAGAAAGGCTGGAAGGTTCGACGAGATTCTACAAAGGTCCTGAACATTCTAGGGGGTTAGTGAAAAATGAATCCACACAGGGAATACCTGAAATATCTTACTTCAAACATTCTATTTCTCTAACAACAAAAGCAGCACCCCAAACACAGTGCCCCCCTCAAACCTGGCACTCCAGGCACCCCAGGCACTTGCTTGGTCACCTACCCCTAAATCCAGCCCTGGCCACAGTGACTCAGTTACACCATCTAGTCAAAAAGGGCAGGTTAGAAAATTGCCATTGAAACACAATTTTAATGGACACCAGAAAAAGTGGCATCCTCCACAAACAATAATTTCCATTTTCCTACCAGCTCTGCTATTTACCTACCTCTCTGGAGTATTGAGAGGCTTAATTCATTAATGCTTTGAGCTCCTCCTATAAAGGACATTACAGAAATGCAAAGTACTATTAAATTGTTTTGAAATATATTTTTGTTTGGTAAAGAGAATTTCAATTGTGAATTATAAAGAAAAGTTGGCATGCAAAGCATACATATTCTTTTCTATATTCACGTTAGCTAATAGAATGCTAAATCTTCTAATTAGCTGGACAGCACACACAATCATGGAAACTGCTGTGTGTGGACTCTGCCTGCAATGTCAAGTATAAATCGGCTGCTCTCCTTGTTTCACACAGTAAAGACCTTTCTCACAAGCAACTTTGGCTAAATTCTGCCCTGACTTACACCCTATTTAAGATAATTGGGTTACCATGGTGTAAATTAGAGTAGTATTAGGCCCTTTTGTCCAAAGGGAACATTCCAGTTTAAAGCCGCACAATGTAATACCTATTCTGTCTAGTTTAAATCGGACTGGTGTCCATCAGCACAGGACAGTTCCAAGATTGAACCTCATCCTGGAGAATGGATTCTCTTCTCAACTGATGGCATCTTATGACAAAATCCATTACTGCTCAATGGATTGATTGACATGATAACCAATAGGTCTTTTGACAGTGTCAGGACAAATATCCATTTAATAAGGCTCTGAGGATGCATCAAGGTATATTAAAACTTAGCACATTTCTAACTACCAGGGCATAGATTGCAACAAATGTGCCTTTGCCTTCAGTTTTGAGGGGTAGCCTCTTTTTTGTTACTATAAAAGAATAAATTGTTAAATCTCAGCACACAAACTTCATTAAAGCAATCTATTAATCTAGTCTAATGGGAGATGCACAACTATATCCGTATATACCACTTGGAAATGTAGGGGTTGATGTCATCTTTTGTGCCCATACCCCAGGATTTACTGCAGATCCTGCAGTCAGTCTGAAATGCATGTATAAGGTTTAGTATTTTCTCTAGTCATTTTATGAAATACAGACCCCATACCACTTATTAGAATTTTTTTTTTTTAGCCCCCATATATTTTAAACACAGAATCCATTCTTTTCATTGCCAAAACAGAATTACCACCAAAAACAATTCTTCTCAGGTTCTTTATAAGCACACAAGGAACCTGTACGGGGAGCTATTTTGCAAAGGAAAAACCGAAGCTGGATTTTGTACTTAAAAAAGAACTACCTCTGTAAAACCATGTCATGGAAAAGCTAGAAAATAAAGCAGGAACAATAGTTTTCACATATTTTCCCACTTTACATTTGGATTGCAGCAGTTATCTAATCCAAACTTTTGGCAGATTTTAGCAGACCAGATGTCCACAATAAAATGGGTTATTTAATGTATCGGTGAACAGTTTGCAAAATGTGAATGCCTAGGTTTCTGCAAACATTTAATGGACAAGTACCAAACTCAGTGCTCTTAACTTCAGTACAATTGAATAAGTAGCTACAGAGGTTCTAGCTTCTGTGACCAAATGCATCCTTCTTTTAAAAGCTCGCTCTTGATTTGGAATGTTACATCAGAAGCATATATGGTTATATTACATAGCTTGGAAATATAGTAAAGTTACAAAACACTTAGTAATAAAGTGAACAATTCTTTGAGCTTCAGAAATAATGCCTTCTATCACAAGTCCTCAAAAGGATGTGTGGCAACTCTTTCTCTGTAGCCATGTAGGTTATTTGAGATGATCCCACATGATTTCTGGAGTTCCAAGCATATTGACCATGTTTAAATTATTTAAATTCCCTGGATTGTTTTTTCATTATTCTCTGGGATCCTTCTGTTTCGAAATGGTGTTATTTATGATCTTCCTGGCTGTTGGCTGATAGAAGGGATTGTGTAGAGGACTAGTATTTCTGTGGTAGAATTAGATAGATTCATGGTACCTTCTTACACCTACTAGTGTTTAGGCACTGGACCATTCCTACAAGATTAATCACTCCATAGAATTAGGAAAATTAATTTAAAAAGAAAAAATTGCTCATTTTACATTTATGCAGTTGCCCTTAATACCTAGTAATGTATCTAGCCCCCAAGGCTAATGTAATCAGTAATGTAATGTAATGAGTGTTGTGTCCCTCTCTAGTGGCTAGTCCGCATACAGCATAAGACTTTACTATAAATACCACTTAATGGAGTTATTCTTTTAATGGTAGATGCTTGTGCTTTTGGTACTGAAGGTCTCATTTTCAATCCCTGCTGGCAACATTGGGCAATCTTTAAAATAATAATATGATTAATGCAGTATTACTTCCTCAGCATACATGCCATCTAGATTCTCAGAATTATGGCCCATCGCTTAGTTTTTTGTCATACACTGTATTCTTCATGTCCTCTGATAACTGAGAAATTTCACCTTGTTACTGGGCCTCATGCACTTTGCTGAGGTGTGATTATCAAAGCACCTATCTTCTGGTGCCAAACAAAAATTGTCCTCCATTGTACATGTCATCGTATTCAATCTTATTCAAACATTAACAACATCAGCAACTCCTGGAACGCGCTAATTCACATCAGAGTTCCTATCTCTCAGGCTCCAAAGGGATATAACCAACCTTGACATTGTTATGCACCCCAAGGGACACACAGCATGTCATATTCAATTATTTCTTGGTGAAGCCCAAAAAGGCCAGGATAATCGTTTAATTAAGGGTAGGAGGCCCTTAAAACATTAAAAGTTCTAAATACTTTTATGAATGGTTCTAAATAAAACAATTAAATAAGATCAGATCAGGTATTGTAGGCAAAATGGGGCTAAGTATATCTGTTAGTGACCATAAGCCACCACCAACTGGTGTCTCTTCAGTGGCTTACAAAATGGAAAATGAGTTGGGGCTTCAGTTAATTACTTTGTGAACATGTATCAATAACACAGTTGGCTTGAACACAATCAAACCCCTTATTGCCAGTCCCAGCTGTGAGACAAAGGACTGAATGGATCATGGAAACTCAACTCCTTGTTCTTACTATAAGTAGTCTTTGTAAAGCGGGATTGAGATCCATGACCACAGCTTTGTGGGGAAATTTAGGCTGTTGCTGCCACTACCTTAGCTGTGCCGTGAATAAATGGAGGGTTTCATGCACCAGAAATATCATTACTGTTTATCCAAAGGTCACTTCTCACAACCACTAAAAATTCACTTTGGAAAGTAAAACTCAGTTTGAATTACTCAGAATGTTCACCGAGTCATTGCATATAGATATGTATGTATGCATGCATATGCAATGAATCCCTTTACTTATAAAAACACGTGTGAAATTGATAACCTATTAAACTGCTTTTATTTTTCATTTTTATACACTTCAGCTGCACTTTACCCAGTTGATCCAGGCCAGAACTTCTTCCTCTGAGTAACTTTCAAATCCTTGCCTCCCTCCAAAAAAACCCTGCCTCCAAAATGTTTTTTTTTACCCTAAAATGTCACCTTTTTTTTACCCAAACTGACACTGACGTGATGTTCATAATTCAGTTTGGGACCAATGATCGATTTAAGTTCTGGTAATTCCACAGGACTAAAAACATCTGGCCTACCCCATCAGAAAGTACAGGATTCTAAGCTTCTAATGCATCTTTGTATCTAAACCCAGACAGATTAATTGTGCCTTAGATAACATTGCTTCAATGAGTTGTTAAATAACGGTGCAGATACTGAAGTAATGGTAATTAATGAATTAAAGGTGACAACTAAACAGCAAAAGTTAAGGTTCTTAATGCTTTCTCTTACTTCTTAACTCACATCGAGTTTCAAGAGCCCTGTCACTGCATACAAAAGGGTAAATTAGAGATGGACAGTCACAATTATCCACTAAGTAAGAAAAAAAGCATGGAGGGAACTAGAAATTCTGGAGGTTGCAATTCAGAGATTCCACCTGATCAAGAATATTTTCTGAGGGTCTGCTTCTTGTTAAGTGAGCAGAGGCTATGCCCTCAAAGCCATTTTGGAGAAAGGGGAAAATCACTCGTGAGCTAACTGCAAACCTATGAAATAAAAGGAAGGCAGAGGAGAGTAACCTTGGTTCCACAACACCGTGTCAGGGACAAGAAGAGGATTCTATACATGCAGTATTGCCACACGAACTCAGAAAGCACGAGGCAGGCCCCTAAAGCCCTTGAGGTTAGACTAAAAAAAGAGAAAATGGTAAGTGGTAGGTTCTTTTTTTCCCCCTTTGCTTTCCAGTTTCTGAGCCTTTAGGTTACAACTGGGCCACATTTTCTTGCTTTTCTCTGCAACCACGAGGGCTAGTCATGTCTTTCTGAGATTCCCATGTAATCACATGACTCCAGGAGCTAGGTATTAAGAAAAAACACCAAGTACTGTGAGTGTCATGATAAAATCGTGAGTGTGAACAACATTAAGGCAAGCTGACTGGCTTGTCTGGTAAATTACTGTGTGTTTCTAAGAGACCTTACTGCTGAAAACAGACATTTCCTCATCCCCCTTCCCATTCCTGCCCCACCATCCTGAAACTGTAGAGACAAAATTCTCACACAAGCTCGGACAGAGAGTGCAGGAGGAGGCCCAACTGGAGTCTGCATTTTTGCACCAGTAACAGCTTCTCCATGTGTGTAGAGAGATCTGAAAATCTGGGCCTTTAATCAGATTTATTTTCTTTTTTTCAGTTTATAGTGTTTGTGGGAGGAATGGAGGGAAGGGAAGGATCATCTAACAGAATAAAATGAAATTGTGAAAGCTGGTGTTTTTGCTCAAGAATGAACAGGAAAGGAAAGAGAATTCTATTTTCCTCCAAGGCTCATGAAGGGCTGTGCTAAATCTCTGATTAGCCAGAGATTTTTTAAAAACTTTTATAGGCATGATAAGGTCTCCACTAATGAGAGTTTAAGGGTATTTCTTAAATCAAAAGTGAAAGATGCCAAGAGTAGAACATAACCTAGGGGTTTTCCTGTACATGTTCACTAATATTACAAAGAGCTCTCAGAGAACCCTCTGAAGATCCTGTTTCCTGCAGGAAGAAAAAGAAGCTGAGCAGATAAGACTTTGGGGAACTGAAAAGGAATGAGTATTGCTATAAATAGTTACACACACAGTATGTTGTGGGAGAGGTGGGAGTCTTCCAAATGCCAAAGCATTGTAACTTTCAAATATGGGAAGTAATAAGAAAAATAAAACCTGAAGGGAAAAAGAAAGTTTTTCCTCTTCAGCTCTCTATGGGGCAAACTGTACCATGTTACAGACCCAGCACAACCTCAGTGGGGTTGCACCTCTGTAACTAGAAGAATAATAACTAAGGATACCATTTGTGGATGTGCAACCTAATGCCCCTGGTAGCAGGAATTGAAAACAAGATCTTTGGATTTAAAACTATGAACATCTTCTGCTTGAGCTAAAATACCCTCATCTGTTAGCTCAAAAGCTGAAGTAGACAAACTTCTACATGGCCTTGCCACCACAGAGGGACAGGCAGTTATTCTGTGTACAGACAGTTACAGATAGTAAGACTAATCTAATGTTTCACCAGAGGTAGTAGCCTTCTTAGCAGGGTCACAGGTTATTAAAATGAAATTGACAGTATTATAGGTGAAACCCCTACTCCACCGAGATCAATAGCAAAAATTCCATGGCTTCAATGGGGCCCAGGATTTCACACTTTTATTTGCAGTTGGGCCAGTAATGGATGATTCCCCATCCTCCCTGCCACACCATCTGATTGCTCAGACCATCTTGAAATGGTGATCAAGGTGTAATTCAACAAAGGGACAACCTGAAAATATTCTCACAAAGGTGCCCCAATGGCATCAATTAACTTTATTTTTTAAATGTTGCCTGAAACAGTAAATGGGGATAAGCTTTAAAAAAATTCTTAGCATTAGTCTAAACACATCAGACTTGCACTGTGCCATCTCCCTCTGTAATGAGCAGAGACATATAGCTACTCCTCTTGTAATTCCATCATTACAATGACAATTCTTAGGTTCTCCCTTAGGACCTGTCAGAGTGTGAGTGGGTTTTTAAGCTGCACCAACTTAATGATCTCCTGTCTGAAAAATTTCAGCAAGTGAGCCAAAAGACTTCTGCTCTCATTCTGTTCAATGGAAGAATTGTTTTCTAAATGGTATATTACCATGAAGCACAGTTAGACTTAGGAGGGAGAGATTTAACCTTTGTATAAAAGGGTAGCAGTCAAGGACAATAAAAGCCTATGTCAGATAAGCAAGAGATATTGTTGCTGAAGGGGGCAGGTATGGAGAATTTAGAGGAACTGATGCTGAGAAGCAGGCATGAGAAATAAGGGGACTTTTATAAAGTTGTTCTTTAATTTTGTTTCATTGAAGAGAGCTGTTTTATATCAGGAGAGTTACCAGGTAAGGGCCACTGCCTTCCCAAATCCAGAGCAAACTGGAGGAAGGAAGTGGCCCAAAATATGCAATAGGATTGGGAAATAGTGCCACAACTGCTTCCAGTGCTCAAGGATATCCCCTAAGATTTACTGTAGTAAGAAAGAAATTCCACTGCAGAGGGTGGGGGGGGGGGGGCAAGGGGGGCCATAATGCATGATTACTCAGTGAGATTCCTTTCAAGTATGCTAAGGGCCAGATTGTGGTCAGCCCTTGTAAGGCCTGCGTCAGATAGAAGGGAAGCCCACCCCAAAAAGCAGTAATCCAAAGACAAAGTAGAGCAGAGAGGATCAAGGAGAGTCCTGAGAGACTTTGATAGACAGTCAAAAGGTAAGGAGCTGCCAAAGAGATGCTAAAGAGTGGTCAGAGAGGTAGGAGGAGAACCTACAAAGTCAAGGAAGAAGAGAGACTTAGGGATTCAGTTGTCCTGAAAGAAAGGTCAAGGAAGAGAATATGAATAAATATAAATAAGCACAAGGAAGATGTGCTTGGTGACTGTGGTGGATTATATTTAAGTGGAGTAGAAGGGAGAAAAAGCAGATAGAAAGGAAAATAGGAGAGACTAAGTAGAGAGGAAACAAACATAGTGGGAGCAGATGGCCAACTTTAGAGGCTTGGAGACAAAGGGACAAGGGAGATAGAGGAGTATTTGGAAGAGATAGGATCAAAGAAGAGTACTTTCAAGATGTGCGGCCATGTCCAGGAAGAATGAGGCTGAAAGAGAAGAACAGGGACTCAGACATTGAGATGAGGAAGATCTGCAGCAGATGGAGCAATCACCTTTGACATTTGTCAAAAAAGACGCGGTGTAAGATAGCCCTAATATGAATGCCTGGACACACATTGTTTTAGTGAAACAATCAGTAAAGAATTGTTGGATATGCCACCAATGATCTCTCTAGACCCCATTCTCCAGTCTTGTTGTCTGCAGAAAGTGACCATTGAAATTCCTCCTCTTTTTAAAAAAATTTTCTGTAACCCTAACCAGAATAGTTTTTTTGCTGCTTTCCAATATCAAATTATAGGTACATGTCATCTCCATATACTAGTTAGATAAAGCTCATTATTCTTATTGCTGTTTTTGTTTCACTTCAGATGACAATCTAACAGTTCAAGTTTCGACAACAGCATTTTATTCTCTTCATCCAAAACTGAGATTCTTCTGTCTTCAAATCAATATAATTAGTTCAAGACTCCAAAGGTTTTTACACAAAGCAAGCACCTATACAAACTTTTCCCACATGGATATAATTTACCAAGTCTCCAATATCTAGTGTATCTAATAGTGTATCTAATACTTCAAAAAATAGCAGCTGTGGGATTGCATTTATGGACTATTTGTTATGAGATGTGAATCATAGGACATGACAAGTGAATTTTTGTATTTGTGCAATCTTATTTGCTTTGTATCTAGTAGTTCTAGTTAAATGTGGACATTTGCACAATCTACCTATTTTCCATGGCTTCCAGAGAGAAGAGCAGTAGCGAAGCAAATAAAGTAGGCAATAAACCATATTAATAATGTATGCAGAGCTCTATGTGTCTAATTATAGAAAGCAGAATTAAAATGTAAATGCCTTGCTTTTCTTTTTAGACAAATGTGAGTGACCAGAACAATGTTATGTGACAATTTCTTTCCAATACCAGCAACAGCTTGGTAACACTGCATGTTAAGCAGCTTTTAGCGTTTTTCCATACATTTCTGTATGGTATAAACAATTGCTACTAGTACATATTAAATTATACATGACATTAGTAAAAAGTAAAAATTGGCAAAAGTTATACACCTGTGCGTATATACATCTAAGACATATACTCATTGTATAACAAAGTAGATGCAAACATACTAATTCAGTGAAATATAGATTTTGTAAGAATACTGGTATTCACATGCAAGAAAAATCCATTCGGTCCTACAAAGTTCTTCCAAAACAAGTGGGAAGTTTGTTCTTTTTTTTAAAATTATTTCTTATTTATTTGTTCAGTGCTGACAGTGTGCTTTGCACTCTACCTCACAAAATGAAAATAGTACAGTCATGCTTCATAATGACCAGAAATCTCAATGTAGCTATAGCCTCTTGTATAGTGATTGCCCAGGAACTGGTTTTACATGATCAGGTAATAAACAATCATAAGGACTAGTTTCTTGAAATGTCACCAGACTCTGAGCCCTGTTTTCATATTCTGATCACCTAGTACCATAATGCAGGCCTTGAGAATTCTGGATTACTGCAACACACACTGTATTGGATTATCTACAAATCTAAGACCTACAAATCTTGCAGCTGATGGAGAAGATGGTAGCATAATCATTGCTAGGGTAAGCATCAGGATTTCACTTAACTCTTGGCAACACTGGCCCAGTATGGCTAGATGAAGACTTCCTCAGGTGAAAGGAGAACACAACATGTAATTATTAACAGAAATAATAAGAACAGAACTGCAAATAATTACTTAGTTTTATTATTTTTCATTCAAAGGTATTAGATCCCAAAAGTTTATGCAAGCTTCTAATGCCCTGCCTCCAGGTTCATCTTATAAAGAAAGAACAGAACTTTGGGTCCCTAGAGATGGCAAAATGTAACAAGTACTGCTCTCATCCTTACATCTGTAGTCCCAGGTCTAAGCAATGCCCTTCAAGATTAAGGTATCGGAAAATATTTCTGTTTGATAAAGTGTTTGGTGTGGCACAGTAATTTCGAATGACATAAAGTAATGTAAGCTATCTTGCTATGTTTTTATGGCGATAGTGATTTTTGGCCCCAATTCAGCAAAGCATTTAAGCGTATGACCTTAATGAGACTAATCACATGATTAGAGTTATATGCATGTGCTTAAATGCTTTTCTGAAATGGGGTGTTTATTCTGATAATTTGCTAGATACTTAGGCTAGCTGCAGATATGTGCCTAAAAGTTAAAATTTATCATCATCAAAGCCACACAGAGCAAAAAGTTTGGCTTATGAAGACCATATATTAGCCATTTCCCAGTAATCTAAACACTTGTTAGCTGTACTATGCAGAAAGCAGTGTTCCACCATCATGGAAAAAATTGTTTTATATAGAATAAATTGGCATATATTCTCTCATGCTTTGTCCTCAAGACTTGTGCTTTAGCTTCACAAGTTAATGCACAATCATATTGACATCTCCCTCATCTTTCCCATCCTCTACCCCTTCCTACATTCTCGGCTTCTACTGTTCTTATTTCAACTTAAATTGTAGTCTCTCAAAGACAGGGAATCTATCTTCATCTGTAAAGAAAGAATCAAGCACATTGATAGCACTAACACAGTATATAGAATTGTGCCAGTGTAGATATTCACTAACTGTTTCTTCTCTGCTTGAAGGAATGATATTAAGGCAATTATTTGCAGTTTTCCCAGCCTGTTATTCAGTCTGATATCAGCCAGTCTAATAATAATGGGCAAAAAAAAATGTATCTGATAAATAATGGGATAATTTTTTAAATAAGTGATTTAATTAGTATTTTCACATTATTCTCCCAACTCTGCTCATGATTTGGAAAAGCCACATTCCCTCACTGGTGCTGTGTTTCCGCATCCTTACCATGGTACCTATAAAAAGATCATTTTTCCCACTCCCTCCCTCTTGATGGCTTGCAGTTATACATTTCTCAAGGAGAGCCGCTTGGTGTGATGCTCTCAGGATATATGGTGGGTGTGGAGACAAGTAAAATCTCGGAATTCCAAGTGAGCATGGTTTTAAAAATATTCTGAAAAAAAATACAGTATGGTCCACGGGCATGTCACTGTGAGATTTCCTTATTTTTTGCAGAAGGAACTGCACACACAAAGGGAGTGATGCACATCAGATTTTTTTTAATATTTATTTTGAAGACAGAGTTGGAAGCATATTTGATAATTATCAAGGGACAGTCAGGATGTTCTTCTACAGGGGAGGGAGAGAAGGGTGGAAAGAGTTATAAATAGAAAAGTAGTCAAGTAGTTTGGAGCATTAAAAATAAAAGAGGAACCTGTCTAACTTTTAAAAACATCTCAGTCCATTCAAATCTCACTGGCAGTGTTGTTTACGCTTTACAGTGACGGGCGAACCTCACAAGAATCAGAGACTCTCTTCAGATAAGCAGCAAAAGTTCTGATGCTTCCTGGAACTCATCCAGACATCTTGGGTGAGCAATATGGGACTCTCCAAAAAATGGCTCTTCCCCATGAGATTTCTGGTACTTCCTGCTTCCAGATGATCAGGAGGTGCCACAAGGTCAGCCTTCCTGGCAGTATTTTGGCACCTCTGCTTACTCTGGTGGCTGGAACTGGTACATGATGAGGGATGCCAAACAAACTAACCAACCAACAAACATCATCTTTGAAATTCAAAAAGGTTTCATCTGCATTTATGTGGAAAGTTGAGGGCACACTTCTTTTTTTAAATCTGAACTAATTCACTTACGCTTCCACTCTCAACATCTCCCAAATACTATCTATCCTCTCCTATGACACACAGACAAGCACAAAGAGAGGCTGGTTAAGAGCATGGTCCTGCAAACACCAGAATATACACTATGCCTTGATTCAGCAAAGGACTTATATTCATAAAAGCACCTAAGTATGCACTTAACTTTAAGCTTCAGTAGGATTGAAACACATGCTTAAGAGTGTGAATTGCCATAAGTGTTATGGCAGTGAAAGCAAATATCAGAGATGGGGAAAAGCACAGAAAAAAAGTCTCAGTCTTTTGGGGAAAGGAGTAGCAAAGAGAGAGACACGGAAAATGAGTTATGAGCAGCTGAAAAAACATCAGCTGCTTATGCTTTGCAAAGAAAGACAGCTTGACATTGGGGAGTGGACAAGGGTTCAGCTAGTTATCCTGCTGTATTCTTATGTTCATAAGAGAAATGGTGGTCCAGGTTCACAGGGAACATCTACCTCATTGGCAGAGGAAATCTTGGAGCCAATGATCTGGAGAAAAGCAGGGAAGAACCTGACAGGCAGCAACCATGTCCCATGGGGATCAAATTCACCACAGTAACAAAAATTGTGAACCGGTTCACAGAGCAGGAGAAGTTGCAGCTAGAGAGGGATAGAGTGCATCTCAAAACCCAGCTGCTTGCAGACTAGCAGTGGGAGAGAGCAGACTGGTACCATGGGAGAACAGACGGGGAGAGGATGCGTCAGCATGAGGAGAAAGAGAAGGACAAGGAGTGTCAAACCATCTTGAGATGGAGAGACTATGCCAGCAACACGCTAATCTGGCTGGTGAACCCAGACCTCATGTACCTGTCCCCGGGAGTGGCATACACTCCAAATTACTTCCTCACTGCAGTGGATATGCTTCTAGATGCTTCTGAAACGGGATGTGAATTGAACAAGGTGGGGTAGGAAGACATGCTCTGGTATCTGGCTCCATTACTATAAGGGACAAAGGCCTTGGACATTTTCATCCTTATGGACAGAGAACTATAAAGATTATGAACCATGTAAACAAGTTTTGTTGCAATAGTCTTAACTGACCCCTGAAGTGTATAGAAGAAGGTGGTTGATGTGGAGGGGGGATAAAGGTATTCAGCAATAAGGAGATATGACCTATTCCGAAGTTTCAACTCAAATGAGGAGTTATGTAATGGGGACCTGGTAGGGGAGAGCTACCATAGCTGATGAGAGCTACAAATTAATGGGTTTAAAACAACTCTATAAACTCTGTCAGCCCAACCTGAAATCATGGTTAATAGACTGAGACCCTAGAGATGTAACTATGGCTGGTAAACGTGCAGACCATTACGTGGATAATCAGATTGGATCTCACAGAAAACCTAATAGGGATGGAACATGATCAGAAGACATGGATCGGGCCAAAGCAGAGACCCACACTCCTGGGGAAGACCCGCACTCACCTCTGAGAATCCCTAGGATGCGTGGAGAAAAGCAGCATTTTATATGTGGCCAGCAGGGTGGCTTTTGCTGGGGATTGCCCACTGAGGCCCAGTGCAGTGCTGGGGAGGCCAGCTGTACCCCATCCTCACAGAGTTAATTGTGTGACTGAATTCTAGTGGGAGGGAGTCACGCAGCCAGTCCACCAATGGCATCTAAATGTTCATGCTGAGCCATCCACATCCCAAATCACCACCCACACGTCCTGCTGCACCCTCCTGGGTGCAGATCCATGGAATTACCAGTGGGAGCAGGAGGTGGCAGTCAGTGGGGAGACATTCATTGGATGGGGAGATACTGGGACTGCTAAGACCCAGCCCATGAAACTCCATCGAATGCTCCCAGAGTGTGAAATCTGGGTTAAAATTCCTGGGGTCAAAGCCTTCACTCTACCTACAGCACGGATTTCTACACAGACCCAGGAAAGGCTGGGGCACTGATTGTAGGTGTGTTGTCAGGTATCCCATATTCTTTACTTTTGTGGAATGACGTTACGGCTTTGAAAGCACATGGGTAGACAGTCTCAGTTCACACCAGATGGGCAAGAGACTGTCAGCGAAAATGCAAATGGCATAGCTGACAAGGAGAGGGATGGACCCCCCCCCCCCCCTCCAGTACCCAAAAGAAATCAGGTTACCTTTCCAGTGTATGCAGACAAATATCTAAGGATTGATGGGATGAGAGAGCCTTCTGCTCCAGGGGAGGGATGAGACCAACTGACTTGAAGGGAAACTGAGGCCTGAAGCCCAGGTCAGGGAAATAAGCTATCTTCCTACCCTTACCAGGAACCCACAGGCAGCACAGCACATGGAGATGGCAGTGTTTCCAGCCAAAAATAGCGACACCGAGGCAGTTATGGTGCACTGCCCAGTCTATGGCACCCACCCAAGGGTGGAAAATTCCCAATCACAGTATATGGCAGCTGCTTGGGAAATGAAAGGCTACTACAGCCAGGAATGTCTGAGAGGGCCTGATGGTCTGGGAAGATATAAAAGATCCTGAACTGGATGAGAGAGGAAATTCTGTTCATCTTGACTCAGCGTGGGGAGAAGATGTGGGGTGGGACATCAATTTTTCCCCCCAGAAGCTAAAGTTAGGCCGCAGAAGTCCCTGGGTCCTGACCTCCAAGGAGATGGGGCAGAGAAAGGAACTAGGCTATGGGAGATGTTTGAAGACTCTCTTTTGCCCATCCCCTCTGTTAAAAGCAGTGCATGCTTGAGAGCTACTTCATGGAGCTCTACCTTATTTCTCTCTTTGATCCAAATAAGGCTGCTTGTAATACCTCCAGGGGAAGTGGGGAACCTCAACCCATCACTGGGACAGCCATCCCTGTGAGGAACCAAGTGACACTACACACACATTCCCTAGAAACCACATGGGAGGTGGGTGTGTGAGGGCCAGGTCTCACATTTATACCCAAAGGTGAGATTAAGAAGGGGCATGTGAGAGCTCCATCCCATAGGTTCTAAAGAGAGAAATTATACAGGATGGCTGTCAAATGCTCTGTGTGGATTTTTGAAGGATGTATGTTGGCTTGCAAGCAATATGTTTATGTAGATAGTTGCGAAATTGTGTGTTATGTTCACGACAGAAACAGCATTCAGGAAATAAACCTGGCCAGGAAATAAGTCAATGGGTTCCCCTAGGATGCCCGTCAAACACCCTAGTTAGACACACTTGTTTAGAGAGGAGATGTGACAGATATGACAATTTCCTGCTATGTCCTTGAGAGACCTCATTGAATTAAGCTGAAGTATCTTTGGGGACTATTGTATTAAATAATGGTTTATGAAACATCTGAGGGGGAAGCCATGACAGAGGTGAGATCTGAGGATTCAAAGGACCACATTGAACAATGTGCCAGACAAGAATAAGTTTTGGAACAGAAAGTGTTAAATTACACACCTCCAGTTAAGCAAAAACCCAGCGTTTTGAAGCTATGCCCTGAGAAGCGGGTCATTGTCTGCTGATCACCTGTTACATGAGGCTGAAATAAAAGGCCAGGATGTATAAAGGAAACACTGAACTATTCATGTTTGTTCTGGCTTTGAATTGGAGACAATTAGAAACTTATAACCATGGGGGAAACCCACTTGTGGGTTTTGAAGGACTGACACCTTTCAGAGCCTGAGGTTGGGTGGCTTGTGGTAAAATTCTTAGCAAGGGTGTAGATTTTTATGATTTTTATTGGTTTGAATGTTTTCTCTGTAGTGCTGTCACCTCAAGAAAAACTGTCATTGCTTAGGAAGAGCTGTGTGGTAACTTGTAACTGCCAGCAATTACACTGTTCATAATTTCTAGAGCAAAAGCAAAGTGTAGACATTGCCCTGTTATGCGGTTCAGCTCGCTGGGGATATCACAGTGGAGGCAGGAACCTGTGCAGCCTGGAAAATCCTCAGTCAAGAAGGAGAGAGAGATGCGGCTCTATGTCAAAGGGAGATGACGGCTGAGGAGTCAAACCTAGAGTGGCCTCAAGCGACCACAGAGGAGAACAGAGTTGCCATTGCCCTGAATTATGGCAAGCACTAGGCCTTGATTCTGCAAAGGACTCATTCAGCAAAGCACCTTGACTTTAAGATTCAATAGGTTTGAAACACTTGCATTTGTACAATGCTGACTCAGGGCCTATGTTAAGGAAGATAATTCTTGGCTCTGAAATTCACTCTTCCTCATTGATATGACGGAACTTGAGCTGATTGACCTTCAGTAATATGGTGGGGTTTTTTTTTAAATGATTAAATGGGCTCAGGCATGGTGGGTGAGTTCTATACCTCTAAAAACAAGTCACTAAATAAATACAAGTCACTAAATAAATAAATAAATGTTGCACAGGCAGTGGAGAAAAGCACATTCTCTCCTCTAAGCCACTCGGTCTATCAAGTATATCACTGAACTGCCAGGCAAGAGACCTGGGATTTCTTCCATACTTTGGTGCTGACCCGCTGCGTGACTTCCCCACTCTCGGCCTGTTTCTTTCCTCCCCACCCTTTTTTCCTCTATGTTCATTGGCAAGGACTATATCTCACTGTGTGTTTGTACAGTGCCTAGCACAATCTCTGTTGGGTTTTCTAGACACTACTATAATACATATTCACAAAAAACCCTTCTATTTACAAACAAAACCTGGCTTAAACAAAGACATTTTTCCTTAGGATAGTGCGCATATGTTGGCACTGCTCAACTGAGGATACATATGTATACATGGCAAATATAGATCTATATCTGGTGGCTTAAATAAATTAATCAAAGCTCTAACAGCTTGTTTGCTCCCGTTTGCAAAGAGGCCTCATGTTGCTATTGCTTTCCTCAGTGCAGAAGAGCAGGACAGAGCTACCTTCAGAGCTTTAATTCTTTTTCTTACATTCATTTCTTTAGGAAGCAAAGCTGATGCAATATTAGCAAATTAGTGGTTGCATGGGAAAATGGAGCACCCAATGTGCTCCCAGCAGTTGTTCATACCTTGGTTCAGAGAGAAGAATCTTTTTGATTGGTTTTTAATACAGAATGGGAAAGGTGTAGCCCAAAAAAAGTGCCGCTGTTTAGTGCTACAGGAACAGGAAATTCACCAGAAATTATAAATAATAATAAATAATATTCAACTCTTCTCATGCACCTTTCATGCAGGGATATGAGAGTGTTTTGTAAGCATTAGGTGTAAAGCTCAACAAATCTGAGAGGTAAGTATTATCCATATTTTACAGAAGGCAAACTGAGGCACAAAGCAGCTGAGTGACTAACCCAAGGCCATAACAGAAGTCTAGCTAGTCATTGGCAGAGCTCAGAACAATATTAAATTTTTTACTGTAATTGCAAGCCACATTTCCCAGCTGGTCCGACACAAAGGGTGATCACCATCAAACACCAAAAGGAAATGGCAAAAGAATTAAAAACTACATATATAGTATGATATTTGGGGGTTAAATCTAAACCCATTATCAAGTAACAGCATGGCAATTAATTTTTATAAGTCAACTATACAGTAGACATGAATAAAACAAATCTTATTTCTCTCAGCAAACTGAAATAAAATTATATGACAAATGTGCACAACATGTCATGCATGAATGGCAAAAGAGCTACCATGTGGTACATTGCTAAGCACTCAGCAAATGTACCTTCTTATCCCCTAAAACATACTACCATTCTACTTGGTCCTACTAAATCTTTTTTTCTTGTTGACTGGTCTTTGTATTACCCATATAAAGGGGCAAATTCTTAGCTAGCTTCAAGCCATCCTTTGTTTTACATGCTTACTTTTGGGCACACACATTTGATTGCACCTAGAGAAGTCTGTGCATGCCCATGGCCACACCCCATGTGTGCTCACAGATCATGTAACCAGCGACTCATCTTCCCGGTTCGCAAATGCAAATGGCTATGTGCATGTACGTCCACTTTTGTAAGCGCTTTTGTGTCAATGGAAGATATATACAACTGATCCAGGCATAGATAACAACAGGGAGGTGTTTTTCCAGGTAATTCATTCAGAGGAAGTGAGTCTGCCTAGTTCCTAACTGCCGACAAGAGACTGCATGTCACCTCAGAGCTAGAGGAAAGAAAGCAGCACGGTCACAGATGTGGCATGCTTCAAAAGAGACAGACACATCAAACAGCACTTGCAAGCAGACTTTCACAGAGGCACAATGACGTGCACATACACAAATGGAAGCCCAAAGTTACATGGAAAGTCTTTGCGCAAATAAAGCACTCAAAAACTCTCTACTTTCTTTTGGGTCGGCTTTGTTTCTGTGATGCGCTTAAGACACAACACACAATTCACAGTCTGTTTTGTCTCAAAATTTGTACTTACCCCTCTCTGGAATCCTTTGGCTGTGGTTCACACACAAACATTCTGTCCCAAAGAAAATCATCAGTTTGTCATAGTGATTCTTAATTTACACTCCAGCAGCTGCATTTCATCCCTTAGTTGGAGCAGTGCGAAATGTTCTTCTGGCTTTTTGGTGAAGTGGCAGTGACACCCACTTCTGCTCACTCTCCATAATTTGCCTATAGGAAAAAATGACATGAACTAATGAGTCAAAACTTGTGAACTTGGAGAAGCATGTTCTCTGGAGTCCATGTCTCTGTGAGAATCACTGATTGCAGCTCTATTTAAAAATTATCATCAATTGATTAAGCACAGTGACCTTTACAGAATAATGAGTTAGGAACAATTCCATTTGTTGATTAACTGTCACTGCCACATGTCCTCACTGTGACTGAATTGCAGAGGTATCCACATGCAGTTAACAACTTAGCTAAGGTTGAGAAGTAAAGGTAAAAAGAACAATGAAGATGAGGCACAGAAATTGTCCTATTGTCCCAAACATGCCCTTAGAGGGGCTACATATCAAGAGTTGCTCGTAAAGAGAGTCTCTAGTTCCAGCAAAAAACAGAGACCATGGGTGTGTCTACCCGACAGCTGGGCTCTGTCAGCTGAGTCGGGCCCATGGGGCTCAGGCTGTGGGGCTGTAAAATTGTAGGATAGATGTTCAGGCATGGGCTGGAATCTAGGCTCTGAAACCCTTCCCTCTTGTGGAGTCCCAGAGCTTGGGCTGTTATCTAATGCAATTTATCATATTCTCCCTTCCTCTGAGCTATCAATGACACCTCCTGCAGTGATCATATAAAACAGGATGACAGAATCTGCAATTTTGAATGTAAATCAAAAACAGTTTACTTTGGAACAACTTAATCATTTCCTCCTTCCACTTCCTGAGAGTAGTAAAGAAAGAAAAACCCAGGGAACTTTGCAGCATAGGGGGGCATTGAACTTCACATCCTAATAGAATTAGCTACCTGCACAATTCCAAATAGAAACTCTTCTCTCTCCCTCTGGAAAGATCAAAGACACTTTCTTTTTCATCAGACCCAAACGTGTTCTCTAAACCACCATGACAAACACTGTACTATTGCGGTCAAATTTAAATGGCTGTTCAGTGATGCACAACAACCTCTTGATATCTCCTTTTAAATTCTAGCCTGCTTTGTCTCTCTAACATGACTAGTTACAATTATATTTTTCATTCTTCCCACACCCCCACCAACCACCTGTAGTCAGAGGCTGTGTTTCTCATCCAATCATATTCTGTGCCTGCTGCTGTGAAGATGGCCTGAAGTAAATAGATAACACAACCCACCTGCTACCTAATTCTAATACCGGGGAAACTACAGGTGAGTTTTTAAAAGCTTGAAAAAGGTGACAATTGGGAACTGCCTTAGGGATAATACAGTAGATTAATGGATTAGGTCACATGTGAAAATAAGTTTTGTTGTCTCATCTTGGTCATTATGGGCCTGATCTTCAAAGGTTCTAAGCACTTCCATTGACTTAATTGCAAGTGCTCAGTACTTTTGAAAAGTCAGGCTCAAATGTATCCGCTTCACAGAAACCACCACATAGTTTAACACAATAGCCCGTCTTTAACCAACAGAGGCTCCTCAGGCCTATACTGCAGATAAAGAAGGAAGGTAAAATTACACATAGGAAGTGTGATGCTGTCTGGAGGAGGGGTGACCATTTATAATATTATCGATATCCATATTTCAAAATACAATGATTAGTACAAGATAGACCTTGTCAGGTATCACTGGAAAGGTTATAATTCACAAAGATTGATAAGTACGTTTATATATATGTATCAATTTTGTATTCTAAGTTCTAAATACATATGGCATATTTGTATTTCAACTTGTGCTGTGTTTCTGAGTGACAGCCCAGACAGGATGGCAGCAGCACTAAGCCTGCTTAATGGCCCATCAAGGTAACCCAAAGGCACAATGAATCCAGTGAAAGAACTCAGGGGCTACACCTTATGTGTCACCAGGGCTTACATGCCTAGGGACATGGGATTCTGGGGCTTTTCCATACTGTGGGCTGTGTTTGGGACAAGCCACATGACAAAGGGACATAAAAGGCATCTGCACCATCCCCATGTTATCTTCCTTCCTGCTTTCTACCTTTTGATCAATTCATCTACCACTGAAGTTATGAAACAAAGGACTGAGACCCATCCAGGTACTGGATGTACACCAGAGGAACTGTACAAGCCTGCAAACTCCACAATCCTGCTAAGAATCGGATATATTTGGACTTTGAAGTCATTTGTATGTATCTAATTGCTTTGACCATTTAATGTTTCTCTTCTCATTTGCTTCTTTCCTTTTATAATAAATCTTTAGTTTTAGTTACTAAAAGATTGGATGGGAGTGTGGGTAAGATCTAAACTTATATTGATCTGGTAATGTGGCTGACCCTTTTGGAACATTTTGGTAAAGGGAATAGAATTTAAATAACTTATCTCTTTACTGGACCTAGTTGCTAATTGGGAGCCAGAGACTGAAGTGCAATAAAGGGAGCTGTATAACTTCTTGTTTTTAGCTTCTTGATAACCAGTGTGGGGGATCAGAAGCCTTGTTTGTGACTAATTGGTGAATCTAACTCCAGTGTTAGCTACCAGTTTGGGAGAATCTGCTACCCTTTTGCAGCCTGCCCTGACCTTGGACATTTTCAGGTTGGCTACCCTAGGAACAGACCGATCACAGGAAACTTGCACAAAATCTGTCTAACTATTTGTCAAGACAGGTAAACCAGTTTGGATAAAATGAGAACTAGCTTAAATCATCTTCAACTCAAACTGAACACAGTCCTCTGAGATGCATTTCTCATGTAATTCAGCAATGCATTTCAGGGTCCTTCAAATTCTTTCAACTTTTTCTCTAACCCAAAATTAATTTCCTTTATGGAGTAGTTTATCTAAATCTGCAACCCACTCCCTCCCCAGTGGCTCAGTCACATCTTGGAATCACTGTTTTTCCATGTTAAATGGGTCTTGGAATCACTGGTTTTCCATGTTAAATGGGTCTTGGAATCACTGTTTTTCATGTTAAATGGGTAAACCCAGGTGTAATGGTAACATTTCTCATTAAAAATGTAACTCAGCTTTGAAAGAAAGTATGCTACTATTAAAAGAGATACCAGATTAACAAGTCTTTCAGACTTACTTATTTTTAAGACAAGGGGTACAACACAATTAACAGAATGTGCTGCTTACACAATGCTCCTGAACCTTGCTGAACCAAGCACTCCTTCTGCAAGAATACATGCAGAGGGAGATCTTACCTGGAAAACATCAGGGCCTGAGCTTCATCTAAAGTAGCACTACAACTTTTCCTGCTGTAGATTTCGTACATCAGGGCTAGTTTCAATGGCTTTCATAGAATCACAGAACTGGAAGGGACCTTGAGAGGTCGTCTAGTCAAGTTCCCTGCTCGCAAGGCAGGACTAGACTATCCTTGACAGGTGTTTGTCTAACCTGCTCTTAAAAATCTCCTGTGACGGACATTTTTAGAGCAGTTTGTTCATACTGCCCCACAGCAGTGGTAACACAACTTCAGTCCCCATCATGCTGCCATTTGAATCTATCCTGCAATGATGACCTTATCTCAGGGAGGGAAGAGTTATTGCTGCTCAGAGCAATAGCAACCTATGAGGCATTTTCGCCATAAATTATGCTTCCTGAATAGAGGACTCTACTGCACAGAGCAGAGGGTTTTCCTGTTTGATTATATTCATGTCCCCCACACCTCTTCTTCACAAATGCATAGAGCTTAGATACACGTTACAGCCTCAGAAAGGATAAAGATTACTAGGCAGCCACATTTTCCTTCCACGCAGTCCCCTGACCCAATTTATACAAGAATTATTGTTGTTCTCCACAGCCCAAAAGGGCAACTTACTGATTCAGAACCCCCCTCTCTCTACCTACCATTTCTGCCTGGCAGTATAATGTCCTGCCACTTCATGGCAAGCCTCTGTTTGTTGTCTGTCCCCACCGCCCAAATAGGATGGTTTTATTTTCAGTTAGACATTTTTTATTTTCCTGCAGGAAAACAAGAAAAAGAAAGAAATCCCTTGAAAAAACTAAAATAAAACAACAAACAGCTTCATTTGATGTGACAAACTATCCTATGGAGGATAGGAATATACAGGAGTGAGATGAAGTTAGCCAGAAGTATTTTGCCAAGGCTTGTGACATACTGTCAAATGTGAACATTAGCACCTTGGCACATAACTAATTTATAGCTTTTCCAGAGCAATTCCAGCTCTAATCATGTTCCTCTCACACTATTTAAATATATTTTAAAGAACAAAGAGCCCTGTAACAATTATTCCCTCATGTGCACTTGCAAGCAATGCATTTATGGTTGTCTCAAGTCCCGCATGACTCACGTTACAGAGCAAGAGGGATAAGATGATTAAATAGACTGGCTCACCCAGCCAGTTTTTTCACATCAATAAATAACATCAACACAGTAGAAAGAGATGTGGCTTTCAGTTTGGAATTAATTCAAGCCTTGGCTTTTCTTCAGATCTTCCACTCTGTGTAAACTAGATCTGGGTAAATAATTCGTAATGTATCCTTTATCAATTGATTTCATTTCTTTTGTTTACTCATTGACAATCTCAACTTCTTTGGATGTTTTCATTACTTGAAACTGTTAACACAGCAGTTTCTATGAATAACTCTTGGTCTGTAAATTTTTTCACATGAAGATTGTTTCAAGAACTCACCATTGTAGATGCAAGTTCTGTTGATTAGTTTGAACTGGACACACACGTCCATGTGTATGGTATGTTTTTGGTCTCCAGTTGGAGGAGAATAAAATTAGAGGTCTGGGCATATGTGCATGGTTGCCATTTTTGAAGTTGCTTGCTATGCGTATTGTCTTATTCTTGTCGCAGGCAGGTGGCCCGTTGATGGGGTCAAGCACTCAACCTAACTGTGACAGGCTCAGCTAAGGAGGAGCCAACCCAGATCCATCCACCTGTAATTAGTTTATTACCTGTAGGGCTGGGTAACAGTTAATTAGCTAAGGAACATTTGGGCCTACTGAAGCGTTATGATAGCTCAGGTCAGGAAGCCCCAGAACACAGGGAGCTCCTAAGAAGAGGGACCCTCAGGGAAGCAGGCTGGTGGGCTCACTGGGAAAAGGAGCTTGGGAAAGGTACTCCTAGGGATGAGATTTCAAAAGGGGAGAGCTACAAGTGCCAAGTTTCTATGGAGGCCTAGTTCTTGTGAAAGGATGTTAACAGACAACAGCAGGTGGTTCAGATTGCAGAGGCACCACACACTGCTCTGGAGTGGCCCCTGTAGGGGTCAAACCTGAGTCCAGAGAGGAAACGCTTCCCCAGGTGATGGCTTGATTCCTTTAGGGTTGGGGGAGTGAGTCGAGGGAACCTTACCGAGGAAATGGAGAACTCAGGTGGGGCAGAAAGACGAAGATTAACTCTGCCTCCCATCAGCTACAATGCTGGAGTGAAGGCTTGCTTGAGTTCCACCTTTTGGTCTTTAGTTAAATAAATTAGACCCCAGGAGGGGCACTACATAAAAGTCTCACTGCAAGTCCATTGGGGAAAAGCAGACAGGGACAAAACTGCGGCTCTGCATGCAGGAGTGACACACCAGCCATGACACAAGGGGGAGCGCCACGGACAATACCAAGTCTCTTTAATAAACAGTAGATTTATCCTAACCCTTAGAAATTTAGAATACTAGCATTCTCTAGTGTGCCAGAGCATGAGACACAAAGCAGTAACACTTTATTTTTACTGCCCCATCGATAAAGAACTTGCTCTCGCTATCTGCCATGTTAGTAAGCTAAGCTAGAGAAACATATACAGTACAACAGTGATCAGGATTGGGGCATAAGTGAAGTGCCTTCCAATCTTCCCTTGATTACGCAAAGCAAATCTCTTCTGCACCAAGCCCGAACTCCTCCCGCCCCAAGAAATTCAGTGGCAGACATGAACATCTTCCTTTCCCTCCTGCTGTCATTGCATAAAGGGGGAGATGTATACTCTCACTCCTTCACTGCCAGACCAGACAAGGCCAGGAATAATAGTCTTCAGAAAGATTCTCTTTCCCCACATGAGCAGCTATGCATCTTACTCCAGTGTAGGGTGTAAATGATTTTTGTCTGGCTTCAAAGCACTAGCCTGATCTTGCACACACCCCATGTCTAATTGATGAGAACTTACGTTAACCAGAGGGCTACATATATGCTTTGCCAAAGAGTCTTTAAGCTACCATTTTCATTGAGTTACAATTGACACACACTGTAAAATGTCTTATGATAGTACACATTAAGGATACCACATAAAATACAGTCTATCTGCTTGAGTTAAATCCATTTTTATCTCAGATCTTTGAGCTTACCGTATATTTTGAAGATTATTTTCAGTCAAAAAACAAAGAAAGATTATCCTACTGTACTTTAATTCACATAATAGCTTGCTGAAACACAGCAAGGAAGGACACATATTGATCAGCATTCCCAGTGGCTTTCTTAAATATTATGAGCCAACTTTAATTCAGTTCAGAAAAACAATCTTGTCCATTTCTTTGCTAGTGGAGTCCCTCCTTATTAAAGCTCTGGCATACATGTTACAGAAAACAGAAGCTCTCGATGACAATATGCATAATGAAGAGACCCCATTCTTTACAGAGAAGGCTAATTAATCATTAGGTGAGTTCTAGTACATTTTCTGAATCACCAAGCTTCTGACAGACACACCGTTAAGCCAGCAAACTGCCCGCAGATGTTATTTGCCCTTCAGAGGGAAAAGTATTCTCTTGTGGACTTTGAGCATTCTGTCACTATCTTAAGAAAAAAAATTAACAAAATCATGTAATGACTAATATACCTGTTCAAGAAAACAATAATAGTATGGAGCCTAATAACTAGAAAATAGTGCCAGAATTTAAGGAACATCAATGGAAGTGTGAATTGTTTTCCAGTGGATCAGGTATGGCATAATAGTTAGAGCTACCACATTTTCTGTTTAACACAGTTTAAAACCAATTTAGAGAAAAAAGTTGTCATCCCTGCTGCAGAGCTGTTGTTGAGTTTTCTTTGTCATGCCCTCATCTTTGTTATGCTACAGGGTCACTCTCTACACTAAAGTTTCCTCAGCAAGGATCAATAGCCTAGATCAGCCCCTCCCACAGAAATTATTAGAGGCTCTAGGCACAAACACTAGCCTACACAAGGCTTGCCCCATCCACCCCCATGTTGGGTGGGAACAGAAAGCTCCACAAGGATCTCATTATGGAGCTTTTCTGGGACATCTCATGGGTGGGAGAGGGTTGCATGTCAGAAGAAGTGTGTGCACAACTTGGTGGGAGGGGTGGGGGGAGGGGAGAAGGTGAAGCAGGAGAAAATGGATTTTAGCAGTTCTGCCCCTAAAACTGATGGATTTGCAGGAAAGGGAGATCCATGGGAAGTGGACACTCTGGAATCCTCATGAGACAGTCCCTAATCAATACATATAAAGCCCAGTTTTGTTATCTGAGGGAGGTGTAGATCTCCCACTGAACTCCATGGGTCTGCAACATGCCCAGGGGCTGAATTCGGGACAGGCTACAAGGTTCAGTAACAGATCCACTATTGTTACCCTATCACTGCAGATTACATGTTATGCTAGTGTGGGTCTCAAGACTACTGTTATGCACTATTAAATTACATCCTGTGCTAGAGCCACTGATTTGTTTAGATTCTCATACTCCTTCACAAAATGTCTCACACTCACATTATATTAATGGTATTGCAAACCTAACAGAGAGAGTGATTTTGTCATTATACCTGAGATGAAAGAATCTATTCTCAAGTATGGGAGTCCAATTAGATCTTCTGCAAAACAAGGAAGTGTTTTTAAAAAAAGACTCCATTTTTCCTTTAACAATCTTTAGACCTTCTTTCAACTTCCATTTTTAAGCACATCATGGACTGGTGGGTATGAAGATCATTGTTTCATTTGTCCTCCCCCCTGCAAGACTTTAATTATTTTATAGTTCATTAGCCGAACTCATTAGGAGAATAGTATAGGTAGTAAGTAGGTACTTGCTAAGGTGCAGTCATTACATTAATATAATCAGCAGGTCTGTGCTTTATTCAGAAAGGTGACCTCTTTGGATATAGGAATGGGCATCCACTCCCCTGCCACTAGCCGGATTGCAGATGGGTGAGGTTTGAGATTAGCTGGGAGAATAGCAAGCAATATGAAAATTGCTCCTGGGTGTGTTCAAGGTTGAGGGGAACAGACACTTTTACATTGCTATTAGAAATGGATCTTCTCAATTAAGGCAAAACAGAGAGGTGGCCAAATTCATCTCACTTCAGTGTGAACCCACTGAGCTTAAAATCATTATTCTGCAGTCACAGAGCAGAATCTGACCCAAAGTGTTCCATCTCCTTCCCTTAGCACACTCTCCAGGTGCACTCCTCCCACGCCATGATGGCAGACATCCTGTTACCCAGGTCATATTCACAGCAGTGAGTTATGCCTATTAGTGCCAATCTCCTTAGCCTAGTATAGAGAGATCATTGCCCAGTGCATAAAGCAAGCAACATGGGGAAAATCATGTTGTCTTATAGTGGATGTTTACAACAGAAAGTAGAGGAAAGGAGCTTGATCTAACATCCAATTAGGTCAATATGTCATCTCCCACAGACTTAATTGGGAATTGGACCAAGCCCCAAATGAGCAAAACAAAAAATGTGCCCAGGTATTTGTCTTTCTATACTAAAGTGTTTTTGTTTAAACTGTAAAGCAATTGCTACAAAATATGCCCCCTAAAACAAAACGCCAGATTTGAAAATCTGAGCCGTGCAAGCCAAAAGACCCTACACCAATACAATTCCCATTAAGACGTGTTGCGTGAATGTAAAGTGAGTATAATTTGTCCCAAAACCTGGGGGAAAAAATCTTGCTTTTATTTGCTCCGATGATGATTAATTTCATGGATTCTGGGGGTGCTGTGGTAGAGCATACTATTTTTTAAAAAAATGAAACTTTTCTTTCAGTGGCTATTTTGCAACTTAACAGCTGCAGAAGAATCACACATTGCTAAAGTGAATAGTTATGTACTTACTACTTTCTGATTATATAACTGCCAAATATTCACAAATCCTACAAATAATACATATCTTTACCACATAATTCACATGGACCAGCAAGCAGCACTTCTTGATTTAGTATTTGTACTGCTATCACATAAAGAGCTGCATTTAATATACTAAATTATTGGTAGATGAAAATGTTGCAGAAAACATAGGCTTGTCAGGTCAACTGGAGCAAATTGGTATTATGCTGGAACAAACTGGAGTACTAACAAGCAACACAGAGGAACTCAGACAGCTGAAACAGATCCATAGTTTATATTCCAGAGATAGTTAATGTCAATGTCAGTGGAATTTGCACAAGCAACATACCCTCAACCTCAACTCTGCACTAGCTGACATTTCTCTTTTTAAAATTGGCAGCATGAGTTGTGGAACCTAAATTTAACCTCTGGAGAATATGCCTCATGACACTTGTGTTCCTTACATGTACAGCGTAAGCCTTTGAAAGCTAAATTTACCCATGCACCTCCTTTATAAGTAACTAGACTAGCAACATCTGAACTTCTGTCACTTGTTAGTTTCTATAGTTTCAATCTTTCCCTCTTGGGGACCCATTTTCTAATAAGGACCATCTTAGGCCCCCGAGGATGACACTAATAAGTGTTTGAAAATGCCAGAAACATAGCACTGTTCAATGATTTTTTAAAAACAAATAACACCTTTGGTAGGTGACCATTACAGATAGTGATGGATTTTTTGGATGAATTGTGCAAGACCTGTTTTAATAACTTTGTCTGAATTCTTACTCAAGCATTTCAATGAACATACTTATAAATTTCAAAGCCAAATTAAATCTCTTTTAAGGTGCTACTTCCAGAGACTCCATACTACAGTTTGAAGGAAACAATAATAATAATAATAATTCAAGTCTTATTCCGTGAGAGGATTTCTTCCTTTTTTACTGAACACCTTGCCAATGATATATTAGCATTGCTAGAAATTTAGCTGGGTAATTCTATTAAAATATAATGAATCTCAGAGTTACCCATTTTAATTTTATTGATCATTCAGTCAAACTTCTCTCTTTTTGACATTAACACCAATACTCAAATCACAGGGAAACTGAGCTATAAACAATTATCCTGTACTTCATATTTTGATTTTCAGTCCAGTGCAGGCACTGATGGGATGAAGGACCAAAATCTTGTTACAAAGGAGGGGAAACCTGTTGCATCTGGAAAGATGGACACACCACCGAGAGATGGCCAACAATCAGAGAAAGCAGGCATTACTGTACAACAGGTCAGCCAAGAACCTACTGGCCTTGGAGACAAGCACTTTTGTGAGGATCCCAGCCATAAGAGAGACACTAGGAATGGACTAAAGGATTCATGAGGGGTGCAGTGGTACCCAGGTGACATGAGGTGACTACGCAAGAGGGACAAGGTGATTCAAAGGAACAGGAGTCACTTATGAGTCAGCAGCCACAACACCCAGAGAGAGCCTACAGAGATAATCACAGAACTAAGTGGCAGAGAGCCAACCTCATAGGGAGGGAGGAAACTCCACAGAGAGAGAGTTTGCAAGACTTGAAGACAGGGTGACGGAGCGAGGTCACTCCTGGTGGGCCCAACAGTTGGAGACCAAACGATCTCAAAGACTATGTGGCCAGCTGAGTCTATGGTGAAGATGAGACTGCAACTCTGCTATGTGCTAGCAACCTTTGGTCAAAGACACATGGGATGGGGGTCAGTTATTTCTAAAACGGGGAAGATGTATCACGATCAGTGGAACTGGAGTCAGAGGGCCCATGTTTCATGGAGGGTCTATTATAGATGGGTCACCAGAGCAGCATTGGAGTTAGGCTGGAAGGAACTCAGCCAGGTGGACAGAGCAATGTTCACAGTTTAAATACAGTTCCCTTGCACTCAGCTTCACTCCAAGCCACTGAAACTCTTTTGACTCAAAAAAGACTTTTGCATTCCCTGCACAGGATACACACAGGCGTACACACCTGAACTTTCTCTCAGGGTTACTCTCTGTCAGGGGTCCATCTGTGAGGTGCCATGGTCTTTATGGGCTCTCAGTGAACGTGCCCCACACACAGGCCCAGCCGTCAGAGTAATTCTGATACAATATTTTGTTCTTGTTTCAAGAGAGAAGAATGCATTTAGATGAGTCCTCAGTTCATTTTGCAGCTTCTCACATTTGTCTCCATGTATGTTCTTGCAATAGTACCTAGTTCCCTTTTGGCTCTTGATACTTCCTTACACCTGCTATGGCACTGCTTATGGAAGAAGAGTACATCTATGTCCATGCCTGTGATCTTGCTATACTGTAGTTACCTGGGCCTTTCCCTAGCTCCCTTGGTGTTCCATAGACTGGCACTGAACTGAGGTACAGAGAATTGACATTTTGCCTGGGCCTAGAGCATTACAGCAGCTTGATTTTTTTTTAATCACCCTCGTCACAAGTCAGACTCTCAGAGTTAAAATGGCTCCCAGACAATGGCCCAAGTACAGGAGAAAAATCAATGGGTTTGACTGCAGAAGTCCACAGACATCTTACATGAGGGAAGGAAGAGAAAGATCTATAGCGCAGAGGCTGGCTCTGTAGCAGCTTGCCTCTATGCGGCTGGCCCATGCAGTCAGAGGGGGCTCCAATAAGCTGAATTCTGTGTCACAGATGGGGCTGCACACTTCCTGTCCTGCACACTTCCTGTCCTGCACAATAATACTTTAACAAAACACATTCAATTCTGAATATCAGAAAACATTCTCTCACAAACATCCATGAACTTTAGTCAATATTCCTTCTGGGCAACCTTTTTTCCAATGTGTCTAATTCAGATTCCCTTAGGGAGATGTTGCTCTTTTGTCTCTCATGGACTGCAAACATTACAAAACCACATTTTTGATGAACGTGTCCCCATGCCACCAGGGCAAGCTCTAGTAATTCTGAGGATTACACACCCATGGCCAGCAGAAAAAAATGTTCAGTTAAAGAGACTGTGTAAAAATGAATTCAAGAAGATATACAAGGTGAAATTGAAAACTGGACTTGGTGGGACCACTCATGGATAGTCCCAATTTTACAGTATGGTTATGTACCTTCCTGTGTACTAAATGGAAGGCTGAGGATGGTAGCCTTGCACTCAGAACTAGGTTCAATTCCCTGTTCAGCCACACAGATGTCCTGTGCACCCTTGGACAAGTCATTTCATCTCTGCGCCACAGTTCCCCATTTGTACCATGGGGATAATGGTATTGTTTGCCTCGCAGGAGTGTTGTGAGGAGCAATACATTACACGATGGTAAGATGCTCAGATTCTACAGTAAAGCAGGCCATAAGTACCTTAGTATGATAGTTACATCACTTTATATATCCTCTTACTCCTTCCCTTATGAAAAGCACCAAATTGCACCCAAATATATTTCCAGCAAATCATATGCTATGGAAACATCATGAGAACAGCTGGAAATAAGCTTGAGAGAGGTGTCAGATGATTCTTTACCCACACCAACCTAATCTAGAGAGTACCTGATTAGCATAAAAATAGAAGGTGTAGTTTTAGAAATAATTAAATAGGTCAGTATCCAGAACTGAAGAGGAGAGAGAAAGGAGAAAGCATGGTGTCACACAGTGTGGAAATGTTGCTAGAGAATACATGTAATAGGTGTATACAAATGGAGATCAGCTAACTGTTTTTCAAACCTCCATAATCACTGCATTACAAGGACTAATGCATTTCACTGGGAACTCTGCTGCTAAAGCCTTGGGAAAAACAGTCCAAACTACCTAGCTTATTTGTGGTGACTGAATAACTAAATACCTGTTGGTAAGCAGGCAAGCAACGCTATATTTGGAAATATATGAACAAATATTCTATTTCACCTTATCATTAATTTAGGCTCCAATCCTGGAAACAATTACCATATGAGTAACTTTACACATGTGACTTGCACCTCTGAATTCACAGGGGTCTAATAACATGCATGATGGAAATGAGATGTGTAAGTGCCTGCAGAATCAAGGTACTAGATGGTAAGCTCTTTAGGATGTCTCTTTACTACATGTTGGTTGAACTCTTAGCACAACAGGACTCTGTAACTTGTAACTTAAAAAATGCTATTTCCAAACTAGTTTGGCCTATCCGTACAAAAAAGCTTGATGCATTTTATACACTGGTACAAGTGAATACAAGGCTAAGGGTACTGGAAACTAGGACAAAAAAGCAATTCAGGTCAAATTAAATGATGGCTTGAAAGAATGGCCTTCATTCCAAATTCTTAACCTAAAGAAATATATATCCAACCTGATGGAATAGCTGATAAAAAAAATGGCAGCTACAGTATGAAGAACTTAATGTGCAATTGCTGGCAGATATTAAAGTTGAAAGGTTCTAAAAGGCAGAAGGTTTCAAGGTAGCCATTTCTTCCATCTGGCTTTCATCATTGTGCGTTATTGTTTTATTTGTCTAAATCCTGCTTATACGTCTCAAAAACAAAGTAAGTCACCCTTTTAAACAGCCCCTCTGTTGGTACCACTTATTCTGAAGGATGCCCATCAATGATTCACAATGAGATTAATAATGTATTTATATCACATGCTAGTAGTAGCAAAAATGTCTATGAATGTTTAATAAATATTCTGTAATGCTTCTGGAGCACATGTTATAAATGATAAATAAGTAACAATAGATTCCTTATGAAATATTTATATGCATTGTGGTTATTGTTATGCTATAACTGTTCAAGGAACCATTCCTAACAAAGTGAATGGAGTTATCAAGGTTATAGATATGTTCAGTAAGCCATTTATAATGAAATGAGTAACACTTAAAATAATGTAAATGCATTTGTAGCAGTTGTTCACAAAGTATAACTGTCTAGCAAGCCATTCATACTAGGCTACATATAGATATAAATGATATGTAGCCATTTAATAAGTCATTTACAGTGAGATGTGAAACCCTACTCTGCTGTAAATACGTTGTTAATTATTTGTAAGGTATTTGTATATTACTGTGCAGTACCCATAGCATACATATAAATACATGATTAATTCTCTACAAATCACTTACAGGCCACTCTTTTAAATATTAATGCTAGCTATCATATCCTAGATAGTCAACCGACTTGGGGATACAGAGTGCGTGCCTCCAGAGAACAAGGATTAAAAAAAACAGCCACAGATTTCTTCCTATCCTGAAAGTTGCTAAACAACCTCAGCTCTCTCTGAAGGCCATGGGAGTTGAAGGCTTGCAGCACCTCCCAGAATGAACCCCTAGCTGTTTAACAAGGATTAGATTTATCATGGAGGCAATAGCTGCCTTTAATCTCTTTAGTGAAATAGCTGGCTCCATCACAGCTGTATTGACAGTGGCTTAAGAAGAAGTTACGTATGCTGTCAAGAAAGAGCCAAAATGGTGGCTAGGTGTATAGCATGATTTTGTTGTTTGTTTGTTTTGGTAAAAACTATAAGGAATGTCTGAATGATGGATTACAGGGACATCTACTATCTAACTTCAAGTATTTCACCACCTATCCTAATATCAAAACAAACCTTATGCTTCAGGTTTCATAACATTCCTTTTTCAGATATGAGGCATTGTGTTTTGTTGATATTGGTTCACCATGCTGCCATTTTCTACGCTAGCTATCTTCAGCACTTGTGTGAGTTGGATAAAGTATATTGATTTCTCTAGTTTTTGCTGCATGTGACTCTGACAAGCAATGACTCAACTACCCTGCACAATGGAATTGTTTACATAGTAGAAAAATCAAAGCATCTTCCTTTATTTGGTGGAACTAGTAGTACAGGAATTGAAAGGTTTAATTTTTTATATTTTATTTATACATATTATAAATTCTTGTAGCTATTACTTTTTGAAAACAGGAGTATTTCCCCTTTCCACACAAATATAGATACTCAAAGAGAGTTGAACAATGAAGACCTAACTTTATGAAATTGTGACAACAGAAAAAAAAGTCAGGTTAAAAAAAAGCTCCTCTATTTCTGTAATTCAGTCACACAAAACACAGGAATACAGTAGTCTGACTGTAGTAGTAGAAATGCATTTGATCACTCTGGATTTACAAAAAAAGTGTTTTTCAGTGTGTCATAAAGATGACCATTTGGAGACCACTGGAAAGATGATGACAACCCATGAGGCAAAACAGTCAAGTAATTTCTGTAATACCTGGGACATCTTGGATTCTAATCACATTTGACTTGTAACACAGTTTTCAATTCATTTTGTACATGAATTTATCATCTCTCATAGATATTAGCAGCATGTAGCTAACTTTAGTGCTTAGCACTTAAAAATTTACTGTTAAATATTTTGCATCAAATCCTGATGTTCTGATGCTCCCATTCCCCTTCCAATAAGACATTTGCTTGGATAAGGTCTACTGTGGAATTTGGCCATTCAAATTTTCTCCCCTCTAACTGCAGAGTAACTAAGATCTTAGACATAGAAGACACTCTTCATTGTAGTTTTAGCCACCTCTGAAGGTAAATTCTGAGCTCAAACATTACATATGTCCCTATCTTTATAGCAACTCTAAAACATTAGTGAGAAACACTTTCTAATATTGATACATTATTGAATGATAAATTACAGAAGAAATCTTATTGAAAAGATTAGGCGATCCACATTCATACTAAATGAGCTCATCATTACTAATATTAGCAATAAATCGGAAAAGAATTATCAGTAATTAGGCTATGATTTTACATGGTTAAACATTAAGGATTATGTTTTATTTTGAAGTAGATTTAATAGAGGTTTTAAAAAAATCCTCCCTCTTGCCCCGACTCTGTAGAACTTCATGACTAGCGAACCAATTTGTACTAAGGTTAACAAAACATACATTGACCCTTCTCCTGCAGTCCTTGTGCTGGCATAAATCTGACTTCAGTGGGAGTTTTTCTGCATAAGACTTACAGAATTCGACCCAATATGCCCAGACAGTTCACAAAATAGTAACAAATAATTCTTTGCACTGCTATAGCATTTACCATCTGGTGATCTCAAAGCACTTTATAACCACTTATAAATTAAGTCTCACTGCACCCCCATGAGCAAAGTAATTATTAATGATCTAGATTCTACTCTGCAGTAGAGCACTTTGCCACATACCAAAAACCAGCATAACCTGCCATGGGTATAGGCAGGTCCTCCAGTGACTAAAGAACTAGAATGATACAAAATTAACATGGCAAACATTAAATGGATTAAAAACTATCTAACGAGCAGGTATAAAATCATCATTTTAAAGAGGGAATTGTCATCAAGCAGATTTGTTCCCAGTGGGATCCCAAGAAGGAACAGTTCCTGGCCCTACATTTAACATCTTCATCAATGACCTGGAAGAAAACATAAAATCACGACTGATAAAGTTTGCAGTTGACAAAAAAATTGGAGGAGTGGTAAATAATGAAGAGGACAGCTCACGGATACAAGAGTAATCTGGATCACTTGGTAAACTAAGCACAGGAAAACAATATGCATTTTAATATAACTAAAAGTAAATATATATATCTAAGAACAAAGGACATAGATCATACTTATAGGATGGGGAACTCTATCCTCGGAAGCAGTGACTCTGAGAAAGGTATGGCAGTCATGGTGGAGAATCAGCTGAACATGAGTGAGTCTATGGCCAAAAGAGCTAATGGGATCCTGGGATGCATAAACAGAGGACTCTCGAGTAGAAGGAGAATGGTTGTTTTACCTCTATATTTGGTACTGGTGCAATTACTGCTGGAACACTGCATCCAGTTCTGGTGCTCACAATTCAAGAAGGATGGTTATAAACTGGAGAGGGCTCATAGTAGAGGCATGAGAATGATCAAAGGATTACAAAACATACCTTATAGTGAGATTCAAGGAGCTTGATCTATTTATCTTAACAAAGAGAAGGTTGAAGGGTGACTCGATTACAGTCTCTAAGTACCTACACAGGGAACAAATACTTTTTAGCAGAGAAAGGAACAACAAAATCCAGTGTCTGGAAGTTGAAGCTAGATAAATTCAGACTGGAAATAAGGTGCAAATTTTTAACGGTGAGAATAATTAGCCATTGGAACAATTTACCAAGAGTCGTGGTGGACTCTCCATCCCTGACAGTTAAAATCAAGATGGAATATTTTTCTAAAACATCTTCTCTAGGAATTATTTTGGGGAAGTTCTCCTGCCTGTGTTATTCAGGAGGTCACACTAGATGATCACAATGACCCCTTCTGGCCTTTGAATCTATGGGCGGAGGCCCCTGCACTAACACACCTCTACCCATGCTGACAGCATAGGGACATGGCCAGGGCAAAGTGAGAAGCAATGGATCTCCTTTATACTTGGCTGATCCCATTGCCATAAGTGTCCCAGAAGGTTTCTCTAAATTACATTGCTGGCCTGGTCCCTCTACACAGCTACTCATGATCAGGGCAATGGGAAGTTGATATTTAAGTCATCTTTTCACCCTGTACTGTACTCTTCTTGGCTATAGCGGAGGATCTAGCCCACTGTGACCTTTTAATAGATAAGGATACGGACACTTAGGGTGAAATCTTGGTCCCATTGAATGGCAAAACTCCCATTGACTTCAGTGATTTGATTTCATTATTTCATCCTGAGAGATAAAATAACTGGTGCAACTTCACAGAGCGTACCTTCTTGTTGAAGATCCTGTGTTTTAACCAGTCAGCCAGGCTGCTTCCCAAATACAACAGCATAAGAAATATTTGGCAAGTTAAAGGTTACCCTAAAATAGCCTAATTTTTAAAAGGTTATGTCCTACAGTCATCAGTGATAATGTAGGGAAGGACTTAAAAGGCTAGTTTTCAAAGGAACGCACGCTGGCTGTGGTGGCAAAAGCAACCCAGCGGCAATACTAACATGCAGTATGTGTTCTATTTTGTACATGTAGATACTTATTTGCACATGGGTTTTTATGCATGCAACAGGTAAGCACACATTTCCATGGACACATCTATTATGCACTCCACAGGGAAGGAAATCCAGAATATAAACAGATGAAAGCACAAAATCCATCTAAGACCTTCTTCTTGTAGAATTATTTACTTTTCTAAAAAGCTGCATATTTTGTATTTAAATATGCAGCTCCCTTTCTTTCTAGTTGCAACTAATCAGTTATTAGGGGATTCTAATAAAGTCAAGGAAAAAGCTAGTTTCCCAGTGCACCTATTGCAAAATTTCCAAGGTGGTCTTAGCAATATTTTTCATCAATAAGAATCCTGCAACCTCATGGCATCAGATCCTAGGCCTGGACTGGTGAGAAAGATTTTTAGTTTATTTGTCAATAGTCCCTAATCTGATGGGAGCATCCCAGGTTTTCACCCTTATTTCCTTCTATATCCTTGTTGCTATGACATGGAAAGTATAAACTGACTGAAGTTCTCCACTCCTGCCATTAGAGATCAGCACTCCTCCTGCTCCTGGTAGCGCCTCTCCTGCTGTTTGGCTACAGAACCAAAGTAAAGGAGGTGGGGAGCAAAGATGATGAGGTCACAAAACCGCTTCAGGGTTTCTCCAAATTGAGGTGGCTTCAGTGGCCTCCAAAGCATTGCTGCTGCAATGTAGCACTGTTGTGGCCAAATTCCTTCCCCAGTCATGGCCTCACTATTCTCCCATCATCACAGCTTCAGGGAGGTGGGATACCCCCCACGCAGAAAAGGGACCCCCTGTGTGCAATAACTTCTATTTCATGTCTTACTATTTGTACTTGGGGTTTTTTTGGTTAGGGTTCTATTTGTTCCCCTATCATTAAATCAATGCTTAACATATAATTATGGGGGGAAAAACCAATGTATAATGCTTCTACATTCCGTGTCCTATACTCTCATTCTTTGAGCAACAATCCTTTAACAGAAGAATCAATATGCAGAAATCCATCATTAATAAAAGCCTTCAGAGTTCTTCTACATCTATTATTTCATATTTTAAAATGATGAAAAAAATTAGAAAACAATTAGATAAGTGACAAATTGCAAATCTGATGGCTCAATGTGAGTCTATGCAAGTGTTATCAACAAGATACTAAAAATAGTTTGTTTATTGCTGAGCATTCATACAGGACATTGGAGCTATTCTTATAAAAATATTGCTCATACTTGGATATTTAGATAATGCTATTTAAAACCACCATTTTTTTTGAGATACAATTTATTTTTCATGATATCTGATAGAAGCACACGGCTCAGATTTTTATTTGCCATCATTAACAAAAGGACTGTCTGTATATTTGAATTATATTCTTAAGGAAATCCATATCCTTAATTCTACTTTCAGTTCAATAATTTAATACTAGTAAAACATCCTGAATTGCAGCCTTGGAGACTAAGTTTGCCAGGATTGTCCCTTTCTTTTGAGGTAGCTGCCCCAACAAGTCTCTAAAGGTGTTTCATACACAGTGCCAGCAGTCCAGTTTTATGGATTGAGGATGCCCCTGGTTTTTTTTGCCTCAGAGGTGCCAATCCTACTGGAGACTGAAATTAAGCAGAGCACAAATAATGACAATGCACACGTGCCCACGCTGCCTCACTGAAGAAATTTCTTTCTAAGAATTTCCTTGTGTAGACTGAGATTTAAAGCTCTGTTAGATAGATCGAGTCAGCCCATCTCTGACCCCGTCTCCACACCCGTTTTAAAACTTCAGTCAAGCAAGACAAGTTGCACTTTAGCCATGTGCTAAATTGGTCACATTAAAGCCTAGACTGATTCCCACATAGATCCCTTCATACGTCACGCAGATGCAGTTATATGCAGATGCATTATTACTGTCATGTCAACCATTTGCATTGTAGCCAGGACTCTTGCTCATCTTACAAACTGACCATCTAGCACATTTGCAAAGGCGTTAAACTGTAATGATACCTGAACATTAGGAACTGGGATGAGGCCAACTCAATTCACTTAGGTTATGTCTACATTGCAATTAAACACCTGCAGCTGGCCTATGTCAGCTGACTCAGGCTCAGACTACTGAACTGTTAAGCTGCTGCCTAGACATTCAGGCTCAGGATGGAGCCCGGGCTCTGGGACCACCTCCTTTCGTGCCTACATCGCAATTGTAGCCTGAACCCCTGCAGCTGACACAGGCCATCTGAGGTCATTTAACTGCTGGGTAGCCATAACCTTAGATCAGTGAGCAAGCAGCAACCGCCTTTGGTCACCAGCAGTCTCACCCGGATTTGAACTGGGACACAGAAGTGAAAGACTCCACTGCAAGAGGGTAATGCACCACATAGTCTGATGACTCCCCCTTCAGCCCTCAGGATCTTACACATCTTATTGGCTGATAATTACTCCTTGGTACTATTTCTTTGGGCCTGTTTACAAGCAAAAGCTTATACTACACCAGTATACTTAAAACAGTACAACCTTCTAGTGTATGTCTATACTATGGAGACTATACTAGCATAGCTATGGTGGCATAGCCCTGTAGTGCAGACCTAGCCTACTTCACTAACATACAGGGTTTTTCTGTTGATATAGGAACACTGCCTCCCCAGCTGATGGAAGCTACATTGACGGAAGCGATTTCTTATTGCCATAGCTGCATTTACATTGGGAGTTTTGCCAATGTAGCGATGTCAATGAAGGTGAGGTTTTTCACATTCCGAACTGATATAGCTATGCCGATGTAACTTTTCAGTTTAGACTAGACCCTAGTATTGACACAGTCATACTAGTATAAAGGTCCCTCCAGCAGATGAATAAGCTAGACCTGTATAAGGCACCCTTAAAACCATATAACTGTATCCACTATAGGGGTTGTACTGGTGTAACTACGTTGGTAAATATCACAGCCCTAACCAACATACACCATCAACAAACACCATATGTAGACCAGGTCTTAGGCCTGGCCTACTCTTAAAATTTAGGTCAACATAGCTACAGTGCTCACACCCCTTAGCTAGGCTGACTTAGCCCATAGTGTTGCTGTAGATAGTTTGCCGGAAGAATATTCCCCTCGCTTCTGTCACTTGTTCCTACAATGATGGAAAAGCCTCGTCTATCACTGTAGGCTGCATCTAACCTATGCATAGCTACGCCACCATAGTTGTGCTGCTACAGTCCCTTAATTTGAAAAAGACAGCTAATTCATGGATATCGGTGGTTGCTTTGTACTTTGGATATAGAGAGAAACAGGGATCCCATGCTCACAATTACAAATCCTATTAAAGTAACAAGAGTTTACTGCAGGCTTTACTTTGAATTTGGTATGGAATTAGTTCTTAAAATAACAGAAAATGAATCTGCTATAATTAAATTAATGGGCCTGGTAGGTACCAAAGGAAACAGGCAGCTATTTTAAATATATAGCACTAAAAACAAAGTCAAAATGTGCCTTGGGGGTCCCACATGGTGGGAACTCCTCTGTGCAGGGAACTCCCACATCCCACACAGAGAGAGGAATAACATTGCCCTCCACCTGCCTTCCAATGTCCCCCTACGGGGGTTGGTGTTAAGACTTCATGGGACACAGGCAGAGAACTGACGTTCAGACTGCTGGCAGCGAGCAAGTCCATGTTGGGTGGGACTGAGACAAGGCTGGATGGGACACATCATTGCCCCACCGTTCCTGCGGAGCTTCCCACAGGAATGTAAATCAGCCCAAGGAAGACCTACCTTTTCCATTGGCTGCTTCCCATGCAACACCCAGTGCTATTCCAGGCAAGACTATTGGAAATAAGCATCATGAACCTGGCTTCTGCCTAATGAGTAATGTTTTCCTGGGGCGGTTCTCTATGCTCACCACAACAGGGATTGAAAGCCCTGCAACCGCTCTACATCCTCCATAACCACAACTCCCCAAAAGCAACATCCAACATTTACAGCCACCCCAAGGTGGCTCTTAAAGGGCTATAGCCAGGGGGCTGAAAATGGAACCCCTGGTCAGGCCACTGTGATCCCAAATACACACAAGTTCTGCCTACTTCTCCATCATTGCAATGGAGCTTTAGGAACTGTGATGAGCTTGCTACTTTTCGGTCATGGAGCTTGCCTAACTGGAAGAATTCAAAACAGGTCAGTTCAAAGTTAGTTCAATTTGGGACTGAACCTATTCCAGGAGTAGGCTGGATGGCATCTTTAAAAAGCAGAACACCCACTCCAAACCCGTGGCTTATCAGCGAGAACTGAACCTGACACCTCTGTGGAGTAGTTGGTCTCTGTAGACAGACACACACTTGCTGCTATGGAGGAAAGGCTTGCCAGGATCCTCATCGCTGATGCATATATTCTAGACCCCAGATAAGATTATGGTAGTCTATACTGATGCTTTGATTTCTCAGCAGCCATTTTAGCTGGAAAATCTGTAGCACCTGATAGCCTGTAGATTAAACACAACAGGGGATTGGGAAAGAAAAGACCACAAAATCATGTCTGGATGAGAATAAGATACTGTAGCATAATGTGATCAGCAGGAAGAGATTGCAGTAGTTTTGGAGGCTGAAGCTAATGGAAGATTGACATTTAGAAACAAGCATACTGAGGTAATGTAACCACTTCTAGAGATTCGTAAAATAATGTAAACATTCATTGCATGCTATCGTTATTTTCTGAAGGGATGAATATACAGAAAGTTTTATAACTAGGGAGAAAACCAAAATATTCATTGTAAACTGGTACTTCTCATCACAGAGATTTTTGTCCCATAAACCTCTTGGTAGTACAATCAGATGACAGAGTTCATGTAATACACACAAGACATTAAAACTGCTGTATTGCTAGTTTGAAAAATGTTTTTTCTTTGCCCTTATTGCAGGAAGTTATACAGCGAACCTGCTGTCTGTTTACATGCATTCAATGCTAGTGAAAAAGCACTCCCAATTATTGAGGCCATGTACTCCGTGATTGCAATGTGTCATGATATTTTAAAGATGCATGCTTCATGGAGGAAAATATACTGTTATAGGTGGAAGAAGATGCTAATTTTTTAATATGAAACACTGTTTTTTTCCCAGGGTACGAAAAAGTATTCAGTTTAAATTTGCTAGAAGACAAAAATGTATAGAACATCAAAGTAGCCTGTCTTTCATAATGTCTTCCTTAATCGTCAACTAAAGTTTCAAGGCCATAAACTGACATCAATGTAAATTGCACCTATGGATTGAGAGCAGCATATAGCCCTTAATGTGAGAGGGGTTTACACTTACACACGCAAAAAAAGCTGTTCCATACTCTGCAGTCATTCAGCATAAAATTACTTACTTATTATTCATTACTATCTTTAAATGCTTTATTGAAGCATAATGCAAAAAGTACCTGTCCATATTTAAAAAATGAAATTTCATCAGGGCTTGGTCTTCAGAAACTATTAAATGACTCCATTATTTCCCCTTTATTGACATTGCTAGGTCAGCGCACCAGCTTTCCCTGTATGTGACGTGGACAATATCACAAAGAATTACATCAGCTTTCCATTTCACTGCTTGCAAATGAAAGCTGGATCTAGGTAGGCTTAGCAATACTGAAGGGCACCTTGATGTGCAATAGGACTTTCCACCTACTGTGTCATACAAACCTGCCAGTTTGGGGGTAGTGTTTCTGAAAACCCACCCTGGAAGTTCAAGACTGCAGGGGATTGCCCTGAGGCTTGCTGATAGTTTTGAGTTCATTCCTACCTAACAGCTTCACGGAAACTTCAGCTAAACTTTCTAGTTTCATAATGAAACCACTCAGTTCCGCCCTGTCTCATCCATACAGCATTCTTCTGCTCAAGAGGGCCAGCTATTGAAGGCTTTTGTGGAGGAGAGAAATAACATGGGGCCCCCATTTTCTCCCCCAGATGTCTTCAGGGGAGCTAACTGGGCTTTCTGAGGGGAGAGGTATAAAGGCTTGCAAGCCCACACAAATTCAAGAAGGAACTTCTGATGAGCAGGCAGCCTTCCCTGCTGAGGTGCCTGGGGCTCTATCAAGCCCAATGTGCCTACTGGGTAACTTCATGAAAACATATAAGCATCCAGTTAAGCTCTGCTAACAGCTGTTTTACCTATTATATGAAAATACCTAATGGGCATAGTCCAGTATATGGAAAAATGGCCAGAGTTAAGTGAAATCCACTGAATCCAGCAAATTAAGTCAGCAATTGTGAGTCCCCTGATTTCAGGGCCCCTCTGAGTTTTGTTTTGAATCTCGGGTTCACGCAACCCCATAAAATGGAAAGTGATACTCAGATGAAACTATACAGACCCCATCGAGTTTCTTTTAAAGTGAAGAAATTCATTGAGATACCCCAACTCTCTCCCCCTCACTCCCAGTCATCCTTCTCTTCCCAGTAGATTTCATTCCTCTTATGCTGAGCCATCTCCTGGGAGGCCTGATCATAAACCCCCCCCCCTCCAAAAAAAACCAAAACAAAACAAAAAAAAAACAGATCTGTCCCATCATTACTTGAATGTCATCTCCATCCAGCCTTTGTGGCACAGTCTAGAGTGCGTCAAACCCCAAATAAAGTAAAGTCTCAAAGTATGATCAAAATTTGATGGAACCTTTTGAACGTTGCTGCTGCAGAATGACAGGACAGGCAGATCATTTGCAATACAATAATCCTTTCCAGCAGAAGGATTTGGAGAGAATGGGCATAGCTTTTTATCCATCAGCTGAAGACAGAAGATATAGAGGGCAATCCACCTAGTTTCCCCCTGAAGAGCCCAGGAACACAAAAGGGAGCAACTATTTCACATCCATGAACCCATGAACACTAGGAAAGGAGGGTATTGCAGGACATTGTGCACCCCCACTGAAGAAGGCTCAAGGGAAAAAGGCCCCAAATCTGTTAAGGAGGGAACTTCTGGCCAAGAAGGGTTGTAAGGTAAAGCAAACTCCAAACTGACTCAAATTCACCCATTTTCCTGTTCAGGACTTAGCTCCTAACTCCCAAAAGGTCGATGAACCTCAACAAACCTTTTGTCAAAAGATAAAGTTGCACTTTTATATCAAAATACAAAGCTAGTCAAGATTCACCTGATTTCATTAGAAAAAAGTTTCCCAATTCCCTTAAAACGAACTCCTAAATGTTATAGAAAGCAAAAACCATATTTCCAATTTACACAAGAGCTCAGACTAGCTGTAACCAGAGATCTGATATAGTACATTTGGCACGCATTACTTAAAATTTGTTCCCCCCCCCCCCCCAATCCCATCACATACATGGTAAGCATCATCAGGCCACCTGCTCTGCCAGAATCACCCTCTGGAGGCAGACAAAGGCAGAACAGTCATGCCTGCCTCAGTTTTCCTTCTTCATAATCCCCAGTAACTCAACAACTGCTCTTTTGCTTAATGTACCCCTCCTTTGGGGCTTGTTTATCACCAAAACCATAGCGCAGAGAGTCCATTAACACCTCTTGTGCACATAGTCCTTAGAATCACACAGCCTCTTGTCCTTTGACATAGCACATACCACACTGTGTTGTCTTCCAGAACACGTGGGCTCCCTGCTGATCCTCTTCTCTCCTTTTGCTAGGACAGCCACCCCAGCCAGAGCATAACTCTGTTCTTCCTGGCAGGAGTTCCCACAGCCACTCCACTGGGAGATCCTCTCACAACGGGGTGCCCTCAATCCCCCCAGCCCTCTCACTGCTGCCCTGGGCCCAGCTCTCCAGCATGGAGACATCAACAGGTAAGGTCCTCCGCTGCCCCCCTTCCTTCACTCAGCCCTCTCTGGTCTTGGCTTCAACTCTCCATCTTCAAGTCAGCACACAACTCCCTCTGTTGCTCCTCCTTCCTTCAACCTTTTCCTGCCCTCTGGCCCTGAATGTCTCACTTGGGGAAGTCAACCAGCAAATCCCTCTTGCTGCTCTCCAGCCCCCCTTGAGAAGCAACCACAGCTTCCTTCAGGGAACAACTCCACTCTCCTGTTCTCTGGCAGCTCTCCTCTGCCGATCTCCTGACTCTCCAGTTCCCAGGAAACTCTCACTTTGCTCTTTCCCAACTGACCCATGCAGCATTGACTCACCACAACTCCCTTTCTCTGAGACCCAGGGCCCTCTTTTAATAAGCCCAACTGGGGTCAATTCACAAGTCTTAAAGGACCAGTGCCATGCTGTGACAGTAAGGTTCAGTGATTTGCTGGGTAACTGTATAGAACATGGGGTCTCAATATGGGGGGGAAGGGTTACAAACAGGAGTTGAGGGGTCACAACTAGCTTGCCCTTTCCATATTGCTAAATCTGAAGGGGGTCTTGGCTTCATCCCAGCTAGAATGGAAGAGAGTGCTGGTATGGAAGGAAGAGAACTGCTGGTGCAGACCCTTACACAGGTACTATGCCAGCCACACACAGCAGGTCAGTGACAAAGTTAAGACCAGAACACAGATCTCCCATGTCCCAGTCCAGAACCCAATCAGACTATGCTGCCTCTCAAATCCACTTTATTCCTTAGTTTCATCACAGGATCTTAAATGAACAGTGTCTTAGTTCAATACAACTATCCTTTGAATTGGACTGTAAATTCTGACTTGTTCATCCCAGGCAGTGGCAATGGCACAATTTTTATTGCATGGGAACAGGTGGTGCTGAAAGCCATTGAACAAAACTGTAAACCCTGTAATACGGATGGAAATCCCTTCAAGCAGGGGATGCTGCTGCACCCCAAGTACCCTCCCAGGTGGCTACAAAGCTTCCTCTGGCAAAGGACAGGGTGGGCATTGCATCACAGAAGAGAGATTCAGAAAAGACTTATTTACACTAAATGCTCTTTGGATCTAGCACTGCCTTGGTTGCAAAGTGTCCTTATAAGAACACCCCCCCTTCTGGCATTGTGCTCATCAATAAACACTCAGCCTGTTGTTTTCCTGCTGGTCTTCTGCTGCTCTGCCTGCTTCCAGTGCTTTCTGGGTTACAGAAAGTTAATTCCTCTTATCAGCCAGGTAACTTACAGTTCTAGCCCCCTCCAGTGCACTCAGAGTCCAAACCAAATGTGAAGCATCATAAATGTGAACTCATACCTTTCTTCCAGGAGATCTGCTAACCAGTCTTTCCCCATCCCTGGCCTGGGCCAACTTTCTCTCCCACAGTGAGAGCTCTACAGCTAATCTTTTGCTTTTGCCTTTGCCTGCTCTCTCTCCCACCACCACCACCACCACCACCCAACTGAGCAGGGCTCTTCTTTTTAAGTCCTTTCTGGGAAGCCTTTCTCCTGCTCCAGGTGTCATAATTTGGGCTAACTGAGTCTTCATTGGACCCATTAACCCCTTCCTGTCTAGTGTAAAGGCTTGTGTGCCCAATTACAGTCTCTTACTATGTGTTTGACAGTACGTAACACAATGGGTCCCTGACCTCTCACGGAACCTCTATGTGCTACTACAATATTAATAAATAAGTAGCAATAATCAGATGGCATTAGCAGTGCTAGGGTATGATGATTTACTATATTATAAAGCACTGTTATTCTGTTGTTTAATGTCAGCTCAGAGAATGTATTTTTGAGTAACTTTATTCCATAAGCAGATGAACTTTCCCTTGTGGTAGAGTATTCTTCTTTTGGAAGTTTATTCCTTTGGCATTTATTCCTGTGAAATATAATTATATAACTGTGATTTATGGCATACCTATACACAGCTGGTTTAGTGCAACATGAAGTACTTTAATAGGTCTTATCCATTAACAGGTATGTTTTTCTCTGCTGACTTCACTGTGATTGGAATAGTTGATAAATGTAACATATAACACACTGTTAGTAAATGTCTTTGGGCTAAGAGTAAGCTTACCACATGCCTTTCAGAAAGTCTGATAACTATATGCCTCTAGAAAATAACCTCCTAATGCCAAGGTGAGAACTGGAACTGAAGATTTGTGGGGGACGAGGGAGGTGTATTTACAGGCGTGAACTAAAAAAAAGCATTAATATTAAGACTCAGTGCTAGCAAAAAAAGGAGAAAATATGTTTCCTTGCACTACTGAACTTGTTCACATGCATAGTCTGCTGCATAGCTGAATATTGACATTGATGCTAAATGGCATTAATAATTGCTAAATTATATTAAATTATATATCAATCAAATTAGTAAAGCTTACAATACTTGGGGCATTTAGATTTCTGAAAATCACAAGCATCTGCTCCTATTAAAAATGACAGATGATTAGCAAATCCAAACTTTTGGTGGAATACGCTAGCTAACAAGGTGAAATTAAAATTTACATCTTGTTCCAACATAATGAAGATAATTAAAAAGAGTGATAAAACCCTTTGATTAACCCTCATCTCATTTTGCATAGCACTTTATTATGCAAATTAAATATTCAACATTGTAAACTTAATACCAGCAAAAGATGCCTATATAAACATAGTCTAATTTAAAAATTAAGAAAATATGTAAAATATTTGATTGGAATTTCTGTTGTGCCCTTTTTTATTGTGACTATAAAACAAAACTAGGTGGCAAGTGTCATTCTGAGATAAATTATGTCTTGAATTGCTGAAGGCTCATAGCTTGGCCCTGTTCCTTTCTTGCACCAGGTATCACATTATCTCAGAATGACTTTGGTTTATGGCTTAATTGGCATCCTTACTATAATCAAGCAATGTTTTGTCAAGAGAAATGTCATACCCTGCAAAACAAATATCGGAATCATTTGATTTGGGGATGTGGGGGAGGCGAGAAACTCAAATTTGTGGTTATTTTCAATGTTAAATGTGCAGCAAAAATTGCATTTTAAGTTGTGCTTATATCAACAGTATCATACTGCAATAAAAACTGCAGAGAGAGAGGAACAAGATTTAAAGGGCCTCGTCCAAAGCCTTTTGCAATCCATAAGAGTCTTACCATTGGCTCCTATGGGTAGTGGATCAGGCCTAATATGAATGAAAAAGCACATCAGCAGATCAGCAGTTTCAAGTTACAGTTTCTTCTGTTTCTGTCAGTCTTTAACTTTGCTCTGTACAGATAATTCACTATGTCCATTTGTAATTTTTCAGGGAGGTCAATATGTGCCTCTTTGCCTAAAACTAGGCAACCTAAAAAGTATGCCATTAAAAAAACCAGAACAAACCTGTGATAAATTCCCACTATCCAGCTCGCAGAGAAACCTATCAATGTGCAGGGAAATAGATGTGATTATACAAGAGCAGTAGTGTCTCTCAAATCCCAGCTGCTGCTTGTTAAAAATACTGTATATAACATTCTCTGCCAAATCTACAGTAAGTCATTCACCAAACTACTCGTCTGGTTTCCTCCCCCTCCTCCCCCCAAAAAATTAGAGGCGCTAACTTAATGAAAAATGATTATTTTTTTTCTTTTTATAGCTTAGGCGGGTCTGAACATAAAGCTCTTATCACAGAGGCACAGCTGCAGGAGGAATCCTTTAATCACAGCCTTCCTCCTTGAAGAAGAATATAGATTTATGACTGGACTTTGGTTACTAAGCGAGCAAGAAATATTGCCAGCAGCCACTATACTATTTCCCATAGGCTGTAAACAGCTTTAATCTTCTTTAGCTGTCATTTTGAAGTCGAGAGATATTAGAGTACAACGTAATTACGTGGTTGTGGGCAGAAGTACAGTTTATTTTCTTTAAACTAAAGTGGCAGAGGTAAATTTTTACACTGTGCTCCTAAACAAACAAACCAACCAACCTCTGTCTTTCTGGTAGCACGGGTGCTAGGGTGCCATCCCTTTTGTTGCCTTTGTCATGCCTCGCTTGTTCTGCTGTTCTGCTAATGTACTTTTGTAGCAACTTGAGCTTTTTTCCACGGTGAAATGAGCTCAGATCTCTCTCTCACCTTCAATTAGCCAAGTTAAAATGAAGAGAATCTCTTTTTAGGTAATATCAAAAGCAAATTTAAATGCCCCATACCCTGTGTTTTTGTTAAGGGTAGAGAACTGCATTCACATACCAATCCAGGCGTCCTGCCCCTTAGTAGTGAGTTACAGATAACTCCTATTGGCTTCTCAGGGGGAGAATGAAGTCATAGGAGCACAGAAGCAGGCTGCTTATTTCTTATATCAACATGAGACTTCCCTTTCCCTGCGCTCATTTCTATTAACTACAGGCCCATAAGTGATCATACTTCTTTCATTATGGGGAAGTTCTTGGCATAGCCTGATCAATCACTACCCTTCTTTTCTGAGTCTCTATTCCTAACTGATTCTGGGGGGCCTGCCACCAGAATCATATTAATCCTTCTGTAGCCCTCACACTGAAAGGATGAAATATCAGCATCAGAGGAACATGTATTGAGTGGATTATATTTTGGGCCTGTTGTCATTTGTGACTATTTTAAAACTTAATTATTCAAATGTGTGGCTCTAACTTAATGAAACCAGCAGAAAATTACAAGCCCATATGCTAGTTTCTGGACTCAACTCGCATCATAGGAATTGGAAAGAGGAAAGAACTTCTAGCTCATGCGGACTACCCCTGTGCCAATACAGGAGCCTACCTTACAGTAGGCTTCTGTTTTGTACCACCTAGTTTCAAATGTCACAAACCCTTTTCCTCCACTGCCTCCACACATTTTTATCTCACGTCTTGTTAGTTGCATTTCCTGCTACATTGGCCTCCCAGTTTGCCCTGCTCACTGTGCAAGTTACATCCATTTTACGTACCCACTGAATGCAAAACCAATACAAGTTTCCACTTACAGCTGTTTTCTAACCAGTTTATACTCTGCTGTGCAATTTACATCACCTTTTATACCACAGCTATATGTAGAGCAGAATCTTCCATGAGAGGTGTACTTATTCCAGAGCTGAAATTGACAGCCTGGGTTTCAATTTCCCCATATTCTAATATCCCCATTTCCTAATATCCACTTTTTCACAGGGGTTGCAATGTTTCATGATTTAACTGGCCCCATGCGCCCCTATGCTACAGAGCAGAGGTTATGGAAATGTAGCCAGTTAGGAACAAGAATCTTTTTACGGAAAAAGCTTCAACTTCACTGCATTCTCTTCCACGGCCCCAGGGCCTGCCAAGGGCACATTGATTTGTGGAATTTCTGAGGTAGGGCAGAGGCAAGTGCAGGAAGGCTCTCACTATTCCTTCCACTCTTCCGTTCCTCAAAGCAACATGACTTCCATAAAAGCAGTGATGCCATACAGCCCCGCAGCTCCCTCTCATGCTAATGAATGGCAGCAGGCAGCCTTCGGGTATGGGTGAACTGCCAGCTCCAGACCTAGCTACTGTACAAGTTACTTCTCTTCAGCCCAAATGGTAATTTCCACTCCATGGCTGCAAACCATCCATGCTTGACTAGCTGTCTAAGGTCTGGAAAAATGTGACACAGCCAGATAAGGGAGGTGGGTTGCAGGTCATCATGGTTCTTATGAAGGCCACGCTGCCATGGGAGGGAACGAGGAGGTCAAATGAGCTATATAGGTGCACTGAGCAGTCACACAGATACCCCAGCTCCCCTGCAGGTGCTTCCAAATCTGAGTGGAACTTGGGACTTCAGATGTCAGGGACTGAACCCAATCCCCCTCCACCTTATCAGTTAAACAAATGTGAGCCCATCATACCACATCCTTATAGGATGATTCAAAGGAAACTCAAGTAAAACTTGCAGAACTTCCTAAGCCCCTTTACTGAAAAATCCACTTAGGGATACTATGCAGCACTCTGTGTTTGTAAAACATTTTGAAATACTCAGAAGAAAGGCATGATGGCCCCGACTTAGCAAAGCTCTTAAGCAAATGCTTAAATCCAACCTTATTTAGCAAAGCTCTTAGACCCAGATCCTCAAAAGTATTTAGGCACCTAACTCCTATTAGGATACTAATTTCCTTAGGCACATAAGCATGTGCTTAAGTCCCATTGATGTCAATAGGCCTATACAACTGCAGTCAGTTTACATTATTTTTTCTGACCTTATTTCTCCTTAATTTATTGAAATGAAGAACACATGAACAGAAGGGATCTCCTGGGTCATCAAAGTCCAGTCTCCTGCTATAGCAGGCAATACAGTCATGTAATCCTGTTAATAAATTTATCAAGCTCCCTCTTAAAATCAGTTAGGTTTCTTGCCCCCACTACTTCCTTTGGAACTCTGATAAAGACACCCTGTCTACGCTTACCTCTGGGATTCGGCAGCAGTCAACGGGAGTTACGCAAGCTATACAAAAAACTTGCGTAACTCCCGTCGACTTCTCTGCTTCTCATCTGCGTGCCATCTTCACTGCACTGCGCTGACGGGAACCGTGTTTCCCTTAACGCAGCGCTACACCACTTGTGAAGGTGGTCTTAGTACATTGATTTCTGATCAACTGAGCGAGTCTTCACTGACTGCTCAGTCAATCCAGAGAAATCGATCTGACGGCGGCAACTTTGCCACCGTCAGTGTAGCCGTAGCCTTAGAAAGTTTCTTCTAATTTTCAGCCTAAATTTACTCATGACAAAGTTTATACCCACTACTTCTTCTGCCAACAGTGTCCGTTAGCTTTTCTCTCCCCAGTGTTTGCCCCTGCTATATTTATTTACCCCTCGCCTGACACTGTCTATTGTTGGTAACAATGATATTTATCTTTTTGTCTCAGATTTAGGTGAAGAAACCCAAACTTCCCTTATTATATGATATAATTTTGCTCTCCTTCCATTGTAGCCAAGGAAACAAATGTCTAAGGTAAATTACATCCTTTTTGCATTTAGTCTCCTGCACGGTGTATTGCATTTTAAATTTAAGAAATTGTCAGATCTCTTTGCCAGCTGTATGCTATTACCTTTTCAAACTGCCACTGTTACCTGGGATGGTGCAACTTGTCTGGATTTATGATTCATTTTAATAATCTCCTCCTGATTGGTTGAGCCTGCCCATTTCCAAGATTCTGTGTATCAAAGGTTATTAGCTGATTACAGGCCTAATCCAATGATGTGCTGAGCATCTTTATTCCTACTGGCTGTTGAGGGTGCTGAGATTGGATATCATAAAACTGGGTCACAGATGACCTAAGGACAATATTAAATTGGTTCATTCATTTATACAAAATTGTCTTAAGGTTGAAAAGCCAATCTACTGGATATATTTGATTAAAAATAGAGAGGTACACAAAGCTGTAGTACAGCATTGTAGACAGTGAATACCAAATTTTCTCTCTCTCCCTCTTCCTCCCCCCTAAGGATTCTACTTGAAATGAAAATAAATTGTCCTACTGTGATCTTTGCAGTATTGTTTTGCATCTGTATTCCAACAGGCTGCAGATCTCCATGCAATCCAAACAACTATCCATGCAGATTACTTCTGCCTGGAGGAAGAGTTGTCCAAACTGAGCATGATGCCATTGTGCTGTGGTTAAATCAGTAGAGTCTGTATGGACCTGGACCTCTGGCCCCATAGCTTTGGAATGTGCCTTTGTGGTTGAATAGAGAGAGAGTCAACACTATGGTTTGCAAGAAGCCAGTATCAAGCACAACAAGGTTGTCCCACTGCCCTCGACGATACTATTGATTAATGGGCCAAAATCATTTCTGGAGTAACTCCACTGAAAAGACACCAGAGATTAAAATAGTACATTAGTATAGTAAAAAAGTTTAAGGCAGCTATATAAATATAACTCTAACCAAAAATTGGTAAAAAATGACTTGGAGAGCATAGAAGATCAAGGTAGATCCCATCAACATGAGAACACAAAGTCAAAGGTTTAAGCAGGACTTTCATTGAAACTAAATGTTTTCCATGAATAATTTTTTTTGAAAGGTGAATTGTTGGGCTTATGAAAAGCAAATGAAGACTAAGCCTTCTATTTATTCTTACGACAGGGTCAGGACAATAGTGATAACACTAACATCACTAACATCCACCAACTCCAAGGGTGCCTCTATGAAGCAATTAAGGTGAATGGTTACTCATTATTCCATGTTGAGTGCACAGTGGCAACATGAAAAAGGTCACATGATCTGATAGCATGCATGATGATGGCTCTACAATTAGTTTACTTCAGAAGACTGGGAAGTTGGCCAGTAGTGGCACAAACTGTTGCAGTTTTAGATATGCAAGGAAAGGATAACCATTTACGGTGTCTGGGTTGGATCAATGCAGTGGGTGGGGTCATACTGGCAGCAAGTCAAGGATTCTCTCTTTTGATACAGCACTATTAGTAGTAAAGCTGTTTGGAGAGGGATTCTTTTTAATGACAAACAGATATATGCTGCATGACACCTGAGCTGTCTCTTAAATGCTATTTTATTGTTGCAGTACCAATAGAGACAGTTAGTATGCTTAATGTTCTGTCTCTTTTTTCAAAAATCAAGTAGGAAAGGTGAAGCCAGCTGCCTATACCAATTAAATGAATTGTAAACAACACTGAATGAGAAGAAGTGCGGTTATGTATAATTCAGCCACTATACATTTAAAATAATAGAATTAATTCTTTTTACTCAGTTCATTTATAACATGAGAGAAATCCAAGGTAGTCACCAGGGACTTTAGTTGGTACATTTGGTAATTGTTACATATATCTTCATATTTAGCAAAGCAATGTACATGAGCGGGTTATTGCCTATGGCTTCAGTAGAGTGACATGGATTTATACTAGCTAAGAATCTTGTCTTGGGCTGATTAGGAAACATTTAGATTCTTTGGGCCCAGGCCTGATTCAAGCAAAACTCCCTTGGTTTCTTTTCTAGACAAATAAACCTGCACCTTTTTTTGTGGCCATCATTGCTACCGTACCTCCAAGATAATTTTGACATTTAAAAGTGGAATTTGGACTCTCACGCTTTGCTGAAGTTGGTTTTTATGCTGCAAAATGAACTATCAAGAAGAATAGCTGGCAAAGTTTATATCCATTTTTTCCCCATTCTTTAGCCATAGAGTTGTATATTGAAGTGAAAATGAGGAGATTTTCCACAAACCAAGTATAGAACCTTTGAAAGACAGACGCAACAGAGACATTAGAATTAACTAAGCCAGGAAGACTGGATAGCTCAAGGAATTTGTAATGAGACCGTACCTTTCATCTCTAGGTTGACAGTTTAAATCCAGCCAATAATTCAGTGGTGACTGAAACTTGCTAATCTCAGTGTAGTGTCCACATCACAAATGGTGTCCTTGCTAGTAGCCTTCGCTGAGGGGACAATGAATAAATGGGCCTGGGATTGAACCCTTGCCCCATGACCCTTGCTCCCATCCCCACAACGTACATACACACATCTAGAGGCGGTCCCTCTAAAACAGAGTTGAGGCCCATTGGTGTGTGATGTGGCAAAGCCTCAATGATGCATGTTACTCAGTGAATTAATACGTCTCCAGAACTGTCACTCCAGCATCTCCCATGAAAACTCAATTCACACAAAAATGGAAATAAATACATGAAATAAGGTATTTGAAAATACCTTTTGGAGAAATAATTAATAAAATAAATATTTAGAGAGATGCAGGAGATAGATTAAAATGGTGTTTCAGTGAATGGTACAGTAACTGAGGGCAAATAGGGACTAAAGATTTAGTTAATAAAAATGGGCTCCCTGTTTTAGGTTTTATTGTGTAGGTTGGCTATTATTTAGGAAGCAGGCATCACCCCTACATCATCAGTACAAAACATCACAACAATTGAAGAACATCCTCAGCCATTACAGAGGTCACATGTCACAACAAGTCTGGGATATCTGCAGAATTATTATTAATTTTCTTTTTTCAACTAGACAAGGTAGATGTTTTGGGAGATTTGTAAATTTCTGTAATCTGATTTATTCTAGCATTATTTGATTTACAGTTGGTTGAACTACTAGAAACTGCTGAAACCTGTTTGAGGTGATATAGGCAGTATTGAAAGAGAGAAAACCAGAAGACATAGCAGTGCTCAGTGAGGAATCATGTGGATACAGATTGCCTAAGGATATCTAGAGAGCCTTCAGCAGGTGGCAACATTGAATACCAGTCTTCCAGACTTAACTAGTAATAATCATGGAGCTGCAGCAGTTTCTGGATCTCATTATCAGAAAAGGCCAAGAGCTTAGTGGAATTCAAGATAAAATTTAATAAGAAGAATATCCAAAGATACAACAGGAAATGTTTAAAACAAAACAAAGTTTGGGAAGAGATATACTTGTCAGTGTAAGGTAACTTCTAATAAATGGATTATCGGGGGCCTTCCTTGTGGCTCAATTATTCCTTAACTGCCTTCTGCAGGTTTTCTTGCACAATCCTCTGAAGCATCTGATACTTACTACTGCCCAAGACAGGGCAGTGGACTAATCCATTATGGCAATGTTCCTTGGAGAGACCAAGTCCTGAAGAACCACTATCATAAGGTGAAATTCATTCCTGTGCACAAAGGTGACACAAAGGCTTTGCATCCATTTAAGCACTATAGCTCTTGCTCTGGCTGTCCGCACAAAAGAGAATTTCACTCATTGTGGTCAGTGAATAGGAACTTAGGAGTTGGCCTTGTCATTAAAGTGGATAGGATAATGGATAATCAGTGGATAGGAAAATGGCCATTTTGTTTCCAGCATGAAGACACTCTAGAAAGCCTTTAGTTATGTATTTTCTAATAGAAGAGATTTAAAAAATTAATTCTACTTTGAAAATCTGCATCATTGCAATAAATTACCACATAAGTTAAACACCAACTCATCTTAGGGGTATATCTAAGAAGCTGTGTGTCTACATCCCTAAACATTATCTATCAACTTGTATATTGTACTCATTCTTAATGCTGGTATTGCATCACCTCCCACCATTTTCCCTACTCTTTCAACCAGAGCATTGCAAATCAAGTGTTTTCATGTCTGCAGCAATCAGAATGTTTCATTTGAAGCATCAGGAAAAATATTTATGACTAGAACTCTGCTTGATAATACAAAAATTAAACAATTTAAATTACTACTATCCAAATTTGAATGCCAGTTAATGGTTTCTAAATCAACAACAAAATGATAAAGGATGTCTTCCCAGAAGTCTAATTCAGGTTTTAAAAATTGCTTCATGTAGGGGTCTAGCTAATGTGTTAAAGACTTTATGTAAAGAGAAAAATAGATTTTACTGGTTACATAAGAATGGCCATACCGGGTGAGACCAATGGTCCACTTAGCCCAGTATCCTATCTTCTGACAGTGGCCAATGCCAGATGCTTCAGAGGGAATGAATAGAACAGGTAATCATCAAGTGATCCATCCTGTCGGCCATTTGCAACGTCTGGCAAACAAAAGCTAGGGATGCTTCAGATCATCGTTTTGCATCCCTGCCCATCTTGGCTAATAGCCACTGATGGACCTATCCTTCATGAACTTATCTCATTATTTTTTTTTAACCCAATTATAGTCTTGGCCTTCACAACATCCTCTGGCAAGGAATTCCACAGGTTGACTATGCATTGTGTGAAGAAATACTTCTTTTGTTTGTTTTAAATATGCTGCTTATTAATTTCATTGAGCGATTCCTAGTTTTTGTATTAGGACAAGGGATAAATAACACTTCCTTATTTTCTTTCTCCACACCAGTCATGATTTTATAGACCTCTATCATATCCTCCCTGTCATCTCTCTTCCAAGCTGAAAAGACCAAGTCTTATTAATCTCTCCTCAAATGGAAGCTATTCCATACCCCAATCATTTTTGTTGCCCTTCTTTGCACCTTTTCCAATTCCAATACATCTTTTTTGAGATTGGACGATCAGATGTGCACACGGTATTCAAGATGTGGGCATACCACATATATTGCCTTATATAGAGGCAATATGATATTTTCTGTCTTACTATATATACACCTTTCCCACTGATTCCCAACATTCTGTTAGTTTTTTTTTTTTTGACTGCCGCTGCACATTGAGTGGATGTTTTCAGGAGAACTATACACAATGATTCCAAGATCTCTTTCTTGAGTGGTAACACCTAGACCTCCTCATTTTAGATGTGTAGTTGGGATTATGTTTTCCAATGTGCATTATTTTGCATTTATCAACATTGAATTTCATCTGCCATTTTGTTTCCCAGTTATCCAGTTTTGTGAGATCCCTTTGTAACTCCTATTATATTGATTAGTTTTATATCATCAGCAAATTTTGCCACCTCACTGTTTACCCCTTTTACCAAATCATTTATGAGTATGTTGGACAGTACCAGTCCCAGTACAGATCCCTGGGGGACACCATCATTTACCTCTCTCCATTCTGAGAACTGGTAATTTATTCCTACTCTTTGTTTCCTATCTTTTAACTAGTTACTGATCAATGAGAGGACTTTCCCTCTTATCCCAGGACAGCTTACTTTGCTTAAGGGACCTTGTCAAAGGATTTATGAAAATCTCAGTACACTATATCTGCAGGATCACCCTTGTCCACATGCTTTTTGACCCCCTCAGAGTTGGTTGGGGATTTTTATTTATTTTCCACACTGGTGGCTTGTCTACTCTGGGTTTTCTTTGCACAGGTGTAGCTATACCAGTGAAGCTTCATCCATGCAAATAATAATGTAAATAATGTACTGGTCTCAATAGTGACTTGCACCAATTGCAGCTACATTAATGTGGTTACAGTGCCACACACAACAAATCAAAACAGTGTAAGCAAGCGTGGAGTTTTATACAGATTTTTAATGTAATCGCATTTTAAAATAATGTCCCTAAAGATTAAAGAAATGTAAGAGTATGACAACCCACAAAAGCAAGATAAGGAATAGTTAAGGTGAACTCTGGGTTCACCCACACAAACAAGAAAAGATGGCAGTCAATTAGTCAGATAGCCACCAGTTAGCACTCAGCCAAAATGCATCAATAGCACTCCCTGTCAAATGCTTCCAAAAGCAAGCATTCAGCTGAGTTAAATGTACTAGAAGGGAAGCACTGTTTGAGAGCTCTGGCTGGCAGTGAAGGGTTGGTTGAGTCTAAGCTGAGCACTAGCTTCACTTTTTCATAACTAGGCCCTGGTCTACACTTACCTGGAGATTCGGCGGCAGTCGATGGGAGTTACGCAAACTACGCAGAGTAGCTTGTGTAACTCACGCCGACTGCTCTGCTTCCCTTCTGTGCGCTGTCTACACTGCGCTGTGCCGACAGGAACAGCTACGCTACTTGAGGGGGTGGTTTACCAGAGTCGACTTCCTGATCGATTGAGCGGTCAGTGTAGACCCGCTCAATCGATCCAGAAAGATCGATCTGGCGGCAGTGAATTTGCCACCGTCAGTATAGACATGGCCTAGATAACTAGTCAGTTAGAGAGTAAACTTCTCTTTTCTTCGCCCACCAAAGAGACCTCCAAACCCTAAGGGTCCAGAGAGAAAAGGTGGTATAATTCTGGTGCCCTTCCTTTACTCCTTGGTGGATTCTTAGGAAAGGGGGGCTTAGGAGCTATAACTCCTGAACAGATCTCAATCCTCCATCATGTAGGAGGGGGGAGGGGAACACACGTTCTCCAGCTCTGCCCTCCTGCTGCGCCACAGAGCTAGATTTACCATTTTTTATGGGTCTCTGAAATTAATGTTTTTTGTCAAACCCCTGTGCTCACATTGCAGGCATTAGTGGACTATCTCGACCCTCATCTCTGCTTTAACAGGACCTTGCAATAAGGAACATCCTTCAGTGTCCACCAATACCAACTTCCACAGTGCTACAGATTCCCTGGATTTATAATGGGAAGTAATTTCTATATCAGATGACAGAAGTGTACATTTTTAAATGCCACCCAATGTACTCAGTCCTGGATCATCAGTGTAAAGACAGTTCAAAGCTGTGTGTGATGGTCATTTTCTGTTGCCATTGAGGGCAAGATACTTTATTCAGGACCAGAAGCTAAACTTGAAACCACTCTTGACCCAGGGCAGGTGAAGGGAAAGGTGAATGCTATATCCAAAAGTGTAGACTACTCAGCCCCGAGGCTACCTTTCTTAAATTGAAAGCTTAGGATGAACCTATTGAACATACAAAACCTATGTATACATATGGGACCATCACACTTATTCTGTGTACTTATTTATCCCACACTACCATAGAATTCAAGGGCCACAAAGAGTTCTTTGCCCAAGGTCACACAGTAAGTCTGTGATAGAGTCAGGAACTGAATCCAGATCTCCCAAGTCCCAGGCCAGTGCCTGACCCATGTCATCCTTCCTCCCATATTTTAATTTCTAGCAACCAACTCTATTTAGCTTCCACAAGTGACTCCAGCATATATTAAAAAATTAAAAACCATCTTACTTTGTATGTAAAACTTAACCAAAGGAAGAAGTGCTTTTACTACAATTCATTTACTTTTTATTACTGTTATTTATATAGATCCCAGAAATAAACTAACAATAACAGAGTCACCTAGTTTATCAACTTCTAAGCCATCATTCTCCAAAAGCAGTCTTTGTTTCCCCTTTACTTTTCCTCTACTCTTTATTCTTAAACTCCTTAAGACACAAAATCTACTCCAAAGCTGCCTCTGTTACATTTACTGTCCTGCCAAGTGTACGGCTTCTATATCTACACTCTGCTTTTGACACTAAACTCAATGATCAGTTGATCAGCCTAGCCCATCTGTCTGACTGTTGACACTGAGCGCCTTCAAGCTTCTGTTTTCCCATTCTGTTTCTGTATCATTCAGCAACTTGTGTTTTCCTCTGAGGTCACCCTTAAAGGTCCATGTGTCATGTTTTTCATTTCTGCCTTGTCAGGAAAACCTTGCCAGTGCATCTATCAAAGTAATCATCAAGCCTTGATGTAAGAGTATGGTTCCTCTCACATTTTTCATTACCAGATAATTTATTAATATCCTTCTGAGCAACACTAGATTTATCTTGATAAAACTGCTATTGGTGGTGACACAGCATACAGCACTGAAAATGTTCAGCTAGTTTGGCAAATGCTCAGTGAAGAGGTGGCCTTTCACCTCTCCCACCCCTTCGTACCCTGTGAAGACAGAAGAGGATTTTGCCTCCTGGGTGTCCCAAGACCCTCGATATTTTATCTTTTTGATAACGCTGAACCAGGGCGGCCTAATCAGAATGGTTTCTGTGGTGTATCTGGCTCTCCCCATCACTATCCCTGTGTGTTGCTCGGAGGGAATGCATGCCAGGTTTAATGGAATAAAGGTAGGGGAAAAATGTAAAAAGTTACCAAAGAGTCTTTCAGAGTTATTTGTTTCTTTTCTAATTACGAGTCCACAGCCAACACCTTAACCTTTCAGTTCAAGCAGGCACCTTAGATACCACTGTGGATGTTTTATACATAAAGGGATATTGTATTTTGTTCTTGCTCGTGAACCCCTAGGCATGCGTGTGCGTTCGCATGCGCGCACACACACACGCGCACATACCCCTCAGCAATCTATTCCACTAACAGCCATTCCTCTTTAGATTATCTTTGTCTGAGATAATGTTGTAAGGCTAGTCAGCCAGCTCCTCGGTCTATTATTCACTGAAATTAAAGCACAGGAGGCCTTCCACAAAGGCGGCTGGCTAATGACTCTCCTGGTGGACATTAGGGGAGAGAGATGCATTTGTGACATGAGTGGCAGCTGTGCAGACACCATTTTATGCGATTCAGTACAGCTATTTCATTAATTGCGTTTCATGGTTCATTTCTTCAGATTACACTCGAAATAAATAAATAAACAAACAAACACAAAGCTGCTGTGTTCTCTCAGCCATTCACCAAACAAAACAAAAGAAAAAAAAATCCTTCGTTTTAAGCTTTCCACAGAGCCTTACAAATTTATGAACAGCCCTGCTGTGAGGAGGCATCTTTTAATGAAAGTGAAAGTTTTGTGGCTGTTCACCTACGATGACACATCTACGGTTGCTGTGTAGCTTTCTATGATTAAAGTTGGTGGGCCAATCTCTACACTGAGCAGTGTGCAATTACTGTGTAACCCCAGGAAAAAAAATCAATGACATACACTAGTCCAGAATCGGGCACTGCACAGAGATGCATATAGATTGGACAAGAGTTACCATATGTACCTATACAGCATACACAGCAAACATTAATGCAATATTAATGCACCTGTCACTGAAGGATCTCAAAGCGTTTTACAAATATTAATTAAGCCCCACAAGAATCCTATGATGTAGGCTAGTATTATAAAAGCCATTCCACAGATACTTAAACAGCCATTGAGAGATGACTTGCCCAGCATCACAAAGCCAATGGTAGTGATGGAAACATAAAGTAGGCATCCTGACTCCCAGACCCAAACAAGCACTGGGTAATGCTCCCTTGTATACAATAAAGATCTGTAGTGCACAGATACAGCAGAGAAAATGATTTTTGGTGTTGCTGCTAAGCTTCAAGCATTTCTATGGTTGCATTTTAATAACGAGGCTCTCTTGCACTTCCTGGACAGATGGCCGTTCACACTTCAGTGCTCATTTAAACACATACGGTCAACAATGACAGGACATTTCAGCTGAGAAGAAGCCAATATCTTCCAAATTCATGGCTATCCATCATTGTTGTTGGTTATATAAAATCAGAGATGGGTGAAATCAGGACTTTCACATTTGGCAAGCTAGAGCGAAAACAGAAAATTCCACCTGGCTTGTCGTCCTCATGAAGCTCATGCAAGGCTATTTACAATGATTTGAAAGGCTTGGAAGATCTGGCCTTTTCTGATCAGTGGACAGCTGTTCTCCAGTCCTGATAGGGAAAGGGAGAAGCTAATGTCAGTTTCTTAAAACATGTTCTCATTCATCAATTCTCTCGGGAAAGGTGGCTGAGTAGATGGCTCAGGGGACTGCAACAGGAAGTGGGTGTTGCAGTTCTTGTTTTCCAGTTCAATGTTGGTAATGAACAAACATTGTTACTATCTGATTGCTTTTCAGTGGTTTCTGAAGGCAGTGGAGAAGTATCCATATTACAAAAGACACAGCCCTGCTGGCACTCTCTACAGACAGACCAAAGGCTGGTTGAAAATGGAGGGTGAACTATCTTCTTGACTCTAGAGGTGGTCTCTTCAGGTAAAGGAGAGCAGGGGGGCTCAATGGACCAGGCAGTATGGCATGTGCTTTGGATATGTAGATGAAATAATTTTCTATAGCTGTCAGGCCAGCACCTTTCAAAAATATTTTTGACACTTTTTAAAATAGTATCTTCTTGCATTACAAGGAGCAGGTTCTGTTTAAGAAACAAAAGCCTGACGTTTCAAAATACTGTGAGAAAGACTGTTCTTACGACACTTCTGGTGTCTGCCATGAGCAGGAAATACTCAGAAGCTGGCAAGAATGTCTGGTTTGATGTGATTTTCAGCCTCATTCACAGATCCAAGAAGTTTGACTAGTTCAGATAAGCTTCAGGCAATGTTTTGGGGGTTTTGACAGACCAAAACCAACCTATGAGCATTTTAAAGGTTAATCAATCAGTACTTGGCAGGACAAGACAAACACAATGGGGTGTAGCATGATGTAGATGGATAACACTCTGGCTATATGGGATATTATTACTCTCTAACAGGGTCAGCTGCCTCCCGAGTGCCTCCATTATGGCTGAGTTGCTCTGCAGAACCCTGACTCAGTTGCCCCTCAACAAGTCTGCACACGCCAGATATTCAGAACACTCCCGTACTGGGGTCCAATTTATTAAAACTTGCATAAAGTCTGCCCAACCCACCATCCTTGAGGTTCTGTCTTCCCTTCAGAATTCAAATATTCTTCTGCTGCAGTTCTAAGCTGAGCAGAGCCCTTCCTCCCTGAATCTGTTTTTCTGCTCTCACCTGGAGTTTGGCCTTCCCTACAGGATTTCTCCACTGGTCTCTACTCCCATTGCTGGCTCAGGTCCCTGCACAGCCTTTTTACTCCCTGCTATGTCTGCAGACATCTGTCCATACCCACCTGCAGCGCCTTCTCTCTTCACGTCTCTTCCTTATGTACCCCAGTCCTAATTTGGTCATCTGCCCCACTGGTCATATGACCATCATTCTCCCCATCTAGGGAAGTGAGATAAGCTTATCACAGGTAGATTGAGGCCCATCTCCCCCTGAAGGGACCAGCCACCCTGTGATACTCTGTTAGAAAGAGTCAGGAGAAATATATTTCCAGGACATGTATTTTCCTGGAGTTTTGTATCCTGACTGAACACATTTTGTAATGCAAGGACTTGTGTCTGTTTGGTTTTTGTCCTACATTTGCACAATGCCTAGCACAATGCAGTCTTGTTCACTGACCGGGGTAGGTTATGCACAACTAAAATACACAAATAAAAAGGGTGGCTTTGACTCTGTGTTGGAAGTGCGAAGTTCAACCATATACAAACTTAAAAAAAAAATTGTGTTTTTTACATATATACTTAAAATAATTGCATATTAGGTACAAGAGGATTGAAAACAATGCACAGAAACACCACAGACAACAATCTAGAAAGGCCAGAGTGCCTTATGTGCATATTGAGGTAGAGACCAGAGTTATTTTCATGGTTCGTTTACTGTTGTTGGGCATCATCCTTTTATTTCTATTAGTCTGTTTTATTGCTTCCTGTTGAACATCAGAGTAGCCAAATGCAATAACTTTGTCTCAGGGCTGAAATATAGAGACATTTTCATGTTCTCCTCTTCTTTCTTTTGAATAACCTTGCAAAATGGGCTTGGTCGCTGCTTTAATTAGTGTTTTCCCCCTACTGGTCGTGGTATACTTTCTAAATTGGGAGATTGTTTCTAGATAGGCAAGCTATGTTACGTATCTCCCGTCAACTGCCGCTGCCAGTGTAGACCACCCCTGAGATTTATTCTGTCCCAACTAGTAAGAACGATTTGTATGCAGGGTGGTGTGCAGAATTGTAGGCACACATTCTTGTTACAAATTGTTCTTCTGCTGTTTGTATTATGTCCTCAGAGACAGACATTGAATATCATGCTACTCCATGATTCAGACATTTTATGGGGCTGGAAAAAACTGTTACTTTCTATCATTAGAAACTTTAATGTCTGGCAAAAGTAGGAAGGTATCGGCAGAAGCCAGAACCAAAAGCTGGAATGGTTCTCATTTAAAATAGTCAGTGTCATAGAAAACCCCATTTCAATTTCATGTTTACCATACTGAGGTGTCATTCATAGTCTTGACAGTTACAGATCACAGTTACAGTCACCCTCTCTCTCATGTTAACTAATATGAATAGGTTATTACACTATCTCTAGCAACTATGGTTTATGGTCACTGTAGGATGGTGTGAAACACACATCAAAATGACACACCCTTCTCCAATGTAGATAGTAAAAGTGTCAGACCTTTCTCTGCCTTGGTAATATAATTGAATATGGTGCAGAGTTATTTAACTCGGTCACCTCCATATAATTTAAATTGATGACCATTTTTTTTTAATGGAACTTGACACTGCTGTAGCATTTGATGTGGCTGACAAGAGTGGTGAACTTCATCTTGCCAGCTTACAGTTCCTGATATACAGTATAAACCCATGAAATCTGCAAATCTTAATAAATCCCCAGAGCCAACTTTCCATAAATGTGACCATTGCTATGGTGCACTGTAAAATGAAGTGTGCATATTGTCTAGCAATAGTCAGTAACATTTAGCAATCTAGGTTAGAATTTGCTCTGAATATATAATTATTCTTTAACATCCATATTTACATCAGCTGAACAGTTTAAATTTTGCTCATTTATAATGCCATTAATGACAAATACTAACACCATAAGATCTGGGAGTTTGGAAGGTATATTTGTCTATCGATACCTAGTCTTGTAATGTTTCACCAGACACTCCCATGAAATCCTGTATTTTATTCACTGAAGACTGTAGTTACAGCTGGAGAGATGTAAGGAGAATACATAATGATGGCTATGGTACGATTTTAAAAACAAAGGATTTAGCCGTAGGTCTTTCATTAAAATTAATGGAAATATGTAACTATATCATCTGAATGGCTTTGAAAATTTCACCTTATGTATAGCTGTCAAATAGATTAAACAAGTTAGAAAAAGGGAGAACCAGCCCCAGTATGAATCTAACCAGTTATTTTAGCTCCTGGTCAGTTCAACTCATGCCCCCCGCTTCCCTGCCCCCTCTCCTACAATAGGTTGTCTACAGTACAGGACAGGAATAGGATAGACAACCTCCATTAGTTATCATTATCATTATTGCATAGGTGACTAGTAGCCCCAGTCACAGACCAGTACCCCATTGTGCTAGGTACTTCACAAACAAAGACAGTATCTGCCCCAAAGTGCTCCTATTCTAAACTCTTCAGATTTTGTGAAGTTCAGAACTTCTCCAGGGCTGGGAGTGAGGGAGCAGATGCTTTGGGGGTACTTTTGATCAAAAGAAGCCCCCCAGGTCACAAAGGAGGTTGGAAAGAATGGCAGAGAAAGACAGGTGATGGAGAAAGGAGAGCAATTTTGGCAAAGTTTAGATAAGCATGTACACCTAAAGGTGGGGAAAGACTGGGCTTATCAAAAGCAAACTTTCATGATTTTTGAGGTTCTCTTCCTACTAATAGTTAATGTACCTGGTTGAATGCCCAGTACACAAATAAGGTATTTCAGAGGCGGGAAAGAGAATCTGCTTCTGGTGGGAAGCAGTCTCTTAAAAAGTCTGGTTCTAATCCTACAACTGTCTTAGTTCTATAAAGCAGATTATTACTTGATTATCAGACATACATGCCAAGCCATAAATTAATATTAAAATCAGCAATGGGACTTGAACCTTGATCTTTTGGCTTCCCAGGTGAGTGTTCTACACCTGAGGTAACAGAGTAATTAGACTGTTTTTTTCCTCTGAAGGATAATTGCTAATACATGCTGACTGCTGGAAAGTCCTCCTGAGGAGCTGGTGCAAGTCTCCTTCTTCATTAAATGAAAAACTTCACTTGTTCAGCTGTTAGCAGTGAACATATTCAAGTGTTTAGTATATTAGCTAAATGGAGACATTCCTCCGAGTATCACACACTTAGACACAGCAGACAAGGGGGAGATCGCATTAAGGTTCTGACACAGATCCGGAGTAAATGCTGCCAACTTACCCAGATTGTGTAGGTGTAATACACAACTCTGGCACCCAATGGCAAAGGACAAGTGTTATATCTATTTATAAAGACAATAAATCCACTGGGCTCTGAGCAAGTGTGTAAACATTCCATGGCTTGTCTATGGTCTTACGGGTTTTGGTATGACATGTCAAGAGACACCCTCCTGATGATGCCACTGTGTGTTCTTGGTTTACAATCTTTGTGCTTCGGATTGCAAGAAGGCTTTTACCATACTTTCCCAGCTTGTGCAGCCATAAAGAAATGACAATCTAGCACTTTAATTTGTTTTGAACTTTTCATGTTACTTAGAGAGCATCATAAGCATATTTTGTATATCTAAACAAACTTCACATTAGGTTTTTACACTGGAGAAATGAATGAAAATGAAGTAAATCTTATAAAGAGATCAAACATAAGGGGGCTTAATGAAGTCCAGCTATGTAGTGGTTGCTATTGAACAAGACTTTTTGTACAGCCAGTGAATGTAAAACCAAAGCAATTAATTAGGGGACCCAATCCTACTCTGTTGAAATCTAACACAGTTTTCCCATTGGCTTCAGTGGAGGCCCAATCAAATCCCAACATTTTATGGGCCTCATTCTCCATGGCCTTGCATTTTATGTAGTTACCAAAATCTGTGCCCAGTGAGTGTAAAGTGGGTATAAAATGCTACTACTGGTGTATTTAATCTTGGGGTATTCAGTGCCAATATTTCTATTGTCCTTGATTCACTTCCCTGAAGGAGACTGATGCAACATTAACAAAAGATCATGCTGTGTTGGAAGTTTCAGCCTTTCCAAACTCTGTCTAAATAGTTGGTTTCCCAAATTCAGACCTGACATGCGTCAGCTTAATTTTCCATCTAATTTTTCCATCTAATTTTACCAGTGAAATTACTGTCCAATTCCTGCCTCTTAAATTTAACCCATCCAACAAACAGTTCTTCACTGGTCACATACACACTTGCGGCCTCATATTTCATGGCCATGGAATATTCTGCAGAATTCACAACTGCTGCAGCACTTTGCTGAAGAATCTCAACTTTAAGAGTTTAAGTTCCCAGCCCTGATGCAAAAAAACAAAAAACTAAAACTAAAAAACCCCCCAAAACAACCCAATACCTTGAAAAAGTGAAACAAATGCAAAACGGTACCTGTCTGAGTTTGCAGATAGCCCGGAACAATGGATCTGAGAGGTGTAAACACTGCAGCTGGAGTCATGAAGTTTCCCCAAGATGCCATGAGATTCCGTATGTTCACTGCAGAATTCATCATTTGGCTGCAGCCAAGGCCTGTCATTTTGTTTTCTCTCCCTGCTTGCAAGGACCTGCCTACAGCTTTTTCTTGCTCTGCACCTTTTCCCCCAGAAGGGAGTTAATTAAATTACAGGGCATATTCCCTGCACTGTTCCACAGAGTCAAGTACCAGGAAGTCTGGCAAGCAGAGCTGAAGTCCAGCTTGTGCTAGGGACCAGTGGGCACCAGAAGTATAGGCAAGCCGCTTAGGCTGACTGATGAACAGAACAGCACCCAAGGCCTGGGAAACTGAGAAGATGAGCTACTGAAGCTGCCTACCAAGCTATCCCTTTCCCGCAATGCATGTGGGGCAAAGAGTTGGGACATCTGGACAACTCTGTGACTGCTGAGGCCCAAAGAGCTCTAGCTGTCTGGGGAACACATCAGAAAAAGATCCATCACCAAAAATAATCATTACTGAACATATTGAATGATAAACTTCACATCAAATATGTTCCAGCCTGAGACATATTGTGCGCGCTTTGGGGAGGGAGGAATGGGAATGAAGGCTAGTCCATAGAGATGCAATATGTTGACATTGCCATGGAATTTAGAGGTTCTTGCTGCAGAATTTGTTTCATTATACCATGAAGTATCCAGAGCCCTGTACATGTACACATGCACACACGCAGTGGGGTCGGAATAGTGAAGATGTAGGACTCTGGTAGGTGAGTGGGGAGAGGGGATGGCGGTAATTTAATGTGGTTATATCTGTATTGTTTCTGGGTTATTTGAGCTTGGGATACCTGATGGGCAATATACTGAAACAAGTAGGAGGCACTACCATCTGGTAATCCGAACTGCTTAGCACTTTATTTCTAGATGTTCATCATTGGAACATGCCAATTCATGAAAACCTAAACTGTCTGAGGGAAAGAGTCCGTTTTGATGAGTTTCCTGTTTCAACAACATTTTTGAGAATGTTTTAAAATTGTAGCAACATCCCATTTTGACATTTTCCAAACAAAACATCAGGTTTTTGGGGGTTCAGAATGACTTTCAAAGTTTAAATTAATATAAGGTAAAAAATTGTTTTAAAAGAGGTTGAAGTCTAAACAAAATGTTTTGAAATTACATTTCAATCAACCCAATCTGAATTTTTTTAAATGTTTGGTTCATGAACATTTTGAGATTTCATATTTTTGTTCTTATTTGGGGATAGGAAAAAAATTGAAGTCTTAATTCTCATGGGACAGGGAAACCATTTCCCACTCAAGTCTAATGACAGATTAATTACTGCTAATCAGCTTCTAATCTGCAATTATAGAGACGGGTACACTACAGCAATATAGATAATTAACTGAGGCAGACCTTTACCATATACTGACACGGTATCATTGAATGCTGCCACACATCAGTTAATGAGAAGTACAGCTCTTATCCTCAGTACTTTGAGTAAATCACTTATTTGAATACCACATAAATCAGAGAGAAACTTGGCATTCTTGGCCAATCAGTCTATCTCCTTGCAAATGTGATTGCTTCTCCATAGTGTATTGGTTTAGTCCAGTTTTAAATCTGTCTGAGTCTTATAAAGTTAGTCACCCTGCGACATCTATGATGGCAAGTCAATTGTCCATCCCACTACGTGTGAGTTTTGATCTTCACCCTGCTCTACGTCCAGCTCATGGGTAGTTATTTTTTAGCATGCCATTTTTTCCCCTCCCTATTCTGCTTTTTTGTCAAGTGTGCTGTAGAATATGTGCATTTTACAGTACAAAAGCAGGGAGGATAAGATGCTTTGTGACATCCTTTGACTCAAGCAGAGTCAAACATCCACTAGCACGTGCTGAACTTTAAGTATGTGGGGAAGTTGCGTGGTGAATTAAGTCCTAATGGATTTAAGTAAATAAACATGTGCTTAGCTTTAGGTACGTGTTTTGCTAAACTGGGGTTTAAAGGAGTTAAATATGTGCAATGAAGCTAATTGTCAAATAAAGAAGGACATCTGTTGACCAATATTGAGGGGTTGTTACGAACAGGCAGATCCCTTCTAGATATCTCCATCCAGGGGCATACACAGTGAAGTTCATTTCATTAAGCACACAAGAACAACATGGGGTTTATCTGTGGCTGATCCAGGTCCAGCATGTTATAACAAGGCATACGTTGTGTCAGGCAGATAGCACACTGAAGTCCACTATTGCTCTGAATAAGAGTGACATGACTCACTACAGCTGAATTTCAGAGCCAACTTGAAATGTATTTTAGCTACAGTATGTCCCTTCCCTAATCCCATCGTGTATACATTTTCTATACTCTGTCTATTCCTACACCACACCATGCTCAACTAGCAGCAACTCCTGTCAATCACTAAGAGGTAAGGCTGCTTCATGAAAGGCTGAGTTATTAGCATGACAGCATTAGCACTGCAGGGACAGGTGGCATGTCAGCAGCAGTGGTAGGAACCCTTTCCAAACTGTGTTAAGAGAATAAAGGATAGTGCTATTGACCATTTGGAACGGAGTAAAAATCTGTAACGATTCTTCAGTTATGATTCTAGACTGCATGGGAGTTTTCATAAAATACAACAGAGTAATTGAGTTTTACTTTGTTTTCAGGGCATATTTTTCCCATTGTTGTAGTTTACAATATCCATCTATAGTATCACTTACCAATGTAATATGCTCCCATTTATGTATAAATGTATGTATGTATGTATGAATTACATGAGTTATGTATAAATAACTGTCAGGATGAGATGTAAAACTGAGGTTCTGACCATTTACAGTTATTAAAGATCCCTCAGCACTTTTCACAAGTGTAGACAAGTTAACCCACAAGTACTGTTTAAATCCCAGTAATTATGGTACACAGTCTACTTACCTTGAGCTTCACTATGCCTTCACTTGGAGTAGCTGTTTTTCTTCATTGCTCTTCTTAAAACTGTTGTGTTGTGCTGCTGTGCACTGCTAAAACCTGCTGTTTCATATCATTAGAAATAAATGATTCCTGAATACTCTTGATCTTGGTACCTTTATGGCCTCCATTACCATAGCATTTATCCTCACAATGCTACTATCACCACAAAGTTACAGATGGGGAACTGAGGGCCAGAGAGGCTAAGGGACTTACCCATGGTTATACAGTAAATCTGTCGTAGAGCAGGGAACTGAAGCCAAATATCCTGAGTTGCAGGCTAATTTCCTGACCACTAGACCATCCTTCTTCTCTGCACAAGGCCTCGTTCTCAAGAGCAGATACCTAAACTGTGCTCACCAAAATGCACGTTCAGCTTTGGCACCTCAAGCTCACACCCTCCATGTTTAAAGAGGCATAAAAACATGCAAAAAGTGTAACTTAACTGCACACTAAGTAGTCAATGGGCTTTATGGACATAGCTGTTTGTCTGACCAACACAAGGTTTAGTGGGTATCTGGCACATTATGTCCTAAAGTATCTGCACAAACAGCTAATATTTTATTTTATTTTTCGATCAAGCTCTGGAGAAACCATTAGTTAGCATCTTAAATCAGTATAAACAAACATTTTTTCCCCTCAGACCTGAAATTTCTTTTCATGATTTTGCTAAAGACAATTTTTCCAGTGGTTTGGGACCTGAAAGGGAAGTTTATATAGCACTCTTTAGCATGGGTCTGCCTTAATTTGCTTCAACCATTTTCTGACTACATTATTAAGTGTCATGGTCCATACAAAGATTTTAATTTCTACCATAGTATCACATCAGAAAGCATTTTGCTTGAGGTTTTATTTCAAAGACTTGTTGAAAGGAATATTTTCGACAATTTCTTCATATCATTTTAGAAGAACTTGGATACTTAAAGGATCAAATAGTTATGATAGTGGCTTCCCAGCTTCCTTTTAAATTTGTTTCCACTTTTTAAAATCTGAAAGATGAGCCGATAGAATAGATACAATCCATTTGACATAAGGACCCTTTCATAGTCAAAGATGCAATTACCAAGTCAGTGCTGGGAGAGGAGCTCAGGATGTCAGCGTGACAAAAAGAAACAGAATAGATTCTGCATTAACTCAGGGGCTTTATATCCATGTTGTGCTCATTTTTATTTATCTGAAATCCCAGATTCAATGGATCCATGAATAAGGGGACCAGGTATTTCTTAGTTTCTTGGGGATGTTATTACTGAAAATGAATAATGATTTCTTGTGTGTGGATGTAGAGGTTGTACTTTTCACATTCTTATCCACATGATTATGTAATAGAAGCGGCTCTTTGGGATGCCCAGCTCTCATAAACTTTTGTGAACTTTGAAACAGAGTAAAAAAAGTATCACAAAACTTGAGGAACTCTGAAGTATTTGTCACACTAACCTTTTCTAGGAGTTTCTGAATATCACTAGTCCTAAAAAGCTTGGGGTTGTTTTTTTGTTTTGTTTTGTTTTTTTTAAGATGGTCATGAATTTGCTACTTTTTTTTAATAAAAATCCTTCTTTATTATAACTATGTTCTACCCATTTCCAGCTTGTTCCATAGTTTCCTTAATTTGATCCTCTATGACAAACAAAAATTTTAAGACGCTCATATTCCTATGCTAGATTCTACATCATTTGAATCCAGAGTAATTAAAGAGATTCTTGTGGTCATTAACAATCTGACACTTTTCATAAGGGGGATGATTCTAGGCCTTGATTCTAGTTTGACTAATTGCATTTGCCTACATACTATCCCACCGCACACATCCCTTTGCTGTTTCAAATGGACATAATACTTTGGGCCAAACTGGTTTAAAAGTCACAGCTTGCCTTGGAAGAGTACTGGAAGTGCCTTGAGAGTCTTTAGGAAGAATTCTGTAATTTTGACTGGAAGGTTTAATTGTTGCAATACTTGTAACTAACAGCAAAGATGCTACAGAAACTCCAACTTCTGCAAAAACACAGGAGCCTGCCCTCTGACAAAACTGAGTTAACAGGACAACATGACTCAGGTTCTCAGATGGAGCGTATCAAATGAAGTTTCAAGTCTGGATGTTGATCACAGAGTCTGACAGTGGGCAAGGTTCAAGACCACTCAGAAACCACAAAGATGTTTCAAATTGGGCCCATAAAAAAAAAAAAAAAAAAAAATCAGAAGCCACTTGCCAGCTGAGCAGAAATACTGTTCTACCTCCTGGTTGTGTCCTCCCACTCTCCTCTTGATTGCATTTGGGCTCTTTTTCAGTTAAGGGACAGTTCGAGGAGTTTCATCTGATTATAGCATATGTACAAAGTCTTTTGATCAGAGCATTAATCAAATCTGAGACAGACATTATTCCTCCAGTTAGCTTTCCACAGTTATAGATATGAAAATAGATCAGAAGAAGAAAAAAACTGCAATCTCCAATATACTCTGATTGTCACCTGCCTATTTTCAGATATGCCTTGTTACAGGTACAGTTCTCCAACCCATTGTACATAAAATCCATCCCACTTATATCTACATCCATGTCTTTCCAATTGGTGATGTGTGTAACACTCGGTTTCACTATTTGGATTTTTACACAGGTGAGACAGGGCACCATCATTCAGTGAGAGATTGGAGATTCATTTTCATGGTACCCAAAACTCCACATGAAGTCACAGGATGTTTACCCAAAGAAGGTAGGATCAGGTCCTGAGAGATTACTGTGAAACCTATAGCTCATTGCTCAAGTTTTTAATGTAAAGGACTCAAGATTCTAGCCTCCCTGTTAAAGCACCTGGTACCAAAGCGGCTAGACTGTCACCTTTATGCACACTGGCCTTGTTCTTCAGGTCCACTGACCTGTGCTCAACATACACCCCAGTTCAGGGTGGGAAAAGGTGTAAAGATGTAAGACACTTGTGTTCCACTTCCTCTGCTCCCTAGCTCATCCAGGGACTGATTTGACCGTGGTGTAACATGAAGTGGCCATGGGCTGCCCTAAAATTATGCCCGTTTATAACAGACTCCCCCCAGACTATTATCCCAGCCAGAAATCACTGAAGTGTCAGGATGTTGTTGAGAGGAAGGTGTACAGCTGGCTACATAATTTGGAAATTACTCCCACACAAAGGGGCCATAGCAGGGAGCGGGATCTAGCTCAGTCATGTCTGCAGACACTCTTCACATTTTTCCCCCCTCTTGCACATATGATGCTCAGATCTAATTAACTTCTACAAGACAGAACAGCATTCCCAGAAACTAGACACATTCTCAAAGAAGCCAATGGTCTCTTCATCTGCTACTGCTGATCCTTTCTTATGCAGCTAATTATTAATGTCTAGAATTTGGTGTGATTCTAGATCCAAAATTAATTTCCATAGTAGACAGCCAGTGAGTTTCAAAACCTATCATGTTACTTCTTGAAGTCACTTGTTACATTCATCCTATCTTATTCAAAAAGGATGCTGAAATCCTGATTGACAGTTTCATTATTTTTTGGTTGAACTACTTTAATATACTTTATTTTTGTCTTCCTGTATTCCTTGTGAAATGTTTGCAATGATCAAGAACTCAGCAGCCAGCTTTATCTGTTATAGGTTCTGCTCCTCTAACTCATTAATTCTTTACCTTTCCTGATGACTTGTGTGATACTGGATTATACACTAGAGGTCAAATGTATCCCCCATGTAACACCACTGAGGTCAATGGTGTTACATCAGGAATGAAATTTGCTTAGGTCTCGATTTTGACATATAGGGATGGAATTTCAGTCCTAAGCTTCCACTTTATCATGCCTGTATTAACATGCTCTGCTCCTTCCTTTCACCCTATTCTTCTGTCTCTACCCTTTAAATAGCCTATGACCATATGTACCTGTTAGCATTTGCACCAGCAAATGATTTTTGTATTCCATATCTGCTAGCTGGGATAATAGCCTTTGGGGACTGTTATAAACTGGAATAATTTTAGAGCAGCCCTGAAGCTGCTCCGTGTTACCAGGGTCAAATCAGTCCCTGGCTGAGCTGAGGAATTGCATCAATGCTTCTGTGCAGGTGCGAGCTCCTGCAAAGTGCTGGCATGAGTTTATGCAGCTTTGAATACCCACAAATGGAGGCAAGGAAAAGTCCTGGCTGGAAACTGACCACATGATCAGTTCCATAACTTCTACCCCCATATTTCCCACCAAATTTCTAAGTAAATGGATTTGAACTATGTTAGAAAACAGTATCATAGCAAGTTAACAACATACACAGAGAGTGTCTCCTTTTCTGGTTGTCTTACCACTTACACAGTTTATGTTTGCAACCTGCCTGCAATTTGTATTTTCATGCTTTATTCACATCAGTTGTTGGATTAAATTTTGCCCTCTATAATTGTATGAATTTCTTGGAAGTTCTTAATGAAACTGAATTGATTCATCCAGCCCTTGTCTGAATCTAATAATTATCAGATCACATAAGCTGGCTGGAATGCATTCAGAATGCCCACACTGAGGCTGGCGGTAGTTATACACCAAGCCCCTAAATATATAATTTAAAAAAAAAAAGAGTCTCCCAATCAGCTTCAGCTGAAAGTGAAATATTATACCCGTTTCATTTGAAGACTGAACTGCATGACTCTTCTGTTACACAATAAAGAGCAGATGGAAATTCTGGAGTGCTTTTGATAAACTCAAGTTCATGAAAGCAAGTCAAACAAGTTCTTATCTGTCAGTCTTTTCTTTAGCAAGAGATAATACTTACCCACCTCATTCCCCTCTCACAGACACCATCCAATTGACTAGCTAATTTTGGCTCCTTACCAACAATTGGAGAGCCTATGAGGATCTGTTCACAGTCACATCAGTCAGTTACCATTGCGGATTCTTGACAGTCCATTCACACTGCACTGTGCCTGGTTATTTACCAGTAGAAAAAAAAATCCAAATAAATAAACCTTGTTAACTATAAGGGAATATGTGAGACCGTTATCTTACCCTTTATAGCATTTGTCCTGTTAAATATGTATATAGGAAAGTGTATGCAAAACCTAGGAACAGACAATGGCTGTCTCTGAGCAAAGAGCAAAGGACATTCTTTACAAGCAATCCTCCAACCATCCCCTCACTCCCAAAATAATCAGGAAAAGAGATGGGCTTTTCATCATGTCCCAAAGGACAGCAAATTCAGATTCTGTTAGATTAGTGGGTAAAACCAATACCAGAGAGTCAAGCCACTTCCACTGACAATGGCCTGCAACCAAACTCCACACATTTTAACTTAAAGACTGTGTGTTTGAATGCTGCCCCTGGCTAAGGCCCTATCCTGCAATCAGACCCATGCAGTTGGGCCTTACATCTGTGCAGAAAACCAAGGAAGTCAGTAGGGTTCTGCACAAATAGAGGGATCTGACTGCATGGATCCAATTGCAGGATCAGGACATTAGCCCTTTAGGGCCAATCCCCATTATTACTGAAATGAGCATTAGGGATATTCTCCTCCCACCTCCAAAATTTGGAAAGAGCTGTGCAGTAGGCAGTGCAACCTTTGTTGTACACCTCCCTGAGCAGCAATAGCACTGTTTGTAGTCCACCTCCCTGTACAGTAACCACTGTTCTGCCCAGTGACAGAATTACCAGCCACTGACCCCATCCCTGACTCCAAAAAGAGCTAAAGCAGAAAGCTGCAACAAAAACCCTGTCCATTTTCATTCTTGTCATATTGCCATGGGATCCTCAGATGGATGGTGCTGTATAAATGCAGAGTTATATTATTGCTAGAATAAAGAATCTGTTTCAAACTATACTGCTTCCTTATTTGGAACTAAAGGCAACATACAAATGTATAGGTCTCTCCTCCAACTAGTGACTATTAAGGACTGCAGGTATTAGAGAAACAGGATCAATTCTATTGCCTGAAAATCTGGTACAATTAACTTATTTTATTGCATAACTTCCTTATTTAATTCCAGTATAGTTATAAAGTTATGATCTGCAGCGCTTTCAAAAACAACTAAGAAAATTAGCATGCTGCTCAACTGAAAATGGATGTTCCTCCTCTCTGATTATTCAGTTAAGGGGCCTGAAAAATGAACTAAGATTTTATTTATAGTTTGATAAAAGGAACAATTCAACAAAATTTGGATATATCTGTAGATTTAGGAACCTTAGGGGAGATCCTCCATGCAGGTGCAATAAATCTTACTCTGTGCTACCTTCAGGGATCTGTATCTTTTAACTAACTATAGTCAATTCCACTATTTTCCCTCTCATTAAAAAAAAAAAAAAAAAAAGTAGTGCAGCAGAAGGTAATCTCCACCTAAGGAAATTTGAAAATACTGCTACTTGGCTACAGAAGAATAGAGGAGAGAAAAAACACTCCCTGACTTGGAATTCACTCTCTTCCTAGGTGCAAGAAAGCTCTGATTCCTTGACCTTCCATGCGCAATCTAAAATCCAAATACTTGACCCTGGTTTCTTGGGAGGATTGAGTTGGACAAGGGTGGCAATGTAAAGGGTGGAAGAGTTTAATTTGTATTATTCATGCTGCCTGGTTGGTGGGGTGGGTGGAAGGAGAGAGGAAAAATATGCTGTTGTTTTGCAACTTTTTTAATTGCAATGTTTAATTAATGGTAAAGGCACCTACAGCCCAGGATAGATGGTCTGTGACATTTACTGCATTTAAAATCTAAATAAATTAACAAACATAATGAAACAAACATGGCAAGTTTTAAAATAGCTCAGAAGCTCGGGATGGAATCTTGGCTCACCAGGGCACTCATGGAGAAGAAATGATAGGAAGTGTGAGCTCTAGCTGCATGCTTCCTATTGGTATCCATATAACCTTGCCTGAAGTGCTCCAGGAACAACCGTTTTAAGTGGAACTCTCCTGTTCTTTGAGTTCACTCAGAGAAGGCATGACATCATTCTGGAATACATCCCTCTCCTAAACAAAAGCATCGCCTGGAGTGCTGATAATTAAGTAGCACTGGTGCTTCTCACAATGGGCAGATTTTGAACCCTGTCGATTTTGCTTCTGCCATATTGCTAGAGCCCTTCTAAAGGGGCAGGGATGGCAAGAGTCTAGTCTACAAATTAAATATCTGACTGAAAAGGGATTTTTTTTTATGCCAACTAGCAAAAAAGACTGACACTGCTAACTAACAGCTAGTGAATTAACAACCCAGAACTAGCACAATGCATAGAGAGGCTGGAGGACACTGCAAGGGTTCTCCCTCACTGCCATGGGAAGTAAGAAGCAGCTAAAAGACAGTTGAGGGCGGGGAGGAGCTGAGGTCACCTAGGGTGTAGGGGCAGCCCAAAGGACACCATTAGCCAAAAGTCTCCCATCTCTCATACATGTGCACCAAGAATGGAATCCATGTGGACAATCACTTGAAACACCAGGAATCCTCAAACCATGGTCTCTGGACCACTGGTGATCCACAGAGCACTTCCAGGAGAGTATGACTGGTCACAGTGCTGGTTCTCTTCACTTCCAGCTCCTAAATCATATTCAAATAAAGCTGAAAACACATGCAATGTTTTCTTAACATTACTTTTCATGCTAACCACATGCTATAGCTACCACAAGAATGTTATAGGGCCATGAATGGAAGGGGATGTCTGCATGATAGGGTTAGATGGATGGTTTTAGGATGATCAGATGTCCCAGTTTTATAAGGAGAGTCCCAATATTGGTGGCTTTTTCTCATACAGGCTCCTATAACTTCCCCACCCCCTGTCCTGATTTTTCACACTTGCTATCTGGCCACCCTAATAGTGGTTTGTTATTGTTATTGTCTAATATTTACTTTGTGATAGTGACAAGAAGCCAACTGGATTAAGGGCCCATTGTGCTGCACAAACATACAGTAAGCGACATTCTCTGCCCCAAAGATGTAACAGCTGGATGGTGCAGATGAGCAGACTTGGTTATGGACGACAAGGTAACAAAAACAAAATGATGTGCCTAAATCTTGGCTATTCGGGAGCAGTAATTACAAGTTGGCATCTGATCAGACTGCTGGGTTTTGTACGCATATGTGTCTAGGACACAAGCTGTTTTTTAACATGTGGTTTACACTATGCAAAGATTTGAAAGTCTCCGTCATAAAGCAATGCAATATCAAGAGTCCGTATTTTATAAAGCCAAAGTAGCTGACAGGCCACAATAACCAACATTCTTTGCTGGCTGCGTGTCTTAGCTATCGTAAAAGTGGCACCATTTTTGACAGCAGACATACGAACAACATTCAGACCAAGAACAAGTGAATGAGCAAGCTATAGTTCATCTTTGACTTGCAGCTCCATTTTCACTGTAATGAACACATTCCAGATTTCAGTATGGAAAAAAGCATGTCAGGGCAAGCTGGCCAGAAACACCCCCCCCCCCCCCTGCTCTTTATTTATGAAGAATGAAAAGGTTGGTAAAAAGGTAAGTTTCACTACCAGTGCAGAATTTCTGGTAGTTCAAAAGTGCTGTTTAAGACCTGAATTCTGGGGATATTAGCAGAGTCAGTTATACAAGAAACACCGTAGAGGATTTAACAGTAGGAAAGGCATAAGGATTATATAGACTTGAACTATGAATGAGGTTGAAGTGCATTCAAGAAAGCAATAAAAACTAGTGAACCAGAAGCACCCTGTTCACTTAAGATAAAATATTTAGTTAATACCAAAGAAAAGATTCAAATAGACTTTTTCTGGTTCTTTAGAAAGTCACTATAAAATAATGCCTATATTCTTTGTATAAGTATGCTCACAAATAAAGAGGATTTTTTTTTTAAAAAAAAAGGAGCTTGGACTTGGTAAGTAAGCAGCCTAAGATGTAAGGAAAAGTATAATAAATGTATTTCTGAACTTGCAGAAATGTTGAATTGTGTCCCAGAGCCCCGTTCCAAAAACCTATAGGAAATTACAACACATTTATATATCATGCACTAGGAATGTAACTCCCCATGTTTTGCATGTGACAAAAAAAAAACAAACCAAAAGGTTAATTTGATCTTAAATGTCATTAAAAAAAGGAGACAAGGTGGGTAAGATATCTTTTATTGGATCAACTTTTGCAGGTGAGACACGCTTTTGAGCTATACCACCACCACATAGTACAAAAAAGTAATTAATGCCATAGTGCCAACAACCACTTCATTAGTTTTTCAGACTCTTGCTCATTTCCTTGAATAGTAGGGAATTTCACAACTAACCTATTGTGCTTTTACTGGCAACACCACACACACCAGACCAAATAAAAAATATCTTTAAACTAAATGGATTATAGGAATATAATTTGACTAGCCAAAGTAAGAGATTAAAATGCATACAATGCCTTCACCTCAATTAACTTTTACTTCACCTGAATATAGTCAAGCTCTGCATCTTTTGGAGAATAGCACAGTATACTAAAACTGCCTTGTATTGTTTATGGGGGAAATATTACTAGAACTATAAGAGTCAAGTAAATTATGCAAGAAATAAAAACACATTCTAGCATCAAACATTTTAAGCATTGTTTCAAAACTCAGCATTTCCCCATCTGTTACTAGTTCAAAATGTGATTCTCACTAATTCTGAATGTGAAGCAAATTTGATAAATCAGCCATTCTCTCTGTTACTGTTGGAGTATTTTCCTTCTCCAACAAGAGATCTTAAATTGGAGACTAAGATTCCTGTTCCCACTAAGGCATGTGCAGTATTACCCAATCGATTACAAAAGATTTCACAATAAACTAGGCACCAAAATAAAGCCTGGAATCTTTAACCTCTGTAAAGCTCTGAGTCTCTCTTGATACATCTAGAAAATATGTTTATAAGAGACACTACTAAACTCATACAGCTGCACAATTATGGTTCACCAAATCACCTCTAGGTACAGCATCCCCCTCATCATCTGCGCCTGCACATTTGCAAAGCTCATTAGCAACTCATTAGGAACGGTAGGCATGTTACAAAAACAAACTTCCTGTGGGAGAAGGGATTAGGGAGTCTGTACTAGTAAATTGCATGCGAAATTTGCACACACACACAAATGATAGTGCAGAGCAAATCCTGATAATTAAGCAAAAAAGAAATTGTTTTAGCACTGCATCTAAAAGGAAAAGATACGTACCATTTTAGCAATCAAAAGGTTAAAACAAAAGGGAGTCGTCAGGGTGAAGTGCTCATTTATCCTCAGATCTGCAGAGTAATAACAGGAAGAAAATTATTATAGTATATATTTAGTGCCTTTAGGAGACATTGATTTTATTTGAGGTCAGTCAATGGTTCTTTCTATCAAAGGAAAGTTTCCTTTTCTGTGTGTTATAGAATTCCGGTGGTCTTTTCTTTTCTTTTCAGTTTTTATTATTAATTTATTATGTTTGTAAAAATGCCATTTATTTTACACCTGTTACAGATTAGAGACATGTCTGTTCATAATGAGCTCAATCCTGCTTGGGAAGTCAATGGCAAAATTCTCCTTGAATTCTGTGGGAGCACCATAGGACCCAATTGGTCTAATCACACAATTTACAGTTCATCAGCTGAGGAAAAAAGGTCCTTTTATGTATAGAGCATCAGGAGGCACACAGCTAGAAAGATGCCAAAAATTTTGGAGGCCTGAGCTTACAGATAATTACTCAAACAAAACTCCTATTGAAGTCAATCTGTGGGACTTTTGCCTGGGTAAGGACTGCAGAAATGTCTTAATTGAGTTGTGGTGGAAAAGATTAGGTGCAGGGAATTGTCATGCCGTGTGTGCGCGTACAGAGAATGGTTCATTAAAATGAAACTTTTCCACAGACACCTCCATAGTTGGCACAGGGGATATACGGACTTGTTATTGCAGAGCGCAAAAGCTAACTACTGTTTTTTGTTTTCTTCAAGTGTAGTTTTTGCAGGTGAAGTCTTTACATTTGAAAACCAAATTCTACTCTGACCTACACACCATGTTATCCTCAACTCTCCTCCCACAGCTGTTTTACCCTGGTGTCCCTCCACTGACTTCAGTAGGATTTACATCAGCATAAATGAGGAGAGAACCAGGGCCATCCACCTCAAAGGGCTGGATGTAAGTCTGAGTACACTGTGCATTTTCATGCACTCACTTATTCCATTCTTTTGTGTCATCTCTAACTGCTTCTCCACATAAACTGAACAGGATACTTTTGATCTGAACTGAGTCTCAATAAATGTTTGACCCATTAAGATAAACAAACAAGAAACCAACATACAAGAGGGAGAAAGTTCTGAGAGCATCCATGGAGTTACAGTTGCCGTGGAAACCACTGTTGCACACACATACTGAGTACATTTATCTCACTTTGCCTCTGGTTCTCTGAGGACAAGCAACTGCAGAGTGGGGTCAGGAAAAAATAAATAAATAAAATGAACTGCTAAATGTGTAAAACCATTAAGAAAGATCCAAATGCATTAATTTAAAACTTTGTTGGTTATACTGGGACACTCAGACCGGCAGTAAAACCATCAGAAATGCTCTCTAACCTGCTTTCCCCACCCCATTCCTATTTTCTGTATTTCCAGTTGTCATCTCCAGGATAAGATGCTAATCAATACCCTAGAAAGAGGAGGTGGGTGAGATGTTTTTTTATTGGACCAACTCCTGTTGGTGAAAGAGATAAGCTTTCCAGCTACACAGAGCTCTTCTCTAATACCCTAGTCAATATCAAATAGAATGGATATATTGTATTTCTGGATTATGTCAGAGGGCAGGACTGGAAGGGTTACTTGCCATCTCCAGGCAAGCACAGAAATAAATTGAGAAAATATGGGCTCATTAATATTAGTAGCATCATCTGAACACTGAAAATAGAGGACTCTCTGTGGCAACAAACTTTGGGCCACATCCTGCCACCTTTATTCCTGTTGAGTAGTATCTTTAATCTTCAAATAATCCCACTGACTCCTCAAGGAGTAAGATATTACTCACTGTGACTAAGGATGGCCCATTGTTGCTCTGAATCTGACATTTAAATTCCACACCAGAAATCTAATAGGATTCTGAATGTGGAGTCAATTGCCTGTCACATTCAAATTTACAAAATTGGTCACTGCTGGTGTCTTCAGTGCAGATGAGCATTCACAAATGAAGGAATATTGAGACGTGTTTCTCTCAATCCAGTCCCACACATACACACACTTTCAGAAATATATCCTCACTCTATTTCTCCACTCACGTAATGAATCGTGGATTTAGATCTGAATAGTCATACCTCTACCTACTTGCAGAACATTCTCACTTGAGATCAACATCAGTTAGGAATTTAGGTGCCCTGACAAATACCTAGAGTATGAGTGTTAGAATTACCACCTAGATTCTAAACATAGTAGGACTTAGTCATAATGATAGCCAATCCTTCACGAAAAAAATAAAAAGAAAAAAAAATCCTTATTAGGTATTGTCTCTTTCTTAGGATTGCAGTATATTTAAATATTATTGTTCTAATGAAAACTCTTGTGGTAGACAAAACATTTCCATGAGGTTGCAAAGATTTCTATGACCTGATTTCAATATTCTTTTTTTATGAATCTCTTATTGTCAATCCCCACAATGTCAAATTTAGACTCCACACATCTGGGTGACATACAGGGCCTTAACTCAGAACAGAGCTGGGCTACTACTAAAAAAACTTTTGTGGAGATTCAGTCAAGTCATGTCTACCTACTTGTGTTCATTTTCCAGAATGGTTAAAAAACCTAGAATATTGGCAGAAATGTTTGCCAAAATAACACATTTTAAAGAAATACTGTAAAACATTAATGAGAAATTAATGTTTGCAATCAGAACAGCTTGAATTCTAAATTTCACACATTGTCAAATGTGAATAAAGTCACTCTACAGAAACAATTCAGGAAACGATTAGATGATCGGGATATTCAAGAAAGTCAGTCTGTTCTCAGAAAATTCATGACGTGAAAGAAGCAAAATTGAAATAAATTATCCATTGCAAATTAACTGAGCTCTAAATAAAATGAACTAAAACAAAATCGGGGCAGAGCTATTGAGCTACCAGAAGTGGAAATATATATTAGTTCTTTTGAAACCACATGACGCTAAGAATGCATTCAATAAGGATTAAAAAGATCTCCCAAACATTTAGAAAGAATATAAGCTCTCATGCTTCAGGGCATACACTATCCTTTAACGGAGTAGATCAAGAATAAATTTTGTCTATGACCAGGTTATTCCATAATTGCCCTCTTAAGGGTTTTTTGAACCTTCCTCTGAAACAGCTACTACAGTTGGAGACAGAACACTGGAGGGCTGGACAACAGGTGTGATCCAATGAAGCAATTCCTGAGAATTTATGGTAATTCTGAGAAGAGTGTTATGTGAGGATGAACTGAGCTAAACATCACTGTGTGAAAATCTTTTGCTTGCACAAATGTGAATGCAATATTCTTGAGCCTTCCTTGGAAGAAATCATGGGATCTGTGATGCATTAATGTCTTTTTTTTTTTTTCATACTGTTGTTACATTTAAGCAATTATGCATATTTCTTACCATGCAGACTTTATTTTGCATACATTTCTTTAAATTTCATAAGAAGTCCTCCAGCTTTCAAGGTAATTCATATTCAAATCTCCATTTACAGATTCTGTTTTCATTAGTTCACATGAGTCCCTTATATAGAACCTGGCTTTCTTCCCAACTACAAAAAGTGATCCAGATTCTTCAGGAGATATTTGCCAGCATTGATTGCTCTATGTACATTATATTAATGGCATAGCTACAGCTCTCCTCCTTTCCTCCAGTTGCCTTTCAGTTTCCCTGCTGTCAATATTTTCACAACTACACATTAATCTGTAGACAACCCTTCCCATCTCCTCTGTTTCCCTCTCCTCTTCTCTGTGATAATGGCACCTCTGTTGGTTTGGTTTGATTGAGGGTTTTGTTTTGTTTTTAGAATAACTTCACTCAGTAAAAACCTGGTAAGCTGTGTGTTTGGATTTTGCTAACTAATTTTTTATACATTTCCTGAATACTTACTTTTACAAACCTCTTTTGTGAATGTAGAGTCTTTGTCCGAGCGTTCTCCAGTCTAGATTCCACCACCTTGACTCTCACTGGATCATAACCTAGTCTGTGAGTAGCCCCTACTGATCTGTGGGGTACTGATCCCTCTCAGCTGCTGTGTGTGCACATTGAGAAGGCAAAGCATGTCACAAGAGGCTCTCATCACCTCTCTGAAACTAGCCCTTATGCTTATCTCCACTGCGGAGACTGAAGTCTATTTATTCATGAAACAAATACAGTATGTGTAGCAGCTAGAATGCAGAAAATAGTGTATGTGTGTGGGGGGGGACCACATACATTATTTGCACACTCATTTTATTTCAGCCCAATTCACTGCTGTTCTATGCTTACTTTCAAAGGAGAGTTGAGTGCTTGAGCTTTACTGGCAAGACTACTCAGAGAAGTTTATTTCAAATTATAAATTCAATTTTAGTATTAACAAGGCTGTAATTTGCACTATATTTGTTAATCCCATAAAGTCATCCAGTCAAAGACCAGAAACAATACCCCATGATTTAGAGACATAGCACCCATACGTAAAGAGGAACAAAGAGAACCCAGGGAATTATAGACCAGTCAGTCTAACTTCCATACCTGGAAAGATATTGGAACAAATTATTAAACAATTTGTAAGTATTTCCAGGATAATAGCCTAATAAGTAATATCCAAAATGGATTTCAAGAACAAATCATGTCAAACCGACCTGATCTCCTTCTTTGGCTCTGTCTACACTGACGGTGGCAAAGTTGCCGCCGTCAGATCAACTTATCTGGATCAACTGAGCGGTCAGTGAAGATCTGCTCAGTTGATCCCGAAGTCGACGTTATTAATCCACCCCCACAAGTGGCATAGTGCTGCATCGATGGGAACGTGGTTCCCATAGGTGCAGTGTGAAGACGGCATGCAGAAGAGAAGCACAGCAGTCGACGGGAGTTACGCAAATTCTTTGTGCACTTTGCATATCTCCCGTTGACTGCTGCCGAATCGCGGAGGTAAGTGTAGACCAAGCCTTTGACAAGGGTACTGGCTTAATGGATGGGGGAAGCAGTAGGTATGATTTATCTGGTTTTAGTTAAGTTTTGACACTGTCCCACATGATATTTGTATAAGCAAACCAGGGAAATGTGGTAGAGATGAAATTACTATAAAGTGAGTGCACAACTGGTTGAAAGACCATACTCAAAGTTATCAATGGTTCACTGTCAAACTGGAAGGATATATCTAGTGGTGTCCTCTAGGGATCAGTCTTCAGTCTTGTACTATTTAATATTTTAATTAATGACTCAGTAATTGAGTGGAGAGTACACTAACAACATTTGCAAGTGACATTGAGCTGGGAGGAGTTGCAAGCACTTTGGAGGACAGAATTAGAATTCAAAAGGGACCTTAATAAATTAGAGAATTAGCCTGAACTCAACAAAATGAAATTCAATGAAGTCAAGGAAAAATACAATATTTAGAAGGAAAAAAATAAGTGCACATATACAAAATTGGGAGTGAGTAGCTAGGCAGTAGTACTGCAGAAAAGTATCTGGGAGTTATTGTGGATCACAAATTGAATATGAGCCAGGAATGTAATGTAGTTGCAAAGAAAGGGCTAATATTTTTTTATATATTAGCAGGACTGTCGTATGTTAGACATTGGAGGTGATTGTCCCACTCTATGGGATGCAACTAGGGTACTGTATCCACTTTAATAAAGATATGGACAAACTGGACAGAACCCTGGAGAAAACTGATCCATGAGGAAAGATTAAAAAAAATTGCCCTTGAGAAAAAGAGGTCTGAGGGGGAACCTGATAATCTTCAAGTATGTTAAAGGTTGTTATATACAGAACGATGATCAATTGTTCTCCATTTCCATTGAAGATGAAGCTAATTACTTTTTGTTCCATCTGCAACAAGGAGATAGAGATTAGACACTAGGCAAAACTTTCTAGTTATAAGAATAGTTAAGAACTGGAAAAGGTTACCAAGGAAGGTTGTACAATCTCTACCATTGGATGTTTTTAAGAACAAGACAGACAAACCTGTCAGGGGTGGTGTATTTGGTCCTGCCTCAGCTGGGAAGGGGGCAGTCTGGACTAGATGACCTCTCAAGGTGTCCTCTAACCCTGCATTAATGATTCCATGACTTGAGCAACACAATTTAAATTTTGAAGTCTGGGTATTGAATGTTAGCCGGGAACTTTCTACAAGCCATTAAAGAGGAAAATCAATGCCTAAAGAACTTGTTAAAAAGTTCTGAATATCAAAGAAATTTGAGATGTTTGTGATCAGATGACACCATGCACAAGGAGGAAAAGAGATGAAATTCAGCTCATGAATCTTTCACTCAGGTTTAGCAGCGCTATCTTGCTATCGGTCAGGAGTAAGGACCCACAGTTTACCTCCTCATCAACTCCCAGGCAGTCTAAACAAGCAAAGATGGTCAATTGAGTCACTTATCTGGCCAAACCCACCGATTAGTAAGGGGATCAGCAGACCTGCTCTTAATACCAGTGGCAGGATGCTGGCCGCTCAAAGCTTTCACCCAGAGCTGCAATAGTTCTTGTGCCTGCTTGTTCTCAGCCTTCCTCCCACCTTAGATTCAACTTCTCTCTCTCTCTCTCACACACACACACACACACACACAGACAGACACACACACACCCTCCTCTCTGACCCTCAGCTCTGACATCTGGCCTCTGATTCCCACTCTGGCCATGGCTACCAACTCCCACTCCAGCCACTAGGCCTAAACATCCACATCCCCATCTCTTGGTACTAATACATCTAAATCTTGTACTGAAAGGGCTGTGCAAGCTCCTCACCTAGTGTAAATTAGCATAGTTCCATATATTTCAATGGAGCTACAACAATTTAACCTAAGAATATAGGCTGCCTTCTCAGGAAGTGAGATGTTAGTTCAGTTTTCATCCTTAATCTATCACTTTGCTCTCTAATGAGTCTGCTACCAAAAAAGAACTCTAAACATTAACTTACACAGTTCCTTCTGTTCAGAAAACCCATTCTCCTTAGTTCAAAACTGGATCTTACCACTTTTTTTTCCTTCTGATCATGGATATAATTCTTTGTACCATGTCAGGTTTTCTAATGTCGTTATTAAAACAGAAAATTGTCGCTCTTTTCTTATCTAGAGGTTAAATATTGCAATATAATTTACAATAGGAAACCTTACAATGTTCTATCTATTCACTTCCAGTCTGATTTGGGCAGGACTTCTCTGTTCAAGGCTGCAAATGTCAAAGTAAATTGTTTCTTGCTGGTTATTCTGTCTATCTAAATGCACATTTATACTGGACTTATCACCATCATATTATTCCTACTAAATACCTGACAAGGAACAGTTCCACTGGGTTATATTTTTACCCTTTTCAAACTACTATAATCCACAGTTACCACACAATTCTCTCTCTATATATTTTTTCTTTAAAAGAGATTTGATAACCATAAACAAATCTTTCCACAAATGCAACCCAGATTTTCTTCAGCAAAGCCAACATCTTGGCTCTGAACTCTTAACCTTTCCTTTAAAGGACAGGAATTTTTAATTCCTATAAACCCTATTTCAGCTTCTCTCACAAAAGACTCTTTAGTACTTAAGTAAAAAATGACGGCAAAATATCATCTCTGTTAAATTACTTTTTCAATAGTAGATGATTTATAGTTGATTAGGTAATTAAATCAAATACAAGTGGCTGAAAGTAAATCTATTTTTATCATCCCTGTAAATTAAAAGTTCCGCATCATAAAAAATCATGACCATCTTGAAAATGACTAGTCAAGTGCTTTTTATAGGCAAGCAGGATTTATTGTCAATTAACGTATTGAACTGTATAGTCAGCATAACCCTGTGCTCAAGACTTTTTAAATTATTGGCTTCCGCTCTCAAGCTGCTCCATAGCACAGTAATGAAATGTATCTAGCTATTCACATATTGAACAATTCCTTAGGTTGGGTTTATATCTCACTATAACAACATTTCATTTTATTATTATCTCCTATCCTCTGTAATGGATACAAATACATTCCTTTTTTCTATCATGGGTATATCAATTTTCATTGATTTGCCTGTAATGAATACAGTCAGGGTAAAAAAAAGTAGAGCAATCCTATCTATTAAGGTGTTTTTAAGTTCAAAAGTTTTGTTCTGTAGCATTGTTTAATTAAAAAGAAGAGAAAGTCATCAGCAAACTAATTAAAGAGAGACATTAGTTTAGGTCCTGCTTGTATAATGAAGTCAATTATTACATAAAGGGATTTGGGAGTCTATTTCTATATAATGTTTGCATTTGCATTTTTCCTTCAGCAGACTTTAAAAATTAAAAATGACAGATTCTCATGAAATATTTCTATTGCATGTAGACGATCTACCATTACACTGGCATCATGCACCACATTCTTCTCAATCAATAAAGGTCAACGAGAATAATAACATTGAAATGCAGTTTATAGTGTAATGTGCACATTTTTAAAACCTGTTTCACATGAAGCATGTTTGCACATGGAATCTATACGTAGGCACACAGGGCTTCATTCTGACAAGTGCTGAATACTCACCGCTTCTGAGGAGAAGCCACACTGTGTTACAGATTTTGGGCTCCAATTTAAAAAAGCACTTGGGCCCCGGTTTTGTATAAGGATGGACATAAGCAAGTGTTTTCCTGCATCAGGGCCTTAATGCTCTTAAATGCTCTTTTATTATTTTAAAGCCTAAATGAAGCTCCAGCCACAGAAAATAAATACAGAATTCTTGGGATTCACATTCTCTCTCTAGAAGTTTGATACTGAATCTGAACTTTTTGATGAAAACACTAATAGTGTTCTGTGAATTTTATTGCACTATAACCATTGCATCTGCTTGTGTTTAGCAATTACATCATTATGTGATAATGTAATTTGATCTAAAACAAAGTGATACAATAACAATCCTGGCTTTCATTCAGATGCAGCAAAAACTCATGGAATATGTAAGGTCAACTCTATCTACTCAAGAGTTATTGAGAGCAGAATCTGGCCTACTGTAATCGGGTAAGACAGTGCCGACTATACAAAAGTACAACAAAAAACAAGATTATTTAGATACTTAAATGCTGTGTTACTTTATAAGAAATAACATCCATTTCAATAAATAGAGGACTTCACTTTGAAACAGATGTATAGATAATCCAATTTTGTTCAAGGAAATGCACTTTAAACTGCCTCGTATAGTCATCCTACAGAATTCAGTGCCGCAGGAGATCATAATCAAATACCATAGATGGATTTTAAAAAGGGATGGATAATTTTATGACCAATAATAAAAGACATATGCATACTAAAACAAGGAGGATGAAATGTCATGCATTAAAGCATAAGCACATAGTTGATTATTTATTATTTGTTACAGTAATGGCCAAAGGTCCCAACCAGGTTCAGAGCTTTAATGTGTTATGTGCTGTACAACTTCTCCCCTTGTGGACTCTGATGATTGACTAAGTACATCACTGGGCTTTTCCTACCTTTCTCTGAAGCACTGGGTGCTGTGTGGGGGAGATAGGAGACCAATTTGCCCCAGTATGGCAAATCCTAAAGTGAGAGATTAAATGTTTTCTTTTTCTAAATCTGCACACACACAGGAGACTCCCCACCCCCATTTCAATATCTCCTTAGAGGGAAGAACAACCACCTTCCCCCATGAGCTCCAAATCCTGTGTAGCACTCTTTCACCCTGCAACTCCATGTGTGGAGAGAGCTGAAGTAGTAATGTTCAGAAAGGGGGATAACCACCACCCAATAGGATTCCACTGTAAAGGAGAAAGCCCCAGGGTGGTGGTGTGGAAACAAGTCATCTCTCCCAGAATAAAAAAAGGAAAAGCTGGGACAGAAACATAATAGGAGTTTAATCACAATCTGGAAGAAAGGAAGATGCAGCAAGTAGCAGCCATGGGCAAAACAGGCACTCCACGGCTGCGGTTGCTAAACTCTCAAATTTAAGGCTCATTCGCAGAAAGCATGCTGGGGAAAGTTAGTTGGGACTGAGAAGTCTCGAAGGAGCTCTAGGAGAAAGAGCTGCCCTTGTGTATTGCACATCATTACCACCACATCACAAGCGGCAATTCCCTTAAAACACTGCGGCTGGTAGCTGACTTGCTTTTCCAAGATATTGATGCTTTGTGAAGGGAAAATGCAAAGCATGAGGAGAGGCTGAAAAATAACTTCAGAGCACACTTTTTTCTGAAATTATAGCTGAGATCCACAATCTTTACAGGCAGTGTTAAGATGCACAGAAAATGAAGGTCAATTAGTAAATTATTTTTTCTCTCTTTAAACCAAATGTCCATATCGTGGCAAGCCCATTCCTACTGTGCCTGTTGAACATCTTGTTTCTCAGTATATTCTTTTCTCCAGTAATTTTGGAGAGTAGATTTCCACAGGAACCTTGTCAAGCAGCTTTCTGAATAAAGCTTAATTGGGATTTCCAAAGAAGACTCTACAGAAGTTTGGTATCCAAACCCCATTGAACTGCATTGTATTAGGTGTCTAACTCCCAAGCCTCCTTTGAAAGACCCCGGCTTGAGCATTACAACTGTTTCAACAAACTTTAAACCAATTATTTTATACCGTACATCTCCTGTCATTTCATGAGCTGCACAAAAATGGAGATATTTTGTATTAAATAAAGATTTAATTTCTAGATTTAGATCTGAGTGGGAATTTCTCCTCTTATAACCACAAAGATCATAGAATAGCAAAGTAAAGCCTTTTAACACTTAAGGAAATTCAATGGGATTACTTGCATGTGTAAAGTTGCTCACATGAGTAAGGCCCCAGCCTTGCAAGATAAGCTACGTGGGCGGACTTTTTTCTTATTTCAGTTGGACTCTGCACAGGAAGAACAGCTTGCAGGATCAGAGCTTTATAGAACAGCATCCATTCCACAACAGAGACATTTATCTAATTTTTCCGGTCCCTTAATACAACATTTTTAGCTGTTATTAATGTTACATTAATCTAAAATATTTGGGAGGGAGGAAGCACCAGGTAAATTTATCAAAAATACTATAAACATTATAAGCATGAAAAAACCAAAAAAATAATTAAAAGAAGTGACAACAGCATCAAATCTTGGCAATGATCTGGACATATTTTGCCCATTTAGATAAGATGCAGAAATTAAAACCTTCAGGTCCATTAGGAGAAGATCCCATCCCCAACAGTCAGCAAAGCCATTTTGTAAGATATACTTGGAATCACTAACATTGCCTTCTTTTGTCCCTAATAGTATTTGAAATAGCACTTCTTGCTAAAAAGGATCCTTCCAAATGTCCCTTGCAGAGTGTGGCTACCATATTTGTATGACCACTATCTTAAAAATTATAGATAAGCTTGAATTGCAAGTTTTGTTTCTAGACCCAAATTTCCCTAAAAAGCCATGTTGGACCCCTTTCCAGGAACCCAGGATGCACCTACTGAAATCAATCATGGGAGGAAGTGAGAGCACGTCTTCAATTTCTTTTTCCATTTCTAGATTACTATCTGAGATGCAATGCAGAGGCGGACAGTAAGCAGAGGCCACTCAAGAAAATCTGCTGCCCCAAGCATACCTTCAGTGGGCTGCCCCATTTTTCTTAGGCCTAGAGTGGCAGATTTGGCCTACATGCCTTAAGAAGCTGCCTAATTAGCTTATAGGTAGAGCAACCCCTGACAGTAAGTTTTAGAGTCTCAGAAATACTACTGATGTGTCAGATTAGGAAGGAAGGAAATGTTACTACTGGGGGATATTTGAATCAGTCTGGATATAACAACGTTCAATCTGAACCTCTGCCCAAAAGTCAAACTGAACTTTATTTGTGGATTGGAAAAGACTTTCCACAACTGCCACCTCCACTCCATTGCCTTCTGCCCTTCCCTGGCCCCGGCACCCTCTTTATTTCTCTCCCATCCCCACACAACATTTTCCATTTTCATGCATCTTTCCTATTCCTAGTAATGGAATTGCTGAAACACATTGATAATTACAGTATTTTCAACCAAACAGAAACATGCAGATTGAATGGTTTGAACAAGCATCTGAAATGTCAGATGCTTATACTAACCATTGAACACCTTGTATTTATTACTATAATTTATTTAATTCTTTTAGGACCCAGTGTGCTATGTGCTTCACAAAAACAAGTAAAGACATGGCCCCTATTCTAGTCTAGTCAATTCTAGTGTAAGTAATTTCAACTAGCGCCCTTGTCACTATAGTATAAGAGCTCTTTCCAGTAATGAGCTAAGCAACATAACTAATTGCAAAGGGTTTAAAATCTTACAAATCTTCTGAAGTTCACCCATCATGAGGTATGAGCTCAAGCTGGACAAAAGTTAGTACAGTAAGTGAGGTCCTTTTACTGTAATAAGGGGGGCCTGGTGGAAAAGAAGATACAGTATTTAAAGGACTAATAGTGAGGTCATTAAGGACCACATCCTGAAGGGGTTATAAGTCCTTACTCAGACAAATGACCACTGAAGTCACATGGAGTTTTGCCAGAATAAAGTGTTGGAATCAGAAAAACTGAGTAAAGGCCTCAGGATACAACAGTACCTGAAATCTAACATGCCTTGGCAACAGTCACTTCTAGTAGGGCTCCCCATTCCTATGCAAGCCAGGAAGAGGTTAAGCCCCCTTAATAACATCAGAGGAAGGAGGCTGGCCCTTAGATTGCCTGAGCTACCTTAAGCTGTTCCTTAAGAGGCTGAGGAAGGAGGGGTGCAACAGCTCCCTGGGACCATCTCATTCCTCAAATTACATGTCACATAAATGATGGACAGACTGATTTAGACAGTGTTCCAACAGTGTGCATTATCTGACAAACGCTTCACCTGCCTATGCAAGGTCATAGATCCTGCCACACAGTTACAAACACACAAAAATCTAGTGGTTCTGAGCCCTTGTGGTTCACTGTCTCCTGAAGTTTTATGAGACACTTGTAAACAGACAACTAAGCACCATTGTGCTAAGAATGCCTAGAAACAAGTGGAAGGACAACCAAATTGACTCCTTTGCACTGTGTGGGTCAAGGGAGCTCACGCTGCAGCACACCATCGTATTCTGTGTCCAGAACAGCCTGTCCACCTTCAAACACTTTATAAGACACCTCAATAAAAGAAGCTCTCAAATGTCTTCATTTTAAAATCGATAACTTTCAAGCTTCCCTGGCCTCCTTAAAGACCAAAGTAAATAAAATTGAGGGAACGCTGGAGGGAGTTGAAAAGCGAATGGAGTCAATTGAAGCTCAAACAACAAAGAGAGAAATTGTGTAATAAAAACCACAAAGGAGAGAAAACTGTGTTTAAACATTATGCAGCTCCTGAAAGAAGATTAGAGCCTTTGGAAAATCAACAGCATTGTCACAATAACTTAGGGTTGTGGGCATCCTCACACAGAGGGTCAGGATGATCTGAAATTCATGAAAAGGGCCTAAGCACAGATAGAGAGGAAAAAATCATATTAACATAGAATGCTAGTACCATATCTACATGAGTCCTCAAGGCACAGAAAGCATGATGATCATGTTATGAAAAGCAAGTGACTTGGAGCAGACTACCAGAAGCAGTCACACACAAAAAAGCAGAATAAAAATGGGAACAGGCCAGACGCTTGTTTTTTCCCCCAGTCTTGAGTTCTGTAACCCATGGCAAGAGATAGGAATTTACCATAGTTGGGAAGAAGAAAAAAAAACCCAACCTACTCTTCAATTGAACAATTGAGTGCCTACATCACTCCTCTACCCTGCCAAACTGAAGGTGATTTAGAGTGGAGAGAGATACATTTTCTGGGAAGCAGAGGCACCAGAGACTGTTGGATAAACTGAAAAAGAGAAACTGAAGCAGGAGGTTGAAACAATCAAGACTGTTTAAAATACATTCTTCACCGCCCACCAGAAAGTGTGTCTCTGTATGTTCTACTTTTCAGTAGAAATCTATATGCCTTGCAAAATTCTGCTTATCACCTGGCTCAGTGTGAGTAGCTTTGACAATTCTCCTCTTACCAACACTGGCGTAAAACACATATGATCCAAATAATTAATGAAGTTACACCAGTGTAAATCTCATTATTTCCATTAGTACCAATCATCATAGAAGAGGGTGGGCATGTAGATTTTGTGCCTGGGCTGGTAAATTAATGCCTATTGCTTTGGTTATTGGTCAAATATTCTCACCCCTCAAATTACATGCCAAATTACATGACTGATTTATTATTTGCATTGTGGTAGCACACCAAGGTTACTATCAAGATTCTGACCTCATTGTACTGTTAGTACAAACATGCAAGATGATACTCTATCATAAAGCTTACCATATTAGGCCTCAAACCTGCAATGAGCTCCAAATGGGCAAACCTTAGTTTCCATGCAAAGTTTATTGCAGTTTCACATTCTAACTTGTATTAATAGTGAATTTGAAATCCCCTCTGGTGCGTTTTTCACCCCATTTAAGTAGTATAGTTTGGGTTTATTATATTTTTTAGAGTGACACTATCTTTTCATATATTCCAGGTTCACACCATTGTAATTCCAATGACGTCAAAGTTACTCTAAAAAATTATACCTGTATATATGAAAGGAGAATCTGACCTATTTAATAGTTTCAAAATATAGTGAAACTGTCTTGCATCTGTGCAGAAGTTAAATACTTGACAAGGTCAGCCATAATATAAACCAAACCAACAGAAACAACAAACACAAAGTTTAAAATAAAATCACCGCAGGCACTAGCTTAAACTTCTGATATAGGAAGGATATTCACAGTTTTCACTGACAGCCACCAATATGGGAAATATCTATTGTAATGTGTAGCTCTGTATTATTAATTAGGTTTCTCATGCATCTATAAAGAATACAAGCAGAACAGAAAAGAAAAAAAAAAACAAACAAACTAACAAAGAAACCTGAATCCAGTCTTCCTAAGTCAAATCAGACCTCCGTTAGGTGATGGAGAGGGAGTGAAATTTTGCTCTACCTTTGCTTTAACCTTCTGTCATTGGTTTAAGTGAAGTCTGCATCTTTGAGTGCGACTGTCCTTGCATGTCTGAGTTAGAAATATTTGTTTCTGCTGAACTGAGATAAGCTAGTATGTTGTGCCCAAAGGGAATATATGAAGTATGCGTGGTAGTGACAGCAGTGAGAAAAAAAGATTGACTAGAAGAGCACGTGTACAGGAGGAGAAGACATGCTCAAAGACAAGCTTAAGCTATTAATGCTCTACAGAAAGAGGAAGCAAGGGAGACAAATAAGCATGAAATATTGTATATTTCTCTTCAACAACCTGACCTGATTTTCTGGACTGCTAACCATTCCCAAAAGTCTGAGGAATGGGGGTGAAACTGCATGCCGGAGTATTTCCCCCAAAAAACATTTCCTGGTTTATTACTAGGAAGTGGCGGCTTGTGATGTTTTTGACCAGTGAGGCACAAATCACAAACCAGATATTTTCACCTCTGCCCGATGTATAATGCAATAGATGGAGTGGCCACCATTGCCACTGCTCCTTGAGCCGGTGTGGGAGGTGAAGCACAAAGTGGACATGAGGCTTGGTGGCAGGTCCTTGTGCACATGCATAGGTCCTGCCCAGCAGGGGAGAGGACAGGGGAGGTGCACGCCACAGGCACCATTCCCTCCCCCTGCTGCCTGGGCTTAACTGCTAAAATCCTGTCATGGCCTCACCAAGCAGTGGTTACCACAGCAAATGCCCTGATAAAGTGACTCCCAAGTGTGGTAAATGGACATGGTAACAAGGCAGCTTCTTGAGGCACAACTAGCTGTACCAAGATTTGAGCCCCACATGGCATTATGTTCTTCAAACTTTCTGGCATTGCATTTCACAACTGGAGAGCATGGGCTGCAACATTTAAATCAAATCACAATTTGCCCTTCTAGATTTATCAATTCAATAATAAAAAAAAACCATGCAAGAGGTATTTTGTAGCTTTTGGGAATTCTTGGTTAGGCTGTGCCTCGGTTGGCTTGGCTGACAAGTTGCTCCTGCTACGAGGTTCGCCAAGCAGCCTTGGTTCTGTGTCGACAATTACTGTTTCTTTCTGCAGAAAACTCAGTGGACTGATGAAGCAACATCCTCATAGCAGCTAATGTAAATTAGCACAGCTCCAATGACTACCAATGTAGCTACACCAATTTGCCTCAGCCAAAGACAAAAGACCTAGCCCAAAATTTTTAGACAGTCTAATAATCAACTCAAATCAGTACATTTGATTTCAGAACAGACCAGGAAGCCACTCCCTTCTTTTACCCATCTGTTTTTCTTGAAAAGAAATTGCTATATCATATTCAATAGACTTCAACATGATATTTCACTCATCAATGCTCAGATTACACTGGTGTATCTCCACCGATTTTCAGGGAGTTCCCCCTGATTTTCACTGCTGTAAATGAAAGGAGAATCAGAAATCCCTTTGTGAGCAGAAATCAGTTTAACCACCACAGGCCTCATTGCTGTCTAATCTACATGGCTGTAAACTAGGATTAGCTCCATTCAGGTAAATAGATGTACACTAGCGTACAGTCAGGGCTAATCAGAGTCAAGTCCCACAAATGGAATCACCTCTCTGGGTGGGACAAAGCAGTTCCCTAACAGTGCACAGCCATACTACACAACAGTTTAGGACAGGAAGTGAAGAATAATGTTATATCCCACTGAAACTGCAGAGAGAATATTTACTTGGGCAATGTGTAATTACTACATCTGTTCGGGGAAAAAAAAATCCCTGAAAAAATATTTTCAATTCAAAGATTTTCTTTAGTAAAATTGTCAACAAACAAATGATTTCTCATTTTCCCCTTTTTCAGTCACTGAATGCAGAAGAATCCTATCCAGGGCCCTGATCCTGTAAACGTTTATACCTATGCTTAACTTTATTACCAGAAGTAGTCCCATTGATTTCAGAGGAGCCACTCATGATAGCAAAATTAAGCACACACATGGGTGTTTGTAGGATTGGGGCCCAGGTTAGTTATAGAATGGCTAAAGGAAAAAAATAGTTCTATAACTTTGCCACTCTAATTTATCCAGTGCTGGAGAAGTTATGAAAAAGGTACAGATTCGGGAGAAAGGCAGAAAGAGACAAAAAGACAGACATGGAGGAGGGAATCCTCCTTGTTGGACATTCATATTATCACACTCATCTAAGAAAAGGAAAAAAGGGGATAAGAGGAAAAAGGAGGGTAGAAATGAACATTTCAAAAGGTTTTGATTTTTGAAAACTAAAAACTAACACAAAATGAAAATTTCAAATTAAATGAAAATGTTCATTTAGCTTCATTTAGAAAATTCCTACTGACAAAGTTTGTTGAAAACATTTTCCCCACAAGCAACTTCGGTTTTAACAAAACCCCTATTTTTCAGCATGAAAGCTTTTTAGTGGACAAATTTCAACCAGCTCCAGTAATTAATGAAGTCGAGCTTTGGCCAATGCACCAACAGTAAAACTTTTAATACTTGTGAAAGCTTTTGGGGATTTTTAATGATCATGCATTTCCAGGTCAACCAGTTGCACTGCAAAATGACCCTAAAACCGGGGGGGAGGAACCAGTAAAGTAACAGATTTAAGTGAGGACTATTACAAATCAAGTCACTGATGCTCTGCCCTGCAGTGTCTGAGAATCCTTAAGTCTACTATCTGAACAACAGTGTGCACTGATCTCACATAGTTTGTGACATGTGTAACCGAAGATCATGTTGCAGCAGAAAAACCATGTAAATCCTATAGACTATATGGATTCAAACCTGGAATACCAAAATCCACCTCCACCCCTAACATTGTTATTTAAAAATACTATATGGTCTTTCTGAGTAAATATGAAGATGTTCACAGCAGTACATTTCACATCTATCCCCATTAAAAAAATCCCCTAAATACTTGTGTTTTGCTTTTTTAATACAGACCAATAAATGTGTACAGTTCCATTATGGTCTCTTTTATAGAATATGAAGCCCTGAATGGAACTCTCATGAAAAGATCATCATCATTAAGGTTTTTATTGCTTACTATTGGCCCATGCTTCTGAGCTGGCATTATTTCAGTTGGGGGGGGGGGGAAGGGAGTTCTGTTGGCTTGTTTGTGGTTCTTTGTCTCTGTTTTGTTAATCTTCCTTTACATATTTTTAATGAATACTGCAAATAAGAAATCTGTAAATTCATCCTGAGAAGAGGCTGTGTCCTCCTGTGCTTTTGATTCACTGCCTCATTTGCAAGATTGTTGCTTATTCGCAAATTAATTATGCAATGGCATCTTTAGCTAATAAAGTCTAAACAAAAAACATTTAATTCAATTCATAGTTTTCTCTCAATCAAACGTAGTCTGTCAAACATAATTACATTACACATGCAAAGCAGGAATGAGCTAAGCACGTGCCACACCTGCTTAGCACTTCTTCAGGCAGCCGATATACAGTAGGAGAGCAGTTGGCAGCACAGATGGCAGAGCAAGGAAGACTTGTGAAAAATCTAGTTGCCAAGTTTGGTGCTTTTATTCATAGAAGGAGCCAGACAGTAGCTTTGCTTCATGGCAAATATACATTTACCTTTCTGGTAAGTTTAGGTTTGACAATTACAATACTGGAGACACAAGCCCTACTCTCATAATGATCTCTGTGCGTAAAGAGCTCTGCACCCAACTCAAACCCCGCGCTTAAGTCATGGTGAAACAATAGATCATCATTTATGTTGATGGATCCAAGCCAATGAATGGCATTATTATTATTTGTATCATCATAGCATCTAGGAGCACTAGTCACAAACCAGAACCCTGTTGTGCTACGCACTGTCCAAACACAGGACAACAAGATGGACCCTGCCTCAAAGAGCTTACAATGTGCCATTATAAATACAATCATGTCATTGGCCCTGTTCACAACACCAGTGGTGGCCCTTCATCTGGTTACAAATAATTCCATTTTTCATGTCTAAGGTCTAGGTGATGCGTCAGATCATCAGTTAATGCAAACTGATTAACCACCATTGCCTTCAATGGAGCTATGTCAATTTACACCAGTGGAGAATCTGGCTCTACACATTTTATAAATAAACTAACAATTGGACAATGTCTGCTTCCAAAATATGCTGAAGGTGTATGTGACCTAAAGCAGTCCAGTATTCACACCCTATATACTATTGTAATAATCTTTGTACAAAATGTGTCTTGAGAGATATCATTTGAAAACTAATAACTTGCTCATCAATAATATCAAAGTGAAACGTATGTAGCTATATATGTAAAGTTATGAATTCCCCCTGCATGATGTTATTAGCACATGTTCAAATCCTGCCTATGTGAACATGTTAAACAGATCTATCCTAAACAAAAAAAGTGTTTACACCTCAGTTTACATATTAGTAGTAAACAGAATCAAGACAGCAGTGGGAGGAGATGTCAGGAAACAGAACAATTTGCATTTCAGCAAACAAATGGGGGAAGAAAGACCATGAAGCTTCCTTCACCATCCAACTCCATATCACCTTTCTCACAGCTTCAATAAACTTTACTTTGAAGGGTATCCCTTCAGACGATTCCACTTCAAAGATTCAATGGATTATAAAAGAAAGGGGCAGAGAACCCCAAGTTCTCTCTTTCACCTAAGACAAAGGCTTCAGCACCTTTGGGCCTCTGGAAGAGATCATGACCAAGGAGAGGGTCAGTCACCATCCTCCTGGAAGACTGTGGGTGAGAAAGGTCACCCCGAACAAAGCTTTGAATCAAAAATTGCTAGACAAACTTAGATTTTTAGATACGTGTCATCAGTTTACATAAATGTGACCATCTCTTATACCTGAATTCACTTAGGGATGATCTACACTGGTGGGGGCAGTCAATGGGAGATACACAAGTTACATTATGTAGCTCCATAGATGCAGCCTCTCCCCTTTTGGGGAGGTGGACTAATTGAGTCGATCAGAAAGCACTCTCCGATTGACTGAGCAGGTGTACACAGACCCATTCAATCAATGCCTCTGCATCGATCCCTGCCGCCATGGTAGTGTAGACTTACCCTTAAAATCCAATCTTTTCTTGTTAATAAAACTGTTTTCCTATTAATCTAAACCAACGGTGCTGTGTTTGTACTAAAGTGAACATCAACTCCAGTTAATGTGGCAAACTTACGTTTGTCTCCTTTAAGGAGACAATGGGTCTTATTATTCTTTTGAATGTTGCAGGAAAGGGCTGGCCATATCAGAGCACACAAGTCTGGGGAAGTTCAGGACTGGGGTGCGTTGGGGTCATCTGCTAACATTAACCAAGTCTGGCAAAGATAAAAGTGTCTGTGATAACTGCTGTTGGATTCATAGTGGTTGAATCTTAGCTGCAAAGCATACAGAACACAAACTGTAAACTGTAAGTATGTCCCAGCCAGGGAGTCAGAGGTAGCAGAAGGCAGAAGCATGTGGGGGCACTCAGGGTTAAAATGCAAGTATTGACAACCTCTCACTGGTCTGAATAGCATCAGAGAACATGACAGTGTACTCTACACTACAAATTGAATCAATGTTTGTAACTAAGGTGGGGCAACCATATTGTAACATGGTTCCCTGACATGGTTGTACTCATAGTTTACATAGGCCTTCGTGGACCCAGTTCTGCCATCTACTATGTACTCACAGCTCTCAAGCCTTGTCTAGATTGATATTTTTCTGAACACTTCCCATGTTGGCTAGATACTAGACAACACGGTGGTAAACATTTTTGCCTGAGTCTACCTTGAAATTTTCCTTAGAATTTCACACCAGTACAGCTACCCCAGTAGTAGGAAAAGAGGGAGCTGTAATACATTGGTATTTATTCACCACGTCATTTAACCCTTTTCAGAGCAAATCTAGACAACATGATAAGAAGGCTGGTAGTTCCCAATGCCTTGTTCTTCCTCTTTTGATATTGTTAATGGAGCTGAAACAGAGCAACAGCAGCAATGCAACAGTGGAAGCTTTTAAGGAGAAGCACTATGAAATCAGTAATAGGATCAGTGGACTAGAACGTCTCTGCATTCTCTCTCTCGTAGGTGATGGTGGAACACTCTGAGCAGCTATGAATCATGCTTCTGTAGTGTACCACTGTGGATTACAACATCATCCCAGTATTAGTGATTGGCACAAATACAGAACACAGAATGTTAAAGAGGCAAACATTAAGGTTCCAACAGCACTGTTAACAGCCATTTGACACATCCTGTATCTTTTATTGCATACATTTTATACCAAATCCAGCATGTGAAGCTAATTATTTATCTAGGCTAACAGAAATAGAAAAGGCACCCAGAGCAGTCATCAGTAGCTTTTGGATAAAATTGCAGGATTCATGGTCTCACTCTGTCCCCTTCTTTCATCTCTGATATTAACACTTCATATATAAAGAAAAGGATTTTACTGAGTGTGCACTCTGTGTGCACATCCCTCTATGACACTACGGCTGCACCTACACTAAGATGTTTGCACACTTAGCATTTTAACCAATAGATTAGTAATATGGTGGTAAATATGCCACTGCTTGGGCTACACTAACGCTCCTACCATAGTTAGCACTTGTGAAGGAGCACAGGTGCTAGACAAATGGTGTGAAAAAATCCTACAGTAGGTAAGGGCATTATCATCTGCCTCTTGCAAACCATGAAACAGCAATCTCTGCTCCAGTGCAATAGCTCTGGTGAAATCAGATAAGAAGAATGTGCAGTGATGTCATAACGGGAAGAAAAACCAATACACTAATTCAATTCTTAGGAAATAGTCACCTAAGAATGACCAAAAATGTTTGTTCTTGTTATATTTATTTTTTTCCTTCCAAATCCAGGCAAACACATATAGCTGGATTGTTTACAAAAAGAGGGAAAGTGTTGTATTTATTTTTACTCTAACATAATTCAAAGACAGTTGAAGGAAAAGACAGCTGTGAAGACATACCTTAGAAAGCTATGAATATTAGTAGAAGAGATGACCATGGATTTGAATATTTAGCATTCCAAAGGAATGACTAATCCAAGAATTATTTGAACAAGCTTGGTTTTCAATTTCCCCTGCACTGTAGTTGCATCCTGAAATATTTGCTACAAGATAGCTTCTCTAATTGTTTGTTTACTATGGACTTAATTTTCAAATTTAGGTACCATATAGAGTATGGTGTGAGAATGCAGTGGAACACTATATACTACTATATGGGGCACAGGGAGCACAGCGCCTCCCAGAATACATATAGCATGCACACCCAATATTGTACCTCCATATGTGCGCAACTTTCTTCCCTCCTGCTACACCAGACTAGAGTGGACTGGATGAGGTCATGGATCTGCCTTTTCGTTACTCTCTAGATCACTATGCTCCTGCAGGGGGAATAGGAAGAAAACAATCCCTGTGTTCCTTGAGAACAGGGAGTGCAAGTCTGCCTGCCACTTAAGAGAGCTAAGCAAGGGTGTGGGGGGGAGGATTTCTTGGTCCTCCCTCATACTTCCCACTATGCTTCTGTGTGACAAACAGACTCTGACCTTACATTTTTAATAACTTTAAAACAATCTGATAGGCAATATTAATCTTGTTAATTATGAAAATGATCGTAATAACATTCCTAGGACTCAGTTATAAGCCCTAAAATTCTGCCCTGAGTTAGAACAGAATGTGGCCCAAAATGTTTACTTTATGACTTGGGTACAATGTTAATGAGTAAAATAGGGAAAACATAGAAAGAAGAGGGAGAGGACTTTGTCCTGGGTGTTACAAGAGGTACAGTGATTGACATCCAAGGGGCTCATTCTCCACAGTATTTTTTTCTCCTTCTTTTGAACTTTTTTCCAGCCTGTGTGACCAAAATACTAACAAGAATTTTGTACATTATTTCCCAACAGTGCTTATACTAAACAGAGACTCTGCTGTATCAAGGACCAGGAAAATGGTATTGAAAATAGTATATGTTCAAATAACTCAGGCAGTAGTCATTCCCTTGAATACTAAATATTTGAATCCTTCAGTGGACTTCCATATTAAAAAAATATTCTTGCACAGAATATTGTGTCTGCTTTTCTCCTAAGAGACATGTCCAGAGATCTATTAGCAAGACCTGGAAAGCTGCCAGCAGAACTAGAAAGGCGGCAACCAAAAAAATAAATAAATGAAAACGCAACTCCACAACTCGTATTTGAGTGGAAAATATTCAAAAGAAAATACATGAGGATTTAATTTACACAAAGTTTAAAGAAATGTACAGAATTGTAATTACTCAGCAAACAACATCCTGTGACGGTCCATGTTTTTGACCAAGTCAGAATTAATTCAATAGCAAAGAGTGCATGTGTTTTTCTGAGAGGAGAAATCCCAGTCTCATCCTAAATTCTAAAATAAAAATAACCAGAGAAACCTCTTCAAAAAGCTCCATTGTCTTACAAATGTTATAAAACCACAGTCCCAAACAAATAACTAAAATGGCCATCTTCTGTTTTAGAAATCACCAGAACACAGTGCTCTATAAAATTCTGAAGAGGAGCTTGTACTTCCCAGAAGACTGGAAGGAATAGGTTCCTGTCTAACAGCTCTCTTGCTTGCTGAAATATCACCTGAGAGGTAAAGTTCTCATTAGAAGATGGAAACTCAATTACTCTTGAGCCATCTGCTTACTGGGGCTCTGTGTAAAGTAAGCTACAAAACTGTTGTATGTTTGTGTAGCACTCTATTTTTAAAAAATCATATCAGCTTTCAGTTATCATATCTAGTTTTGAAATACAATGTCTGAGTTTACTTTGTTATTGTCTCGGTTATGCACTATTCCAACAACACCTTAGCAAAGCCATTCCCAAAGCCATTCAATTAGGCTCGGTTCGTCGGCATTCTTCCGTTTTCATACAAAGCTATAGCTCATCTAAAACCACAAAATGATAATTTCCAATCTCACCCAAATCAAAACATGGTGAAATAGTACTAAATGAATTTAATGTATTTCCACTGTATTTCATAGATTAATTTTTTCATTGACAGTCAAATTTTAAAGAGTGGCAACAGATTTTCAATACCCAACCAAGGCACAAGTCGGACAACAAAACAAGATTCCTTTGGAAAGGATTTCTTTGTTTTTTGCCACTATAATTGCATTTACACTAGAGCTTTTGCTGGAATAGCTATATCAATTAAGAGATGATTTTTTCACACTCCTAACTGGCATACCTATGTGGGCAAATGCTAAGTGTAGACCAGGCCTAAGTTATGCAGAGATCGAAATCTGATCATTAGTATACAAGAAGGGAGATGATGAAAACTTAAATCTGCACATCCATGAATAAGTCTGGTAATTAAGGCTCTTGGCAAGACTACTAACATGGAGGCCCACCAAAAGATGCCACACACTACAAACCTCTAGGAAAACAAGACCAAGAGCAATGATATATATGCCTACATGTCCCCTTAGTGAGAAGTCAGAGACAAATGCAACCTACCAGTGTGCTCAGCCTACATTAACTGTGCAAGGAGTTGGACACTGTTTAGACAAAAACACTTTAAAGCTGTTGGAAAACTATGCCTTTAAAAGGATTTGCACTGACACATGGAAGTCTGTCTACATCAACAGAACAGCATATTTGGGTACATCTTCACTACACAAAGACACACAGTCTCAATGCCTGGGTCAACTGATGAGGGGCTCGCGCTACATGGCAAAACACAGTTTAGACATTTAGTCTCAGACTGGAGCTGGGGCTGTTAAACCCACCTCCCTTGCTATGTTTCAGAGTTCAGGCTCCAGCCTGAGACCAAACATCTATGCTGCTATGTTTCACCCCACAGCACAAGCCCCATATCAGTTGACACAGTCTCTGAGACACAGGCCTGGTCTACACTAGAGACAGTTTTGTCGGCAAAATGTGAACATGTCGACAAAACTGCCCTGTTTTGTTGACAGAATAAAACCACCTTGTCAAAAAGTGTAGGACTTTTGTCGGCTGCGATAGGGCAACACAGTGTCAGTGTAGACACTGTCCCCTTAGAGTGGGGGAGGGACTGTCATACTTGTCAAGTTCACGGCTCTAGCAGAGCCATGAAATTGACACTTGAGGGGGGCTGGAGCCCGGCTCCACAAGCCACTGGGCTCCAGCTCCAGCTGTGGGTGGCTGCCCCAGGACGCTGGCAAGCCACGGGCAGGTTCTCAGCCATTTGGCAGCTTCCCAGGGCTTGCCGGCGTCCAGGGGTTGCAGCCGGGCTGCTGCAGCGCCGCTGGCAGCCCAGTTGGGAAGCCATGGGCAGCTGCTGCCTGGTTCCAACACCTGGTGTGGGCAGCTGCAGTCCCACTGGCAACCAGGGCGCGGGCAGCTACAGCCCCGCTGGTAGTCGGGGCTTGGGCAGCTGCCTCCCAGCTGCGAACTGGGACCGGGCAATCTGGGAATGGCGGGGACTGCAGCCAGCTCCCACGTGGGAGCTGGAAAGTCTCTGTGCCCCGGGTGGGATCAGTAGTGGCGGAAGGGCAGCTGGGAGTCCTAGTGAGGATGCACTCCAGCGACCCAAGGATAACAGTGTGGACATAAGCCATTTGTCTTGTGTCGACAAATTTCTGTAGTGTAGACATAGCCTCACTGTGCATCTCTTTCTGCAGTGTAGACATATCCAAATATGCTATTCTGTTGGTATAGACTGACTTCCATGTGTCAACGCACTGCTATTTTAAGCCCCTGTAGTGTGAGCCCCAGTCAGTTGACGTAGACCTATTTCCCTCCCCCCCCCCCCCCCCCGCAGTGTAGAAATACCCTTTCAAGGTTGGCAGCATACCAAAGAAACAAGATCGAGTATAAGAAATGGTAAAATTGCAGCAACATTCCTTACAGCTTAGTCTTCCAGGAAACTTTTGGGAGCTAATCTTGCATGACAAAATCCCTACAGTATTAAAGAAAAATGGAATCACTTGAGATTTACAGGTAGCATTGTTTGGCTCTCTGAAATTAGGAAGGAGATGTAGGTTTGGATACACTAATGGGAATAGCAATCTGAAAAGTGTTAGTTTAACACTGAACAGGGATAAGAGGAAGGGGGTCTTTTCTTTTTGACCAATCAATATGCCAAGTTAGAGAGATTATTGTTGAGGATTTTGCTGGAGAGAATGGAGGGCTTTGTAAGCTTGGGAAGAGGAAAGCAGCATGTACTGTGGAATGAAAACGATTAAATACAATGACAAGGGGATCAAAGTTGGTTGAAAAAAAATGCCCACGTTCTTCTTAGAAATATTGATCTGTAGATTGTGAAAAGAAGCTAGTAAATACTGATTTCTATTCTCCACTATCTGTTATGCCACATATCTTTCGAAAATTGGTCCAAAATATAGGCAAATTTAAATGCCAACAGCTTGATTCTCTACTGCCTTACATCTTCTGTAGTAATTTACATGTGTAAAGTGAGTACAAAAAGGAGTTAATATGGAGATCAGAATGATAGTTCTTTATACCAGTTTTGCACAGATGTACATGTCTAGACATTCTAGTGGAGCATCAGAACCTATGAATTTACTTTCCAACTGGTGGAAATTATCATACCTGCCTTTAGAAAGAAATAAAGGTTATGAAATATTTTAAAATTTGTATATTTCAATTTGTTATTGTCACACTTATTTTGGTCCTTAAAATCTTTGGTTGTCAAAGGTGTCATAATTTACTATCATTTAAAAACTCAAAAGAGAGTTTACAAATGTTAACTTAATTCTCATTGTTTTCATGGCAATGGAAAAAAAAATATGTGACAAGCACAACTTTAAAAAAAAAACAACTTTGAGGACTTGGTAAATAATACTTCTTGGCACTAATATAGCACTCTTCACCTGTACTTCCTGAAATGTTTTAAGGAGAAAATATCACTCATGAAAGTGAAATGTCAAGGTGTGTGTCACAAGGGGGGCTTCTCCTCAGCTTACAAAGGATACACTGCCACACCCACAATCTCTTTTAGGCAGTTTTATCATCCCAAACTTATGCAATACAAACAAAACCAGTTCTTCAGCTCATCCTAAACTACAACTCCCAGTGGATTTCCCCCCTTTATCTTTCAGGCTCTCACACTGCCTCACCTGGGACTCTTCTAGTCCTCCTGCAGCTCCCTAGTTCTGACTACTACCCAAGCCCAGGTGACTTCTTTTAGAGCCTAAGCTGGGCCAGCTGATGCGACAGAGGGGCACTGGACCTGCTCCCTCTTAAAGGGCCAGTTTCACCATAGGAGAGTGGGTTTTTAAAGTCACGTAATTGTGTGAAGTGATTTCTAATCATAAACCAGATTCGATGGTTTCATAGTTATGCAACCACCTTTTAACTGAATCCTAAAGGTAAAAATAAAACAATCGCTGTTATGTAAGTGCTCTCAGAGCTACTACTCATTATCCACTTTCTGATTTTTCTGTTAATCTATTTAGCCAATAATGTCTTTTAGTCATCAGCTATGTGCGGGAGAGAAACATTGTTTCTGCCAAAGGCACCAGACAGAAGACACAAAAGGCACAAGTATCACAGGCAAGCATGGGGCAACTGATGTTAGGGGAGAGCCCCAAAAGTGTCACTGGGTGAGGATGTGTGATTCAAAAATTTCTCATACCATTGGCAGTAAGGATAGGGGAAGATAGTCTCATACAGCTAGCGGCATCATTTAAGTACAAGAATGAGCAGGTGATGGTAGCTAGGACCTCTGTCCCACAAGTATGTTCAAACTAGTAACTGCACTGAATCTCTACAGCATTCATGACAAAGAAAAGCAGGTTGTTGCCTTCTCCCCCCCCCCCTCTTTCAAAAAAAAAAAAAAAAAGGCTGATAAACATTCCCCTCTAAAGGGGAATCCATTAAATTATTGGCTTAAGCCTTCCCTAGTGAGTGTCCCATATCTGAAAAACATCAAAGGCCATCTGCATCTGTGTCATATCCGTATGTCAGCGAGTGACTGGCAATTTCCATATCAGCTGACAAATGTTTAAAAAGACATTGTGTGAAAATGCCCAAACTCTAAATGTCTCTGAAATTTTATTACCAGGCCAGAAAATGAAACAGCTCCATAGCATCAACAAAACAATAAAGCGACACAAAGTCACCATTCTCCTAGACTGGTGACAATAGTGGTTGCTGTCCCTGGTCATAGTGCTTTGCAGCTGCTTGTTGTCAGAACTGAGAGTGAGCATTTCTCTTCTTTTATGTACTATGGATGGTTGCTCAGCACATCAAGGTAATTGACTTATCTTGGCTCAGCCATAACCTCCATCAGCTGGGCCATCTCATTTCTCCCCCAGCCAAGGCATTCTGTAATTATCCATGCTAAGGCCGTAGCCAGCCTAGTTCGACTCCCCATGTTTAGAGATCAGGTCTGAACTAGAGCTTGTTGTAAAATAATCCCCACTTCCTTGCAGTGAAAAAACTACAGGAGTTACCCAAAAACTAGATGTATTTTTCTCAAAAGAGATATTTTTTCATTAAAAGTGTCCTTTTCTAGACAAACCCATTTTTTAAATAAAACCAATTAAAGAAATTCACCAGCTCTGGTTTTAATTCTATCATTGCCAAGTATTGAGTAAAGTTCTTTAAATTTACTACAAAATTATTCTGTCCTAAATTTTCAAATGTAATTTTAGGCACCCAAATCCATAATTAAGCACCTATTTAAGTGGATCAATTTTCAGAAGTACAGAGCTCCCATTGACTTCAATGTTAGCTAAGCACGCCTGAAAAAATTTCACTTTTAGATAGATAACTTTATTACAGATTTAGTGGTGAGTAGTCATTAGCCAGAGAGGGTGATTTCTGAAGATCAGGTCCCCTCTACTGGGTCTTAAGTTGAGTACCCCAAAAATTCAGACACCCAAAATCATTTGTCATTTTTTAAAATGTGATGCAAGGTGCTTACATCTCAACATTCAGTCTAGACTTTTACTATGTACATTTCTGGGAAATTGAATGAACTATCATAAAAAATTGTCTCTTAAAACACGTAAGAATATATTGATGTGATAGGGAACAATTCTGCATTTTCCCTTTTTGATCTAATAAATCTTTTCTATCTTTATTTTTAGATGTTTCTGCCATTGCCTACAAAATTTACTACTTAAATGTTTTCTCACTGCAGCTCACAATATCAAACGCAGCTAAGCAGCGGATTCAAATCCAGTGCATAACACCTTTATGTCACTTTAAAACTACTCTCTCCACATTAGGTAGTTGGGGATTTCATCACCCAAGTGCCATTATTTGCAAATGCTAAAGTCCATTTTACCAGGAAAGAAAAAAAAATACAACCCTTGCTTTCTGTGTCATTACAGAGAGAAGCTTGAATGCAGCAAACATTAGGTAAAGATAATTATAAAACATTAAGATATTTCGGTATTTATAAACACAGTGGCTACCTCCATGTTAGATACGAGTGAAACTTGAGCATTTAGATTCTCAGTAGGCTCACAAGAGAATCACAGTTCACAATTTGTGAGGTTTACTTTTGGATTTGGATTTCAGCCTAAAACTCCAGTGAAAGTAATCTGAACCAAAATAAGCTCTTCCTTGTTCCAGATTTTTCTGAAAGCACTAAATCACCCATGATTTCTACTCAAAACCACAATTCTGCCTTGGCCCATAATTTAGTTAGACTTTGTAGAACCTACTGGGGTAAAGCTAGCCTGAATTTTAGTTCTGTAATGAAACTCAATGCTACCCATTTTCAGATAGGTGAGATTTTATTATGACATAAGTAAACATGTTTCCTAAAAGAACTTTCTCAAATATCTTGTTAGGACTCAAATTGATTCTGCTGAAAGGTGTATATCAGCTTTTAGCCGTACTCCATGCAGCTACTTAAGTAAAGGGTAAATAGAAATGAGTGATCATTGCTGCTCTACCAATGTGTCTTTATTAATAGCAATAGGGCAACTGGGGTTCAAGTGCATTATCATCCCTCTGTCAAACAGAAGCAGATGTTGGTGCTTGCAGGTCACCTTCCTAATGGAGAAGACATTAGTGATATGGGGTTCAGGAATATTTTAAGTGTTACTTATTTATTTAACATTATATACACCAGCCCTGGCATAGAAGTGGTCACAAACAGCATATAGGCAATCCCCTTCTTTCAGGAATCTCAGCCCAAACACCAATAACTCTCCCCAGAAAACTACCAAAAACACTAAAAACATTTATTCAAAGACAAAATATTGTTTCCTTGCTAAGAAAAAGAGCTTGTAGGACTGTGCAACCATGCCACCTGCCATATCATGTAAATAGAAATAAGGCATAATTCTTTTGTTTAGTTCTGCAAGACTAGTCTTATGACTGCATAATTTTGGGCTTCTTTTGTATTAAAATATGTATCCATCCTTGGGCACTATTCTTCCACTACTGAGTACAAATAATGCCCACTGATATCAACACACATTTCCAGGACTGTTATTTTCACTCTAAAGGATAAAAGTAGCACCCTGTGTGTGTGTGTGTGTGTGTGTGTGTGGTACAAATGGTGATGCCACTAGGAGTGTTTAAGGTTCTAATGCTAACTCAGATTTTGTTATAATTGTCTACTGATGAGTTTCCATCATCTTTGACCTTAATGGATGGTTTGTATTTCCTGTAACAGACATACAACCACAGACTAGTTGGAGAAAGAGACAGATCATCAGCTGGGGGTTCCTAGAAGGAAAATAATATTTTTCTCAAAAATCTTGATCCCAAGGAGGATGATCTGCTACCCCTGCCCCTGACTTTTGTTGTTGAGAGGGAGGAAGAGGAGAAACTGCGGTGCTGGCTGTTACAGATGATGTTGCTTCACGGCGGCCATTGCTAACACAAGCCCTGATACTCCCTTGGCTGCTTCAGTAAGTGCTGTAGATTCTGCCCCTGCCTTTTGCTTTGCCTCTTGGTTATTAAACTATTTGTACATGGGTTCTTGGATACTGTTGGCAGAGGGACCCATGGAGCTCCTGGCCCTGGAACCCTTGACCTTTCTCCCCTTCTATCTATTGGTTATTGGCACAAGCTGCAAAACTACCCATTCATTTAAGATTATCCCTCAGAAACCATATTTCTTTGTAACTGAAGTCCCCATAAAAGAATAAATAATGCTAAAATAGATGTTTGCATTCCTTCTTGAGCACAGCTTTTTCCAATATATTCGTCTCTCCATTCCCCACCGTCTGCACTCTCTATTTCCTTTTCTTTCCTTCCTTCCAATCCCTCACTTCAAGCTTCCAACACAAATCTCATAAGATAACCCATATAAACATGCTCAACACATTGGTAAAATTCAGTCTGTGAAATCATTTTGTGACAACCTGAATTTATCCTTTAGTCTGAAGGGCTTCATCTGTTATTGTGATGCATGGGTTTTCCTCTTGCACAGGTTTTCACCTGTCAATGTCATAGGCACCCACGACTATCAGAATAGAGTTCTGAAGGGAGGGGAGTAAAGTTGCAATGCTGAGCATTCCCAATGGCTACCTGAAACTTGCATGAGGGTGGTCATTAAGAGCAGGCAGTGACTTGTGTCAACTTAGTAGCAAAGCCAACCATTGGTTAGAAGGAATCAGTCATGTGACTGGTATGAATTGTTTGGAGTTCTATAGAACTGCTTCAAAGAAATCAATTACCCCATGAATACCACACTCACTACTGAAAAGGCTCACAAAATACTGATATTTTTCATTCAGGCTCTGCTGGGAACTCTAGCTATAAGAATATGGGACTAGAGCCGGTTGGCAATCCACTTTTCACCAGGTCTTCCTTAGCTCAACTGAAAGTCCAAGCTAAATGTCCAAATAATAATCCTTCTGCCCCTCTAGAGAGCCACTAAAGTGTTTTACTGGCCCTCCTTCAGGGCTTCCTCCACAGGTGCCTAAAGGTTCCTTGCAGAGTTCCTTCTCTATTGCTTGCTGAAGTATCCCTACCTAAAGGCCTCCCTCCCCAGCAGCCTAATCTGCTTCTGCTGTTGGACTTGCCTGCCCCTTCCTCAAGGGCTGGTAGGGAAACACAGGCCCACCCTCTGCTCTGGGTTCTAGATCAGGGAGCCTATTAAGCAGCTATATCTGCTTCTTCAGATGTGCTGCCATTTCCCTGAGCCACTGCCTACCTCTAGGACCTCTTGTGCTAATTTCTCACAACCTGTGCTTGACACAGCCTCTCTTCAGTTCTCAGACTCAGTGTTGTCCCTTCTCTGCTGAACTTATAAATCTTCCTCCCCACTCAGGTTCCACTAACGTGCTTTTATTGACCCTACCTCAGGACCTCACTCCCAGGACTCCGACCTGCTACCTATGAGTTCTCCTACCTACAGCAGCATCCTGCCTTCTCCATGTTCTTCCTGGGGAGAGGTGGATCTCTACCAACTCTCTCCAGAGACTTTACTGCAGTCTCTTCCTCTAGACCGAATTCCCAACTCTATTTAAGTAGTCCTTCCTGATTCCTTGCAGCTGGGGTCACTAATTTTGATTAAGTTGCCATTTCAGCATCAGCTGCTAGGTCATGGGCAAGCTAAGCCCGGCTTGCCTTAAAGGGCCAGCCAGCCTGTGATACATTTCTTATTGTTCTCATGTAAATCATTAATCTGGCCATTCATTTGAGACCACATTATTTATAGGCCAATGTACAGAAAATAAGGAACCTCCCCAACTTTTGTGAATCTCATATAAGCTCAGGCATTGCTGCAGTCCCTTTACTCAGAGGAGCACAGGAACTGCTTCATCATTCTGCCCACGGGGCACACAATGCATTAAAATGATCCATGTCTCCACCCAATACACCTGCCTTGCAGCTGGCTAGCTATGCAGCAGGGCATATGAAGATGCACCCAGAAAGGAACGTAGCAACGAATACACTGTCCTTGTGAAACAGGGAGTTGAAGAAGATAATTTGAGGCAACCCCAATGCAGTGATTGTGTGTAATGTATACGTAGACATACATAGAAACACACACTCTAGTATACATACATACATACACAGGTGTATATTTTGGAACAGGGGGGACTCCCTATGAATGGTAGAGGGCGGCAGATAGGAAGAAGAGTGAGGGGTGCTACCCAGGTGAAGGCTAGTGGTGGGGAAAGCAGCCAGCTCCAGACTGTGAAGAGGTGCGCTGGTAGCCCCTACTGCAGTTTCTATGGCAGGTCCTAGGTAGCTGGTACCCACTGCCCTGTCCTGTCCTCCTCCCAATCCCAGCAGCTGGTGCCATGTGTGCCAACATCCCTCTCTGCCCCTACCAAGGTGCTGACACCCTGGCCCATCCCCCACCCCAGTGGCTGGTGACATACTCCTGCCTCTCCCCAAGGCTGGGTGTCTCCACCAAGACCTGTAGTAGTTGGTAGGCAGGGCCAGGCTAGAGAGTTCTACCTGCTGTCCAGTGGTCAACCCAATTTTGCACCAAGGTAGCCACTCCTGCCCTTCCTCCATGACTGCTCTTGTCCCTGACCCCCTCATGCATGTGCTTGGGGCGGGCGGGGGGGGGAGGGGGGGAAGGAAGGGTATGGAAATAGCCAGGCCCCGCTCTTGGCTCCATGAGAGAGGTGAGGATGGAAAGCACTGGGGAGGGACAGAAACTCAGATACACCCCCCAACACACTATTTCTATTGTGCATGTGGTAGCCCACCACCCCTGCTTTTGAAAACAATCTAACGGGTGTTTTCTTCATATAAGCCACAGAAGTTGGCATTATTTCCACTTAATCAGTATGAAATCGTTATAGCTTTGCTATGAAAATGAAACAACTCCCGTCACACAAGATACATCATGACACAGAGACATCAGAAAACACAGCGAGCTCTGCACAGCAAGATTTGTAAGCCTGCCAGCAAAATCACAAACTTGCTCAGCTCTGATTTGTCTAGGAAAAAGGGATGTTTAATTGCTGTGCATAATAAACGCACAAACATCAGAGAGCAGCCATGGATAACATGCACAAGGAGATTCCATCTGTAGTGTTATGGCAACATAAAAGAGATTTATTTCATATCTTGATCTTAAGTCAAATAAATCACATTAAAAATAAAGGGGCCAGACTTTCCAAAGTGCCCAGCACCCAGCAGCTCCCACTGTTCTGCATACTGAAGTCTTTTGCAAATCTAGCCACTTCACTGAGATATCTAAAGAACAGCTGATGTCTTTCAAAAGTTTGGCGACTTACTGTGGTGCCCAATGGGGAACTGCTGGGTGCTAAGCTTTTCTGGAAATGTGGCCAGAAATTCAGCCCAGTTCTGCCCACAGATCCACCCAACAAAATGTCAATGAGAGGTGTATGCACACACATGAAGGCAGAATTATGCCCAACATGTTTATATCTCTACTTAAAAGGCTTAGGGGCTACTTTAGCAGAAACCCCATGCACCTCAGAGACACAGTGCCCTCCATTTTCTGCCTTGTTCAAGGGGTGGGTGAGGGAATAGTAATTTGCTGCTGGCCTATTATACAAACAGCGAATTATGACAGGCCCCCCCATGAAGATTCAGCAGTGCTTGAAGTGAGTGGATTCTGCCAAAGCATTGCCTATTTTCTGCCTCCCCCCACCCATCTTCTCAGAGGACAAGGTTTTAAGCTGGTACACATCCCCCCACTGTAGAGGAGTGCAAGTGGGAGTTCTTCCTCCCCGTTACTCCCCAGCCTGGGTATGTTGCCAAAGTCACAATCTAGCTCCTAGTGAACACAATTCCAGCTGAAGGCTATTTAGACTAACCTCCTCTTCCCGAGTGCATTCCATGCAAACTAATTTGCCTAAATCTTGCATTTAAACAGAGGGTTTTTTTTTCCTCTCTGAAATTATAAAATATTACTTTCCTGATCTTGAGGCATCAAAGATTTTATTGAATCTGTACTTCAAATCAGATAAATCATGTTCTGGCAGTTGACATTTTTCCTTGAAGGGAACTTCATAATAAATATTCTTCTTATTATCATCTTTCTTTTTCTACCAGGCGAGCCTCAAATAAAAGGTATTCTTTTCCTTACTTAGATTACAAATCACTTCCTACCAATGGCTCAGGAGGGCGATGACCAACATTTTAACAAGATTTTTGGCCAGATTTTACACTCCTTTTCAGTGATCATTCACTATATAAGTCCCATATTTGTACTAGTCACAACTAGCCTTTCCATATTGCACAGGATTTCCCTTACTGTATTCCAGTATTAAGAACATAAGAATGGCCATACTGGATCAGACCAGTGGTCCATTTAACCCAGTATCCTGTCTTGCGACAGTGGCCAATGACAGATGCTTCAAATGGAATGAACAGAACTGGGCAATCATCAAGTGATCTACCCCCTGTTGTCCAGTCCTAGCATCTGGCAGTCAGAGGCTTAAGGACACTCAGAGCATGGGGTTGCATCCCTGACTCTCTTGGCTAATAGCCATGATGGACCTATTGTCTATGAACTTATCTAATTCTTTTTTGAATCCAGTTATAGTTTTGGCCTTCACAACATCCACTGTCAATGAGTTCCACAGGCTGACTGTCCACTGTGTGAAGAAATATTTCCTTTTGTTTGTTTGAAACATGCTGCCTACTAATTTCATTTGGTGACCCCTGTTTCTTGTGTTATGTGAAAGGGTAAATAACACTTCTTTATTCACTTTTGCCACTGCATTCATGATTTTATAGACCTTTATCATATCCCCCTTAGTTGTCTCTTTTCCAAGCTCAAAAGTCCCAGTCTTTTTAATCTCTCCACATATGGAAGCTCTAATAATTTTTATTGCACTTCTCTGTACCATTTCCATTTCTAATACATCTTTTTTGAGACAGGGCAACCCATACTGCACACAGTATTCAAGGGCTTTACGATGGAATTATACAGATGCATTATGATATTTACTGTCTTATTGTCTATCCCTTTCCCAATGGTTCCTAATATTCTGTTAGTTTTTTTGATTGCTGATGCACATTGAGCAGATGTTTTCTGAGAACTATCCACAATGACTCTAAGATCTCTTTCTTGAGTGGTAGCAACTAATTTAGATCGTATCATTTTGTATGTATAGTTGGGATTATGTTTCCCAGTGTTCATTACTTTGCATTTATCAATATTGAATTTCATCTGTGATTTTGTTGCCCAGTCATCCAGTTTTTTGATATCCCTTTGTAACTCTTTGCATTCTGTTTTGGACTTAACTATCTTGAGTGATTTTGTATCATCTGCAGATTTTGCCATCTCAATGATAACCCTTTTTTTCCATATCATTTATGAATATTTTGAACAGCACTGGACCCTGTACAGACCCCTGAGGTACACTGCTATTTACTTCTTTCCATTCTGAAAACTGACCATTTATTCCTACCCTTTGTTTCCTGTCTTTTAACCAGTTCCTGATCCAACAGAGGACTTTCCCTCTTGTCCCATGACTGCTTTCTTTGCTTAAGAGTCTTTGGTGAGGGACCTTGTCAAAAGCTTTCTGAAAGTTCAAGAACACGATATTCACTGGATCACCCTTGCCCACATGTTTGTTGGCCTCCTCAAAGAATTCTAATAGATTGGTGAGGCATGATTTCCCTTTACAAACACTATTGACTCTTCCCCAACAAATCATGTTTATCTGTGTGTCTGATAATTTTGTTCTTTACAATAGTTTAAACCAATTTGCCTGGAACTGAAGTTAGACTTACCAGCCTGTAATTGCCAGGATCACACATCAGGAGCCTTTAAAGAAAAAAAAAGTGTTATTTTAGCTATCCGCCAGTCATCTGGTATAGAAGCTGATCTAAGTGCTGGGTTACATTCCATAGTTAGTTCTGCAATTTCATATTTTAGGTCCTTCAGAACTCTTGTTTGAATACTATCTGATCTTGGTGACTTATTACTATTTAATTTATCAGTTTGTTCCAAAACCTCCCATACTGACACCTCAGTCTGGGACATTTCCTCAAATTTGTCACCAAAAAAAGAATGGCTCAGGTGTGGGAATCTCCCTCACATCCTCTGCAGTGCAGACTGATGCAAAGAATTCATTTAGCTTTTTTCAACGAGTGCTCTGTTAGCACCTCGATCATCTAGTGGCCTCACTGATTATTTGGCAGGCTTCCAACTTCTGATATACAAAATAAATAAATAAATAAATAAAATTACTGTTAGTTTTTTAATCTTTTGTTAATTGCTCTTCACATTCTTTTTTGGGCTGCCTAATTATACTTTTATACTTGACTTGCCAGAGTTTATCCTCAGCAGGATTTAACATCCAATTTTTAGAGGATGCCTTTCTGCCTCTAACAGCCTCTATTACTCGGTTTAGTCATGGTGGTATTTTTTTGTGTCGTCTTACTATTCTTTTTAATGTGGGTTATATATTTTAATTTGAGCCTCTATTATGGTGTTTTTAAAAGGTTTCCATACAACTTGCAGGCATTTCGCTCTTGTGACTGTTCCTTTTAATTTCCGTTTAACTAACTTCCTCATTTTTGTGCAGTACCCCTGTCTGAAGATAAATGCTACTGTGGTAGGCTTCTTTGGTATTTTCCTCCCACAAGAGTGATAAATTTAAATATATTATGGTTGCTATTACCAAGCAGTTCAGTTATATTCACCTCTTGGACCAGACCTTATACTCTGCTTAGAAGTAAATCAAGAATTGCCTCTTCCCTTGTGGGTTCCAGGACAAGCTGCTCCAAGAAGCAGTCATTAAAGTGTCTAGAAAATTTATTTCTGCATCCTGTCCTGAGGTGACATGTACACAGTCAATATTGTGATATTTGAAATCCCCCCTTATTATTGAGTTTTCTATTTTTATAGCCTCTCTAAACTCCCTGAGCATTGCATAGTCACCTTTGCCATCCTGGTCAGGTGGTTGGTAGTATATTCCTAATGTTATACTGCTTAATAATAAGCACTTAGATCTCTAACGTTGTCATTCTGCATGCCATCCCCCCTCCAAAATGAATAGCTCAATCAATTAAGCTGAATAGCATATGATTTTTTTTCCTTTTTATTTATAGCGTGGGATTTTATGTGGTAATTAGAATACTGTTTACTTGATTCAGACACCCAACTTACAGGAAACCCAAAATCATCATCACAGAACAAATATGAATGGGCCAGATTCTATTCTCGTGATCTCAACAACAGACCTAGGCTTGCAGAGAACTAAAAGTCATTTCAAATAAAACGTTTAAAATGAAATATTTCATTTAAATTTTCAGCTTGTTGTTATTTTATTAGTGAGTGAAACAATTCAACAAATTTTGACATTAATTCACACAAAGTTTTTGTCAACCCAAATCTTGCATTTTTGGGGGAAAAGTTTTGTCTGAAAAAGTTCACTCAACTCTACTTCAAAGGCTGTTTTCTAATTTTTTTTTAAATGCTGTATATTTTTTACTTGAGCAGTATCAGTATGCAGTATCTACATATGCATATGCATATGCATACATACAGTATGCATATCAATATCAGCATCAAAGACATTTCTCTACTCAGGCAGCAGTAGATGAGGGCAGCAATGAAAGAAAGCCTCATCTTAACACAGAGAAAACGTTCATAAAATTCTTCCACTGCATAAGTGGAGAAACACGCAGTGTTTTGTAGATAATAATATGTACACACTAACAGTGGTGAGGATGCTCCACAGAGCTAACTTTTCTTCAAGTCTAGTAAACAGCAATGTGTTCGATTACATTTCCCTTTTGATCATAGGCTCAGGTTCTTGTTTAAGTTTTGGAGTCCTCTGCTTCCAATATAGGCTGCAATTTGTGCGCTATCTTGTCAAATAAAAATCCCGACACATACACACATTCTTCCTCCTGGAGCTGAACCGATTTCTATATTCTTAATGGACAATTTTTGTTTAGTTGGGACTGGGAACAGATTGTCATAAAGGGCAAGAAAATAGTTCAAGAACTGCTCATTCAATTCTTGACCTTTTTTTAACAGGGTTCCACTCACCATGCCTGTTGCCACCGACTCTGGGTCTGGGTCCGCCACCCTCACTCACTTCCAGTATGAACCTGGTCCTATTTCTTGTAACAACACTTAGCTCATCCAATGTTTTGATACTGAAATAAATAGGGCTGCTCATGTGAGATTATAGACTTTGACTGAAGCAGTCAACTACTATTTGACGGTTTAAAGCAAAAATCATGTTCGGGATGATTATTTTCAGAAGATATCACAAAAGACAACTCTGACGGGGATCAATATTAAGGAAAGGAGTGCAGATTACAAAGGTAGGTAGAAACTCTGTCTTCCTGATTGTTGGAGGCCCAGTACAATTTGAGTTGCTTGACCTCTGTTCTATAGGCTTAGCATAGCATTCAATTGCTTGCTTAGCTATTCTGACCCCTGTAGCATGACATCTTTCCGTTGGCAGAGACTGAATAATAGTATAGATGTCTCAGTTTCTGCATAACATGGCACATAAGACAAAATACAGATACTGTATGCTTGTAGCTGCACATAGATAACGGTGATGGGAACAACAAGTTATCCTTGAATGTCTGGGGTACATTGTTTTATTGCCAAGGGGCATATTTTTACTCTGCCCCTCCTATCACCAGATGTTGTTTTGATGACCCCAATTATTATGGTGAGAATGGAATGTAGTTAAGGGTGGAAACCCAATGTAGGTAATTAGCATATATGATAATGAGAGAGAGAATTAGGTGAAGGTTGTTTATGGAAGGGTATAAGTAGTCACCACTTAGACAAAGGGGCGCGCTCCATCAACACCTGACTCTGCTGCCGGTTGGACAAGAGGATCCATTTACTCCCTTGCGGGGCCCCTGAAGAAAGCCTTTCCTGTATACAGCCTTCTGAGTGACTGCTTAGCTCTCCAGGCTTAGTGAGTATGATATATTGTAGTTAATTTTAGGCTTTGTATCTAACTAGTATATTTATAGAAAACCTTGCACATTAAACCCTATTGATCTGCAAATCGGGCGTACTGTGTCTCACTGGTATCCACACTAATCACAAAGTGTCCAGAACCAACACTGATTGCCTACAGGCAAGAAGTAGACATCAAGTAGACACCCAAAGAGTGAAAATGTCCAGTTATGAATATATTCATATCAAATATTTATAACAGATAATCATCAGCTGACTAGCAATAGTACAAATGGGGAAACCGTTCCTGAAAATGCCCATGGAAATCTCCATTTTTGATGAAACCTCAATTTAAAAAAAAAAAAAATTGCTCTAAGCAGTTGGAGGGCTGGCAAGAAAATGAAAATGTTTTGGTGAAAAAATTTGCAAAAAAAAATGATTTTCCCTTAAAAGCTTCTGACTAGCACTAGTCACGTCGCCAAGAGCAATTTCATAAGAGTTAGAAATGATTACACTGCAATTTTTAAAAGTACATTTCAATACCTTGAAAGAAAACGTAAATTGGTAACAAGAATTCTATGGTCCAAATCTAAGCTTGAAAAGGAGGAGATGTGCAGTGGCTATTCCCTGTAACCTGATTCCCTTGAGCTCTGCAGCCTCCACAGACCACCTGCACAGACTTTGGCAGAAACTGAAAAAGACACACTTCCATCATGCAACTTAAACTATGAACAGACAAATACTTAAAGCTCACATCCCAGACTAGGTATTCTGAACCACACTTGGTTGTATGGTCAAAAACACAGAGGGCTGGAAGTCTCTTAATTACTTTAATGTCATCTTAAAACCATTCAGTTGAGATTGCGTTTTCAGAATAATGGGTTCTAAAGCTTCTGTTCAGCACAAATCTATCAGTTACATTATACAGCACATTCTAATCTTTGAGAAGTGATCAAGGAAAGATTAAACCACTTCACAATAGGTTAAACTATTGCTTCAACTTGCAGTCTTAAATGGAGTGCTATCAAGATCATCTTGAAACACCCTGCTTTAATATTTAGATTCTCTAGTCCCTAGAGAGTTTCTTTAGGTTTATCAGATTTACAATAAGAGAGAGCAGAGAGATTTACTAAGTGAGTACTGCTTGCTAAACAACATTTCTCAGCCTGAATTACCAGCACATTATGCTTTATAAATTAAACTGGACTGTCAAGATAAATGCATGGGCAATACACTGTGATTTGTAAGCAAATGCCTCTCTAGTTTAAATAGGTTCTTACAGACCAAGGGCCTGAGTCTCTTCTCCCTGACAACACGATAAATCTGGAATAATCCCACTGAAGTCATTAGACTGAGAGGAGAATCACCGGGCCCAAGGACCACAGGAACGAAGTATGTATCATGTCATCTTATCTAAGACAGTATTAAGTCTAATCAAGTGATGCTTTTTCTCGACATTACAACTGGTGGTTTCACATAGAACATATGCATTATTTTAAATAAGAAACAAGATAGAAATTCAGTTTACATAGACCTTAATATGGAGAACATCTATAATTTTGTATTTGGCTTTGTTTCCCCTAGAGAAATCTATGGATTTCCCTACATTCTTTTTCTTTTGCTAAATACACATTACAAAATGTTGAGTCCATTGACAAAAGCTTCCCAAGCAGGCATAGTTCTCATTCTGCTGGGTATAGCAGAATGCTAGCATGGTTTACACTTTCAAATCCACCCTTCCACTTCAAGTCAAACAGCATTAAATTATCCATGCAGTTGCTCAGCTACTATATTACTGCATCCTGAGACTGCAGAAGCACTGGCACCATAGATGGGAAAGGCGCAAGAGCAGGTGAACTACACGATGGTGGATCTAATACCACTGCCCCTGCAGACTTACAGTCCAGCCCTGTCCACCCAAAAACACTGCTGCAGGGGGACATTGGTAAGAGCTCATATGGACCAGCATTCTATGGTGTGCAAATCAATATCACAGATGCCTCACATCTTCTGCCCCCATGTCTTTCCATGCAGCAGAACTATGGCAGTTACACTGTAGGCAGGGCTTTCCCTGACAGCAGAGGAATTCAGAGTTTATTATTGCTCAGTTCCTGGAATATAGCAGTTGATCCTCCTGTCAATTTAGAAATGCCATGTGGTCTTAGTCATTGCAATGAGAAGTGAAAAAATGAGTCTAACTACATTTTAAGAACACAAAAAGAATATGTTTCGAATACAAAGTAATGACATACAAATTTCATATTCCCTGTTCAGATTCTCAAAGATGGTATTAGCTGCTGCACAGCCAATGTTTTTTTTCTCTGGCACTCATCATTCAAAAGCAAATCCACATAGCACGTGTACAGTTTGACTAGTAGACACACAAAGACATAGGTAAAAATTGATAATGCAGCACTGTTGTATGCTTGACAAGTCAATATAGATTTGCAGTGGATAACTCATTAACTGTAGCTTGATACAGCACATCCTATATTATGAAGCATGAAAAACGCAAGTTATGGAATCTGTAAAATGAAATATCATCTAACACAAAATCTGTCTTCAAGGCTCTAGAATGATGGAATAAGACACCATCAAAAATCAAGTGCAAGACTTATGTGGCTGCAATTGCTTGAATGGCACGTCTTTGGAAGTCTTATGGGGTTAGGTTTTTAAATATTATATCAAAAATCGTCATTGACTATATAAGGCCTTAAAGCCTAAGCAAAAAGGCTTGTGGAAAGAGACTAGCTCTGTGCTATAGATGTGTCCTGTGAAAATTCAATCAACTTCTCATACCAAATGAATTGACAAGTTTGACTGAATGACACTGCCACAAGAATTGTTTGTTGTGCGGAAGCCATAGCAAAAAGGAGACTTTTAAGTGTACAATTGCTTAGTAAAAAACAATATCCATGATTAACTTAGCTGCCAAAATAAAATGTAGAAGACATGGTCTTTGCACTACTCCTCTGTTTTACTGTTCCCTAAGCTTTGTTAAGATTGGCATAAGAATTTATCATTCGGATTATGAGTGCTATGGAGTAAGGCTGAAGACTTGTTTTCATACCCTTTGTGCTCAGAAATGCCCTGCCAAAGTGAAACAACAGAAAGAAAATGTTAATGTGTACAAAAGGCACAGCACTGTACCTCTTGCTCTGTCAAAATTCCCACTGTTGTCAAGTAAGGATCAGACCAAAAGTCTGCTAGAGATATCACAAGTTAGTGAAAAGTCAGATTAGGTTATTCTTTGGCCTCTAGAGAATCCTATGCCAAGAACTGCATTACAGCTGGCAATTGCAGAAGTCACTACCACGACGGAGCAGTCTTAGATGGAGCAAATAAATCCACAGGACATTATTTGCCTGTTAAAGCGAGACTGAAAGTTTATAATAAAATAATGCTGTTCTGAGCAATTTGCAACATAACAATAGCAGTTGTTCTAGTGATGATTACAAACCATTAGTGTTGTACATGAGCGGTTTGGCAGAAAAAGGCAGCATTTTCTCATTTAGATTCAGATTTTGTACAGGAGGATAGTGGCAGTCCATTTTCTCATGTCATTTCTGCCCCAATTGTCGTAGGTCCATATAACACTGAAGAAGTCAGACAACAATTTCTTATTGATTCACTTTGTTAGGAGCAGCAGTTGGAATACTGGAAGGTTGCTGTAGAAGCCACTACTGAGATCAGAAATACATTATTATTAATTATTATTACGCAGCACCAACAGTGAGAAAAGTAAAAAGACAAGATCCTTGCCTGGAAGAACTTCTTATCTGCATATGTGTATGGAGCAGAAATTGGCTCAAGCCTAAACCCTGGGTCCAAACTCCTATGAGCCATTGAGCAAGTTGATACTGATATGAACTTTGCAGATTTAGTATGGAATACACACTTTTTAATCTCATAACTGCATCCATTTAAATTTACTGTACACGTTGTTAAATTATAGCCTCAGGCAGTGTGGAGTACTGGTATCTAATCATAGACTCATCTGGTAAGAGAGACATGATGCCATCATAGAGCAGCATGTCTCACACTGGCCTGGCAAATCTTGCTACAGAAGCTTTTTTGCTGCTCCTTTCAGAGACTGTTTAATGGCACACAGACATAACCAACAATCAGCTACTATAGCAATAAGGGATATATAAGGAGCTAGACAGACTGGCAGAAACTGTTTAGGGCAAAAAGGAAAGGAGAGCACCAGGCTAAATTTAGTTCTCAGTTATAGTGGTGGTAATGTGGAGTAATTCCACTGGAATCAATGTAGTTAACTCAGCTGTAAATGAGAACAGAATTTGGCCTTACTGTATTCAACTGAAAAAACTTCGGGGAGTTGTTAGGCATTGTAGACAAGTTGTAACTGATTGACTTATAATGTGGCCAGAAAATGGGGCTTAAGACTGTTGCACTTGTATTTTTAACTACCATTGCTCAGACCATTAACCTGGCTATCACTGATTGCCAATGACATAAAGGTAAAATGCACCTATGCCCAAACTGTGATCAAACGCATGCTGAAGGAGAATTATATATGCTGTGCGCCAAATTTTCTAAAAGTTGCCCTCCATTTTAAAGCTATAATTTGCCCCTGCAAAATCTGTATACTCAGTTCAGTTGCAGACCCTAATTTAGGTACTTATGTCTTTGTCTGACAAAGAGTGCAAATCAGCAAAGCAGAGGTTCAAGTATGCCAATTTGTGTCACACTTCATATACAAGGAGGGAACAGTCACATGCACACATTCTAGAAAGGCACTTAGTACCTATAAAATGGGAGGTCAAAGCTCTCACCTTTAAAACCTCTGTGTATTCCTTGTCTCCAGAGAATTAGGATCTTTCCACATACATTTCAAAGCTGAAAATGAATTTTTCTTATCAAATGAGAATTCCACATTCTGAAAAAGGAGAGAGAGAGGAAAGTCCTTCCTGGCTTGACAGTGCAGATTCAAATGAGCTTCTGTTACCACATGGAGGGGATCCCAAAAGACAACATTTCCATCTGGCAACTAAAGAGCAGATTTATTTTAATTTGTCATTTTCGACGCTTCATCATGAAAGTGATCTTTTCATTTTCTACTGTTTTTGTTTTTACTTTCCATAATGGGTAAGGTGCACAATGAATGTAAAACAATTGCGCTTGCCTTTAGTCTTAATTGTAGTTAGGTTTAAGTCTGTTTTAATCAAAGCATTTTCACCCGGTACATAACTCCCTCAGTAGTAATTCTGGTTATAAAAGAGAAGAGATGAGTGGTCCCTTCATACAAGGCTATATTCATAATGGTCTGTGGAGATGTCACTTTTTATATCCTGCCATTTGATAAGGAAGTATAGATTCCCCACTCAGCTGATTAAAACTGAGTGATTGAATAATCTTATAATAATCTCATCTATCACGCACCCAGAATGCTTATCTACTGCATCCTAATGGCTAATAAGGAAAAGGTCTCATTTCTGGGATGATGTTTTGTAAATTGCCTGCTCTACCGTGTTTAAACTAAGTTTAACATACGCAGTAACCTGTCTCTGTCTTTGTTTTTTCCTATGTGAGGCTGTCCAAGGGAAGGGAACCTTTATACCCTAGAGTCGACATTACAATTTGGTAGAGAAAGAGACCAAGATTTTTAAAATGCTTCCCGGATGCTTTTAGGCAGACCCAGGATGTCCATCTTCCATTTTATTCATTGTGGTGCAGAAAATATGTAGAGGGGGCACTGAAATATTTTGCTCAATGTAATTTCATAAAATTAAATAAGGTACATTGTTACTAAACAATGCTCCTAGGGTCAAATTCTCCCCTTAAAGTCACTGGGGAATGACATATAGGAACAGAATGTGGCTCAGTGCATTATGTTGTAAGCCGGTGGGCAGGTCCATCAGACAGGGCAGTACAAAGCTCAGATGCTTGAGTTCAAGTTCTATGTCCTTTTCATCAGGGTGGGTTTCATAATAAACAGAAGATGCAAAATAATACAAAACACTTGGAAACAGAGAGATTCCTCACTTTCAGCTGCTGGGAAGGGGGAGTGTACACATTAGCCCTTTCCTAGCCACTATGGAGAACCTTGCACTTATGGATTTCCTATCCCCGAGTTTCTCCTATCTGATGCCCTTGTTTCCTTTAGGTCACATGCTTGCTCCTAGTCACATACCTGGGACAACAGCTTCCAGATTTAGAGGAGCCCCATGGCCAAAACAAGTGCACTGGGACACACGACTGTGCCCAAAGCTCAGGGCTCTTATATATCTGTATACTATAGAGTATACATATTGGCTAGATTATCCAGACCACTAAATTTACACTTAATCATCTATACTAGCTGCAGCATGTGAATGAAGAGGAAACATGTTGGCAATGAGGGCAAGGAAGGGTCACAATCTCTATAAATGAACTGAAGCAGAGGCAAGATCTATGTCCCCTTTTAAGGCCCTATCCTACTCCACTGAAGTCAATAGGAGTTATGCCATTGAGGCATAAACTCCATAACAAAGCTTGCCTCATGGCCTGTGTGGGGAAGCGTGATTACAATAGCCCCTTTTTATGCATGACTTTTGCTCATCTGTCCCTCAAAGGAGCTGGGCTCTGGAAAATGCAGAGGATGTGCCCCACCAAATCACTTATGCAACATAACTGTACTGGTTCTATTGCATGGGGGACTTCCTGTCCCATGGAGGTGGGAGCTTGATTAATTCCTGTTTCTAGGCTGGGAGAGTTTATACATTTATATCTGGGACACTACTTCCAAAAGAACATTAGCCAAAAAGTTCAACAGCTTTTGATATGACTGCTAAATGGACATCATTTGTGAAGATGACATTACATCTCTACTAGACAGCCAGTTAGTGGACTCAGAGAAAGTGTAAACTTCACATGTATCATTTTCCCCCTGATGCTGCTAAAGGATTCGGTTGTTGACTTGAAGCTAGAAGTGCTATTTTTTCCCTGAATAAATTATGAATTAGCTCATAGAGTATCAGCCCTCTGCCAATAAGTCACAGACCAATGAGGGAGCACTTAACTTAAATGCAGCCCTCTCTGCTGTAAAGGGCTATTTTAAATTTGAATTTTTGTTGTGCTGTAACATTATAAAGTACAAGAACATGGAGATCCTTGATGAGCAATCTGGACTCAGAGCGCAAAATAATCAACTAATTTCTAAGAATCAGGCTTTTGATTTAGGTCAGTAATCATCAGACCAAATGTGAGCCAAGGGCTTCATAGTAATCCCCTCGTTTGGTATGCAGACATAGTAAAAGAAAGTTTTAAAATACCTCTGGAAGTGAAAAACTAAAATATAGGCAATTTACTTCAGGAAATTATCTTGGCCTGAATCCTCAGCAGTCCTTGGTATGAACTGGATGCTGTTGAGGGCAAGCCATACAAAGGAGTGGTGGGTTCCCATATCTTGGGCTGCGTTTCCCATCCCCAGATCATTTAGAGCTTACAAAAGGATAAGCACTTTGGGACAGAGAGCGTCATTTACTGTATATTTGTACAGCACCTAGCACAATGGGTCCATAATTTGGGGGAATGCTTCTAGGTACTACCCTGTTACAAATAATAGTATCTCTAAGGCTTACAAAGGCCAGGGGACTCCTCAACTTTCCACTGAGGCAGATCTCTGGCAGCTCTTGTGCTGCTGAACATGATTTGGAGCAGAGGCAAGGTCTGGCCCTGTCCCCTCCTTTTAAGGGCCTATCGTACTCCACTGAAGTCAATAAGAGTTTTGCCATTGAGTGCTATAGAAGCAAAAGCATGATACAAGGTTTTTATATTCCTATGAAATATAGGAAATCAGGAGTATCTCAGATGCTGTAGAGAGAGCTCTGTGATGGACTTAATTACGTTTTATTGTTGCTTACATAAGAGAAAGTATCTCTTCACAGTTCAAAGCCAAAAAATGATGCTCTTCTCGGGAACACAACTTTATCCATATATATGGATCCTGCATGGCAATTACAGATATACATTTCTAACTCTTAAAACAGAATTATCTAACATTGGTGCTGAGATGACAGTTTTACTCTCTGTTAAACTCTGGGCCATTTTGAAAGGGCAAAAAATACATAATTCCTAATTAAGTTGAAAATGCTAAACAGTTTTTAGCTGCCCAGTTAACAGAAGTAGAACTAGAGTCTGTACCAGAATATCTATCAAGATTTTGTTGCGCATCTAGTAGGAATTGTATTTATAACATAACTCTAGGAGAAGTAATTTCTCCACCACAGTCGAGGCATTTTTCACTTTAAGAACCCAAGCCAATATTTACTAAGATTTTGACTTAGAAGAAGGGTTGTTGTTTTTTTTTCCTTTTCTAGTTTTGTAGGGATATGATTCAGGGCGACTTGGTGTAGCTGAGATATTACTAAATAAAGTTTTCAGATTATGCTGAGTAATTGACATCCTAATTAAAAAAAAAAAAAAAAAAAAAGAGTTGTGAGGCTTCCTAGTGCTGGGATATAGAGGGAGGAGAGGAAACTGCTTATTCTACCCTAATTTTCCTCACACTTTTAAATAATTTTTGATATCATGATCAATATCAGAAGCTGATGTAATTGCATGAATCTATATATACATGCATATGTATGAATCTATAGAAAAGGCCTCACTGCCTGCTGTAGTCCACTTGCTCTATGCTCATATAGAGCCTTAAAGCAGTCAGAAAGTTAGGTTGAATGGCTGCATGGGGATCCCAGCTGGCATAGAGTCAACATTGGAGATATGTCTGGGACAAAAGCAGGGATAATTGGAGCACCACCAGATTGCCAGCTGACAAAATGTCCAATTCATGCCACAGGTGACTGGTCACAATTTAGAGACGCTCTAAGTTGCACTACTGCACATATATACTCCATGCCACCTGTAAAGAAGGCATAAAGTCCCGTTTGCTCTCTCCCTGCCAGTTCAGTCCTAAGTGTAGCTTAGTCTAACCACAGAACGAACCAATTTCTCCCCATGGTTTCTAGGGCTGGTTGAAAAGCAGGATTCCAGTTTCACAAACTTTTACCAGCTTATTTGATGAAAATTGAAATGTCCACTTACAATTTTGACAAAATTGCAAATCTTTATTTTTTTTAACCAGCCCTAACATTTTCTACCTTTGATGACCTCATATAAATCAATGTAATACTTTTTCAAGCCTGTCTAATGTTACTTAACTAGTCTACAAATTTCTCTTAGTTGTTTGTAGTGATCCTTTTATATGTAAGAAGTGCATAGATTCTCCAGAGCTATATTTCTACAATGGGGTTTCTAGTAGCTATCAAATCTATTCATGCCCTTTGATATTTTCCTAGACCAATGTTCCCTACAACAGTCAAATGCACATTGTTATTCTTTTCCCACACAAAGGAATTTGGTTTCCACAAGGAGCTGTCCTTGGTGCAGTGTTCTGAAGCATTCAATGGATGTGTTATGTGCCTTTAAATGCTGTTGCTTTCAAAAACACCCCGCTGAGTATAATGTCATCACTTCTGCTTGTGTGAATCTGATCACAAACTCAAAAGCCTTTTCATGTGATCTACTATTTTAAATTGACAGTGACAGGAATTGTTTCCAGCTTCAAAACACTCAACTAAAAAAATGGTGCATGAAATATCTCTTTCTACTGGATAGTAAAGAAAAAAGTTCTGAAGAATTAGCTAAATAATTTAACCTCAAATAGTTACAGAAACTACTCTTTACTAAAATGAATCATTTAGCCTTGAGCAGTTGGTGGTATTGAGGAAAGATCATTAACTAAAGAAAAATTATTCTCAGTATCTAGCTGGATAAAATAAAGAACGAAATATTGAAGACATTGGCCTACAAAATATATAATACTCAATGATTAAATGCATAATAAACTTAGGTACATATCATTCCCTTCTTTCCACAGATGTTCTTCTGGAAGTGAAATTCGTGTGATTCTATACTATTCAAGTGGGGGCTCACAGAGAGGGCACTGCTTCACAGATTCTTCTGTCATCCCCATCCTCATGGCACATTGGCTCCATGAGGGCTACTGCAGTATTAGCTCCACAGCCTGGAGCTTTCTTTCTCTTGTGCGTGAGCATGCACACACATAGCATTTTGGCTTCTGTGTTTAGTAATCTTCATTAGCTGATCACAGATTAATTCCATTTACACGGCAAAGTGCAAAATTCACATTGTTCTGCCCGTTAAAGTAGGGAAATAAAGGCCAGGGTTTGGTTACCTTTTGAACCAACACAATTAAAAACAAAAAAGATCACCCTACTAGAAAAAAAATCTCTTTTAAGCTTTATTGTTCAGATTGCATTTGAGCACTGATACATCAATGTTTATGCAGAATATGTGGTCATAGTATGGCAGTCAAAACATCAAAAGGCTTTTTGAAGTTCATTTGGTAAAACTTCAAGGCTCTCTGAATGGGGAAAATGAAAGGCACTTATACAGTGAAGTCTCAGAGTTTATCTTCATATGCCATTCTACAGGAGTAAAGAAAGAGTAAACACAGATCACTTAACTTTAATTAGTCCTGTTTCCAGTTCTACAAGGGTGAGACATTTTTTGAAGGGAATGGGTTTAAGTAAATAAAAGCCTATACATGGAAAAACAACCACAAAAAACAATAATATAAACTCATTATGATGAAAAATGAGGATATTTAACAGAGCTGCATATATTCAAGGTAATTTGGAACAATTTAAATCATAGCTTGAGCTGGCACCCATTCAAAACATCCTCATCACTTGAGCTGGAGGACATACATGTAAAACTAGTGATACATTTTAACAGAGGAGTAACGTATCCTAAAGGATGTTATTTATTTTCAGAATTACGCAAGAACATTTTCATGGTGATATTATTACAAAGGTTTCAGCCTTGTAGTCACCTTTCAGGAGGTCTAGTAATATTAGTTATCAAACTGTGTATCCAGTGAAGATTATGACCCTCACACACTCCTAAAAAACACATCTAGAAATGTAGGCAACCTTTATGGGGCTGATCCTTTGAGCTCTTTATAGGCAAAACTTAAGTCAAAGGAAGTTGTGTCTGAGTGAGAAGGATCAAGCCCTGTGACATTTTTAATGTTTATTTAGGCCCTCAGGCCTTATTTGTTTTCAGTACCAAAACATATTATTATTAACAAAAAGGAAAAAGATATATACAATTGCAGGAAATCTACCTCATCCTAAAGAACAGCAACAATATGAAGTTTTAACTTGGAGCTGGTAGGAATTATTCCTTCTGTCAACCAGGAAGTGGTAAGTTGCTTTATATAGATGCTCTTTTTTTCAAATCAGAAATTAAAAAGACAATAGGCCAGCTTCTCTGGTTCACTAAAGCCTTTTGTGCCTCTCTACCTGTGCAGAAGAACCTTAGAAGCTGCTTAAATGGCCTCATGAGGATTTCCCACAGTGTGGGGAAAGCCCAAAGTGGAGTATAGCCAGTGTATGGGGCTTTGTGTCACCCTCTTCTTCCACTCCCATCTCCTGCCATTGCAGTCTGGAACAATGATACTCCAGCAATCCTTGACTACTAAAATAGCTAATTGGGCCATTGGCTGCTAGATGCAATTTAAAGAAGCCTTCAGGCTGCTATAAGGTTTGCTAGTGGCCAAACCCTCAGCTGGTGCTGGGAACACCAATGCTGCATGCTCATGGAATTGAAGACAAAGTTGCAACCGCAATTATTTGCATGTATAAATTTATGCTTACAAAACCAAAGCCCCACTTTAAGCTAGGTTGAAAATTTGGTTGTGTGTGAACGTTGATGGGAGTTCTGTGTTCAAATCAGACCCAATATTTTATATGCACTTATAAGCATCTTTATTCACAAAGGGATGCAAAGCACTCTACAAACAATTTTCTGATTCTCCTCTCACATCAGTGAAGATCAGGGATAACCTCATTAAAGTCAATGAAGTAAAACCACTTTGTGAGGGAAAAGAATCAGGCTCTATGTGCACAGACACAGGATTTTTAAAAACTCAGTTCTGAAATCTTCCAATGAAAAAAGGGGAGGCATGTATCATGAAAATGCTCACGAAAAGAGTCTGCATTTTTTGACCAGTCCTACTACTTAGTGATTCAGTAAAGCACGATTCACACTGGAAGCAGGTTACAGGTTTGATGTTCTCTGAAGCTGGCTATAAATACTTTACTGTGGACAATGTCGGTGTCATCATATTAGGGAAGGCCAATGGGCCAGGATCATATCATACACTTCCCTCCAACCAGCACTTGGTAAGACCCTGAAACAAGACTAGAGTACCTAATGTACTGGCTAGAGAGGAGACACAGCGAGTTCGCACTTCCCCCAAGATCCTACTACATCACACTGTCCTGGTAGAGGAACTCAGCTGCCAGACTAGAGTGAGATTGGCAGGTCTGTAGAAAAGTCACTGCCGCCCAGGTCACTGCAGAGTCACTCACTATGGACTGAATAGTAAATCTACATGCAGCCTAATTAAAGGGCACGGAGCTGTGCTGTACCAAGAGCAGGCAAGAACTAGATTGTGATTTAAAGACAATATGGTTCCTGCTTTCCCCTTGGATCCTGGGAGAAGTCAGTGTGCCAGATTCTGCTTGTGGTTTTACTCCACTGCCAGTCCCTCTCACCTAAATAAATCTTGTTCTGAATAACGTCATGATGCCATCATCTCATTCTGAATGTGATGTGTCTATTTGAGAGCTTCGTCAGCTCCTATGCCAGAAAAACTCTAAATTTCCCATGGACCAGGAACTCAAATTTCAACATTTTCTTTAGCGCTGACCCATCATGACAATCTCAATGGATACATTTAAATTCCTCACAAAGAGCTATCACATTAGGGAAATAGGAATAAGCTCATAGAGCTGACTCTCCCCTGACGCTAGAGTAAATCCGGAGCAGCTCTGTGGAAATGAAGTATTCATATTATTATTTTTACCCCTCTTGCAACAAATGGATGCATATCTGTCCTGTAAGAATGAAGGAGAATGAATGTATTCTATTAAAAAAAATTGTTGCTTTGCAGACTAGTTGAGGCTGGATGCATACTTCTGCAGAGGAAATTAAATCATAAAAGTGTGACTTCTATGTAATTTAAATGTGTTCCTTGCTTTAAAAAGAGAGAAGCACAAAAATTCCACTTCCTGGATAGTGGAATGACGCCCTTGAAAAAAAAAATTGCAGCAGTGGATATACACCCATAGCTAAGCATGCTGAATGTTAAGTGTTGTTCCATCTAAATGCAGATAAAAGAACATTTGCTTAGCAGTGAAAACCTCATCTTTAAAAGGAAACTGCAAAGTTATTTATCATAATTTTTAAAATCAATTTTTCCTCACTGTTGCTTAGAATATATAACCTTTTGGAAGCTCAGAATTGAAATATGCTTTTTCATGGGTATTTTCCTCCTCTGTCACAGGTAAATACACCCGTTTGTTATTGAAGGTTTAATCACAAATGATTGACTGCTGGCACGGATATATTTGTTTTAAAGAAACAAAGGCACATGCAGGGCCTGTTCCTTAAAATATGTGTGCATAAATTACAAGCGTCATTATTATGATTGCATATGTAACCATAGGCGTGTGCAGCACATTTCATTAGGGTGTGCACCCAGGGTATTGTCATTAGGGTATGCCCCCAGGGAATTTGCATTAGGGTGTGCACCCAGAATCTTTATTGGCAGCAGCTCTTTCAGTGGCAGCTCTACCGGCCCACATCAAAAAGGTTCACGGGCCGGATAACAAAGATTTGACTCCCCTGCATTAGGGTGTGCCTGGGCACACCTAGCACACCCCGTGTGCACGAATATGTATGTAACTGTGTACACAAATGGCTTTTTAGGTGTCTAACTGATCAATTGCAATCATGTGCAAGTACAAGCCTGGTGAATCCATCTCCATTTCTCTCTCAAGCACCTCTGAGAAATCCTACGCTGCCCCTTATGAAGAGGAGAGGCTCCCTATTAAAATTCACAAAGCTATCAGCTTTTTCTCTTTGAAATTGCTTCGTAAAACATACCTCAGCTGTGATGCCTGCATATCACTCCCTTCTTGCACTTGTTAGACAAGTGGTGAGCTCAGATTTCTATTTTTGTGCTAAATTCTGACTGCTTTGTTCCTCATCCTCCCACCCTCCATACTCTATTTGTCTGTTTTGTCCATCTGTTGTGTCCTGCCATGACCACAAGCACATGAGAAGTTTACTGTATTTGTAATAAGCTTCCAGCCAGACTAAAAATAACTAGTCTATTGGGCTCTCTATTTCCTAAATTTGTTGGCAAAGTGGAAAGAGTTCAGAAAAGTGCTGCTAGCCTGATTTAAGGTCTGGAAAACTTGCCTTATAGTGAGAGATGAAAGAAGCTCATTCTATTTAGTTTATCCAGGAGAAGATTAGGAGGTGACTTGATCACAATCTACAAGTATCTATGTGGGAAAGAGATGTCTGATAACATATGGCTCTTTTATCAAGCAGAAAAAGGCATAATGAGATCCAATGGTCAGAAACTGAAGCTAGACAAATTTAGATTAGAAATAAAATGCACATTTTTAACAATGAGGGTAATTAACCATTGAAACAACTTACCTGGGCATGTGGTGGATTCTCCATCATTTGAAGTCTTTAAAACAAGACTATGGGTTAATGTCTACACTGATTTCGCTGCGTCGGGCTCCACAGATCAACTCAGCGGGACCGATCGAGTGGGCAGTGGAGACCCACTCAATCAATCCCGAAAGTGCTCTCTGTTCAACGCAGTAACTCCACCCCTCGGAAAAGAGTAAGGCTGCGTCAACCGGAGGGCATTTCCTGTCGGCACAGGGCAGTGAAGACACCGCGGTAAGGGAGCGTTAGTAAGTCGACGGGAAATACACATTCTACAGTACATAGCTTGCGTATCTCCCGTCGACCCAGCACGGCAGTGTAGGCTGGGCCATTGTCTTTATAAACTATATGCTGTCACTCAGATAGAAGCTATTGGCTTCATACAGAAATTCTGGGGTGATGTTCTTTGGCCTGTACTATGCAAAAGGTCAGATTACTTGATCATAATAGTCCCTTCTGGTCTTAAAATCAGAAATCTAATATTCAAACAGTGACAGAGTTAGGCTAAAGATTCACTGAGATGCTACAAAAGGAATATCACATTTTCTTGTTTTATTGCAAACTGCAAATTAGTTTATTGTATTTCTCCCTGTTGCTAATACAGGAGTTGAGTCTATAATACGTTCAGCCCCAACTGTGAGGAAGGAGCGTCAATGGGCAGATGAGGGCACTCAGCACCTTACAGGAGGGAGTCAGCACCATGCATAAGTTAGCCCTCATTGCCAAAGTCTGTAGCACCACAAGTAGGTAACAGGCAAGAGTGTGACTCATCATTAATAGTTAAAAGCAAATATCAGTTGTATGAGAGACCAACAAAATCTGAATTGGGGGGAAAAGGGTCATGCTGAACAGTATTTGATATTAATGAAATATGCCAACGTTGCAGAGTAAGGCAAGGTGCTGAGCCCTTTAACTGCTATGGAAGTTTGGGGTTCTTAGCATTTCACAAGAGGGTTCCTTGCTTTTCAGGATCAGCTGTAAAAACACAAAGAAGCAACTTTGAAATTGTCAGCTTGAGGTCAAAACAGTTTTGTCAGAATGCGTGATTGTTATTTCCTCTAATCCGCTGAATAATAGAATTTACTGGAGCACTTTGTCCTTAACATATGTGCTACAAACAATAGGAAATGAATTTATCTACCCATCACTGACTAACAGATGTATGGGAGATATATTTTCTCATTACAGCAATTACAATGCTCAGAACATCTTCCCTACTCTCACGTGCCATTGGCCTCCCTAAATTCTGTGCAATGTTAAGAAATGTAATCCTGCCTTGAATTTGAAACCAGGACAATATTGAATTCTAAATCTATCAAAAAAGTGCTGTCTCCTTAACTGAGCAAAAATTTCCATTTTCCCCTCAAACTATTAATATTAAGATACAATCACAGGGGGCGAGGGGGGAAGCTGAGCTTTAGAATATCTCTCTTTGCTGAATAAGTGACAAAAAGTTAAAAGCCGTAATTTAGGAAACTTAAATATGACACTATATGATAGATGTGAGCTGGCAAAGCAAGAAAATGAGAAACATTAAAATCATATATTAGAATAGATCAAGTTCTACATACCAGTTTATGTCAGCAAGTTTCTTTTGATATGTCAAGTCCCTATAGGGCTAGAACTCAAGTGCACTTTGAAGATGTATATTAAAAGGAATGTGTTTATGTTTAGAAGTTTAATATGGCCATGTGTGCATGAAAAAAAACAAAAAAATCAAACTGAATGCAATATTGTTTAGTTCACAGTGTGTAGAATTTATAATGTGTTTTTTAACATTACAGAACAATTTTACTGAGATATTTTTGGGTTGCCTCTTGTACTGGGCAAAACAATGTAAAAGTCTGTGGCTGCGCCAAATGGGACTTTGTCCACAGTAGCTACCTGTCAGAAGTTATACTGAGTCAGTGGTATGCACCTGGCTCAAAGCGCACAAGGCAAATGAATTCATATATGTCCCTTCTCCCACAGGATGCTGTCGAAAAAAGAAGTGTATTCCAGTTCCACCCTGAATCACAGCCAGACATTCACTGAGAATCCAATTGCCTATCGGGGGCTAAAATCCACAACACTGCTCAACAGAAGGTCACGCCGTTATAAATAAATAGATTTGTACATTGAATCCATGCCATCAATCCATTTTATATGCCACACTGGGGAGTAGCAATTGGGTATAATAGGGAGGCACTTGTGTATCTAAGAGCCTACAATTAAAATGTTAACAAGGAGTACTTGCCTTTTTCATACATCAACCTCACTATAAGGGTCACTCTTGGAACCAGTCGTGTACTCAAAATAAATAGGACATCCCTGACCCACAAAACAGATTATACTCTCATGCTGTGTTCTTAAACACACAATGTGGTCAGTCAGACCCAGGCCTGTGCGAGAGGGAGAGAGAGCCTCCAGCCATGCCAGGAGAGGTTCAGTGGTATTATTGCTGGCGCTTCATTAAGCATAATCCCTACCAGCTGGCAGCACTAGCCTCCTCAGAGAAGAGCAGAGCTAGCTCAGTGCAAATTCTATTCGGGTTCTTATACTGTGCCCATATCTCAATGCCTCCCAAAAGTGCACTAAGCAATCTGATTAGCACCCATCACACATGGACAAACTGGGAAAGTGAGGCACAGACAGATGAGATGGTTTATCCAAGTCTACACGGCAGATTAGCAATTGAGTGAGGAATAGAAGGGCTTCTAGTATAGGGCCCCATCCACTGGGCCAAACTTCAGAACTGAATGTGCACACTGCATCCATGAAATGGTGAACATGGGCTGTGCTCCCCCTTCAACTCCTGAAGGAAGGTACTGTATATATGGGAGACACAATGGCTCTAGGTACCCCCACTTAGGGCTCTGTGCCTCCACCACCCCTGGCCCTGGTTCTGGTTCTAAACCACCAGGGAGACCTTGATATTTTTCCACTGAGGGGCATATTCAGATAACATTAGACTTCTGCATTCACAGAGAATGATGAATTGATTTCTCCTTATTTACCATTCAATTTGGGCAAATGAACCACCTGCTGATATATAAGTAGTTTTATAGTTTGCACACACATGCAGAAAATACACGGGCATGTGAAATGGCTCTCTTTTTCCAAACTGTGAATGGATCTTCATAAAGTCATCTGAAAGACTAATGCTTGACAGCATTATGGAAAGGCACAAATGCCTAAATGATTCTGAATAAAGGTGAGCCAAAGGTAAATAGCATCTAGAATGACAGGGTAGCCCATATACTCCATCAGCAGCCAACTAGACCCAGCTGCAGCTCCAAAATCATCAGCACAAATGCCTGTGGAGTCTGCCAGGAAGCCAGATGCTGCTTTCTGGAAAACTGCATTCTACAGCTTGGCATCTGGTTATTGTAATGACCAGCCAGTAACCATGAGAAAAAAAGGAAATATATTTCCTTCAGTAAATGGCAATCCAGCTAACAATAAGCAGCTGCTTTTTTCCCCTGCTTTTTTCTAAAATGCAACTCCTACAAAAGAAACATACAAAGATAAAGCAAACACAAAGAATGGACCCTTTGTTAACACTAAAAAAAGGAACATTTCTCTGCAATAAAAATGTGATTTAAAAATACATAAACCAAGAGCTATTGAAAATGATACATTTTAAGGGATTTTTTAGATGGCCATCTGTAGAATTTGTGCAATTCTTTATTTTCATCCAAATAGTTTACTGTCAGTGAGGAGGGAAGGTTATGCATGGGCCATCACCTTCTCCGTCCTGCTTTTTTCTCAAACTGCTTTATTCAGCAAACCCCTAGGAAGAGTTCCACGGATCACTAGGGCTCCACAAACCACAGTTTGATAATAACCAAACACATCCGCTTTCCCCTTGAGCACTGAAATCCCATACAATTTTGGAGACCAGGATTTTTCTGTTGTTTGTCTGTAAAATGTTGTCACCCTGTCTAAAACCAACCATGAGTAGATTCCCTCCCACACTTGAAAACAGACTGATCTCTAAGCCTAGTATCCTTCAGAAGTAATAACCTTCTATTCCAAATACCATATTTCCCCAATGTGCTCTACCACTGATTTCTATCAAGGAACCTCCATCCATCACAGGTACAACTTGCAAACATTTATTTGGTCATAAACTCTCTCCCAGCTCTGCTCATAATACACCTCAACTGCATTATGCAACATTAGGTTAAAATATCTGTCCCCACCTACAAGAATACACTCCATATATGGATTATTACAACCGTGGGCAATCTGCTATTATGCTCTCATGCTTTATTACTGTAACACTTGTGAATTTTAAGAGCTAAATTAGGGCTATGACCCAAGTCCTGAGCAAGAGTCAGTTTGTAGCTGCTTTGCTCCACGAGCAAACCACTAAGTGGATAGTGAGTCAGTGTCACAAGTTTGTTCCTGGGTAGTAGGAAAGTAATGTGCATCAGCCCTGCTCCTGGAGCAGGTCATTTCTCTGAACACACAAGTTTAGATGTGTTAGCCACATTGATGGGGGATTCACTCCCCACGCACACCCTTGCTCCCCTGTGTGGGAGGAGTATTAGTAATCCCAAGGAGGCCGCTACTCTCCCGCACCCTAGCTATCATTTATCATGGGGATTAAGAGGTCACACCTCATGTCTCTTTATTTCCTAGTACTGGTGCACAACAAACTTTACATCCTGGCCCTGAAAAATTAATCCACCTTCTTTAGCATCTTTTCTTTTAAACAATATATTGTTATATTGTGATATATCCAAAGCTGATTAAAGGCTATGAAATAATCTCATGGAAAGACTGGTGAGGAATTTTCCATTTTTTTGTTTAAAACATTTCAAAGAAATGAGAGTAGCATAATAAAGCTGATGGCAGCAGAGTTGTATGGGTATAACTAAGAGCAAATATGGGTGCAAGTTCTGTGTCAGTCCATCCCTGTAACTTTACTGAAGTCAGTAGGGTAATTCAGTGGCAGATTTGCAGGTAGAACTTGGTCAATAGGATTTAAAAGCTTCATTTTCACCAACTTCTTCCCACAAACATATCGCTAAAGGTGCTTGGTTTTGAAAATCAGTGACATGCTTGACAATTGCTACCAGGCCCTCTCTCTTACATAAGAATGGCTATACTGGGTGAGACCAATGGTCCATCTAGCCCAGTATCTTGTTTTCCAACAGTAGCCAATGCCAGGTGCTTCAGAAAGAATTAACAGAATGGGCAATCATCAAGTGATCTATCCCGTCGCTCATTCCCAGCTTCTGGCAAACAGCAATCCCTGCTCATCCTGGCTAATAGCTATCGATGGACCTATCCTCCATGAACTTATCTAGTTCCTTTTTTTAAAACCCATTATAGTCTTGGCATTCACAACATCCTATGGCAAAGAGTTCCACAGGTTGACTGTGCATTGTGTGAAGAAATACTTCCTTTTTTAATTTTAAACCTGCTGCCTATTAATGGTGACCCCTAGTTCTTGTGTTACGTGAAGGAGTAAATAATTTCTTAATTATTTTCTCCACACCAGTCATGATTTTTTAGACCTCTATCATATCTCCCCTTAGTAATCTCTTTTCCAAGATGAAATATCCCAGTCTTATTAATCGCTCCTCATATGGAAGCTTTTACATACAGCTAATTATTTTAGTTGCCCTTTCTGCACCTTTTCCAATTATGATATATCTCTTTTGAGATGGGGCGACCAGATCTGAAAGCAGTATTCAAGATGTGGGCGTACCATGGATTTATAAAGAGGCAATATAATATTTTCTGTCTTATTATCTATCCCTTTCCTCATGATTCCCAACATTGTTAGCTTTTTTGACTGCTGCTGCACAGTGAGTGGATGTTTTCAGAGAACTATCCACAATGACTCCAACATCTCTTTCTTGAGTGGTAACAGCTAATTTAGACACCATCATTTTATATGTATAGTTGGGATTATATTTTTCAATGTTCAATACTTTGACAACCAAATTATTATCATTATTGTGTGATTTATTATCTTTGAGCATGCAAAAGTGTAGTAAGTGCTTCAGTCTATTTTAAAAAATTACACAAAAGAGTTAAATACAAAAAAGGGAAGGAGGACCATGACAGGAAAGACAATAAGAGGAAAATAAGATTAAGTTATTTATTACTTATAGATTGTTCATTTTTTTTCTGTTTGTGTCTCTTTAGGCTTTTTAGGGCAGGGATTATCTTCCATTTTATGTTTGTACAATGCTCGGCATAACAGTCCCCGTGGGCACTAGCAGAATACAAGTAAATAACAATATTAGTGAATTAGGTATCTCTTGATTCTGTTACATTAATGTTTGGTTTGTTTGTGTTTGTTTGTTTTCATTTTAACTTTGTAAGATCAGTTTGTGCCGTTCTCCCTGCTCACTAATAGAATGGTTGGTTCTAACTCCAGTTTTCTTTCAGATTCATCCAACAGACACTAATTTGGAAAAGCACACAAACAACCATTAAGAATATAGCATAGTTGTGTGTGTGTGTGTGCACACGTGAGTGAGAGCGAAAGAAATTTAACTTCAACTCCACTTTACCCCGGAATCTCTTTGATGCATTAGTGTCAGTGTAGCTATTTATTGACCACTTCTGCCTAATAGCCAATCTATTAAAGTGTTCCAGGAATACTAACCATACTGCCATAAAAACTGTCATTTAATTTCTCCCCATAAGAAATAATGCCTGTTTATCTTATACCTGCAGTTGCTATTGTAAGACAACACAAAAATATCCTGGATATCTTATGTCAACAATCCTGTAACCATATACTAAGTAACCTACTGCATGTATTATTTGATTGACAAAGTTTCTAGTCTTTGTGAATCCTATGAGTGACAAGTATTACACTTCAGTTCTTGTTTAACACTCCACCACCACCACTGCCACGTCGGCTAATAGTTTATATGAGATTTTCTATATTTCCTCAACCAAAATTCTAGTGCGCTCTCTCTAAATTCATTCATCAAGTACAAAGATTTACCTCACTGCCATGGAGAGCAATTTTTAAAAATGTTGGTTGATAGTTCTCCTTTGATTACAACTAGTGTAATACCATAATCTGGCTAATGAAAATTCCTGTAATGATCTCTCTAAATCAGATTAAATACATCTGGTTTACTTTACAAATCCCAAGCTTGTGCCAAGTTTGTAGAAACCTGTGACTCTGAGAGGAGTTTCAAGCAAACTTGGGCTAAATTATATGCACACACAAAAGAGAGAATATATGGTGGTATGGTGCGACAGCCACAAGTGAGTTACACAGATCATTGCAAACGATTATTAAACCATCTTCTTCACCCTACTGATGCTCAACATTCCGATCATTTACACTCTATATAGTACTTTTTAATGCCCCTCTAGGATCTCCATATTCCCAGATGGTGCTTTCATTTTGTTAGACAAGTAATTCATTAAACCCAGCAGTTCCATTTAGAAGATGTTGCCCAGTACCCTGGTCCCCAAATCGCAGCTGCTGAAAACCTGCTACTTTAACGGCTGCTCAGATTTGCTCCAAACTCTGACCTACTCCCCTGCCCAGCTACACAACAGCTCATCTGTCCTTCAGTATGACAATCAAGGTCTGCTTTCCCCTTATCGTCCATGGGTAAACTGGAGTTATTCTCTACAGATTCAACAGACTCATCTTACTATTTCTATGTTTAATCTGCACTCCCTTCTCTCACACCAAAGAACTGGCCTTGCATTACCCTTTGCACTGACTGACTCCATCTTCCTTTCACATTCCTTCCAAGCAATATGAATTCCTTCAGTCATGGGAGCATCACTGCTGTCTCCACGTACCTCCTTACACTTTCTAAATGCTCCTGCCAAATCGCTGCTACACAACCAGCCAAGGGAAGGCGATGGCGGCTAACATGGCACTAGTGAGAATATTAAGAGGAAAGAGATCCTATGGAGCAACAAGGTTCTTACTTGCTCTTATATTCTCAGAGAACAGGCTTTGCAACTCAGATGATCATGGACAATCCAGGGACGGACTCTGCACTGTGTCAGAACCAGGATGGATATAGATGGAGCCCTCAGGACGATTTATGACTGAGGCAGCCAGAACTCTTCCTGGGAATCTCCAAGGTGGGACCCCAGGAAAGCTCCATTACCCTTACCAAAAGTGCAGCTCATTCCCTGCAGTGAACCTAACCATTTTTGCTGGCCAATATGGATGGCGGTATTGTATTCTCATGGCTGCCCTCACCCCACCCATTTTAGGCAGCTAAGCATGGGGATTCTAGCAAGAAATGGGTGTGTTGCTTCCCATTCAGATTCTGGTCATCCCCGAAGAGAATTGCAAGGGGAGGAGGAGAAACTCCTTGTGCTGTTACACTCTTGCTCACTTGAATATGGACTTCCTCCCTAGAGATAAAGCTAACTTGCTTGGCTTAGCCACATTCAGAGAGACAGTAGTAGTTTAAATACTGAAATAGCCATGTAGGGATAAAACAGGGAAACAAGAGATGAGATTTCAAAGGTAAGTTGTCTGGAGAGAACAAGCCAGCACGTCCCATTTTTCAGACAGCAATACTTTTGCTGTCTGAGATCTTTGCCTTACTGTGGTGACAAATGGGCTTTCTGCTTTCTTAGGTAGAAAGATACTGTAGCATTTGCACTACATCATGTCACGCAAAACTTTACCAGGACTAGGTAGCCTAGCAAACCACCCGACCCTCAGTGCAATTCACACTGTTAACAATGGGCTTTCTCTGCTCATGCAACCATTACAATTAAGCAGTTCTTTAAAGGCCTGAAAGCAATTACATCTCACAGGTGGATATTCTGATGGCTGAGTAACAGATTGTAATTTTTATTTATTTATTTATTTATTTATGATTCCTCCTTTATTGTTCCTATCCCAGTTACACAACAATTGGGCCATGCATGTGAAAAATAAAAGTATGTCTTCTTGCCCTCAAACTGATACACAGAGCACAGTGCCAGGTAGGAAACTGCTACATAGGCTAGAACAATATCCATGTAAATGACATTAGAATTGGCACCTGCGAAGCATCAGCACCAGCAATAAGAAGTTGCAGGGTGAGTAAAAATCTCCGGGATGCTACAACCCTCAAACTTAACAGCATCAGGTTTGGGCTGCTGAGAGGCTCAAACAAATCCACAATGGTAGCACCATGTAGGCCAGACCCTTCTGGAAAAAGCTGCAGAGCTCTGCTTTCAGCTTCCTTGATAACTTTCTAGTGAGGGGAGCGGAGTGCATTTGGAGCGGTGTGCAACAAATCTGTTCATGCCACAGCCCAGACAACCCTCCAGCTCACATATGTTCTTCTATCCTACTCACCAGAAGTTCTCTTCTCCTACAAGAGGGTATGTTATATAAAGGGTGGTGATATCCATGTGATAAAGTGAGAAGCCACTTCAAAGAGAAAATTGTTATAACTAGAAACAAACTTTCTCTTTGTGCGTGCGCACATGCGCACATACGCACGCGCTTATCATGGAAAGCATTAGGCAACCTTAATTACCAGCATCACTGCTAGAGACTCTTGTTTTTATATCAACAAGGTCATCTTCAAGAAGAGATTGGACAGCACAAATATTTATGCAATCACTAACTTATGTATTTGTGGCTTTCAGGCTACAAATTTTCACATAAAATAGCAAACGTAAGCCAAAGCGCTCCTGTTGTTCAATTATTTGAAAATATAGCTGAATCTAATGTTCACCTCATCTCCAACATGACTTTTGCAATTCTGTTATTTGTGATGAAGTCTGCTAACATGGGATAAAAGATTATTGACACAGAAAACAACCACAGTACATTAAAAGAAGATTAAGGTTGTGAGAGAAAACAGTGGCAGGAAGGAAACTCACAGTGAAGAAGGAAAGGCACCATATGTTCTCCAACACCAAACTATAATTGAGGGCATTGAGGAAAAGCCCCATTGTGCCCTGGAGTTACATGACATATGCTATGTTTCCCCTAAACTGGGGAAATTTTTTTATTATATTATTCTCTGTCATAACCCTAATGGTTTTCTGGTGCAATTTTAGAACAAGAAAGAAAAAAAAATCTTCAGCTATCTATTAAATGATTCTCTGTCTGCCTGGGATACAATGTAACCTAAAGACTAAAACCCAGTGAGCTCTGATAGGTACAAAGACTACAGTGCTTACAAAACAAACTGCTCAGTGTGTGTTATGAACTCTGGCCAGCACGTTAGCAAAGAGCAGTAAAGGGGAGTAACAGTAGTTACATATTTGGCTCCCATCCCATGTTATACTTATGAACTTTGAGGATAGCCTGAATTGCTAAATGCAGATTAGTGGGCCAGATCCTCAGCGGGTGTAAATTGGCATTACTCAATTGGCTTCACTATACATTTAAATGACACAAGGCTATGGCCCAACCTTAAAAGAAAAGCACGTCACAAATTGGTGGCTTACAAGTGAAAGACTCCATAATTCATTAGCAAGACTCTGAGGCATCCAGCCCCCATATAAGTGCTAATGTGACATTCTGGAGAATGAGGCATGCTTCCTGGAAATAAAAGTTGATGAAATCAAGTATAGACATTTTTGGAGTTTAGAGAGGAAGGGTCTTCCGCTCCAGACACTCAGGCAAAAATGTCCCACACACCATGCTGAGTCTCAAACATAGTGATTCAGTCAGTCACACCTTGTTCTTAACAGGATAGTTCTCATTAAACATATATATATCATAAAAATTCTACAATAAAGCAATTATTAGCACTACACTCAAATTCACCTCCAAATTCAATTTTTTCAATATAAAATCATTCCAGCAATTATTCCAGAGTCCTTAAACCACATTTTATACATATATGTATTCCCCCCCCCCCCACATGAGTTATCAGCAGAGTTTGAACACACAACCTTAAAACGCAGAACACACACATCCTCCACTTCAGCTAAGGGAGATGAAAGGAAATATTTATGTCTCTCTCTGAAGACCAGCCCATACAGGGAGCCACAACACACACATTGCCAGTAGATTGCACACAGGTATTTGTGAGACAGCTGTGCAGCTTTGAGCATCAGACTTCTTGATTTCTATTCCTGGCTCTGGGAGCAGTCTTCTATCTAGTAGTTACTGAGAGCATAGCAAAATGTTAAAATCTCTGTTTGGATTGTTTGAAGAGAGTGAACCTGAGAGCTCTGAAAGTAAAAGTAAGACTATCAGTTGAATATAGATGTAGTAACCATCATAAACCTTTGTGTGTACACTAGCTGTCGAGGGTGACATGCGCTTTCAGAATAACTGTGTGACAAAGTGGGTAAGACATGCTGCTCTTATGACACTTGGGACCTATTCCCAGCTCTCCCTGACGTGATCTTGGGCAAACTCCCTTGTGTGAGAAATTAGTGAAGTTACCAAGTAAGCTATGAAACTTTGGCTCATAATAAGGGTTGTGAAAGTCCCAGAAATATTAACAGCAGCCAGTGGGAAAGATGGGATGAGAACTCAGTCTCCACACTTGCAGTCCCTGAACTCTCACTAGGATACAACACATTCTCTTTCTCCACCTCAGCCCTGCTTTCAAATGGCATAAGGGCTGCTGCTTTACTGCTACCTCTCCTATGGACCTGAGCCCCTAAACACTGAGGCACTCAATCACCAATCACCTTTTGAAATCTTGGCCAAAATGAAGTGAATACCAGTCTTGCTCTAGCATAGTCAATATGTGCTATATTTTATTTCACTGCAAAGGTTCCCAGCAGCAAACAATTCAGCATGTGTGTAGCCTTGCTTGACTGATTAGTGACTTTAGTGGGACTACACTTTTGCCTATTTGTATGATTGGCCAAGAACAATATGATGGCTACTGCTGTGTCCTTCACAATTAAGAGGGTTGTACCATATTGAGATTTTTTTTATTGCTTTTATTTTATGCATCCTGGAAAAATCTAGATCAATACATTATAAAAGTTTCACATTAATAATCTTTTAATGACACTTCAAATTTAAACAAATAATCCATTTCATTAGTGTATTTATTCCAATTTATTTAAAAGCATCTATCTGTACAAGTTTATAAAATCTAATCAGTGAGATCCTAGAAACACTATTATACCTGGTAGGATGTCTACTATCATGAGTAACCCCACTGAAGTCAATGGGACTATTGACAGTCGTAAAAACTATGCCATTTAGTAAATGTTTGCAGGATCTGGCTCTCAGAGTGAAATTCAACACTATACAATGAATAATGTAGGCCCTAGATATATGACCTAACATAAAAAGGCCTACTGCACAGTGAAACCCTCAAAACAAGCCTTGAGTGAGATATAAGCAATGCACAGGCCTTGTACTCGCAATAACCTTATGAGTGAATTTTCCCCTTAGTGCAGGGCTTTAAAAGGTGCATGGAGCCTTCTGCAGGCTCTTGGAATAATTGGGGTTAATTTCATGCTGAGTGTCATAACCAGCCCTGATGTATGTGAAGACAGCTCTAGGGAGGTCAAGAGATCGTACTAGGTCTAGATTTGGCCTTAATGCTTTCAATGTATTTCAAAAGCTAATCTATATGTTTAGTCAAGCAAGCTGAAAAACAAAGAACACATGTACTACTACACTAACAATGCATAATACTGAGGAGTTAAAATAACATAGCCATTTTAAATCCAAATATCTATACATTAATGATTTCTGAGTTTCTTAAAGTACAGTATGATCCAGAAGTTCTCCTTTTGGAGTATGAAAATGATTAAAGTGTTGATTATGTGTGGGGGAAAAATCATGCTATGTGTTAAAATAATTCCATATTCATCTTTGCTGCTTTCAGTACTATTTTACAAGGTCATGATACAAACCAGCAACTCTAATCCAATGAGATATACAGATACAGATACGTCTCCTGAGCCCAATCAAGGATCTGAAAAGTAACTTCAAAGATATTCATGAGTTGGAAATTCTTACTTTCTGAAGTAGTTACAGGTTTGTTAACTACTGTTAAGAGGGAAAAACAATTTCATAGGTGCAGGTTGACATTGTAACTTGGGGGTGGGGACAGTAGAATTCTCTCTCTTAATGCAAGTTCTCTTCAGGTTTTGAAGTTAGTCTAATGATATAAAGAAAAACTAACTTGTGTGACAGGGGCTACCAGAAGGTAGTAGAAGGACGCTATGTTAGCCCAAGACTGATCAAAGCCCTGTTCCCCTAGCAGCTGCCCAGGGTTTCCTTCAAGCTGATAAGGGCCAGCTGAGGCCAAGGTCAGCTGAAACCAATTAGGGTCAGGGCCCTCAGGATCAGCTGAGACCAATTAAGGGCTGCCTGGGAGCAGATAAAAGCTCCCTGCCAGCCAGGCAGGGGTCTCCTGGAATCTGGAGAGTTTGGAGGTTTGGAAGAGTTTGAAGCGTGTGGAGAACGGGGGGTAGGAGAACTGCAAGCGGCAGGAGCCAGAGAAACACAGGGGGTTTGTCCGTTGGAGTGGCCACTTAGCCCTGATGGAAACCAGGGTGTAGGGAAGCAGCCCAGAGGGAAGATTTTCATAGTGCATTATAAGCAGCAGCCAGCCACTGCTGTCAGCCAGGGTCTCTGAGCTGGTGTCCGAAGAAGAGGGTGGGCTCGGACACCCCCTACCCCACCGCAGAATTTAAGGTCCTGAGGGCACTGCTTGGCCGGTGAAGGCCTGAAGGGAGACGGGACAGAAGCGAGACAGCTGCCATTTTAGGACTGGTGGGAGCCCCGGACGGCCATTTTGTGCCCACCGCACCAAAAGAAGCGCTCAGCCCACGGGAGCATGAAGGCCACCTTACCACACTTGTTAATAAATCACAATTTAATAAAAAAATTATTCTCATAAGGATGTACTCTGATTAACCAGAAACCACAAAAATCACTCGGTGTTTGCAAATGAAAACAGCTTTATTAACAAGGCACTACTTTTTTTTTTTTTTTTATTTGAAATCTGCAACATGGAGCATTGGATGTTCATTATGGCATTTTGCCTTTGCAAAATAAGGACAAAGTCCTGCCCTGTGTCATGCAAATGCATTATGCGGAAAGAGAATGATGGAATCCATCTATCAATCAATGCACCTGCATAGGTGCAGATAGCACTAGGAGGATTATGTTCTTTTTTGAGTACCACAGGGGGGAGATGAGGGTCTTGGTTAACAGTCCCATTGGTACTCAATAGCCCCAGAATGATGTGCTATACTGGCTTGCAAATGTGGCAAGCCCCTAAACTCATATACTCTTATGGGCCTCCCAAACTAAGTATGAGCCCACACTATTCTTATTGGAAGCAGCAACAAGGTGTGGTGCAGAACACATACTGTGCCCTCCCAGTCATCCTTCCCATACCAGTAGTTTTACTCCATGGCTAGTCTCACCCAGTTTCCTCCATCCCTCTCAAGAGAGGGACAAGATTTACCTCAAAAGTGGGTAAACAAAGTAAAGTGAGATTTGTCTCCAAATTTGTCTCTAAGATTTGGAAACCCAGAGTGTCTACACAGCTACTATTGTGAAGCTGGATTACAGCTATGAAGGGGAACTGGGGTGCATGGACACAATACATCCGTGGGATATATGATTTAGGACTTGGACAGCAATTGCCTCACTTCAGCTGGGCCTTCAGGCCTTAGTGGAAGCATGGACAAGATCAGATATAGTGTTTTCACAAGTTCTAGACAACTGCTATATAAAATTAAAAGTAGCTGTAGGTTTTGAGTGCCCAGTTTGAGAATCCAAATAAGGGGGTCTGATTTTCTGATGGAGGATATGCAGCACTTTCTGAGAAACAGGCTCTTGTCAGGTGTTTCATAAGTTGGGCACTCAAAAATTGAGACACCCAAAATCATTAGATTTTGAAAAACTAGTCAATACTCCTTTTTCTAAAACATAATAAGTCATCATAATTTCCTTCAGAGCATCCCAAAAGCCAAGAGACAATACATACTATCAGCAATACATTTAGAATATCATGTGCCTTTGAGGACAACCAGGGGTACTCAATGTTAAAACTACAGGGAGAAGGAAAACATTAGTCTGAAAAACATTATAGGGTCTACATGGATGGGGAAATCCTTGGTTTCTTTTAGAGCTGGTCAAAAGTTTTTCATCAAATTACCAAAATGCATCAAATTTGAAAAATTTAGTCCAGCTCTATTGTCTCTTCACCTTGAAGTGGCTGATTGAGAAGCAGGGGTGTACGCTAGTTGCAGTTACACTATTTAGATGGGCAAAGTAGGCAGTGGGTTTCCGGCAAAATCTGCATTTACACATGGATACTGTACTCTGGAGCCCCATTGTGTAAGGAGGGGGTTGTTTTGCAGTCTGCCTTCTAGCTGCCTAATGGATATTGTACAACCCAGAGATGACAGCAGTATAGCAAGGTGAAGCTGCATGTTGATGGCAGACCTAAAGCGTCTGCAAACCTAAAAGTGTACTACATGCACCTTTATTATTGTAAGTTTGCATGGATTTTTTGTGCTAAGTGAATAACACCTTTTTTTATTTTTAGACATAGGCCTATGCAAACCCAGCTGCATTTGCTCACTTTTCACTGAAAAATGCTTCTGTAGTTTACTTCCAAAGCATTGTCTGATGGGGTCATGTTGCCTTCAATGAGTGCTTTGTAGCTTCTTACACTTCCTTTAAATGGACAGACTTGACATTAACTTACACTATTCCTAGACATTCATTGTGTCCTTATTCACCACCTCTGAATATGCCTTAACCTTGCAGTGCTTCACTCTCTTTTTATTAAAATGAACTCTCTTTAAAGCCTCTCCTCCAGTTCCTTATGCCACTTCTCAAGCAACTATTTCTGCAACACTATACACTTCCCCAGATGCTTTTTGCATCTTCTACCACTAATGCAGATGCTGCTCCATCTACCACAAACACTGGATTTAGCCCTCTATTTTTAACTTCTTAAAAAACCCAAATCTCTATGGTTTGGGGTTTTTTTTAAACAAGAAGTGCCTAGAATTCCACACAAAGTTCTGAATGTACCTCACTACTGACTTGCAACACCTAGGAACACTCCCCTCCTGGTCGAGCTATAAGCATTCAGTGCTTTGGCAGAGGGGAGAACCTGGACTACAATGTAATCTAAACCAAAACTAAAAACACATGTGCACTTTTACTTAGTACAAAATTCTGTAATCTGACCACAGCAGGACTGAAATCCAGGCTGCAAGGGATAAAACGTTTGTACATTAACTGCTAGAACTGTAGAACGGTGCCATCTTCTGTGGAATAAGATGGGAAAAACTTGGGGGAGACAGAATAGAAGTTAAAAATACTTACAAGGTGGTAGAGAAGGAGATACAACTAAGAGCAGACAGTGGCAAAATGCCCACTTTAGGGCTGCAGCAGCTTGGCTCTGCCTTATTTAAAGGGACACCTCAGAAAGGCATGCTGGGAAAAAAATTCCCACAAGGAGACAAATCTACACTGCGGAGAGTTTGTAGACTAACAATGGAAGGTGTTCTTAGTGAAAAGGCTGCTTCTGTGTGTTATGTCGCCATTCTATCACAATGCTCCTTGGCCAGAAAAGTGTGCTATAAGAACCTAGCCAAAATTAATTAGCATTTTTGTTTTTATATAATAGTATTCTTAAAAGCAAAATGTGTGGGTTGAACATGTAATTTCTTTTCTTGTTTGGTGCAGTTATTTGTGATACTGTGATGGATTTGGAGCAGCTCTAATAATTGATTAAAGCTGTATTTTGGACTGGTTATGGAAATGTTTTCTGTATCACTGTATTGGTTTAACACAAAAGGGGTTTGTCTGGAATATAGGCAAAAAGGAGAAGATAATTCTAGACACCCACCTATCAATTGACACTTGTGAGTCACTAAGGGACACTTCTAGAACCTTGGACTCCAACGACTCTGGTTCTAGTTTGCTATGGAGACTACAGTACTGGTTTGACTAGGAATAACCAAACCTATCAAACACAGAAGAATGAAAAAAACTGGCAGAATTAAAAGGGACACTCTCTCAAGAGAGGAGCAGCAGCTGTTTGGAGAAACCAGCAGACATGGAGAAGTTAGGCCTTCCTAGTTTACCATTTAGGTAAGCCTGTGCGTAGCCTGTTTGTTTTAAAATACCTTTTTTCCCCCCAACAGCTTTGTTCCTACTGCTAAAATACATAATAGTTTGATTTTAAGAAGGATGTCTGATCACAGTATTTCACTGGTCACAGACTCTCAAAGGGAAGAAGTTCTTCACAGGTGCCAGAACAGAGTCAGATCTGTAGGGAAAAAATAGTTGAAATGCAGGGTGCTGCGCTTCAGGCCTGCTTTCTAAGTGGGAGAATTGCAGAATTCCACCCTAGGCTAGATAAACACCTGAGACCTAACACGAGGGGTGCAATCAGAGAGACCATAATGGAGACAGACGGCAGCCAGCCTATAGTTATGACAGATACATACAGCACTCCAGAATTGAAAGAAAAATAAATCCTAGCCCGACATTTTCAAAAGTAGGTTCTTAAAATCAAAACTAAATCCATATTTAGGCACCTAAATTAAAGTGGTCTAATTTTGCAGCGGGGATGAGCACCTGGCATTTTACAATGACTGTAAATCAACTTTTTGCACTTTTTTTATGTTCTAAAGGTGCCAAATTTTCTCATTGTATTCGCCCAATCCTGAAAATACTTTTGCACATGACTAGTCACGTGAGATGTGTGTGTGCTTGCAGATTAGGCCCTATGATTCCATCCAGTGATGAAATATGCATCTCTGGCTCTTGAAGGTTGAATGAAATTGCTCATTGTGTCATGTAGATGACTACCACATCTCTTTAAACCAGCACTTTAGTCAAACTTGTTTTCTGAGTGATAATCTGTAGGCCCTGAAATTTTAAGCACAGAAGAAATTTTGATGAACAGACAGACATCTTGATGTTTACGGGAGTCATTCACTCAGAATCATGGATTTATTTGAAATCATCCCAGGAGAAGTTTTGATGCTATTTATGGTTGAAGTTATCCTCTTAAAAAAAGATGAAAGTCTTTTTTCTTTGGAAATCAAGAACTGGTTGTAGTACGCAATTCAAACAGAACTGTAAATCTAGAATTCTAAAACAAAGAAAACAACACATATTATACAAACTCAAAGAAAGAGTAGTAGATTAAAGTTGATGAAACATTTATGGCACTAGCCAGAAGTTCTTGAGTGATTCCACTGCCTCTTACAAAACCCAAGTTTGTATTAAATAAAAGACTGTGCTAAAGAAGAGACATTTTGTATTGCAACTTTAAGGGCTTTTTATCAAAGACAGTCATGTTTAGATTTAATATAAACAGAAAGCCAAACCTGAGAGGGTTATAATTCGTGATTATGGTGTTATCATTGCTGTGTATTTGGATGAATACACATTGTTCTTTTACAGCAGAAATCTTGTTGGAAAACCTGCAACTTTCCACCCACTGAAAATGCTTAAGAGGAGTAAAAAATCCTACTGCGAAATTATGGAGGAGTTAACAGGTTGAAATTGCAGCTTTAGATTCAACAATATAAATGTTAACAGTAATTTACCAAAGTACATGAGATAATATAGGAAATCTTTTTTTTTAAATACAGTAATCTCCCATTATCAGTGGAAAGTAATTGCAACTCTTTTCACACTATTCAGATTTTCTTTTGAAGTATGGAATCCTGGCAAGCAATTATGTAACTATTAAAAAAACCACTGTGTTAAAAGATTGTTAACTGCTAAATTTTCCTGGTGTCATGTGGGGCATGTTTTATTTTGTTCAACTGGTTTATTTTGGTCAATAGGAGTCATGTGGATTAGACCTCAGGTAACACTGAAAATGCAGATGTAAAAATTAAGATCAAAATTAGAAATGCTTGAACATTACCTCTCTGCCAGTCCTGAACCAATGAATGCCCCAGACTGCTGCTGCGGATGCTGGCTCTGATAAGAAGTAAAACTGAAATTCTGAATATTCATGGTCATGTGTAAGAGTGAACATTACCCCCAGTCTTCTGTAATTAAATTGCTGCAAATCCTGTAGTCCTTACTTAGGAAAAGCTCCCACAGATCTCAAGTGGAAATTGCTTGAGTTAGTACAGGATTTGGTCCACTCAGTTTACTTCTAGTTCATCGAGCAGTGTCAGTGCTTGTTGATTCATTCTTCACTTCCTGCCCTACTTTCTTTCTTGTGTGAATGTCTTTTTTCACCCTAGAAGTGGGTGCTGTTCAGATGAAGCAATTCCTATATACACAGGAGAAACGCTTAATTGTCCTGATAATGTGAAATTTTCCATAACAGAAGGCCTGATGAAACCCAGCTCCACAATATCTTTGTTAAGAAATTTTAGGTGGGAAGCAGTTCTAACTTATTTGGGTGCTGGGTCAGAATTAAGACAAGTTAGCTTTGAGTCTCTGTAAGACACTTTAGCTCAAGCATTTTGACTTAGCTAAGATGCCTTATCACAATTTAGCAGGACAATAAAATAGATTACAACACTGTAAAAAAAATGTTAAGGTGACATTAGGACTGCAAGTACATTGTCAATGGTTTGAATTAATATCTTTCAAGAACATTAGAGTTTAAAAAGAAAAACAAAACAAAACCAAACCAGGATGCAGTTGCATTTATTCTAACAGCAAAAAAAAGGATGTAACATACCAGGAGTGTTACATCTTGTATATATGTGGCTTATTGACTAGTTGACAAAACAGACTAAAAATCAATAGTGTTTTCTCTGACACAAAAAGAGGCTCTGCTGAAGGATAGGTGTCATCTCTGCTGATGGCTTTACTAGAAACATTTCACATATATATATAAATTTCCACTTCTTAGAGGGCTCATTGAGTTTAGACTTACCATCATTTTCCAGGAGACAAAGAAAAATAATGTTGTAGGATAGAAGGTAAAAAGAGCTTTCCAATAATGAGTAAACCTTAATGTTCAGAACTTGGATGCAAATAAAAATCCAGAAAATCACCCAAACGTTTGAGCTCTTGTTTAAATTCCATAGTGCAAAAGTGAGCTGGAAATCTCATGGAAACAAACTCTCTCATTCATTTGTTGGTATTTCCTGTTTCTGGTTGGACAGAAATACTGTAGCCCAAGAACATTCTCTCTTATGACACTTCAGGAATTCAAGTTCTGGCTCCAGCAGGAATTCAATAATAGGACAAAGGGAAATGCAATTTAAAAAAAAAAACAAAAAACACACTTTACTTTTCCAAATATACTTTTTGAACCTCTCAAAAGGTTCAGTTTTGGTTGGAGACGGATTCTTAATTTCATTTGAACTCTCTCGTATGTCCCACCCCCTGAGGCCTGATTCTGACACCCTTGCATTCTGGACGCCTTAAGAATTCTTCCTTTCAAGTGAGAAAGCAACTGTTTTTAATAGGACCACAATGGAATTGACGTTGGTGGGAAATTTGCTAAAGGTCAGGTTCCAACATGGCATACACAAAAAAATGGCCACAGCCACATCTTTTTTGTATTTTATTTAAAAACTGTAGCACAATTGTGTTTCTTTCAATTTCATTTCTCCATTTAAAAAAAACCCCAAAAACTACTTATCTTTGCTTTGATATTCCTGGAAAATTAGTGGTAATAATCTTTCGGGGCAGCGGCTCATTTTTCCCTTTCTTACTGAGGCATGTTTCCTTTCCATGTCATGTAGTAGTTTAATTTGAACTGCTGCAGATTCAAGAGTATTTTTCATTATTTTTGCTATTTTTTTTTTCACTAGGAAAGAAGTAATTAAATTGGTTTTGCATTTGTGGCGCTCCTTTAAAGTATTAAAGAATAAGTTGATCCCCAATGAACTCAACATTTTCATTCATTTTACCTTAAGTTGGCTGTGGAAGAAGTCAAATTTTTAAATGCAATATGACATATGGTTGTTCATTATTTATACATTCAGTAGCAGACTATAAATTTTACTTTGGACATATATCGAAGCACTGAAACCATTTCAGTTGCAAACACATAAATCATAGTTACAGTTATTAGTCTAAATGTAATGCCACCTAGGTTCTAGATCAAAACCTTTAAAATCCATTATAATTGACGGCTGCTGCATAACTTATGTCTGATTTTATTAAAGGAGCTCATTATTATTTATATCTTTGAAACATTATATTCTTAGTTGTGTAACCAGTTAAATATGAATGATTTGAGGGCGTGGGGGTCCAAAGACTACAAAGTGGGAGGAATAAGGTTGTTACAGAGGACCGAATGTTCTGAAAGTAAATTATCTAATTCAGTGCACAAATTAGTTAGACCATACTGAGAACTGACATTCATTTGGGACAAATAAAACAAAAGCAGAGTTCTGTGTCAGCTGCATTATAAATTAGTGAAAGGGTTACAAAACAAACTGCATTCCCCAATGCCACACATTGACCATCTCTTTAAGAAAAAACAAAAAGAATTTTTGATTAGTTCATATATTACCAGCTCTTGATGCACTACAGAAAGAAAAAGAAAGGGACCGAGGAGTCTTTACAGATTCATTAGAGCACTTTTTATTGATGAGCTATTTCCTTTGCACTGTGAGAATGCAAAGTGCACTCAGGAATATACATCCTGTAAACACAAATGAGTCCTTTGCTTTTATTCTCCTGTCAAAGTGGCTCAACCTCAAAGTTTGAAGTGCATCTATTCTGGACCGCTGAGACTATTTTTCCTTTGGTGTGCAAGAACTGCCTTTGCTTAACTCTAAAATGTAGCCACAAGAAAATAAATAAAGCAGGGATTTGAAAATGCTTACAAAGGCTATGTCAGTTAAATATCCACTTAGGACCTGATCCTGCCGCCATTGAGACGAATGACAAAAACTCCCATTAACATCAAAGAAAGCATGATCAGACTCTTAATGGCTTTATAGGAGTTTTCAGTGAAAGTGCCCATGAACCTCTGATGCAGTCAAAACTTCTCAATAATATGTAAACCTACTAATGGTTCACTCAGCCTCTCTCATTCCGTTTGTCTGTACATACCATAGCAATGTGTTTTGTTGTTTTTTTAAATCTCCAGCTAAGTACATAAGGGCCAGTTTACGCAAATCTCTCTACATTACTGCTCACTAAAGCGTATTGCATATGCAACAAGCAACATTCAGTTTTACACTCTGTTTTATATCCTTTCCTGTTATTTGAACAAAGAGAAAATATAATCCAGGGGATGGGGGAAGTTATTTCTCTCAAGATCTCACTTGAATTATGTATCCATTCTGTTAACTATTGGCAGTGAAGGAAAAGAAAGTGCATGAAAGGAAGCAGCCCAGTGAGATATACAGTCAAACTTGCATTACCACTGCATACATCATGAACATCTTCATTGAAGGCATTCTTTGTCCTTTATTTAACACCAGGGCTATGCACAGTGAACTAGGTTTCCTGAAATATTTTGCATGTCTCTCTATTTATAAGCTTTGGCCGCCATATTGATCTCATTTGTCCTTTCTTACTTAATATTTTCCTTTTTTGAGATGGCAAATCCTGGTCACTCCAAGTTCCTTTCTAGTGGTAAAGGACTTGGGTGCAGTAAGGACTAAAGAGAGAATGGGGGTTGTTTAGTTAAGTTTTATGCGGTTTTTGCCTCTCTTATTTGAATACTACATCAGGGATGGTGTCTGGCAGAATAGCACAGTGACTGAGAACTTAACCATCCATCATCTGAATATTCTGACAAGGTGGAAATCTGGGAGGAGAAATTTGACAAAGGGCAAGTGTGAGCTTGCTTGTCAGAGCCACAACTGCTACGGCAATGGATGGTGCAAGCAGTGCCCAGACACGAGGGAACAGTATATCACCCACTTCAGGAATAGCCATAAAGCACATGGTCCTTTAAAAGAAAAAATTATCAGCAATTCACTGGGCATAAAAGCCCCAAAAATTGTGTAGGCATCTTAATCTGGCTAAAATAATCCAAACCCAACCTTAAAACAGGTATCTGTGACAAGTCCTCTGTAGATTCTAACAGGGCCAGAATGAGCTGATCCTAATAAAGACCATATTTAAAAATGAGGCTACAATGACTAACCTCTGATTAACATTTTTGAATGGATACTGCACATGATAGGCCATAGGAGTGCTTCCTAACCCCTAGCTAAATATGTGCCACTGGAGCTGGGATTGAGAGATCAGCTCCATAGCATATCTCCCCAGTTTCTACTCCTAAAATGGGGCAGAATGATCAGTGAAGGCCTCATCTGCATAGGCTCTTCTGGAGGTACTCCACCTACAAGATGGAACTGAGACCAGAATCGGAGTTTGTGTGCATTAGAAATAAATATCTCACTTGCCTTTTGTTGATGTGGAACTTTACTAAGAAAATAAACCCAATGTGTGGGGATATTAATCGAATATTAATATAGCTGAATAAAACCAATTTAGAGTTTGATATAGGAGTCTGTGTAGCATATTTAAATTCTTAATACAAACAATAAAAACAGAAAATTTGATATTACTTAAGAAAAAAATTCCAGCAATGGATTTTCTAAATCGCAAACTGAGAAGTACGAATTGTTAGACACAATGCAGAAAGATGCAATTTTTATAGGTTATTAATTCTTCTAAAATACAGACAATAACATATCAAGTTAAACACTATAAATCATGTTAGCTTTTTTCCCCAGGCAATAAGATGGTGTTTTTGTTCAGAGATTAAACTTCAATTATTTATGTAAATTTATTCTATAGTAACATAAATTAAAAACAGTATTTAAATAAATACATTCTGAGTTGAACACTGCCTTCAAATATGTTGGATATATGCAGCTTCCAGTTACTTCTACAGAGGTACATGGCATTTTTCCAAGGACAGAATTTGGCCCTAAATGTTTGCAAAATATTTACTTTATAGTACTGTGGACTGGAAGCAGGATCACCTCTCTTGTGAATGACATTCAAGTGGCTTATAATATTTTATTAATATTATACATTCCATCTGCTTGATTCATCATCGTGTTGTTTGCTATCTGATTACTAAGCACCAGCAGAAGCTGTATGTGGGCAGGAAACTTATAATAATTTCCAATAGCCCTGTTCATCATCAGTGATGAACAGTCAAGGCAGGTGGTTTTCACCATGAAGTTTTACCTAGGACCATACTGAGTTCAACATCCTGGCTTAGCACAGTCATGGGGGAAATCCAGGTAGGAACCCAGAACCCCAAGATGGATAAAAGCAAAGACCCTGAAGCACAAAGGAAAGAAAAAGAGATGATTAAGGGGGGGAAACTGCCCCTCCAGTAGTTTCTGGGAAGAGGCGGGGGGAGTCTCAAGAAAGCTTAGTTTACCTAGGGTCACTGCCAAAGGAAGGCAAAACTTTAGTCAAGATAAATAGTTAATAGACTTTAGTCAAGATAAATAGATAAAATAGGCCTTTTGTTTTTGTTTTTTTTAAACTTTTCTCTTGTTATGCTGTGTTCCTACTCTTTGAAAAGGCTGTTCAGGAGCCACTGTAGTCACTTCTGATTACAGCTCCCAAATAGAAGACTTGCAGGTAGCTGTCCCATGCTGCATAATCACAGTTGGTACAGAGGGCAAAGTAGCTCACGGGCCCGGACCTACTCTAAGAGGTGGGAGAATCACAGGACTCCATCCCAGGGCAAATTAAGGCAGGAGGCCTAACACCTGATGGGGGTGCACTTGAAAAGAATGAGAAGCATCAAAAATGCATTTAGACCTGACCTGCGACACCTGTGTTGAAAACGTGTAAGAAGTGCAAACATAAGACATGGCCCCAAACCACAAAACTTGCTCAGGATTTTCCACAGTTTGGACTATTTGGATCCAAAAGGAGCCCATTCACCTGCGTAAAAGGACCCTGTGGCAGAAAACATATTGCTACCTGTACAAACCCATTTTCATATCCTTAGAAATCAAGAGAAACTTTGCCACTCTAAAATTGAGATGCCTATTAAAAATAAAATGTGATCTAGGTGTTTGTACTTCTCAGTACACGGAAGATTTGTTACCCAATATCATGTTTCTAAAAAAGATACTTAGGTTGAACAAAGTGAAAGCATACATGTATTCCGAGACATCCTTGTTTTCCTTTGGTAACCTAGCAGGTGGAGTGCAATTAGGGAAACATAAAGGAGGGATACTATAATGCTAACAATAGTTAGCAGAAGCAATCACATAGTCAGGACCTTTAGCTTTGTATAAATAGTTATTTTTGGTCTTCAGAAGAAAGATCCAAGAGGAGATTTCACTGAAAAGTAGATTAGAGCTTTTGTAACTGGCATGAAGTTCATTAAGTGTCATCAGTATATTTAGGTTGCTTCATGTTAAATTTAATATTACTGGAAAATGCCTTGCCTCATGACACTTAAAGGATAAGATTACCAACAAAGGAAGAAAAATACATTGTATTGAAATGTCAAGCCAGTTTTAAAAGAACTAGAAAGTTGACTAAATTCACTTTTATTATCTTCAACTGCTATTAATACACACAGCTTTTGATAGGGAATATATTAGGATCCTCATTAGTATGGGGCTATAAAAATGGAATAGGATCCTTTAGTCAATTCAGCAAACCTCTCCACATTTTCCCATATCCACCAACTTACAACACCCCTACACCATTATGTTGTAGACTGGGAAAGGCAAGGTGTGGAGGGACAGCGGTAATTAGTCTCATTTTCTGAAAAGTTAATCCTAAAATCTCTGAGTGCAGCCATAAGCAGACGCACATATCCAGATGTGTCTGGGACTGCAATACCTTTCTATCTCTAATCAATATAACCCAAATCTGTAAAGCAATGCTGAAGCCAAGTCATGGTCTGTGCAGTGGTCTATTTTCCTGGTGGCCATTGTTATTTGAGTTACCAGTAAAACCAGACTCCTGGAAGAGGGCACGTGTGGACTAAATACTTTGAGGGGGGAAGACTGGGAAGGAGAAGAGAGGTGATGTTGGTTTCACCTGCTTACAAAACATAAGTAAAGAATATATTTCAATACAGGTTTATAATATTGAACTAAGGAGAAAAGTCTTGAGAGTTCATCTTGTGTATGTGTGTGATGCAGAAGTACGTGTTGATACTTTTTGTAAGCTAAAAAATGTGAATCTTTTAAATTAAAAAAAAAAAAAAAAAAAAAAAAAAAAACATCTCTTCCCTATGATTAATCCCATCCAGGGTAGCTGCTTAATGAAATTTACAGTTTACCTCTGAAGTCTAATGGATTAAAGAGTTGTGCACCTTTAAATCATTCTTTTCACAATAAGACAGGTTGTCCATTCTCAAGTCCCAAATCATTTTACATTTTCCTTTTTGACCCACATGCCAAGTGTCTCTTTTTATTCAAATAAACTAAAAACTAGGTGGTGGGTAAATGAAAGCTCCTTAGATAACGCAAAGAGGTTCAAAGTGTTGACAGTAAAGCACATGTGAATAACAGGTCACATAGACCTTAGATATGGGTAATTTGTAAATCTGCCTGGTTAGGCCAACAGTAACAATATAAACCATTAATCATGTAGATTGTGGTGTGTGCTAGTCTATAATAGCCTTGCAGCATTTCTTTGCTGTGGGGACAATATGCTTCATAAACACAAATTAGTGTGCTGCAAAAGCTAATTGAATGCATGTGTGATACTTTGCCTAAGGATAACATATACCCAAAAGTCAAATGGACTTACAGCTTCTATTACTTAAAAACAAATGATATGCTACTATGCAGTCCATTGACTCAGTCCATAAATTATTTGTATTTCTGTTTCTTGTTTCTATGAATAGCCTTGTTTTTATTTCTTAAGTATGCCAATTTTCGGGCTGAACTGAAAAGATTTCATTGGTCAGTGTGTAAATTAGAGCACAACAAGGTAATGTCATAAGCCTTTTATAAACTGGTGACAAATTCTAGCATTATAATTTTAACCAAAAGCAACAGCTGATACAATAGTATCAACCTCCAGGATATTACATATTCATCCTGCAGTGCAGTGTCAGTTGGTGATAACTATGTGAACGGGTAATAACTAAGGATAGCTTGACCACTTCAAGAGAGAGACCTAACCAAAACCTCAGCAACTAGCTCTAACACAAGACCATTCAGAAATGTTCTATCCATTTGGATAAATCTAACTCCTCATTTATGCAGTATACTATTTTCTCTGTAAAAGGTCCTTCAAAGTGTATCAGTTGGTCCCAGCAGGGCTGTTAATCTCTTATCTGTTAGCGCTCATAAAACTGGGCAACAAAATGGCAGATGAAATTCAATGTTGATAAATGCAAAGCAATGCATATCGGAAAAATATAATCCAAACTATATATTCAAATGATGGTGTCTAAATTAGCTATTACCACTCAAGAAAGAGATCTTGGAATCACTGTGGATATGTCTCTCAAAACATCCGCTCAATGTACAGCGTCAGCCAACAAAGCTAACAGAATGTTAGGAACCATTAGGAAAGGGATAGATAGTAAACAGAAAATATCATAATGGCCCTATATAAATCCATGGTATGCACACATCTGGAATACTGTGTGCAGATTTGGTTCCCCTATCTCAAAAATGATGTATGAGAATTGGAAAAGGTACAGAGAAGGGCAACAAAAATGATTACAGGTATGGAACATCTTCCATACGAGGAGAGATTAAAAAGTCTGGGACTTTTCAGCTTGGAAAAGAGACAACTAAGAGGCGATATGTAGAGGTCTATGAAATCTTGACTGATGTCGAGAAAGTGAATAAGGAAGTGTTATTTACTCCTTCACAGAACACAAGAATGAGGGATCACCCAACAAAATTAAGAGGCAGCAGGTTTAAAACAAACATAAGGAGGTACTACTTCACACCACACACAGTCAGAGAATATTGTGAAGGCCAAAACTATAACAAGGTTCAAAAACCAACTAGATAAATTCATGGAGGATAGGTCCATCAATGGCTATTAACCAGGAGAGTCAAGGATGCAACACTATGCTCTGAGTGTCCCTGGTGTCTGTTTGCCAGAAGCTGGGAGTGGATGACAGAGGATGGATCACATAATGATTGCCTGTTCTGTTCACTCTCTCTGAAGCACATGGCACTGGCCACTGTTGGAAGACAGGATACTGGGCTAGATGGACCATTAGTTTGATCTAGTACGGCTGTTCTTATGTACCCTTTCCATGGCAAAGTTAATTTATAAACTTTGAATTCATCAGGAAAATGGTTAATCTAACAAACACCAAAAAAGCTAATTGGCTACATCTTAATATTCTTGAAACTGAGCTTTCTGCTGGATCAACAGTTTGCAAAGCTTTAATTTTTGTTTTATATTAATTAAGCTCATTAGAGGATTGTGAGCCAAAGGGGAATATATATTTTTTTTAATTTTCATTGCAATACATACCAAAGCAATACTGAATATATTCACTGTAAAGAAACTTTTACCCAATGTGCTATTATTAAAGTTCTATTATATTTATGCTCTGTCACCAGAAAATAAACTGACTGACTACTTATCACTATAAATCACATGGATCTTGCTTCCATCCTACGAAAACTGTTAGCCCCAATTTCTTGGCTGAATTCCAACTCAGAAAATTCATATACTGGTCTATCTAAACCCCCCTGGTAGTTATAGCAGTTCTTCCTACTAACAACCCTTTTGTGGAGCACTGCTGGCATGGAATGACTAGTGTTTTCCACCCAGAGGAGACTGTGTTACAGTAGTAGGTGATTTCTCTACAATGTGTGCAGTTTTAGGATCCTTTTTGGTGAAAGTAATTCTATGCTGAACATTATTTTCCCAAAATAATTATCTGGTCCATCGTCCAGGCCCCATATTACAGATGATACAGAGATATGGTCACAGATTACAGAAGTTTTCAGAACTTTAGAAATGAATAAAGGAAGACAATAGAGCCATCATTTTATAATGTTACAAATATCAGTAAACATCAAGGAATCTTACCGACAAAGTAAGTTTGATGTATATATGGTAGTTCCTCAGAACACTGCAATAACAGTTAAGGATAGTTACAGCTAAAACTTAGCAGTACTTTATTTGCTAATGAGTCATGACAAATTAGATAATGAACCAGAGAAATCAGGAAGATTTTGTTTTCATTTCTGATAGGACACCAAATAGAACTATTAAATGTATTGAGGCCAACAGCATCAGAGCTGGTAAAAAACATTTTCCTAAAGCAATGAGGATCAACACAGAAGGTCAATAAGATCATGAATCTCAAAGCAGACAGAGCTATAATATGGCTTTATAATGTTCCTCTAATGGAAAAATAGGATGCTGTCCAACCAATGCATAGCTTTTTATCTCTTATTTAAGAGCTATGTTCATTTCACTGGTTAAATCAAGTTATGGTTATTTCAGCCCTCCAGGTGCAACACAGTATATCAAAATCAACTTGTCTTCTTTCTGCTTTCGGCATAATCAAAAACTGAACTAATTCCACAGTATTCTTTGTAGCTGATTGTTAAGGGGAATATCTGAAGCAGAAAAAAAATGCAATATGACTTTTGAAACCAAAGCTGATCCAGCAACGTGAGGAATAAAAAACTGCTTTTAACTTGTCACTTGAAACTGTTTGCTGGGGAAGTCATACACTGTGAGCACAGTGCAATTCACTTAGGGACACACCTGCTAAAAGAATACATTTTGCTTTGCAGCAAACCAAAACCATATATACTAAGGGTGAAACAGCTGATATGCAGAGGGAAAGCATGTTAAAATAATATAAAAATGCACTCAGCCCAGCTGTCCAAGAGCATTTAGTTCTTACAATGAATAAAAGGTTAAATATATTTGAAAATTAATTATTTAAATTATGGTTCATAGGACTGAATCTGTTGCTGGTGGAAGCCATCCTGTTCAAAAAGTGATGCCAGCAACGTGGGATTGACCAGAGATACTGCAGACTCTGCCCAGGCTATTTTTAGCACATAATCTTGGTGTGCTGCATAGTGAGAAAAAATTATTTCCCATCAGCCTTAGCCCACCAAGCTGTCTGCTCCCTTTCCTAAAAGAAACCACGTGGAAGTAAATCTTCCATTATATAGTTATAGGTGAAGTGAAAAAATACTGTAAGAAACTATGTTAATTTGGTCGCTGTTAGAGTTGCTTGATAGTCTCACAATCCCGTATTTAATGGTTGGACCTTGCCAAAGGCCATGAACTGCTTTGAGAATCTAGTTATTCCGATGCTTTGGAGGAAAGTTATGAGCAAGGAGGATTCCAAGATGGAAGAAGTTATGGGCAAGCATATAAGTTTGGACTTCTGTAATTGGCGGTGTTGTTCCATGTGTGAGGGCTGACCTTACAGGTACTAATTGGGTGAATATGGTCACTCATCTCAAAGCAAACATGATATTTTCTGTCAAATAAATTAACATTTAACTTCTCCTGACAAAAGCTTTTGGCATTCACACACTGTCTAATTTATTATTATCTTAAAAATCTATTGCAGTAAAATGTGAACATTTTGTATTATTTAATAAAATCTGCACCTTTTTGGGAGTCACTGGTGATTTCTCTCGGATAAGTGCTGGATTCTACAAGTATTATATGTTATGACAATAAATGCCAAAGAAATTCTAATTGATTGAATAGTCAGTCTAAAGTGTTGCCAGATGTTCTCAACATTTATAGAGGTAAAATTATGCACCGATGAAATGAAATTTGCATTGTCATATTCATACCATTGGCAATGGAAAATAGCATTTTCTCCAACTAAGAATCAGTTTTCTGGAGGAACAAGTAAATTATTAGCAAGTGGCAAGCTTGTCTCCTAAAATCACACATCTGTACACCTCAGATGGTCTACTGAAAGAGTTGCCCTGCCGACAAGCAGTGCTTCTATACAGTGTTTCAGTTCCACCTGAAATGAGACTGATGAAGTTGTTTTTTTTCCTTTTAAATAGGCAGAAAGAACTAAATTTAACTTTTTTTTTATGCAAAGGGTAAAATGGAAGGCAACAGTGAAAGTACGAATGTTTTCCCTCTGAAATGGATTCACCAAAGACGCATACAATTAATTAGAAGTCAGACCTGCTTTTCAGCAGACAAATAGCATTTAGTATAAAGATTCATTGTCCAAATATCAAGGGCCTGATCCTGCATCCCCATACTTTGATATATTGTAGTTACCTGTACTATTCGCGTACATAAGGACTACAGCTGGTTAGAACATTTTCAGTTAAATGAATTTTTGCTGAAATATGCTGTTCTGTTGAAGGTGAAATGTTTTGCGGGGATGTCTCAGTTTTGATGATGTTTTCATTGTGAGGGCAGAGCAGATGGTGGGAGAGAGACTAAGACTCTCAGTTTCTATGACTGTGACTAAGGCAAGCTCAAGTCCCTGCTCCTCTGCTCAATTTAGAGTTATGAAAAACTCTGTTCTAAATAAGGCAGAGCAGGAATTTGAACCTGGGTCTCCCACATCCCAGACCAGGACCCCATCCCACATACACACTTAAATTTCCATAAAAACAGTCAGACGACTATGGTTTTGTTCCTGTGTGGAACAAAATTTAATTCTGAAACCTCGAAAGTTGAAATGAAATGGAATTGTCATCTTCTGGTCAGCTCTAATAAGGATTATTTGCATAAGGGTTGGACCCTAACCTTTTGATAGGTCATCTTTATGCGTGCATTGTAATGGACACACATCATCCTGCAATGAGGTGGCAGTGCTACTAATATGGAGCAGAGTCATTGTTTGTTTTGCTTGTGGATTTTTTGTATTTGTTTGTTTTACAATTAGCCCTCAGAGTGCAGTGCCATAAGGAAAAGACCCAAACCTGTTCACATATAATGTTTTAGGCAACTGTGCATGGCAAGTGATGGAGCATCCAACAAATTTCACATGTACAAAACTTTTTGTGGGCCTCCATCTATGGCAAAGTGACAGTCTTCAACTGTACCCTGTGTAAATCAATGAATTGTAGAAATGGGGGGCTGGAAGGGGCATCGAGAGGTCACCTAGTCGAGGACCCTGCACTTAGGCAGGACCAAGTATACCTAGACCATCCATGACAGGTGTTTCTATAACTTGTTCTTAAAAAATCTTCAATCTCAGAGATTCCACAACCTTCCTTGGTAACCTATTCCAATGCTTAACTATGCTTATACTTAGAAAGTCTGGCCTAATAGCTAACGTAAATCTCACTTGCTGGAAATTAAGTACATTACTTCTTCTCCTACCTTCAGTGCCACAGAGAATAACTGATCATTTTATAACAGTCTTTAACATATTTGAAGGCTATTATCAGGTCATGGCCCTCCCCCCAGTCTTCTTTTCTCAAAATTAAGTATACCCAGGGTTTGGGGTTTTTTTTAAACCTTTCCACATAAGTCAGGTTTTATAAACATTTTAGCATTTTTTGTTGGTCTCCACTGGACTCTCTCGAGTTTGTCCACGTCTTTCTCAAAGTGTAGTGCTTAAAGTTGGTCACAGTACTCTAGTTGAGGTCTCAAAATGCCAAGTAAAGCAGAAAAAATATCAATCACATCTAACATACAGCACACACCCTTTTATACACCACAAAATTAGCCTTTTTTGGAACTACATCATGTTGTTGGCTCCTATTCAGTTTGTGACCCACAATAACCCTCAGTTCTTTTTCTGCAGTACTACCACCTTCCTAGTTATTCACCATTTTGGTATTTGTGCACTGGATTTTTCCTTCCTAAGTATATTTGTCTTTACTGAATTTCACCTTGTTCATTTCAGACCAATACTCCAATTTATCAAGGTCCTTTTGAATTACAATTCTGTTCTCCAAAGTACTTGCATTCCATCCCAGAGTAGTGTCATCCACAAATTTTATAAGCATACTCTCCTCTCCATTATCAAAGTCACTGAGAGCCTTTTCCCCAGCCTTCTACAAACCTTACCCTAAAAAAATGGTGGGTTACAGGACCCTCTCTCATGATGAAAAAACCCCCAAAACCTTAAAATATTATAGTAGTTGAACTACCCACCCCTGCCATCTCTTCCCTCTTCAGGCCATTTTACAGAAACATTTTGGTAGCTGAACATACAACGAGCTCCAGCTTCACCAGTTTTCAGTGGAGTCCCTGGCATATACTGCTATCTAGGATGCTTCAAATACTGCAGCTCCTAATAAAGACTTTTCTTGTCCATATAACTCTTAATACAGTTAGCGAGAATAACTGGTAGCCAGAGATGGCCAGACTGGAGGAGAGGCTGCAGATGACAAATATCTGGAAGCCAACGAGGCAGAGGAGAAAATTAGGAGACATGCTTTTGACTCCTTAAAGGTTTGGATTTAGTTCAAAGAGTAGAAGATAGATACTCAAAGATAGAACTTTTTGTGCCAAAAGTGGTCCACTTACCCCTAGATATAATACACTTTTCTAGGAACCTAACACTGAGCAGCTCTGTTATTTCAAGAGAATGAAGCATAGCCATGGCATTAGCATTTTTTGGGGGAGGTGGGGGAGCGGGGGAGATTTGGGGAGAGAGAAGTTCTGCAAACGAAAGAATATTTTATTTTCTCCAAGTATGGTATAGAACCACACGTCTTTATTCTAATTTGACATTTCCTTCCTTCTTGAAGATTTATTGCATAAAGTGTTATATAGTGACATTAAGTACCTGTAGTGTTACAGGGGTCAATAGATTGAAGACACATGATAAATCTTACAGCCACTCAGGCTACAGAAGATACAGCTATCTCCCAAACAAAACCAGCTACACAAACAAAAATTGAAAATATGAAGAAAATATTTTATCAGATAACACTGTAATTAAGGGAGAAAATAATAAACCCAGTAGTTCCATTGATGTACACATCAACAAATCATGCATGAATTTGTTTGCTCTTAGAATGCCTATACTTTTCAAAATTTACAAATAAACACAGAGTGGATGTAATTATCACATTATCTGCTCATATATACATTCAAAAATTCTTTTGTAAAGCACATCTTCAAAAGTTTGGCTACAAAACTTTCATAATCAAATGTGAAAGCAGCCAAAACTTGCCAGTCCCAAAACTTGAGCCAGGTTCATCAAAGCTGAGCTGAAATTTGAGCAAATGCAAGTCAAGTTTCCAGGGAAACTGAGCCATTTTTGGGTGTCATGGAGGAATTTATGATTTTGGGAGGGGACCCTAAGCAATGTTGTGTTTTTAGCATGGATTTCTTTCTACACACAACCAGGCAAAGCCTTAAGCTTTCAGCTGACTTGCATTTTGAAATTTTTCATTCATTCATGCCTAAAAGTCAAAATAAAAAAGGGATGTGAAATTTTGTGCCAGAGTTGGAGTTTAAAGGTCCTCAAAATGTATATCTAACAAACTTTCAATATGAAAAATGTCAAACAGATTGGCAAAAAAGAGAGTTTTACTGATCAGATTTGCTGGGATCTAATAATCCTAATTATGAAATATTATACTTAGTAAATGTATACTTAGTAAATGTATATGATATATAATGACTTGAACGTTTTCTGTAATACATTTAATACGTTTACGTTATTTTCAAGAATGTTTTATACCAGTGTCTAACTACATATCCATCTACTGTCAGCTGTAAAATTGGTTTAGTACTCTCCTGGTAAAATTGGTCAAAATTTTCCAACTCGAGTTCTTAAAATTAGGTTCCTAAACCCACATTTACACACCTAAATAGAAGCAGCCAGAGTTTTGGAAATGCTGAACTACCTCAGCTCCCACAGAGGCCATTTTTATTAGGCAACTAATTGTGAATTTAGGAGCCTAATTTTAGTCATTGGTTTGAAGAATGTTGGCCAGCGCGCGACTTGGGACATGTGACATAATTTCTCTTTGGTGATTATCGGTATCCTGACAAGCACTGTCAAATATTCAGTCAGGGTTCCATCCTCTCTGTTGCATGTATTCCTGAGCTAATTTCTGGTTCATCCCTGCTTTTTGCTCACAGTCTATCAAAATGAGTGCTAGCCACAGGTTCACTGTGGGGAAGTACAAAATGATTATTTCTATTTCAACGAAAGCCAAACCTCTACCAACTATGCCACACTTTGTTTTAAATGTTAAATTGCTGTGAGCTGTCAGCCCTGATTATTGCATTCTGTATTCTATGTCTAATGGTTAGGATTAGGAGTCGGGAGCTATGGGTTGTATTTCCAGCCTCTACACGCTTCATTTTTATCATCTGTAAAATGGAACTATTTACGACAAGACCCGAATCTCCACTCTCTTTCACCATTTGTATAAAATGGGTGTAAAATGCTCCTACTCTAACTCAGCAGAATTTTACACAGATGTAAATAACTGCACACAGTGCAAGGCACTGGACACTGAGGCCACCCATACCTGATTCACAGAGGTCTGTGAGGCTTGATTCAGAAAAGCACTTGGAGATCCTCTCATGTAAAGTACAAAGTTCTAGGTTCAGCAAATGAATGTTCCTATCACTGGGAATGCTTATTACTAATGCGAGCTCTTCACACATCGTAAGATCTTGCACAAGTTCTCAAAGCCAATCCTTAATTATTTGATACCAATTTTCAATCAGATTTAGGAAGGACAAAAAATTGCATTCAGGGGATCATGTGCATATTAAATAATGCTTTGAAAGAAAGATGTAAATATCTGAATTTCTTGTGCTAATTTGTTACCAATTACTCAGTTTACACATTGGTGCATAATCTGCACAACACAGTGACAGCTGGACTATACAAACCGTATGGAGATGAAACATCTAAAAATAAGCACAAACAAACCCTTTAATGTTACATACAAAGATCTTTGGAAATGGTATGACAATAGGAAATTGATGTGTTCCCTCATTCAGCAGTCAAAGTAATTGTAAGTGCCCAAGGGCTTGGAGATTTATTGTTAAGGGGAGTATGCTAGAAACAAGAGTAACATTAAGAGTTTGACTGGACTATTTCAATCTACTATACTTTGCAAAAACAAAATCTAGGTTCTACAAATAGTTAGGGCCTTGTTTAAAAATAACTTGCATCCTCTGTGATGCCTGCATGTAAATAGCTTTCAGAAATTTCTAAGTGAAAGGCACTATGTAAATATTTAAATTTTAAGATGATATTAAAGCACACAGCCCACAGATCTGTAGTTAAGCCTGAGCTGAGTTTTGCATTTAAAACAGGGATTCAAACTCTTTGTTGTATGTATGTGCACACATGGATCTGTCATAGAGATAAATCCTCCTCTGTGGTTGTGGGGGTGCAGTAAATGGTAAACGCATGAAGTGGTAGGACCAGAGAAATTTTAAGGTGTCTAGACAATTATGAAATAGTTATTCCACCCTGCACTAATTCCTGTGTACATCTATACAGCTTTCTTTACTCTTCGGAAGAGTCCTGTTCCTTCCGTAGTTAAAACATACAATGATTTTGTTCACTAAAGACATGGCTGGACAAACCATACCAAGAACCTGAAGGCTACATATTTCAAATATTCTCTTGGTTAAATCAAATCATGTCTCTTGGTAAGTGATCTGAACTTAGATACAATGGTAATGAGCACTACAGAAAAACCAAAGAGATTTGAATAATTTAGATAGACTTGCAAGAGGTCAGAAAGGCTAGCAGCTGTTTAAAAATGCAACCATGACAATGTATGTACTATAAAAATCTTAGTTCTATCTATCTAGGACTTCTCATGGGTATATCCAAGTGCCTCCAAAGCACTGAAAAAATATAGAGTTTTCAAAATTAAAAAGAAACGTATGGTCCTTCTTGTTTTCTCAAGAAAAAACAGCATTTTCTTCGGAACAGTTCAGTCCATGCCCAATCTTTTGCAAGGAGGTTTATTTTCTTAACTGAAGTAAGCAAACAAACAGTCTTTTAACTCATTCCTTGGCCCCAGGCTTCAAGGCCCACCCCTCCTACCGGTCTCTGATACTCCTGCTCCTGGCTACTTCCCTGTTTCTGTCAGCTCTGCTCCCTTCCTGGAGCAGCAGCCTTGACTGCTTCCCTGAGCCCCTGGCCCCTTGCTCCAGGGACCCACCAGAGGAGCTGGCTCCGCTGCAGTGGGGGGGGCCTTTCCTCCTCCCCAGAGCACAGCTTGTCTCTGTCAATCTCCCAGCTGCCTACCAGCAGCCCTTAATAGGCCCAGGTGTAGCCCAGCCCTCTTTAATTATCTGGATTGGGCTCACACACTCCGGTCTAGGGGAGCTGGGCTTACTCTATCCATAGGGACCAGTGTAGAGGGCATTAGCAGCTTTCGCCAGCAACCAAGCAGAGAGCATAAGAAAAATGGTAAACATACGTGACGCAGGGCATGACCTTTTGGGGTATTCAATGAGCCCTCGGGTGGAGGGGGATTTGAATTGCAGGCACTGAGCCTTCAGGGTGGGGTATCTGACCTGCTGACCCAAGACAAGGGAAACACCACCTACCCTGTGACAGTATCACATATTTAGTTTTAAACCTGCTTATAGAAGAACACAGAAAAGACCGCATAGCATGTACTGTTTGATGAAGAAAACAAATATCTTTCCAATGTTGCTGGTAAGAGATTTTTTTATGCAAGATGCATCTCTTCACAGAACTGCTTAGATCACCATCTTGTGTGGTTTTCTTGGTGGTTTTGTTTAAAGAGAGATTATTTGTCTACTTGACAGTCTTTCCTTTATTCTAACAAATGAAAGCACCCTCAACCCTGGAGTTCATAATATGGTTGGGTAGTTACAGGAGAGTTCTACTAAATAGTTTCTCGCACCTTGAAAGAACATTACAATGCTGATAGATGGATGCAAGTCCTTATGCTATGAGTGAGAAAGAAAGAAAAAGAAAGAAAGGAACTAAAGACCGCTCCATTATTAAGTAATTTCTTTTGTTTCACTAAAGGCAGAAAAGAGAAATAAAAAAAACAGATCCGCCCACAGTAGGGTTGGTGACAATTCAAATAAAAGGATATAGCAATCGTCTATTGATTCTGCCTTGCAGTTATACAACAGTGAATGCCACTGACCAGAAAGCTGTGAAAAATCTGCATGCTTAACAAAAGAGAAGCAATCACTGGCAGTGTTTATATTTTTCTGTTGCAAAGATACTACTTTGAGGGATGTACCTAGATAGATAGATCCGTAGTAATATTTTCAATCCAAGGATATTCACACCTTTTGAAAACATTAATTAATTCAATCTAGGATGTATTAACACATATTTTAGAGATGAGGATACTGAGGCACAGAGAGATTAAGGGTTTGAAATAAATGACAATCTTTCCTCCAGCTGATTGCAGGACTGGGCCCTAAGTGACTAACTCAAGGTCATACGACTCGTTGTCTGAGCCAGGATTGGAAACAACTTCTCCAGTTTCCCAGTACATACTCTATCCATCAGATGCACTGTCTCCCATAAACACAACACTGACTAGAAATGTTACTTGTACACAAGAAGAAAATTAATGGGACCCAGGGGTAGGTATCATTAGCTGCCTGAAACTGAGAGCCAATGATTGCTAAATTCACATATACATTTGTAGTTTGCAAAATCATATAAAAATATGACTTGAAGAGCTCTGTGTAAGCTCAAGCATTTGTCACTTTCACCAGCAGAAGCTGGTCCAAGAAAAGATGATTCCTCACCCTCTTTGTATCTCTCATAAAAATGTGTGGCGTTTACACTCATCTTTTATCTTTCCCAAATATTTAATCATGACATAACTTTATGCATTCAAGCTAACATTATTTTCCCCTCTTCTTAAGATATTTTCAGAGAAACACTTTGACGTACATCATTCTTTACCTTCAAGAACAGTCATTGCTAATACCTAGTATTAGTTCTGTTGACTCTCTCACACACACACATATATAAAGTGTCTTTCTGTGGTTGAAAAATGAAGATAAGAAATGAATATTGACCCCTTCAAGCCTGTGTATACCATATTTTAACTTTGAAAGTTCTTGACAAAATAATGCATAATTCTATATTCAAAAACAATATATCCTACCAGCATTTGAAGCAGACTAAAAATATACAACAACTGAAATTTGTGAAGGGAGTTGATTTAAATTCTAAACAACACACATTATAATCTGGGGAAGTCATGCGGGATTGCTGTATAGAAATCTAAAAGTTTGATTAGGAAAATATACATGCACTAGGTCTGCCTGAAACTAAGCATTTTCACAGCTTTGTGCCAATGTGTTATTTGGATTGCAGTTCTCTCAGTTCTTCACATACAAAAACTTTGCTTTTTGTTTCAGGTTTGAACAAACTCAAAATGAAATTCAGTCCACACTGCCACCTTTCACACCAAAACATGCTGAAAGGCAACTTGCACCACATTTTGAAGACACAACCCCAACATTATCTCAGATTTGTTCAAAACTTAGTACAGATTTACTCAAAAGGTTCACATTCCTCTTCATAGAAAAACCCTAATCTAAGTTTCCCCATCTTTTCAGATTTGGTTGCAGACATTTTGCAAAGTTCTAATGTCCACACACAGTAAAATCATAAATTGGAGGAAAACACTGAAGGAAAACCACGGAGAACTTGGAGAAGATAATCATTGCTAATAGTAGGGTTTGCTGAACCTATGAAGTTCTATTCTAATCATTCTCCAGTGGATAAACATTTATTTCAATGCAATTTGCAATGGGGTTTGGGAGTTACTACCAGCTGCCAACAGATCAATTATTGAGGGCTTAACTGACAGTGGATAATTAGCTTCTCTATGAATGGTGATTGTGTTTCACTCTGTAGATAGTGTAATATGAAAATGAGACATATGGCAAAGTCAATTATGATTTTTTCTTAAAACTGTTTTTAATGGTATTTAACTATTGATCTGTTGATTTCCAGTGTATGTTAACGCATGTGCAATATCATAAGAAGCTATTCTATTTAGTCTGCTTTTTCTTTTAACTACTCATACCTACTTAAACAGAAAGAAATTAGCATACTGTTATTCAAAAGGGTTCTTCCTCAGTACAAATCATCAAGCAAAGGACAGCAGTTCAGAGGGCTGCAGAATCAACACCACACAGATTACAATTTTGTTGTGACCTTACGGCAGACTGGGCGATTCCTATTACTTTCACTATTCAATGCAGTTCATACATTCTTGAAACCAAGCATGTTCAAAATTCTGTACTTACCCCTTTTAAAATATTGTTCTGCCTGCCTTTGACTAGTACTATGGGTCTGGAATGCTAGTGATGGTTTTGGTGATAGTAAGTCAAAGTAGTTACCATCTGATGACTGTTCTTAACAAAACAAATTCATGCTTTCAAGCAGACTCTAGTTTCTAATGGACAAGTGTTCACATCACAAAAGACTAATATACAATGCTGAAAGTTGGCAATGATATAAACATTCATCCCAGAATGGTCTGTTCTCCCATCACTATACAAAGGAATTAATATATACTACTTCCATTGTCTTTAAGAAATAAATGTAAATACTTGCCTTATCTATGGCTTTTCAGTTTCTTTGTCTCAGGGATTTGACAGTAAGTGTGTTTTATGGAAAACTAAATAATATTTTTGAACAATCCTGGGGGGGGAAATGAATGGCTTTGCTATCTAAGATTGTGAATCAGAATACCTGAGTTTTATTTCTGGTGCTGCCACAGGATTCCCGTAGGACCTTGGATAGTATACTTAAGCCAAGATTTCAACAGCAACTATGATTTTTTATGCCTGGATTTCTGGGTACCTGACTTAAATCAACTTTTAAAGATTCCTGATTTGCAGAGAGCTGGTCCTGAGCAAATAAGTTGTCTCAAGTTAAGCACACAAAAATCACTAGTTGCTTTAAAAAAAAATTTGGCTTTAACTTCTCTGTGCCAGTTTCCCTAGTAGTAAAATGAAAATAAAAATAATTATCCATCTCACTGAAGAGTGCCAAGGATAAAGTGCTTGATGTTTGAAAAATCCATCAAGATCTCATGAAAGGAGCTACAAAAATGCAAAACTTCCATTTTTATTAATGAAAACCATTACCACTTATGGAACCTTTGAATTAGTCTCACTGGAGAGAGGGCAAGGATTAAAAGAATATGGAAACTCATTTAACTTGTACCTCCTAGAGCTGGTGCCTCTAGAATTGGGGTGTGTATGCCATGCACTGTATCTCTAGTGTACACATTTCATTTTGGATTTGTCTGGACAGCCATAGGAAAACCTTTCAGGAGATTTTCCCATCCTTGCCATTACAGCCAGGAACTAAACACTAACTCAAAGCTTTTGAGGATGGCATGAGATGTTGGATCAAATGTAGTAGTTATAGCAGTACCTGCGTGGTTATTTCAATATTAGATCACTCTTCCCCTGCCTTTCCCCTCTCCCATTTTTTAAGCAAACTTAAGAATTGCAAAAGAAGCCAGATTGAAAGCACAGAAATAGACCTTCTTCATGCCTCCTGGTCCTTTCCCCCCAACACTGAAAGAAAGACAACATGATCGGGGCCCTGTAACTTCTGCATGCTACCTTAAGAATTTGCATCTCATGGTTTATGTTGGGTGAAAGGGTAAAATTGTCCAGTCTCTATATCCATTCAGTTCTTAACTTCTCTGCTGAGACAACTAATGAGGGTATTAGTGCCAATTACCATGGTATTTTTATTCTTTTTCTGATGTACACATCTAGTCCTTTGGCAATAGCCTAAGACTCCAAGGCAATTACACATAGACTATCAATGGTAACTACTTTCTACCTCTTACAACTTAACGTATGCCTTCATTGCCAAGGCGGCAGCATCAATGAGAAAGGCAATCGACTCAATTAATCAACCTCCCTGAAAAACATAAGGCTACGTCGATGGGAAGGCATCTCCCATCGACACAGCACCATGAAGACGCTGCTTTATGTGAACATAAGTATGTCAGTGGGAGACATGCAAGCTACATTATGTAGGTTGTGTATCTCCTGTCAACTACCGCCACCAATGTAGACCAGCCCTGAGTCTTTGGATGAAATCCAGGCTGAATTACAAGAATGCATTCTGCTATCTGTGCCTGATTTAGCCAATCAACCATAGAAACAGCATTACAGAATTGTAACAGAATTGCATTTCAAATACCAGTATTTTAGAAACAGGAGATGCATTAACAGTAATCATACTTAATTCTCATGTAACACTTTTCATCTGTCGATCTCAAAAAGTTAAAAGTTAAGAGATATTGCATTCCATGGGATTTCAAACTGAGGCCTAAATATCTAAACACATCACTCTGTAGAAGCGTTGGCTCCGTGGGAGGCCACAGCGGCTTCCTACAGACAGGGAATAGCTCGCACTTGGCAAATAAGTAGTCCTAATAGTCCGCCCTTAGGCAGAGTGAGCAGAGGGATCGCTCAGGCCCTCAGGCAGGGCGAGCGAACAAGGAGTCTATGGCTCCAACCCTTAGGGGTGAGCAGGGTGAGCAGAGGAGGCAACAGCTTCAGGTGGGGTCAGGCAGAGCAATTCTCCTGGGGTGGCTAGGGGAAAAGGGGCAGGGTGAGGGGGACGCAGGCCCACCCGTCACAAGAGCCACGGCATCCCAACCCAGGGCCCCTGGGGTGGCAGAAGCGGCTGCCACTGTGCCGGTGGGGCTCCCGCCGCAACACACCGGCAATAGCAGTGGCAGAAGCTTCAGCCACAGGCCAGTGGCTGTCCCTGGGCTACTTCCTCCCCACTGACCCTAGTACCTGTTGCCTCCGGGTCCCAAGGATGGTCCAGCTGGGGTAGCGTTATGAGTCCTTCCTCGTCGACCGGGGGCAAGGCAGGAAACTCCTCTTCAGGGGGCAGTTCCTCCAGGTCGTTGTAGGAGGGGAGCGGGTCGGCCTCGGGAAGCTCCTCCAAGTCCTGCCCCGCTGCAGGGAGGGGCTCGGCGGCCGGCAGTTCCTCCAAATCCGGCCCGGCCTCCGGGGGTGCCCGCCACTCAGGCTGCTCTGGGGTCTCAGCCCAGTCTGGTGGTCCCAGAGCACGGCCCCGGGGTCGGGGTAACTCGGCCCAGTCGTCCTGGCCGGGTTGCCTGGTCCAGCTCCTCAAGGGCCCTATCCAATCCCCAGGCCCAGGTGGGGCCGGGGTTCGTCGGCGGCAGCTAGGCTCCGGCCTAGGCCTTGGCTGGCGGGGCAGCACGTCTGTCTCTGCCGGCAGTCTGCCCTCTACTGAGCTCAGGGGCCGGGCTTTTGTATTTCCCCTTCCTGTTGGGGCTCTGCCCCGGGGCTCCCAATTGGTCTGGCTGGGTGGCCCTATCACGGCCCGGGTCCCCTGTTGCCGGGCAGACTCTGGGGCAGGGTGTGAGTGGGGCCAATCAGAGCTCTCGGGTCCTTCCCCAGGCTCTGGCTCCGTGGAAGGCCACAGCGGCTTCCTACACACTCCAATTTCAGTCTTATGTAAAAAGTTGCAGGCCAAAGGAGCAGTAATCCACCAATTGCATTTCTAATGAAAATGTATTCCCCTTTTGTATCATTTCTATTGTAAAAGAGCATACTACTGTAAGTACCCACTAGCGAACAATGCACTTGGCAGTAGCGTAACTAACATGAGAAAAATATGTCTTTTTTTTTTTTTTTTTTTTAAATATATGAAACTGTGATTAAGGCCAAAGGGCAAGTATCCAGCAAATCGGGAAGCAAGGGGGCTATGAGAAAAAAAGATACATGATTCAGTAAGTAAAGGCCATTAAAAAAAAAAACCTTACTGTAGCTCTTCTGCCACTTGTCATAAAAGTACTGAAACATGTCATTCTTTATCTTGATGAAAGCAAGTCTCATCTCCTCTGGACATTAAGGCTGTTCTGTTATCGGTTACTATGTCATATATAATGCCTTAAATATGCTGTCAAACAGACGTACTTGTGGGTTGACAGCTAAGATATTAAAAGGCAATTCAAGCTAGTCTAGGCCTTGATTAACTCTTCAGTAAACAAAGGGCATCCTTACCAACACCAAGTGATTTCATACAAGATAGGTGTATATCAAGGTGCCAGCTTAAGGTCTCAGTCTTATGCTGTGGTACATTAGGTGAAGATGTCATGAGTATTCCTGAGAAATTTGCTTCCAGAATTAAATGGAGAGAAAGGTAACATTTGTTCTTCACCTGTCTCTTGAGAGGACAACAAAGTCAAATGTGAAAAGATTCATCATCAAAAAGACCTTTATTTATTTGTTTTATAGACATTTCTCAGGCACTTCATGTCATTCAGATTCAGTGCACTGACGTATTTTATACACCACCTTAGACTGTTGTTTGGCTCAATCTGGATAGACCAGGATATCATACATTTCAGGGCATTATGATGTTTCTGATTCCCTAGAAAGTTTGCATCTAAAAGAAGGTACATGGGAAAAATGGCAGTTACTTCTACTAAAAAAAAATAAATAAATGCCTAATGCCAGTGGAGTTAACCAAAGCCTAGTGGGAGAATTGGCCTGGCTCAGAAGGTTAATGATGAAAGATATTTATGGCTGATACCTCAAAAAGAAAACTAGCAATGAGACATACTTCATTATCAGCGGTATTAAAATGCTTCTTTTGGCCTTCAAGTAACTATTGCTAGCAATCAGGTATCATGAAGTGCTTTCTTCTTTTGTTGCAGGAGGTGCTGTGTCTTCAAAACTAAATTCAAATACCTGTGGATAGACTGCATTTGCTTTTTCCTTTACTTGTTACTGATATATTTCCCATAAAGAATATGGATGTGAAGGACATGGAGCTGAGCTGTATTAATTTATTAATACTGTATTGCTATCTTGAGTAATGGGAAGGTTTACTGTATATGAGATTAGTTGAGGTAGGAAAGAAGTAGGAAGGTAAAACAATTCAACCAGGTAAAGCACTTCCTGGTAACTAGGTCAGAAGGTTAAGAAACTGTACCTAATCTATTAGCTATGCAAATGCTTCTCCTTAGCTCCAGCCCAAAGTTACACACAATTTTGCCAAGGCAGGAAACAAATAGATCGAAAGGATACTAACAGTTCAAATATTTCTCTCTGTCCAAAGGTGGGGGCAGTTGACAGGGTGCTGTTTCCCAGGAGCAGACTGATATAGACACCCACTAATGCTCTCAGGCATCTGAAGCACTTAAGCCCTCCTAATTGTCCAGAGTGGCGTTAGGCCTTAACTAAGATATATATGCATATAAACTGTTTATTTTGCATATCTTTTACAGTTCCAGCTGTGAAGAGTAAACATAAATGTGTTTTAAGAAAGCTGTCTGATCACACCTGCCAAAGGGAATACTTGCAAGTATGAAACCTGTTTGGACCTGCTGGGTAAACATGATTGGTACATAGAGTGATGTAGCCCAAGACCCAATATAAGAGTGGGAGAATCACAGGAATCCATCCCAGAGAACGTAAGAGCACAAGACGGACCAGAGGGGTCAAAGGTGTAGCTAGCCCTATACCAACACAATGGAAAGCCACCTGGAGTCCAAGGAAAAGGAATAAGTCATCGACTATTTCCCTGAACTGATGTATTAAAATATATATTATTGTTCTTTAGTATTCATAAAATTAAGAAAGTACCACAACAGTAAGAGAACACAGTGGAAATATTATGCTATGGCATATGTTCATACATATTAACTACATTAATGTGAAAATTCAATACATCAATCTCTTTGCATCAGAACTGAACTCTTCCTTTTTGTGGAGAAAGCTTGCATCATTGCTGACCTTCAAATATATATGTTAATATCATCAGAAACATCAGTCTATAAGAATGACACAACCAGTATATTCAAAAATTTCTGAATCTCCTCTTTGTGTCAGATAAACATTTTCAGCACTCTCACAACTAGAACACCTATTGGCCATCCTAAAGGCAAGATAAAGGAAGCACCTAAAATGCAGTTACTACCAGGAGCAGTGCCTGCTTTCACTTTCTAGAATCAAGTTTAGAACCTCTGGCCAATATTTTCATATTGACTCAAGATTTTGGCACCTCAACTTTTGGGGTGCCCAACTGGAGACACCTTAAAGGAATCTGATTTTCAGAAAGTACTGGGGACCCACCTTGTGGGACATGAAGTCCCCTTAAGAGGTCTCAAGTTGGATATCCAAAAATCACAAGTCACTTTTTGAAAGTCTTGGCCTATAGCACCTATCTACCTGAAGATTCCCCGCCTCCATTTTATAGTGTTTCCTCTACCACACTGCAGAAACCTCAATGCTGTTTGGGTATTTAAAGTTAAGCCATGTTTCCACTGGAATAGCTAAACAAATGTTAGCTATATGCAGATATCTTCCACATCTCTTTCCTCAAATTTCTCTTATCTTTCCAGTTGATAATATGAATTGGCATCCAAATGTTTATATACATATTCACTTAACTACAGCAAAATATTTTATTTGCCTTACACAGCACCTACCACAGAAGTGCCACACACACAAAATGTTTTGTTAAAAACTTGACTGAACAAAAACAAATTGCTATAGTGTGATCTGAAACTTGTCAGAACTCAGGCACTGACAGATAGTCAAGAGAACAAGTTCTAGAGGGGAACTTCAGACAAATGTGCCAAAGGCAAGATTTAAAAGTTAAAGTTAACAATATTACCAATAAAAATATTTGACTAATGTAATAGTTACATTCAGAATAATACAGATTAGGACAACAGATTCTCTTTTTTGTCCAGGTCTGAGCTCTAATGCAATACCAAAGACCTGCATTTATTAGTGAATTTAGTTTTGTTCTAGGTCTAAGTATATTACATAGGTGCCATGCTTTACACGTCCAGAGGGAAAGAGTACTGATCACTTTGACCTGCCAGCCCGATCGACATCAAAGTTGTCAAGAAAAATAGGAAAGATCGAGTGGAAAAGCAAAAGACAAATATGAAGTAGCAGAAATGAAGAGCAAGAGATAAATAGAATGTCTCACCATAAAGGTCATTTTCAGCTCAGGTCATGAACTCAAGTCAAACTCCCCTGGTATCTGACATAGGAAGTATGTGATAAGCCTGTATAGACAGGAATCATAGAACAGTAGCTGTTGAGAGTATTACAAGCAAAGAAGATAGCCACACTCTAATTAAAGCCACATAACAAGGTTAAAAGTAGAAGGAAAGCACGGAGAATGAACTGAGCAGCACTGATAGTGAGCTGAGCATGAAAGTTGGAGCCAGGAGTTCCTGAATTCTAATCTGACACTCACTGACTGTGTGATCTTGGGCAACTCTTTAACCTCTTTGTTTTATATTCCCATTCACAGTATGGAGGTAATATTTACTGTTTTAGAGACATGGTTGACAACCTCTTTATTTGTTTTGCTTAATAAATAAATAAATAAAAGTCAGGTTCCTGTAATGCTACTGGGAGAATTTGAAGAAAATACAACATGAGCAAAAGGAAGACAGGGACATAACAACAGCTGTTGGTCACTTTGTATTTAATACAGTACAGCTAAGTGAGAAATTTGTGTTTCAGGCTAACCTGTAGACTAGGTTTGCTGTGTATTAAACGATGCTCTGGGTACCAGTGCAATTTATCCACCTAATATACATACATAGAAGAAGTCTACTTGTGAAGTAGCTCACAAAACTGCAAAATTAATCAATAAGGTTCTGATCCAGCAGATAGTTATGCATATGCTAACTTTAAATATATAAGTAACTCTATGCAAGATCAGGGCCTAAGAATCTCAGAGTGTGCTACCTCAGGGAAGTTTAGAGATAACAAGCAATAAGTAATATTTTTCTAGCACATGGGGGAAAGTGATGGATCCTAGTTTTATCAGGATATCAATTCATAGGCGTTTATGATCCAAAAAGCCAGTTCAAGCTTAGAAAACTTGATTTTCACAATTCCAAATGAGGCTTTGGAAAATACTTAGCTCAAATAATATTGATTTTTTTTAAAAAAATCAATCCATGTATTCAGCAAGAAGTGTTACTGGCCTAAGCTATGAAGCATCTCATAGATGATTTTTTTTTTAAATTTGGTCTTGTATAAAATATACTTGACTGGGAACTCATCATACTCTGCTCCAATACATGATGCTGATCAGAATTATCTAGAAATAAGTAAGGTTCAAGTCTAACATAGGTATTTTAAAGTGCATTGGAATGGCATCTATTGGAGTGGTTTGAACTTCAATTTTATTTGTTTGTATAAAGTATTCTTCTGTGACAAGTCAGATCAACCACTGAGGTCTTTATATATATATATATTCACTCTCATTTGCCATGCAGAGAAGACTGAAATGTTTTTTTCTTAAGAGCTAATGGAAAGGCATACTGCACCCTCGTCTGGAATGACAACTTCAAACTTTTGTATCTTTGAGGATACACAGCTGTCAACAAAACAGAGTTTAACAGGGCAATTTAGAATCTAAAAAGATGATGAAACATTGGGCTTGACAAATTTTAAAATGTTTTATAGATCACCACTGCTAAGAAACTCAACAGATTAATTATTCCTGTTATCATTTTTGATTTCCCAAGGAAACTAAAGGAATTCTTGCTTAGGGAATACCATTGTGACAGTCATCACTAAAATCAAAAGCATTGATGCATCGCCAATTTCAGCCGTCACATTTGGGAGCTTTGGATGCAAAATGCTCTATTTCCTTTGGGTAATTCCTCACATTCATGCCTATGTGGCATGTAACAAATTTTTGAAACATTAAAATACTGTGTGCCAGGAGTCCCATTGAAATGGCTATAAATAAACGACTACAATTTCAGTAATCACTGTCATCTTTTACAGAGCTAAACTTATTATATAAAACGTGAAAATATAGATGAATTTTATACATCTGTATACACACAATGTCCTAGTACTGGCTATTTACCTATTTTTCCTTTCTGCAGTGAAAATATGGTACTCTAGAAACAACAAACACAATAAATGGTCATTACAAAGTTACTCAGAGAATGCTATGGCATCATACCCCCAAAAATGCAATTAATTCACTTAATCTTTGTGTTTGTATGAAGGATGTGAGACCAATTATTAGCCAAATTCTGTCCCAAAATAAGTGCATCCAATCAGTGAAGTTCATAGGGCTTATTCACACTTATCAGATGGTATTGTATCGTCATAATCAGTCACACTGCACATCTGTATGTTAAATTTTCTATCGCTTTACACAGACTCCTACCTTACTGAGTTGGTGGGTTTTTGTTTTTTTTCTGTTACAACTAAAAATGGGCCCAAACCAAAACCATGAATCTAAGCACTGAGGAAGCATAGAGTTAAAAACAGTTGGTCCTACTCCTATGTTGGGACAAATCAAGAGCAGGGATCTGAAAATCCACACAGTTTGGAACGTTACGAAGAATTTAATCTGACAAATACTCACACTTACACACACGCCCTATGTGGTGATGATATCCATGTAATTAATCCACTGATTTATCACATGGTTCTTCAATTGATCACCTCCAAATAAACCATCAAGTCATTCCAAATAAGCCAATGAGTTCCCTTAAAATAAACAACAAAATAAAACAGAAATGAGTCTGTTTAACTCCAAGAAGTTATTGTTTTCAGATGGAACCAATTCAGTGTATTCCTAGGCTCACTGTCTAGCCAAGGTTCAGCTGCAGCTGCTTCCAGTTCACAAGTGTTTCGAATTCTGCGTCACAGAATGTGTCAGGCTTTAAAGCTGGAGTCACTGCACAATCACCACAATCTTTTCAGGGCCATATGCCACATTATCAAACCCAAGATCATTTTGAATCAATTCAAAAAAACCTTCTGAATGACTGAAGTCATGCACAAGAATCTCTCTGATGATAAATAAGCTTTACGGGGTTTTTGTAGTACTCTGTTAACTAGTGTAAATGATGGAAGTTCAAGATCACGCCTTATGAGGAATGTAGGGCCTGATCCTGGAACTCTTATTTACACGAGCAATATTTAATCTTTCAAATAGTCACAATACGTTCAACAGGACTATTCACATGCAAAATGATTACTTAGATGATGCAAGGTTCCTAGATTGGCCATTGGCAAGTACCCCCTTATTCAGCCACTAGAAAGAGTATACTTGATAAAGATGCTTCAGAGGGAGCATACTTAAGTGAAGAAGGCACTGAATTCAGACTCAGGGGACCTGGGTTCTAATTCCTAGTGCTGCAGTGTGAGCTGGACAATTCACCTCTCCTTTCTGTGCTTTGTTTCCCCTCCCACCCTTTGTCTGTCTTGCCCAATCAGATTGTAAACTCTTTGTGGCAATGACTGTTTTTCACTATGTGTTTGTACAATAAGTCCCCAGTCTCCGTTGGGGCCTCTAAAGGCTACTGTAATTATAATAAATAAAATAATAATAATAATAAAAGATAGGTTCTTAATTCTAACAAAAAATAATCACCCTGTAGAGACAAAGGCTAACTCTCATTCAGGCTTTTAACCAACATTGAAAAAAATACATCTTTGAGTGGTCTGTGAACATAGTGCTTAGCTTTAAATAAATGTTGATGCTGCTCTTAACTAAATATCATTGCCCTGAGCCAGCAGGTTCTCACACAGTTTTGTATATTCCTTACAGTTATTTGCCCCCTAGTTGTGCTTGTTTTCTTTTGAAGAATAATTAAGATTTAACAGCATATTTTCACAGGTTTTTTTCTGCTTGGTTTCTTGCTGCCTACTGTGCTGATTGCTTGTGTCTGATCCTGGTCATTACAAGAGCTGTACAGTAATTGCGTATCTGGTGACTCGTTAATGAAGGTCCCCAGAGAGATAAGAAGCTGTTCTTTTGAAGTTCATCATGTTTACTGTTGGGCTTCTAGTCTAATCTATATGTTCAGAACACCTTATTCAATTATTGGAAACTCCTTTCTTCTAGGGATACTGATACCTTGTAAGGAAGACCCTTTATCTCTGCTAACAACATGTCTTACCTCTGATAAATCAAGGCATTTTACACATCATACACTCCCCTTTCATAAAATGGTTCTTGAACCAGAATGATAGTGTCTTCTGAAACAAACAGGTGTTTGGGAATATACAACGACCCTCAATAGCATTTCTAACACCTGAAATTTAGCAACATGCTGTAACAAAAGCCATGATGGGTACAGGGCTCGTGGCACTAGAAATGTTCTCCAGATCTGTTCTGACAATTATCTTTTAAAAAATGCCCTCTGTGCTTTAAGTAAAATGAGTACCGAAGATCTACTGGTTTGGTTTTATCCATGATTTATAAGTTTGTTTTTCTGTAATTGTTCTATCCTTTCAAGACAGCTGTAAACCTGTATGGGGATACACTAATTAGATTCAGAATTCTGCTCCGTTCGCCTACATAAAATTTAAAAGGGAAAAGAGTAGCTCTCAGCAGAATGACATTTCCAGAGTGAAAGATGGGAGGAGCTGTTGTCACAGACAGACAGACAGATGCTCCAGAACAATGGTTTCAACCAGGAGTAAGTGTACCCCTGGGGGTACACACAGGTTTTCCAGGAGGTGCATCAAATCATCTAGATCATAGTTTCTCAACCTGTGGCAAGCATACCCCTGGGGTATGTGAGACACAGGCAGGGGGTACCCCAGGAAAAACTGAGTGAAGGGGAGATGGGTGGCAGCTGCCGACTTCCTGCCAAGTTCCAGCTCTGAGGCAGTCGGCAGCAGCTAGCTTCTGGGGGAGGTGGGCAGTAGCCCCTCACTTCCCGCCTGGTCACAGCTCCCAGATGAGAACCTGGTGGCAGCCTCTTGAGTCTCGCGAGTTTGGTGGCAGCCACCCATGCCCCGGTTCCAAGCCGAGGGACAGCCTCCAGAGCCCCGGCTTGAAGACGGGCAGCAGCCACCTGCCCACATCCCTGGGTCCCAGCTGGTGCGGAAGCCTCCTCTGACCCAGCTTGGATTGGGTGGCAATCGCTCACCTCCCAGGCTGGCAGCCAAGCGGCAGCAGCCTGCAACTTGCCCAGGTGGCAGCCCCCCCTCCCTGGCTCAAAGCCCAGTGCCCAGAAAACCCTAACCCTATGACAGCCCCAGATTTTACCAGTTACCCTCTTTTCCTGTCTCTCTCTCATCCCTTCCTTCTCTCAAATCTATAGCAAAAAATTTGGCACAGCGCTTTATATCCCCCAGCATTGGCATGCCTCTCAAAGCCTCCTAGCTTTGGCCAACATCACCTCTAGCCCAGGTACATACTTGAGTTGTTGACCCCTGGTGTAAAGGTGGTAACCCTACCCACACTAGATCTCACATCTGTCATATCACAGCCTTATATACTCATACTTCCAACATATGGCTCCCATTAGTCTGTAAATATAAAATTCCATGGAAAATTGAGTGTTGGGGTACTTATTAAAATTTTCAGAAGTTAGGGGGTTCTTGTTACTTAAAAGGCTGAGAAACACTGGTCTAGATAGTTGCCTACCTTTATAACAGGCTACATAAAAAGCACTAGTGAAGTCAGTACAAACTAAAATTTCATACAGAAAATGATTTGTTTATACTGCTATATACACTGAAATGTAGGCACAATATTTATACAGTATTACAATTGATTTATTTTATAATTATATGGTAAAAATGAGAAAGTAACCAATTTTTCAGTAGTAGTGTGCTTTTATACTTTTGTATTTTATGTCTGATTTTGTAAGCAAGCAGTTTTTAAGTGAGGTGAAACTTGGGAGTATGTAAGACCAACCAGTCTCCTGAAAGGGGTACAGTAGTCTGGAAAGGTTGCCAGCCATTGCTCCAGAAGAGGCTTAGTTTAAAATATCCACTGGGATTTCTCCCAATACATGAGGACTGCAAAGGCTCTCAAAAAACAAAACAAAAACAAATGCTTTTATGGCTGCCTAAGGAGACCTTCAGGAGAAGACAGCCCTGCTGGATCCTGTTGTGGCTTGGAGTTTTGCAACAAGAGTAACACATCCCTACAGGACTGCTGTAAAGTTGAACTGAATTGTGCATAGGGTAGCATGGTGCATGTTAAAGTAAGTTCATGTGAAGAGTTGATACAAAGAGCTGCAACAGTAATTTACAGCTAACAAGCAGTTTCATAAGTCCTACAAACCACAGGAGCAATGTCACATACTCTTGAGCACCATCTACCAGCACCTGATTATAAACTATGTAAACATATATAGACATCTCTTTTGCATGGAGCACTTGTGTAACAGTTTCCTTCAGAGCTCAATGGGCAATGAGTTATCTTGAACCAAAAGCATTTCCCACAATCTCAGTGTGTACAGACCCAAATGTTATGAACATTTGGCAAGGGCTGTTATGTAGAATGGTCAATGGGCCAGTGTACAAGAGAGAGAGAGAACTAATCAGAAAGGAAATGCACTGATGTGGAATGAACATAGGGGAAAAGAGCTCCTGTACCAAAGCAATGTACAAATTTCCTTTGAAATGAAAGCAGCAAGAAGCAGTCAATGGATATGGCAAAAACTGAATCTCCTTCTATCACACAATGCATGTTATATGTAATTATTAGTTTAACACTGACAAGGATGTTGCACTGTTTAATATACAGTACAATATCTCTAGCCTCAGGGATAGGTGGAGCACATCATTACTTACCTCTTCTGGACCAGCCATTGCGGTGAACATCTCCAAAAAAGAGTTGCAATAACAGCGCTCCTGTGGTTTATGAATGAATTGGTATCATTAGTATAATAGCAAATGACTTTGCTGTATTAAAACTTTCCTTTTAAACTGAGCCTTTTTAAAAAAATAGAAGGTAATGCTCAGTTGAGGAAATCTACTATTTCCAAAGTATGATTCATTTCTCACACTTTAACAGGTCAACACCAGAGTCTAATACAGCACTTAGTCATGCGACAGGAAATACTTTGAGAAACCAAACCTTTAATAATCTTTTCCTAATACATCAGTTTTTATAATAAATAAGAAGAAAAAGGTTAAGTTCTGTAGGAGAAAAGAGGGAAAATCCAGTGATGGAAAAGCCCTCAGTCACATGCACATGATACTTTACTGTGCATTTAAACAGCTCATTTCAGTAGCATGTTAATTATTATTATTTACTGCTTTCTTTATGTACAGACACCAATAGTTCTATCTTTTATATATTGCCTTTTTTAACCAACTATACTAAGTTAAAAAAAAACAAAACATTTTCTAACCTTCTTACATAAAACTTTAAGTGAAGAGACTGAGAAATGGTTTGGTTTTTACTTAGCACAGTTGGTTAAAATGTACAACATTTGAAAGACATTTACTGGTGCATAAACACAGTAGGATGTAATGTAGGCATGAAATCCAGGGGTCCTTCATTACTGGGTTTTCCATCTTTCTTTCCTGCTTTCTATTTTTATTATAAATCCATTTTATTAGGAAAGTCACATTAATTAAGAAAATAGGTCTGGAATATGAAGATGCTTCATGTTCAGGAAAGCACAAAAAAGGGAAAGGAGAACTTTTCATCTTACTTGATATGACCTACTTCAATTTAAAAGGAGAGAGAAAAATTGAAGGACACCAAATGATTTGTGCAAGTATTCTTGACATTTCATTCAAACAGTCATTCTCAGAATGTCCTCTAGAAGAAGTCAATGATAATCTGTATAAAAATCAAAAACAACTAGAGTCCTGTAGCACCTTAAAGATTAACAAATTTCTGGGGGCATAAGCTTTCATGGGCTGCAACCCACTTCGTCAGCTGCATGAAATGGAAACCACAGATAAGAGGTATATATATACATCCAAAGGTAAGAAACAACAATGGGGAGGGCAAGTGCTAACAAAGTCAATTCCGTTAGAGTAGGTGAGGCCTATTCACAACCTTTGATTAGAAGGTGAGAATGTGTGAACAGTGACAATTACTTCTTGTAATGTAATAACCATTCCAAGTCCCTATTCAGACCCAGTCTGATTGTGTCAAGTTTGCATATGAGTTCCAGATCTGCAGTTTCTTGCTGAAGTCTGTTTTTGAAGTGTTTTTTTTGTAGAAATATGGCAACTTTCAAGTCAGCTACACTGAGTACTGGGAGATTGAAGTGCTCTCCAACCGGTTTATGGATGTTACCATTTTTATGTATGATTTGTGTCCATTTACTCTTTTGCGTAGTGACAGTATAAAAATCCAATTTTAATTTTTTTTATAAACAGCCATACATTTGGTGTTATTTATTTATCAAGCCATTTATTCTAAGAATTGCCTTGGCCTTTTATACAAAGTTGCAAACAGTTTTCATGCAAACAAACTCATTCAAATTTGACAGAATTAAACTACCTAAACTCAAATGTTTGCCTTGATATTTGAATATAAGCATTAATTTTAGAACCTGAGGTATCTTTTCATGGAATGCATAAGCAATTCTCAGTTTGAAAGTGTTTTACAGGAAAGGAAACTTTCTCCTAAGGTTTAGAAGGTTTCATGTCAGCACCAATCTGATCTTAGATGAACAGAGATATCTGAAGAGCTTATTGTAAGACTATTATCTTCTTTGAAAGAGCAATAATCTTAAAAAACAGAATATCTAATGGCATTGGTCCAGATTCTGCTTTCAATCACACTTGTCTAAATCTGAAGTAACTTAGAATCATAGAGTTGGAAGGGACCTCAGAAGGTCATCTAGTCCAACCCCCTGTTCAAAGCAGGACTAACCAGGACTAACCTCAGCTAAATAATCCCAGCCAGGGCTTTGTCAAGCCGCAGCTTGAAAACCACCAAAGATGGAGATTCCACCACCTCCCTAGATAACCCATTCCAGTGCTTCACCACCCTCCTAGTGAAAAACTTTTTCCTAATGTCCAACCTAGACCTCCCCCCCCTGCAACTTGAGACCGTTGCTCCTTGTTCTGTCATCTGCCACCACTGAGAACAGCCTAGCTCCATCCTCCCTGGAACCCCCTTTCAAGTAGGTAAAGGCTGCTATCAAATCCTCTCTCATTCTTCTCTTCTACAGACTAAACAAGCCTAGTTCCCTCAGCCTCTCCTCATAAGTCTTGTGCTCCAGCTCCCTAATCATTTTTGCTGCCCTCCGCTGGACTCTCTCCAACTTGTCCACATCCTTTTTGTAGTGGGGGACCCAAAATTGGACACAATACTCCAAATGCGGCTTCACCAATGCCGAATAGAGGGGAATAATCACTTCCCGCGATCTGCTGGCAATGCTCCTACTAATGCAGCCCAATATGCTATTAGCCTTCTTGGCAACCAGGGCACACTCATATGCTGACTCATATCCAGCTTCTTATCCACTGTTACCCCCAGGTCCTTTTCTGCAGAACTCCTGCCTAGCTCATCGGTCCCCAGTCTGTAACTGTGAATGGGATTCTTCCATCCTAAGTGCAGAACTCTACACTTGTCCTTGTTGAACCTCATCAGATTTCTTTTGGCCCAATCCTCCAGTTTGTTTAGGTCCTTCTGTATCCTATCCCTACCTTCCAGGGTATCTACCACTCCCCCTAGCTTCGTGTCATCTGCAAACTTGCTGAGGGTGCAATCTACCCCATCCTCCAGATCATTAATGAAGATGTTGAACAAAACTGGCCCCAGGACCGACCCCTGGGGAACTCCGCTTGTGACCGGCTTCCAGCTAGACATGGAGCCATTCATCACTACGCATTGAGCCCTATCCTCTAGCCAGTTCTCTATCCATTTTATAGTCCATTCATCCAACACATACTTCTTTAACTTGCTGATAAGAATACTGTGAGAGACCGTATCAAAAGTTTTGCTAAAGTCAAGGTTTATCACATCCACCGCTTTCCCCACATCCACAAAGCCAGTCACTTCTTCATAGAAAGCAATCAGATTGGTCAGGCATGACTTTCCCTTGGTGAATCCATGTTGACTGTTCCTGATCACCTTCCTCTCTTCCAAGTGCCTTAAAATGGATTCCTTGAGGACCTGCTCCATGATTTTTCCAGCGATTGAGGTGAGGCTGACTGGTCTGTAGTTCCCTGGATCCTCTTTCCTCCCTTTCTAGAAGATGGGCACTATATTTGCCTTTTTCCAGTCATCAGGGACCTCCCCCAATTGCCACAAACTTTCAAAGATACTAGTTAATGGCTCTGAAATCACATCAGCACTCCCTCAGCACCCTTGGGTGCATTGCATCTGGCCCCATAGACTTGTGTATGTCCAATCTTTCTAAATAGTCTTGGACCTGTTCCTTCAGTACTGCAGGATGTTCACCTCCTTTCCACTCTATGCCGCCCAGTGCAGTAGTCTGCAGGCTGACCTTGTCTGTGAAGACAGAGGCAAAAAAGGCATTGAGTACCTCAGCTTTCTCCACATCCTCTGTCACTAGGTTGCCTCCCCCATTCTGTAAGGGGCCCCCACTTTCCCTAATCTTCCTCTTGTTGGTAACATATCTGTAGAAACCCTTCTTGTTCCCCTTCACATCCCTTGCTAGCTGCAACTCCAATTGTGCTTTGGCCTTCCTGATTTCATTCCTGCAAGTTCGAGCAGTATTTTTATAATCCTCCCTAGTCATCTGGCCAAGCTTCCACTTCTTGTAAGCTTCTTTTTTGTGTTTAAATTCACCAAAGATTTCTTTGTTAAGCCAAGCTGGACGCCTACCATATTTGCTATTCTTTCTGCACATCAGGATGGTTTGTTCCTGTGCCCTCAATAAGGTTTCTTTAAAATAGAGTCAGCTCTCTTGGATTCCTTTCCCCCTCATATTAGCCTCCCAGGGGATCCTGACCATCAGCTCCCTGAGGGAGTCAAAGTCTGCTTTTCTGAAATCCATGGTCCGTATCCTGCTGTTCTCCTTTCTTTCTTTTATCAGGATCCTGAACTTAGCCATCACATGGTCACTGCTGCCTAGGTTGCCACCCACTTCTACTTCCCCTACCAAATCTTCCCTGTTTGTGAGCAGCAGGTCAAGAGAAGCACAGCCCCTAGTTGGTTGCTCCAGCACTTGCACCAGGAAGTTGTCTGCAACACTATACAAAAACTTCCTGGATTGTTTGTGCTCTGCTGTATTGCTGTTCCAGCAGATGTCAGGGTGATTGAAGTCCCCCATGAGAACCAGGTCCTGTGAACTGGAAATTTTCCCTAGTTGACTGAAGAAAGCCTCATCTACCTCTTCACCAACATAAACTGTAGAAGCCACTAAAAATCCAGTATTTGCCAACTATTATGAAGGTATCACAGATCTCTTAATATCTGTGTATCTCAGATACTAATGTGTTGCAACTCTAGATAAATGCTGACTTTTTAATTATAACTGCTGTACTAAAGATGTACACCAGTCTAACAGTAGAACCAACTCCTATTTTGTCATATATTTGTAATATATGTAAAAAAAGTAGTATTGTAATTTGTAACTAAAACCAGAATATAATATATATCTATATCTACATATAGATCTATATAGATAGATAGATATAGATATAAAAATACATGGCTCAATCCCTGACCTTCACTTTATACCAGTATTGAGAAAAAGGAGCAATAACAGAGCAAGATGGTTCTATTTTTAAATGATCATTATTTAAAGGAATTTAAGGGGCCCTGGGAGCATCCACCTCCTGACAAAAGAATGGAAGAGGGAAGGGTAGTGAGGGAGTCTGCTAGAGCTCTCATTTAGCAGCAGCAGGCAGATACAGCAGGAGGCAGCCCAGGTGCTGAAGAGAGAAATGTTTCAGCAACCTTAGAGCATCAGGAGGTGTAAGTGGATGGTTCTTGCACAGAAAAGAAAGCTTGCTAATTAAGAGAACAATATAAAGACAAAAGGCTCTTTTTCCAGCCCTTGATGGTGACTTAACTTAGTTTCTTCAGAGCTTAAAATAACAAGTTCTGGTCTTTAATGATTGAATTAAACAGTATTTCAGGTTCCTTCTCTTCAGAGTTAGAGAAACAGAGTTCCCAAGTAACCTTGCCTCAATACGAACAGAAGGATTGTTCTATTTATAGTCAGGATCAAAAAAAAAAGACTCCAAATTCCATTACCTCAGGTTTATGGTAACTCTCCTTCATTACAGATAATCCCCCTTTTCAAGCAGCTAAACTTTCCTAGAGCACATTCTCAGTAACCAAGATTTTCCTTCATAAAGGCTCCAAACTGGTTGAGTAGGAAGCTAATGGGCTATAATTGCTGTTCCTAGCCACTAACACTTGCCTACAAGTACAGAGCACAACATGCTTCCCAAAATGGTTTCTCTTATGACAGGTCCAAGTCCACAGTCTGTCAATATAACCTGTCACAAGGAGGAAAAGATGTAGCGGTCTCCTGTCATACAACCCTCATCTCAAAAGTTACACATTAGTGGAGAGGCCTGAACAGGTACTTAATCAAGGAGGAAGAACACTTTGTGATGTGCAATGAATTAAAATACACGCACACATGCCCCTTTGGTTAAATGGGTATTCCAACATTTGGAGGTCGTGAATCTTTCCCAACCATGGACCTGATCAGGAAGCCGTTACTGACAACTTCTATTGTAGTCACTGTAGCTGAATAAAACTTTACAGGATCCATTAATGTTTATACAGTTCTTTGAAAAATGGAAAGCTCTGTATAAGTGTGAAATATTATTATTATTAGACATGATAGATTCGTGGAGTACACAAATTTGAAGACTGCGTCTTGTTCTCGATATATAAAATACTATTGGATCTGATACACAGACAGTAATGAACCCGTATAAAAAAGGCAAGTAATTCCATAAAAAGGGTTCACCACATGAAAAGGAATATTATGTCTTGACTTTTAACTATTTATTCTTTTTTTTAGTTTAGAAAACAACACCACCACACACTGTCATCAGAACCTAAATTCTCTCTCTTGTAGTATTTAATATCAGAAACCATATTGTGATTCAGAAGGTGTTATTAGCATAGCAAAAAAGGTCATGTAACACAGAGAATTTTCAATGGCATCACTGTAACACTGGTTGTTGGGAGAGTGCTTATTGTCAAGCAGCTCAAAGGGATTAGCAGGCAGGACTTTCACAATCTCAATTTTACAGTCTGATTTCCCCTCCAGATATCAAATGGAAATCTGAAAAAAGAAACCATATGCTTTATTGTTGTAGGTCAAGAGGGCAAAACACAAATGGAATGTGTTCTGTGATTCTCACTGTTCCTTATAGATCATTTTTAATATCCAACTCAGAGAAAAAAAACCTACTTCAGTTTCCTCACCATTCTCATCTCATAGTCCCACAAATTACACACTTGACTGAATAAATCCAGGTGTTGATTCTACCAAATCTGGCATGTGTGTGACACATTGGGGAGTTTAAGCTTGTTGCACTCACATGAAAGCGTGAGCAAAGGATACGCCTGAGGAGAAGTAAGGTTACGTACTACCTGCACCCAGTAAGTTGAGTGGAAGTAAGTCTTATGCCCTATCTTATTGTTTATTTTTAAAAGTACAAAGAAAAAAAATCGGTTGGATTTGGATGTGAGTTTTTGGGCATTCAGCATCTCAAAGGAGTGTTCAGCACTTTAAAGGACTGAAAATAAAATGGGCATATGTGAGAAAATATGGATGTAAGTGCAATTAAGACACTTAGCTACATGCTCCCCTCTTTAGCCTCACTCTTGCTACTAGGCAAGAGTATCTTGGTGACAAGGAACTAGTTCACGTTAACAAAGGGTTGGCTTCCTCTGCCCTCTCTATCACTTTTTTCTAGCACTTATACATGCAACACTCCCCTCCTGCACGATGAAGGATCAAATCTACAAATGGAATTTTCCATCATTTGCAATCCAAACAAGTCAGCACAAATTCCTAAGGCCCAATTGTGATCTCATTTTTACCTGTGAGAGTCATGAGCAACTCAGGTAAGTCACTTGCATTATATTGGTGTAAACTCAGTACTTTTGGGATAACACTTACTGACACACAGTTAAATGAAGGTGTATTGTATTTTCTTCACCAAAATCTACTGCTCAGCACATTGGTTCTAGCTTTATTTAGTAATGTCAAACAGACAAGCACACTACTTACAAACCAAGAAATAAAGCTTTGCGTTAAATACTGTATTCTTGTTTTCAGACTGTATACCAGTTCAGTCTTGAATTTTGAAAATTCACACACACCAGTACACCTGGAGCTATGAAATATACATCACCTGGTCAAGAACTGTAGAACATAGCTGAATGGAAGAACTCTAGCTGAAAAAGGTTTTATTTATACATAGATATTTGGAAAGATTTTGAAAGTGATCATTCCAGTCCCTGGTAACAGAATATGATAATCTAAATAAGAAAGGAGAAAATTCTCTACAGCTTATGCAAAAGATTTTTACATAAAATCATAACCATTTGACTAAATGTAATTCTGGAATGAAACAGTCAGGAACTCTCCACTGGCATTCCTCATCTGACCGGCCACAGCTTGAAAACTATTATGTCTAGGAACCTGCCATAGCATCTGTTAACACATCTTGAAGTAGAGGCATAGTGTGCCAAATATCAAAATAATAGCTTTACTGGTAAAGGAGCAATTACAGGGTGAAAATGCAAAAAGGTTTGTCACTGACAATTTTTCTCATACTGAGCTTCTAAAGTATCATGCCTGGTTTTAGCCATGCAAATCCTATTAAGGTTAATGGGAGATACAGTCAGTCAGTAATGATTTAAACCTTGTCTCTCTTTCTCTCTTTTTTCAAAATGGAGGGGCTATTGTCTAAAATCTAAAACATTGCCTAAATCATTGTTAGGTTTTTCATCATTAGAGGTGTTTTACTAAAAAAAATGATATTACAAGTAGAGAGGGTAAGATAACAGATTTACTATATGTTGTGCTATTGCTCTGTTGAATTTTGCCTTTTTTTTTTTTTTTTTGAGCAAGTAAGATGCTGCATGAATTTAGGTTTTATAATCAAATTCTTGCCTTAATATACATATAGCCATCTTTCAAGGGTAAAATCCTGGTCCCATTGAAGTCCATGGGAGTTTTGCTATTGACTTCAATCTGCCCAAGAGCACATTTTGGCAATAAAAGATCTACTAATGGACAGAAAGAATCAAAGAATTTAAAAAGCCTTGAATTAAAAGCTCATTTCTGAGTGAACTTTCAGCCTACTGAATGTGAAGGTGAATCAAAATTTTATTCTAACAAGATCTCAAGTCACTAATATATGGAATTTATGGTAGTGGGGTGCCAGTGATCCTACAGCACAGTAGCACTCCTTCTTAACCCATGCTACTCCCACAAGGGTTAGTGAGATTTGTTTCTTTTCTGTACTGTGGGAAGAATATATCTATATGCTTTCAACTCTTCAAGAACAAAACTGTTACATCGACAAGAGGAAAATCTGCATTCTTTACATAATCAAATAATTTTTAAAAAATATTGATGAGTGTTAGTGAGCCTTGCAGGTACTCTCAAAAGCATCTTACTGTTGAAAACTAATTATTTCCTCTTTAAGGACCCAAGACTATAAACACTTATGAAAATGATTAACTGTACTCATTTGAGTAGCCCCAATTAAGTCAAAAGAAATACTCAGGTAAGTTGGATATTCATGTGTGTAAGCGTTTGTGCAATCATTTGCTCTTTGACTCCATTTTTGAAGTGGGGTTGTCACAATATCATAGGGGATATTTCAGAGATTTCAATTTTCAAGAACCTTCATCAAGAAAATGTAGAAGTTTCTTCAAAAATAGAGCTGTTTTCAAACATTTAAATCAAACCATGAACCTCTGTTTCACCCCTACTTTTTGAATGTAAATATTAATATAAATGTGGAATGGTCCAAATCATCACTCTAGTGCCAGCACCCTCAACTCTCACTGATGAGCCCACTGCACCTCCAGGACTTGCTCAGCACCTTGTCTTATTGGGCCTGCTGCACAAAAATAATGTTGTATAAGTCCCTTGGGGCAGAGATAGTCTTTTTTGTTATGTTTCTACAGAGTCTAGTAAAGCAGGGTTTTGGTACATCTGGTTCAGATAATGCAGCAATACAAATAATAATAATAATAATAATAATAAATGTATGCCATTTAGTTTTTTGTTTGACTTTATTGGGTCTCTTCCACTAAGTTCCTTAGGAAGGCACTGAAAAGATATCCTGAATAGTTTAGAACATTAAGTAAGTTTTAGTACCAGTGATATTTACTAGATTCACACACTAAAACATACTTCTTGGAGAATAAAATTCACTCCATGTTTGCTACCATATTCTGGACAAAGCCCAAACAAACACTCTTTGTGGGAAGACAGGATCTATGACCTCCTTCAGCAGTTAAGTTGTGACCCATGGTCTGGACCATTCCTTCATTACTCCTTGTACATTTTACAGAGAACATGTGCAGAGGTCAACTCTACTGCAATAAGATATGGAATGTGTGTCTGTATCATGGTTGCACTCCCCATTACTATGGCTCCACTGAATTTGTGCTTTCAATAGTCCCTTTGACCTGAAGGAATTCTGCCAACATGGAAAAAGCTACAACATTGCACAGTAGTAGTGCAGACTTACTCATACTGTCTCACTGATGCGTATCTGCCGTAACACGGACAAACCAACTCTAAAGGCTGATCAGTTCCCCATCTTCATGCTGTCTTTGGGCTATCTTCTGAAACTGCCTAAAAAGATGAAAATTAGTGTCAGTTTTAGGGTTTAATCATAGAAAAGAAGAGCTGGAAGGGACCTCAGGAATCATCAAGTTCTGCACTGTGGCAGAACCAGGGAAACCTAGACCATCCCTGACAGGCATTTGTCCAACATGTTCCAATGATGGGCATTCCACAACCTCCCTTAGGAGACTATTTTAAAGCTTAATCTTATAATCAAAAAGTTTTTCCTAATATCTAACCTAAATCTCCCTTGCTGCAGATTAAGTCCTTTACCATTTATCCTATCTTCTGTGGACCCAGAAAACAATTAGTCAGCATTCTCTTTATAATAGCCCTTAACATACTTGAAAACTTATCAAGCCCCTCCCCCCCATCAGTCATTTTTTCTCAAAACTAAACATGCACAGTTTTTTTTGTTTGTTTTTTTTTGGTTTGTTTGGTTTTTTTTTTTAACTTTTCCTCATAGGTCAGATTTCTAAACCTTTTAGCATTTTTGTTGTTCTTCCCTGGTCTCTCGCCAATTCATCTATATCTTTCATAAAGTGCAGGGCCCAGCATCAGACACAGTTCTTCAGCTGAGGCCTCACTAGTGCCAAGGAGAACAGGACAATTACCTCCCATGTCTTACATACAACACTCCTGTTAATACACTCCAGAATACTGCATCATAGAATCATAGAATCATAGAATCATAGAATCATAGAGTTGGAAGGGACCTCAGGAGGTCATCTAGTCCAACCCCCTGCTCAAAGCAGGACTAACCTCTGCTATATCATCCCAACCAGGGCTTTGTCAAGCCGCAGCTTAAAAACCTCTAAAGATGGAGATTCCACCACCTCCCTAGGTAACCCATTCCAGTGCTTCACCACCCTCCTAGTAAAAAACTTTTTCCTAATGTCCAACCTAGACCTACCCCACTGCAACTTGAGACCGTTGCTCCTTGTTCTGTCATCTGCCACCACCGAGAACAGCCTAGCCCCATCCTCCCTAGAACCCCCTTTCAGGTAGTTAAAGGCCGCTATCAAATCCCCCTCATTCTTCTCTTTTGCAGACTAAACAAGCCCAGTTCCCTCAGCCTCTCCTCATAAGTCCTGTGCTCCAGCCCCCTAATCATTTTTGTTGCCCTCCGCTGGACCCTCTCCAACTTGTCCACATCCTTTTTGTATTGGGGGGCCCAAAACTGGACACAATATTCTAAATGCGGCCTCACCAATGCCGAATAGAGGGGAATAATCACTTCCCGTGACCTGCTGGCAATGCCCCTCCTAATGCAGCCCAATATGCCATTGGCCTTCTTGCCAGCCAGGGCACACTGCTGACTCATATCCAGCTTTTTATCCACTGTTACCCCCAGGTCCTTTTCTGCAGAGCTGCTGCCCAGCTCGTCGGTCCCCAGTCTATAGCTGTGCATGGGATTCTTTCTTCCTAAGTGGAGGACTCTGCACTTTTCTTTGTTGAACCTCATTAGATTTCTTTTGGCCCAATCCTCCAGTTTGTTTAGGTCACTCTGTATCCTATCCCTACCTTGCAGGGTATCTACCACTCCCCCCAGCTTAGTGTCGTCCGCAAACTTGCTGAGGGTGCAATCTACCCCATCCTCCAGATCATTAATAAAGATGTTGAACAAAACCGGCCCCAGGACCGACCCCTGGGGAACTCCACTTGTGACCGGTTGCCAGCTAGACATGGAGCCATTGATCACTACTCGTTGAGCCCTATGCTCTAGCCAGTTCTCTATCCATTTTATAGTCCTTTCATCCAACCCATACTTCTTTAACTTGCTGATAAGAATACTGTGAGAAACCGTATCAAAAGCTTTGCTAAAGTCAAGGTATATCACATCCACCGCCTTCCCTACATCCACAGAGGCAGTCACCTCATCATAGAAAGCAATCAGGTTGGTCAGGCATGACTTTCCCTTGGAGAATCCGTGTTGACTGTTCCTGATCACCTTCCTCTCTTCCAAGTGCCTTAAAATGGATTCCTTAAGGACCTGCTCCATGATCTTTCCAGGGATTGAGGTGAGGCTGACCGGTCATATTGTTGACTCGTTCAATTTGTGTTCCACTACAACTCCCAGATCCTTTTCAGCAGTACTACCACCTAGCCAGTCATTCCCCATTTTGTAGTTGTGCATTTGATTTTCCTTCCTACATTTAGTACTTTGCACTTGTCTTCATTGAATTTCATCTTGCTAAATTCAGAGCAATCCTCCAATTTGTTAAGGCCCTTTTGAATTTCTAATCCTGTCCTCCAAAGTGCTTGCAACTTCACTCAGCTTGTCATCTTCAAATTTTATAAGCATATTCTCCACTCCATTATCCAAGTCCTTAATGAAAATAATGAATAGCACCAGAAATGTGCTGGGGGAAGAGGAGGGCTCTGGCTCACTTGGCCCCTGTCCCTGGCAGACAAGCACAGGCAGAGTGTGGAAGCCACTGCCCCAGCCAGGCTCTTTCGCAGGAGGCAGCTGCCATACTGCACACAGAGCAGCGTCCCAGCCGGAACTGGCCAGTCCTGTTCCTTCCGCTCCTGGGAGCCATGGAACAACTGATCTGTGGAATTTTTCCCATTGATGCTTGAGCTCCTGAGCATTCATGGAATCAGCACCTATCCCTACTAGTTCTCTGAGTTTGTTAAAGTCTTCTTTTTTTGAAGTCCATTATCCTTATTCTGCTGCTCTCACCCCTTCCTTTCCTTAGAATCATGAAATCTATCATTTCATGATCACTTTCACCCAAATTTCCTTCCACCTTCAGATTTGCTACCTATTCCTCTGTGTTGGTCAGAATCAAGTCTAAAATAGTTGTCCCCTTGCTTACTTCCTCCATTTTCTGGAACGCAAAGTTGTCCCCAATACATTCTAAGAACTTATTGGAAATTGTGTTTTTCTGTATGACTTTTCCAACAGATGCCTGGAGAGTTATCAACTTCTTGTAATTTGAGATGTACAGAAATATCCACAAGGAACAGAAGAGAGCCCACCATGTCATTTCACATTAATCACCAAACAATCCTGAGGTGATGGAGAGTTTTAGCCAACAAAGTGACTTTGGATAGCCAGAGAAAGCGAAACTAGAATCTCCATTTTAATAGTTAATCACATTCCAGAAAGCTGAAGGATATGTAATAGGTTTAATTTAAATTTACTAATTCATAACCAATTCTATTAATTAACTGACTCCCAAAATCACTTCAGAGACATTTTAGTAGATACATTTTAGTGTTATATAAATGAAAGAAACTTTGTCCCATTCATCCTTATAGTATTCTACATCTAATAAAACTGACATTAAGTAGATTAAAAAAAATAAAAGCCAAATGCACAGTATTTTTATGGCTTATGAACAATAGCCATTTACTGTCTCTTATAGCATTACAACACTAATGCCATCTAAATTAATAGATATTCCAATTAAGATTAAGTAATTAGTGGCTGCAAACTGCTGCTGGTGGCTTCTTATTTAAATGCAGAATGAAATCACAACAAATCATTTGGCACCATTTGAAACCAATATAGGAAGGTTATGGTATATAATTCTGGAGGTGAGCTGAGAGTTTTAATAGTGAAGTCGCAGAGAATTAGTAAATCCAGCCCCTCTATTGATTAAAGACAAGGCTACTTAGGTAAATAGCCACAATGGCTATGTCTTTATTATATAGCTGAACACAGTTTAAAACTACAACTTTCCTTGCCTTCTGTAGGATTTTAACTTGGATCATCTTAACATAGGATATCCATACATTTTCCTTGTGAAGGTAAGGCCTATGAAGAGGTTTTCTGATTATTTGGGGGTTAGTCCTTCACAGTTCAGGTGCAGAGAGTTGCAGGTATAAGTGTAAGGCAAAAGTGCTGAGCTCCACAATAATGTTACTCTTATCAAAGAGCAGCAGAATGGCCAAAGAGAAGTGCCTGTAGTTAAGCTCCGTATTTGCATGCTCATGACCAGATTTAAGGCCATGCCTCCTCAGACAAGTCCATTTTCTGCCACACCCTGCACTTGAGTGTAAGAGAATATGCCCTTACCTGGCTTGAGATTTACTGCCATTCAGTATGGACAATGATGCCTAACACACCATCTTATTTGTTCCCATTTGATCCTCTGCTCTCACATGCGCTGGAATGCAACGTGGTTGCAATCACTGCTGCACACCATATGCAGACTGACAGGAACTAGTAAAATAGGCTATATGGTTACACAGCTGCCTCACAGAAAATCAACGCGTTAAAAAAAATGCAGAGTTGTCATAATATGATTGCACTATCTTGAGCCAATGAACAAATGTGCCACTGTATTCTGCACTAGCTGCAAGTGACGCAGAAGATAGGAGGGAATTACAATGGAACCAAATGATAAGTCATAGATTTCTGGTGCTTGGTTTAACACAGGCTAAATAAGGGCACAGCATATGCAAATTAGATAAGAGAATAATACAGAGTCAAAAAGAAGTATGACTAATGCCTGGGGCACTAGTGGAAAGGGTGTGGTTAAGAGTGACATCGAGATTCCCAGCCTGACTGCGGAACCAGTTTCCTAAATGGTGGTAATACAGAGGAAGAAAACCTGTTCATAACTGCTGCTCTAACTCATCCACCAAGTACCCTAGCAATATCATCCAAGCACTCCTCTAGGAAGGAACCTGAGTATGCAAAGTATTTGAAGAAAGGGGTATCCAGAGCTGCTTATTGGAATTAACCTTTTTGTTAAGCCCCTTGTATTGTTTCCGTTAGTCTGCAGCCTCCTGCAACTCCAAAGTGCCCCAGCTCTTTCCAACCCATGACTATCTGTCCTCATCACCGTTTTACATACAAGAGGATGACTCCCTGCCACCAACTTTAGCCTTCAAGTGGAAAGAGATGGCTCGAAACAAGTAGGCAGTAGAAAAACCTACATGTTTCCCTCAGTCTTATGAAGTGCCCTGACCCTGTATTAGAATTTGCTCTCACAAGATATTCCTTTTTCAATAAGAAAGGCAGGAAGTGTGGAGAACATTACAGAACGTAACAGAAAAGGGTCTTTTTGCCCTCAGCTTCAGTGGCAGGTCTTTTAAGGTTGAGTGCTATCACGTAGGTACCATTATGTCATCCCTGCTGCATCAAAAGGCAAATAGCATCTCAGATCAGAATCAAAATTGAACTGAAATCACTGCCTACCATTTGGTAAAATTTGCCAGCTTTACGCACTCGTGTGAAATTATGGAGTAGATAGATGTTTAATGCGTGTTTGATGATTCATCCAGAGTGTAAAATTTCATCTGAGAGACCAGAGTTATTATTCAAGCACATTTTGCAGTCAGCCGGCTCCCATTCTTCCACAAAGTATTTTTTGCTGTATGAAAAACAAGGCCTTGGAGGCAAGTCAGGGGCTGCTCAATGCCATATTGAATTTACTGGCATATCTCAAGCAATATGGCAGAAGTATTGCAATGATGCTATAAATAACAAGAAAATGTGGTAAAAGATTATGGCGACAGACTGTTGAAATCCCCAATGACTTGAATGAGAGTTAACTCGATGGAATTTCTAAAGGGTTACTGTCTTGAGCAGAGCAGAGCCAAACAAATACAAAGACTGGGAATCTGAAATGTCACTGAGTAAAGGAAGTATATGAGCCTCCAAAGGAGAAACACCCACTCAGAATACAGCAGGGTTTTTTAAAGAAATTGAATCACTCCATCTTTTTTTAAAAAAAGAAAATTAACTTCATCATTTCAAGCCTGGCAAGTGAAATTACAGACACTATAACAAGAAGCATCCCAGAATGAAGATAGTCAAATGAGCTACCAGAACATAAAAGGCTTACCCCAAATTCCCTGCTCCCCTCCCCAATCTGTTTTCAGTTGCTGTTTTCTTAACTCTCTCTCCTCTTGCTTCTCTTGGCAGCTATTGCAAAAATCTACACCCTCACCAGACGTTGAAACGAAGAGGCTCTTTTCAGTGCTGATGCCAGCGCTGCACCACGGAGCCCAAGAGAGTGTACTAACTGTATAGCTGGCACTTTACTGCAGTTCATCAATCATGGCAGCATGATACTCAGTCCTCTCCTCAACTTGGATTCTTCACTTGAGAACATAACGCAGTCGGGGTCATATAGTATGCTGCCCACATTTTCCTAAAAGCAAGTCAGACTCAGTACTGAGATAAGTTTGGGGAAAAAAGGCATTTTTACCTTGAAATCCCTTTTCTGAGTTCCTGCCTGGACCCCTGCTTACATATGCAAGCTACACAGTAACTGTTTCTGCAGTTCCAATGCTAAACTCTCTCACAATTAGTCATTTAGTTTCATACACATTTTATCTCTACATCCCAGACTAAATCCTCTAGTGACAAATATAATCAACATTATCCAAGATATCATGCGGACCCATTCTCTTGATTCAGGTGCTATCTTTAGTTGAGACCATTAAGTTCTACTCATAACTTTCTTGTTCTTTGCCTCCCACCTGCTGCAATCTTTTGCTTTTACTTGCTCTCTTTTAAACTAATTGCAGTTCAGCTTGGGAAATCCCCTCCTCCAAGACTGAGTCAGATGTTTACATCAATTAAGCTAATTGGCAGCAAGTATAACACATTTCTTAATTGTAACTGCAATCACTATGTTTACATAAAACCCTTTTTAAAAGTCCTGATTTTTTTTTAAGGTATCAAAAAGGAAAAACTTTAAAGGAGAGGAAAACTCACCATTACAAATTTTTGCAGTATTTTAACGTAATAGTCCCAAACACTATACATTGTAGTAAAAACGAGAGTCCTGTAGCACTTTAAAGACTAACAAATTTCTGCAGGCATAAGCCTTTGTGGGCTGCAACCCACTTTGTCAGATACTTTGTAGTAGTACATCTCTTAACTTTGGCTTTCATGTGCACACCTCCTCCTCATACACACACATACGGACAGAGATGGAAGGCCACATAAATATCCACTTCTATCTTCTCCCCATTCATCTTTAATATGGCTATTTTTCAAAAATTTCCCACCAGTGACAACTTGGGTTCTGCTCCACTGATAGTAGCAACATTGAGAACTTAGTAAAGCCAGGCTCACACTGGTGATGTGAGCAACATATTCACAAGACCTGTTTTGAGCAGTGTTAAAAAGACACTGCATTCCAGCTATTGTTCAAAAGTGAAAATGAAATGGTTACGAATGGGGGAATTGACGACTTGTTCACTTGTTGATGACTGGGGGAGTTATTGACTGGTGGTTTGTGTTAATGACTGAGTTGCTTGGTTAATGAACAAGTAACTCAGTTAATGACTGAGCCCAGCAGCTCCTCCCCACAGCACAGCTGCTGCAGCTGGGTAACTGAGCCAGCCCAGTGCCCCTCCTCCCCCCCCCACACACACGCTGGCTGAGCAGCCACCAGAGCTGGGCCGCTAAGGCTCTCGGTGATGAACCAACTCAGCGATCTCTCTCCCTCTCCCTCCCCCACCCAACACTGGTTGAGCAGTCCCCTCAGCATAGCAGCTCGCACCCTCCAGGATGAGCCTTCCCCCTGCCCTCTCATTTAAACATTTGATTCATTTGCTAAAAGGTGAGACTGCTGCTCACTGTTTAAACGTTTATCCTGTTACATCCTTACTAGATATGGACAAAGTGTTCCTGCTGGAGCTCCCAGCCCATATTCAGTTCAGCCAACAACTGTGTTGATTAGTTATCTTGTTTTGAAAGAAGAGGTTTCTATTTACATTCCCCCGCCCCACCATAAAAAGATTTAAAAAAAAACAGGGCAAGTCCTTTTTTGACCAATGTGTTCAGAATTGTAAGGTCAGGAAACAGATGATGGGAAAGAGTAGTTTGAGTTTTAAATTGCCTTGTTTGATGGTAGTCAGTTACACTGAGTTAGACTGGTGCACTTTAGGTATTATTTGGGATTATTTAACCTTATGTCACTGGCACCTAGAGTATAGGGATAGGTGCCATTTTTGGCATCCTTACAAAATCTAGATACCTATAAGAGATTAGTTTTCAGACTAACTGGGTCCTTTCCTTCTCATGCATTACCACAAGTAAGAAAAGTTTTGCAGGCTGTCTTTTTTAACTCCTATACCAGTTACTGTCATCAGATTGGGCCCTCTCTGACACCTCTGCAATCTGATATTGGAAATTCTACTTAAGTGCTTTAGCTTCCCAGACAGGAGCTCTGGAGGAGGTTACACTGGCAGGGCAGTCCAGGGACCATGCTCCTTTGATCAAAGCAGCCCATATTCTGTTATGCAAAAGCAGTTGGGAACTGCATCACTGAATAAAGAGGAGCTCCTTCAAGTGCCTTGGGTCTAAGATGTCTATTTAACAACCCACAACCCTTTTGCCTGAATAGGTTTACACAGATGTAACTGATTAGAACTCAGTAAGCAAGTCTGCTGATGATGCACTAGTAAGAAAAGAATTTATCTCACTCTCATAGATCCTCTGACTGTTCAGGATAAAAAATGAATATCAAGTAGGACAAAAAATGGTCACTATAGTCACCAAACATGACTTAGAAGGGGAATCCCAAGTCATAGAGACATGGAGAAGATCTGTTGAGTAAGATGGTACCAGTTTTACTGAGGCACTTTCTGTAGCACACACATTCCACTGGCGGGGGCCGCTTCATGCTATCTTCAACCATAATGCAATTCGCTGTAGAACAGGAAACAAAAAAACCCAAACCTTATATTCAAATAAACATACAGCTAGAAGATTAGGTAGCAGATCTGTAATTACTCAAACTGGAAACTGTCCAGGATGCTGGTGTTAACACCTCCGCTTTTACAAACGGTATTGTGAGGTCATTAGCGATTAAAGGTGGACAGGACCGTGGCTTTATATTTCATCTGAAAAACAGCACCTCCAGCAGTTGTGCTGATATGGGGAGAAAGATTTCCATTTACTGAATCTCCATCTCCACTTCCTTTGTCATCCTGGTATTCACATCTACATTTGGTCCAAACACAATATTGTTTATAATCACATTGAGAGGACTAAATCAGCTGATTCTGGGCAGTAATACAAGTACTATTTACTACCAAATACTAGATGTACTCACCACTGAATAAGAATTTGCCTTCGTAGACAATTGCCTAATTGCCTTTGTAGACAATGGAGTGCCAACTACATTGCTAAATGGTTCAGCCTGCCACATTATTGCACTCTTAACTCTCACCCAGGCAATTAATTAGGAATAGCAATGCTGCATTAGACCTAACTTTAGTTGTAAGAGTTAACATTGATCAAAGGAGCATGGTCCATGGAGTGGCCTGCCAGTGTAACCTTTAAGCACCACTCTACCGTCTTCTTACACTATTTTACTTCACATCCAATTGCAAAAAGCTACTTCAAGGCAATAAAGAATAATTAGAGAGGCATTTTAGATATCTGGAGATCTTAGTATCCTCAGCTATTCATTAGTTGAGCATGAATTCTAACTACCTCCATACAAAATTAAACTGATCAATTACTTTCCTTCAAAAGTAGATTAATATTTAAAAAACATCTAACAAAGCTCTGTACTTTGAAGTGTTCTTAAAAAGTGTAAGTAAGTAACTCTTATAGTCTTTGCTGGTTAAACGTTATTATTCTGTATCTTTGTTAATAATGCTGGAGGAAAAGCCACTAAAATACTGCATAGGATCTATCCCCAAGACACAAGGGAAGAAAGTAACCTAAGGAATTCCACTTATGCAAGAATCATCTGTAAAGGAAGGAGGAAATTCCAGTGAAGAAATGAGCAAGCCGTGCCTCTTTCTGGCTGCCAGCGTAAGGGGCATGGCTATGGGAAAGCAGGTGTGGCCATAGAACCCCTGACAAATATGATGGGGAGGAGACAACTATGGGCTGCTGGTGTATATGGGAGTACAAGTGTAAATTGGGTAGGGTTATAGTGAAAGAGGAAGGATTGTAGGGCAGCATGGAATTAAATGGATATCATAACTTCATTCCAGACTTTCTAATGTTTAGAGCTTTGGAGGTTTCGGGGGGGGTTGTTTTGGTTTGGATTGGGTTATTTTACACAGTAGTTTTGTAAAGAAAGTGTAATATGGAGTTTGAGTGTAAAATAAATTACACTGAATTTTTTTTTAATTAATTTCCCCTCACATATGGGGAAATATTCTATACATCTCTCCTTAAAAATTAATTACATTTTCTTTCCTGCATTTCACAGGCACTTCCCCATTCTTTCTGAGACATATTAATATATAGTACCACCTCAGTGATCAGAGCGTCCTGGGCACACAGAATTTGTTTGGAGAATAAGGTGTCAGGTAATCAGAATATTCATCATAATCAATAGATTTTGGTGGATGTGATGCCGGTTTCGGATGATGACGACCTTTTTTTAATGGAGTTCAAACAATCTAGATTGTATTGAACAGACTAAAGAACTCTCTTTTCCTCCATTATTTGGAATTCTGAATTGGAGCTTGTGTGTCCCTGAAGTTTTATTGTTAATTTTTCTTACAGGATCTTAATATGCACGATTTCTGCCTTGGCAATATTTCATCAATATTTCTCCATAAGGAAAGATTTTTTAGATAGAATAGCAGCAGAACTGTCTGTTGGTGAAATCTATTGGCCTGTGGAATAGTCTCCCAAGGGAAGTGGCAAACCAGAAGTGCAGAGACATTTAAATCTTGAATAGACAAAACACAGGAGAATATTCTGTAGGAAATAATCATAGACTAGCAAGGGGACAGACTAGATGAGTTGTACGATTAGGTTATTAGGTGTTTTGTGCCCCTAATTTCTATATCCCTACTTGTCTGCCATATGTCTGCTACTGGCATTTCTCTCCAGTCATCTTCTGTGAACAAGAATAATTTCTTCTCCTATTTCATATGCAGCCCCTTCCTGGTATTCATGTCTGAAAATGCAGTTTGTATATCCTCAAGGGAAAGTTTATTGCAGTGAAGCAGCCACAATGTACAGAAATGTCAAGACTTAATGACAAGAAAGCAGTTTACCTGAAAGATACTGATCTCAGTATATACTGCTTTATGCATGGCTTAGATTACAGGAATTTGACCCTGAAGCAACAAATCTGTTAAAGACCCCAGAACGGTGATGGCTCGGAAAGGCCATCTAGCGAATACATGCTCTTATTCTCTTTCAGCTCTTCAGGCTTGTATTTTCAGGGATTTTAATTAAAAGATAATAGCATAACATTTTTCAGGGTTTGCAGAGTGGTTATATAGCTCCTGGTCCTCCACAGTTAACAGAGAGGACCAGGATGTGTTGCAGAAGGGAACTTAATAAACATAGAAACTTCCTGGTGAGGGAGTTCTCTAGCTGATGCTTGAATTATGGCTCTTAGTGTTTATGACCTCACTGTAGAGGGGCAAAAATTAAACCTTTATTTGATTCGGCTGCTGGTCAGTTGTTCTGTCTCTTCTTGCAGTTCCCAGCTCTCCTTCCTCAAATAATCTGACATCACATAAAACAAATCTCAATAGCTAGAGGTAAATGCTACACACACACACATTCTACTTGGCAGCACATAAGATGTGCAGGGCTGAGGAACTGGTTTAGTTCCACCAAGTAGCAGGGTCAAAAATGCCCAAGGAGTGTCTGTAACCCATTCTTGCTGTTGATCTGTGCTCAATTTATGCCATAACATGGATATTTAAGGGAAGGCAACTATGCTGATCCACAAGCTAAACCCCCACCTACACAGGGGTTTTAGCTACAGAGGATGCTACTGTAACGGCAACCGAGCTTTCCGTTACAGCACTTGGCAGTCTGCAAGGGGGAGCAGTACATCCATCACACATCCAGTTACATTAGTTTTGGTGCAGGCGAAAGAGATTTAGCCCTTGTTAAATACTGGCAGTTCCTAGGCTTCCATCTGGAGCCTGACAGGTGAACAGCAGTGCATTTGAATCTTTGGCTAACAGCACACTCCAGCTCCCTTTAAGACTACTATAAATCAGGAAAGATTTATCGGATGTCCCCCTTTCTGCTGAGATAATTCTCTTTGCTGACTTCAAGTAATTCAAACTGGTTATTCCCAATTGCTTTGTTTCTCCTCCTCAGGAGAATTACCAAATCTAGTACTTGTATCCGTTTTCCCTTCCCTTGATTATTTTTATTTATTAATTTAGTCTTTAATAATTAATAATTCTTTCAATTTAATACATCTCTCATTCTGTGTGACCTACAAGTATTAGAATGCTCATCCAAAAAAACCCATTACTTAGGTTTGAACGAACCGGTTCAAATAAGAATCATGAACTTTCATTCTTATTCATGTCTGAACTTTTAAGTGTCAGAAGGAAAAGGGCCAAAATGTGCATCCATTCGTTAATATAAGTATCTTAAAAGTTATGATTTTACCCTACGTTTCACAGTAAGCAAACAGGTGCACTGAAAGGGGACACTCAAACTATGGAAAATAAATAAAAGTAATGATGCTATAGCTCAAGTCCAACATCAGTTTCAAGCTAAAAAAGAACATAAGGCAAACAATGAATCTGAGTAAATCTGTTTCCTCTCAGCCACCCAAGTTGTTTTTCCCTTTACCAACAAATATGAAGTCAATACTGTGAGTAAAGAAACATGTACATTTCTTGAAGGACAAAGATATATCAAGTGGCATCATAAAACTCAGTGGGAAACACGCTTCTATTCCAACATCAAATCTCAAAAAAACTTTACACATCATGAACGTTAGTTCATTTCCATAAGAAACAAATTGGTAGCTGACACTGATGAAGGCAGCTGCACACTTTACTGCTAATAAGCAACACCAGAGGCCTTGTACAAAATATTTCTCAACATAAGAATCCTGTTAGGGAGCCCCCAAGGGCCATGTCCACAAATTGTGGACTCTCATTGTGCTGCATATGCACAGCCACTTGTTTCCAAGGCAACTAATGCAGCAGGTAGACAAGCAGTACGCAACCATCAGAGAATAGAAGTTAAGTAAGTCTCCTGGACTTTATTTTTAATCTGGGTTGTGTCCTGCGTATTTGGCTTGTCTCACTTCTTGACTCTTAAAAACTAGTAATCACCTAACCTCTATTATTCATTCCAGGCAAACAGAGTAAATCATAACTGTGAGTGATAAATATAATCACCTAGAGTGCAGTCCTGTTCTCTTTATTCTCATTTCTGAATACTGAAGCTCTCTTCTTTATCCACAGGACAGATACAGGATAGTGCCAATACAATCTGTCTTCCCACAATTGCTCTGTCAGTATGCCACAGCCCTAACCTGGAAGTAGAACCTCTTTGGGTAATTAAGGAGTTCATTCTCCTATCCAACCTTAGGGTGTCTGCTGGGGCTGCCAATTAGTAGATTCATAGACTTTAAGGGCAGAAAGGACAATCATGATCATCTAGACTGACCTCCTGCATATTGCAGGCTACAGAACCTCACCTACCCACTCCTGGAATAGACCCCTAACCTCTGGCTGAGTTACTGAAGTCCTCAAATCATGATTTAAAGACTTCAAGTTACAGAGACTCCACCATTTACACTAGTTTAAACCTGCAAGTGACCCATACCCCATGCTGCAGAGGGAGGCAAAAAACCCTAGAGTCTCTGCCAATCTGTCCCAGGGGAAAATTCCTTCCAGACCCCAAATATGGCGAGTAGTTAGACCCTGAGCATGTGGGCAAGATCCAGCAGCCAGACACCTGGAAAAAAATGGTCTTCAGTAACCCAGAGATCTCCCATGTAATGTCCCATCACCTGCCATTGGAGATATTTGCTATTAGCAGTCGCAGATCAGCTACATGCCATTGTAGGCAGTCTCATTATACCATCCCCTCCATAAACTTAGCAAGTTCAGTCTTGAAGCCACTTAGGCTTTTTATCCATTTGTCCCCTTGGAAGGCTGTTTCAGAACTTCACTACTCTGATGGTTAGAAACTTTTGTCTAATTTCAAGCCATTTTTTCTTGTGTCAACATTGGCGCTTAACTTAAATAACTCCTCCCCATCCCTGGTATTTATCTCCCTGATGTATTTATAGAAAGCAATCATATCTCCCCTCAGCCTTCTTTTGGTTAGGCTAGACAAGCCAAGCTCTTTGAGTCTCCTCTCATAAGGCAGGTTTTTCCATTCCTCTGATCATCCTAGTAGCCCTTCTCTCCAACTGTTCTGGTTTGAATTCATCTTTCTTAAACATGGGAAACCAGAATTGCACACAGTATTCCAGATGAGGTCTCACCAGTGCCTTGTATAACTCTACTAACTTTCCCTATCTCTACTGGAAATATCTCATCTGATGCATCCTAGGATCACATCAGCCTTTTTTACAACCACATCATATTGGCAGCTCAAAGTCATCATGTGATCAACCAATACACCCAGGTTTTTCTTCTCCTCTGTCGCTTCCAATTGGTAAATCCCCATCTCATAGCAAAAATTCTTATCGTTAGTCTTTATGTGCATAGTCTTACACTTCGTATTATTACATTTCATCCTATTTCTATTACTCTAGTTTTCAAGGTCTTTCTTGTATGATATTCCAGTCCTCCTCTATATTGGCAATACCTCTCAACTTGGTGTCATTGGCCAATTTTATTAACACATTCCCACTTTTTATGCCAAAGTCACTAATAAAAATGTTAAATTAGTCCGAAGACTGATCCCTGATGATCTCCACTAGTAACCTCCCTCCAGCCCGACAGTTCACCTTTCAGTCTGACTAATTGTAGTCTCCCCTTTAACCAGTTCCTTATCCAGCTTTCAAGTCTCATATTAATTCCCATTTTCTCCAATTTAACTAATAATTTAGTTAAACTTTATCAAATGCCTTAATGAAATCCAGGTAGATTAGATTGACTGCATTTTCTTTGTCTAAAAACTCAGTTATCTTCCCAAATAAGATCAGGTGGTCTGGCATAATCTATCTTTTGTAAAACCATGTTGTATTTCATTCCAATTGCCATTTACCTCTATATCCTTAACTACTTTCTCTTTCAAATTTTGTTCCAAGAACCTGCATACAATTGAGGTCAAACTAACAGGCTTGTAGTTTCCCATTACACTTTTTTCCCCTTTCTTAAAAATAGGTACTATTTAACAATTCTCCAGTCATAGGATACAACCCCCGAGTTTACAGATGCATTAAAAATCCTTGCTATTGGGCTTGCAATTTTAATATTCTTGGATGGAGATTATCCGGGCCCCCTCTGATTTAGTCCCATTTAGCTGTTTGGGTTTGACTTCCACCTCAGATGTGGTAATTTCTACTTCCATATTCTCCTTCCCATCCTGGCACTCTCTCTAAAATCCTCAATCCCCTTATTCAAAATTGAGGTAAAGTGTTACTTCAGGTGCTGGGCCATGCCTAGATTATCTTTAATCTCCACCCCATACTCAGTGCTCAGTGGTACCACTTCCTCTTTCCTTGTTTTCTTTTTATTTATATAGCTATATAATCTTTTACTATTGGTTTTAATCTCTTTTTCAAGGTCCAGCTGTGCTTGGCTTTTGGCAGTTCTTACATTTCCCCTACACTTTCTGACCTCCAAGAGGGAGCTTTCCTTTCTGAGTCATCCCATCTTCCATTCCTTGTAGACTTTCTGCTTTCTCTTAATCACCTGTTTGAGATGCTTGCTCATGCAGCTTGGTCTGCAACACTTCCCCATAATTTTTCCCCCTTGCTTGGGGTGCAGGCTTTAGATATTTTGTGTCAAAATTGCAGAAACTAGCTCCAAGCCTCCTCCACATTCAGATCTCTGAGTTCTTCAGTCCAGTCCCCTTCCCTAGCTAATTCCCTTAATTTTTTAAAGTTTGCCCTTTTGAAATCAAGGAACCTAGTTGCAGATATATTTTTGTTTATCCTTCCATTTAGATTAAACTTAATCAGATCATGATCACTCAAACCAAGGATGTCTCCTACAACCAGCTCTTCTATGAGGTCCTCACGACTCACCAATACTAAATCTAAAATGGCATCACCTCTTGTTGGTTCAGTGACTTTTTAGTGAAAAAATCTATCAGCTATCACATCCAGGAAAAAAACTCTATCCCAGAGGAACTTCTGGTAACTTTCTTCCCCAAAATGATTTTGACCCAGACTCTACTGTATCCATTCCATCACTTCTAACTTCTTTACAGTCTACCTCATCATTAACATACAATGCTACTTCACCACATTTACCTTTAAGTGTTTTCCCCGGCCTGGCATGTTCCCACGTGAAGGACCATCAGTGGATTCTTTCCTGCTCCTATTAGGATCCTCTTCACTTGAGGCCCACATCCCGTATCTTAGCTCTGGTCAGACAGCACACCCTTCTTTTCTCCAGATCCTCTCTGGTGACAGGCCTGTCTGTTCTTCTTAGTAGAGAGTCACCAATCATGCAGACCCACCTCTTCCTGGTGTTGGTGTGATTCTCCAGCCTTCCTTCTTTCTTTCTGGCTGCAAGTCCCCGTGTCTTTTGTTCTCCCTTGCAATCTTGTGTGTGTCATCTTGTATCCTCTTGGGGCTATGAATTCTGGCTATCCCTGTTGACTCTTTCCCTTCTTCTTATAGGGCCAGCCACTCTTCTTTGCTCTCCTACCGTCTGTTACTGCCTGCTGTGCCCCTTCTTCATTTTTCAGCTCAGCAAACTGTTCCCAAGCTCTATTTCTCCCTCACTAACTGTTTTTTTCCTCTGCCTCGCTCTCATAGTTACATGCTTTCACTGGCCACTTTCCTCACCCAGAAGTCTACCCTCACAGTTCTCAAGTCCAGCTTGCATCTGCAAATCTTGACTTTTCCCTTCAACCTCCATAATTTCCACCTGCATCTCCAAGCCCCAGATCTTCTCTTCCATCAGCTCTATCAGGGGCACTTTGTATCAACAAAGCTCTTTTTGGGTAGTTGCTCCAGGATAATGTACATCCTGCAACTTCCACATCTGGTCATCTTCATTGTCTCTTCCATTCCTTGGGTCACTACCACTGTTGCCTCTGTATCTGTCATAGCCTTCCCATCTAAGCACCTGTCAAGGACAAAACAAAAGAAACAAAACAAAACCTAACCCCAAAACAAAACAAAAAAAAACACAAGACACCACACACACCCTACCCCAATCTCCCCACACAAACTCCCACTCAAACTCCCGTTTTCAGCTCTATTTGCTGGTTCCTTTGCTGCCCTTATAGCCCCCTAATAAAGGAAGCCCTGACCTCTAATCAGGGCTCTGGTTCTCTCACAGCATACTGCCCCCTATCAGCCTCTGCAAAATTAATGGTAGTTATTTTTTCTAAAAAATGGTATGAGATCACCCATTAATTTCACAATAAGCTACTGAACAACCACCAAGTAACAACAACCTCTCAGTCACTTCTAGCCTGGCTTAGAGCTGAAATGCTCCATGTCCCATTACTAATCCCTGAGCCATTCACGCCCTAGCTGATTTACTCTGACATTTTGTTTTAAAACAGCTTCATTGTAAATGTTGTCTGATGGATTTGATTTGATTTGATTTTTTTCATGTCAGAAGGATAGGAAAGATAGAAAAGTAAAAATAACTTTTAAAGCCTGCTAACAGCCATCAAAAAGCTTAAAGAACATGTAGGCCACTTCACTCCATGATTTTGTTCTATACGCAAGCAGCACTTCTCATCACAGATGAAACTTAAGCAACAATCTTTGTGGTCCAAAGGCAGCTGGCGTTCTAGTCCCATTGTGAAGGAGAAAATTCATTCCAACAAAGCTGATAGCAACGTCTCTTGTTTTAGTTATAAGTTATTAGTCAGGTTTTGGGTAAATCTCCATGAAAATCATTGTTTATAATTTTTCTTTTCATTTTTCAGGATTATCTTATTTGATTATGTCCATTTTATCTATAGAGAGAGGGGGATGTCAGGTCCTTCCTCCAGAGGATGAGAGGTCTTGGAGGGGATTGCACTCACTCTAGAGTGGTGGCTAACATTCCTGCAGGGCTGCACCAGGCTCCCTGCTCTAAGCATTGCAACTTGGCTTACAGAGTGACAGCGCAGCTCAGGTTTGGCCTGCCCCCCTTCTGTCATCATGGCATGTTATCATATGGGAGACACTGGCTTGCAGAAATGTGTGCACATGCATCAACCTTAAATATACCCAAGAACTAGAATATGAGTAATTAGAATAAGACGTATGAACCTTCAGCTGATAGAGGAAAACAATGATGGTGATAAATATACTGAGCCCTGCAAGGAATTATGGGTGGCAAAAGCAAAACTAAAAAGGTGCATCAACTTAATAAAGCCAGCTTTGGGAGCCAATGTCAACATATTTTCATAACTACCACCATGAGGGGCACAATACACAAGTCACTGAGATGTCACAGATCACTGGTTGCCATTCCAAAAAGCACATGTCCCAGCTACTGAAAGTGAGTTTTGAAAAGCAGCTGCTTTTTACATTCCTGGGTTTCTCAAAGATCACACAGCAGCCTAAATACCAGCAGTTTCAAAAACAAGTCAATATTTGGCTCTCCTTCTGAAATTTCTCTCTAGGTTGCGTTATCGTTGACAATGTAGCCAATATTGTCAGACCAATGTCAGATGGCCAATTTACACAGGCGTTACATCTTTCACAATCAACCTGCTAGTGCAGGATATTCTTAACAAGAAGAGGATTAAAATATCTTTATCAGAGACTCTCTGAACTTTCACCAATACCCATCATTAAATAAAGGCCCTTGAAACCACTTGAACTGAAGGAGAGACTAAAACGGTCTAAACCAGCCTCATTGTATTTTATAGGAATTGCCAAGTAAATGGGATTTGACTCTTTAGTTATAATATGAAAGAGAGGCACAAAACATAGTGACTCTACCTCAGCATTCTGCAGCTGAACTGATCCACAAAGTGGCCCTGCAGCTGCCAAGAGACTGAACTCTATTTAACGGCCCCACTTATTCAAAGAAAGTCAGAGATACAAAGGCCAGTGTAACTGTCACAGTCGGGATCTGTGTCCACTGATTCTTGTTGTCACAGTTACAAAGATTCTTCTATGTTTTAAGGTGTAATACACAGAGAATAAAAAGAAAGGCTACATTCCATTACACAGGAATATACGCTACCATTTTAAAAGCAAGAGAAATGTACACGTTCTCACCAGAGGGAAGTATTATGTATAGCTCCTGTCTACTGCATATGCTAACAAATCTGACTATGAAGGTCTGTGAAAGCATGCTCCTACAAGAAATTCCAAGCAAATGGAAAATATAACCATGGCATTTCACAATTACAGTTGACACTTGAAATATTTAAAGAGAACAATGGACATATGGATTATTTATTTTCTTTTTACTTTAATTCTACTGAAAAACATTTTCCAGCTTTGGTATTTTAAAACAAAAATGGCACCATTTTAGCACTTAACTTCTGTGCAATTCATCAGGTTGTGAATTTTAACCTGACACTTACAATACAACAAATACTTTTTCAATGCTGTTGCACCATCTGCTTTGATATTGCTTCAGAATTATACTTAAAAATATGTTGCTGCAGGCAAAACCAGGTTTATAGAATTTGACTACAACCTCTATCTTTCTAGGAGGGAGGATTAATCTTCAGTGCTTGAAAGCTTTTATGCTTTATAATTTTTGATAACATTTGAAAACAGAGAACACGAACAGAGCTGCCACAGGGATACAGAAGCGTACATGATGTCTCTTTCCTAGTTCTGAGAGATGTGTTCTTGGAAAGTTCTTCCGAAGCATCCTTTGTTTGATGCATTTTTTTTCAAAACCTAACAGCCTAATATTTCAATCGTTTCTTTCCCTGGATTCTTCATTCAGAATAAAACCCAAATGATATTGTTTTATAATCTAATGGGATAAAAATAGACTTGTGATGGAGTAAAAACAGACAGGGATTTGACAAGATGTGAATGAAAGGGCCATTTCTGTGTGTTGCTTGCCATCACTACATGAAACAGACAGAATAAAGGGTCAAGCAACTCAGAAACCAGCCAATAGTAAGGGGTTATTGCATTTTGTAGTTGCTCTGTGTTTTGTTCAAAAAAGGCAAATTTCAGAGTTTAAAAAGGAGACATGGAAAAAATCCAGTTTTCTGCTAGGGATGTAGGGCAGTTCTTGAAATGGAAAAGTGAGGTTCTGCCCCCTGTAATCAGTGAAATAGAAAACCCCATGAATGTGAATGTGAACCTGACCTAAAATTTTGTCCATATGATAAAGATTAAGTTGATGTTATATATAGCTCGGACTCATTTATGAGGCAATGAGAGCAGAATAAGGTAACTATAAAGTATAATTTGGGGATCAAATTATACCATATTTGTTTACTTTGAGATTCTTGCATCTTCCTCTGAGACATGTGGCACTGGCCACTGTTGGAAACAGCATACTAGATTAAATAGTCCGTTGGTCTAATCCAGTATGGAAATTCCTGCATTCCTATTAGCTATTATTCCAAGCAAAAGAGGAGATTTCCCAATTTTGGAATCTTTCATCCAGTTAGAAGAACTGAAAGGAAAAAATTAAGTGGATAAGTTTAATGATGGGTGTTCACGGAACCCAGAATGAAAACTCCCTAGCAGATCCCAGCTGTGGTACTTTACTACCTTGACTTTGCAGGATTATTTTTTACTGTTTTATACACGTTCTAAATGAGCAAAGTGATAAGGTTCTTGTACTCTTGTAGGAAAATGATTCCACAGGCTAACAGATCCTATTATCAGGAACATTTCCTAAGGGCAAAACTGTGGCTTTAAACATTTGCACTTTCAGATGGTAACAAGACGCGGTGCAATAAGAGTCACTCTCAGAAGCATCATGCCACCCAGGGCCCAAGCATAATTTTTTCGGGCCCAATACAATCTTGTAAGATGGGCCTCCTCACACACACGTACAACAATCCCTCTTCCCATACATACAATGGTAATGGGGGTTGCAGCATGGGCCGGGCCCCCCAGGGCCTCCAGGCCCTGGTAACGTGTATTCTTCCCCCCCCCCCCCATGTGGGGGCCCTGATGCCACCCCCAGCCACAATGTTTCCAAGGGGCCAGGATGAGTGTACCAGTCCATTTCTGCTTGCTGGAAGTGGAAGGATCAAACCTGCATTGTAGTTACACAAATGCAGCTATGTAAAATGGTTTCTCTCCAGCACCTCACTTAGCCAGATGGAATACTGCCTGCTCCTCCAAGATTGAATGTATCTGATCATGTACCAGGACTTCAGGGAAGGCTTTATTTTTCCATTCTGCCCCCACACAGAGCACACTTAAGTGACTATTCCATATCTTAGAAACCCTGATGCCCCTTCAATACTTGGAATCCCATTCCAATCACCATTAAAGAAGTCAGTGCCGAAAAAGGATCTTTAAATCAATTTTTTTTTCATTCATCCATCTCTTTAGGGTGGAGGGAAACAAGGCAAACTAAGCAGAGCCATGGGGCCAGATTCATTAGTGTAAATCAGTGTAGTTCCATTTATTTCAGTGGGTATATGCCAGTTAACACAAGCTTAGGCTCTAAGCCCATACACCTCAGTCAGGACCTGATTTACACCTGAAATCAATTACAATTTACTCCTCTCCATTCGTGGAAGTTGTTTTTGATGGAAATGTGGGAAGACAAATTCAACTTAAAAAAACTCAGATCACCATCCAAAAACTAGCACTATAATAAATTTGCTCCAAGGAACTCAAAGCTATTTACAGAAATTATTAATTAAGCTTCATATTGCATCAGCCAAGTAGATGTTATTCCCATTTTACAAACGGGGAAACTGAGGCACCAAAAGAAGTGATTTATCCAAAAATCACACAGTGAGTCAGTCACAAAGGTGGGAATAGGTATGGAATTTCTGCTTTCCATCTGACTATTAAACAACATCACAGAAACGTCTAGAGCACTGTCTATATGGAAATTGTCACCTTTCTGAGGTTTGCCTATTCTTAAAATTGTACATTTAAGGTCATTTTCTGATCTCAGATGCACAGGATAACTATTGAGTTCAGGTTTACTCTGGTGCAGTGCCTAATTTGTAAAGGAAGCAATGTTGGGGGATCAATCAAAACAAATTGTTGTCTTCTACGCTTGCATTTAAGCATAGAATTGCATGCCTTGTTAAATATCATTGACAGCTGTTCATGAAAACAGGTGCCGGGGCTGAGATCCCGCAAAAATTAAGATCTGCTAACATATAGCTTTTTATACTTTTCAGCATTCTTGGATTTTTTAGTTAATTGAAAAAACATTGGTATAACACTACAAATTTGCACAGAACTCTTCGGTATATTTATTCTTGCCTTCTTTTAAAAAATGTCCTAGAATAACACGTTTATGTTTGTGGCAAGACATGTAAATCTATACTAATTATTATGCTGAGGACTATATGAATTGTCTTTGGCAACAGAGAAGTCAATTCCACAATACCTCCCATAACAAAGACTAATTTTAAGCAATGTATATCATTAACTGCTGGCTCTTGAAAGCACATTACAATTTTCAAAATACACCATTTTCTTTTTGCGGTGTAGACATAACAAATGGTGTCCAATTTATTTTCGATGACATTCCTGCACACAAAGTTGGTGACATAATTAAGAAGTGTATTCAACCTATTACTAATTTAACACAGCTCATCAGTGTTTTCATCAGAAAGCTGTTTATGGTCCACAATGTCACAACTGAATTTATGCATTGTAAGTACAAATATATTTTATTCATAGAAATTTCTGCAACTTCAATTATGCAATAAGTATTTATTTGGGATTCATTATTTTTTGTTTGATATCCATCATTAATTCATATTCAACTGATTAAGCCTGCTGTAAAGCTTTAGCGAACATTACACAAGACAAAATATAGATTTGTAGAGATCTGTATTTTCCCTACTGTTTCTAATCTGAAATCTGCTGAAGATTCTATTAAATTCTGTAATGTGACCACAGAGTTTTATGATGTTGTGGCATGGGAGAATCATGGAAATATGAATCTGCTACATTTTCCAGATCCAGCTTATATCTATCATCAAAAGGATAATATTAAGAATTTACTATAGAAGTAGCCGATTAAGGCTTTCAAACTGCACTAAATAACAGTGCAGTTATTCTTCACCATCCTCTTTTTTGTCCCAGAAAAATTAAACTAAGTTTTTGATTAGGTTTTATTTTTTCCAATAATTCAATGCTTACTCACCAAATAAGTCTCAACACAAATGTCTGAGTGAAAAAAGGGAGTTATGTTTTGTAAAATCCATAATAAAGCTTCCTCCAAATTTTCTCATAAGGAAAGTGAGAGCATTGTTAAAAGGTATGTTGGGAGTGAGTTCTCTATACTCTGTTTTTGGGTCAGAGTTTCCTGAATCACTCTAGTATAAAAGACAAAACAAATTAAAACAGGTATACTGATGCAGACAGACAAAAGACAATACCATTGCAGGTACTGTTTTCTCCTTGGTCATCACACTTCAGAGGCAAGCATCATCAGATTTAACCCTCCCAACATGACCTGGTTCATGTTAGAGGAAAATCTGGAGCTTACCAGATTCCTGATGTCCCGTGCCATTAGGGTGTATAGCTGAATATTTAAATGTGTGATCCCCACTCCGAGCCTCTAAATCTACTGATATACTCAGTGAATGTTGCTCTCTTTCCCAAGCAAGGGCTAATAACAATAATACTTTTGGGCATGGGAGTTATGTTCTTATCTCATTTAGGTCAAAAGATAGGAACGTGGAGATGAGACTGCCCAATGTTGCAGCCTTATTCAAGAGGACCACGGTATTTCCACAAGCACAGGGTAGACCTTTCAGCAACATCTGTTCAGCATGTATTTTAGGCCCATAAGAGAGAGAATGAGTTGGTTTGGGTTACAATAGTACACTAACTCTCGACTCTATATCTCTGTGTCATGGAGCTTTCAATGTAAACCAACATGCAGGCTTGGTCTGCTTGTGGCACTAGTTTCCTTTGTTTCATATAACATTTATCCTCACATCTGTCTGGCAAGACTGCGCTAAATACGAGAAATTTGGTAGCATTCTGGCATCTTTCTTAACACTGACTTTTCTGTGAAATTTAAAACTATAATATTATCAGCATCCTTGAAGCCAGGTGCTCTTTCACCCATATACACATTTGTAAATCAATTTTGGTCTCTGTAACATTTGGGGAAACTAACATCAGTATATGGGCTAAATTCAGACATGGTAAATGCAGGCATAAACTCCCACTGAGCCCAATTCTGGTTTCACGTCCGCTAAAACAGGAATAATCCACTGAAGTCAGTGGGGTTAGACTAGTGAAAAAGCTAAATCAGAATCATTGACTTTAGTAGGAACCGAGCCTATTTACGCCAGGGATAAACCAGCTACTTTTATTTTGTTTTCTTCAAACAACTGATTCAATCTTTCCCTAAACTTTGTTCCTTTGGATAATCTTTTATTTTCCTATGTACTGTCATTTTCACTTGTGAAAAGTATCACACAAAAGTTGTTTTTTTTCCCCCTTTTCAGCTGCACCATACAAACTCTTCCACATGGTATACTTGGATTATTTCTTTCCATTGAAACAGAAATCAGTCAGTCACTGATTCTTGAACTCACAAAGGCTTTGCAAAACTGCACTTAGCTTTCTGAACGTCCATCTGCATGGGCAGCAACTACATCCCACAATTTCTCTAGCTCCCTCCTGTTTTTAATTTAAATTTGTCATCGCAAACACATGGGCACTTTTTTTTCCCCTTAAGTTTCACAACTGCATCACTATTTTGTTGTGTGACTTTATGTAGGCCAAAAGATGCAGACACACAGAAGGTAAACTCTTCATGGCTGTCATTTATTTTAATATGGCCACTGCAATTCTACAAGCGCCAAATAGCCCCATATGAAATATGGCAACACCAGAAAAATACTACAGTGCTAGTATTTGCTTTCGGGACTAAACCTATAGTATTATTCATAGCACACACCTCAGAAGTTGGTTGAATAAAAGATATTACCTCACCTACCTTGTCTACCTCTGACATCAATCATACACAAAAAATTTACAGTGGGGACACAGATCAGAAATTTTAATGGAGCCTGATAGAATGATCCACTATTACAGATGTTGCTTCCTTTGATGAAAATTGGTGCAATGGGATGCACAAATGAAAGAGTAAACATTTTTCTTATTCTTTAATGGAGGCACTGGATTCTGAAATGAAGTACAGCAGGTAGGAAGATCCTGAAAGGATTTCAAAAGCTACCATATCACCACATAGTGCTTGAATACCAAATCACATTTTTTAGAAACACAATACTGCTCCCTCCTCCTCCAACTTTATTTGCTAATTCTGGCTGAAATCATCCCGATCAGAAATAGAGTGTATTTGCACCAAGACCTACCCCCATCTAAAGGGAGCATTGCCTGCTTAGAGGCAACAATTACTCCAACATTTATTGATTTTTTCATCTGACTGCTATGTACTACACACACATTTTCTTTCCTAAAATGCTGGTGAGGAGATCACCTATAGATCTCTCCAGTGATTCTTTGGTTAGACTGAGATAGCAAAAGAGCAAGCACAGGGTTCATTATTGCTCAGACTATTAGTAGTGGTAAATGGCTCTTTTCCACTGGCTTATCAATGTAGCATCTAACAAAAAGTGCTACTGGCATTGCTCTTTAGCTTGGTTACACTACTTCCTGGTGAATCGTTTCCAGCTAAGGAGAGATTGGTTTTGCAGTGAGAACCAGACTAACCAGATGGACATAAGAGGGCCTGACTTTTATTTACAGTAAGGCCTTTTTACATCACTCCAGCAATGTAAAGAGAGTGCTTGTAAATGTAATTTACTCCCAGTTTAGGACTCCTTTTCACCAAAAACATAAGAGTAAATGGACTTGAGTATAAGGGAAAATAAGTCCCAAGAGCTGTAGGACAAATGATGTCCTACTGTGCTAAAACAAGACACAGACTTTATGTACTCCAAATCCAGTGCTAGTAACTAAAATGTCATTCCAACCTAAGGGCTCTTAGGTGGTTTCTGTCTAGTTCCTAGGCATCCACATCACAAAGGCCACCAACACATGGGCACTATTTGCCGCCTTTGGTGAACATGTGTAAATAAGAAAAGTTACACTGAGGGTATGAGCACACTGACAGCGGCACTGTCGGCGCCGCTGGATCAATTTTGCGGGATCGACTGAGTGGCAGTGAAGACCCACTCAATCAATCAGGAAGTCGACTGAATAAATCCGCCCACCGCAAAAAGATTAACGCTGCGTCTACGTATCTTGCATATCACCAGTCGACTGCCGCCAAATTTCACAGTCAGTGTAGACCAAGCCTCAGCATATACCCAGACTGTGTGTCACTGATTCCTCTTCCATTAGAAAACTCACCTGTAAGTCTCAGGAACATGAGGTCTTGCCGGTCAGCAGAGGAGGAACAGAGCCCTTTATTAAAAAAAAAAAAATCCACAAATATATTTCATGATTATAAGATTTAGCAGATGATTTCAAAGCATCACAGAATTAGACCCACTTCAGGGGGCAGATTCAGAAATGATACAAAATAGTAGCATACTATTCAAGTTGGTAAGTCAAGTGTGTATAACTTGCACTGTGAAAGGGGCAGAAGGGCAAGATTATAGCTGGAAAGACAATCAACAGAGAAGAGTAAGATTAAGTATCCAGATAAAAAAGTCAGAGTGTGTTCGATATGAGCACCTCCACCTTTGCTATTTTTCCTGCTACAGTGTCACTCATATGCCCTTCTCATCACATAAGCTAAATTCAAATACATTCACAGTCACTTACACCAGCTTCCCAGCGTGGAATTTACACCATCATTTCAATCATCTCCGATTCTAAGTCAAGTGATGCACACATACACATGATTCACAAAGAGAAGCCTAGACTAAATATGCCACAAATGAGGCCTGGAAACTTATAATGCTGTACACAACACAAAAAAGAAAGATAATGAGGTCATTTGCATGTATAAATATGGCAACTTAAAGGTTTTAATGCACTCATTTATCCTCCATTTCATGCAATCAATATTTCCACCTCTCTCCACGCTATTCAAAATGTAGTAGAGTTTCAATCTGCTCCGAGTGATCTAAATTTCAATAGCTCTTTTTTTAAGGCATATGCATCATTAAGTCAGCACAAAATTCTTTGCATTGCATTTTTAACAGGATACTCAGACTGCTCACAGTGAAACATTCTTAATTATCAGCATGAATCCACACTGCTACCACTGCACTTTAAGAATGTGACATCTAATTTTGTTTAATTCTTTCACATATTCTCTATGAAAAAGGTAGCTCCATGTGAGCAATTATGGGCTAAGAAAGGGTGACGAGCCAGTGGTAGTATAACAGGTAATCAAAGAAAGTGATTTTAATAGCAGGGGATTGAGTGTCTCTATGTGTAAGGCAAATATTCTACTGTTCAAACAATCAACTGGTTTAGTTTTCTGCATGTGTCCTACTAGAGTATTTTTTAATAAACCCTCAAAAGCTCAAATAGTCTTTGCAGGATTTATCTTAACCTGTGTTTTAGTGCTTTTACCCACAGCTGTAAGGCCACCTAGTCTGCGTTCTTCTTGGTTGATTTCTTTCTCCACTAATGTTCAGTAGCTATTGTTTTATTGCAACGTATTTACGAGAAATGGGCAATTTTTTTTAAGATGCCAAGAGCTTCAAGCTTTGTTTGTTTATTGCTCCTCTGTGCCCTAGTTACATGTCTCTTGGATTCAGCTGCCAATGTAAGGGATTAAGGGGCTAAGTGAGTCTGACTGGTGCAGGAATCTTTCAAATATGTTCCTCTAGTTCAACTCTTTCACAGACAATTTTTATTTAACAAACAAACAAATAAAAAAATCCCTTGATCCCGCAACAGTGACAAAACAATTACACATCTGAGGGACAATTCAGTATCTGTTTACACCTCTGAAAAAAAACAAACAAAGCTGCTGACTTAAAAAGGGACCCACCTGCTAAAATAAGCTGTGTTGTTAGCTAGGATTCACACAAATATGTACTGATCTATAGTCTACCCACCAGGCAATAAGCATTCAAAAATCCTTCAGACTGAAATAACTTTCTTACAGTTATAATAGAGAAATCAGTTTGATTGTCTGTGTCAATGTTAATCGGATATTGCTGTCTTTGCTTTGGAGTCTCTGCTTGGCTCCTATCTTCAATATGCCTGTGCTGCCTATGGTGTTTCAATCACTAGCATAGGATATTGTTACTTAAACAGATCATAACCATATTTACATTTCTTTATCCAAGGGAGGGGTGAGTTTTCAATGCTGATAAAAATAAGAATCGAATAGTGCTGACAGCTAGCTTAAATGCTAACATCCCAGTACAGCTCTACCAATGTAACTCTTCCTGGCCAGTCACAGTCCTACTATTCCATTCCTGGGTTGCTTGTACACAAAAACTATTTAAGCTGCAATAAATAATGTAATAGTTTTTCTTTGTGGACAAACGGAGACTGTTTTCCCTTGAGACGAAGACCACATCTTACCTCATATTGCTTGAAGTGAAATGCAATTGTGTCACTCTAAAAGGGCCATAGACCTTCTCAGCAGCCACAGAAACGGCTACCACATTGCCAAAGGAGTTATATGTCATTGCCTTTGTGAAGCCCCGGCAAGTTGAACTTGATACTTTCTGATAGTCCCATTGGTATGGGTTTTTTTTTTTTTTAATCATTTGATTTGATTTTGCCTGATACAGGAGTGGGTGGGTGAAGTTCTGTGACCTGCGTTGTGCAGGAGGTCAGACTAGATGATCATAATGGTCCCATCTGACCTTACAGTCTATGAGTCTATGATTTTGCCTGTTAGATATAATTATTTACTACCAGAGAGATTTTTTTTTCTTTTTGCATCCACCTCTTCAGTTCTTGATTTCCAATAGTTTAAGCCATAGATTCAGCCTCACCAGACACAGCATATAAAGGAAATCCATTGAGGAAGCCTTTGTCATGAGATTTCAGAACCACAATGCTGAGATACCATAGTGATAACACAGTATAAAAAATTTAGACAAACAGATACATGGATGGTTGTTTGAATAAGCATCCATATTTTTACTGCTCTTAAAGGCAACTGAATTTCTGAGATTTTTTTTACTAGTTTTCACTAGTTTTTAAGATCTTATTATGAATACACAAGCCTTATCCTATTATTCTGTAAAATGCACTCTGATGTTGCAACGTGCCATTCACTATTTCTAATCTTATATATACGTTCTCAACCTCCTGCACTAGACACTTCTTAACTATAAAAGATTTATTAAATGGATTAAGAACTGCTTAACTGACAGATTGCAAAAAGTAGTTGTCCATGGGGAATCATCATCATCAAATGGGGGGAGAGGGTTTTCTAGTAGGGTTCTGCAGGGCTGAGTACTAGGCTTGACACTATTCAACATTTTCATCAATGATCCAGAAGCAAATAGAAATCACAGTGCTGATAAAATTTGCAGGTGGCACAAAGATTGGTAGAATGGTAAATAATGATGAGGACAGGGCAATCACACAGAGTCATTTGGATCAATTATTAAGCAGGCCCCATTCAACCAAAATCTGTTTTAATACAGCCAAATGCAAAGTTACACATATAGAAACAAAGAATATAGGCCATAATTATAGAAAGGGGGAAGTGTAGCCTGGAAAGCAGGGATTTTGAAAAGGATTTAGGGGTCAAATCGGACAAGTAACTCAAAGAACTCGCAGTGTGATGCTGGGTGAAAAAAGCTAATGTGATCCTTGGGTGTATAAATCAGGAAGTAATAAGTAGCAGGAGCGAGGAGATTTTACCTCTTTATAAGGCACTGTGGAGACCAATACTAGAATACTGCATTTAAAAAAGGATGTTCAAAAATTGGAGAGGGTGCAGAAAAGGGTCACAAAATGATTGAAGGATTGGAGACAATGCCTTACAGTGAGAGACTTAAAGAGCTCAATCTGTTTAGTTTATCAGAAAGAAGATTGAGAAGTGACTTGATTACTGTGTGCAAGTAATAATTATAATACCCAGCTCTTATGAAGTGCTTTCATCAGTAGACCTCAAAGCACTTTACAAAAGGAAGTTAGTATCATTATCCCCATTTTAGAGAGGGGGAAACTGAGGCACAGAAACAAAGCATGACTTGCCCAAAGTCATCCAGCAGGCTATTAGCAGGGGCAGGAATAGAACCCAGGTTTTTTGAGTCCTAAGCCAGTTCTCTGTCCACAAGGGCATGAACACAACTTAGGCACATTTATTTTAAAAATTCCAATCAATATTTATGAAAATGCTTTTGCAGTGTTCATCCAGCTTGTATGCTGAAGCTGATGTTTCATTTCAATCAATTATTTCATCCTGTGTTGTCACTTTTCATTTCGCACATTGTGTGAACGATCTAAGGGGGTTGTAAGAGATACTTAACATCAGCTCTTAGGCTTTGTCTACTCTTAAAACTTAACTATGTCAGGAGTATGAAAACCCCCCAGCCCTCTAGCAATTTAGCTATGCTGGCAAAACACCTAGTGTACATGCACCTATGTCGACGGAAGAGGACTTCCCTTAGCACAACTAACATTATTCAGGGAAGTGGTGTACATAACACAAGGAGAATTCCTCCTTCTATGACATATGCTGCTTCGACACTTGGGAGCTATGGCAGCATAGCAGTGCTGTCATAGACTCTGCAGTGTAGACATAGCCTTAGTATGAAATGGTCATATGGAGTTCTAAATATTTTATTATTGTGGATTCCTTTTGGTGCCAAAAGCCACATAACAGGAAGCATAAACTCACACAAAAAATGAGGCCTAAAATTTATGTTAGTTGTTTTTACTAGTGAATGTCCATTGTCTAAATTCTGCCCTCACTTTACACATATGCAGCTCCCATTGGCTTTAATGAAAGTTACCTTCGTATTATCGAAGGTTGAAGGTCACAATCTGTTCCCACTGAGATCAGTGGAAACTTTATCATGAATTTTCGCCAGAAAAGAATCAGGACCTAAATTTTGCCCATTAAGCAGACACGAGAACAGTTAAATGTTTAAAAATGGTATCAGAATTTTTTTTCCAGTTATACACACTTATTTTGACTACAATAAAATCAGTTTATGAGGATCTAAATATTTTTAAATGTTCATTGGTCCTGTACCTGGGAGGTGTGGCCTCCCTCAGAGATTGACACAGAGGGAGAGCCAAACGGGGGAACCGAGAAGGACACCACCTGACCGGAAGCAGTTGCGGGGGGGCTAGGCCTTTAAAACCCTGGTGCGCTTGCTCACTCAGGCCCCAGCGGCCGAGGGAGAAGGACGCCTCTCCCTTGGAGCTTGAGCGTAGGGTCGCTCCAGACACCGACCCAAAGGAGAAGCTGCAGGATCTACCCATGGCGTGGGGCCCTGCGGATTCGGAGGAGCTGCCCACTGCCTGGGACTTTGGGGAAGGCCTGCCCGAGCTGCCTGGGACCTGGAGGAAGATCTGCCTGAGCTGCCTGCTGCCGGAAACCCTGAGAACTTGCCGGCGCTGCCCACTGCCTGGGGGCCTGAGGATTTGGAGGAACTACCCTCTGCAGAGGACCCCATGCAGTTTCTGGACCTGCCGCTGATTGACGGGGAGGAACTCCCGCACGCCTTCTACCCCAGCAACCCCGAGGGAGATGACGGACCCCAGGTACTCTAGGGAGAGGACGGGAGGAAGGAGCGCAAGGAAGCCGACTGTAGTGCGGCTGAGCTGATGCTCACGGTGAGTTGGACTGTTTCGGCCAGAGCCCTGCTGACCCACTGACGGGACACCCCATCACTGTCAGGGCCCTGGGCTGGGACACAGTGGAGACGGGTGGGCCTGTGTCCCCTTCCCCCCTCCCCTCACCCTGACCTGGGATGGATGCTGGCTGAGTGCCAGAACCTGTCCCTTACTGGCTGCCTTCCCCTGCCTAGGGGCCGGGCCATAGACTGCTGCTCACCCTGCTAAGGGCTTGAGCATGTGTATGTTCTTCTGCCTGCCTTACACTACTTACTCACCTGACTAAGGACTAGAGACTGCTGTCCCTCAGCCTGCCCTGCCTAAGGGCCAGGCCATAGACTGCTGCTCGCCCTACCAAGGGCTCGAGCCCGCATGTGTTTATTTGCCTGCCCTCCCAAGGGCTAGGCAACAGACTAGTAGCGCGCCCCATGGGGGCGAGAGACTATTCTCCAAAAGGGGCCACCTGAGCCCAGGCTCACCCCACTGAGGGCTTGAGGCAGCCCCTTAATTCGGACTACGCAAAGCTGTATGCGCTGGAAGGTGTGGCCTCCCTCTGAGAGTGACTCAGAGGGGGAGTCCCCGGCACTGCCCCCTACAGGGGAACTCCTACAGGTCCCCTATTAAATATGATAACTATAAATTAGTAGCTCCTACAAGTTAATTTCAATGTTTCTTTTAAAATGACCTATGCCAATGTAAATATAATTAATACAAAATAATTGCACATCACAAAATATTTAATTTGCTTCCCCCTGTGGAGAGAGTAAAAACAAAGTATCTACGCACTGTACATTGATTTTAAATTTGAAATCACTAGTGAACTCCTCAACATAATCTCAGTATGATACATTAAGGCTGCACATGTGGTTGTTAAATAAGTCACTGCATTCCTTTAGGTTTCTAAGGCCTGTCATATTTGCTTGGATGCCTCTTTTCCAGGTCATTAAGAGACAGTTGTCAAAAGAATAGATGAAACAAACTTTCAATCTCTTCACTGCTGAATAAGGGTAGGGAGGAGTTAGTTTACATCAGTATTCAGGGTCATTTGCTATGAACCAGTATTTTATAAACCAGTAAGGGATAGATTCATTTAAGAAAAAACAGAGTGCTCTCTGAATGTTGATCCATAGCCATTTAGCTCATTTTATCATTTAATTGTGCTATTGTTGTGTTTAACTCATGTTTTTCGTAGGTAATCAATATGTGATTAAAACATTTAAATTGTAGGTATAAATATAGATAAATGATAGGATTATAAGAGTATAAGATTTACAATTATTTAGGAGTGATGAGTGTTTATTACGTATATAAGTAAAGCAAGGCTGTAATGCAAGGCCTGCAAGCTAAAGCCTGTAAGATTTCATCTTAGCCACACTAGGCCTCAGGTTTAAGAAGACTTGACATGAGTGGGTGACCCAAGAATGACCCTATACCAGTAAGGTTTCAAGATTACTCTAAAGGACGTGCCGATAGGGGATGTTCCAGAAAACTAGACGGCAAAGTACCCGCTTGTAACATGATGGAGAGTTCTGCTTTGACCACGGGTCACCATGGAAACATGTTTAAGTAATGCTAATGAGCATAAGGGGAACTAAGAACAACCTATGAAAAAGGAGGCATCCCAAAATATATGGGGTGTAGAAGTACAAATAAGGACGTTGGAAACCTCATGCATATGCATAGGTAGTTAGGTGTTGTCAGAACAACAAGATAAAAGGGGTTCCCAAGTATGAAGATGTGGGAAGATCTCAAGGAAAAACCTCACTGAGAAGATCTTAGAAGGAAAGACCCCTCTATCACCACCTGTTGAGAGACACACCAGACTGTATATCATCTTTGGGTATGCGAGTATGAATACAGCATTAGTTAGTACATAGGCTCTCTTAGGTTTTATATATTTGTTGGTGGTGATTAAGATTAAAATCTGTTTAGTAAAATTTAGAATACAGACAAGATTTTTTACTTGTGACTATGTGTGATCACTGTCTTCAGTCTTCATGTGTTCCTACAGCCTCCAAATTGAAGGGTGATTTTCACCCTATTGATTGTAAAACCACAGAACTATCAGTCAAATCAATTTAAAATAAAGGCTATAGTTCATAGGTCTCATATTTGTGTATTATCTCCCCAATTGCACTCAATGTGTGTAGTAGTCCTGTTCTCTACTCTCTGTGCGCACACAGTCATGAGTCACTTATTACCTATGCTGTTAGATAGTCCTAAAATAGCCAATGTAACTACAAATAGTGGGGTGCATTATGTTGTGTTATTGTTCCCAACTATACTGTCTAAAGGACAAATCCTCTGTCTGTGCAAAGCACAAAGAAATAGGCTTTCCAAAGGGATTTCCACAGGTATCTTTTGGAGGAATCAATCAACTCCATGGACGCTGTTTAAAGCTGTGGTAACGTTATCCACACTGCAAAGTCTTTCCCATGCAGAGATCTTGACCCCTGAATCTGTGTAAACTTCAGTGCAACTATTCATGTGTGTAAGGTGAGAAAGATTAGTTCTTCTGTGATGTTCTGTACATCAGGAAGCTGAACAATTGTACAACAGTCCACAGTGTGCGAGTTAAAAAGGCATGGTTTTACCATACCATTTTGTTGATATCATAAAAGATAGGACTATCTTCATATAATATATTTGTTAGCTCCATTAAAGTTTCCCTCTTGTCCCCCTTAGTGTTCCCCAGAAGTAAATCTAATTAAATGTATAATATCTTAAACAACTAACATCTATTTTCTTCTACTCCAGTATTATTATTACCATTAATATCTAAGAGAAAACAGAAAACATAGAACCAGGTGAAAAACTTTTCAATCCGAAACTCTACCTCCTGCCCACAGTTTTGCACAAGTAATTCACAAGGGGAATTAGACCCCATTCACAAATCCAAGGAAGAGGGGACAGTGCTGCTGTTGCCCCCTTATGGCCAGTAGCCTAGTGGTTAGGGCTCTCACCTGGGATGAGACATCCAGATTTAAGTCCCTGCAGGCCAGAGATTCAGAATGAGTCTGTGGTCCAGTGGTTAGTGAACTCATGGGGAGAGGGAAACACCCTGGCATTTCATTCCACCTGAAACACATTTTGTCTGACTTCTTAATTTGCTAAAATTTCTAAAAAAAATTTGGAGCTTTGGATTCACCAGAAACAGAAAAGTGGAAAATCAGTTGTTCACACAGCTCTAATCTCTGTGTTTTGACTCTCTGCATGCTTTGCATATTACTATGTCAAAGGTCAGGTGCAAAGACTCTGGCATTCACTTAAATGCACTATTTGCTTCGCCTCAGTAAACTTTTATATCCATCATGAGGTGTCTGTGCAGCTACCAGTTTCCCAAGTTCAAGCTACTCTGTCCTTCCTGTTTTGGGTGGCATCAAAGAGATTTTTAGCAAAATTAAATCATGGAAACTAACTCTGATAAAAATGTGTTATATAAACCAAACTGTCAATTGCTACAAAACCCTCATAATGGTAATCCATTGTGTATTAGTCAAGGGTAATGGGGGCAACTTCCCAGGAACTTGGAAAAAAGTCTATTCCAGTACAGGAAATAGCCGAAATACAGATACACAATGGTAGAAAACAATCTGGAAGGCGGTAATACTTGAAGTGACCTTAAGGTGATAATTGCGAGAAAACTGGACATGAGTTTGCTATGTGGTCAAGGTGCAAATTAAGGCCAATAGACTCTCAGGCAGCACACACAGAGAAGACAAGTCATGGAGCAGAGATGAGAGAGTGTGCCTCTCTGCACAGCTCCTGGAAAAACGTGTTAGTTTTTTCACAGCTCAGTATTAGAAACAGACATTTGTGGAAGGATTTCTGAAAACTGCAGTAAAAATGAATCCGGAGGAAGGACAGTTTGGGGGGGAGGGGGAGTTATCCAAAGGAATAAAATGTGCATAGTTTGGCAAAGTATTGACTAACAGAAGACATGATAAACACATACAAATGTTGGAAAGGTGCGTACACAAACTATGAAATTTCAGGGGGAAACAGAGTAATGTACTTAGAAATGAGAACTGGTCAAATCATACAAAATTATTTGACAATAACATTCACGGAATAACAGCTAAAATTGGTGAAGACATTGTTCACTAAAACTATATTTCTCCAGGCATAACAGAAATCTCATCTAGTAGATGTTTTTTCTGCATCATGTGGAACTATGTAGGTTTGATACCTGTTTGGCTGAGAGGGCCTTTCTCCCTGTAGAGAGTCAGGATTCAGACTTCACAAGTTATGTAGAGCTCAGTATCTTATTTTGTTTACTTTTCAGCCATTTCTTTTTCAGGAAATTGTCTCCTGAGGAGCTCCTGGCTGCAGCTGTTATTGAATGAGCAGCCACAGGATGTCTTGGAATATGAGGCCATCAGAGGATACCTAAAATCACTTGTGGTGGCATCTGCTGCCTGTCAAAGGTGGTAAGAATAACTGTAGATCAGTTCTAGTTTGCCATGCTGAGAATGAAGAATGAAAAATAATGGGATGCAATTAAGAAAAAAAATGTAGACTGAATATCAGGAAAAACATCCCGACAGTGAGACATATTAGGCTGCGGAACACTCTCCCTAGGAAAAAGGTGGAATCCCCATCATTTGAGGGGTGTTTTTTTTTAACTGGATTGAATGAAGCAGTAGAAACCTTGCTGGAGAAGAACAAACCTGCATTGGCAGGGGAGTAAAGTAGATATTCAAATAGGAATTTTTAATCTCTAATGTAGTAAGGCAACCAGATTCTCCAAATGAAAGAACAGGACACCTGTCCCAGTTGGTGGGGGAAGGAGGGATGATTTCTGTCACATGATCAGGACACGGTCAATAATATCATGGTGAAATGTATGTAGCAACATTATATGTAAAGTTATGAACATAAGCTGAATTTGGATCTGAAATGTGTTTACCAGACAAATCTGGGTAAACAATTTTCTCAAAGACAAAGGACAAGCTGACACTTCTAGCCAGGTGTCATAGCTGATGGCAATCACTCATCAAGTGGCCATTCTTTGGCATGGAAGTGGGGAACAAACAGATCTGCATGTTAGCAAACAACAGCATAGCACCTTTTCCACCACCAGATTTCTTGTCTCCATCCTCAGAGCATGAATGAAATTTATCTAAGGGTAATCCTCAGGAAAATGCATTTCAAAGGGTGGCTGAACTATAGAAGTGAGGGGCAAAAACACCCAAAGTTATCTTCCCAATCCATTTCTCTCTTTCACCTAAAACAAAAGAAACAGCCTTTGGACTTTGGGAGTAGATCCTGGCCTGAGAATTTGGTCAGCAGTGTTACTAGAAACATGTGATACCTTAAACTAAGTCTAGTTTAAGTTTTTACTAGGAAGCACTTTATCTTGATTCTCTTGTAACTATTTCTGACTTTAATGCTTATACTTGTACTCACTTAAAACTTATCTCCTTGTAGTTCAATAAACTTGTTTTATTCTTTAATCAAACTAATCCAGTATGGTGAACTGTGTGGGTAACTACACTTAGGGTAGCAAACTCTTTTATGTTGATCCCCTTAGATAGGGGAAACTAATTTAGCTGGGATGTCCAGGAGAGGGCTGTACAGTGCAGAACACACTTTTGAGGGGGAAACTGGGGACTAAGTAAATTGGGGGTCACCCTACAAGTGGTAATCAATGCTGATGGAAGTTGGAGTGTGACTGATGTCTGGCTGGCAGGCTGCAGTGACACACAGACCCCTGGAGTGTTACCTGCATGCTGAAAGGCTGTTTGTGAGAGATCCAGGTGGGAGCTACAGCAGCAGACCGTTGTAAGGCACCCATATTTTCAGGTAGGGGTGACACAGCCCCTCACTAGCCTGGATTGCACCCCAGAATGTCATACATACATATTTCACTGGCACCTTAAGTCCACATGCAGAATGTGTCCCAAAGTGTTAAGACCCTAATATTCATGCTAAATACAATTATAGTTTTTATATTTGTCCTTCCTCTAGACCAGTGTTTCTCAACCTGGGGGTTTAGAGGGGTCGCAAGTGCAGAGCTGGTATTGGGGGTGGCAAGAAAGGCAATTGCCTGGAGCCACAGGGGCGACATGAAACTAAGTTACATGCCTCAGCCCCATGGGGGTGGGACTCAGGCTTCAGAGGTACAGTAGTTTGGAAAGGTTAAGAACCACTGCTCTAGACCACTGCTCATATTAATCTATTAGCCTTAATTTAACCTATATTGCACACTCTGAAGCATGGTGTCTTTACATGCTTTTGATGTAAATATATCATGTAGTCCATTGAATACCCTAATCCCAAACAAATGGACAACCAAACTTTCTGGAGTGAGGGGAAAGGGTTTAATTGTTTTTTCACTATTAATTAATAGAAATCTACATATTGCCTAAGAATTTGTCCCTAACTCAAAATATTTTTAATTTAAGTGTTGTTAAGAAACATCATTCAGAGAAGACAGTTTGTGAAATACTCTCTTTTTTTTAAACACATCAGGACGCTTAGTGAACTCAAACCTACTGTATGCGTGTACAGTATTATGGAAGAAAGGAATAGCTAAGTGAATTACTCCATTTCACTACCCAGTAGGGTAATAACCATAGCAACATCTCATAGAAAAGGAATCAGATTGAGAATTTGCAGCTCTCAGGTTAGATATTTGTACACACTATTTTGAGGAGAAAAGCATCTTATTTCATTAAATGTTTGTTCGATTTCAGAAGAAAAAAATGAGTGAAGTATAATATGCCTATTGTAGAATAGGAAATTAAAGTAGAAATGTATAATTTCACATAAATTATACAATATATAAGAGACAAAATACTGAATCGTTTTGTAAAACATTGTAAAATAATGAACAACAAAAATTAAGATAGCTCTTTGTCATTACTCACAATGTAGTTATTAATCAAATTTATCAAAAGATAAAGTGACCATGTAGCATTCAACTTAGACAATGTGCCGTTATATATGCAGTCCTTTCTACGATTCTTCTCATTTAACATATACGAGTTTTCTAATTTAGTTGTCAGCACAATCCATTTCACTTAACTCCCTGCCTCTTGGCTCAGAGTTCATCTGTGCCCACTGAGAAGCATTTAGTAAATCAAAGACAAATTTAACAGCCATGGCAAATTCTGAACAGTGATGGGTGAATTGCAAAAGTTTGAGAGTAAAGGCCAGGCTGGCTTTGGATAAGTACCCAAAAGTCTGCATATCTAGCTAAAGCTTTTGAGTTCAGGGACGTAGGCAGGAATTTAAATTTGAATGCTTTTGGAGCTGCATGTTAAACACATGCAAATGAAAGGTTTGCATGATTCCTCCCTTTGCTTCCCCCCCAGATTTCTCTGGATGCCTCTGGCAGGGAAACCTAGCAGCGAGGGTGCAGCGGCTTCATGGGGAAGCGGCACTCTCTGTATTCCTGCAGGCTTGGGGAGGGAGGAAGTAGCAGGGCGTCCGGCTCTCCCCGCACCCTTGGAGCTGCAGCCTGCTGCTAGAGTCCCAGCACTGCTGCCTGCTTTGCAGACCGCCCACTGAGGGGAGTCAGGTGTTGGAGCCAGAGGCAATGCAGGAGGGAAGGAGAAGCAGCAGGCTGCAGAGGTGGGTGGAGGAGGAGCTCAACCAGCAGCCAGCCACCCTACTATTTCCTCCCTCCCCAGGCTGCAGGGGAACATGAAGATTTTGTGGGGGTCTGTGCCCCTACTTGTCTCGCCCCCCCCGCCCACGCGCCACCTGAGTTTCTTTACTAAAATAAAAAAGAACTCTAAAGAAATCTCATGAAAAAGCCCTTTGAGGTAGTCTAGCCTTTGGGCTGCAAAAGCAAAGGCTGTAGAAATTAGAGAGGGAGCCAAACTTACAAGTTGGGATTCTGACCCTAACAGTCCCAAAGTAAAGAGCTGTCCAGACTCAGCATTTTGGATTTGGTACATTATAGAGACTGGACCAGCCACCATGGTCTTGAATCCTGCAAAATTTTACAGACATAGCTACACATTGGAGTAGTTCCTATTCTCCGATGCGTAAATAGTTGCGGGATTGTGACCAAATTTTGAATCCAGATCCAATTCCAGAAGGTTAAAAGTTATTTGAAAGCATGGTTTTGAGTTAGGTTCATCTCCAGCAAAAAAGAAAACACAAGATCATGTGATTTTTTTTCAGAACCTACAGGAAAGGTTTGGTTCAAGTTAGATTCTAGACATGGGTGATGGTTCAGCTTATGTGCAAAAGGACAGAAGTCCCATTTCCCCAAAGCAGTCTGATCATCCTTAATTCCAAGTTAAATGAAGAGATGGGAAATACAGTTAAGAAATGAATTCCAAATATACAAAACTTCTCAAAGGTAAAAGTAAAACATCTAACACTAAGTTATAACAAAAGGATTAAAAAAACGTAAATTATTTTCCACAGTTCCCACTGAAAATGACCTCAATCATTCAGTGCAAGCTGTCTTTAAAAAACAATTTTTTAAATTAAATTCAGGTGGTTCCAACTAGTTTGAATTCCCTTTCAGCAGTGAATTGCTGGTGAGAGGGGGCAAGACCCAATAACAATGAATAAGGAGGTATCCACATTCTTCTGGATGTATTTGATTAACCTTTGCTTCTACATTTCCACACCACCCCTACTGAAAGAATCCCTTTTATATAAATATTTGTTTATATATATATATATATACACACACACACACACACACACACACATATCATCTTTGGCTTCCGAGCTCTGTTCAATTAATGATCCTCTTTGATACATCTCCACTTAATGAGGTAGGAGATTATTTCTATTTTTCCACATACAAGATGGTACCATATTAGCATTCTATCCTGCTCCACTAAGGATATAGCAAAACTCTCATTGAGTTCATGGGGATCAGGATCAGAAACTTATAGACAATGTAGACAGGAAGAAGAATGAGCTTCCTTCAGAAAAGCATAGTCATCCAGCACAGGCCATCCAACTGGAAAGCCCTAGGATAATGATCTGATTCAGTTACTTTCTGTAAGGCTGAGTATGTGACATTCACTCAAGCGAAATAATACCCTACAGGAATGAAAGAGAGATTCTCCCTCACTCACCAGCCCCCCCTCCCTTAGCAGAACAACACTTATAAAGTTGTTAGGATGGTCACAATCTGTAAACCTTTGTAGCAGTGACAATACAAATATTCATCCTAAGGGCCTGGCTAAAAAGAACTAAATAGAAACAGTCAAAAATATCCCCAAAACATGCTAAAAATCCTTTTCTATTCATTTTAATAACTGCAATCTTTATACAGTGGTTTATTCATGGGGGCAGGTGACTTGGTTTACACAAAACATTGTAGCATCATGCAAGGTGTCTGAATGAATGAAGTGAGTTCACATTGTTTTAAAATCTAAAAATGGAATACTCAGACAGCAGACTCTGTTTCCTCAGAGCTAGCTACAGGCCACATTTTCTTTTCCTTTCATTTTCCAACCTCTGTCAAAGCACACCCACCTGCGATGCAGCCAGTGGGAGAGGGGATGAGAAGACCCATTGCAATATGATCTGATTTAAGCCCTCACCACCGACATGTAAACTCTTTACGTGCTCAAACATATTTTCAGAAATTGTTTTACACTTCTGTGCATCTGTTTTGATTCCTAGTTACATCCAGAAATACCACAATATTATCAGGGTTTTTTTTCTTTTCTTTTTCCCCCTGATGGTGTTTCCTACTTCTGTTCATGCTGGAAATAATAGAGCTAGTGTTAACAAACCTGTCTGCTGATCAAGTCTTCAGACCAATTTTGCATACCTAAAAGACTTGGATAGTTCAGAAATGCCGCAAATCATTTTAGCTCAGAATTTAGTATTAGATCACTCACATTTAGTGTTCTGTTGAGATCATGAACTTTCTGATCCAAGACGCTCTTCACCCTTTACATGGTCACATCAGAGATTGTGTGTGAAACAGCCCAATTAAGTGAATTTTATATTTAGTTTTCCCTCTTCACTAACTGCCTTCACCACAAATAAGTCATCTATCTGCTTGTTTTCATCAAAGGTAGAACTTTACAGCATCACAGCAAAAAAACCAAACAAAACAAAGAAATGTCACACATGGTACAATGTGTATCTATTCAAGGCTGTCATCCTCTCCCTACAAACATAAAACTTTCCTTGTGTTACAGCTTGAAACCAAGTGCAGTATTAATTTATCCAACTAGGGCTAACACAGCCCTCATCACTACAATGTCTGAGTGCCTCATAAACATTAGTTAGTTTATCCTAACACATGGTAGGAAAGTATTATGTCCATTTTAAGAATGTGAATTAATTCAGACAGTGTTTGAGTGAAGTGCTGTAGATCATGAGTCTCTGGTAGAGCTGAGAATTAATCCAAGATCTACCATCTCCTCATGATTTTAAGCAAAATGCCATCCCTACCCATATCTCAATCATTACTACTACTCAGTGACAAAGAACTCCATGAACTCAGAGTTAAGTTTGCTTGGTGGTATGTCATCTCCTTGCAGAACACTGAGTTGAGCAAAACACAAATGTCTGAAAACCAGGAAATTCACAGTTCAGGTTGCCCATGCATATTTAACTCTGCCCTCTTTCAGCAATGCCCCGACAAACAAGCTCTTCACTTCCTTTTACAACCCATTCACTCTTGCAGGATTCCATCTAACACTATTAAAGGACAAAAAGTGGGGCAGGACTGATTTTTAGGGTTATGGAGTGCACAGGAGTTGGGGTGCACTGGCAGAGCTGCAGGTCTAGAGGCTTGGAAAGGCACTGGCAGAGTTGGCATTGCAGAGCAGTTAGAGTGCAAGGAGGTTGGAAAATACTGGCAGAGCTGGGGGTGCACCCTACTGTACACCCTCCTGAGTCACATCAAATATCAAAGAAATCCTACAAAGCATGTCAATTTTAGAGAACTTGGAAAGGTCAACCTTTAAACAGATGTCATGACTCCACCCTAAGTAAAGTGGTGCTCCCATAACACTATAATATGCAGGTTTCAAAACACTGAAATCTGTAATGAAACCTTCATATACAGCACTAACTGATTCAGCAGAGGTAAAGTATCAAAACAGACAAAAAAGCGAATGTTTATTAACTTATATTTCCGACACAGCTGGTCTCTTAATATTTTATGCTTATAAAGCTACCCTAGACAGTTCATTTCCATGAGGGCTGATCTTCCTGGTTATGCTCAGTGATCATTTTCAGAGGCTCACATCTTGTTCACTATGAAAGGTACAGCAGGCATCTAAAATATGCATAAAATCCATTTTTGCCACATGTTTTTGATGCACACAGCACTTCAATGCAAAACAGAAAATTCACTGATCTTAAAATTATACAGTACATTGTGTGCAGAAACACATTACATGCTAGATATCATTCAAGGAATTAAAAATAGGAGATTTCTTTGAATTTTGAGTGTCGAGTGGATGGGGAAAAAAATCTTAGGCCCTTTCCTCCATCACAAAAACTCCTGTAACCCATGAAGTACTTGCTGTGTATAAGCTAGAACACCAAATGAATGTTGCTACTTGTATTTTTTCATCACATACAAATGATTTAGAAACTAGCATATGGCTTGATCCTTCATATATTTTCCATACACAAAAAGCAACTAGTACTCTCATAATGTGTTATTTTAATGTTTACCTACATCTAGAATAAAGGAAGAAAGGTCTACTGTAAGATCTCGGCATATGCATCAAGGTTGCACAAGTGACAACAAAGGCAAAAATTGCCATTGTTCACAACCACCTTTGGTCATTACAGTAGTGATTGTGCAAGCTCACTTATCCAACAATTGTAATAGCCACTTATCAATAATGGGGGTTGGGGTAAGAATGAATCAGATAAGAAAGCACTTTGAATAATTGTAAACAATTCTCTTCTTTGGGGGAAACTTTGTATACCTTCCTATAGCTTGGCCTGAATTTAAAAAAAAAAAACAAAACAAAAAAAAAACCCAAACTTCTGTGGAACCTTATAAATGACAACACTGCTTTACACAGTGTAGTTGTAGCAGTGTCAGTACTAGGATATTAGAGAGACAAAGTGGGTGAGGGAATATCTTTTATTGGACCAACTTCTGTTGGTGAGAGAGACAAGCTTTGAAGCCATAGAGTGTAACCCACTAATCCCCTCTTTTTGTCCTATGACTGCAGAGGCCTTAACAAGCCACTCTGCCTTGAACCTTACAATACATGCTAATTACTTATGCTAAACAATCTGTTCCACCTTGCATATTGCTATGACAGTGGGGAGGGGGGAGGGCTAGTCTACACTAGAAGCGCTACATCGGCACAGCTGTGCCACTGTAGCTTGTCTGGTGAAGACACTCTGTGGTGATAGGAGAGAGTTCTCTTATCAGCATAATAAATCCACCTCCATGACAGGCTTTGTCAGCAGGATAGGCTCTCCCGCTTATATAGCACTGGCCATACCAGCACTTAGGTCAGTGTAACTTATGTCACTCGGGGCTTATTCACACCCCTGAGTGACGTAAGTTATACTGAAGTAAATAGTAGTGTAGACCTGACCTGGGATTACCTTTTCCAGACCTGCAGAAGAGCTGTGTGTGGCTCAAAAGCTCATCTCTCTCATCAGCAGAAGTTGGTTCAATAAAAGATATTACCTCACCCACCTTGTCTCTCTAACACTGCTCTTGTTCAACATGTCCAGACTATTAAAAAAGATCCATTTGCCACTTGTATTCTGCTGCTGGCCTCTGCTAGATAATGGGATCAGGGAAAGAGAAAGAATGTGTTCTGCTTCAGGGACATGCATTCCATTATTATGAAGTTATCTTAAAATGAACCCAGTTGGCATAAGACTAATAATAAAACTCAGACAGTTACTTATATTTACTGAAAGCAACATGATTTTTTTGACAGAAGTTTTCATTTTTCCTTCCTTCTTCCTCTTACAAACAGCTTTCTGCCCCAATAAAAGATATTACCTCACCCATCTTGTCTCTCTAATATCCTGGGACCGACATAGCTACAACTACACTGCATACATATTAATTATGTCATGTGCCACCTTTCTGTTGCTTTCATTAGGGTCTGCCCTTGAGAATGGTCAACATTTTGCAACTTTGGGTCTCTAACAGAGACATTTTTGAAAGTGCCTAAGTGACTTACACCCAGATTTTTAAAGGTATTTAGGTGCCTAAATGCCAGTGAAATCAATGGGAGCTAGGCACCTAACTATCTTTAAAAATGAGTCTTAGATTCCAAAGTCCAATTTTCAAAAATGACAAGTACTAAATTTACTTTCAATAACACTTAGGTTTAAGTTTTCAAAAGTGTTTAAGTGAGTTAGGTCCTATGTCATCTTAGTCCTATGCAAAGTCACGGGGATGTAGGGACTTGTGAAATTTTTATCCTTAAGTCTATAATATTGTACCAACATAAGTGGCCTGATTTCCTGAAGAGCTGAACACTGGCAGCCTTCATTGAAGCTCAGCACCTCTGAAAAAATCAGGCCATTTACTTTCATTATTTATGGACTACAGGTCAAGATTTTCTTAAGCTAATAGTGATCATGAGGGTCCAACTGGAACCACCTTAAAGTGGTCTGATTATTAGAGGATGGGGGCTCAGTATTTTCTCAAAAAGCAAGCCTTTTTAAAAAAATATTTAAAGTTTGGCACACAAAAACTGAGGCATCCAAACTTATTTATTTTTCAAAATCTTGACCTTCGTGCCAAACATTAGCATACAAAGATGAAAAATATTGCCCTATCCTGTTGGTATATTCATTCAACTCTAGAGAGAGGTCAACAGTCAAAAGATAAAAATTAAAAGAGATGTGACATCATAAACTGACAATGAAAGAAAGATCTCAGATCTGCCATTAACGCTAATAGCAAACTTTGCCAAGGCACGTCAAATGTAGACAGGATGTCTTATAATTTATCTAACTGACTTACACAATTAAGTTATTCATGCTGAGGAATGTGTCATCCTCCTAGATCTGCATCGCAATTCGGAACCAGCAGGCATGGATTCTGCCTAGGAATGGTCTAATCCCCTGACATTTGTAAAAAGACATTGAGATGTTTTTCATTAAAATATCTGTTCTAGTCAAATCAGTTTTCAAACCTGAATATTTTTAAGGCAGACCATTAAAAAAACCCAAAAAATGGCTGCATCTTCTACATGGAACATTTTATTTCATCATCTTTTTTCTAACTTCCTTCTGAAGCAACAGGAGCATTAAATCATATTATGCTGACCTATGTGGTGTTGATAAATAGTTGGTTTGGGGCTGTTTAACACGATTGCTCCTGTTATTCAATTATTCCAACTTTCATTAGACCCTCTTGATGACTTTCAAAGTACATTTCCTAGAATCCTTCCCCCAAGTTCTTTATAAGAAGCTTGAAAATTACCTGAAGAAATTTAATAAGATATAAAAAATAGAAACTGATACTGAGTCACGTTTCTTTCAACGAGCAGTGCGGCTCCAGAATCTTGAGGGCCTGTGAAGTATACCCCAGAGTCTGACCAGCTTCCCATAATCACTTTATTGTTCTACACCCTTTCCCAGCAGGATCATCCCTTGCTAATAGTGTCAGGTGTTCAAATAAATACTGCTACCATGTTACAGAACAGTTTGTTGAAGTAGGAGCTTGTCAGCTGCAAGAATAAGGAATTTTTAGGGTATTTTACATCCCTCTCTCTTCTGGGCTGCACAAGTCAGGGCTTCCCTGAGGTACCATTGCTACAGAAATAAAACTGTAAGCATCTTAGTCTGGAGGTAAATTTAAAACAAAATTTATCTTGTCCTATTCACACAAAGTAACAGTATATGTAGGATGTCCCAGTCCCAAAAATTCTGTGACTGGCTCATTGAATTATCTCTTGGCCGGGGATTTTGTAGAGTCATAGCTGTGAGGGATGTGGTCTCATATCTTTCCTTATCCACCTCATTTAACTGTAATAGGGCCCAGATACCAGGCTGAGGTTTAGAGAATGCAGCATCCCCCACCACTGGAGTGCTGCATTGTTGAAATGCTTGGTAGGGTAGTATTTAATATATCTAGAGCACACCAGCCTTCAGTCTTCTCTCTCTATTCACGGTCACATATTAATAATTCTGTTGTGGGTGTGCATGTACAGTCCTCACTGAACAGAATACTGTAGAACCTAGTAATAGCCTGTGTGTCACTCATGTGGCCAGGTTCTCAAAAACATTTCAACAAGTCTGTCCCTCCTTTGTGTTAATTCAGCATTGTTTGATCTGTAACTGCATTCACTGGTCTTCGGGACACACAAAGAGCAAAAGCCAGCAATGGAAAAAATGTGTATGCTTTGCTGTATTGTTAGCTAATCGGCTTTCCCCTATTTGTCCAACTCTGACTGAAAATATACATATGAAAATGGCTCAAACAACAAGCTGTTTACTCAGTTCTGAAGCATGGTTAACAAAGCAACTTCCTGAATCCTCTCTGTCCTCTCTCAAAGGGCTTCAGACCCATTGTATGAGAATACATTGAATTAAATAGGAGTCACATTCACACATGCAAGGGCAGACCTTGGTCATTAGTAAACAGAAACCTCTTCACCCTTAAAGAAGCAAATCAACCCTTTTCCTTTTACCCTCTCTTCCTTCTCTCAGCTGCAGATGTCAATTTGACACTTAGAGGTTTCTTTCCTTCATGTGTCAGCAACTCTCAGCACCTGCAGCTTAGCTGACTAAGGTACCAGGAGTAAGAACAGCAATGATGAAAGCCCAGTCCATCTTCTCCACTCTGCTGCCGCCACCTTGCCTCACCTAAGGTTTACACAAAGTATTGCCACCAGCTGCCATGAAGCACACAGCCAGCATCTGCACATTTCAATCCAATTTTATTCTTATTTTTATTTTTTCTCTCTCCCCTCCCCTCCTTTTTAAGGCAGCTGTGTTTCTGAAGCTTCTCTTGGGAAAATCTTCAACTTGAAAGGCCCTCTTAATAACCTTGCTCAGACCTACACACAGGAAATTAAACTCTTCTGCACATTCAGCATTTACCATTCTTTTCTGCAATCCAAAGTTTTCGGACATAAAAGCAGTCTACAGCTGTTTGGGGATTAACCCTTTCACCTCTGAAGAGGGCAGGTGAATTTTCATTTCTGTGTATGAACTCTGTGCCTGGAGCTGCGGGTACTAGTTCATATACTGAATACAAATGGCTCTAAATATAGCAGAGCTTCTTTGCAATGCTGCCAGAGAGATCTGCCAGACAAACCAAACACCCACTGACTGAAAACCTAATTAGGGGCTTTTTACTTTCATATTATTCTCAATTTGATTAAATGTAATGCATGTCCCCTCTCCCCTTAATATAAAATGCAATTTATTTGGAGGGGGGGAGGCAGTTGTTTTGGTTTGGCTTTTTTTTGTAGAAACAGCTTCCAAGACTTATTCAGATAGAAGCACAAGTGTGTATTTCATTTCCAGCATGCCACTGTTTGGGGAATTCATTCTTATTAACCCCTCTTTAGCTGTTTTCCCTTCAGTCTAAGCGGCAAATACTGCAAGTCATAACCCTCTTTTATTAACATACTGAGACTGAGAAACTGGCTGCTTAATTTGGCTATATCTCAGTCAGCTAGCCTGCAAAGAGCTCAATCAAATTGCTCAGCTGCTCTGTGAGCTTACGAAGCCCACTGCCTCATAACTGCAACACAGTCCTTATGATAATCTTTGACCAGTCTGTCCATACAGCTTTGGAAGGTCTGCTATCTCTCAGTTCTGGATAAGATATTTTCCTTGTGGATCTTTTGTCTATAGGAAATGGAAGATCAGTATGTAAATACAAACTTATTTACTGTGTAATGTATCTAAGCTAAATTCTGGCTTCCCTGCATAAATACAATATGAACTGAAAGAAGATATCTCTTCCCCCTGTGCAGTGATGGCCTAGCACACACTGGGTGTGGGGCCAAGTACTGCTTGGTCTCCAAGGAGTGTGGCCAAGCCCCCATCACTCTTACAAGCATCAGGAATTATGTCATGAAATTCCTTTTCAGCCAGGCACAGAGTGTTCTTCTGAATATGCAGTCCCCCAATTCTGCCTGTGTCATTTTACTTTAATCTGCGCTGTGCAGGGAGCATCACTCATTCACTTATCTGCTAGAACTCCGCTTCTTCACACTGCTTCCCACTCCTAAAAATCTATTTTTCATCCCCAACATGCCTAAAGAAAAAGCACACTTCTGCCTTTTTTAAGTACCACAAGCTATTCCTCTATGCTAACTTCTCTTATCCTGCTAGTACTGGTTGTGATGAATTGTTGAATCACCATTTCAAAGAAAAATGCTGAAAAGATTACAAGTTGTGCAACACAAGATTTTATTTGACCACTTCATATGGGATTTCAAAAGTGTCCTGAGTTGGCTAGCCCTGGTCCCATTGAAGCCGATAAGGGTTTTACCAGAAACTTCAGTGGCAACTGTATTAGGCTAATGATGAGCACTCTTGAAGATCCCATCCTAAATCTTTAGCTGGCTGAAGAACCAGTTCCAAACCCAACCACGTGACTGTCTTTCTTCTCTCAACTCATCAGTCATGCTGGAACAAAGTTCACAGAGCCAGCCTGAAGTCAGTGCTATCACTGGCGTGAGACCATTCCAAACACTTCTGTGGGAAAGGAAATGCCAAGAGAAAAACAGAGATCTCTGAGACCCAGAAAGGAGGAGAGAAATTCCTTTCTTTCATGCTTATGGGGGAGACATGGGTAGTTGCCTTCACTGATGCATAGATGGAATTAAGACACAGAAGAGAATTTAGCTCGTCTGCCATGAAGGAAGCTATGTTTTTTGTTTTTCTTCTTCTAGAAATATCTTTTTGGCAATGGCTTCCATCACTGGTCTATGAGCAGGCTCAAGCCTGTACTTGTCTCCATATTGTTAGGATTATTTTTCTTCCCCAGTTAGTGCTTTGTTTTGTCTTTATTACAATCATGAGATATTTATGAGGAGTTTCACAGAGTAACACCCCAAAAGTAACTGCTTTTCATGTTTGTATCTGTAACAGTGTCTGCCCCATGGGTTGGGGACACTGGGGCTAAGCCAACCCTGATTACAGGACAAGCCACACCTGGGTTGCAATAGGTGGTCCCAGGAGAAAAAGGGGACAGTAAAGAATTTTGGGGGAGAAGCTCAAGAGACTGCAGCCATGTCTTCAGACATTGCAAGAAGGCTCCTGCAGGGCACTCAGTCAGCAGGGGAAAAGCTGAAGAAGCAGGAGCGAGTGGGGAGAAAGTTCTCCAGGTAAGGAGACACCCTGTACAAACAAGGGAGAAACTGTAAAGGCCAGCTGGGATGAAAACTAAGTTTGCATTTTGTGTTATTTTGGATTGATTACAAGAGAAACACTGAATGGAACTTGAGGCCTGCAGGGCCAGTATGTACCAGAGAACTAAACAAACAGGACCCTTTGTGCGAATTGTTTTAATGGGTGAGCTTTTGAAGAGCCCTGAAGATGGGGAAAACAGACACAGGGCACTGCAAAGCAATGTCTGACCATGAGAGGGTGCTTGGGTGGTGCCCAAGTCTGCTACAGTATCATGCGCACAAGTCAAAGCCGGCAGTACAAATTCCATTTCAACTGTCGTCTCCAAAAAAACCTGGTTGAAAACTCTCAAGACATTGGGAAGATCCCAATGGCTCTTCAGGAGGCATATTTATTACAACTGCTTTGGTTAAAAGTCTATTACTTACTTAAAAGTCTGAAAGGAGAAAAATTCATTGTTCCTTCCTTGTCAGCACAGTAAAGTACACATGCTAACTCCAAAGTCTGTATGATGGTCAGAACTGACTACTCTATTGATTAAAGACTGTAAGAACAGACAGTAGGTAAACTAAGGCCTGGATGTAAAAGGTCATTCCTTATGAAAGAAAACAATGACAGTGCTGCATTGCATTACACAGAAATGCAGGTGCCTCTTTCCAAGAAACTTGCCATATGGGCTTTTTAAATGATTCATAACAGGATTTCCAATAATAAAATACAAATCTCTCTCTAAACAGAAGATGTTTAAGAGTGGCAATCCAAAAGTTTAATAAAGTCTAAAACATTGCTAAAATGATAAAATGAACATCAGATTCCTTTATTTCACTAAAACTAGAATATTCTGGACAATTCACAAATCTAAAATACACTGAAAGCATTTGTTATTTAAACAAGCTTCCTTCATAGATCAACCACAGAGTTGCACTTGCCTTCACCAAAAAGACAAACTGATTCCAACATTTTTTGCAGTCTAGGAAAAGAGTTTAGTCAAAGTTTATCTTCATTTTCATGTAACATTTTTTTTAAGTCTAGAAAGGTGGGCTTTGTAAGGAGATGGACATGCTGAACATCCTATTAAAGAGATGTAACCAATGGCATCAAGGGTTTTTCCTTAATGCTCCCAGAGTCACTGCACTTTCCTAAGCAGGTAGCGCCTACAGAACTACCATCAGCATGTAGCAAAATAAAGTAGTGTCTTGTAGTCTCAGTCTAGCCCTTAGCCTCCACAATAGCTGAGGCTTAAATGATCATATAAATTCCCTATGATGAAGTCAGATTCAGCATCAGACTTTCACAGCAATAAACTGGCTTCCTTCCCTCTCACTTCATTATCTTGTTTCGGTACATGTAATATGTATCATATACGTAACCATCAAAATGTCTCAAATAGCTGGAGATCTGCCCTATGTTTAAAAAAAAAAAAAAATCCATCACATCTCTTGGCAAACAAAAAAAAGAAAGGGGTGACAAAAGTATTCTTAGATGCAGTACTCAAGATCCGTTTGCCTTTTTTTGTTGTTGTTGTTAAGAATAACCTTGAAATATTCTTGAAAAGAAAGCAAAATGGAATGCAGCCCTCGGGTGCATTCCATAAGCTTACACAGGTGTTATATACTTATTTACTTAAGAGATGTACAAGAAATGTACAGTAATAGATTAAAAATGTTTAGTTACCATGGTTACCTTTACATCACATGGTGCAAAACCTGAATGCAAGATAAGAAGCAACTCCTCAAAGCAAGAAATACACCATCAACAATAGATATTTTTGCAATGTTTTCACAGGAAGAAGATGTTGCAAGAAACAAATAAGCATTAGTCCCAGGTAGTGTATATATATTTCCTGTTTATCACTTTGTCCTGTATTTTCTTTGCACAACAAACTAAACTTTTTTTGGACTTATAATAGTGGATAAATAGTCAACCTGACTAGTGGATAGGAATGAATTAAGGAGCATAAATTATTCCCAAGAAGTGTTAAATTATTCCTCCTCTGAGATCATTTTTATGTTTAGGATTAAAAAGTATGTGATTCATAATACTTCAGTATAATAATACTAGACATACATTTTGTACTTAGTAACCTGACTGCCTTTATTTTAGATAACATTTAAAACAAAACAAAGAAAAGCTAAAATTCTCCATTACAGAGCTCTATGTGTATCTCTGGAACCTGAAGTAAACCCAAAAATGCTAGCTGCTTTTAAAAATGTAAAGTTACAATATAGAGAAATTGGACACATACAAGCACCTGTTATTCAGAAAGATCCCAAAGCTCTTTATAGATTTATTTCCTACATATTATTTCAGTCATGAAGGACATGCAGTCATCTCTGGCATGGAAACCTGGTAACATTATGTTTTCTGTGTACTGCAACTTTAAATTTCTAGACTTGTACTGTGCTGGAAACAGCTGCCCTGTCATGTTCAGTTCAGATAAAGCCTGTTGCTGAGGCTCTCCACACACACCAGTCCCTCTTGAAGACTTTACTTTCTCCTTTCTTGTTTTGAATGCCCTTAATCTAAAATAAAAAGTCATTCAGGCTGAAGGCATATGGAATAACAGCAGCAAAACACTCTACTCAAGGTAACACTACATACCGTTTTCTAGCCCCCTACTACTTCAGAGGTTCCATTCATTGCCTATCCATATGCATCGAGTTGAGACCAACTCAGCATTTGGGGGAAGGGAGTCGGCTACCGGGAGTCTGCTTCCAGGACACAATGGAAAAGCAGACCCTCGTTTGCAAGGGAAGGAGCGAGGGAAAGCACACACAGTAACCAGAGCCAATTGCACCCAAAGTGAACCACAGAGCCACTGAGGAGAAAGAAATAAGTGGATCGTGTGTGTGGAGTGACAACAGCAACCATTCTGCTGAAGGCAACACTCAGACTCAAACTTCACAATAATCTTTTTAAAGAGGTGAACTGAAGAGTAACTCATGAAATCAGGAAGGAGTATTTTATGCACAATGCCATGCATTTTTTAGTGTAAACCACATAGAAAAAATAATTAGTCCCAATCCAGTTAGAGCATAATCGGCTGCAACAATTATTACCTCCACTGAGATGCACCTGCTTACAGCAAGGATGAATTTAATCCACTATATATAACATTTAGAGCTGGCCACAATACAGGACACCAATTTCATGAAGATTTCATGCCATTTTTTGTCTCAATTCAAAACTGCACCAAAATTCTCCAAACTCTAACCTCATTATTGTTCTCAGACTGTTTTCAAGTTTATGCACTTAATAAGGATAAATCATAACAGTAGCTCTTAAGAGGATTTTCCTCCCAAGAGTTTATTAAATTAGACAGAAAATATGCATCAGACAAATATTTTTTAATGTTTATAATGTTTAAAAATCACAGTTTGTAAGCTTGGGAAAGGTGTGGGTGTGTGTGTGCATAACTTCAGAGGATAATATTGCGGTTTTTTAAAGCTTTTTTTCTATTTTTATCTATATACATTTTCACAGTTGCACAAAATTATGGGTTTTTTGCATTTTTAAATTATTTGTCTCAATTTTAAAGTTTCACAGTTGCAGGAAATTATAAGGGGAGTCACTAGATGTTAAGATTCAAATTTGTTAGGATTTTAATTTTTTTGATGAAAAATCTGAAAAGTGAATTTTTTGGGATAGGGGACAGGGGAAGTTTGACAAAACATTGAACATAGGAGTTAAAAATTCTAACCAGCTCTGCTAAGGACTATTGGCAAAGATATACAAGCTCAGAGAACTAGAAGGGACATCAAGAGGTCTTCTAGTCAAGTCCCCTGTACTTATGGCAGGACCAAGCATTATCTGACAGGTGTCTGTCTAACCTACTCTTAAAAATCTCCAATGATTGAGATTCCACAATCTCCTTAGGCAATTTATTCCAGTGCTTAAACTACCCTGACAGTTAGGAAGTTTTTCCTAATGTCCAACCTAAACCACCCTTGCTTCAGTTTAAGTCCATTGCCTCTTATCCTATCCACAGAGGTTAAGGAGAACAAGTTTTCTCCCTCCTTCTTGCAACAATCTTTTATGTAATTGAAAACTTATCTTGGCCCCCTCAGTCTTCTTTTCCAGACTAAACAAACCCAGTTTTTTCAATCTTTCCTCATAGATCAAGTTTTCTAGACCTTTGGTCATTTTTGTGACTCTTCTCTGGACTCTCCAATTTATCCACATCTTTCCTGAAATATGGAGCACAGAACTGGAAACAATACTCCAGTTGAGGCCTAATCAGCAGGGAAGAGCAGAAGAATTATTTCTGTCTTACTTACAATACTCCTGCTAAAACATCCCAGATGATGGTTGGGGTTTTTTTTGCCACAGTGTGACACTGTTGATTCATATTTAGCTTGTGATCCACTATGACCCCAAGATCTCTTCCTGCAGTACTCCATCCGAGGCAGTCATTTTCCATTTTGTATGTGTGCAACTGATTATTCCTTCCTAAGTGGAGTACTTTGCATTTGTCCTTATTGAATTTCATCCTGTTTACTTTAGACCATTTCTCCAGTTTGTCCAGATCATTTTGAATTTTAATTCTAGCCTTCAAAACACTTGCAACCCCTCCCAACTTGGTATCACCCGCAAACTTTGTAAATGTACTCTCTATGCCATTATCTAAATAAGTGATGAAGATATTGAACAGTTGCCTATGTATAAAACATAGCTGCATAATACCTGGCTGAAGCTCATTCAAGTTCCTCTACTACTTAAAGCAGAAATAGTTGGTTACATCAGGGAAGAATTTGGTCCCTCATTTAAAATCACTGGGTGTTTACATTTAATACAAATCAGTCCTTGCTGATTCCAGATGTCCTGAGAAAGATGAAATCTTGCTAGATTTCACCTCCTACATTGTTTTCAGACTTACGTTTTAATCAAAATTATAAAAGGAAGCGGCTAGTATTAGACATACATTAGAGCTGGTTGAATTATCTGATGTTCACAAACACCTCACTATGACTATTTGTTATTTCTGGTGTGGGATTGGTCATCTGCTTCGTGTTATTCTTTTTATTCACCTATTCCCCATGACCAAAACTTTTCCAACTTTATACTCGTTTACACATGAATACAGACCTTTGTACAAAATCAATCTCCAAACTTTCATGCCAGCAAAAACCTTTGCACTAATATTTTCACACAGTGACTAATAAGATCCACACACATTTAAACTGAAAAAAATTGTTTGGCAAATAGACAAATGCCTAAATGATGATTTTACTGTATTGGTCAGTTATGACAAAAATACCATATAGTATTTTCTTCAAAAGTTTCTTGTTTATAATTAACCTTTTACTATGTACACAGAATTTAAAAAAACACAGTTGTGTTGTAAAAATTATGGAGAGAAGGCCAAATTCTGACCTTATTTAAACCCAGAGAATTCATTCACTTTCAGAGAATTTTATAGATTCAACCAAGGCTACAACTTGGTTCCCTAGAACTACAAGATTTGTGAAGCCTTTTTAATTATTTTTGTGTGTCACACTGACATTTTCACCTCAAAATAAATCCCGTAACAGATTAAATAGCTATGAATCCCTCAAATTATTATATCTGTGCTGGAACTCGACAACAGAACAGGACTTTTTTTTAAAAGATATTCACTAATTTTCCTTACACATAATGAGATCACATTAAAGTAACCACCACTTACGTCAGGGGAAAACTGAATAGGTTTGTGCTTTTAATGACAGAAATGCCTATAAACCTGATGCTAAACCAAGAGCATACCCAGAGGTCTATGTAATTATCCTTTAGCTTCTAGATGCTATGTGTTGTTTCTCTGCCTATCTAGCCACATGATGTTAGATATCTCAATCTCAGAATATTCAGTATTTAAATCAACTGCTGAAGTGACAAAAGGAAGGTTGCCAATTCTTGTCTCCTTCTATCCCTCACCCAAAAATATCCAAGCAGAGATTTCTGTATATCCTGAAATGGGAGAAGAGCCAGAGACTATTAAGTCAAATAGGAACTTCTTTATTGCCCCTCAGTTTAACATGGAGGACACTCAAGTACGACAGTGATGGATGGCAGTACAAAATAATAAAATGGATAGTTAAAATAGGTTTCAGACCTAAGCCTGATTCAAGATCCAAATGAGGGGAAGGTCAAATTGGCACCAGGGATTAGGAGCCAGGACTAAGCAAGAAACAGAATTGGTCTGGGTGACCACTCTACTGTTTTTGATTATATAGATCAAATTTAAAACTATTTTGTGAGGAACTGATAATATGTGATTTAAATCTTAATATGAAGCAATGTACTGATATTAGAAACATAGAAAGTCTGATTAAAAGTCTGATTTCCCTTTTCCTTGATGCTAGTAAATGAGGGAATAATGGCCTTCAAATAAATGAAGGAAACACATTTACTTGGGATTACAACTGGAAAGACTACATGTTATGATTGATGGCCAATTCTTTCAAAAGCTGCGGGGGTGGGGGAAGGACATCCATCATAGCATAGCCCATTCACCAGTGATGCAGAAGCATAACAATACTCACTGTATGCAGTGCAGCAGCAGCAACTAGCTGACTTTAATCAGAATGAGGTATGGAAAGGTATGGTCATTTTAATAACTATATTAAATAGATTCTAAGGAATATTTCTCAAACAAACAATAAACCATAAAGCATGTACTTTTTAAAGGTAATAATTAAAGGGCCACTGTCAAGATAAAAATCATATATTAAAAATCAATTTCCTCACCTGAGGCACTAACACAGAAGTTTATTAGAAAAAAGGATTGTGTGGGGGGGAGGGATATAATTTACTTTTCACCATTTACATGCTGTTTGTTTATTTTCTGCATTATTTTCAGTTTAGACAGCAAAGGTTTGATTTTTTTTATTATTATTTGTTTTACAGGAGAGACTGCAGGCTTCAATAGAAATTGGGATCTCATTTTGCTAAGCAGCATACATAAATATGATGAGAGAGTTCCTGCTCCTCAGATTTTACCATCTACATAAACAAAAGACAAAAGGTGAAATAAAGGAAGAACAAATAGAGGAAGTATAGTATTATCATCCTTTTATAAATAGTAATCTAAGGCACAGAGAAATTAAGCAATTTGTGCAAGGTCACACAGGAACACAGTGGCAGAGCCAAAAATTAAACTCAGAGCTCAAGAGTCCAGTCCAGTGATTTAAATAAAAGAACCTCTTCTTCTTCTTAAAATCACCCTCTACCAAGTTGCAATGGACAGTCAGAAGTCTGGTGCTTATTCTATTTGAGTGCAGCACTGTCAATACTATTAGATGTTCCAGTACTGGCGTGGATGAGTGGGTCTAGTACCTTCTCCTTTCTGTACTGGCTGATAACCTTCAAAAGGAGGTTTTTCTGCCTGACTACACACCTCCAGCTTCTGTCTCTGGTACAATAACAATCACACTTTTTCTAATATCCATAAGATATCCCATAGTCTTCTTAAGAGTGAATATAGGCTTAAGTATTATATGTGCACATATCATAAATTAAAGGTGATATTCCCAGAGAACTTTAAAAATGAATTGTGTAAGTTGTGCAAAAGGATACCAAGTACTAGAATTCAGCAGCGGGAGACTACCGCATCTGTCTTTGGCATCACATGATAATTATTTCAAAGACCCAACTAAGTCTCAAATGAAAAACAGATAAAGCAAAGCTTCTTTTTAACTAAATGACATTGTAAACACGTTCTAATTTCCCATAAGGTGGAAGTTTAAAAATTGAGAGAGAATCCAGATAAGAAGAAACTGATAGAGAGGATCTTCAAGAAAGAGAGAAAGACAAAGGGAAAAAGGAAGAAAGAACCATGCTGATGGAATCTAATATTTGAATATTGATTTTAGGTGCTTTTGTTTTGGGGCAGCCAACTTGAGTTACCTTCAAAAGCCTTGATTTTTAGAAAATGCTGAGCACATATCTTCTTAAAATCAGGCTCCTTTAACGTGTGCCAATTTGGGCACCCAAAATCATTTGAAAGTTTTGAAAATCGAATCCTTGGCTCCTGAGATTGATTGGGGTAGTAGCCTTTTTCCTCAATCAAATACTTTTCTGGTGGGCTCAGATCTACTTTACATTAGTGGAAGCAGGAAGACTAACAGAACTCTAGCTTACTGAAAGAAATTCAGTATCCAAGAATTATGGAAAGCAATTCTGAGTTTCAATTCATTTGAATACTTCTTAAACATGGAAAAACAGCTTGAGGAGGGAATGGTTGGGAAGAAAACTCCAATTTCCTAATTTATGGAAGGGCTCTTTAAACTGTATTTTTTAAACCATGTGCATGAGTTAATACATCTGCATAACAGACTACAGTATGTACCACAAATTTCCAGAACATCAAGTACAGGATGCTGGGGATTGCAGAATTCTGAAATCTGAATCCCTTCCATACAGTAAACTAATACATTTAAGTGCATCCGGAATTAAAATTGCCATAGTAACTTGATTTGCTCACACAATCAGACTGGGTCTGAATAGGGACTTGGAATGGTTCTCTCATTACAAGATGTAGTTGTCACTGTTCACACATTCTCACCCTCTAATCAATGGTTGTGAATAGGCCTCATCTACCATAACTGAATTGACTTTTGTCAAGGAAACTCATAGGGAAATCTAAAGTGGAGTCACAAAGGCACCGTTAAAAGATGGGGTAACGGGTGCGTTAGGCAAGCAGCAGGAAGAATGATTACAAGAGAAAGGGTTCTGTTACGCTACAAGCACTATGTATGTACTGCTATATAAACCGTTGTAAGGAACTACTGGGGGTCCTTCCTCTTTGAGGAAGCACCTTATTCTTATTTAAGAATAAACTATGTTTTGCCACCCATTGCCTGGTTATTTGGACTTCCGCTGGGCAACGCACTTGGGCGGGTAGTCTCCTATCCATAACACTTTGTTAACACTTGCCCTCCCAATTGTTGTTTCTTACCCTTGGATGTATATTATATTTCTTATCTGTGATTTCCACTTCATGCATCTGACAAAGTGGGTTGCAGCCCATGAAAGCTTATGCCCACAGAAATTTGTTAATCTTTAAGGTGCTACAGGACTCTCATTGTTTTTGCTGGATTTGCTCAAGTTTCCATTTCCAATATCAATTAAGTCAAATCAAAACTTAAATATATGTTAAGAGGTAGAATTTGGATAAAAAAACTAGCCAAACTGATTTGGACCCAATTCAAACCAACTTCCAAGTCGCCACCAGCACCAAACTTGAAGCAGTTCATGCAACAGCTGTGTGAGACCGTATTATATTTCCTTCCAAAGCTTGGGAAAGCAGCCACAGCTCATGAGCACACGTTTTCTTAGGGAACCAGAGATTTCTTGATTTATGAAACAAGACACTGAAAAGAAACGTGAGCTAGAGGAGACAAAGTATTTTTTGAAGAAAAGTTGAGTGTCCAAAAACACAAAATGCACGTAATGTGTGTATACAGGAAGTTTAACTTGCTCCTCCACAAAAGCCTCCAGTACAATTTTGATACAAAAGTGATCCAAATGTTTTAAATTTTGTAACTAATTAAATATTTTCTGTGCGCAAATACTTCCATTCTACAATGTCATCCCTTATTGTTTGGAGTTAGTCCCATTAGTCAACATTTCCACATAAAAATTAGATAGTAAGAAACCTCTACTGCGTGTCATTCGTGGCCAGATTCCAATATTCTTAGTAGCTTTTTAGTCCACAAGTAGTCACTGGAATACTCAATTGGACTACGTCTAAAACAAGCTTTCAATCAAAGAGTGTCAGGTTATCAGAATCAGGACCTAATTTAATACCTCAAACACTAGGGTTAGAGGTATTGCCTCTTGCATAGACCCATTGTGGGGAAGAGAGCATCAGAAGCTCCTTATCCCATTTAAACACCAGGAGAAGATCCAGTCCTATCATTCAAAAGAACACTATGAAGCAAAGCAAACCAGCCTCTTCAGCAATTTGTACATTTGTTGGCCAAAATCTTGTTTTTGAAATATATGTAAGAACAGAGCCACAAACACCCCCCCCCCTTCCTACCAAAAGGCACATCAGTCTGACTCAAAAGCTAAAACCTCAAACTGACTCTGACTGTTCTACCCTTTTAAATGTTAATTCAAGTCTGTCTGCATTTTGTATAATTTTAAGATTGTTTGTAAATGTCTGTGCTATATCCACTGGCCAGTTTATCTGTTAATTTTACCTGCTTCCAATATATTTGTAAAAATCCTATTCTAAGTACAAAAGCCACACTGCAATGTAATGTATCTATCTAATTGTGAAAGACACTGTCAAAAATGAAATAAGGTTTGCTCTAAAAATAATATGTAAGTTTTTCAGCTAGGAGTTGGCCCTGAGTGATTGAAGTGTGAATGGCCGAGCAATTGAGTTGGGTGTAGACAAAAAGAGTGATTGAACAATTGGTCTGAGTAAGGGATATCGAAACAGACATGAAGAAAACACCAGCCTCACCTAAAACGCTTGAGGGAAGAAGAAAGAAGCAAAGATGATCAAATGGCCGAAGAGGAGCCCACCCTGATAACTTTGGAGCCAGCCCATTTCAAAGGACAAAATCTGATCAGGCTTGCAACAATGTGGGTGATTGAGGATCACACCAAGAATGCAGTTGCAGCATGACAATGCAAAACCCATAGACTTACATGGGGTCCTTTCCCTATAAAATGGGACAAGAAGATGAAGGCTGGAGGTTCGGGTCTACAACATCACATCAGCCAGGAGTACCGATGCGCATCGGCAGAACCTTGCTCCTCATCCTCATGCTCTAGTCACCTGGCAGTGACTATCATGAGCACCAAGAAGCTGGTAACTATGACATCTGGAAGATCCCTATGTATGTTTGTCTGTCTCTATCTGTGTGTGCCTGTCAGTGTGTGTGAATGTGAATGAAAGCATCAATTGAAACATGTGTCTCTGTAATTTGTAGTATTGATATAATGTTAATACTGTTTTCCTAGTGTTTACATTATTATTAATGCTATTTCACTAAGTAGAGCACAATATTAATGTTATTACAGTGTTGATACTTTTCTTTTCTTTGATACTATCTACAGAAGTTTCTGTGTTCACAATAAATGCGGCTTGTTGCCTTATCCCCTAATAAGATCCTGTAATATTTGTTATTTGGGTAACACATTGGCCCCAAAAAAGGCATTCTCCACCTGCCCTCCACCTTGACAACAAGTGCTTCCTGAGGTGCACACGCTACTCTCCCCTCCAACCCACCCAATGAGCACTCTTCCACATCTCCCAGTTAGGATTCTTAGCACTAGGGCATGCCTCTGTCAATATCCCTGCTCTTAGCAATGCTGGTCAGTCTGGCCCTTTGATGGTGCATTTTTTATTTTAAAATTTAAAAGAAAGCGGTAACAAAGGAATAAATTGGATGACTTTTATTTTATAGCCATTTCTGGGAAATGAAACCATTATACATCTCTCCAATGTAAAATGTAATCAAGGCCGACTGCAGAGCAATTGTTATTAATACCAGACTAAATAAGGAAAATACTTGGAATAAGTAGTTATTACAGCTTGTGATGCTGGCAGACGACCAGGTGCCAGCTCATGCCAGAGCCCCAGATAAATTCACTTGTGTATTGATATAGATTAAAGTAATTGTTAAGTGTATTTGGTGTTTAAACTTCATGAAAACTCATGGGATGCTACTTGAATTGTTTTCACTTATCTGTATCCTGTTATAATGTAATAGCAAACATTGACATTGTATATAGTCTTGTAAGTAAATAACCCATCAAATGAGCCATCAGTCATGAAAGAAGCCTTGTGAAATGCAAATGAAGAACTTTAATGGAAAAATGCTAATTTCAAAGCAAGTGGTCATTGTGTGTGAAGATCTGAGGTCAAAGACCCAAAATTCATTCATCACTATCCATCATCAAAGGAAAAGCCCATGTGGATAGTGACACAGTCAGCTTGTTTCCTGTGAGAAGAAGCTATAAGAATGGATTCAAGGGAAGGGCCATCATCTTTGAACTGTTTGGATTCTTACAGGGCTGAATAACTGATTGAGAACACAGAGATTCCCAGAATTATTCTGGGTAGTCCTGAAAGGCTTTTGGGAAACTGGCAGATTGCTACATCTCTGCTACCACTCGGAATTTAGACACTCACCTGTACATAAATTTTTCCTGCTTTAACCTCTCAATAACTCTTAATTCCTTTTCTCAGCTCATAAATCTTCAGTTAGTTTACTATAGCATTGGCTGCTAGCATTGTCTTTGGTGTAAGCTCTAGAGTACCAATTGATCTGGGGTAAGTGACTGGTCTCTTGGGATTAGAAGCAACCTAAATGTGATGTGACCTCTGGTGTAAGTGACCATTTATCACTACGTTCAGTTTGTCTGGGTGGCAAGATAGACTGGAGTATCTAAAAGGACTGTCTGTGACTTCATGGTAAGCCTGTTATACTGATCCAAGAGTTCACGTTTGGTACTAGGTAGGTGAAATCTAATTATAGAACACACCAGCAGTTTGGGGTGTCTTCCTTGTTTTCTGACAGTTTGCCCTGAGGTTGGCACTCAGCTGAGAGCCACTCCAGACAGCGTGACACAGATGAACAAATAATTCACTGCAAATCATTTATTCGATTAATTTGACTTCTCCTGCTGATGAAATATCTATGAGAAGTTTGCAATTTCTTCAGACTTCTTAATTATTCAGAAGAACTTGACAATTGTTTTAATATTTATTTTATATATATTCATTCCTTGTGGGCGGATCATGCATAGTTCTCTACAAGTATCTGATATTCTCCATTTGAGCTGTATTGCATCTTTGTGATTGGTCAGTCAGATGATTCTGTTTTGTTACTTGACTGGATAAGTGTGGAAATAATTGACATTCATGCATCTGAGTTTGACATTTGTTTTCTAAGAGTGTTCACACATGTAACTGTTAGATTTGCTTCCTGAATTACACTGATGCCAAAATTAAAAAAATAAAATAAAATAAACTATTTTTACTATTTACTAACCTGGTCCTCTATGACCGATGCTGAAGGAGAAACTGGTAGAGTTGTGTGAATGGATATTCCTTACAAAATCCCAAACCATACCAAATTAGCTTTGATTTGTTGAAAGGTTTGCTAACCTGTTACAATTATTAGTTTCACTTTGAAACCAGGGTCAATTCAAAGGGTGAAGTCATTTTGCTTTGAGTTTGTGGTTCAAAGCTTAACATGGAGGATGCACACTCACATGAATTGAAAAAGAAGAAAAGAATTACAAGAACCCCTCCAAACTGAAACAGTCATCCTATCCAGACTAGCATTCACTCTGTAAGCACGCAGCAGCACTGTAATGTTGTATGATCACATGTATCTGTCTCAATTGCACAATTCAGTCTGTATCCCAAAATCATTTATGTGGTTAACTTCTAAGGTGCTGTGTCAGATCAGACTAAGAAAGGAGATCAGACTGTTTCAATCCCCTCACCCACAGGGGGAAGCCAGCCCTTAGACCAGTGATTACCACCCACTGCGAATGAACAGGTCTCACTACCCAAACAATGGAGCAGACAAATCATGGGAACTTTCTCCTGAATAGACTCTGCTGGATGCTCCCTCTGAACAAACCAGGGTAAACCAGTCTCTGGCATCAGTAGATTTCACACCTGGGGCTCACAACAAAGAAATTGTTGAGCAATACAGTAATTGGGCCCCAAGACCCACATGGAAGGTGAGGCTTTCTAAAACCTTACTTCCCTGAGAGACAGACAGACACCGAGGGTATGTCTACACCGCAGTTAAAAACCTGCAGCTGGCCCATGCCAGCTGATTCAAACTCACAGGGCTCAGATTAAGAGTCCGTTTAATTGTGGTGTAGACATTCAGATTTGGGCTCTTTAGGACCCTCCCATCTCACAGAGTCCTAAAGCTCAGGATCCAGCCCAACCCCGAATGTCTACACTGCAATTAAAGAGCCCCTTAGCCTAAGCCCCATGAGCTCTAGTCAGCTGGCACGAGCCAGTCGTGGGTGTCTAATTTCAGTGTAGACCAGTGATTCCCAACCTTTTTGTCCTCAGGGCCACAAATATCATTTTTACGACCCCGCAGGGCCACCAGTCTATCAGCTCATAAAATATACCATTAAGGACTACAAATCACTACATATTTAAAGTTAATATTTTGATGCTACTGTGCTTATTTTTACATTCACTATTTTACACCTGCAAATTACTCACAGTATGTCTCACACTCATAGACAAAACACTTGTGCAGATGAGTGACTGTCACTACACACTGAAGCACATGGCCTGGCAGCTAAGTCACGGTGGGTGGCCTGCTAAGTGCAGGCCAAACCGGAACATACTGATTTTTAGAGTCCTGTCCCTCCTCAAGCATGGTGGGTCCAGAAGCCGCCCTGCCTTCCCCACACTGCAGTCAGACTGAAGGAGTTGAATGAGGAGGCTGCCTCCTTGCTGATCTCCTGTCCCCCTGGCTGCAGCAGGGAAACTGCATGCATCCTGTAGCCCTGCACGCTCCACCTGGGTTACTAGGCAGTGGGTCCCTTCTGCAGCCAGGGGGATGGGAGATCAGTGCTCCCCTTCCTCAGCTCCAACAGAGACCCCAGCACCTATGGACCCAGGTGGAGCACTTTGTCGTGCTCCCTGCTACAACCAGGGGGAGGAGATCTCCTGTCCCCTGGGTGCAGCAAGGAGCCTGCGTCAGTCTTGTAGCTTGGCAGCAATGCACTCTGCTTGGTTCCTTAGGCAGCAGCTCTCTTCTGCAGCCAGCGGAGCAGCAGGCCACTTTGAAAGACCCCGGGTGCTACTTTTGGCCCCTGGGCCACAGGTTGGGAACCACTGGTGTTGACATATCCTGAGAGACCCACACATGGATCTGGGCTAGCTACAAAAAATCAAGTTGTCTGTGTTGTGTAACTGAAAAGGAAAGCCATCTAATTTAGCTTGTAGAAGTGTAAGATTAGAGATGACTAAACATATGTGTAGCCATTTGTTGTTTTAAAATCCCTTTTCTCTAATGCTTTGTTCCAACGACTAAATAAGTGTGTTTTAAGAAGACTCTTGGTCAATATCACTAGCCTCAGGTTCCTGAAGTGGATGCCCATACTGAGATGGGCCTGAAATAAGGATTTGGCATACACTACGTAATGTACCTATGTATAGTACACCTTGGGATAGCGGCATATCTATACAGGGATTGCTATTAGAGCTGGTCAGAAACCAGAATATCTCTTCCAAGGAAATTTCAACATTTCAATAAAAAAAATTGTTCTGAATTGGAATGAAAAGCTGGAATTTCCCACAAAATGAAAATTCTGAAAATTTTCTGTTTGGGACCATTTAAATGGTTTGTTTTGATAACGTTGAATTGTTTTGAGAATGTTCAAACATTTTGGTCTGCTGCAGTAAAATGTTTCATTTTGACTTGCATATTAAAATATTATAGGATGTATATATAGTATTTAATAATATATATACTGTTTATATATAGTATTTAATAATTTATATACTATATATATTGAAACAAAATATTTCAACATTATCAAAATGAAATAATATTACTGAAACAAAATGAGACTAATCAAAATAATTTGTTTCAACATTTTCCTGTGGAAAATTTCACTGGAAGTGACATCTTTCAACAAAATATTCTGATTTGGATGAAGTCTCATTTTTCAACGGAAAGCTGTTGGGTCAAAAAGTTTTCAGTCATCTCTAATAGCTTTACTAGCAAACCCTCCCAGTGTTTTATGAAGCTTATACCAATTAACCAGTGTGTTTGCTTATACTGTTTCCCTGAATAAGCCATAAAATCAAAAAAGTGATTTTGCCTGTATAACAGTCTATCCGAGGACTTCTGCCACTCTCTCTATTTTTTTAAAAATCACACTCCTAACTGACATTACATTAGTGGCAAAGCTTTCTAATATAGACCTGGCCTAAGAGTGGAAAATTCATGAGATTCCACTCCAAATAAGGTAAGGCTAATAGCCCAAAAGCTGAGGTGGATGCACTCAGACCCCAGAAAGAGGTCATGGGTGAACCTAGTTCCATTACCCTGACAAGTACTATCTGACACTCAGAAAGATTTGCATAATTTTAATATATAATTTACTATGTACAAATGAACATATGCTTCTGTATACAAAAGTATATGGGTGAAAAAGTGATTACTATCAATACCTGAATTAGATTTGAATTGCTGAACCCATGTTGAAAGAAATATAATGTAGTCTATCACTATTTCTGGATATACTCTCAAATGTTAGCTGAAATGTGATCATAGGTCCTGAATATTATCAAATGTTCATGCCTCACTTATCCCACTTGATTAGCAGCATTTTAGCAATTACAGTACATAACCCAAGACTATGTGGAAATGGAAATGTAGGATGAGAAAAATGCAACTTGAATATAATCCAACACAGAAATTATTTAAAAAGCTATCATTGAACTGTATATTAAGAGAACTGAAATGTTCCATGTACCTGCTATGAATTAGATGATGCAGTACAGTGGCATCAAAACACTAACTTGCAGGCACATTTCTACAGTGATTTGAGTGACTTCTATGTTTCCATTGTGAAGCTGCTATATTGTCAGTTGTTGTGCAACATGCATGTCCCTGTCAATGGAAATATCCCATACTATTGTACTGCCATTATCATGAACAGAGTGTGGATTACATCTACAAAAGCAAACCATTTCAGAGGCCTGCCGATTCATCTCCCCATTTTGACTATGCATTTGCCTCACATGAAAAATATGGAGATGGCCCATGCTGCACATTTTTAATCAGAATCTGGATCCCAACACACACACTTATGAAAGGTATGGACATTTGGTTCAGCTCATTGCAAAAGATAAAGCAGGTTCAGATCTGGATCCAGATACAAATTTTCTCAAAGGTCCAGGGCTGTCCAGGTCCCAAAATGTTGGTCTGGGACCATCTCTTACTATACATAACCTTAAATTTGTCTTTACTTCATAAAAGGGCTTTTGATCTCCCTCTTGGGATCAGACAAAGCATATGCAAAAACAATTCTCTCTTCCCCCATACATCTCATAGTAAAACTGGTAACGTGTAAAAATAAATATTTTTCAGCCTCAAATTCCATTTCCACGTCAATCTACATTTAATTCCACCCTTCCTGTGGGGGAGGGAAGGTGAGCATATGGATGTATTAATAACTATAACAATCATTGTAATTGGGTGTTACGTCCTCACACTCATTTTGGTGGGGGGTTGTTTGTTCGTTTGTTCTTTCATACATACTTCCTACTCTGTTCACTCTTGCTTTCTCTGATGCTTTAGTAAAGGAAAAATCCTGAGGCTCAAATTTTCAGCTGGCCTCAACCAAGTCTCCCCATTTGACACATCATTTCTGTGTGCACATCCGTTAGTTCATGCAAAAGCTGCATCTGGGTTTATAAATTACAAGGCAATTGCATGCATAATTTTACAAGTGCTAAATTAGAGGTCTTGGTTAAAATGCTGGGTCTTGATGTGCTTCTGGATAAGGAACAGAAAAGAAGACATGGAAAGACTCTTACAGTGCAGCAGTGAATAGACTGAGCATGTCTCCCTGCTAGCAGGGTTTGTTTTCTTCATATCTATAGCACAAAGAGGCCTTTTTTTCCTCAGTATTTCTTTTTCATACATGTTCTGAATCATGGGTCAAATCCTAGACCCAAGGAACAAAATGGCAAAATTCCCACTGGCTTCAATAAGGCCAAGATTATGCCCAGCGTCTTTAAGATGCCAAAAAATTAAGTTAAATTGAAACAATGTACTAACGCACCATGGATGTTCTAGACAGGATTCGAATTCTGAACAAAGCAGCTTCTTTTATTAGAGGAGATTTAAGCCCTTCTCTTGAGGAATACTACAACCAGAAATCAAATACCATGCCTTTAAAGACTGATACATTTGGTAACAGAACGAAAAACTGAATCATCAGGATGAGCCAGAGCAGAATCAAATTGACTTGTTATCATGCAAACATTTTTCTAAAATCAATCATTCTTAATGAGATAGTTCTCTGTTTAAAAAAAAAAATAGTCCAGATTAGAACTGTTGAAAAACTTGACAGGAATATCAGAATTCTTGCCTTTACTGTCATTAAGTCATTCATAAATGAGAAATTGGTGTACTATACATATATTTTTGTGTTTAATTCAACCCAGATGTGAATATCAATGACTAAAATTGATGCTTTTGTAGATAGCCCCCCCATTTTATTTCACTAGTAAAACTGTGAAGTCCTGAATCCTTTTACCCATTACCGTACTAGTATTTCAGTACTTTGGCAGATCTACAAACATAGGGAGAATAAGCAAAAAGAAATATATGTGATGTTATAATTAAAGATAGCATCCCAACACATTCAGAACATCAGCTGTAATTTCGCCAACCAACCCATATTACCTATTATCTCTGCATGAATATTATTTGAAGAATGTTGTCCGAATATCCACCATCAGAGCAACTTTCACTATCAGACTGTTCACACTATTGCTCTGAGTTTTTTTCTAACTAATATTTTAACAATTAACACAGAAAAAAGGGAAAATTTACTATACTTAATGTAAAACATTTAGCTCATCATTAAAAGCACATTATTTAACAGAAAAAAGCACAGCTGTGTGGGTTTGACTCCTGGAGAGTTAACATTTGCCAGAAGATGAATAAAAACTAAAATTTTAAAATAAATTCCCTGTTTTTGAATCAGTGAGTGTTTCCATTACACGTCTTTAATCAGGGTGTTGTCACTAGTGTTCACACTCTTTTGTAGACTCTTATGTATTTTACCATGTAAAGCAGGAGTTAGAAGATAATAAATTATGCTCCAATCTAATCTCTCTCTTATTTCACGTTCCTCCAAAACGTCTTTGGAAGATGATCATGATTTGATTATCTTGTCCTTAATTAGATGATTACTTGTCCTTTCAGGAGCTCTTTGAATCCCTTACACTTGCGGCTTAGAGAACCAAATGTTAATGTTTTCTAGGGACCCTTTTATAGCAAATCTAATGGATGATATTTATTCATGCTCACCATGAAGACTGTGCACCTATAATAGCAGAAAACTTTAAAACTTTGACCCCTAATCAAAAGTTCTTGAGTTTACAGGAGGTACAAACAGTACAAAGTGATTGTAATAAGAATATTTTTGAAACACTGGAGGAAAAACAAGGAAGGAGGTTTTTTGGGTTTGTTTTTTGGTTTTTTTAATATAACATTGACCACAGTTTTAGTCAGCAGCTCTGACATTCAGGGAATAAATCAATTTTCAGGAGCTGTGGACAGCTAATGAGGACCTGCTGTTCCATATGATTCAGAATCATTGAGGAAAAGCTTCACTAGCCATTTGTTATTCTTATTGCAATTGTGGTGGCTAGCTTCTGAATATTATTATTATTTGTGGCAAAGCTTTTCATCCGGAGCAGCAGAGGCAAATTTACCATAAAGAATCACATCTCATATGTAAAGACCATACATATGATCATAATGATAACCATGGACCACCTCCTCCAGAATATTTCAACTATAAGATGGTTTGGAGAGAGTTGGGGCCTGATGAGAGGGCCTCATGGAATGAGTTTCAGCAACTCCATTTTTCCCTCTCTTAGGATAACAGAAGGGGAAAGGGAACTGGTTTTCTATTAGGGATGAGCAGAGTGGTTTCTAGAGGAGGACACATACCTCTCATACTATTTTTTTAACAGCTTTAAGTTTCCAAAAATACCTTTTGAAGTCCAAAACTTGTGAACAATAACTGAACAGGCTCACTACAGCTAGAACTCCATGGGGTTCAGCCAACACAAAAAAGCTAGTAAGTAAAAGTAGATGAGGGTAATTTGTGGCTTTCACCTCCAAACAGGAAATACCCCGATTTTGGTGATCTGACCCTCAGAATTGTTAGAAATCTGAGGGAATTTGATCTATCCTCCTGGCAATTCTGGAGAAAGAACGGACTTCATGTTCATGAAGTGCAAGTTGATGGCTAACGCTGGAGAAAAAAAATTCTTGGATTGAAGGGGCAAAAAGATGCTACTGAGAAGCAAAGAAGCTGAGGAGTTCTTAGACAGCCATGTTTGGGAAGCGCAAGTATCCCAGTTCAAGGAAGAATGGAGCTGGCCACCGAGAGACCAGCAAGAGAGAAAGTCAGAGAGGAGGTCTTGTGGTTTGTATCCCCCAGATGCAAGAGGTCACAGCGGAATTCTTCATAGCTGGAGACAGGGGACAGGCGGGCTATGGCCACCAGAGAGAAGAGGACCAGGAAGAATTCTACACAGCTAGAAATTTCAATTCAATACCAGGCCCTCAACATGGTAATTTTGGAAAATACCTCGCAAGATCCAGCAGGTCCAAGGGAATGGAGAGATGCATGTGGATGGCAACTTGACCTAACATGTCAGAAAATCAAGCTTGCCTGCAAAGAGTTCTCCAACTGTCCAAGGAATACAGATGATTGGATAGACTTCTGAAGTTGGTGGTGATTCATATTGGCACTAATGACACTGCATCGCAGGATATCTCACAAGTATTAAATTTCAGGGAACTCAAAAACATGGAAGAAGAAGAATATCCAATCAAACTTTCCTGGGATCTTTCCTGTTCCACAAGCGAAGAAAGACAGAAGGCAGAAGATTCTGGAAGTGAACTACTGCCTAGGTAAATGTAGGGTGGAGGGTTTGCACTTTGTGCAACATAGGTCCATCTTCTATGGGGAGAAGAGGTTGTAAAGTTCAGAGGGCCTCTGCCTCAGCAGAAGAGGGACCAGTCTCCTCAGGGACTGGCTGAATAGAACAGTCACGAGAGGATTGAACAAATATCAAAAGGGGAGAATAAAAAGGAAGATAAAAGCTGTCACTTAGCACAAAATTAAGATCTTGAAAACGAAATTAATCAAAGCATCAAAGGACATGAAGATAAGAAATTCTTGAGTTGCCTATGCACCAATGGAGGGAGACAGGGTAACAAACAAGAGGTACTGGAACTGCTCATTTATGAGCATAAACTGGACCTATCTGGTATTACTGAAACCTAGTGGGATAATTCTCATGATTGAGATGTTAAAATCAGTGGTTATAACCTATTTTGGAAAGATCAAATAGGCAGAAGTGGATAGGGAGTGCACTCTATCAAAAATGGCATTCCCTGATTCCAGATCACTGATAACTTAGAAGAAAATTATCTTGAATGCTTATGAATCAACATACTAACAGATAAAGCATCAGATGTTGTATTGGTGTCTGCTGCAGACCACCAAATCACACTAGGGAACAGGATGAGGGCCCCCTTATGCATCTGTCTATAAAGTGCAGGGGAAAAACTGCATGATCTTTCTGTGTGATATAAGCTGGAAGTCTTATGCTACAGGGCAGACTGGCATAGGCCCTGGGGGTTTTTTTTGCCTTCCTCTATAGCGTGGGGCATGGGTCACTTGCTGGTGGATTCTCTGTACCTTGAAGTCTTTAAACCATGATTTGAGGACTTCAATAACTATTCATAGGTTAGGAGTCTATTACAGAAATGAGGTTCTGTGGCCTGCATTGTGCAAGAGGTCAGACTAGATGATCATAATGTTCCCTACTGACCTTAAAGTCTATGAGTCTATGCCACTAGTATCTCAGCAGAAAGTTAAACAGTAGCTATAAAAGTTAGACATTTTTAAATCATCAGGTCTAGGTAACTCACATACTAGCGTTTCAAAAAGAGTTAGATGAGAAGCTCACTGTTTATTTCCAATAAGTCTTGGAGCACTGGAGAAGTTCCAGAAGACAGGAAAAAAAGCAAATGATGTGTCAATTTTTAAAAGAGTAAACAGGGCGACCTGAGTAATTATAGGCCTGTCTGTTTGACATCGATCTCAGACAAAATAATGGAGTGGCTGATATAGGACTTGATTAATAAAGAATTAAAGGAGGGGTAATGCAATTAATGCGAATCAATATCGTTTTTGGAAAAACAGAACCTGTCAAACACTGTATTTGGCACTGGTGTGACCAGTGCTGGATTACTATTTCCAGTTCTGCTGTGCATAGTTCAAGAAGGATGTTGATAAATTGGAGAGGGGTCAGAGAAGAGCCATGAGAATGATTAAAGGATTAGAACACACTCCTTGACTTACAGCTTCAAACTGACTTCAGTAAACATTTGCCTGATTGCAGGCTAAGTAAGGACTTGAGGATTTGTACCATGGCAAACAACAAATAGCAAATTGTAGTTAAACTTTATGGAAGTACAACCAGTGTAGCTAAAAATTCATTTAATGAAAAGCAGAGCACATAATGGAAAATCTGGAATGACAGCACAACTTTCAATTTTTCGTTTTCTGTGGTCTAAAACTTTTGATATGAACATCTGTGCACTCAGATTCAATTTCTTTTCCATCAAAAAAGTATTTGCACAAAACAATTAAAATACAGTTCTCACCTAACGTTTAATGTGTCCTTGGAGTCGCAGCTACTGAGTTAAGTATTACTAAAAATTCTTATAGAATGAATGATCTACTTTTTGACTCATTTGTTTTCTGTGATCTCAGGTTTTGATGAGAACATCTCTGTAAACACTTTCACAAAAACCAAATTAACTAATATGATGTTGGACTCTAATAGAAACAAGCTATACAATGTAGTGCACTGTTTCGTTGCATAAAAATATTACATAAATAAACTAAGTTTACCCCCTCACTACAGCAAACACTGCCAATGGATTGAAGGACGTAAAAATATACCTCTACACCAAATGTGTACACCTTAAACTTGTATGGTAAGGTGTCTAAAAACATTGCTGTGGACAGAAAGAAGAGTTTTGTGAATCCCTGGATATAATGCCAGAGATGTCAGAGACTAAAGAGGCAATCTGCATGCCAAAATGAGTTTGGGAATAAACATAAGAAATAACGTAAGAAAAGAAGCCATGGCCAGATCTAGCTGTGCCAAAAGATTTGACCACTGTACAGTGAATATATTTGTAATTGCAGAATGTCATTTTCTCATAAAGATAACATAATTTAACATGGATCTGACCAAATAATGAAGAAAATCAAATCAGTTAAATAGTAATTAACTTGCAATTAACTCAAATTAGTCAAGAGTCATGTAAGCAATGGGTGTTAGTGTCTATAGTGGATTGGAGTTGGAGTAATTGTCACATAAAGCTAAAATTGAAGTGAAGTTCAGGAAGAATAGATGTATTGAACATAAGGATTGAAAATGAAGGGTGAATTCCTACTGGAGCTGAGAAAATGACAACAGATTAAGGAGAGAGAAAACAAACAATTACTGGAGAAAGATAAAGATAAGATATTTAAAGTAGCCCAGAAAGTAAGAGACAGCTGACAAAAGAAATCACAAGACAGCATACCAGATTACAAGGGCTTTGTGTGGGATGAAAACCCATGGGGGACACAGACTGATTAAGAGTAATGATGAGAAATATTTAAAATGAAGACAAGAAAACTGAAGGATTCAGAAGAACATTTCTCTAATTCATTAGAAGAAACTCATGAGGACTTTGATTATATTCCATTTTGAGAAATAGGCCTGGAAATTAACAAGGAAACTGGTATCAAGAGTGAAAAGACCAAAAACTGAATCCTCAGCTGAGGATTCTACACTTTGCTACAAGCAGATATAGTGAGAGGAAACAGTGTGAAATAGACTACTGGCATGATGAGAAGGAACCAAAAGAGCTGAATACATAACCTGTGTCAGGGAGAGAATACCATGATTGCTAACAGATCAAATTACTGCTCTTCCCAAATAATGTATTCATACGCAAGAAATGGGGTCATCGAAAAGGAAGAAGAGTGTTCAATAAGGGGAAACTGCAGTCTCTGGAATGAAGGAAAGCAGCATGCAGCACTCCGTTATGAACTTGCCTTTATTGTAGACCAGGCATGGTAAAGGACCACCTAAAGCCTTGCTTCTACAGGCATTGTTTATGCCAGTGCTGCTAAAACACTCCCTAAACTTGGAGGCCTGGCTGAGGGTACAAAATGGAGACAGAACAGGAATTGAAATGTATGTATTTGTACTGGTAAAATTGTACAGGCTTTGAGAGACTGCACACTTTATTAAAAGATTTCTCATTATAAATTTCATTCTGGAATTGAAGTTAAAAATAGCCACTGCTGTGGAAGCAGATTAGATGTTCAAGAATCAGTCCATGAACACTGCTGTTTACTTGCTAGTCGACCATTAGTTATCATCTGCTAAGAGAAAATAAAAATGCAACTTGAAATAATAGCAAAGGGAAAAAAACAGCATAAACAATTTCTATCTATCCTACTCCTAAATGGAGAAGTCAGGGCTGCTTATTTTTAAGAAATAATGCTAATTTCAGCAAGAAAGCCTCAGTAACAAATAAATTGTTGTATATCTTACAGTTAAAAGCCATCACATAACAAGGTCATTGTAGCTGAGGCAATTATTTTAGCAAATTGTTGTAGAGGGATAAGAGCTAATAACATCAGGTATAACTGGCACAATTTTCTGTATGTGTCTCAGTGCTATTGGATGAGGAAATTTATTGCTTTAAATTAGCAATATGATATACTAGGCAGTCCTGTAACTCTATGCAGTGATCACTAGTAGTCAGCATTTGTCAGCAGCTGCCACACATTGATATTGAGAAACAGATTCTTCCTATACTTAGACGCAGAGACTCTAAGGTCACAAGGATCCAATATAATCATCTAGTCTGACCTCCTGCAAAACACAGGCCACAAAACCTCACCCATCCACTCCTGTAATAGACCCCTGACCTATGACTGAGTTAATGAAGTCCACAAATCATGGTTTAAAGACTTTAAGGTACAGAGAATCCACCAGCAAGTAAGCCATGCCCCATGCTACAGAGGAAGACGAAACCCCCCCCGAGTCTTTGCCAATCTGCCCTGGTGGAAAATTCCTCCCCAACCCCAAATATGGCAATCATTTAAACACTGAGCAAGTGGACAAGACTCACCAGCCAGAAATCCACAAAAGAATTCTCCGTAATAACTCAGAACCCACCCCATCTAACATCCTTTCACATATCCTTGGCATATCTACCACCAGTAGTCAAAGATCAGTCAATTGCCAGAGTAGGCTATCCCATCATATCATCCCCTCCACAAATTTATCAAGCTCATAGTCATCCTGTGATCAACCAATACGCCCAGGTCCTTCTTCTTTGTCACTTCCAACTGATGCGTCCCCAGCCTATAGCAGAATGTCTTGTTATTTGTCCCTAAATGCATGACCTTGCACTTTCCACTATTAAATTTCATCCTATTTCTATTACTCCAGTTTACAAGGTCATCCATATCTTGCTGTATGATGTCCCAATCCTTCTCTGTATTGGCAATACCTCCCAACTTTGTCTCATCTGCAAATTTTATTAGCAAATTCCCACTTTTTGTGCCAAGGTCAGTAATAAAAAGGTTAAATAAGATCGGTCCCAAGACCGATCCCTGATGAACTCCACTAGTAACCTCCCTCCAGCATTACAGTTCACCTTTCAGTATGACCCATTGTAGTCTTCCCTTTAACCAGTTCCTTATCCACCTTCCAATTTCCATATTAATCCCCATCTTTTTCAATTTAACTAATAATTCCCTGTGTGGAATCATATCAAATGCCTTACTGAAATCTAGATAAAAGGAATGCAGTGGATCTAATTTGTCTACAAAATTTGTTATCTTTTCAAAAAAGGAGATCAGGTTGGCCTGGCATGATGTATGTTTTGTAAATCCATGTTATATTTTGTCCTAGCTACCATTAACCTCGATGTCCTTTATTACTTTCTCTTTCAAATTTTTTTCCAAGACCTTGCATACTAGTGAGGTCAAACTAACAGGCCTGTAGTTACTCAGATCACTTTTTTTCCCTTTCTTAAAAATAGGAACTATGTTAGCAATTCTCCAGTCATACCGTACATCCCCTGAGTTTACAAATTCATTAAAAATCCTTGCTAATGGGCTTGCAGTTTCATGTGCTAGTTCTTTAATATTCTTGGATGGAGATTATCTGGGCCCCCCCAGATTTAGTCCCATTAAGCTGTTTGAGTTTGACTTCCACCTCAGATGTGCTAATTTCTACTTCCATATTCTCCTTCCCACCCTGGCACTCTCTCTAAAATCCTCAATCCCTTTATTAAGAATTGTTCGAGTTTGGCTTCTACCTTGGATGTGGTAATTTCTACCTCCATATCCTCATTCCCATTAGCCACTCTATCACTATCCTCAAGATCACCATTAGCCTCATTAAAAATGGAGGCAAAGTATTTGTTTAGATATGCCATGCCTAGATTATCTTTAACCTCCACCACATCCTCAGTGCTTAGCAGTCCCACTTCTTTTTTTGTTTTCTTCCTATTTATATGGCTATAGAATCTTTTACTATTAGTTTTAATTCCCTTTGCCAGGTCCAACCCTACTAGGTTTTTGGCCTTTCTCATTTTATCTCTACATGTTCTGACCTCCAAGAGGTGACTTTCCTTGCTGATACCTCCCATCTTCCACTCTTTGTAGGCTTTCTGCTTTCTCTTAATCGCCTATCTGAGATGCTTACTCATCCAGCTTGGTCTACAACTCTTTCCTATGATTTTTTTCCCCTTCCTTGGGATGCAGGCTTCAGATACTTCAAGTCAAAGTTACAGGAACTAATTCCAAGCCTCCTCCACCTTTAGATCCATATCCAGTCCACTTCCCCAACTAATTCCCTTAATTTTTTTAAGTTACCCCTTTTGAAGTCACACAGTTTCCCATAATCACACAGTTCCCAGTAGTATTTACTTCAATAAAAGCCTTAAAGAGGTCTCTATCTATGTCCAAATCAGATCCCAGTGGTCTGTAGTGCACCCCAAGCACTTTCCCAGGGGAAACTAGTAATTTTCTTCCCCAGTGTGATTTTTGCCCTTACAGATTCTATTTTATCAATTCCATCACTTCTAATTTCTTTACAGTCCACCTCATCATTGATATATAGTGCTACTCCATTGCCTTTGCCTTTATATCTCTTTCTTAAACAGCACATACCCTTCAATACTTGTACATCTGTTGTGACTACTCTTCCACCATGTTTCTATTATCCTATAATATCTGGTTTCACTTCCTCTACCAGTAGCTCTAGTTCCTCCATTTTGTTACCCAGGCTCTTTAAACTGGTATACAAACATCTTAATTTTTGCTGTTCCTTACCTGATTTGGCACAGTCATTCTACTGCCAATATCTCCTATTAGACTGGTATCTACACTACCCTTCCTCTTAATGTCCATTCTGCTTCCCACTGCTGTGTCCTTTCTTACTTCATTTTCCTCCCTCTCAATGCTAAAATCAGGCGTGGAGATTACCTGAGCATCTCCCAACCATCTCCCCCAGCTCCCTAGTTTAAAGCGCTCTTAATCAGTTGTGCCAGCCTCCATCCTAGAAGTGCATTTCCCTCCCTACTCAGGTGAAGTCCATCCCAAGAGAACAGTTCTCTGTCCATGAATGCCTCCCAGTAACCATACATCCAAAGCCCTCCTTATAGCACCACTGCCTGAGCCATCTGTTGATCATCAGAATCTTGTCACACCTTTGGTGTCCTCCTCTAAGGACAGGAAGAATGCCACTGAAGCTCACCTGAGCCTCCATTTCCTTAAGAGCCTTTCCCAGCTTGGCATAGTCTCCTTTGATACGTTCCAGTGAGAATCTAGCTATATCATTTGTACCCACATGAAGGACAATCAGTGGATTATTTCCTGTTCCCATTAGGATCCTCTTCAGCAGGGAGCCTCCATTCACGTAGACCTCCCTTAACTTAGGAATTAAATGTAGTACCAATTAACTTATTACTAGTGGACACTGCAGGAGAATACTTGTCATTCCACAAAGAACTGAGTTTGGATGACAGATAAGCTACACCGCTTTTTTAGGACACCGTACACATTGCATCTAGAATTATGCCAGATTGCTCATTTTTATTGCAAACAAAACATGACAATTTTGTCATGGTCAAAATTTTATTTCCCCCAGGAAATGCAACGTATGTGAGATTTCTGACTAGATCAGGAGAAGGAATATAGGCTCCTTTGGAAAGCCAATACTGCAGTGCTTCATATAAGGTTCTAATAAGAATTCAAACACAGGGCCAGGCATCTGGAGACCAGATTCTATCCGTGGTCCCGCAAAGCCATCTTTGTGCATTTAGAGAAGTAATCAAATCTTGCTGTACCTCATTTTCTCCAGCTATAAAATGGGGATATTATTACTTACTTACCTTGTAAAGTGCTTTGAGGTCTGTGGATGAAAAGCTATGTACAAGAACTAGGTATTTAGTATTATTATCTGAAATGAAACTCTGACCCTTTAGAGGTTTACTAGGACTCTCAGACTCCCATAGTCAATACTGTTGTCCAAGCAATTAACCAGTGTTCAAGGCCTTGTTCCTTCCAGTAGGAAGACAAATTGGTTAAACGAGTCAGATACTTCTTTGATGCAATCCCATTTATTTTCTAAAAATGTACATTTTTCCTGAGCACTCTAGAAACAAACAGCAGCAGACACTTTCCTTGCTCCGACGCACAAGTCTGTGTTTCCAGCAAATAGTGTGCCCAAAAGAAGCACTCACTGCTTCTTCCCAGGGCTGCACTTACCATTGCTTCTTTCACTTTCTGCCTCTCACACACACAGACAGACACAGCAGCAATAAATCAATCCCATAGCCCTGAATCTGCAATTAGGGAAACCCCTTAACCCACATGGCTTAGTTTCTGATCATTCTTTCCGTGCAATCCCTTTCCTTGGGTAGTGGTTTCCTACTGTTTTCATATATTACTACATAAAGAGCATTTAATTACTCATTCCATTTAGTCTGAAGCAAGGGTGGTTAGCAACCCCTTGACTTAAACTAGGTCTGTGATTGCTTGATAGATCACAGACATGCTTACTGGCAGCCATTAACATCTTCCAGAATAACAACTCTAACATCTAGCTAAGATAGAAAGAGAGAAGAAATCAAGAAGCATTTCTGCTAATAAAAGAGGCCTATGAATGGCCTAGATCTTTGGACTTGGGACATGGACATGGGATTCTCAGATACTCTGGACTGGACTCAAAAGACAGGCTCAGTGTATAGGAGTGGAGAGTGAGCAGGGCAAGGTGACTTTGCCACTAATACTGGGGCTGACCAAAGGTCATTTCAGTTCGTGGCACAACTTAGAGCAGCCTCAAGGCTGCTGTAAATTGTGCTTAACTACCTGTAGCATCAGAATTCCATTCCAGCAGATGGAGCAGACTGGCCTTTTGTATTTGACAGAGCTATGAGTTACCGAATGGGAGATTATCTGTCTGTGGCAATGATATTACAATATCACTTTTTTTTAAAAAGAGTACCAGGAAGATCAGATGCCCCTGTAGACTTGGTCTCAGGACACACATGTTGCACAGTAAGACAAGCATGATACAAGCTGATGAACTGGATGAGCATAATCATCTAGGGGAAGTTAGTGAATGGAAAGAGTTTCAAACCCCATTAAAACTGGCAAAAATCTCAGCTGTTTAAAGACTTCAAAATAAGAGTATAATGTTATAAAGCAGAGAAGAGAGAGAGTGAATTACATGCTTGATCCACAGCTCAAGGGCAGATTGGAAACAGTACTTCCACCCCATGCAGACATAAAATCGCTACAAGGACACTCTCATAAACAAAGTGCTGGAGGCCATGCCATCGTCCACCTCCTCCTGTTTCTCTCCACATCTGAGGAAGCCAAGTACATCACATAAAACAGAAGACACACAGGTTTCTGGAATATCCCAGAGGCAAAAAACAAAGAATAGAGAAACAGTAACAGCTTCTCATAGCTGAAGATACAGCTTCCTCTATTTAGGTTAAAAATCCTCTAGGGCTCCCTCCTAGTTCTGATTGCCATGCACTTGCTGGGATTTCCAGACTTGTTACTCAGTGAAAATGACTGAGCTTTAATGAGTTTGCCAATGAGGGTGAAATTCATCCTTGTACAGAAAGCTAGCCTATGCCTCACATCAATCCCAAATATGCTCTCTGGGGCATCACTTAAGTGCCCCTTAAATCCCATTCAACCTCAGAGGGGTTAAATGGTTCATAGGCCCTGTGCTGGCCATCTACATAGGGATAAATTGCACCCTAAAAGAACCAATTGCTTACATGCTGCAGAATCTCTTCTCACTATCCAACAGGACTTAAGAATAGATCTTGGGATACCCATTCCCTGAGCTGACTGAAATCCTTCATACCTATCTCTGACAATACTCCCAAATGTGCAGTAGCATACAATGCTTAACCTTGAAAGTAGTTGTGTCTTTGACATGAAAGTTTCTGCCATTTGTTTCCCTTTGAAGTTTGTGTTCCCATCCAAGGAACATACTCATGTTATATTAATTTACATGATCCTGAAACTGGCAAACTTTAAGCAGCATTAAACAAGGTTTAGGCTCTGATACACAGAGACCACAGACTGCTTAGCACCATGGCAAACACACCATTAATTTTTTTTCAACCCTTCATTAAAGATACAGGAAAGAAGGGAAGCATTTGAAGGGAAGCATACAGTTAAAACATTTGAAATGTAAAGTATTAAGTAATGCTTTCATTTTAACAGCATCCTTTGTTCCCATTGCCTCTAGGTGTAGAATGTTTTCAGAAGAAAAATCCTCCTCTTTGACTCTTTTGCATGGTAATATCTGTTAAAAGTTATATTGAGATGGGCTGGAGCTGTTGTTAAAGTCCAATATCATTTCATTCCAGGTGGTGGCTGGAATTTAGCCAGAGCCAGGAAAGGTGGCGATGTCATCTGGCTCCTTCTCTCTAGCTCAGTCTGCTCAGGACATCTCTCAGGATTAGGATGAAGAAGGTCTGGAATCCCAGGAGTCAGAGTGGATAGTAGCCATGATGGTGAAGTTCGCTTTTTCCCCTTCTCTTGTCTTTCAGCTAGACAGTGTCATGGTTGACTCCTTTTCATTCCCTCTGCCCCAAGCCTTTCCTTTTAAGGACCCCAAAAGGGAATGATGGGTGGAATAGCCCATCTCATTTTGTCCACTAGTGAGGCCAAATTTCTAACACAGTTTTGCTTATAAATTTCAGGTCCCACACTTTATCTTGTGTATCAGGAATGATCTTAACACACTCCTTGAATTATATTTGTAGGACTTTTAGTTTAGACTGAATTAATCTGTCCATATCTTTCACCTTTTCCCACCAGCATTTGTTGTTACAGGTTGTGACATTTTTATGAACTTTCACTCACTCTTCACAGCTAAGCTCACACTTAGGATAAATTTGTAGGCCCAATTATGTCAACAGCCTCCACTAAACATCCTTGGTGTGTGGTGGGTTTTTTGTTTGTTTGTTTGTTTGTTTGTTTGTTTGTTCTCTCCTCTATAATCATCAGATATTAAACATTGTTTTGTTTTTATGCCTTTTTTTCCCATCATGTATGCCTTTTTTCCATCATTTATTTTGGATTAGACTCTGTACATTAACTGAAGGCCTAGTTAAGACCAAATGACCTTACTCCGGAATTATATAAAAATTACATTGTGGACATGAGGAAGCAAGAATTGAGACAGGCACATTTGTTGGGAACATAGTTCTCAAAAGTATCTCTCTTTCTAGCTGTATATAATCTTCAGTGCTGGGGTTTTCCTAAGAGGGTAAATTAACTGATTGTGGTGCCAACAACCCTGTAAGAATGTGTATTGATTTTTCTGGGCAAAATGAAATCTTCCGGAGACCTCTTATTTAGAGTTTGTGAAATACGGTGTAATTTCATGACAAATCACTATTAGTTTAACCACTCCCTTTTATTTTATTTTTTTACAATCTATTATAATTAAAAGTTACCAGTCACAAGGGGAGAAGGAAATAAACATTAAATGTATTAACATTCCACAACAATCAAATGTAAGAAATTAGGGGAAAATACTTATAAAACCAAACAGGAACGCTATAGATAGTAAAACATGAGGAAAGGGGGGAATTACACACTTTGCAAGATACGCTGAAAGACTTAATGTCTGTTTTCCTGGTGAGCTGTAATCTGAACATTTGGAGCACTTGTTAATTATGTCCCAGTGAGTCTAGGAAAACATCAGATTTGAAATTTTCCCTTTACAGAGCTAAAAAAAAGTTATAAATTGTTTTTATAGTTGGACTTCACCAGTTTCAGTGTCTTTGTATGTGTATCACAGGTAAAATATATAAAATTGAATTAATTCCTTCTAGAATCATAAGAATATAACATTTTTAATATCAAAATTGCCAGATTGGATCACCTAGTCCAGTATTTTGTTTTTAACAGTAAACATTTCCTGCTATTTCAAGGGAAAGTACAAGGAATCCAGCTGCAGGCAATTCTGGAATAACTTCTCCATAGGGAAATTCTTTCATCCTCATTAGTCAGAAGTTGACTTATGCCCTGAGGCATGAGTACTTCTCATTTCCAAAACTCTTGGTTATTTTTTTTTTAATATTTACTAACAACTCTGGATATTCTTGTTTTCTCTATAAAACTGCCCAGTCCGTATTTAAATCCTGCTAAGATCTGGACCTCAAAAACATGTGACAATGACTTACATAGTTCAGTTATTTGGAAAAGTATTTTCTTTTATCCATTTTAAATGTTTGCTGTTCCATTTCATTTCATATACCATTGCTCTTGTTGGTATCTGGAACAAGGAAGGTCATCTCAAGCCACCAGCTTTTTGTTGGATTTTATGCCAACAAACTTTCTGAAGATGAGCAAATACACTTATAACATCAATCAACATCTGTGGTTGTGGTGTAAGTGTCAAGTGCACCATATACAGACTAAGCTTTTAATAGCTCCACTATGCCATGTAACATTTTCTAGTGGATTCTTTTCTACTATTATTGAGTATGGCTTGAAAAGCTTCTAAACATATTATTTCTAGGTTTCACTCCCGTCCATAAACTGTATCTTGAGGTGGAGAGATGCTAGGCAGGAGTGCTAGATAATGCCTCTATTCTGCATAAGCAGGTCTGGGAAGGATTAAATTAGCATGTGCGGTTGAGCTGCCACTCAAAGAATGCTGGGGTACCAGAACTGCCTGGGCCATTTGGAAACAATCAGAATAATCAAAGCTCTTTATTCCTCTCAGCACCCAAGGTCAGAGAAGGATGGGTAGAAAAGCATACATCAACTGTCCTGACCGGGTTAGTAGAAGTGCATCCCCTTTGGAGTGCTGGCCTCCAGTACCCCTGGAGTAATAGGTCCTGCATTTTGGTTCTGTTGAGATGATTTCATCTGGTGTTGTCTGCTTTTCTCTGATGCTGCCTGGACCACCAATTAATTCTTAGTGAAGTAAGGAAATAAAAATTCTTCTTCCCCTTTGTCTGGGACAAAATGTTTTTTCCTCTGCTTTCTTGGGGTTTGTAACATATGTGGCCAGTGTGTGCCAGACTACCCCTCCTGCTTCTCCAAGCTCTGTAGGACATCTGTAGGTTTGGGGGGTGCTTCTTCCACCTCCTCTAGAGGGATCTGTAGCATTTCTGCCACTCTCTGTAGTAAGTCTTGAAAATGCCTGAAATCAACAGGAGGAGAAGATGAGACAGATGTTACTGCCTCATCGGAGGATGATGATGAGACTCTGGTGATTCCAAGTGTACCTCCTGTTCCCTTTGTTTCACAGTCCTGTGGAGCAGTTCTACTTCCTCTGCACTAGAAGAAAGATGACAAATCTCGCTCCAAATTGATGTACTCCAGACAACACATTTATTGGTCCCGTGAACCCTGGCAGGGCCTATAAAAAGGTTTGAATGATGGCTGGGGTGTTACCCATAGCCTAGGCTACCATTGCTCATAAGGGTTTTAGTTTGTCCTCTGAGATGTTGATGGAGGCCAGTAAACTCTAAACACCCTCTGTGTACCAGCATGTCAGTGGAGGAAGGGACATTCTTTTGCCAATGTCTGTTTGAGTCATTTTCAAAGAAAGGTGCTGATGGTACCGGATGTTTAGTAGTGTCTCTGCTGGTAGAAGGTACCGGAGAGTGAGTCTCTGTATACACCATTGATACCACTGGTTTGGTAGTATTTTGATAGGTGATAGATCCTGGGGAAGGACTTGTCTTGTCATACCACTCTGAAATCAGAATGTCTCTAGGGAGGACAGAGCCTAAAAGTACGTGTGACTCAGGATCCTGAAGGATGAGGATGATTTGATTTGATTCAAGTAGTGTATTTATCTCTCTGAATGGGGGAATGATGGCTCCTCTCCATTTGTACCATTGGACAAATGGCCTCATATTATCTGTGCCAGATGCTGGTGATGCTTTTCATTCAACAGTAACTTGGACAGTGCTGGCATATTTCACAGTGCCTGTTTCGGATCAGACTTGCTTTTAGCTGGGTTTCAGATCCATGACATGAACTCTGAGAAGACATACAAGTTGAAGAGGACATTCTCTTCTTCGAAGAGGACTACTCTGAAGGAGATTTATCCCTTTTCTAGTGAGCAAATTTTCCCTCATGTTTTTGCTTAGAAGAGATGGAGGAGGACTCCTATCTCTCTCAATAGCGGAGCTGGAGGCCACAGAGTCTGTGGGGCACTCTGTGACTCCTCAGATCAATGTACAGGGGGGCATCCGGGCTCAGACCAGTGTGGGGCCTCACCGCTCAGTCCATAAGGAACTGTCTCAGTAGGTACTAACATACATGTTTTGTGGGTTTTTGAGGAAAACAAAGAGAAATTGAGCACCTGGAGTAGATATGGCTTCTCCAAGGCAGTAGAGGCACTGGATGTGCTCATCTCTGAATGGGAAAACTCTGAGGCAGTTTTTAAAACCTAGAATCCTGGGCATAAGAAACTCCTTGAGGAGTATAGATGAGGGGAAATCCCCCAATTCCAGCTGTACCAAAGAACTAGCTATCCTAAATAACTGAATTATTAATTATTTACAGATGAATCCATGAAGAAAGCAAGTGTTGAACACGGAAACATTCCCTCTCTACCACAGGGTGCAAAAAGGAACTGGAGAGGTCTTTGGTCTGTGCTGACACTTATACCCTTGGTCTGAAGCAAAAGGAGATGAACAGTGCAGACACAGACCATTAGACACTGCTAGCAAAAAAGCTTCTGGCCACAGACCCACGGAGTGCACATGCAGCCACAATAGAATATACAAATAGGGACCATCATTTTAAGAAAAATAGTCTTCCACCACTAAACTGTCCCATGATGGGGCTACATCCTTTCTGTATTTGGGCCCAAACTTCTACACTTACCAGCTTTAAAGTGAATTTAAAAGGACATAAGAATTCCATCTTTAGCTCCACTCCCAATGTAACACTATGATATTAACCCCAAATATTCCAAGTCTCTAGTGGTTACATCCTATCACAACAATATTTTATAAAAGGAACGAGCAGAACACAATTGTGATTGGCGGTGAGCAAACCTCAAAATGTTTTGTATTTTTCAGCTAAGCACCCCAAATATTTGGATACGTATCTTAAACATCCAAACATTTGGAATCTACCAAACTCAGTTGGCTTTTTCTTGTACACTTCTTATGCTTCCATTTCCAAAATCAACCAGAACCAAGTACTTCCCTGGGGTATGAAAATTCAAAAGAACTAAAGGTAACAATTTTTTAATCCCAAAAATAGACCTGACAAGTTTTGGATCAAGGAAGGGTTGCCAGAAACAGAAGAGAAGGAGGCGCGACCTTTATTTCATCCAAAATAGTTCCTCCCATCCCTACGAGTAATCCAAGTGTACAACTCTCAATAAAACAGATGGGAGTGGCACATCTGCGCTGCCACAAGAAACCATCCGTTTAAAATACAGATACGTTCCCATCTGAGAAATACAAAACTTGTGAACACAGAACAAAACAAAGTTCAGTTTAATTCATTATTTTGTTCACTGGTGGGCAGAATTTAGCTTATAAAGGCTGCCTAGTAGAACCTGATGTTTTTCTTAATATCCATATAAAATACAGATTTAGTGCTTGATTTAAGGGAATCTGATGGCCAAGTTACACATTTAGATTGAGATGCTGGAGTAAGGTCAAACCACGATCATTAACATCCCAAGGAGGAAGGCTAATAATTACTAATGCTAAAAGCACCAGCAGTCTACTGACTGCATGGATTTTCTCAGACTTTTGCTCAGCCAGTTTCTCAAGTAAAAAATTGCATTCAAAGACTTTTCACTCGTACAATATAAGCCTCACTCATTAGTAATCCTTGGAGCTTGACTTCATTTGAGCCTGTTCGGGGTCTGGCTAGCAATTAGCATTGCCCTCCAGGTAAGGGAGTGTAGATTTATTCCCCAGTGGTGGTTTAACTTCCTCAACCTACTTTAAAATTAGATTTACTCTGTTACAAATCGTAAGTGTTAAATGAGTAAAACTATTAAACAAGGAATACTGCTGGGCTAAATGGCTAAGTGTTTAACAGTTTACCACAGTATTTCCATTTTTATGGTCTATTAAGGCAATTGGAAGAATATCGGTAGTATGAAGAATCAGGTAATTTATATACAAGTTTGAGAAAGTACAATATGTTTGAATAAAACGTAGAGCTCTTTTTCCGAGATTTAAGAAAATTAGAGACAGGGACATTTAAAAAAAAAAAAAGCAGAGCTCAAATTACCAGCAGAGCTCAAATAAATGCACTTTCAACTAAATACACAAATGGATTTGTAACACACTTTTTTTGTTTGTTTGTTTGTTTAAGCAATAGTTCTGAAGTGATACCAGGAATCCAAACACTAAAATTACAGGATATCCAAAATCTGCATCAGATCTATGTCTCAGCTATGCCGCGTGGGTTCATCTCTGCTGTTTTTCTAAGTTAATACTGACATGAAGAACATCAATATATTGAATTACCCTACAGCATTCTGAGTCTTTGTGTGACTGAACCATGGAAATAGTGAAATCCTTGGTGCAATTGGGAGTTCTTCCAAGGAAGTCTGGATCCAGCTTTAACATTTTTTTTTTAAAATGAAGAAAATGCACAGTCCACATTGCTGTTTATAATTGAAGCCAGATACACTTCAGCAAGTAATGATTTAGTCAGTCAATTTACCACTTGCCCTTAACCGAACTTTGAAGTGAAACATGTTGCCTTCTGTCTAGTCTCTTTCTATTTTAAAGATCCTCAGTGAGGATCTTTAAAATAGTGAGTGCTGAATACTAGCCAACACATATGGTCTTTATTGGGATGGTGCCGCAGAAAGGGAAGATTGTTTAGAACACTTGCCTTTGCTTAGGGAGCTTGAGATTCTGGCTCAAGTTGATAGAAAAGTTTCTCACATGGGGTTAGTCTATCACAAAGAAAAGTTGGAAGAAAATGACATGGAAAGCTACATATATTCCATTTCCCAGAGACTCATTGTTTGCATGGTTGCTTGAGGAAGTTAGAGGAGGCCTAAAAATTATGTAAGGCAGATGTTCAAGAGTCCAATACTATTGTTATAGCTCTAAGCGCGCATATTTTAAATCAGAGCAATATGAACTTTTTTTTGTACAAACATGCACGATAAACACACACCTAAATAATCCTACAACCAAACAAACAAAGAAAAAAAAACCCAACCAATGAGGTACTCACATAAAAGCAACACTTTGAAATGACTCCCAAGCCAGCTGAAGGCTGAGTGTTGTACTTAATTATCTCCCTCTGGTACAGATCTAGAGATTTTTGCTTAGGCATACAGAAACAATCTGAACTGGAACATGATATCCATCTCAAAGTAACAGAATTACTGAAACAGGTGCAGCAAGTCAAATTCCAATTGAATGAAACAGTGATACTTCTAGTAAATTATTATACAAGCTGAAATCTGCAGGCAAGATGCTCCACTATAAAACAAAGGATTCTAAGTCAGGACATGTCATTAAGACCATAGAAGGACCGAGGTATGAAATGCAATGAGATACAATCTTAAAATACATGTATTAAATTGAAGCTGTCCATGAAATTAAAGGCAACTATGAAGAATTTTCTAGCAGAGCTTTGTATATAATAATGCCACAGTGGACAATGAAATTTAAAAAAAAAACAAGGACTGCTCTGTCATCTCTTTGGCCCTAGGGCCCCCAAAGGGCCAGTACAGGCCTCAGTACATGTAACCCAATGCAAATAATAAAAAATACAACAACTTGGAAATATTGACACATATTTGGGAACTTTTAACTCAAAATATCTTTAAATTCTAAAATCAAAATAAATTAGACCAAGAGAAAAGTTGGGAACTTGGATATGTTGTGGAAGAAGGGAAGGCAATATTTAGGCATGGGTTTGGAGAGAGTCAAAAGGGAAGGTAGTGTTTCAATAGTGACAGAGAAAGGAAGGAAAGGAGTGAATTCAAACTGGAACTAGACAAATATTGCAAAAAATCTTCTTCAAGCATTTGCTCCAACTTTTTTTTTTTTTTTAAACTTGCTTTAGGAGGAGGAAAAGAGCTAAATTTCAAATTTGTAATCATAAGTATTTATTGCAGAACTTGATCACAAGAGTAACACTCATCCAATAAGGACGCAGAAATATATAAATCAACTCAATTTTTGCATTTGATCTGAACTCTGAATACTTGCAAGCAAGCTTCAGATCAAAATTTCTACTGTCTCAAATTTTTCAGTAAATAGTTTTTGAATAATGAATAAAACAGAACTACAATCTGTTCATGGACAGTTTGTGAAAAGAGAGAGGGGAAGTTAATTTAATAAATGAGTCATTACAAATTATTTCACCCAGATCTAATCCACATCATTCTGAAATAAAAGATGTGTCTCATCTGTAACGGAAAGCTTCTCATAGAAGCTCAGATGATCTTGTCCCATTGCTAATAGTATTCTGTGCTGTTTTGACACCTGCTATTCTGTGAATATGCCGCTGACTGAGAAAAGGATGTATCAACCCTTAAAAGTTATAACAAACCTTCAACAAGCTATGAAGATAATGCAGTCAATTGTTTTAATCACAACAATGTCAATTGGCAATTAAGGCATCAGTTACAAGGTTTTAAATATTGCCCACCAATGTAAAGGAAAAGTAAATGTGTCCATTATTTTTTCACTGCCATTCATTTAGTGTGTGAAACAGGTTTTAATGAATAATTAGCTGAGCATTGGTCAATTTGCACATCTGTAAAATAATGATGAAATTTCTTCATTTCTCCAGAGTTTAAATGAAAGTACTGATTAAGGTAATTTAAAACTGAATAAACATTTACAAATTAGAGTGCCAATATGACTTTGCAATAGTGTGAATGCTAACTTCTGTTGGGATCTTATCACCATGGAGAAAACAAGGAACAAATTCAAAGAGTTTTCAACCACATTTTACTAATCCCTTTTAAGGCTCACTTTTATTTCTGATGCTCCTACTACTCCAGAGCAATGACAATGTATCCGAAGGAATTCCTTAATCTTTTTTCTCTGCAAGCACACACAACTTTAACACATGGATTTGATCAGCAGTAACATGGAAAAGTGTTTGTGGTTAGTCCCTAGTTAAAAATACTGAAAATAGTCATCACAGGTTTCCAGAGAGCTTGCCTGAAGCGGGACTAGCCAATGCTATAGATGGAATTTCTACGATCTTTCTTCCTTGTGGACAGCCAGGTTGAGTTGTCACTATTCTCCAGAGGAAAACCTTCCAGCAAAGACTCCAGAGAGGATGATCTTAAATGCTTAGCTTAGAAGGAAGCACTGGCAGTAATTATTGAGAGAAACCCTTTTGATCCTCCTGTATTCTATTTCCCTCAGTTGTATAGATGCCACAGTAGAAAGTACTGGCAGACATAGTGGAAAGATTCTCTTTTCCTTTGGGTGATTATACAGGCCATGATTTCAACTCATTGCTCTCCTGATACCAGCCTACTAGAGGGTCCTGGGAAAATGAAAGGAGACACTGTGTAACATTAAACCTGGGCATCCTTTTCCCATAGTCAGAAGTAGCAAATTCCATGTTGTTAGATGACATTCCCTATGGAGAAGACTTTAAAACTTCGGTTTATTATTTCTCCAATGGAGAAAAACATCATAAAAATTGATGTTGATCTCTAAGGCTTTATTGGTGTTGTTGGATCTCGGGAGACAGATTTCAAGTGTCTTATAAATGATCAGCTTTTGTTAGTTGTTCCATTACAAGTCTAAATCTTCTATTATTATGCTTTGTGCCTCTGGTTTTTTAGTCTTCAGTGAAGAAGCTGTAGACTATCTAGAGAAAAGGTCATTTAACCAGCTTCAAAATAATTTTTGAATGCCTGATGCTTGCTTGTACCACTCACCCCATACAGGCATAAGGCTATCTAAAAACCTCCTCTTCCTGTATTTTTGATAAAGACATTCTCTCACTGTCTCTCCATTCACCAGCCACAAGCAAACTGGAGAAACTCCAGACATTTAATTCTTTTTAACTCCGAACATGAGTTTGAATTATAGATTCACCTCAGCTTGGGCACCTCCTGCACTCCACACTACTTCTTACAGTGTTTGCAGTGCTTGCCAAACCACCCAACAACAGCTTCATCAGTAGAATGAAGGGCCCTAAGACCACCATGAAGTCTGATTAGTTGACACTTGTCAACAATACATGCAGTAGACTGATATAGACCACAATGGCAAAGTGGGTCATCGTGCAGACCCCATGTGTACAGGTTGGCTGCGTATATACCTTGGCCAGTTCGAAACCTGTTCAGCAGAGTCCAAGGGTGATTTGGCAGGTCAAATCCCAGCAGTCAAACAGTCAGATCAATGATGACAAAACCATTTCAAACATCTTCAGCCAACCACTCATGATGACTCATCGCACCATAGGATTGCTGCTGACAGATTCTGATATGGCAGTTGAGACCACAATGAACACTTCGATATAAGTCATGCTCTGGGGTGACGGAAGATGTCTATGTACAGTGGGAGACCTGGATTGGAATGTAGCTTTTGCACCAGTCTGGCTGTAGACTCTCTGCAATGAATATGTGGAGGAGCTGTGTTACTCAGAACTGGTAGCCATGCAATAGGAGTGCGGTGCATGGTGCCTGTTATGACGCACATGCTTGAGTTCAATTCAACATCAACTAATTTAGTGTGAGGTGATCACCACCACACAGGGGCAGAGTATTCCCCTGGGGAATAGCATAGCACCAGAGCCAATGTGTGAAGTGTCTATGAGTCTTCACCCCATGTCAAACTAACTAATTTACTGATCATATTATTCCTGGTCCTGACTTTGGCAGCAGTCTTTTGCAGATGGTCATGGTAAGTCAAAGAGTAGTCCAGTGTGACACCAAGGTAAGCCAGTTTTGCCTCATATTTCAGTTGTTTTCCATTCAGGAAGACATCTAACTCACATTTAGCACTTGCACTGTGGAGGTGGAAGACGCTTTAAACTGTCTTGGTCACACTTTGTTGAAGGTACTGAGTGCTACAGTAGTCTGCCATTTTGTCCAGGTTGGTATTCAAGATGTTCTCCAGTTCAATGAGGGAATGAGACCGGGTACTACAGCTGATGTCATCTGCATAATTAAATTTGCATGACTGAGTCCGTGTCAGGTTGTTTCTGTACAGATTGAACAGGGTGGGCAAAGGCACAGAGCAAAGGTTGTCTTGCTTCTCAAACAGTGTATCCAGTGGTCCACTCTGTCTCTCCAGGAATACTTCATCTCTCTCTTACCAGAACATGCATACTTATACAACTAATCAAACAGTCAATATCTCCCATGCCCCCAAACTCATAGCTATAATTCTCTGAACAATTGCTTAAGTGGGACACCTAGCCGTTTCCGTGGTAAACCCCATGCCTTCAAAAACACACAAACACAAACCTCCAGCATAAGCTTTTGGCAACCTATTCTGTTCTATATAAATTCTTATACCACACATAATACTGTAGTATCAAAGTGCCTTCCAGCAGTGTATTAAGCAATGTAACTAGTATCTATCATATGCAGTTTGTTCTCTCATCCTCTCTCTAGAATGTGAATTGTTTCTTTAGTGGACAGTTTTGTTTTGGTAGGGTTTCTTTGTTGGGTTTTGGGTTTATACTAGAAGGCAAGGTCAAAAAAGCACGACTCATTGTTCCAGAGGTTTGTGATAGTTCTTCGTTCCTGTGGGATTACCGCATCCAGTACTAATATTGTCAAAGAATTCTTTATGTGCCTCATTGGAGTAATGTGCGTAATTACAAAGTCTGAAATGTAACCATGAACTCACCCTGTTCTACCCATAGACAGTAACTGCTGATGTTTTCAAATAGCAAGTGACTTTCAAAGTCACATGAATGATACTTCCTTGATGCAACAAGTAAAGTTGGATTTTCAGCCTTAGTGTTATATTTCTTTGCTGTTATGGTTTTAAGTCAGGCCCTTGATGTTATTTGAACATAGATTTTTGTGGAGTAGTACAGAAACGGGTTAGTTTGATCAACTTTTCTCTCTTACAAAGGAATCTTTAAGTCACATTCATAAAACAGCAGGAAGGATGCCTACTACATCCTTATACATTCCGAGCAGGAAGAACACCTACTGTCCTTATGCATTCCTATCATAATCTCTTTGCTTCTCTCTGGAGAACTCTTCTTTTTTAGCAAAGCTTATCAGATAACATCAGTATCATCATTAATACCATCATTAAAGAGTTGCTGGCAGCACACCAACTGTTAGTTAACCCTAGCACTGTCATACCTGATTAGTATGAATAGCATTTCACAATTGTTGAATTAGGATGAAGATAGATAAGGAAGAAAAAAATTCCAATCAGTACCCAATAGGAAGTCTATTTCTTATTACAGAATGAAAAGGAAAACTTCCTAAAAGTGAAGCATAAATATTTGTTCTGTTAAAATAAAGTAATTTCAATTTTCACCCCATCTTTTAAGCAGAATTCAATCTATTTTTTTCTACAAGTTTGGGGAAAATTAAAATAAAACCGGCAGCAGGGCGGTGAAGGACAAAAGCGCAGGAAGTCACGTATAGCAAACAGGACCCTTCCTGCCCCAACATCAGCTACCTTCATAATGAGTGGTAATGTAAAAGGGAAAGCAGGCTCCACGGAAGCGCTACATACCCAAATCAGCACAGGTGAGTGGGGGGAGGAACAATGAGACAGGAACTGGGTGGAGCTTGGGCTCTATATGCCCCATCCCAAAGGGCCAGCATCAGAATACCAGGGAACATATGCTGCCTTGCTTATTGACTCAGCACAGTTTACTCCCTCCTATGAGTAACTAGGGAACTTTCTGAGTCACAATCTCCCTTCCAGGCTCTTATCGCTATGGTGACCAGATGTCCCGATTTTATAGGGACATTCTCGATATTCGGGGATTTGTCTTATATAGGGTCCCTCCTCCGGGTCCAGATTTTTCACACTTGCTAGCTGGTAACCCTACTTAGTGCTAGAAGGTGGTTTCTCTCCAAAGCAAGGCTGGAGACGGGGATGGGAGAGCATGTATTCGTTGTTGTTCTATGCATAATGCTGGAGTGGGGCAGTGGACACTGGGTTTTCATTTTGGAGAGCGACAAGTCAGCATCAGATCTCTATAGGGAATTGTGATCAGGCTTCTTTTCCACCTGATCTAAAACTCAATCCATAGGTCTTGTGTAAGGTCAAATGTTCTCCCTTTCCTGGAGTTTGACTTTAATCAATAAACAAATGCACAGTAAGACTACATATAGTATGGCCCCTTTCTTTCTCCCCAGGCTCGGAAGTTCAGTGCACCTGCTAGGTCCTTCTGTCTCAAACTCAAGATCTCTCCTGGGTAGTTTTGCATTGAAGCTTGCTTCCTGTCTTTAATTGCCACAAGTTGGAGGGTGCTCCCAGCTCCAGATTGACAAGTATTACAGAGTAGGACTGGCTTCAGTCTGTCTCCAGAACAGGCCTTTTAACCTTCTTCTGCCCTATTTTAGTGTAGCTTTTGTTCAACACATCCCCAGAGTAGTCTGATGGCCTGCTCAATACACTCTCACAGTCTAGTCAGAGCTAATGTTTTTGATGTAGCATTTTCACCTGCTCTTGCGTTGAGGGACTCATGAAATCCTCAGTGTTGTGTCCTGCTGCTCTGCCACTTGAAAACGTGAGCATTATAGAGTTTACACAAAGTGTTCTGGGCAGTTATGAAATCTCATAGCATGAGATTCATTAGCTACAAGTGTTATAGCTATAGCACTATCTGTAACTACTTTAATATGAGCCACAGTAGTATTTTAATCAATGACCTCTTGCTACCTGAATTCCACAAGCTGCATGCTGTTGTATTTCTTTTTCTTGTAAATTTTGCTGCCCTTTAATTTTATGGAGTGCCGTTATTCTTGAGATACGATAATTGGTTTTCAATATGTTGTTCTTAATGTTAAAAAATTAATGTAATCATTATGTGGCACTCAATTTTCTGAACTTGGATTTTCTTTTTAAAACATTTTTAAATGGCGCGTTTTCTTATTTTGTTCCCATAAGACATGAGCTACAGCATGATACAATAGCCAAGCCAAGCAGTAGTACAACTCTCTGAAACATGTTTTGAAAACCTCAAACCATTGCTTATATCCAAGGCAAATAATCCAAATATTTGCAATCTCTCATCATGATTTATGTAGTCTACCACCTCTCCTTGGTGTAAAGAGAGTGGAAATAGTGTGATTGCACCAAATAAATAGAGCTGTCTAGGGATTATTGTACACTGGTAAACTGAATTGTCCCAGAATCCAAAGAGAGAAGAAGAATCAAACATTCAAAAGATCATTAGACACATTCTAAATAAAATCAGAGTAAATGTGGAAAGCTTTCACTATGGGCCAAGGGAAGACGGTGACATCCTGCCCATACATACTGTAGTTAATTAACATTTTCCTGTTGCTCCCACTTATTCTGATAACCGGACCAGAATGCATGCCACCTGCTGTCAGTCCTTACTACTTCAAAATATTGGAGAGAAATGGAAATTTCGTACAGGGAGGCTGTTCAAATAGTTTTGAGGGGTTCCATCAGTGGCACTATCCAATATTCCATTTGTTTCTACAATTGTGCATATTAACAGGTAAGAAGTTTTACTTCATTGCTGGCAAGATGGGCAATACTGTGGGATATCCAGAGAAAGCAATGGGTAAAACAATCTTTCAAAGTGAGCAGCAAAAAATAAGGAAACTTAAAAAAAAATATTTAGAGCGTATTGAGGACATAAGAACTGCCATACTGAGTCGGACCAATGGTCCATCTAGCCCAGTATTTTGTCTTCTGACAGTGTCCAGTGATAGATGCTTCAGAGGGAATGAACAGAACAAGGCAATTCTGAGTGATCCATTCCCAGTTGTCACTTACCCAGCCTCTGGCACTTGGAAGTTTAGGGACACCCAGAGCACTTGGTTGCATCCCTCATCATCTTGGCTAATAGCCATTTATGGACCTACCATAAATGATCTTATCTAATTCTTTTTTGAACCCAGTTATACTTCAGTTCTTCACAACATTCCCCAGCAATGAGCTTCACAATACTTTTGTTTGTTAACTCTGCTGCTCATTAATTTCATCAGGTGACCCCTAGTTCTTGTGTTATGTGAAGGGGTAAATAACCCTTCCCTATTTGCTTTCTCCATACTATTCATGATTTTATAGACCTCTATCATATCCCCCCATAGTAATCTCTTCTGTAAACCAAACAGTCCCAATCTTTTTAATCTCTCCTCATATGGAGGATGTTCCATATCCCTAATCATTTTGTTGTCCTTCTCTGTTCCTTTTCCAATTCTAATATAGCATTTCTGAGATGGGGCAAAGAGAACTGCACACAGTTTTCAAAGTGTGGGCGTACCATGGATTTCTATAGCGACATTATAATATGTTCTATTTTATTACCTATCCCTTTCCTAATGGTTCCTAAAATTCTGTTAACATTTTTGACTGCCACTGCACACCAAGCGGATGTTTTCCAAGATGACTCAAAAATCGCTTTCTAGAGCGGTTAAACAGTTAATTTAGACCCCATCATTTTATAGGCATAGTTGAGAATTTTTTTTTACCAATGTGCATTATTTTGCATCTATGAACACTGAATTTTATCTGCCCTTTTCTTGCCCAGTCACCCAGTTAAGTAAAATCCCTTTGTAACTCTTTTCAGTCAGTGGTGCACTTAACTCTCACATCAGTTTGTATCCTCTGTAAATTTTATTACCTTACTGTTCAACCCCTTTTCCAGATCCTTTATGAATATGTTGAACTTCAAAGGTCCCAATACAGATCTTTGGGGGACCCGTCTATTTCCCTCGTTCCATTGTGAAAACTGACCATTATTCCTACACTTTGTTTCCTACCTTCAGTTATTGATCCATAAAAGGACTTTCCCTCTTATTCCAGGATTGCTTAATTTGCTCATGAGCCTTTGGTGAAAACTTGTCAAAGGTTTTCTGAAAGTTCAAGTACACCATATCCGCTGGATCATCCTTGTCCACCTGTTTATTGACACCCTCAAAGAATTCTAATAGATTGAAGAGGCATGCTTATCCTTTACAAAAGCCATATTGACTTTTCCCCAACATATCCTTTTTAGATATGTGTCTGATAATTCTCTTCTTTTAATTCTTGTTCTGTTTAAACAAACAACTGGCCTGGTACTGAAGTTAGGTTTACTGGCCTGTAATTGCCAGGATTGCCCCTGGAGCATTTAAAAAAAAAATCAGCAATACAGTAGCTAGCTTCCAGTCATCTGGTACAGAGGCTGATTTAAGTGATAGGTTACATACCACAGGTAATAGTACTGACTTTCTTATTTGAGTTACTTCAGAACTCTTGGGTGAATACCATCAGATCCCAGTGACTTCTTATTGTTTAATTTATCTATTTGTTCCAAAACTTCCTCTACTGATACCTCAATCTAGGAGAGTTACACAGATTTGTCACCTAAAAAGAATGGCCTGGGTGTGGAGATCTCTATACACATCCTCTGCAGTGAAGACCAATGCAAAGAATTCAATTAGTTTCTCCGCAACAACCTTGTCTTCCTTGAGTGCACCTATAGCACCTCAATCATCCAGTGACCCCTCTGATTGTTTGGCAAGTTTCCTGTATCTGATGTACTTTAAAACATTTTTGCTGTTAGTTTTTTGTCTTTAATTAGTTGCTCTTCAAACTCTTTCTTGGCCTGCCTTATTATACTTTTACACTTGACTTGCCAGTGTTTATTCTCCTTTCTATTTTCCTCATGATTTGACTTCCCATTTTTAGAGGATGCTATTTTGCTTCAATTGCCCCTTTTACTTTGTTGTTTGGCCACGGTAGCTTTTTTTTTTTGGGGGGGGGGGTCCTCTTACTGGGTTTTTTTTTTGGAAGGGGTATGCATATGCATATAGTTGGAGCTTCTTTTATAGTGTTTTTAAATAGTATCCTTGTAGTTTGCAGTTATTCCACCCTTATGACTGTTCCTTTAAATTTCCATTTAACTAGCTTTGTCATTTTTGTGTAGTTCACCTTTTTGAGATTACATGATACTTTGGTGGATTTCTTTGGCATTTCTCCCCCTACAATGATGTGAAATTTAATTACATTACGGTTGCTATATTCACCTCTTGGACCAGATCCTGTGCTCCACTTAGGACTAAATCAAGAATTCTCTCTCCCTTTATCGGTTCCAGTACAACTTGCTCCAAGACAAAGCCATTAATGGTGTCTAGAAATTTTATGTCTGCATCCCTTCTTGAGGTGGCATACATCCAATCAATATGAGGATAGTTCAAATCTTCCATTTTTACTGCATTTTCTGCCTTTGTAGCCTCTCCAATCTCTCTTAGCATTTCATAATCACCATCACCATCCTAGTCAGGTAGTCAGCAATATATTTCAACTGCTATAATTTATTCTTCAACCATGAAATTTCTATCTATAGAGTTTCAATGGTTCAGTCTGAGTCACTTAAGATTTTTACTTTATTTGATTTTATGATTTCTTTCACACAGAAGCCACTCCCTCACCAGCGTGACCTACTGTGTTATTCCTGTATATTTTGTGCCCTGTTATTACCGTGTCCAGTTACACTCATTCCACTATGCCTATTATATCAATATCCTGATTTAATGCCAGGCACTCTAGTTCACCCATCTTAGTATTTAGACTTGTAGCATTTGTATATAAACCCTTGTAACTTTGAAAATATTGAGTTGGTTACCTTCATGTATTATATTTAAATGGGACTTTTTCCACCTGTGTCTGTTCTTCACTAGCTCCTACTGGTATTTTACCACTTTTTATCCTGTCCTTTTTATTAGGATATACTGTTCCCCATTTAATAAACTCATCACTAAGGAATGTCTCCACCTGAAGGGTGTGCTGCTCAGTACCTATTAGTTTTCCTACCAGCCTTTAGTTTAAAAAAATACTCTACATCTTTTTTATTTCACGTGTCAACATTCTGGTTCCATTTTGGTTTAGGTGGAGTCCATCCTTCCTTTATAGATTCCTCCTTTCCCAAAACATTTCCCAGATACTAATAAACCTAAATCCCTCCTTCCAACACCATTGTCTTATCCACACATTGAGACCCCGCAGTTCTGCCTGTCTTTCTGGCCCGGCAAATGAATTAGAAATATTTCAGAGAATAGCACCATGGAGAGCCTCAATTTTAACCTCCGACCTAGCAGCCTAAATTTGGATTCCAGTTGTCTCCTACCTTTCCCTATGTCACTGGTACTTACATGTACCACGATCACTAGCTCCTCCCCAGTACCACACATAAATCTGTCTAGAAGTCTCATGCAAACCGCAACCTTTGCACAAATCAGGCAATTTACTATACAGTTCTCCTGGTCATCACAAACCCAACTACTTGTATTTCTAATAATCAAATTCCCCATTATTATTACCTAGCTCTTCCTACTAACTAGAATTCTCTCCGAAGCAGGAATAACCTCAGTGCGAGAGGATACCATGACATCATCTAGAAGAAAGGTCCCTACTATGGAATGGTTTCCTCCGCTCCAGCATTATGTTCTCCTTCCCCAAGACTTTTATCCTCTTTAACAGCACAGAGGCTGTCAGACAGTGGCCTAATCTACACTTACCCAGAAATTCAGTGGCAGTTGATAGGAATTACACAAGCTACTCTGCGTAGCTTGTGTAACTCCTCTTGATTTTGTAACTTCCCTTTAGGGCGCTGTCTCTACTGTGCTGTGCCAATGGGAAATGCGTTCCTGTCGACACAGCACTATGGTGGTTTAATTGAATCGACTTCCAGATTGATTGAGCGGGTCTTCACTTCCGCTCAATCGATCTGGATAGATCGATCTGATGGTGGCGAATTTGCCGCCATCATTGTCTACATAGTCTAACGGTGGGACTATTCTATCGTAGCCTTGAAAGTCTCCTCTATGTACCTCTTTGTAGGACTTGGTGCATGCTATATTAACATATGTCTGTTAAACATCATGAAAACTCATGGCACTGGATAAAATAACCCCTTCTCCTGCCTGCCCCATTCATGCCCCAAGTGACAGGACTGCCAAAAAAACAGGAAGAAAAGAATTAAAATCACCACACACACAAGGTTCCAAAAACTTTTTCTGAAAAGACTCATAAAGAATGAGTTAGATACGTCTCATCAGATGCTTTTCTCTCATCCCTTCAGATTACTTTATAAATGGCATTATCATTCATAGAACACATTCAGATGTTCCCAGACATTCATTAATATCAAATTAAAGAAAGAAAGAACCTACCACAGTACAAGATTCAGTATTAATGAACATTAATATATTTAAGGTTAGGTGAAGAAGCAACAAACCCCATTGTCATTTGGACAATCCAGGTTTCAAATGATATCCTGGTGTCCTAGAAATTTCTTTCTGAATACCTGAAATGTTCCAGTTTTTCATGTTAGTCATAATATTCCATTTTTAATAATTACAAAATGTTTGCTTGAGGCTCATTGTTACAGTGAATAGAATGTGCTCTGTTTACCAGGAACAACAGCCCAGTGGAACAATTGTTCAGTATGATTAACAGTACTTGGAGAGAAGAGAAAAGTTAAATTAGTGAAGACAACCTCAAAGCTCTTCTTTTGCTCAAAATGAATGTTAATGACACTTCTTTGGTATTTCATGCTAAACTAATTCAGACACTAAGTAACTGGGGGGAAAATACTCCATTCGGAGAAATATGCATGTGTTACAAGTCAGTTCGAATATGGCAGTAGTGACAGCCCCACACATTTTTAATGAAGTACACATTTGTCTTTTGTATCAACATTTTGTGACCCTAAAATTGCTGCCATCAAAGTGTCCTGGTTGTTAATTTTGAAAACATGGTCACCTTCAGTTTAGGGACCTTTTGCTAAGTGACATGCTTAGAAAAATCAATTACATTGCTTTCAATTCAGTTGAGGAAACAAAAGTAGTAGCATGTTAAAATGGCCTATCTGGAGAAACTTCAAGATTGATCCTCCATTCTGTTATACCAGTTTTTCACCACGTAACTCCAATGAAGTCAATGTAGCTACGCTAGCAAAAAAAAAACCCAAACAAAACTGGTATAATTGAGTGGCGAATCAAGCCCTTCACCTATAACAACTTCTGTCAAGAGACTTTAATTGAGTTCCTCTCACTGTCATTGTGAAGAAACAAAGGAGAAATAAAAAAAAAAAAAGAGATGAAAGAGCCTTTATTTGGAACTAACATATTTGTGTTCCTTAGAGGGAAGGGTGAATCTGAGGATACTGAAAAGGGTAGATCTGCATGTATAAAATTCACATTAGGAAGTTTTAAGAATAGGAGAAACTTTTGTATGTATATAGATTTACTATACCCTTCAATAATTAGTATATTCAAGGTAGTGTGTGTTCTAGTTTCCTTTGCTCATGTCACCAGAGTCTCTTATGTTTCAGCTCAATGAAGTCTACAATTCATGGATTTTCAATATTGATATTAACCAAGTAAATAATACAGTAATAGAACACAGTCTACTCAGAAAACCTGTTTTGTTAAGGCAATTTTAGGAATGATTCCCCTGTGGCATGCAACTTCTGTAATCACTTACATTTGTGCAACATGGGTAAAAAGCAGTGCAAAATTGGAATGATGGCAACTTATAATCACTTTTCATAGATGTGAATGACTGCACAAAGCACAAGGCAGTATGGGAAAAGACTTTTGACCATTAGAGGAATCTGTATATCAGTTCTAATAGTCTCCATTGCACCATCATGCAAAGATAAGAAAGTTGCAACATTATTAACAGATTAGCAACAATTGCATAACACTGGTAGCTCTTTAGGCCAGTAAAAGTAATCATATGATGAGCCATAAACAAACGTGGCATCGGGGACTAAAACACTAGAGCTGGGATTGTCAATGGACCCATTAAAGAGTTAGGGTGCCCAACTCCCATGAAAGTCAAAGGGATTTGAGCAGCTAACTCCATTAGATTCCTTTCAGTATCCCAGCCTACATCCCTAAAGATCTCCACTGACTCACATCTACCATGCTGTATGGTGGTTAAAAACAGCAGCATTGAAAAGAGATTGGAAAGATCCAGAAAATGACACATCATGGACATTTTAGCAAATATGGTACAAAAATCAAGCGCAAGTACATGATAGGGGAATACAAAGGAATACAAGCCAGGAAAAGTATATGCTTTCTTCTCCAGTCAAAGACATATTTTAATTAGTTCTGTTGCCACACCCATCTACTCAGAATGTCAACAGAGATTTGGCCAGGTGAGCCCAGATGTTGCTTCCTATCTAGTGTTCGTTCCTCAAATGATAAGAAAGGAAGACTAAGTTTGAAAGGAAAAGAAACCTTACTAGAATGTCTGGCCTCTTTGCTGTCCAAAGACACCATAATGAAAGAGAAGTTTGACATGGAAAAATATGTGTTAAATACAGAGCCTCATTCACATTTCTAGTGCAGAATTGAAATAAAACTGTAGTCCCACAAAGAACAGTCATGGATCTTTAGAAACTTTAGATCTTTTCCTAAAATGCTGAAGGCTGTCTCTTCCTGTTTCCCCATTTCCAGAGGCGGGCCAACTATACCTAGCTGCTACAAAATGCTTCTCAGTGCAGGGAAATTGAAGTGGAAAGCACAAACAGAAAGCTGAAGTGACACCCTGCACAACAGAAACCAAATAGTGTTCGTGAGTTATTTATGGGTACAATCAATTACATACACAGCACAAGACTTTTCATCACGTTAGAACTGACAAAAGAAACTGAATCTGCCATTGTAGACTAAATTGTAGTGAAATTGCATGCCCAATAGCAAGGATTTGTAATGAATCAGTGAATTTGGGGATCATACCTTGTAACTGGAGGATTGCAAATATAGTACCTATACTTAAGAAAATGGGGAAAAAAAAGTGTTCCAGGAAACTACAGGCCTTTAGTTTGACCTCAATTGTATGCAAGATTTTAGAGCAAATTTTGAAAGAGAGAGTAGTTAAGGACACAGAAGCAAACAGTAATTGAGATAAAATATAATGTTGTTTTACAAAAGGTAGATTGTACCAGACCAACCTGATCTCTTTGTTTGAGAAGATAACCAATTTTCTAGACAAAGGAAATGCAGTACATGTAATTCACTTGGATTTCAGTAAAGCATATGATATCGTTCCACTTAGGAAATTACTAGTTAAATTGGAGAAGATGGGGATTACTATGAGAATTGAAAGGTGGATAAGGATTTGGTTCAAGGGAAGAAAACTATGGGTCATGATGAAAGGTGAACTGTCAGGCTGGAGGGAGGTTACTAGTGGAGTTCCTCAAGGGCCAGTCTTGGGACCAATCTTATTCACCTTCATTAATGACCTTGGCACAAAAAATTGGGAGTGTGCTAATAAAATTTGTGAATGACACAAAGTTGGGAGGTAATGCCAGTAGAAAGAAGGACAGGAATATCATATAAGAAGATTTGGACACTCTAAAAAACTGGAGTAATAGTAATGGAATGAAATTTAATAGTACAAAGTACACTTAGGGACTAACAAAAATAATTTTTGCTAAAAGCTGGGGATTTACCAGTTGGAAGCGACAGAGGAAGATAAAAGACCTGGGTGTATTGGTTGACCACAGAATGACTATGAGTCATGAATGTGATGTGGCCATGAAAAAAGCTAAAGCAATCCTAGGATATATCAGGTGAGGTATTTCCAGTAGGGACAAGGAAGTTTTATTCCAATTGTACACAGCACTGGTGAGATGTCATCTGGCATACTGTGTGCAATTCTAGTTTCCCATGTTTAAGAAAGATTAATTCAAATTCATACAGATGCAGAGAAGGCCTACTAGGATTATGAGAGAAATGGAGAACCTATTTTACAAGAGGAGGCTTAAGGAGCTTGGTTTGTTTAGAGTAACAAAATGAAGACTGAGGGGAGATATGATCGCTCTCTATAAATACATCAGAGGGATGAACACCAGGGAGGGAGAGGAATTATATAAATTAAGGGCCAATGATGGCACAAGAACAAATGAATATAAACTGGCCATCAATTAAGTTTAGGCTTGAAATTAGATGAAGGTTTCTAACCATCAGAGGAGGGAAGATCTGGAACAATCTTCCAAGGGAAGTAGTGGGAGCCAAAAAGTTAACTTCTTTCAAGGCTGAGCTTGATAAGTTTATGAAGGGGACAGTATGATGAGGTTGCCCACAATGACAGATAGTTCATCTGCTACCGCTAGATATTTGCTAAACAAAGAGAGGGCTCTGAGTTACTACAGAGAATTTTCTCCCAGATATCTGGCTAGTGGTCTTGCCAACATGCTCAAGGTCTAGCTGGCTGCCATATTTTGGGTCAGGAAGGAATTTACCCCAGGTCAGATGGCAGAGACCCTGGGGGATTTCACCTTCCTCTGCAGCATGGGTCACTTGCTGGCTTGAACTAGAGAGTAAATGGTGCATTTTCTGTAACTTGAAGACTTTAAATAAAGATTTGAGGACTTTAGTAATTCAGCCATAGTTTATGGGCCTAGTACAGGATTGGGTGGTGAGATGTTGAGCCCTGTGATGTGCAGAACAGACTAGATGATCATGATGGTCTTTTCTGGCTTTAAAGTCTATGAGTCTATGGAGAAACAGCAGCATGAGTGAGCATTATCTGGTAGAAGGGAAGAGTTTTTAATGTTTCAGATAGAGCAGCAGTGGATTGGAGCAATAGGCCAACTACTGTAACTGGCTCCCTTCTGGTTGTGCAACCAAACTTTCTGGTAGCATTTCAGCAGAGCTGTGCTTTGTGAGAATCCTGGCTTCTACACTAAAAACAGTGGGCTATATTTTCAACTGCAGCGGAGCTCAGCTCAACACAGCAAGGTAAGGGAGGGGCAAATGAGCGCAGTGGAACATTTGTCCCACCAGGCATGCAAAATAAGGGGGAAAGGGCAGGGAGGGCAGCTCAAAAAAAATCTCTCTCGCTCTTTGAAGCCCCTGCACAGCAGTAGGGGTGTGAAGACTGTTGTCTCCCAATGCTTCATAAGGGGAACAAGACACCACACTGCTCCTCTCTGGGGACAAGGCAGAACTATGGCCCACCCAAGTGGCAAGTCAATCAGCAAATCAACTGCTACACTTGAAGAGGATTCCCCTGAAGAGCAGAGAGCTCTCATACAGAATCCCTGGAATAATGGGGATCTGCCCTGCGTCCCCATGGCAGGCACAGTTTATCCCATATTTTTAATGCCCTCACTAAAACTCAGGCTCTCTTTTAGATTACTCAAAAAGAGATATCATAAATTCACGAAGTCAGAAGAAAATATCATGCTGCATTGTTAAGCATTTACAAATGAGGAAACAGAACAGGGAAAGAGGTTTAACATTAGAATTTGTTAGGGAAGATACATTACTGATATCTGTGTGTAATCACAGACCAATACTTAAGCTCAGTGTTCTAGCCAATATACTGAGAGTGAGAAGAAAAAAAAAACCCATGCAAATCAGAGCCTGCCCAACATGCTCTGCTTTATAGCTCTTTCACACTGACATCCTCCATAGGCTTGGAGGGTTGTTTGGGTTTTTTTGTTAAAATTTTTTAAATGCTATAAATGAACAAATTGTCTACCAGATACCTCCCCACCCCCGAACTTGGAGAATTGCTTTGCAGGAGCTTTACTGAACTGAATTACCCAATTATCCTCTAAATTATAAAAGGTAAATCTTCACCACCAACTGTTCCTAGAACTGCCAGGATGTGCAGTGTTGCAAAACTGTAGCAAAAATGTAAACAAAAGAGCCCTACTGAAAATGGAGACAGGCTGTCCACATATGCCAATCACAGCAGCTTCAATCAAAGGAAAGATTGCTTCACAAATAAACTAAGCCAGTGCAACTAATAAACTCCTGCTCTAATTACTGGCTGCAGATGTACCAACTGAAGCAAATGAGACAGAGGCAGCCATTAATTATCTAATGAGGCCAACAGTGTTTCTGATGAGGTGGGGCTGATTAAATATTAAACAGTAGCATATGGAGAATGCCAGGAACAAACGACATATTATATATATATATACACACACACACACACACACATTCCCCTCATCTAAGACACAAGAGCCATCGCACTCCAAAGAAGGTAATTAGGACAGAAATGGAAGCACAAAACTCAAAGTAAGTCTAGTGAGATCTGACTTCTGAAGGTATAACTCAGATGAAAAAGGTTCCACATTAAAGGGATGTCAAAAACATTTAGGTGCTGCAGCAATCATCTTTTTGTTTAACCCTTCTTAGTTATTAAGACTTGCGGTTTCCTTTCTTTCCTCTCCCCCCACCCCTTCCTTCACTTGAAATAACTCTAAAATCAAACACTGAGGGAAATATTTCAACATACAGCAAATCCATATTTACAGTGAGCTGTATTTTGAAGTTCTTCAACCAAGCACTGTCAGGAAAGAGAGGAGGAAAGCAATCATTGAAATGTTACAAGGGTAAACCACATGGCCAATGGGGCCAGAGTCTGATCTCTGTTACACTGATGTAAAGTCCAGTGAAGCTAATGCAGTTCCATCAAGGGAGAGAAATCCATTTCCTCCATGAGCTGCCGAGTCACTCTATTGCTGACCCAGAGAGCTCCAGTAGATGAAGTAGCCTCCATGCCCCTTATATACAGTTTAAGGCCAGAAAGAACCACTAGATCAACTAGTCTGATCTCCTATATATCACAGACCGCCAATACCACCCAGCACCCATACCCTAAATCCAACAATCGAAATTGTCTGCCTATACCAAAAGGACAGGATGTGGTTTAATTAGGCTGCAACTTTATAATTAATTGTCTGGGAGAACCTGACAGATAAAAAGTGTACAGTGCAGGGAAATCCAAGATCATTTCAATATCTACCTGGGGGGGAGGGACATCTGTCAGCTCTCGCCCTTTTCCAGCCTGGTCCCCAGTTACCACTGCTGGAACCTTATCATCCTCCACCCTCAAGTGAGGGTTAAGGTGGGTTATAAAGGAGAAAAGGGTTGGCTCCCTGCAATGCCAATCAGGGAACTTCAAAGATGAAACACTTCCTTTAAGTCCTTTACCAATCTATTTATCTGATCACTCAATCCCTTTTCCTATTGAGTACCTGCACCGAACATCCGCCGTACACTTACATAATGAATTGTGACACCCTAGCCTAACTCCCATTCCATGCTCACCCAAACTACAACCTCCCTGAGCCCCCTATGAGTAAAGCAAAAAACTAATCTTTGCCTTGGCCAATCTGGCAGTGACGGAAAAATTCCTTCCCAGCCCCCCGAGAAAGGAGTGAGTGACAGTGCCCACTGTGGAACCTGAGTGAACCTGGCATTTTGTCACTTCCAAGGATGGGACGATTGGTGCCACTCTGCTTGGCCCAGGCTTTTCCCAGCTGGCTTATATTCTCCCCTCCCTTCCAGTCAGGTCATCTGTGGAGGATCAGTCATCGTCCCCACACTGACCTGCTCTGCAGCTGCACCAGCATCCGTGTTTCTCTACCTCTTAAAGAGATATACCCCTCCACCTGGCAAGGCAGACAATGTTCCCACTCCCACTTAAGTTGTGGTGAGATCATTAGATCAAAGTATTACAGCCCACAGAACAATAGACTACTGTGTGCCACAAACAGGATGCAGCACTTCCCGAGACCTTTGCAATGGTATGGAAATTTGTAATGATTAGATAATCCTGGCAAATGACCTGCACCCAGACACTTCAGAGGAAGGTGAAAAAAAACCCAAGGTCACCACCAATTTGACCTGGGGGAGTATTCCTTTCTAACCCCACATATGGTGACCAGTTAGACCTTGAGCTTGTGAGCAGCAACCAGCCAGCCAGCCAAGCACCTGAAAGAGGGAATGCTCGATGCCATCTCAGAGACCTGGCCCTCTCATCCAATATACCATCTCCAGCCATGGCCATCTCTGATGCTTCATAGAAAGGAAATAAAAAACCCTCCCAGAATATCCTGGGGGGGAGGAATCCCTTCCTGACCCCTACAGGTGGCTGGCTGGAAAACCTGAAGCATGAGCTTTTCAGAATATAAGACAAGCTTTAAGTGAGCCTAATAGCTGATGAGCTGTGCCCCCTACCATCACAAGTAACCCCATCATAAAATTGCAATAATACTTTGTCCAGCTCTCTCTTTTAAAGCTAATTAAGTTGTTTGCCCCTGCAACTCCTCTTGAGAGGCTTTTCAAGACTCTCACCCCTCTAATAGTTAAAAACTTTCAGCCTAAACTGACTGATGGCCAGTTTATATCCATTGTTCTTGTATCAACGTTGTCCTTTAGTTTCAACAGCTCTTCACCCTCCCTGGTATCCTTCCTCCACAAAACACATTCATAGAGAGCAATCATATCCACTCTCAGATTTATTTTTCTGGACTAGACAAGCGAAGCTCTTCCAGTCTTCTCATGTAAGATAGGTCCTCCTTTCCCCTGATCATACTAGTAGCTCTTCTCTGCACCTGTCCCAGTTCATATTCATCTTTCTTGAACATGGATGACCAGAATTGTACTGTGCTCCAAAATGATGTCTTATCACTGCCTTGTACAATGGTATTAATACTTCTCTATCTCTACAGGAAATGCCTTGCCTGATACATTCTAGAATCACATTTGCCTTTTTCATAGTTGTATCAAAGAGGTGGCTCATAGTCATCCTGAGATTGACCCTCACACCCAAGTCTGTCCTGTCCAAGTAGTAAGCCCTCTTCTTGTGGTAGAAATTCTTATAATGGGACCCTAAATGAATGATATTAAACTTTTGTTGAATTTCATCCCATTTCTGTCACTCCAGTCTTCAAGGTCATTCAGATCTTGCTGTATAATATTCCGATCCTCCTCCCAACTTTGTATCATCAGCAAATTTAATTAGCACTTGCCTACTTTTTGCACCAAAGTTATTAATAAAAATATGGACTAAGGTTTTTCCCAAGACCATTAACTGAGAAACTCTACTCATAACCTCCCTCCAGTCTGATCATTCAACTTTCAGCACAATCCACTGCCTTCTCCTCTTTATCCAATTCCTTATCCACCTTAGAATTCTTGTATTGACCCCATCTTCCCTAATTTAACTAACAATTTCCCACATGGCACATTGTCAAAGGCTGTACTGAAGTCCAAGTATATTAGGTCTACTGCATTTCCCTTATCTAAAAAAGATCAGGTATTTTTTCAAAGAAGGAAGTCAGGTTAGTCTAGCATGAACTACCTTTGGGAAAGCCATGTTGCATTGCATCCCTTTTACTATTTACCTACATAAATTTAATTATTCTTTCCTTCATTGTTTGTTCTAATGCCTTGCATACTCCTGAGGTCAGACTAACAGTCTGCAATTGCCCAGATCACTTTTTCCTTTACTTAAGTATAGGCAGCACATGAGCTCTTCTCCAGACATGCAATACTACCCCCAATTGGATAGATGTATTAAACATCCTTGCTACCAGACTAGGAATCTCATTTGCCAGTTCTTTCAGTATTCTGGGATGGAAAATCTCCAGTGCCCATGATTTGAGCACATTAAGTTCTTTACCACATCAGAGGTAGAAGGAAAACTTAATTTCCATTTATAGACACTCATTTCCATCAGCCATACTGCCTTCATGCACATGTTCCATATTATCTTCCTTACTGAAAACAAAGGCAAGGTATTAATTTAGTTTTTTGGCCATACCTAAATCATCTTTACCCTCCTTTCCATTCAGACCACAGAGATGCCCAACGTCATCCTTCCTTATTCTTTTATTTATATAACTTATAAACCTCTTTCTATTTTAATTTCCTTGGCAAGAACTAATTCAGTTTGACTTTTAGCAATTCTCACTTTATTCTACATTTTCTAACCTCCACAATGTAGCTTTCTTTGTTATCAACCCCTTTTTTCTTTCCCTCCTTATGCCTAATAAACTTTTTGAGGTGGTTATTCATCCAGCTGGGTCTGAATCCTTTCCCTACAAGTTTTTTCTCCTTGTTTGGGATGTGAATATCTGACAGTGTTTGTATTGTTGATTTGAAGAAATTCCAAGCCTCCTCCATGTTTAATTACTTGAGCTCTTCAGTCTAGTTGACATCAACTAATTTCCTTAATTTCTCAAAGTCTGCCCATTTGAAATAAAAAAATCACAGTCAACAACCTCAGTTTGATTTTCCTTCCATTTAATTTAAACTGAATCAACTCATGATCACTCAATCCAAGGTTATTTTCTATGACCAGCTCTTCTGTGATGAACTCACTACTTATCAAAACTAAATTTAAAATTGCTCCACCTCTTGTTGGTTCAGTGACAATTTGATGAAGAAAAAGTGTCATTTATCACATCCAGGAATAACTGGGCCCTACCAGTATTATGAGCATTTATTTACCAATATATATCAGTGAGGTTAAAGTCTCCCATTATGACAATTCCCAAAAGTATTGCTCTCTCACTAATAATACTAAAGAAATCTCTATCAATATCTGAGTCTGGCACTAGGAGAGGGGAGGGGAGTCTATAGCAGAAAAAGGGAGGGGGGGGGGGAAAAGAGTAGCCACGGAACCATAGGCCAGTCAGCCTGACTTCAATACTTAAGAAGCTACTAGAGCAGTGTATAAAACATTAAATTTACAAAGGCCTGGAGAATGAAGGGAATCACTAGCAGCCAGAATGGATTTACTAAGAACAAATCATGCCAAACAAGATTGATTTCCTTCTTTGATAGGATAATTGGTTTGGTGGATGGCGGAAATGTGGTGGATATAATATACCTGGACTTCAGCAAGGCTTTTGACACAATCCCACGTAACATTCTGATAAATAAGATGGAGAAATGCAGGCTTGGTGGAACTGCCAATAAGGTGATACATAACCTGTTAAAACAACCGCAAACAAACAATACCTATTAATGGAAGGATGTCAGATAGGAAGGAGATCTCAAGTGGGGTTCCACATGGATCTGTTCTGGGTTCAATGTTGTTTAACATCCTGATTAATGACCTGGATGTAGGAATAGAGAGCCTACTGACCAAATTTGCAGATGACACAAAGCTGGACTAGGTTGCAAACACTTTGGTGGATAGAGCTCAAATTCAAAGAGATCTTGATAAATTGGAGTACTGGGTCATAGACAATAAAATGAAATTCAACAATGACAAACGTAAGGTGCTACTTAGGAAAGAAAAATCAAATGCACAAACAAAGAATGGCGGATAACTGGCTTGGCAGCAGCACTGTTAAGAAGCATCTGGGAGTTGTGGTGGATCAAAGCCTCAACAGAAGTCAGCAATGTGATGCTGTTGGGGAAAAAAAGCAAATCCATGAAAAGCAAATCCCATCACGAGAGGCGATAGTACCACTCTACTCAGCCCTAGTTAGGCCTCAGCTGTGTCCAATTTTGGTCACCAATGTATAGAAAGGATGTAGAGAAACTGGAAAGGATCCAGAGACAAAGATGATCAAAGGGATGCAATGAAAGCCATATGAGCAACGGCTGAAGGAACTGGCTATGTTTAGTTTGGAAAAAAGGAGATTAAGGGGGGACATGATAACAGTCTTCAAATTCTTGAAAGGCTGCCATAAAAAAAAAAAGATGGAGAAAAGTTTTTTTTCTTGGCACATAAGGCAGGACGAGAGGCAGTGGGTTCAAACTATAGCATAGCAGATTTATATTAAATCTCAGGAAAAACTCCTTATCTGTAAGGACAATGGAACACACTGCCTAGAGAGGTTGTGAAAGCTCCTTCACTGGAGGTTTTCAAAAGGAGATTGCATAGCCATCTATCTTGGATGGTTTAGACACAACACATCTTGCATTTTGGCAGGGGATTAGACTAGATACCCTTAGAAGGGGTCACAAGGGTTATTTCTACACTGACAGCAGCGAATTCGCCACCGTCAGATCAATTTTATCCAGATCAATTGAGTGGAAGTGAAGACCCACTCAATCGATCCAGTATTCGGTTTAATGAAACCACCTCCCCAAAATGTGTAGCACTGTGTCGATGGGTATGCACTTCCCATTGGCACAGCGCAGTGGAGACGGCGCACTAAAGGGAAGTGATGAAGTCGACGGGAGTTACGCAAGCTACTCCACGTAGCTTGTGTAACTCCAGTCGACTGCCGCCAAATTTTGCAGGCAGTGTAGACCAGGCCTAACTCTATGATTCTACGACAGCTAACACTATCCCAAAAGAACCTCTTTTACAACCTTTCCCCAATGTGATTTTGACCCAAACATTCTGTTTGTCCATATAATCAATCACTTATTTCTTTACAGTTCATCTCTTCACTGATGTATATTATCCTACCACCTTGCCCTTTATTCCTCTCTCCCCTGAACAGCACATACTCTTGAATACCTGTGTTCCAGTAATGAGTGCTATTCCACCATGTTTTGGTAATTCCTATATCATCTGGCTTGGCCTCCAACACCCATATTTCCAGTTCCTCTATTTTATAATCCTTTCCTGCCCCATGATGGAGACGAGGGACAGAATAGTTAACAAAACAGATCTTTCAATCCATCCCATGCCTCATCTATTTCATGCATGCAGGAAGCATATGAATAACAGGGTTTTGCAGTGAAGATGGGTATACAGTCCATGTACATCCTCCTTTGTGCAGAAGAACACAACCATTCCACTATAGAGGGATCCTACACTCCTAGCGATCTTAGGAGGAAAATGAATTTGGCTTACATGCTTAGTGATTTTCCCCTTGATATTTGTTCCATTATTACACTGGGCCAGATGTTAAATTAATGGTTTATCTGGTGATGCAGAGTGCCTGGGTCCAATATTTATAATCTATTCAGAACTTTTAAATTTGTTTCCTCTAGGTGTGAAACAATTGCTAATCACAGAAAAAATTAATAAAGTCCTGTTATGGCAACCATCATCATGTGATGCTTTTACACATATTATTCCAGTGGGGTTTTTTTTAGCATGAGCACTTTTTGACTGATGGAAAGGCATGCTGGCATATTCATTTGGAGTCATGCAAGGTTTTGTGTAGAGGCAGTTTCTGGAGCAAGGTAGATGAGCAGGACAGTTGGGTTTCTGCCTTGCACTCTGGTAAGAGTCCATTCTTGAGGCAAAGTTCCATGGGAACCAGGCATTGGTGTTGGGCAGATACTCCAGGATAAACGGAGTACACTGCATGCTATTTGATCATCTCATTTCATGACTTGTGTCTATGTGTAAATAAATCAAGTCACACTTTGGGCCGTATACCCACACTCTGTGTCACAGATTTCTGCTCCACTGTAAGACCAACAACGTGTGCTATGTCCAAACAACAAAGCCAACCTGTAAGGCCCCCAACATGTGATACCTGGTAAGAGTCCATTCTTGAGGCAAAGTTCCATGGGAACCAGGCATTGGTGATGTCAGAGGGGGAACCAGGCATTGGTGATGGGTTGTTAGATACTCCAGGATAAACGGAGTACACTGCATGCTATTTGATCATCAAAATTGATGTTAGATGTGGGAGAAACAGTTGCTCTCAACTGGTCACTGTAGCTAGTGCTCTACACTTCACAAAACTCATTTAGGCCACCAATATACTCTGTGACTCTTGAGTGATTTCATTTCCCTTTCAGCATCAAAATGGTACATGTATTATTCATCTCATTATGAATACAGCACATATATGTAAATAATGTTAACCACATCTCAGGTTCTATATTGTAGCATATTTAGCTTTTGAATTCATAATAATTCATTTAGCAAATATTAACCTAAGAATTTATTTAATGCCAACTATATTAATTTATTGTTAAAAAAACCCCAAGCTTTTAAGTCAGGCTTTCTTGTACTCTGAGGCGCAATGCAATAAGTTATGTTTGACTATCCACAAAGAGATCAGACTTTTGAAATGCAGGTTGCCCCTGCAACTGGTACCCCTAAATATAAAAGAGTGGTCCTCCCCCAATTGCCATTTTATTTTTTGATAATACCGTTCTTTATTATAATCTTCTTAATATCCATCTGCTACCCTTTAGGCTAAAGCTTCTTAAATTCAAATATAGGGCTATTTTTATCACAGAAGAATATGTAAAGCAATAGAAAACATTTTAATGGATTTTTGTGCCTGTGGCCATTTTTAGTTGAATTTCCATAATGAAATCCAGTTACAGACATTGGTGCTGCTACAGTTGGCTGTTCAAACAAATAAGGAAAGAACATTTTTGTCTTGTAAGCTAGCCCAGAAGAACAGAGTGGGAAAATGCTACCTACACAAACCACAAGATTTTTTTTCCTCTGTTGCTGCTTTGGTACTGTTTAACTGGAATAGGTCATAAAAATCAAGAGAAGAGCCCAATATATATTTAGGTAAACTAAGAGTAGTATAGTCAATAACTAATAAAGCAAGGATATTTTATTTTGTATATAATATTCAGCAAAGAGCAAAATAGCTGCATGTAAACAGCTACATACAATAATACTGAGCAAATCACTCATTAAAATGTGTATATGAATTGGACATATTTTATATTAAAGATCTATAAGTTTTTTCCCTTTTTTTTGTTTTGTTTTTTTTTGTTAAAAGAAAATATTTTCAGGATCTCAATTCTTCTCTATCAAGACATCATTTTAGAGCAACTAAACATTTAAGTCTTAATTCCACTAACTTAATATTTTTTAAGCAAGCTAAAAGCGCCTTTCTTACCTCCAGTCAAAGTAACAGGTTGGGCATATACACCATGTCCAATCAGTGCTCGTGGCAGGGTGAAGACAAAAAGAAAAAGATTCCTTTGCCTCAAAAGAGTAAGTACAGGCAGTTTGGGGGTCAGGCAATGCCCCTGCATAATTTATGATGCCTTCAAGAGGTAGCAGACACTGTTTCTCTTTTAACCAGATGAGTATGTTGCAGTTAGACTCCTCCTGATCTAGTCTGCCTACGTCTGCTTTGCATAGTCAAGTCATAAGGCTCAGGAAACCTCCATGGGTCACTACAGAACCACATCTCACCACAACTCAAGTAAGAAGAGCCAGAACGTAGTCCATAAAGCAGTCCATTAAAATATCACACCTATTGCTAACTTGTTTATTCAAAGGTTCCTAATGCTGACTTCACATCAGTTTTACACCATAGAATCATAGAATATTAGGGTTGAAAGAGACTTCAGGAGGTCATCTAGTCCAACCCTCTGCTTAAAGCATGACCAAACCCAACTAAACCATCCCAGCCACGACTTTGTTGGGCCTTAAAAACCATAAAATCCTTAAAAACCTTTAAGGATGGAGATTCCATCACCTCCCTAGGTAACCCATTCCAGTGCTCCACCACCCTCCTAGTGAAAAAACTTTTCCTAATATCCAACCTAGACCTCCCTCACTGTAACTTGAGACCATTGCTCCTTGTTCTACCATCTGCCACCACTGAGAACACCCTGTAACCTCTCTTCAGGTAGGTGAAGACCGCTATCAAATCCCCCATCACTCTTCTTTTCTGCAGACTAAACATAGCTAGTTCCCACATCCTCTCTTCATAAGTCATATGCTCCAGCCCCCTAATCATTTTTGTTGCCCTCCACTGGACTCTCTCCAATTTGTCCACATCCTTCCTGTAGTGGGGGGCCCAAAACTGGACACAGTACTCCAAATGTGGCCTCACCAATGCCTAATAGAGGGGGAATAATCACTTCCCTCGATCTGCTGGCAATGCTCCTACTAATGCATCCCAATGTGCCGTTAACCTTCTTGGTAACAAGGGCACACTGTTGACTCATATCCAGCTTCTTGACCACTGTAACCCGCAGGTCCTTTTCTGCAGAACTACTGCCTAGTCAGTCGGTCCCCAGTCTGTAGCAGTGCATGAGATTCTTCCATCCTAAGTGCAGGACTCTGCACTTGTCCTTGTTGAACCTCATCAAATTTCACTAGTGTAACCCTATTTTATGCTGCAAGAGCTCAGGGTACTCAGCACTTCTTGAAAATCAGGAATAAGGTGTTGTCAGTTGGGCATTCAAGAGTGAAGCTCCAGAAAGGCTAGAAAGAATATTATGGAAAACAGGAATAAAATGATCTATTTCCTGGCTCTTATTTAAAGTTTCTATTGAAAACTTTTGAAGGAAAAGTTATCCTTTCATGTTCTGGCTTGTATTTTTTTTTTTTCTTTTTCTTTCATGGCCTCTAAGCTTTTCCTTTTAGTCCTTGGTGGAAGAAAAAATGTAATGTGCTTTCAGAGAGACTCAACTCCTGTAAAATCCTCAACTGGCTCATTTAATCTAAATGGGTATTTGAATCTTCACTTAAGACATTAGTTAATTAAGCCACATTAAACCACAAAAAAGCGATGTTCAGATAAATTTAAGGGGCCTATTTAAAACCACTGAGCAAAGACGTGGAGAGAGTCAAGGCTGGAACTCCCTCATTAACTCCATGTATTGTGACATTTATAGTGCTGTTACTGGGGATTTGGGAAGGCTGTGGAAACAGGGCCTTCAACAGTTGGACACAACTATATACAGCTGGGTGAATACTGCAAAGAAATGAATTAGTTTAAATGCAAACTGCCACTTTACTCCAACAATATTTGTGATAATATTTATTTTCTGCAAACATTTGTACATGCAGAAGCCCCATGAATGTGTTTATGTGAAGGTTCACACTTAAAATGTCCATGTTGCCATTCTTTGAAACCTTTCTCTATTCCTGTTTATAAAGAGATCCAGACACTCAATCAGTAAGCAGAAACACCTCCATATGATCATGACAAACCCAAACACATTGTCACAGGGTGTCCCTGGCCTGCCTCCTGTGGCAGGCCATGGAATGACAGGTGTGCCTGCCTCAGTTTCCCATTGGAATCCATTCATGCAAAGAAATACTCTCTCTAAGCAGCACATTCAAACCTCTTATTCATATAAAGAGCCACAGTCCACAGATCCCTCTTAGTAAAAACAGTTCTTCTCAAATCTCCAAAGTAAAACATTGTAATGCAGCAGCTCTTCAATTCCATTCAAAAGGTCACAAACCTCAGAGTCATTAACCACTAAGTCATAATCGCTTTGATCTCTGTTCCAAAGCTCCATTTTTCAGGCCTTCTGCCTGAGAATTCCAAAACCCTATTCTCTCCAACTTCTCTCCCGTTCCATCTCCCATGACAGATCTCTCCACTCAGTCAGGCCTCCCTGCCTGTGAGTCCTACCTCTGGTCAAGGAACATCCTACCAGGTCCAACCCCTTTTTCTGGGCTCAGATTCCTGCAGCCTTCCACAAGGGGGCTTCCCACAGTGTTCCCCTCACCCAGCCCTCTTTGCCTGAGAGTTCTATCCCTGCTCCTGGAATCCAGCATCAACCCTTTTGTTCTGGGCTCAGCTTCTCCTAATCAAGTGGGTTCTTGCCCTTCTTCACAGAGGCATCTGCACAAGTTCTCCTTTAACTAGGCAAAGGTTCCCCAGGCCAAGATTACGGTCAGTGTGAGCAGGCATTAGAGCTCAATACTTGTGGGTCCCAGTCCCCTTCTTTCAACATAGATCATATTTGGTCTTGCTTATAGCCTCTGAACATAATAGTAGAGTATTACAAGCTGAAATGCCTTTATAAGAACATTACTCTAATTTAACACTTTATTAATTCTTTTTATTATCCAGCAGCTTTAAAGAATCTGCACTGATTCTTTTAAATATATCATTTTATTTAGTAGTGCTAAAAGGAGTAATCTCTAGATTAACTCCCCTAGAAGTCACCGAAATCTCTCTTCAAAGAAATAATCAACAGTCTAGATTTATAACCAAATACAGCAATATGTTCTTGTCTAGTATCAAAGTGGACTAAATCCTGTATGTAAAAAACAAACACTCTGAAGTGGTAATTTCTGCTCTGCCTTAAATTCCCCTGATTTGCTGTTTGATTGGCTATAGGCTATGGGCAAGTAATTAAAATAGATTTTTGTTTCTGCTTATTTTTGTTTAACATTAAATTGAATAACATTAAAGTAGCCACGATAAGAGAAAAAGGAAAATGAGTCCACAACTACAGTGACTATCTTTGAAGTTCCATTGTTTTATCTTACAGGATATAAGTTTAAAGCTATATGAAGAAAAGAATAGAAGTCTTTTCAACACTTACATATTCTATATTTGGCTGGGTACCTGGGCTTGCTGTACAGTTTTTGGTTTTTGTTTTTTTTTAAATCATTACACTAGTTCATTACCAAGTCTATTTTATTTTTTTCATAGGAAAAATAAAAAACATCACACATACACATAAATACTCTTGAACTTCATTATGAACCACTGTGTGCTAATTTTTCTGGTATCATTTGTCAAGCTCCCCTGCTATGCCTCCTCTTCTCTGTTCCTGCACTGCTCGACTAGAAATTAGTGATGGAACTGTGATGGACTAACCAGAGTGGAAAATCAGAGCTCCATTGGGTTTATAAGTAAATCCACAAGCTGTATCTATTTAGGTACTTATATGGGCCTCATTCCTATAGAATGTGAGGGATTGCACTATTTTATCCTCACAGCCACCCCTTGAGGTAGGGAAGGAACTAAGGTATTGGGTGGATATAAGTATATAAGTTAAGTGACTTGCCTAAGGTCCACAAGAAGTTTGTAGCTGAGTCAGGAATTGAATGACTTCTTGGTCAGTGCTCTATCCATTATGTCATCCTTCGTACCCCTCAGGATTGCTGAACAACATTATAAAAGTTAGGTGATGGAACTAACTGAATAACATTTGGACCCACCATGACATGACATTTCATCCAGATCACCGAGCATAATTCAGGTTTTAGAGCATCAGAGAAATGGAAGGAAGTTAAATATTTATTACTGGCATTGAAAAGAATTTAAATTGGAATATTGATTCCTGAACTCTACTGTATTTTGACCGCATAACTGAAGTGCACTGCAAGAGTTCATATCACTTTATGACATGACTTTTCCTGTGCTTTATATCATATCTAAGCACAGAAAGCTAGCAAGACCTGTTTGCCTATCTCTTGCGGGAGGAATTTTGTCTCCATCTCAAAGCTATCTGTCTTGAAGAGTCTCTTCTGTATAAGGAAAGTGGGATGAAAAACCCATGCAAAGAGGTCTTAGGAGCACAGCTGGAAAAGTTCTGGAGCAGACATCTATCTTCTAATGAATTTTTCTTATTCTTTCTAGCTCACTTAGAGAGAAACATCAAGCAAACTGCTGACAGCAGCCAAATTCTGATCTTGTTTTATATACTTACAATCCTACTGGATTGAGATTTTGGGATAAATCCCACTCTCTCAGTCACTCCAGTGTAAATCCAGACCATGCTGAAATCAGTCAATGGAGTTACTCTGGATTTACACCAGCGTGAGTGAGAACAGAATTCTGCCCATTATGTAAGCAAAAGGAATTTAAAAATGTAACTAATTCACAACTATACCAATTTCCCAACCTGGCTCTATGACACTGTAGACCTGATTCTGCACTGCCTTGCAACTTGGGTACTCAGAGTTCATCTACACAGCACTGCAGTTTGAACTACATGGATGTGAAGTGCAGTGTGCACTAGCATGAGCTAAGAGGGACCTGGTTCGTATTAACCTAGTTTCGTTTAAAGAGGACCAGCTTAACATGATCTAGAGGCCTCTTAGTTCATGCCTGCAGTGTCCACACGGGGGGGTTACAGCACAGCACACTAATGCACACTGTAGTTTTACACGCCTGTAGTCCGAACAGCAGGGGCATGTAGACATTGTCTCATTTACACTGGTGCAAAATGGTTGTAGATTGCTGTTTCTGGGACATTTAACTTTATATGATGATCTCTGATAGATATACCATGTTATTGTTTCGCAAACAACGCCATCCTGAAAATGTAATAAATGTGTTTTAATAAAAGGTTTCAGATTTGTTTTTAACCCTATCATGACTGTCTGCAGTTTTCCATTTAAACAAACAGGGCTCAATAAGGAATGGAATTAAATTGGATTTCTCAACGTGAGAGTTACAGAATCCAGTTCTTACAATGTATGCATAAAATATGAAATATTTACATAATCCAGCATGTCAATATAAAGCTGAATCTCTAGGTGAAGGAATGAAGCACTGATAGAGAGAACACGAGCAAGCACTCTGTAGATTGAAATGAACAATTCAATTGCTGAATGTTCAGTACTTTTCTCCATCCATAACATTAAGATGAGGCAGGTTCATTTAATCTATTTTAGGTATTTCTAAGGTGCCTATCACAGTGGTACATAAGCGCCTAACATAAAAGAAATACTGAACCCTTTTTGTTATACATCTTCTGTAGGAAGCATTCACTCTTTCTTTTAACTTCACACATTTAGGGTGTGGTTTTCAAAAGAGATTAAAGGAGTTAAGCACTCAATCCCCACTGAGTTAAACACTCAATCTCTTAGATTGCCTTTGAAAATCCCAGCCTTAGTCTTTTGCTCCTCTTTTTCTGTCCTGGGAAATTACTGAAGTAAAAGAAACAGAGTAAATTGAGACTACAGCTTGGAATATATATATATATATATATATATATTTTGGAAAGAGGGGTTCAAAGAGGCTATTTCTAATTTGTTTGCATAAGTGCTATATAATTAGATGTTTCTACAGTTCTTTGTAAATATAAAAGAGTATAAATCCTAAGTATTTTTATATATAAATGAGATCCACTCTTCAGATATCTTTTTCTGATGAGGCAGCTGCTCTTTACACCTTAAATGATGCTACTGTTTTCAGAATGCACCTTGATGCCTCCTGGACACTGCTTCCCAACAGAAGATAATGCCATGGTCTGATTCAGCTGACAGTCATGGATATAGATGCAATGATGAGGGAGCACAATGCGATCTGTGGACTTATTTAAGTTTGTCCTCTAAGTAAGCTCTTCGCACATCAAGTTTGTGCCATTGTTTTCTCTTTTCTTGCTGAAGGACAGTGCAGAATAATCAGGGCCAGCCTTAGGGAAAATGGTGCGCTGGGCAAACTTGTATTTTGGTGCCTCTGGATCCCGTTGTCCCTCCAGGCCCTTGCATTGCATCTCCATTCATCTCCCCCATTGCCTCTGGGCCCTGCTGCCCCACCTCCATTACACCAACCTCCCTTCTGCAGACCTCAGACCAACCCCACTCCTTACTTTTTGACCATAGCGCCTTGGGCAGTCATCCACATCACCCACCTGTAAGACCAGCCCTGGGAATAATCCCTTGATCAATGGGAACTAGCTATCTTTGACTTGCAATAATGATCTTAAAAAACAGAGCACTTTTCTCTGACACACTCTTTTCCAAACCCTAATTACTACTATCTAAATTCTGAACCACAGATTTTGACTTCTTATCAAGAATGTTAAAAGCTTGGATGGAAATCCTCAAGCCAAGAGCTAGGACTGCTTCTACCAGCATAGACACTGCAGGAGGCACTCAGAAAAAGTATAGAGTGTGTAACATCACATAAAATGACTACGCCCTCCCCAGCCTCTGGGGGTTCTGCATGGAGTCAGCACCAAAGAAACAAGTGGTACTGAGCTAGGATTGGGTATGGCCAGGAGATGTATAATTCAGACAATCCCCTGTACAGTCTCTGCTAGCCAGGGTTTCTTTGAGCACCTGTTGGAAATCCCAAGAGAAAACATAGATCAGTCCATGCACCTGCTCTCCCTTGGGATGAATACACAGGTTCCAGGCTGCCACAGGGAAGGATAAATTACACATCCCTGAGTTCATTGTCTGCATATTATAATGGAGGTGAAACAGGTGTATGAAAAATCTGGGCTTCATTCTATACTCAGTTATTCACATACAACTACCCTTGACTTACATAGGGATTGCATACCTCTACAGAAGGCCAAAATGGGCTCTCTGTTTTAAACTTCCTGTTTATATGTAAACTGGACTGTAATCTCTCAGTTTGTTTGGGGACCTGCCTTATGCAGATATACTGTTGAACAGAGGGTACTTTACTATAAGGAGAATAATTCTAGGTAGGGTAATTGGGTATGGCATGAGTTATTCAGGATAAATGTTTATGTTTTTCATTTGACTTAGCTTTCCCACAATAAATTCTACACTCACTCACATATGGCACACCCACAAACACAAAACCATCCCTATACATTAATCAATCTATTTCTCCTACAGCCTGAAAGGGAAGGAAAAAAACAGAGTGGGAGATTGTTTTATTCCTATTTTTAAATACTTGGATAGCACTCCAATATAACATTGAATGGGGTCATACAAGGAGATAAATTAAATAAAAACTGCTGGCTCTGGTAGGTTAATTAAGTCCAGTGACGAGACACATGATAGTAGATGAAAGATAAATATAAAAGTACAAGACAAATGACTGCATCTTTAATGCATATCCGCATATTACAGTCATTGGAAAAATGAATTTTCCCCAATAGGACCTAGGGGTGTATTGTGCCACAGAGACAACACTCCCTAGAGCTCCAGTTGTAACACATTCTTCCTCAGAGAATTAAGTAGGACCATAGCTGATATCTTCCTTGTCCTTGAGCTCCCTCTTCCCCCAGGCACATCCCACAGGATGCAGGCAAAATCTGATTCTGAATGTTTATGAAGACTCATGAAAGCCCTTCTAAGATATTATCAAAACAGGGTTAGGAGGGCATAGTCTGGGGCAATAAGAATTGACATACAGAGCATACTATTAATAATCATGAGGAAATCTTTGTTACAGTCAAATTCCACTTGCTACTGAAGTCAGTATAGTAGCATGGGTGTAACTAAGAGAAGAAGTTGAAAAAAATTTTGTGTATATTTGGCACAATCCTAAAACTCATGCATCATAAAGGAAATTGTACTGAAAATTATGCAGAGATTTGAAGTTTTAATTGTATGCTGCTGTGGTCCAGGAGTACAAGAAGATACTGACCACTCCAGACCTGCTGACACACCAAGATCTCAGTTCATTGTTACTCTCCTGAGTCAAATCCAGGAAGCCTTTCTGGATCCAGACGTCAACATTACAGGCCAACAGAAAGGACTCCAGCACATGCTGGCTCAACTCATGGGCCATTTGTGATATTCCAAACAAAGACCTGATTGAAGATCCAATGAAGGCAATTCCTGGATTCTGCCTTCCACATAGGCAGTGACCTGCACTTAACCACATTCAGACAATACACAGAAGGTGTGGATATTTCCTCCACAAATGGGGGGAAAAAAATAAAAAAATCAAAGAATCACCAAATTGTGACTTTGGTGAGATATAAAGTATGCGACATCATGGACAACTGTCCCATTCACACTTGCAGGGGTGGTACAAGAGAGACTCGCCTAGCTGCACCAGAAGCATTAGAATGGCTTTCAAATCTTAAATTTCAATTATGTTCCCAGCCCATTGTTTTTCAAATGCCATACAAAAGAATAACTGCACAAAATATTTAATGTTACACACCAATGAGCAACCTATGGAAATGTGTTTATATTAATGTGCATATTTACAAAAAATATGTTTTTGTTTAAATACATGTATGTATATAATGATAATGGTTACACCATAGGTATTTACTGGGAAACCTCAAGTGCTTTTTGTTGCTTGTTGTGTTACCATGAAAGCTGAAAAGCTTCTTATATACAAAATGTATTAATGGGACCATAAACAGTGATTACACCATTAGCATGTGACCATTGGACACACTTCTTAACAAGCTGAATGTTGAGGGCTACATTTTGAATGGTACACTAGTCTGGATCAACAGGGACGTGACCCTAAATTCCTTATTCAAGTAAAACTCCCATTGACTTCAACATGAGCCTAAGTTGCCTAAGAACAGATATGTTCATATGAACACATCTGACATGCCAACCACCATTTCAATACACACAAAAGTATTAATAAGAATACCATATTTGCCTATACAGTTTCTTTTCCAAAACCATGCACTTGAAAATCAGGCATTCTTCACAAGAAATCTTTGTGCATACATGTTTTAATCTCAATAGCATGTGTTTATTGCACTGTTCATTTGAACAAACAAGTTTAGTCATCATTCTGGGGCTGTCATTTGAAGCTGCAGGAAGTAAATAAGAGCAATTTATATAATAAAAAACAAAACAAAAAAAAACCCAAAACTTTTCCAACAGAAAGCATTAAAAGTAAATTTGCCTTTGTTAAAAGTTTTGGATATTTGGTATGAGATTCCAGAGTGGCAGTCCTGCTGTCACTAAATTGTTGTGCAATGTGGCTCACCAGAGCCTCTCACTTTCTTGTTTTCCATTGCAGGGAATCCACAACAACTAGCTGTTTGTCTGTTTTGCAGAGGTTAGTGTTCTCTCATTACATTGTTCCTGTTCTCTGTTGCTGTGAAATTCCCTCTAGTTCATAGAGATCACTTGAGCCCTTAACATGGAGGTTAAATGGGCATATAAAGCTTTCTGCAGCTGGAATTAGTTCAACTCTATAAGCACTTTAAAAAAAGGTCATACTTAGGAGATCTTGTGGCAAAATTAGCTTTGAGGCACAATTGCTACTAAAAGGCTTGAGTGAGTGTGTTTGAGACAGACATACATGTGCACTCATTAGCGTGTATTTTCCCCTACTTGTAAGAAGTAAATTGAAGTAATTTTTCCCTTTTTAATATAAAAATCCAATTACTATCTGCAACTGTAAACAGCTCATCTTGGAACTACAAATAAAATACTTTATGAATCAAATTAAAGGTCTTTCAGCCAAGACCTGTGTTCAGACCTCTGTGTTTCTCTTGTAAGAGCTGGTAGCATCATAAATGTATAGACTAAAATGTGCTACATAGCTCCCAGCTTAAGGAATTTGGCTGGACACTGAGGAACTCCCATGGGGAGGGAGGGGAAGGAAAAGACAAAGATTTGACCACAAAGAAGCAGCAGTGCCACTGCACAACCACTACTCCAACTTGATGGCTGCAGAAACCCTTCTAGCCACTGTGCAGTGGGAGGGTCAAGATGAACTGTCTATAATATTTTTGCATGGGGTAGGGCCATTTCTCCCCAAAAGTTATATACCTTAAGCTCAAACATAGCTTATGGTATGCACAGAAAGTGATACTTTGTTATAAAGCATATATTATGCATGTTTTCCTCATATTCCACAATGTGGGCCATCCACCAGAGTGACGGGGGAGAAGAACACCTTTTCACATCATTTTAATCTTTAATATTGAACTGCAGCTGGGATCTCAAAGAATAAAGGCAGCATATAATACTATTAAGTGAATTAACCGGTGCAGTAAAAGAAAAATGTGCAGAACTAGAGCAGCAAACCAGCCTGTTATTAACACTGAAAAACTCAGAAGCAACTTCAACTGTACAGTAAGTATGAGTAGAGCTGCCAAAAGAAACTGCTAGAGATCAAGACACTGCTGTAAAAAAAATACCATCCCATACGTAAGCACCTATTCCTCTATTCCTGCAGCTGCCATCCATCACAGGAAATTATGACTGGGTGAGACATGAAGCAATTCACATGTTTGCTTTCTAACATACATAACAGGCTACTTTTTTAAGAAGTAAGTTTTCTTGGTAAAGACTATATTAAGGCCATTTAGGAGCATTGCTTTTGCTGCTTCGTGTACTAGATTTCACATGTTTTCATATATATATATATATATATATATATATATATATATATAAATAAAACGTCTTACAATATTTTCATGACTATAACTTTTCTCTATGACCCAGAGACTGAATCTGGTCCCCTAAGTGCTCCAAAGTTGGTGAAAGTTCAGATCTGGATCTAATTCTGGATTTGAATTTCACAACTCTAGCCTATCCCCAATTATGACTCAATGGCTATCAAACTGCTGGTGTTAAACTTTGTTATCTATAGCTTTGTATATCTGGAGTGAATCATAGCCAAAAAAGCTGCTTTCCTCAGTGTTAATTTCTAATATGGTTCAGGCTGGAATACATTAGAATCAGGAAATTAAAAAGGTACAATTACCACACAAGGTTTCATATTAAAAGTGATGGTATATCACAATCATGATTGAATACATCATGAGTGACCCATAAAGCCCCCACAAATAGAGTTAGTCCCACTACTTGCAATGTATGATTGGTTTTATGAGGTAACACCAACTTAGAAATAAAGTTTTTTATTGAGTAAATGTTTCAAAAAATAACAAACAGGTAACCCATAGAGTTAAAGGGGCAAAGTTATACAACATCCAGGTACAATATGCAGGTTATCAGGAGGCACGGGGAGTGGTTGAAAGTCTGGGGAGAATAACAAGGGATAAGCTGCGGGGTCCTGGATGGGGGGTGATGGTGTAGGCGCTAAGAGACACAAGGGGATATATGGGAATGGGGGAACGTTACTAAGTATATCTGTGGGTTACTTTTGGGGGTGTTTAACAAAGAGAGCAAATAAGTCCATACAAAGTGGTGCGTCCCTCATTAGGTCCAATGCTTTAGCACTCGCCGCGTCCGCTGGTGTGTCCCCCGCTGCATCCACTGGTGTGTCCCCCGCCGCGTCCGTCGTGGTGGTGGTGGGTTGGGTCCATCGGTCCGGAAGAACGGTCCTGTGGTGGTGCTCCGTCTCTCTCCTCGTGGTACTGCCGGTGGCCGGTGATGTGCTCGATGTAGATGTCCCGAGACCACCGGATGGAGTCCAAGACCATGAGGCGATGCATGAGCTTGGCGTAGCGCTGACCCGCACCGCAGGCCCAGAGCATGGGCTCGTTGAGGGGGTCCTAGGCTCCCAGGGCCCCGACGATCAAGGCGTGGATCTGGACCTCGTAGCCCTGATCCCTCAGGGTGTCGGCCAAGGGGAAGTATTTCTCCTCTTTGCGGGCTCGGGTGGCGTGGAAGGCCGGGCTGCGGTTCTCGAAGGGGACCGTGACGTCCACCATGACGATCTTCTTGTGGTCCTCGTTGGTGATGATGACGTCGGGTCTCAGCTGGCTGTCGGTCCTGGGGATGGCGGAGTTGATGGTCACCATGCCTCGGTGGGCCGGGATGGCCTTCGCCGGGCGATCCTGGATGGTGTTGTGCCTCAGCTGCCAGGCTCGGGAGTGGGGCTTGCAGCCGCAGAGGACGTGGGGCAGGGTCTCGTTGACGTACCCGCACCTCCTGCAGCGCTTGTCCCGGTTCCTGTGGCGGACGGCCCCGTTCAGCGGGAGGCAGTTGAGACGGGCCCGGTGGATGAACCGCCAGTCCGCGAACCAGGTGTAGCCGTCGCCCGCCAGGAAGTGGTTGCTGGGGTCCCACTTGCTGGTCACCTTGAACGCCTTTCCCTGGTCGGGCTTCTTCTTCAGGCTCCCGAGGTACAGCGCGTGGACGGATGCCTTCAGGCACCTCTCCAGGCATGGGGGGTGACAATGGTGTGGCCGTCGGCTCTGATCCTTGGCACCAGGACCGACAGCTCCCGGCGCTCCTCGCACCACGTCCAGTGGCAGCCAATGCGCTTACCCAGGCGCCGCGTGGCGTTGCGGGCGCAGGTCCAGAGGGACGAGATGTCGCCTCCGTCCCGCGCGAACTCACCTTCCAGGGAGCCGCTGAGGTAGGTGGCGATGTCGTCGCGGGTGGGTGCTCGGCGGATCCGTTTCGCGACCACCTCTTCCAGGGCCTTCGACGCGATGGCGCTCACGGTGGCGTCGGGGCAGGTCAGCAGGCAGAAGGCCTGGGTGATGACCCCGATGTCGCAGAGGTCGACCATGAATGGGACGTTGGTGCCCCCCTGCTTGTGGCCGATGTAGGTCAGCTCGTTGCTGGCCCTCTGGGGGAGGAAGAGCCACCCCTTCATGAGCTGCCTGATGACGCCGTCGGCTTTGTTGAGGGGCACCTTCGCCACGGCCGAGCCCCACAGGACGAAGGAGATGCGGGGGATCAGGAAGGTGTTGAGGGTGTTGATTTTCTGCCACGGCGCCAGCAGGCATTAAGTTTGACCTCTGTCAGATATACAAAGTTAGTTTTCATCCCTGCTCTTCAGTCATCTTGCCCATCGCCACAGACAGACAAAAGCCAATGGTAAACATGCAGCTACCTCACCCACCTCTTTTAGCTGAACAACTGAAACAGCTGATATCATGCTATGGAGACCTTATGGCTTCTTCCTGGACAAAATGAGCACGGTCTCAGGGCAAATAAATCAGAACGCTTCCTTATGAGACAAATCTACCCCATCCACCCTGACAGAGACTATAGGCTTGTCTTCACATACAATACTACAGCGGCGCAGCTGTACAGCTTTCATCAAGATGCTCCTCCACTGAAAGGAAAGCTTCTCCCATTGGCAAAGTTAATCCATCTCCCCGAGAGGCGGTAGTTATGTCAACAGGAGAAGCTCTCCTGTCAACATAGTGCTGTCTACGTGGGGAGGTGCGGGGGTGAGACTAAATCAGTGGAACTACATCACTCAAGGTGTGGATTTTTCACATCCCTGAGCAACATAGTTGCACCGATACAAGTCTGTCGTGCGGACCTTGCCTATTTCTATTGCATAAGAGAGAGAAAGCCAGATATGGGATGCCACACAATAATTGTGCAACCCAAATGTAACCCCGTGCTCAGGATGACTCATCTTCTCACTGCCAGAAGCCAGGAGGGGAAAGCAGGGTGGATTGCTCCAAAATTGCCTTGTTCTGTACACACACCCTGAAACTCTGGCATTGGCCACTATCGGAGGCAGGATACCGGTCTAGGTGGACCATTAGTCTGACCCAGTATGGCCGTTCTTATGTTCTTAAGGATAACTTCGAGCTCTGTTGGAGGAATGTTACAGCAGAGTTAATTTTAACTGCAAATGGTATTTTGAGTTTTTAATGTCACCTTTTGTATATTGCCTTTATGTACTATGAAAACCCAATCAAGATATTGGGGAAAAAATCCATGTTGCATGATTTTAAAATTTTAATACAGTCATTTCTTAACATGAGAAAAAATTTGAAGTTCTACAAAATTACAGGCAGCTTCTTAAAATGAAAATAAAAAAGTTGTAAGTAAACACTGAGGATAATTATTTTTGTTCTACAGAACCATTAGCTAAAGGAAGGAGTGCAGCTTACAGAGGAAGTAGAATTAACATTTGTTGACATTTTACTGCTTTTAGTATTTATGTAAACTAGAGCCAATTAAATTATTTTTAAGACATTTTTGCTGTAAGTAATTTCCATTTCCATTCCTAGAAATAGTAACCCAGCTATCTGATTGCATCATCGGGAGCCCTGTAGCAACAGACCAAATATTAAGCAACAGCTCTGCTTGCCATCTCCAGAGCTGGAAACCAGACTTGAGTCAATTTAATTACATCAGTGTTTCTCAGCCACCATATAAGACAGCGTTGTTCTTAAATTTAAAGGGTCTTTTCCTACCTCCCCCACAACAGTCTCTAAATAAGCCTATAAATTCTTGTTCTGTAGCACATGAATTATCAGTAACTTCAGAATAAATGAAGACAAAAACAGTTGAATATGTAAACATGTAGCTACTCCATCCCATGATAGATCATTTCAGACCAAAATTCATTTTTTTCTTTGATATCTACTACTGCTATAAACTTCCAGTTTATCATATAACATTACAATTTATGGTATAACCAGCTTGTGTACTGACTATAAACCCTTTGTCAATGCCACTGTAAAGACTTTATAGACCATAAATAATAGAAGGGCGATAGTATCTATTCTTCTTATTTTGCCCAGCACATCCAGTATATATGACTCTGAGCATGTCAAAAGATTTATTTGTTTTATGTATAATATAGGTTATGCTAAAAATAAAACTTGGTGCATTTCTTTGCTTATAAACAAATCTCATTAAAATAATAGCACATGGGATCATGCATGGGAGGCTCTATTCACCTGCTGCAGCCCAGGAAAGCCAGAAATGCAAAAAGAAGAATTATGCTCTATTTTACAGCATTAAAATATGGCCAGGAGACCACAAAACCTTCCTCTATTTTTCCTCAGAGCAGAAGTTTTCTTAATGGATGGGAGAGGGGAGGGTTTGAGAAAAGTACAGAAGCAAATGCTCACTTTAAGTCCCATTGAAGTTGATGGTACTTAATCGTGGGCTTAATATGCTTTGTTGAACTGAGTCCCTAGCCATTAAATATCAAAACATACTGTGACTAGCTTTATGCATATGGCCAAGGAGGGTGGAGAGGGCACAAGACTCTTGCACACCACTCCCTTCCCCTGCACAGGTGCTAATCACAATGTTAATCTTTGGAGTCCGTGAACACAAGGAGTGTCCAAGGTTCTCAGCAACAGTGATGCTGACCTCCCCTCCCAAAAAAGAGTGTGGAATTGCCATCCCCATTTCTCAGATTGCCAGTGCTGGGAAAGAGACTTAAAATATTAACATACAAGCAAGCATCTACTCTCTGCAGCCACCCCAGGAGCCAAATACTGCTTTCACTTCAGCAGACTTCACCTGAATCACCAGTCCAAATGAGAGTAGAATTTGACCCTTAATTCCAAACTAAAGAATGTCTGACATCTTCCCCAGGTAGAGTGGGTTCACTCTAGCCACATACATAACAGACAAAAGAGCCATCTGTTCATCATATCCACAACCAGGCCCCCCATCTCCTTTTCTCAATATGTCTCCTCACATACTTGATCCTCCTTCCTTGCTTAAGATCCCTCATTCATCCTCACACCCAAGTCTATTTGTTCATTGCTTTCCACATTAGGCACTACTATGTTGTCATCCTACTTTACCCCAACACTTTCTGTTGTCTCAATCTTTCCTCACACCCATTGCAGAGTTATTCCTCCATTGATCCTTGAAAATATGTAATGTTGGTGGTTCCCTCATTCTCCTAATGGATCCCAATCCAATGATGGGGAAAAATCATGTTCCTTTCACACTTCCCTCACCATAAATGGGCATAGAAGAAAGCAGGCATCCTCTCCCACCGAAAGGGAGAGTTGTGTGGAATCAGGACACTCCCACATTTTCAGGTTCTCAGAACAGTCCCCTTTTATCTGCAAGTGTGGATGGGGATGGCTTGATCATGTTTCTCTAGCTCTTCTTGGTACTGGGTCCATTTTAGTACTATTGCATCAACCGTGGGGGATGGAACTGTGTGTGGAGGTAGCCCATCTTTAAATATTGATTCTTTCAAATATCTTTGCAGAGCATAAAACACAATGAAGTCTCAGGTAAACCCTTCGGGAATTCCAGCAAAAAGGCTGCCTAATCTCCAGTTAAACAGCCCTATTATCTCTCACTCCCCATGAGAAAGTGAAGCAGAACTGATTTGATTAAGAGCAGATTAACCTCTCTAACACAGCTACCCAGGGTTTTACACCTGTCACTTTAATATGACAATTTATATTTATTCAAAAAGCCATGAGACAGTAAATTAAACATTGCCCCAATTAGAAAATGTCGTATGTTATAGTGGGGGAGCAAACTGATCTAATTTTCAAACAGGTCTAGTGCAAAGTATGTTTCAGTACAGCTTTACCATGAGTATAGTTAATATTTTTACACAGTCCTTTCTGAGTTGAATGCTATTCTGCCTTGGTCACATAGGCAGAGTCCTATCCAACAGTAAGGCTGGATTATACTCCAGGTCCGCTGTAACTAAAATGTTTCTTACGATATATAAATATTCCCTTTAAGAAACATGACAATATCACCTAAACTATTCTGGTAATAATATATACTCTCATCCAATTATACAAATTCGCCAGTTATTATTTAGATCTGTTAGAACACAGTCCTTATCATGAAATTTATTATTGTGAAATAGATGTAGGCAAAGCTCTCCAGTAGGTTATGGTACCAACTGATTCATTGTTGTCAAATGACAATTCACATTAAAATTGTTTCATAACAAAAGCAGTGATAGGTGAACTTCAAATCATTCACAAAGTAATCTAAAGTAAACTATCCGAACTCCTTAGGTTTACAAGAAAGCTGGACTCTTATGACAACATCTGTTACTTCCATGTCTATTTCAGACGAAAAATACAGAGAAGAGAGCACAAACTCTGTGATTAAAATAATAGTCTAACCTTTTAAAGCATTCAGTTCCATTTCCTTTAAGTTGTGGGCTAGAAATTGAATTGTGTTTTATACTCAACTGGTGGAAATTTTTCAAAACTTGGCCAAAAAAATGGAAAGATGACATATTTAATAAAATGTTGGCAACATTTTCTTCCTCTTTAAAAAATACTCTAAATTTTCTAATAGCTTTATAGAATTAAAGCTGTTTTGGAAACAATAATGATGACACAATGTAGTGTGGTAAATGAAGCAGAAACTATTTGTAAAATTCTGCTCCATTACTTTGGGGCAAATCCTATTGACTTAAGGAGACCTCACTATAATCAAAAGAATAATTTAGCCCACTGTACTCAACAATAATTTGGACATTCAAACCTGTTTTGTTAATTGAGTGTAAGAATGTTGGGCAGGGTACTAGCCCTTGTGAAGTACTAAGGAACTTTTAATTTCAATGTGGGCATCCACTAGATATCAGCAAAATGGACATCAGCTTAGATTTGGTGCAATAAACTTACAGATGGCATGGTTACCAAATTAGGGCATTATCCTGATCCCATTGAAATCAAGAAGTCTCTAGGCTCTACTAAAATAAAAATAATAAAGAACAATGATGAAGGTAAAGGATGGACAAAAACAGCACAGTCCTTTTCATTTCAAAGTTCTGCCACCGCATAAGCTACAAGCAGTCTGTTTAAATTGTTTGAGAGGGAAGGGTTTGTCTACTCCAAAACTAGAAGAAAGTCATGGATATTAAATAGCAATTTTTTGGAAATGCATTTTAGATCTCACAAAACCCCAGACAGAACCATTATTCCAACAGACTTTCCATTTATCATATAATTGTGACATTGATTCAAAGATTCCAAAAGAGTAAAGATAAAAATTACAGTTTCTGCTCACACAATTCTGTTTAAACTGTACTTTTACGGTATTACTTGAATCCCTTTTGCCTTTGTGTTCAAAATATTTTGGCCTTTAATATGTAGAAATATAAACCCTCAGTGGCTAATAAAGGAAAGCAGGTGTAAACTTTTCCTTCCATCTGACAACATAAGTGTATCCCTTTGTAAGGTTTCTACATGCTAAGGTGCCCTCTGACTCTCATCTTAATGTAAGATAAAGCCTAACTTATGATGTCTTCCAGTCATGAGTTTAATTTCCATCCCTCAAAACTAGATAGAATAGGAACAGATGGACATATCTGATATTTTGTGGGCTCATTCAACATACAGGCCTATAATAATACAGGGCAGAGATGTGTAATAGTCTACAAGTATTTGCAAGAAGTGTTTGAAAGTATGATTAATACATTGTAATGAAGAATAAAGACTAGAGGCCCCCAATCCTGGAATCTTGAGCCTTCAGGGAGCTACTCGTGGGGTTGGGCCCAGGTTTGGTATAGCAAAGTGGGCTGAGATTTTAATATGTATATGGTGATAGCAATTAGGAATGGATGAACCAGATTAAGAACCAACCTAAACTTTCATAAACACAATCCATATTGAATGTGTGTCTTATTAAATTGTTGAAAGCATCAAGTCAACATGACTACAGAACAGTAAGGACCAAGTGGACACGAGCATAAATCAACATTACAAGTTTACAACATGTTGATCCCATGCATTGATCACGTAAATGTGTTGGCCACGTCAAGAGTCTGCTAAACCTCCTTTAAACATTTTAGTTACCACTGTTGCACAAATCTTAAGAGATGCTTAGATTGGCTAAGCACTCAAACATGTTCAGTTAATTTCTGTTTTTCCTTTTAATGTATCTGGTGCCTCCAAACTTCTAGATTCCTACTAAAACCTCTTGAAACTTTTTGTACTAATAATTAGTAAATTAGTTAAGGAATGTTAAAAGGATTCTGATAGCCAACATTATGAGAAAGGGAACAAACATTCCACTGAGAGAATAGGTGCAACAGAGTGGGTCTCTGATCAGTATCCTTTATGACTTTTGTTACTTTGTTGTAACAGATAACATCCAGACAGCAAAAGATCATCAGTTACGGACATAAGAAGGAAAATTATTTTAGGTATTTTACAATGGTTTTTGTTTTATATATGTAAAAGAAAAAAGAATCATAAAAGAATTCTGTAAAAAATCACAAATTGGCGTAAAAATAAAAAATCTCCAAATAATTTTACACTGTTTTTAAAGGTCACTAGATCTAAGCAGGAAAAAAACCCACCCAAATATATTTAACTTCACAGATACTATATCTTTTTTATTATAATCAATAAGCTTCCAGGCTTTTATGTACAGAGAACTAACACTATAAATATATGGACACCCACATAACCTTTAAAAATGACCTAGCTTTTATAGTGTGACTGATTTGTTACTTAAGTCAGAGCTGTCAACTCTAAACAACCCTTTGTTTCCTTCTAATTTCTTGACAGGGAGTAGCTGCATATACAACCTGAGAGATGTACACTAATGAAAGATACACAGATCATCAGAAAACAAGGCTTTATAATCAATCAGTCTGTTTTGCCACCGATCCTCATTTCCAGCTAATGTTAGGTTTTCAGTAACATAGCCCATTGCAATATTCAGTGAATTCTGTGTAACTCAGGTTCAGTCCTATACATCTCACTCATCACTAGTCATCTTAATTTTCTCAGTATTTTGCAAATGTTTAGTGAGTGAAACCTATGTTAAGGTTACCTAACACATCCCATTCCAATGATCTGTTTTCATTCCATTACAATGCTCTGTTTAGCTTTGCCAAATTGTAACTGTTCAGGCTGAAGTTTTCCATGCATGATCTCTGCCGCTGGCTAAATTTTCTGCAAACATTCGACAAAAATGGTTCAAAGCTGTTTTTTAAAACCAACTTAGGAAAAATTTAATGTCGATACAGCTACCTATTTCTTCCTATAATTTATGTGAATAGCACTAAGGTCCAGAAAGTTGGAGTAGGCACTTGACATTTGGAAGAAGCATAGGACTGTGGTCAGGAAGATGACTTTTATTATTCCGTGAATATCCAGCCATATGTGGAGGGGTTAAAAGCTTCTAAAAATCACCACTTGAACATGCACAGGGGAACATGTTTGGTATGTCTTTGAATGTTCCATCTGAATTGTGAATGCCTCCAGACAGGGGATGGCCAAGATGATTCTCTCCTTCAATCACTTCGAAATGGGCCAAGGGAACTTATGTCAAACAAACAGACACAGCAGCAACTAATCCTAGGAAATAGGAAATTATTTTTAGAAGACTTAAAAATTGGGGTATTAATTTCAGGTCAGAGGTTTGTAGATCAACGGGAAAAGGATAGGAAAATAAAAAGAAGACAGCTTACAAATTAACAGTTTAATAAAGGGGAGTTATGGACCACCTGAGAGGAGGACAAATCTGAAACAAAAAGTTGCGGCGGTTGACTGATTGTTTAATTAAAATTCGGGGACGTAGATCAGTTTGGAAAGGACAGAATGAAAGTGAACACAAAAATGTCATCATGCATACAATCAGGCACTTCTGAGGGATGGCAGGATCAGGTTATAAGAGGTATGCGTAATGCCAGCTGAAGAGCAATGCAAGATCCATGGTTTCTGACACAGATAGCAGGCTCACAGGTTACCGGGGCAGGAATCCCATGGAATGATGGGATTGAGAAACCTGCATCATGTGACACTGAACCTGCCCCTATGAGCCATTGCAAACCCTTCCGAAAAACCCTGCAGCCAGTTGCACAGTGGGCTCACTATCCATGGTACACTGCTCTGTGTCGATGCAAGAGCTGCTACTGTGAATGCACTCTGCCGACACAAGGAGCATAGCATGGATGTGCAACAATGGTTTAATTATGGCGGTCACTGTATGTTGACATAATTTAAGTTGACATCTTTGTAGTGCAGGCATAGATTAAAGGATAAAACTTCAAACAACAAGCTCCAGACACTTGCACGCAAAACATAGGTGAAATATTCACATGTGCAAAACCCCATTGTACAAAGTGGCACACGCACAAATAAAGGCCACCTTAGTAAAGTGAACAATCCATTTTCTGATTGCTTGATCCAGGCTGGTATTTAGATAGACCTAAAGGGTTAACAGACTGCAGCACAATCTGTTTTTCTGGTCTCAAGACAGAGTACTACAGGATATATATATATATATATATATATATATATATATATATATGCCCAGGATCCTAAGTAAACCCCCTTGTGTTTCCTAATACTGAATCCTGTCTCCTCTCTAGGATGACATACAGTACAGCCAGACTGAAGCTTATTTGAAAATTTGCCTCTTACTGTCTGATTCTGTAACGCTCATGAACATCCCAAACATTCAAAATCATGAGGCAGCCCTGTCCCCCTGAAAAACAAAACATGAGATTGGCTTAAAATCCGTGACTTTTTTTAAATAATTATCTTGCCTTGTCATTTGCCTGCTGGCTGTTGGTATTTTAGGATTCATGTTTTCTAGCTATACTCTACAACCATGAATGTTAGAATTTTTTTTTAATTACAATTCAGATTCTCTAGCAATTGTCTGACTCCAGCAGCTTTGGCTTTAAGAAAAACAATAGATATCACGCAACTCATGGTTAAATCACAGTAGCAAGCCAAAAGCACCCACACAATCATATGCTAATCCAGGGGCAGGCTGAATGGCAGCTCTGCTTAGTCCATAATGGCTAGTGGGCATCTTTTGCCAAAATTGGTCACAAACAAGAAGGTTTTAAAACAAAGTTATATGCACTTGATCCATGGCTGGAGTAGTCCTTTGAGACTGAAAGTAAGTATCGTTCTCCCTGATGTGTTTTTAGATCGAAAGTCAGTTATTGTCACCACAAGACTGATATCACAAACTTTATCACTGGGTGAATGAAACAAGAGCCCTTACAAGAGGGAGCTGGCGGGGGGGGAGGGGAATAAAAAAAGATATCCCTGAGCCAGAAGGAAGAAGTACATATAGGGTGCATTTTCACTGTCCTTTGAGCAAACATAGGACTGTCAGAAACTGAGGAAAAACATAAGCAAGAAGGAAAAGTGAGATAAGGCTGATTAAAAAAACTCCACACCTTTTTATATAGCTCATATACTAGTAAAAGGACGTGCTGAGATTGCCATTTCTATATTTTGTGGGATGTAGTTGGAATTGTATAATCAGATATGTGAATCCAATATGGTCCTTCACAAGCAGAAGTCAGCAATATGCCATATGTTGTGCATTCCAAACACTAGTCAAATAAGCCTCATTGCAATTTACAGTATGAGGAACTGTCTGGATGTTGCGTCTCTTGTTGACAGATTGGAAAGAAGACTTATCACTGGATTGGTTACAAGATGGCAAATCACTTCCAACGCTTATACCACAGTCATGAAGCGAATGCGAGCTCAGGAAAAATTCCACTAATAGCTTCCTTTGCTTTATGGGCATTACAGCATTTATTTTCTATGCCTTGTTTTTGTGGGGATGCGTCAGCTGCATATTCTCTTTGGATGCCTGAAATCCAGATATGATTTTCATGAAGGGGGCAGAACTCTGCATAATATTCCAGGAAAGGGACCCCTAAAGGCCATAATCATCATCAGGGTACATGGAGCATTGTGCTAGGCACTCCACAAGCACATAGTAAAGGACAGAAAGTATCTAAATAAATCGGGGAGAAAGGAAAAATTATCTCCATAATTTACTTGGCTTTCAGACCACTGGCCCTCCTCTTTGACAGTATTAAAAATAGCTTTAGCAAATGAAGCACATTCTCACTTCAGTAATTTTTTTCATAGCTGACAGAGAAGACAGTCATCTAGAATTCCATCACCTTACAAAGTACATGCTGATGATAAAGGACGTTTGTGTTTTTCGCCACTCACAATATAAAAGATTAATTCAAAGGTATCAGGAAGAGCCTCTTAACCACTCCTGAGAAGTTCAGGTTGAGATATGATGTTGCTCTGTTATCCTTACTGTTGAAGCACTCAACAGACATGAATGTATTTGCAGACTATTTAGTATTCAGTAACCATAGAGTCCATTCTGGAACTTATTCTCTACCATGCACTTCAGCGTCTTAAATAGAGAGGAAAAAACTGGTTGCATTTTTCCACAATGCCAGTGTAAAACAAACATTTTGAATGCTCACAAAAGAAAAATAAGTTCTGTGCAGAATTGCGCTATGCAGAAGTCATGCAAGGAAAGAAGATAGAAAAGTACATGGATTATTTCAAGGTGAAGGATGAACATGTGCTCTAGCATACATGACACTGTTGCAGAGGCAGCTTAAATAAAAACTTTTTGCTGAGGCACTTAAGGCAAAACTAGCCCATTATAATGGTGAACTCAGAAGCAGCTTAGCAGTATAGAACTAAGTTTCCTCTCACTTACCCCTGATTTACAGAGGGTAACTCCAGTGAAGGCAATGAGTGACTAATCTTCAAATGTCATTTTTACGACCCTCAGCATAAGGTAAATAAAGGTACTGTGGGTTTTTTTTGTTTCTGTTTGTTTTTGGAGGGAGGGTTTGTAGCCAACTTTGAGATTCTACAAAGAAAATTCTAAACAAAACCTCCATACTGTAAGGACAGAGATGAGCATATTCATGTCTCTGAGGTAGCGCACGCATTTAATGTCAGCTACAATAAGAGCTGTAATATGCATCTTCTCTAGGCCAAAGAGAAGGTGATGGTGAACTAGAAAGGAGACAGGCAAATGGGGAAAACAATTTAATGAAGGGTGTTTAAAAGATGACAAACCGAATGGGTTCCCTTCAGATACAGCCATAATGAAGGTTTCTCCAAATTTGCCTCACCAACATGCCTCCAGCTTGACTTGGGAGGACCACCCTCAGGATGCTTAATTCTTCATGCCCACTGAATATTTTACAACTCTAATTATCTTCTAGAAGAGGCTACAATTGTGGTGCAAGTACCTGTCCCCGGTAATGAATTTCACTTCACACAACCCTCGGAACAGCCACAACTTGTTTTCGCAACCAACCAGATTATTTTGGCTCCCATCAGACCAACTTGCACTGGATTCAAATTAATGACAGAAGTGTGAAGAGATCAAGTAATCCATTAACAATACTTTCAGCTCCACGGTCTAGACATTTCAGAGAATAGATTTTTTCACAGATAACAATTTGACCATAATATTTTAAAACAAACCAATAGCAGAAGAAGTAATGAAGTGAAGTTAAAATGGTCTCACTTTTTTTTTAAATAGCAAGAGAAAGCACATCCTAAATCTAAGCAACTCAGTTCACCATTTTCTAGTTGATCAATTTAGTCCAGATGCCTGGCACAATTTCACTATTGTTATGAGCTAATGTTTGTTGTGACACAATTTTCTTAGAAGTACCATTAACATGAAAAAAGGCAGATGAACACATCAAATTATATACTCATGTTTTGGATCTTGGGTCTCAGAGGTTACATTATTGGCTGCTATGTTTAAGAAAAGTGTGCTAGAATCAAATGAGTCATCAATAAGAGAAGGGAAATAGGGCTGGGTAAGACAGGGGCAGAATAACAGTTAAACTGAAATAAATGGACTGTAGGTTTTCGTAAGTAATAAAAACAGATTTTCAAAATACCTTGTGGCAATTCTAGCAAAGTGGTATGGAATGCTATATTATTACCCCTTACATGAACAATCTGCTAGGTCTAGAGCTGAGGGCAAAACAGACAGACAGTGTTATCCATTGCACAGGTTTAATGAGACAATGCGAAGTTCAGGTTGCACACCATGCAATATTTTTCTCCTCTGTTCAATCTATATTAAGTCGATACTCTGCTAAAACCTAACATTTGTTGCATTTTTTTTCAATTTTGTTTCTGCCAATGTCCCCTAAAAGTGCTGAGCCTACCAAACTGACTTCACCCACACAAATTTCAATAACAGCACTGTAGTGAAAAATGCCATTAAACAGAGGCTTGCTTTAAGGAAACAGCTCAGCTTCTTATTCACTTTACATCTGTAAAAGCTTGTCTTTTCATCAGGAATTGTAAAATTCTATAAAACTGCATGCAAAAGCAATGTCCTGAGGCTTCATTTCCTTTTTTATTGATAATGCAACATGAAAAAATGAGAAGTGTTAGAGTAGACTTTTGTAACAAACAGGAATCTGTCGGAATTTTGTAACTGATAAAAAGACTGAGTATCTCAGAATGTACTTGGGTAGTTGCAAATTTGTGAGATCTGGTACATCACACTACATGCAGAAAATATTTGTGGGTGGGTTGAGTCTATTCCATCTCCATTTAATTCTAATTCATTAATTTGTTACCTTGCTGCCTGATTTCTTAAATCTTTCCAGCTGATAAATCAGCTAAATATATAATCCAATGTCTGATTTTTTTTATTATGATCTTATATTTTTATGCTGCTTTTCATCCAGGAATATCCCAAAATGCTTTAAGAACCATGGGCCGATTTCTAGATGCCTTTGTGTGGTACACCAGAAGGGAAAAAGGCACAGAAAATGTCTCCCCTTCTCCTATTATCCACAAAACAGGAGTGGACCATTTTCTTGACCAAGGGTATGTAAGGAGCTCCTGCAAATCCACAGCCCATAACACAGCCAATCACTTGTACATTGGGACTGCCTGTTTCATGTCCCATTCAAAGAGAAAATTTCCCAGAGAAGTGGACGGGGGAAACAAAGCCACTGTGCCACTCTCTCTCCACACTGGCCTGCAGAGAAGGATCCATGTTCCAGGGAGTGCAGAGCACACCAAAACTTTCCCCAGAAAGACAGTCTCCAGAGTCATGATCTCTCCTGGTGATCCCATAGGGATGGTACAGCTTCACACCAGCCACTGCACAATGCTTTGTGCAAACTGCTCTAGGCAAGGAGGCCACTATCACCCCCTCCTGTGAAATATAGCCTTAAGAAATATGGTGAGTCAAAGCAAGGCCAGGTTTCCATCCCCCTTGTGTACCACAAGGAGTTTGGCAGAAGGCATCAGGATGCAAAAGTGGTCAGGGAAGCAGGAGACACTAATGCTGTCCTTTGTAGTAAAAAGCCACATACAGCACATCCTCAGTGCTTCCTTGAGCCATCCTGCCACTGTCCTGTGTCTTGTTCATTTAAAATATTTCTGAAATGTCACATGGCAAATTGTTTAATAGCTCACTACAAGTGTTTGACAAGGAGTGAAGGAAATGGCACTTCACCCCATGAAACCATAGGAGTTAATCTTATGGAGACAGAACAACAACTCAACTTAGCCATTATACCAAGATTAAAATCCTCCAACATTGCAAATAAAAAGTGGCTTGGTATTTTTAGAGTTCAATAAACTAAGCACACAAACTAACTTATTGAGACTTATATTTTTAAAAGAATGTATCCACTAATTTTCAGTGCCTTCGCATTTTGGTGCCCAAATTGACACAACTGGGGCCGGATTTTCTGAGAGTTTGAGCACCTGTAACACCAAGTTATTGGAAACACTAGGGGAAAGAAGGAAGTTAAGCCAAAGGTGTCAAAGCTGGGTGCCTAGCATTGGTAGACTCTTGAAAATTTAGGTCTGTGTTTAGCGTTAGAAGTACTAGTGTATTCTGATATTTTCATATTGCCTGCAAAGAACCTCAAGTATGCTTAAATGAAGGCATAAACGATTTAAGAACAAATACAAGCAGACAGGTCTAGGGTGTGGCTATTTAACGGTATATGACGTGCTTCTAAACGTAGACAATGGATTTCCAACCAAAGGGCCAAACTCCAGAGAGCTTTTTAGCTTTTAAAGGAACTATTTTAATAAACCTAAATCTAATGCTCTACTCTTTGTTGTATAAAAAAATATAAAGAAAACTCACTGAGGGATATAGACATTAATTTTCATTTATATAATTTAAATTTTCCCTGTATTGATCAGTTTTATAAAATGTGAAAGTCATCAATCATACAAACCATGAATACACACGCAAATACACACACTCAAAATACAAGCAAATTAAATCAAGTAGGTGCAGGAAGCAAAAACACTGTAAATCATATCTAACACACACACAATTATCATAGCAACACCTTATCTATGTCTGATCCACTAGCATGCTGTGGTCTTTTTCAGATAACACAGAACTTATTCATTGGGAGAGAAACAAATTTGATTTGTATCTTCCAGTTCAAGTAAATAGGGAAAGACTGCCCAAATCTGCCTGTATAAATCACAACAATCTCATGTTTTTATCACTGAAAAACAATGTAAGAGAGAGAAGATTGCTTTGATAATGCAGGGCTTTTTTTAACTCTTTTTAAGAGGCACAATTATGCCAGACAATTTTTTTCGTGAAAATTGTTGCCAGGAGATGTTGTGAAAGCCAAAAATATAACTGGGTTCAAAAGAGAATTAGATAAATTCAGTGGTTATTAGCCAACATGGTCAGGTATGCAACCTATGCTCTGGTATCCCCTAATTTCTGACTGCCAGAAAGGGGATGGCAGGGGATGGATCCTTTGATAAATTCATTCCCTCTGAAACATCTGACACTAGCCACTATCAGAAGATAGGAAACTGGGCTAGATGGACAATTGGTCTGACCCAGTATAACCATTCTTTTGTTCTTAATTTTTTAACTCTTTTAGGAGGCACAATTACTCCAATGATATGCTGCAAGTATTACAAACTATAGAGCCAATCCTGCAAAGTCTTGTATGTGATCTGAACTTTACACACTGTGAGTAGCCCCATTGACTTCATTGGAAGTGCTTACATTACATAAAGTTAAGTAGATGCATAAGACTTCATAAGATCAGGGCTCATGTGTCCATTACTGCAATCCCAACTCATGCAAGTCGTTTTGCTGAAGTCAATGGACCTACTCATGTAAGAATTCATGAGTATGGGTTTTGAAGAATCGAATTTTGAAGAAAAAATTTATTATTTTTACTTTAACAATTAAGTCTAGGCATAATTAAAAGTAAGTTTTCCCCTGCTTCTAATTTTCTTCGTGATTATGAAGAGTTCATTTTAGGTGGATAATGAGAGAAAATGTGGTGTTAGAAGCTGTGTAGACAGGGTGAGTGAGAACAAAAAATAGAATGGACATGAGCAAAAGGTTGTGGATCAGTGTGCAACAAGCACAAAAAATTCTTCTTGAGTTGGAAACTCTGATAATGCAACCTCTATCCTTAAATGAATTGCCCCTAAACCCCATGTCCTATACATGCCCTGTCACGTGCTACTCAAATCGCAACAATAGTCCTGCCAGATACCATATTTGGTTACCTCCTAGCTATCCAGAGGATAACTATCATAAGTGGACGTGTGTTTGTCATCCACAAAAGCTTTCTGCTGATTTCCTCCATGTTAATTTACTGGATCATTCATTTAACATATACAACCTAAGATAAAAAAAGAGATAAAAGGCAGAGAGTGCTCCTTTCCACCTGTCCATGACAGCAGGTCCTTCTCCTTTGGAAGGATGGTCCAGTGATTTGCATGCTAGCTTGGAACTCTGGGTTCAATTGCTTACTCTACCACAGGCTTCCTGTGTGACCTTGGGTAAGTCATTTGGTTTCTCTGGGTGAAATCTTGGCCCCTTTGAAGTCAATGCCTTGGATTTCCATGAAACCAGGATTTCACGATAAGTGTCTGAGCTCCCAGTCTGTAACACTGTGATTATGCTTCCCTACCTCACACGTATCCATATAAATATTTAAAATAGATGGAGAGAGATTAGAAAGTATCATTTTTAGAACTGGTACCTGGACTCCAAAATAGATCTAAGCAAATAACTGATTTTTCAATTCAGTGACCAAACCAAAAACCACAGGGAAAATAAATTGCTTTGTTCATCCTGACATTTTTTTTAAGGAGTTTTTTGTTGTTTTTGGGGGCAGAGGGGTGTTTGTTTGTTTTTTTGCATTTTTTGTTTGGGGTATTTTGTTTCATTGTGGAGTGTTTATTTTTACCCCTTCCACCTTTAAAAAAAAAAAAAAAACATAGCTAAGTTTCTATATGAAATGTTATTTGAAAATAAAAAAAAGTCAGAACATTTTATTTAAAAAATGTCAAAATGTAACCAACTTTTAAAATATTTTTTCCCTACCAAACTATTGGCCAAATTTACAAATAGTTTCAGTCACCCAAAATTGCATTTTTGGTGAATAAATTATTCAGGCGAAAAATTCACCCAGCTCTAATCCAAAATTTAGAATAAAATGGAAGCAACTCTTTGTAGAAATGAAACCATGAAGGAATCATTTTATGTTCACAAATATGATTTACTTTAAGATAGCTAATGAGCTTTAATTAGATTATCGATGTTGATCAGGCATGTATTTTCTTTCCATTTTAGACACTATCAGTCCACTTATATTGCATTAGTTCTGCAGTGTATTAAGAACCCCTCCCCCCTTCTTTTCTATCATGCCCTTTGTACCATCAGAGAGAAGGAAGGCTTACGGTACATCTGTTCTGCAAGAAATACCCAACTGTAGCGAGTCTAAGAGCTCAAGTCAATTGACTCAGGCTCATGCTATGGAAATAAAAATAGCAGGGTGTACACCTGCATTTAGGCTGGAGCCTGTGCTCTGAAACGCAGAAAGAAGAGTGGGTTTCAGAGCGTGGGCTCCAGCCCTAAAAGGAATATCTATACTGCTATTTTTAGCCCCCCGGAAAGAGCCACACAAACCCAAGTTAGTTGATCTAAACGCTGAGACTTGTTGCTATGGAGTTTGGGTTTTTTTGCAGTGTAAACATAGCATTTTTCATCTTATGTACTTCTCCTTGTACCCTTTTCAGAGGAAAGACATTTTGCATTGAAGAGGGTGCAGGACTAAAAAATAATTTGGCAGTCTGTCTAAAGTTACTGGATATACACAAGTTAAGAACTTTTTTTTTTAAATTGAAAAACCCTACAGAATTTAGTAAGGATTAGAGCAACAAGGATCTGTTTAGAAAGCACTTTAAAATTTGTGTGGGAAGAATATCACTGTCTGTTACAGCCTAGGATTTTTAAATGAACCCGCTGAGGCCATCTTCTGACTGACCATTTCCCTGAGGTAGAAACCCAGCTGGAAAAACAGAGGAGAAAGAGGATCATGCCCTAGCCTAGACAGTGGGAAAATCCTGGATGGTGTTTGGTCATCTTCATCCTTCCTGTCAGAGCAAGTGAGGATGAGAAATTTAATGTCTCCTGTTTTTATTTTTTTTTTATTTTTTTTTTTTTTTTTTTAAGAAAAAGAAAGCTTCAAGGAGACCCAATCAAAAGAAAAATTTCATACTGATGAGTTCTAAAGACAGATATTTGCTGGAATGGATGGAGTCACATGAGACTAGCTTTTCTCATTCCACTCTAATACGTCCCAGAGGGTCAACAATAGTTTTGCTAAAGTATGGACTTTAAGGTTTTACACAATAAACTGCAACTTCAAGCATCTTTCTTCAGTAGAAAGAAAATAAACCATGTGCAAAACTTCCAGCACTTGAGAGAGAAGGAAAGAGGTGTACTATAAATTCCTATAATCAAATATTAGAAGGTAGAGTTTTATAACAAGAGAGGATTACAGATCTGGACAGGAGAGAGGAAAACAGTTCCCTTTTCAGAATAAAACCCCACATCACTTGTAATCTGATAAGAAAGATACTCAGTTTTATAAGGCACAAGTAATGTAGTACAGTACTAGATTGAGATAAACTACTCTGCCTTTAGCCTCAGTTTATCCACTCAGGAAATGGATTATTGCCTTGAAAGTTGCCGCCTTTCCTCTTCATTAAAAGTGCTCACATTAAGGTAAGAACACTGTTTTAAGCTTATTTATAAAGCAAAAATAATGTTAATGCATTTTCCTCTTAAGACTGTTGGCAGGTGTTAAAACGCTGAGTTTATACAATGTTCAGTGATGTTCAACTTAAATTGCAACTTAATGCTTCAGTTGCCACACTGAACATAAAAAAAAAAATCCACCACATTATTAATCTTCAGTTTAGGATGGAAGGATTTTTACTCACCATGCAGAAGAATTCCACTTATGATGTGATTTCACTCTGATCAAATATGCTTTAATTGCAATTCTATTAAATTAGAAATAGACATCTTAGCCTGATATGATGCTTGATGCCTTGCGTTTCTATGCTAATAATAGCATTATCATTACAGGTGTGAGACACACTGAGCATAACAATGATGGCATAAATTAAAGACTGACACATTATCCAAATTGTCGATAATTTGGGGGAGCGGGGCACATAATGGGAGAAACATGCACTATGGGCCTTTTTATTCATTTCTTGTTCAAGCAAAATTCTTACTCAAGTATGGGACAAATTCTGTTGCAAGCCCAGAGTAACTCCACCGAAGTACATTTGCAGCTGTGTAACTAAGCGCAGACTGCACTAAATATTTTGCTTGGCCTCATCTAAATCAATGGGATTTTTGCCATTGATTTTGGTAAAGACAGTTTCATCCTGAGTAAAGACTGCAGGATTTAGCCCAATGTCTGAGCATTTGAGTATCCAAACCGTTATCTGAAGCACAGAAAGCAAAGTATAAGGGGGAAATTAAAATTTTCATTACCATGAAAAAAAAATGGTGTAGTTGCTCAAAATTTCCCTGCTATGCTGAATCAGGAAATAATTTCTTTTCTGCAACTGACACCCAAATATGCTGCTACTACAAATGATGACCCAGCAAAGAGGCAGCCAGCCAAGTGACAGTAGTAGGAGGCCTTGAAAGAGGCAGGTTGAAATTGTGACAACGTGTGAGTGTGGTTGACGACTCAGAATGTTAAGTTTAGGGTGCACTTCAGATTTTAATTTACATGATTTCTGACAGAGGAATTAAAATTACAGCAGACCTGCTGAAGTTGATGAGATTCTTTGAACTTGGGAAAAAAGACCAGATCTCCCCCACTAAATGAGGATGATGCACAACTGTAGAATCACACAGTTGCTGTGCCTCAGAAGGGCATTCACCCTCAAGATGTGAAGGCAATAATTGCATCACCACTCTCCCTCAAGAGTTGTACTGAGAGCAAAACTGCAATCTCCAGGGAGATCCGGGGGGACCCCTGCTGTGGAAGCTCAGCTGGAAGTGCATTGAACTTCCTGAATATTTTGCCCATATTCCCTGTCTGGGTTTAAATAAGTTTCTTTTTAAATCTTCTGTTTTATCCCATTTCCTCTGTTTTCAAGATGGCTTAGTTTAGGCCCTTCCAACTGCCATTTCATTTTTATGGTATTCCATCTATAAATCTGATCATAAAGAGTTAGAGCCAGAATCTACAAACCTTACACAAGTAGTCCCACTGAGCAAGTGCAATGCAATGCAATGTGGGTAACAGTGGTAGAAGTGTGCCCTGATGCCCTGATTCTGCAATTAGTTACAGTATGCACACTGAGTCCAATAGGACTACTTGGTTTTGTGACATCACATAATGGAGATAAGTTTTTTCAGGATCAGCGCCTTCAGTTGCAAGTTGTTCAGAACAGAGACTTGTCTGTGAAATCACTAACAAACAAACTACTGCTACTAGTAGTTTGATACAGTGGGGAAAAGCTGCATCAACCCACAATTTTTATAGTGGGAAACACAAGATAACATTATCAGAAGCACTTACGTGACTTAGAAGCCAAAGTCCTATTGACTTCCAATGAGACTGAGCCTCCTAAATACCTACGTCACTTTAGCCATCCAAGTCACTTATATGCTTTTGAAAATTTTACTCTTAGCACTGGTGTTCTTCCAGTTCACAGACAGGTTTAAAATCAATGATTATGTGGTTTCCATTGGATGGATTATTTCTTGTCACAGCATGATGCCAAGTATTCTGATATGTTTCAACCATGTTGAAGAAATGTTGTAGCAGAAGCAGTCAAATCAAGTCCTTATTCGTCTGCCACCATTATCTTTAACCACATTCTTAATGTCAAGGGATAAGTGTCGCTACGTTCACTGCAATTTCAATTTATAAACTGGATATTTAGATGTTTTTCTAAGCTATATTTCACACTAGTTATACTACATTTTCGTGACAGGAACAAACCATTTATAGAATAATGTCCATTGGTCACCATTTCATTGCATAACAGTTGCACATACAAAACGACTTAGAGTTGTTGTTTTTTTAAACAGTATTTTAATGCTTTGTAGCTCCTTAGCAGTTATGTTACTCTGAGTAAAAGGTAACAACAGCTTGAATGGCATTAAATTGAGGGAAAGGTGAAAATAAAATGCAGATTTCTTTCAGTTTCATTTCCACATAACTGCAGTTATTTGTAATATTTTAATGCACATTCAGTGCAGTTTCTAACTGCAAAGTAGTAGTTTCTTATGCAGTTAAAATGGATTTTATATACAAGAGGAATGCCACAAGCCATTGCAAAACTGCTGCTACTCTCCCTTTTCCACACTTAGCTGTATAGTAATAATGCCATTTGTGGTATATCAGCTTCCTTAAAAATGCAAATTCCAAATTACCATGCAAAGAACTATGCCAGGAAATACAAAAACACACCATTGCAGAACACAAGGAGATAGATATTAATGTAGCACATGCATTAAAAAGGAGAGGAAAAGTCAAAACAAATTATTCTTCCTTTTCTTAGCGACATACTTGCACCACAAGTATACATCAGCATTCTTAATCCTGATACATTTCTCAATTATAGCACCTTAATATTTCTAATGCCTCTCTGAGCTCAAATTATTAATCATAATTTGCATGTAATACTCTTTAGGTTGTTTTATGTGCACTTACAGACAAAGACTTTGAGCTACAAAGATTTTAAAGGACATCCAAGGAACTTTTTTTATGATGACTAAAATAGCTTTTTACTCAAAATTTATAATATCTGGGGTGCTTTTCCAAATGTTCCCTCTTCTCTAGAAAAAAAACATGGAATTAGGGGGAGGAGGGAACAGAATTCCACAAGATTATTCACACAGAGTTTTCCTTGCAGCCTTCCATCCAATGGGAAGAAATGTAATCTGCAAGCTTGTACCATCAGGGATGAGCGTGTAGTTGTACATGTCAATTAAATACTAAGGAGCTGATCCTGCACCTAAAACTCCTAATGCAATGAGAGTTTTGGGTTCTCAAGGAATGCAGGATGATACCCAAAGAGACATCTTTTAAACATTCCCACAACTGCCACAAAGTCAACAATACATAAAGTAACCCATTTTGGAAAATGAGCAATGGCTTCCAATCATTATCTGAGCAGAATATTAAAGCAAGACATGCATAATCAAGTAATTTTGATTCATTTTAGGAAAATGATGGCATTTAGTGAGATTCAGTAAATTGTCCCTTTCAGCACTAATAACATGTTCAGAGCTTTCCCCACCAGACGTTGGATAATGGCAATATAATAGGATTGCAATGGCAATTAAATGATTGCATATTGTAGGGCAATGGAGGGTATCCACTAGGGCAGGAACCATTAGCAAAATGGTAAAATTGTCATAGGAATTTTCATGCTTTGGCATGGCATCTAATAAGGCAGAGGTACAAGCAGTGAGAAGGTATTCATCCATCTATCACCTTCTTGTTTCTGTGATTTAGATTTAGAAAGCAAGAACAGGCAAAACTGAGGGTAGTAAATAAATCTTAAGGAACTCAAGAAAAACTTTAGGTTACACCACCTGGTTTAGCAAAACAATGAGAGTTGTTTTGTCACCTTAAAGACTAACAAATGTATTTGGAAATAAGCTTTCATGGGCAGAAACCCACTTCGTCAGATCATGAAGTGGAAACTTTAGTTTTGTAGGTGTATATATACATGCAAGGATGAGTGAGTTACATCACAGTGAGGAGGGCAAGTGTAACGAGATTAATTCAGTCAGGGTGGATGAGGTCCATTCACAACAATTGATGAGAAGGTGTGAATGCCAAAAGAGGCAACATTATTTTTTGTAGTGGGCTAGCCACTCCCAGTCTCTATCAGACCTAGTCTGATAGTGTCAAGTTTGCATATGAGTTCCAGCCCTGCAGTTTCACGCTGAAGTTTGTTTTTGAAGTTTTTTGTTGAAGTATAGCAACTTTCAAGTCTGTTACTCCAGGGAGATTAAAGTGCTCTTCTACATTCAAAAACCATACTTGAAAGTTGCCAAGTTGTTAGTCTTTAAAGTGCCACAGGACTCTTGTTGTTTTGCTGAAAACAGACTAACACTGCTACCCTTCTGGAACTCATCAACACCTGGGTTAGTTACCCTAAAAAGGAGTGGTTCAGGTAAGGCCAGTTACAGCCTTTATGGCACCCAACTTGGAAAAGAGCAAGGAGTGTTTTTTTTCCTATGTGGATCTGTGAATGCTTAAAGGATGCTCTTCACAATCCACTTTAGGTGAGCAACTGGTACGCAGCCTGTATTACAGATGGATTAGTAGCAACACAAGGCTGTACAGCTGTGCATATCTGTCACACACTGCTTGAAAGAGACTTATTTTAAATTTAGTGTTTTGTAAAATGCTGGATTGGCAGCCTTGGAAAATAAAGTCCTCATTCAAAGAACTTGTACAACACAGGCAGTGGCAAGGTAAGCATCCCCACACTGCTTCATTTACTTGGGTCAGCCCTGACCTAGAGTGACCATCTTTAGAAATCCAAGTGTAACTTAGCATGTATGGCCATTCACTCCTTAGCCTTTCTGCTAAGAATGCTACAATTGTGACGAGGATACCTGTCCACACAAAGTGGACAACCAGCTCATTTTCCACAGGCTAACAAACACCTATGAATTAGTGGAGCAGTGCATAGAAGCACACTACTATTTCCCATGCTGTAGCTGTTCTGTTGAAAGGAGGACTTAATTCTCTAATGACAACAATCTGGAACCTGTCACAAGCATTAAATCCACGTACAAAACAACAAAAGAATTACTTTAAAATATGATTGTAAAAGGGATAAATACAAATGAAAACAGATGTACTTAGGAAAATGTTCCATATTATTTAAATAGAACTCAGCAAAAAATTCAACTTAAAGACATATATTTTAGGTCTCAGTTGGGTCCACCAACTATTTAATTACTCCAGCATAAGTTCACCACATGAATAAATGGGAGCAAATCCACTGATTTCAAGGGAGTCAAACTGTTTATGGCAGTGATGATTTTGCCCTCCTACGTTAGTCTCTCTTCAGTAGTTAGATAAATGGTTTCCACCTACCAAGGAAAGACTAACAAATCGGACTCTATCTTTAGAAAGACTATGTGATTCTCCCCCCACGACTGAGGCATTATATTCTAAGAGTATGTCTACACTGTGATAAAAAAAGCATACAGCACTGCATATCAGAGTCTTGTCAACTGACTCAGGCTCCTGGGCTCAGGCCACGAGGCTAAAAATGACAATGTAGACGTTTAGGCTTGAGCTGGAACCTGGGCTCAGAGACCCACTCCACCAACAGGGTCTCCAGACTTGAGCTGGAGCCTGGGGTCTAACATCATTTTATATCCCTACTGCCCAAACCAACTGACTGAGGCCACCCCATCATGCCACAGGTTTTTTATTGCCAGGTTGACAAATGCCAAGAGTAAAAACATATTAACCTCTATATGCCCAACAAACAAGTGTCAGAACTTCATGCAAAATCAATACCAGTACCTATATGATAACATGAGAGTTCTGAGAGTAGAAAGAGTTTTAGCAAAAAATCATTGCAGGATTTTTCATACCATCCCACATACAGTGATTAAACACTACCCACTCCCCAAGCTGTTGGGAAGGTTAAGTGGAGGGGAAAAAAATCCACTTTCCTATCCTCTGTGCTGAAATAAAGAAGTTTGGGGAATTAATCAACAATTATATAAAAGCTTCTAGGGAAATGTGGATAGCAAGAGAATTATTGATTCTTCTACTAGCAAGCACATTTACATGGGATACCCTAAACAGGTTTCAAAGAAATCTAATACAGACACTGCAGTCAAAGAAATAGACCTCAAATTCAAGTGTTCAACTTCTTATAAGCAGTCAGTGGTAACGGATTTTAATGTCACAAGAAAATTATAATTAATGTTTAGTTTTCATTAGAGGCTTTTTGAGGTTCAGCAAATGGCTCATTTGAGTTTTGAATGAATTGGCTTTGAGTAATGTTAGCCATATTGTTTCACCTATATTTTTGCCTCATTCTTAAGTTTAGAAAACATCTCTATAGTTATTGATATACCAAATGTAGAATATTTCCAATGAGAGGAAAAACCAAACAGAGAACCAGTAAGTCTGGCCAGAGAAGTTCATGTCAGTAATTTTGTAAGGGTCTCAAACACTATAATGAATGGTATAATGCAGACAGATTTAGAAACCACCATGAAAGTTAGCACAAATCTCAGAAAATTAATGTGTCTTTATACACCACAGCTACTTATTACCCCCTCTGTTTTGTTGGTGTCAAAAGCAAACAGGCATTGTTTGTAGAAGCAGCCATAAAAACACAAAGAGCTGAAGACAAAGCCTAATTATGAAAAGTAGTAAGAGAAGCTTATGAAAGTTCTCTATAATCTTCACTTATATCATGGATAAAAATCCTCAAATTATCACTTTCTGATCCTCTGTTATCTGATTCATCTGCATTCTATTCATGAGGCTGACTTCATCAATGGTACAAGAACATTGTTAATGCTATCTCCTGGCCTCATAGTGTATGCAAACAAACAAACAGATTAGTCATTCAAGTGGGAAATTCATTTTTTCCAAATATATTCTATGTTATAGGCTACTCTAACCTGTCCTGTGGCCAATTTACATGGTGATTTTAATACTCAGTATAAATTACCATAGCAATGCCTGCACTACAGTCCTGACACACACTGTGCCATGCTCAGCAACAGATTGTTGGAAATCAGAGTACAGTCCCATTGCATCTCTGTATATTCATACAAATCAATAAAAACTCTTTTTTTAAGAAGGTCATTTCCACAAAATAGCTTTGAAAAAACAAAACAAACAAACAAAAAAACACGTTGTTACATGACAGATACATACAGGCAAAGCAGAGCTCCCAAGATCCTGAAGAAAGCAACAGTTAGAAAGCTCCATGAAGGCCACTCTTCATCTTGTGATTAGACAATACAGCAGCGAGTACCAGAGAAAACACTAAACTTTGAGAACGTTGAATTCTACCACATTTACCAGTTTCAAGGATTTGTACACTTCCTAAATGCTTCGGTTAAAAATAAATGGAATTACAAGCATATAGGAAAAGAGGTAATGTGGAATGCAGAGGGATACCTGATGTATGTAAAACTTGGCAGTTTTCTTTGTTCTCACCATTTGGTTACTGCTATGGGACAGCAACCAAATATATTTGTTATATTGCTATATCATCCCATTTGCAATGATCATTCTTACATGTTTAAATAAAAGAAGGATGTAGTGATGTGTCTTTAGTGTTTATCATCCATTTATTTTGTATTTTAAACTGCAGACCAATGTCTACCACTTTTAGTTTTCCACAATAACTCTGTAATGTTGTGTGTGCACATGTACACACACCCAATTCACAACACATAATTAAGTTACTTCTTCCTGGCCCTCAAAAATAACAACAAAAATTGAGAGTCAGGTGTTTGGCATTGGAGCTCTGTAAACCTTAAAATATTTGGTTAGAGAGATTTTATGGTCGAACAAAAATTGTGCTATTTCATGCTTAACAGCCTCTCATCATTGCTTCACCTATAGAGAAGCTTCTTCGGGGCTGAGGGGAAGGGAAATGGAAGCATGTCCTAATGGCAGTTGTCCCCCAGTTCTGGGCAGATGCAGGCACTACTTCATTTGGGGACGTAGAAGGTGGCATGCATATTTGAACCATGGGCCTGGAAAACTGATTAATAGCTCTGAAAACAAAAATAAAGTCAGTCTAGATATAGGGTATATTACTCTAGAATTTGGATATACATTTAATTACTGGTTTGGAAAAAATGGTGAATGGATTAGCAAAAGAACAGATGGTTCCATGAGGTTAAAAAGGGATGGGAAACATCTAGATTGGTGCAAGGATGATTTTACACATGCCAAAGAGAAAGAATTACATAAAAATAATCCTATAATTGAGGACAAAGCTCAGTTTTGATCTCCCTGTATACACAGTAGATCTATGTGTGTACCATACAAAAAGATTGTTTCATACATATAATTCTCTCACAAGACCAAACTCTGCCCTCAGGTAACAACCAATTGGGCCTACATTTCTGCCAGAAAAGAGAAAGCACAAAAGGCAGAAATACTCACGTGGAAGAAAATGGAAGTACAATTAAGCTAAGGTGGCCCAAGTAATGTTTTCTTGTTCCCAGGAATTCTACTGTCAGTTTTGTGTAGTACTAAACAGAATGTTTTGGTTCATTTTGGGAGGAAAAAAGGTGCAGTTCCAAATGTCAGGGAAGGCTGTTTTCATTTTATACATGAGGAACGCAAAATCTAATTTATTTAAGCTGTGTGGGAAAGGATTCCATGCCTACAAAGGCAGGCACCAAATCCTGCTTGCCTCACTTATGCAGTCAATGGAAATGCATGTGAATAAAAAGCTAGATTTGAAAGCTAGATTTGACTCTTAGTTTGAGGCAATGTCAGACATTCAATAAGAGGTTAAAAGGGAATGAGGCAGAATGTAAGAGTATTTGTCCCCATAATGAGTAGGAAAGTGGGAGAATAGTTGTTTAAAGGAGCAGAAGAGATTTTTTCCCCCTATTTCCAGAAATTTCATTCATTTATTTGAAACTGGTGATGAGCAAGACATAACGCAGTACATGCCTACTTAATTCATAATTTTGCAGATTTCACAGAAATCACAAAATAAGGGTTTGTTAATTAAATTAATCTTCAAAATAAAAATATGTATTATTCATAAAATATGGTGCAAAACTTCAGTGAATACCACAATGCAAAAACAGTTGACCATAATCATGCAATATCACTTCAAACATAGTAGATAGTTGATTGAGAATGTCTGTCAAATTCTACGATGCAGGCCAAGATTCTCAAACTTTTTTTGCAGGGACCCTCTTTTAAATATTTCAGGCTGTGATGGCCTCTCTTCCCCAAGTGACGACCCTCCTAAAATCATGTCTTCCTTACTTCTGTGCGGCTGCTAGTGGTGGCGCTGCCTTCAGAACTGGACGCCCGGCCAGCAGTTGCTGCTCTCTGCTCCGTCTTCAACAAAAAACAAAAGGTTTTTCCACAAACCAGAAATTAAAAATTACCTTTTCAGATTTCTGTTGCAGCAAAGTACCACCAAGATATTTGACTCAAGGTTTTGGTTTAAAATCTAAGGTAAATTATTTTTATTAGAACTCTTCGGGACAGGATTCTCTCTTACTATGTGTTTGTAAAGCACCTGGCACAATAGGGCCCTGATCTCAGTTGAGGCTTCTAGGTACTATCATAACACAAGTTAACAGTAATAAAATTGTTTATAAGAGTCAAGCTATATGGTCATATTCTCCACTAAAATCAATGGAGTTGCACAGCACCTAAGTCAATGCAGCGTTTACTTCAGAGTTATTCCCACCTTCCTTCCCAGCTGAATTAACTAGAGTGTAAAGGCTGCAGTTCTGTTCATTATAGCCATCAGTCCCCATCCACCTTCATTATCAGGAAATAGAGATCACACTGTTTCAATCAGTGAATACTGTCACCAAAAAAATCCAGTCAACATCAATGCACAGCTCCTCAAAGAGGATCAAAACAAATTAATGTATGCCATAATAGAGAGGCAACCAGCTTATTAATTACCAGGACTCATCCTCTGGAAGGATAATTGAGGATGAAGCCTACACCATTTGTGAAATCTCTCCATGACTTAATCCAAAGTACCGTTTTAGCTCTCCTGTTAGCCATCATTTCTTATTGTGCAAAACATAACTATATAATGTTCCACTGCAGGATTTAAAATTTGCACCAGTCTTCAATGTCTGTCTTTTCTTCCAATTAATTTAAGCAGAAGCAGTTTTCTGAAAACTAAATAAACTGACTTTTTACCAAGTTTACATCATTACTATGGATTAGAAAAACAGAGACTATATCCTAGATTCAGAACACTGAATTAGGCATTGAAGACGCAAATGCAATATTTTCCATAATGTATGAATGAGAGATCTGTTTTCAAATCTAAATACAAGAGTATACAACAAAATATTTTAAAATCAAATCATATGTATGTATGTATTAGGGCAGGTTATTATTAGTAGGTCTCCAATTTTGTATTTATCTACAGAAAGACCTCTGTTGCAAAAATGTTACCCTCTTGAAACTATGAAAACTGTCATGTGTCTGCTGCATTTTCCAAGCCAATCTATTTAGCTTATATTTTACCTATATATACTTATTGGATTGTGCACTTACTACCCATTTGTAGGTCAAAGTAGAATTTTGAAAAAACCCCAATATGGGATTGTGTTTGATAACCACACTACCACTTGTGTCAGTATAACTTATGTCACTCAGGGATGGGAATAAGCCACCCCCTTGACTGACATTAATTACACTGACCTGACTGCCAGTGTGGACAGCGCTGTGTCAATGGGAGAGCTTAGGCTGACATAGCTACCACCACTTGTGGGGGCCTGGAGTAATTAAGTCAGTGGGAGAGCTCTCTCCCATTGGCTTAGAGTGCCTACATTAGCAGCGCTACAGCGGAGCATCTGTATTGGTGCAGCTGTAGCACTTCTAGTGCAGGCGCTCTAAGCCAATTAGTGTAGCCATCGCCCGAGTCCCACAGCTACAGACAGAAAATAAAACTGCTTCTGTGGCCGTAAAATGCCTTGACAATGTAATTTTCTCTTTTACAAGTTAGTACTAAGTAGTGCATGACAACAGAGTTAAGAACTTAGCAAGTAAGTCTTTAAAAGATTTTTTTAATTATACAAACTGTCTTTAATGGCAGCAAACAGTAACACATTGCATCATCCTCCCATGAGGCTGCTTTGCTGGTCAGCTCCAGACAGTCTCAAATACTAGCTCTACAGGGCTTTTGTCTGGCTACTGGAATTGTAAATAAATTTGCTACCTCTAATTTTTCCCCACATAGGAAGTGGGGATTTATTCTGCCATGAACACCAATACATCTACTCCTAGTTTCCAGCACATCAGAGACCATATTGCCAAAGCAACATTACTACATATTGCTTACACTCTCACACACACAGTAAAAAACGAACCACCATGTTCCCTTCATAACATATTGAGAGAGGAATCTTAGCAGCTTATTGACTGCTCTCAGCTGCCTAAATTATGTGATTGCTCACACCTGCATATCAATTAAGCATGTTTGCTGCAATGAAGCTACTTTGCAAACTTTTAGATGTAACCCAGGCAGAATTCATTTTGTTTTCAGTTCATTATAGAAGAGAAAATAGATTTTAACACACCAAAACATAAAGGGCCAATTTCTGCTTTGGAAAGGTAGGGCATCATTTCCATTTTATGCAATGGGTGCAGCAAACTCCATATGTAAGGGCTCAATTTGGCCCCAAACTAATGACATAAATGGAATCAAATTCAACCTTGGCATATGCAGATGAAATGCCCATTGAAATCAATGCAAGGGTGCAGATATACACACGGACTGAATTCGTAGCTCAAAGTATCATGTAATAGCCTAAGCAAAATTAAAGTGAGGTAACCATTTTACAAACAAATGCACAGAAAAACCTTCTTTAAAGGCATTTACTTAAGCTCTTTCCTATTTATGACACTATTACTTTATCATTTAGTTACAGAAGGACTAAAGTTACTTTATTTAGAAATTTAGTTACAGAAGAAGATGGTATAATCTACTGTGTATGTGGAAATTAATTTGGCATCAATTCTATCGCCATGGTTCAGGAGTACATTTTCTTGACATACCCCTTTCTGATTAGTTCCTATGTCTCCATTATCTAGTTCACTTTCATTAGTAACTTCTTCATAGTCTAAAAATGTAGGACATTTCTTCTGAGGGCTACACTATGTGGCATACCCTAAAGATCTGGCACACATTTCAGGGGCATGTGTTCTGTAAACATTTGCTATGAATTTTTTAGCATTCCTATAGGTCTTCCAATCATGTCAAATTCCCTTATATACACTAATTCAGCCATGACAAAACTCCACTGACTTCAGTGGAGTTGTAACCACATACACAGGGCTACACATGGCCCTTCATCTTCTGCCTATCTCTTTTAAGATAGATATACAACAGTAGGATACAACATATGTGGCCATGGGCTGATCTGTCCTCTTCAGTGGCAGAAGGAGAAAGCAGCACAGGATGCTGTCCTCTGTCAGGCTGCTGGAGAGGAGCTTGGAGCCACGTGAACAGGGCAAGGAAAAGGCAGCTCCTTGCAGCTCCCATGAGCCACAGAGGAAGAAAAGCATTTTCCCCTCTCCCTGAAAGCAACAGCCCTCTAGACCTCAGCAACTCTGCCCTGACAATGACGGGACCTGGCTAAAGACTGCAGACTTTGAGCCAAGGAGTTTCCCCTGTGGGGGGATGAGACGGCACACAGGCCATGATCAAGGGACAAAAGAACATGCTGCTTGGCTCCAGTGCTGCACCCAGAGTTGTCCTAGCTGGGGATTCTGCAAGTGGTATTTGCTTTGGCCTTCTCTGTTCAAAGTCAACAGGACACATGCACATTTTGTAATTAAATAAATTGCACTAGAAGGTAGCCTGAATCATCTTCACCAATTCCTCTGTCAGAGAGAAAATAACTCACTGCAAAAAAACCCAAACAAAAACCCAAAATCCCTCAAATCTATTTGCACTCTGCAAAGAGCCACCAATATTATAAATACTTGGAGAATTAAACTGGGGTTTTGCCAAATAAGTTAGTGTTTTAAGGCAATTTGTAGTTTTCAGTCAGAATCAGTTAAAAAATCCTTCTTTTAAAAAGATTAGCATCAGAAACTACTGTTCAAACAAAAGAAAGAAGTGAGCATTTAGAAGCTAAGAAGCTATTTGGATCATGCTCAGAGGAAATGCATATTAAATATTTAGAGCATCAGGCATTAATACATGAGCAACAGGGAACACAAGACTTTTTTCTTAGTATATAAACACATGGTGTTTGGCAAGAGGCACTAAATGCACAGAAAATCTTTGCTCCCAATTGCAATTGATCCTTAAATTGCTCTTGGAAAACATTATCACAGGTAACACTGTACGCAGTTACACCTTCCAAGTGCAGTCTTTGAAACATTAGCCTTAATATCAGCAGCTACGTGAACAGCAACTCTTCCTTAAGCAGATATGTTAAAGCCAACCATCCAAAATTAGACTGCTTATCTATTTGCCAACCTGTATTGGCTGGGCCAAGTCTACAGCAGTTGGTTGATTGCAGACATTGCAAATCTATAAAAGCATTGTGAGAATCCAGAGTATTTGGCAAATACCTTGATAATCTGGTTTATAGCATCACAGACAGACAATCTGCATGTTCATGCTATGGAAATAGTTTGTGTTGTTACACATCTTTTGCTCTCTCTGTCTCTCCCCCTATCCCTCCAAACTGGAACATGAGGACTCCCCATTACTCACAGCACACAGGGAAAACTAGCAGTCATAAAATGTCGTTCTTTAGTCTAATGTTATTGTGAATTGGCTGAATAGTTTGCAGCGCCGCTTCCAGGAGCTTGGTAAGGTAACTAAATACTTACTATCTTATGCAAGTCCCTCCACCTATTAATGGTCTGAAAAAATAAATATACCAGAACTTCAAGGTTTTTGAAAGGTTTGGATTCTTATCTGATTCTTTTTGTTTTATATTTCTTATTCTTTCTTTCCCCCTCTCAGCTGATGCAACTGCCCATGACCTGAGCTTCTAAATACTAACACACACTGACACGTTCCAAGATCCCCTGAAAAATAGGAAGCACCTACCTCATCTTTCTTGTTTTGTTACATTGATATTACCCAACAGCAATGATGTAAGAGCAACAAACGGAATGTTGTGGTGAGAGTAAAGATTGCATGTTTGATCTTAATCTTCTGGAAGAGTGTGCATTTTTACACACTGAAAATTAATCTTTCCCCTCAAATTTTTCATCATTTGTACATAATGCTGCTCTGGATTTCCAACCACTTCAAACTCTCATCATCTGATTACTACACTTGATTTTAAAAGAGATGAAGGAATTCTACTCATTCTAGTCAATGGAGATTGGAGAGAAGAGCAGTCTCAATGCAAGATCAGCAAAACTTACATTTATAAATTGAGGAACAAAGAGACGTACAATTAACAGCTGCTACTTCCTAGGCTATCCTAGAAGTAATTTAGAATCCTGTTAGGTGGCTTCTTTCTTTAAACACTGCCTGCTCTCCCTATTACCCCTACAGCACAGTGGGATTAGCTAATGCTTGGAACTCTATTTCACATATCCCCAGGCCGTCTCAGTGAATCTAGCCCTAGGTATATAATGTTAGAGAACAGTTGTGAGAAATAGACTCAAATGAGGCTTGGTTAGACCCTAACCTGCATTCAGAATTGTGCGGCTGCTAACCAACTTCTAAAACTTTTGGTGAAATTTCTTGTTTGGTCCAGCTATAGAGAGAGACAACACTGCATACAGATATACAGAGACATTCTAAGACTGCCATTCGTAAATTTCAAATTCAGCTGCTCTTGTTGGAAAAAACAAGTCATATTTCCAATATAGGAACATAAGAACAGCCATTGGGTCAGTCCAATGGTCCATCCAGCCCAGTATCCTGTCTTCGGACAGTGGCCAATGCCAGGTGCTTCAGAGGGAATGAATAGAACAGGTAATCATCAAGTGATCCATCCCATCAGCCATTCCCAGCCTCTGGCAAACAGCAATCCCTGCCTATCCTGGCTAACAGCCATTTATGGACCTATCCTCCATGAATTTATCTAGTTCTTTTTTGAACCCCATTATAGTCTTGGCCTTGGCAAGGAGTTCCACAGGTTGACTGTGAGTTATGTGAAGAAATATTTCCTTTTGTTCATTTTAAACCTGCTGCCTATTAATATGGCCAGTTGTCCCCCTTCCATATGCACTACCTTATCAAACATTGCAATAATATTTGATTGTACCCCTTTTCAGCTTCTGAATTAGTTTGCATAGGTTCCCTGGTCTTAACACATAAGGTTCATGAACCCATTGTACAGCATACATGGAAAGGTTGGCATATCTTCCTATTAGAGTGACTACATAAATATATTTACATCAGGTGAAAAATATCTGCACACAAACATGATCAGTTCAAAGTCAAAGTCCTCAACAGTTCAGTAACATCTCAGACGTGATGCCTAGCAAAGACTTCTTTTACAGAACAATAGATGTATTTGTACATGTTTACAGTACACGTAAACTAGTACTTCTGGTTCATCTTTGTTCTTCCACAGGTTCACCTACATTGCAGCACATTGGGCAAAATAACATAACTCTTAAAAAGTTATGTCTTTGTATCCTGGATATTTTCTTGTATAGTAGAAGGCGGCACAAGAGGAATTAATTCTTGTGACATGATCATAACAACAGAAGTATTAAAAAGTTAAATGGTTGCATTTTATTGCAATTCCTGGGTCAAATAGTTCAGAGGTGCTCAGCACATGCAAATACCACCGTTATCAGTGTGATTTCTAACTGCTCAGCACTTCTAAGGGTTTGGCCCCATAAAATTAATATTGTAGGGGTTGTATGACTTTTTTTTTTTAATTGCATCACGTTCTGACAGAATGCACGCTCAAAATCTTCAAAAACAACCTCTGAACTATCTTGGTGAACACACCACAGAGGGCCTCACAGAAGGCAAAAAAACAAGACATCAGTATCTCATATGTTCTGAATTATTTTTCTTTTTTCTTTAAGAACTCTCAATATGAGAATCTGTTCAACAGTTAATCTCTCTGAGCAGACGCCACTTTGTTATCCTCTGTGGTAGTTCTGTGCTGCTGGGTAATTCATTGCTGAACAATCGAGGCAAATACTTGGCTCAGGATTGAAAGAAGAAAGATTAGTCTGTAATTGGAATATTTTGTCTCATTTATTCTTGAAGATGTGCCATATTACACTCCATCAGCCAGGGGTTATTGTTTTATGAAATCAAGCTGCACCTGGCATTGCATGTTATAAAACCAGAAATGCCGTTGTTTGCAGGTTGGCTTGCAATTTACCAAGACCTTAGTACCAATGAACTTTCTCTTTCAGTGGTGTGACCTCCCCATATTCAGCTATTTATTTTGAATGTTGTTATTCAAAAGGAATGATTTGTCAGGACAACCTCTCAATCATGCCATGATATCCGAGTGCAGAGATATCATACCTCAAAATAATTCACAAACTTCTCTCAACAGGTTTCCTTTATGTACTGGGCCAGAGTTTTTAAGATAACCTCTAATTCTGCATCCTAAATCAATTGCCAGTGTAAATAAAAGAATGTGCACTTCTAGCGACCAGATGGCAGCACTAAATCAAGTAATTTAACCTCTAAAGGGTAAATACACCTTCCAGCCATCATAAAAACAAAAGCTTGTTTTGAGGTCTGTTTAAAGTTTGACCCCCGTTATGATGGAGCTCTATCTGTGCAAGCGCAGATAACAACAGAGTCCTGAATGTTATATGTTTATCCCCTAAGACTGTCTTTAAATTAAATACAAAACTCATACACTTAAGGTCAGAAGGGACCAATATGATCATCTACTCTGACCTCCTGCAGAATGCAGGCCACAGAACCTCACCCACCCACTCCTGTAATAGATATCTAACCAATAACTGAGTTATTGAAGTCCTCAAATCATGGTTTAAAGATGTCAAAGTACAGAGAATCCACCAGCAAATAATCCGTGTCCCACGCTGCACAGAAAGGTAAAAAACCCCCAGGGCCTCAGCAATCTGTCCTGGGGGAAAATTCCTTCCTGACCCCAAATATGGCAATCACTGAGCAAGTGGACAAGACTCACCAGCCAGAAACCCAAAAAAGAATTCTCTGTAATAATTCAGAACCCACCCCCTATAACATCCCTTCACAGGCCACTGGCATATCTACCACCAGTAGTCAAAAATCAGTCAATTGCCAAACTAGGCTGTCCCATCATACCATCCCCTCCGTAAATTTATCAAGCTCAGTTTAGAAGCCAGTTAGGTTTTTTCTCCCACTGCTCCCCTTGGAAGGCAATTCCAGAACTTCACTTCTCTGATGGTTAGAAACCTGCATCTAATCTCAAGTCTAAATTTCCTGATGGCCAGTTTATATCCATTAGTTCTTGTGTCCACATTGCGGCTGAACTTAAATAATTCCTCTCCCTCCCTGGTATTTATCCCTCTGATGTATTTATAGAGAGAAATCAGATCGTCCCTCAACCTTCTTTTCATTAGGCTAAACAAGCCAAGCTCTTTAAGTCTCCTCTCATAAGGCAGGTTTTCTATTCAGTGAATCATCCTAGTAGCCCTTCTCTGCACCTGTTCCAGTTTGAATTCATCTTTCTTAAACATGGGGAACCAGAACTGCACACAGTATTCCAGATGATGTCTCACCAGCGCATTGTGTAATGGTACTAACAACTCCCTATTTCTACTGGAAATAGTTCACCTGATGCATCCAAAGACCACATTAGCTTTTTTTGACGGCCACATCACATTAGCCATTCATAGTCATCCTGTGATCAACCAATATCCCCAGGTCTTTCTCCTCCTCTGTCATTTTCAACTGATGCATGCCCAGCTTATAGCAGAAATTCTTGTTTTTAGTCCCTAAATGCATGACCTTGCACTTTTCAGTATTAAATTTCATCCTATTTCTATGACTCCAGTTTACAAGGTCATCCAGATATTTTTGTACGATATCCTGTTAGTTCTCAGTATTGGCAATACCTCCCAACTTTGTGTCATCTGCAAACTTTATTAGCACATTCCCAATTTTTGTGCCAAGGTCAGTAAAGAAAGGTTAAATAAGATCGGTCCCAAGACCAATACCTGAGGAACTCCACTAGTAATCTTCCTCCAGCCTGACAGTATGACTCTTTATAGTCTCTGCATTAACCGGTACCTTATCCACCTTCTGTTAGAAATAAACAAACAGGTTTTCCCTACAGCAGATTAGGGAGACGGACCCCTTTATTTCCTGCTCGTTCCACCTTGACGCCATGAGTGAGCAATGAGGGGGTTATTTTACAATCCTTTTATCCATAACAGTATGTAAATGTATACATTTCCAGCAATTCCCCATAGACCCTTATTTGGTTACATTGACACCTATAAAATGAGTATTAACTACATGATGAATACAATTATACCTGCTCCTGTTTGTTGTTTACAGGATTACCATACAGAAGGCAGGCACATCACCTTAAAATCTATTAATTTTACACTCATGTTCTTTGAAGTAAAGGTATACCAGGGGGAAAGGAAGATAATGCTTTCTTCCCACCAAAGGCCTTGTGCAGGAGGGGGAATAGTTATTTTCTTTGCCTCATCCCCTGCGCAGATGGCCAAGAAGGGAGGAAAAGAAGAGAGATAACAAAGTCTAACTAGAATTCACTCCAATTAACAGTAATAAGATTTGCCCATGCCATGACCCCGTTCCCTGTAACTTAGACCTGACCATTTATCCAGCTTTAACTCTTTACTCTTCTACACCTTCCAATTTCCATATGAATCCCCATCTTTTATAATTTAACTAATAATTCTCCATGTGGAACCGTATCAAATGCCTTATTGAAATCTAGGTAAATTAGATCCACTAAAAATCTGTTATCTTCTCAAAAAAGGAGATCAGGTTGGTCTGGCATGATCTACCTTTTGTAAAGCCATTTTGTATTTTGTCCCAATTACTGTTAATCTCAATGTCCTTAACGACTTTCTCTTTCAAAATTTTTTCCAAAACCTTGCATTTTACTGAGATCAAACTAACAGGCCTGTATTTACTTTCTTCCGGATCACTTTTTTTTCCTCTTTCTTAATTATAGGAACTATGTTAACAATTCTCCAGTCATACAGTGGAACCCCTGACTTTAGAGATTCCTTAAAAAGCCTTGCTAATGGGCTTGTAATTTCATGTGCCAGTTCCTTTAATATTCTTGGATGGAGATTATCCGGGACCTCTGAATTAGTCGCATTAAACTGTTTTTGGTTTCTACCTTGGATGCGGTAATTTCTACCTCCATATCCTCATTCCCATTAGCTACCTTGCCGCTATCCCCAAGTTCTTCATTAGCCTTATTAAAAATGGAGGCAAAGTATTTGTTTAGATATTCGGCCATGCTTAGATTATCCTTAACCTCCACCCTATCCTCAGTGCTTAGCGATCCCACTTCTTCTTTCTTTATTTTCTTCCTATTTATATGGCTATAGAATCTTTTACTATTGGTTTTAATTCCCTTTGCAAGGTGAATTCTATTTGGCTTTTGGCATTTTTCACTTTATCCCTACATGTTCTGACCTCCAAGAGGTAGTTTTCCTTGTTGATCTCTCCCATCTTTCACTCCTTGTAGGCTTTCTACTTTCCCTTAATCCCATGTCTGAGATGTTTGCTCATCCAGCTTGGTCTACAACTCTTACCTATGAATTTTTTCCTCTTCCTTGGGATGCAGGCTTCAGATACTTCAAGTCAAAGTTGCAGGAACTAATTCCAAGCCTCCTCTGCCTTTAGATCCATAAGTTCTTCAGTCCAGTCCACTTCCCTAACTAATTTCCTTAATTTTCTAAAATTTTATTTCAAAAAGGACTAAGACCTTAGTCACAGATCTATTTTTGTTTATCTTTCCAGCTATCACATCCAAGAAAATCTGGGCCCTATAATTATTACTAGCACTTGTCCTCCAGTCTATATCTGGGAAGTTAAAGTCTCTCAATCACACAATTCCCAGTAGTATTTACTTCATTAAAAACATTAAAAAGCTCTCTATCTATATTCAAATTGGATCCCAGTGGTCTGTAGTACACCCCAAGCACTATCCCAGGGGAAGCTGTAGCTTTCTTCTCCAGTGTGATTTTCACCCAGACAGACTCTGCCTTATCTATTCCATCACTTCTAATTTCTTTACAGTCTACCCCATTATTGACATACAGTGCTACTCCACTACCTTTGCCTTTATTTCTGTCTTTCCTAAGCAGCACATACCGACAGCTGCAGATGCACAGGAGCCAGCAAACAGAGCTGTAAACAGGGGAGTTTGCAAGGGAAGTTTGGGGAGGAAATGTGTGGTATTCTGGTATTGTTATGTTTCTCATTGGGTGTTTGTTTCAATGTTTTATTTGTTTTTGTTTCTGTCACTGACAGGACATAGATGCGAAGGTTATGACAGATATAGAGGCAACAGTGGGAGGGACCCAAGCAATGGAAGAGACAGTGAAGTTGACTGGATGTGGGAGCTGTGGGATGTACATGATCCTGGAGGGGGTACCGCCAAAGAGCTTTGTTTTGCATGAAGTGCTGCCTGATAGAGCTGATGGGAGAGAAGATCTAAGGCTTGGAGATGCAGGTGGAAATGCTGGTTGAGTTTAGAAGGGGGTTTGAGTAGATGATGGATCAAAGGCATGAGGAGGCTGAAGGGAAAAGCCCAGAACTGCAGATGAAACCAGGACCCAAGAACTCTGAGGGGAGACTGCTGGATGAGGAAAGTGGCCAGTGGAAGCATCTGACTGTGAGAACCAGGCAGAGGAAAAGACGGGCTAGTGAAGGAGAAATAGAGCTCAGGAACAGGTTTACAGAGTTGAAAAATGAAGAAGGGGCACAGCAGCTGCTAACTGAAGGTGGGAAGGTAAGGAAGAATAGAAGAGCAGCTAGTTTTAAAGAAAGTGGATGAGCAAATGGAGATACCACCAAATAAGATCCCCAGGAGGACAAAAGATGGGTTGCAGAGGATTACAAGGGAAAATAAAAGACACGAAGGCTTGCAGCCAGAAAGAACAGGAGATAGGCTGGAGAATCACACCATCACCAGGAAAAGACAGGTCTATATGATTGGGGACTTCCTGCTGAGAAGAACAGACAGGCCTGTAAACAGAGCTGATCCAGAGAACAGAAGGTGTGCTATCTGCTGGGTGCTAAGAGATGGGATGCGGACCTGAGACTAAAGAGGATCCTAACGGGAGTGGGAAAGAATCCACTAATTGTCCTTCACGTGGGAACAAATGAAACCACTAGATTCTTGCTGGAACATAACAAAGAAGACTATGCCAGGCTGAGGAAGACTCTTAAGGAAATTGAGGATCAGGTGACCTTCAGTGGGATTCTGCCTGTCCTTAGAGGAGGACAACAAAGGCATGACAAGATTCTGATGATCAACAGATGGCTCAGGCAGTGGTGCTATAAGGAGGGCTTTGAGATGTATGGTCACTGGGAGGCATTCATGGACAGAGGACTATTCTCTGGGGATAGACTTCACCTGAGTAGGGAGAGAAATGCACTTCTTGGATGATTAAGAGAGCTTTAAATTAGGAATTTGGGGGAGATGGGTGGGAGATGCCCAGATAATATCCATATCTGATTTTAACATTGAGGGGGAGGAAAATGAAGTAAGAAAAGACACAGCAGTGGGTAGGAGAATGGACAGTAAGAGGAAGGGCAGTGTACATACCAGTCTAGTAGGTGATACTGGTGGTAGAATGACTGTGCCAAATCGGGTAAGGAATGTAAGTGAAGCCAAACAGCAAAAATTAAGATGTTTGTATACCAATGCGAGGAGCCTGGGTAACAAAATGGAAGAACTAGAGCTACTGGTGGAGGAAGTGAATCTAGATATTACAGAGATAACAGAAACATGGTGAAACAGTAGTCACAACTGGAGTAAAGTTATTGAAGGTTATGTGCTGTTTAGGAAAACACTAAAAATCATATGCCAAATTCAGACGTTCCTACCTCACTGAATTCAATGGGAGAATGTAGGAAGTGCACAATCACCAACAGTGTAGCCTAATGATTAGGCGAATATTTGGCAGAGCGCCTCCCAATTGAAAGCATAGTTTGGTCCTTCAGTGTTCTTACCCCAAGGATTTCGAGTACTGCCCTCTAGCACAGAGACTTTGTTGGAACTATGTCCTTGAACAGTCAAGGCCTTTTCCAGCATGGTGAAAGTCATCACTACCTAGGTGATGACTCCTGATGTGATAATGTCCTCTCGGAGTGGTAGGGGAGCTTGCCTCCCATCCCCCCACCAGACTCCAGTCTAAGGCCTAATGGTAGGCAGCTACACTCAACACGTTGGGGTCCTAAACCACTGCCGTCCCCTGGATTACTTTATACCTCCGTCCCCTTTTGCTTCCCAAAATAATTCACTCTAATCAAGTCTTGGCCTGCAGTCTCAGTTGCCTGCCTCTCCTCCATGGGTTTGTACAGGCTGTGTTGAGAGGTCCCAAGCAATCAGCTTCTTGGTAATATTTGCGCTTCAGAGCAGCTCTCTGTTCCTTTCCACTACCTCCCTCTGAACTGCTCTGCTCCCCTTTGTTAAAGCCCTGCTTCCAGTTTGTGCAGGCTTTGCAGTTGTGGCTGGGTAGAGCCACCTGGGTCTAGAGCTGTCCCTTAACCCCTTGGTCTCCAGCATAGGGCTTGTATACCCCATCACAGAGAAACGGAGTGAGAACCTCATAATCTGGCACTGTATAAACAGCTCTGCACATATTACAGAGACTGTGTTTCAAATAGGTAAACGGGAGAGCAGCTGTATGAAGGGACATGGAGCCTTTTATTTTTAGGTTTCCAGTTCAAAACCAGCCCGTGGTAGAGATAGAAAAACATTACCTTGTTGGCTGTTTGGTGGCCTATGTGAAATTAATTGGATGCTAATTTACCTAACTTCTGAGTTTCAGAAACCCCAGCAATGATGGAATGGAAAGACACAAAAGGGGTAGCATTTAACCAGATAAATCTATGTTCCTCAGATGCCAACTGGCAGGAGGATAGTGCAAAAAAAACATCCCCTGAATATTTAGTGGCCATAGAAACTATGTACAGTATTACATTGCACTTAGTGTTGTTGACTCTTACCCAGGGTCTCTTGAGTCTGCAAAACCCATCAGTATAAAAGAAAATTGAACAACCCTGTATCTTAAAAGAGACACACAGACAAGATTTAAAATTAATTCAGGCTGGAAATTCACATTAAATTACCTGTAATGTTAATGTGTTGCTATGCAACCAACCGACACAATGAATAGTTCTGATGGATAAAACCCTTTTTCTCAAAACAATGTACTTATTTAACTGCACTCAATTTAAAATATATATTTAATTATTCCCTCTTCACAGAGCTGATGCTCTTCAGAAATTTGCTACCTTGAACATTATTGCTGCACACATCTGGGTTGTGTGGATGACTTTATGACCAATGTAGCATGTATATTATTTTTCATGAATAGTCCTCAGGAATAATAAAATACAATACTTTAATTGCAAATGAGAGACTATGTTACATTTACAAGAAAAGAGCAAGCATACAGATTTATAGTCATGCTCTAACTACAGAAGAATGTGCCTGTTTTAACAAAAATCAAAATAAAAAAACAGAATATAAAACCGAAAGCAGGAAAAGTATCTCTTGATTCCAATGTAAACTGATTGCTGCAGGGTTCTAATATGAATTTTCCCACCCCATACAGAACATTGCACAATTTGGGAGTCCCAGCATCATATTACGGGGAGGTTGTTACCTTCCCTGAAACATCAGGCATACCACTAGATCTCTGTCAGAACCAGGATACCATATACTGATCCTAATCCTGAAAGGAGCCAAGCTCTGTAGACTACAGGATTCTGTCTCTGAAGAGCTAACTGCAGGATCAGGGCTTTTATTATTGATATGATCTGATATAGCAAACCCATTGTATCATCATTCAATTAGATATTATGCAAAATAATCAGGCAGATTTTTGGAGGTTTTCTGAACCTTTTGAGGGTAGCTGATACATGCACTTTTTAAAACAGAGAAACCATTCAACTTTTTGCAGGTAGTTAAAACCCTACTTTTCAGAGAAGAGGACAGGCCTTTTTAAAAAAAAGCTTTGATATAGACAAACAAAAATGTAGGCCTTGATTGGGCCAGACCCCTGTACAGGAACTTCTCCCTGCTCTTCTCACTGAGGTTCACAAACAAGTCACCTAGAGCCCTGAGCTCTAAAAGACAATTGGGGTGAAATCTGGTTCCCACTGAAGACCATAGAAGAACTCCTATGGATTTCAATGGAGCGAGGATTTCACCAGCTCTGCAGAGTGGTAGGGATATAGTGGGGCCATTTCCCCAACCATTTCTGCACTGTCCAACATAGTTAACCACCATATCAGAGGGTAAGTGGTTGGAAAACACTTTCTACACATTCTCCCAAAGTTGATTTAGTATCCATGCACTCCCTGTGCCCTGGACCTTCCTGAGACATATGCCTCCCAGAGCTCCTTCAGGGCTGGTATGACTCCATACCAACTTTGCCACAGTTTGTTTCTTAAAGAAGTATTTGAGACCCCTGTGTGGAGAACGTTTAGGTTCAGCCACATATTTCACTGCACAGGCTTTCATTTTCAAATCTTTTAACTTTTAAAGATTGCCAATGGTTAAAAACAATTCAAGAACAGTTTTGAAGTTATCTGACTTGGAGATGAGGAAACTTTTGTTCATTTTATTTATTTTCTAAATGTTGGCGAGTGAGCTTCCCTTCCTTCCCCTCCCCCCCCAGTGACATTCTCCAAGCTGGTATGCCTGGGAAGCTGAACCCATTATAGTACTTTCACTTCCAAGTATGCCCACAATGGGGGTGGCATTCTGCCAGGTCTCAGCAACGTAATTTAAAGTGACAGCTCCTTTAGAAAGAAACAACAAAAGTGTCCCTTTGCTCATCCACTGCCAGCTGTAGGATCCCACCCCAGCATCTCCTCTTCCCAGTTCACATACCCCTTATTAAAAGGGGAGGAAGTAAATGCTTTATTTTTTCCCCAGCTTTTCCTTTGTTTGCCTAAAACAAAGAGCCAGGTCATGAGTTTTCAGTAACATTTTGTACAACATGTGTCAGGAGCCATTACCTGGAGGTGCTGATTACTGTTACGGTATTCAAGACAAGTTGGCAACTGGTATTTCTTTGGAACAGCTACAGATAAAAATAGCCTGAGTTGCTTCTAGTTTCTTAAAATCAGATTCCTCTAAAGCAATATTCTTCAAAATGAAAAGAATTGTCAGGGCCAACAAATTACTCATAAGATATGGAGGAAAAGGTAAGTACTTTGAACTGAGGGATACAGGATACAAAGATCTGAGAAATGACATTGGAAAAGCTCTGTAGCAAAAAAAAAAAAAAAAAGAAAAGAAAGACAGACAGGACACCATTACAATTATTGAAAGATATCTGAGATGAGAACCCAAAGAAGGAGGTTAAAGGCAGCTGCTTGTATACCTAGCTCACTGATTGTCACCTTTTAAGACCTATTAAACTAACTCCTGATATGTAGTTATATTTACTAGAGCTGGTCATGAATTTTTCAACTAAACATTTTTAAATTGGAAAATGCCAATTTGACAAAACTGAAATTGCTCATAGGAAATGACAAGCTTCTAAGCTTAAAAAAAAAAAATTGGAAAAAAGGTCGGTCTTTTGGGGGATTTTTTACATTTTCAAAATGAAAAATTCAATCTTTTCAGTTCAAGACAACTTTTTGCTTTGAAAGTTAAGCTAATTACAGTAAAATATTAAAGGTCAAAATCAAAATGATACGAAGTGAAAAATGGCAAAACAAATTTAGGTGGACACAAACTGAAGTTTTTTGGGTTGGGGGGAATTCTTGGTTCACAGTTTTTGTTTGTTTGTGTTTATTTTTGAGATTTTTTCACATATTTATCCCAATTCAAGACAGGGAACTTTTTTTAAAATCTCAGAAATTTTCCAAAGATGTGAAAAACATTTCTGCCTTTGTGTAATATTTGCCCTCTTCTTTAATTCACTTTAGAGCTATGTTCGAGTGCATATAAAAGTTAAGTTTTATCATTATTATAACAAGCCTGAGTGTCCAAGAAAGGGTGTTCACTGAATTCTAATAGGTTTCCTTCATGTGACAAAGAGGGATATATAATTCATTTGCACAACACCAAAAGACATGGTGGGCCTCATCCATCCCTGGTTGAACTCTACTTGAAATCAGTTGATGCTCCTCTCTCTTCTGCTCAGCATTTGGAACTGCTGATTACAAGTGTCCAAACTGAAGTGAGTCATTGGGGAAAGTTCCCCTGCCTTTAGTTATTCCCACTCTTTGAATCCTGCTAATCTATCCCTAGCTCTCAATGTTATTTCTGAAGAACATTATTTCCCCCCCTTTAAATGGAATAGTCTTTGGGCCAGGGTAGAAGAGTGAGAATGGTTGGTGATTAGGGCATTCACCTAGGACATAGGAAATTCAAATTCAAATCCTTGCTCCAATGACTATTGAATATAGAATGAAAGAGCTTCAACCGGAGACAGATCTGCCGCAGAGTATCCCATAGCACAGTAGCCAGAGCGCTCTGCTTCACATCTTCCATGCCTTGTGTGAATGCTTTAACCAGTGGGTGAGAAGGCTAAAAAAGAAGCTGCCTTTTGCCCCTTCTTCCTCCATCTAAATCCTGGTGGAGAGGGGAAATTCAGCCAAAAGTATTAGGCACATTTGTGTCAAATTCACCAATAGTTTTGAGTTGACTTAAAGCTGCATTTTTCAGCAAAAACTATTAATCCAAAAAAATTTCACTCAGCTCTAGTGTTTATGCTTTCACTATGGTAGTAAATTTCATTCCAGCTGGCAGCCTCTGTTGCTGTGCTGCAGATAAAACTGATAGGTTTACAGAAGTTTTAGTCAATCTTCCTGCTTCAATTTTGAGCTAAGTTTCAGACCATAGATAATGTAGGAAAGTACAATGTAGGTTTTCTGCCCAGTCACACAGTTCAGGGGTCTTTTGTGCTGGCTTGGAAAGTTAAGGAGAATGACAGCTCCCAAGTAACAAAACATTTCCTGTTCTGTTTCCCTCACACACAAGCTCTTATGGCATATTTCAGGGAAAAGACAAACATTTTTTACTTAAATCACTTGAAGTCTTAGTTCTTTCCATTTAAATCAAAGTTGTATTTAAAAGGAAGGTGTAGCCATCCCTTCCTACCATTTTCAAAAGGCAAACATAGGAGCTGATGGGGGTAATTACTCATTTCTTAATGGAGGAGAGCTAATGCCATACTATCCACTGCTCCCTGACATTGATGGGTTCTACATAGAAAGTTCAGATGTGGCTCCTGTGTTTGGGGGTTTTCAGAGATTCAAGGTTGTGGTTCAATCTCATCTGTACGGGACTCAAAGGTGCTCTATAATGAGCAAAGAACATTGTAAAGACTGGAAAAACTTATTCAGATTTTTGGGGGAAGTACCTTGCAGGTTCTTAGGGTCTACACCCAGACCAAATACGTCTCTAATGTTGCCAGCCACTGACACTGCTCTGATGAAGCCACATAATCAGTAGTATGACTAGGTCAAAGTATAGACAGTGCACTATAACCCTCCTTCACAGCATGTGTGTTCATCAGGGGCTTTTTGGAAAGTTCTCATCAGCTGTTTGCTGCGTCTTCTGGGCTGTTCACTGAAGTTCCACTGCCCTTTCTGAAATTGCGCTGCTATGTCTTTCCTTCCCCCTGCTGATGTGAGCACTATGTGGTCATAGAGATGCCTTTGCATGACCCCATTCATCCTGAAGGAAAGAAGAAATATGCGAGAAATGCATATGGGTGGGAAAGTTTCCCTGGGGACTTAGCTGCTTCTGCGGACATAAACAAGAGCCTGAGCCTTCGGGGAAGAGCAGTGTGGCAGCAATAGGCCAGATAGAACTTTCCTTCTGTGGAAGGGGTGCCACAGAGGTCCACTGCAACCCAAGAAGTGGGAAGCACTTAGTTGGGAAGATGCATGGACAGGACAGCAAAGGAATATGCTAATTCACACACATTTCCTCCCTATGCAGAACCAACCAAACTACTTCTAAAGTACATCTCTTCTCTCTGGCTTGACTCTCAGGGAAGGAATCATCAACCCCACCACCATCCCAACCACCTTTGCCCAGAGCACAGCAGCCCTTCCTGTTCCATCCCTCATGATTCTAGCCCTCAGTGTGCTGTTTGCCAGGCTGTATGTAACTTACGAAAATGGACGAAGGGTCATTTTTAAGGAAACAAACTTGTCTAAATTTCCCCTCCTCACTTCCCGCATTGCACAGAAAACCTTGCAAAATCTAGCATTCTTGGGAGGTTACTAAATGCTCCTGATTTTAGTTAGGCTGGAAATGCTACTGGCCAAACTTCTCTCAATTATAGCAGTGAATCTAGTCCTGTGAAAATAGCGACCCTGGGGGAAATTTCAGTTCATCTATTTATGTCCAGGATTAAGAATTACAAAAAAAGAGTGTGAAATTTAGAAAATACACAAGAAAGGCATGATCCTCACTTATATGCCTCAGAGGAGTTCTGAGTGCAGGTCTAGGTTTAATCTTATTTTACCTGAACTAGTTATCGAATCCCCGATACCAGCACCTCAGTTTTTCATTGAATCATAGAAATGCAGGGCTGCACAGGACCTAGAGGGGTCATCAAGTCCAGCCCCTACTCTGAAGCAGAACCAAGTAAACCTAGCAACATAAAGCCCTAACTGTAATCAAATGGCAAAGTGAAGTGAATGGATTGTAACAGATTCAGAAACTATGGTGTGGTTAGGAAAAGATATAGGTCAGGCTCAAAGAATTTGGAATTGAAGGTCAGATAGCTCTTTTCTCAGTAGGTAGGGAATCACCCTGGTCTTCAAAATTATTACAGTGCACTCTTATTGGTCAGAAAGAGGCTTGCGTTGAGATCTAAGCTTAAAAGGGTTTCTGTGGAGTGGCATCAGGAACAGGGACATTGCACAATTCACACAGCCATGCTATTCGCAACGTTCTGTTTCACATGTCACAGTTCAAATCCAGTTGTCTAAAGCTGATGCAATTCAATAGAGTGAGACTATTCCAGCAGTTGTGGCTATTCTGCCTCATTATTCTTCTTCAGCAAAGCGGGTATGCTAGGTTTTGAAACTTTTGAACTGTGTCCTCAGCACTCTGAATGCAATTTCCTAGGATCTTTCACCATAAAAATAGGACCACTCTCAAAGTGTTACATTTACTAAGGCAAACACATACAGGATGTTCTCTCTCTCTTTTTTGCAGGAAAGAGAAAGAGAAACAGTTTTAGTATGAAGCAGGGCTTAAAATGAAGTAGTTAAGTTACCCAGCTGAGGTTTACAGTAAATTGTTTTCAAATAGTGTCAGTGATTAGAATAAGTAACTGAAGTGACAGGCAGTTACAGTGCCAACACTTGGAAGTGCTACAGCCATGCAAGACAGAGCTACAGGTTATTGTAGAGTCTCTGAAAAGAGCTACAAATTACTGGATCTCAGAGGTCAAATTACCACATTCCAAAACAGAGGCCTGTGGGAAATGTAGGTATGCAAACGCTAAATACAACAGCCTTAGAGATGCATGAATGATCACATAGGGAGATATTTACAAAGTTGCACCCTGAATTTTTGCCACGCATGATTCCCAGTGGCTTAATTTTCACAAAAATTCATCTAGCCTGATAGAGTCAGCCAAACCCCACAGAATTTGCTCACCTCTATGTTTCTTTTTGCTTTTTTCCCTTTTCCTGGTAATAAACTAGGAAACTTGATTACACTAGGTAGCCTTTCATATTACTATAGCATATCAATTGACTGTGACCTGATGGGGCAGCTCATTTATGGCAACATGTTGCATACAGTCAATTATTTGTGATTAGAAATTAGTTTTTGCTTGGCTGAATGAACTGGCTTAGGCAAAACAAGAACTCTCACCCCACTAAACTGGAATTCTATTCATAGATAAATTAGCCATATCCAGTCCCCATGGACCGCCATTCATCCTCCACTACATACCACTTTTTACAGTGGTAATTGACAAACAGCCTGGTTACTGTCCGGAGCTTCCTGTTACTTCTGTGTGCAGAACTTCTGATCAGGACATGTTGATCTGGGACAACCCAGAATTCAGTGAGGTGGGCAGATCTCCTAAGCCCATTCTGACCTTTTTAAAAAAGGCAGAAGGAAACAGCAGTGAGTGGAGAAAAGGCTGACATTGAAATGGGCAGCTGTTTAAGGATTAAAACACATAGACGAGTAGGAAAAGCATCAAGTCTGAAAGATTGAAGCAGCAAATGTCTGCAGCCATGGCACAGAAGCACGCTGGGTAGGGAGGGATTCAAATCAGATCATGGGGTCTGGATTGAATATTGTGTTGGAAGAGATCGTCACCTGTACCCAAGAGAGATAGGGAAAATCTATGCAACAATTTGCAAGCCCAAGCCGATAGCCTCCTCTGAAAGTCTCACTGTGGTGTGCCTACGTATAACAGCTCACTTTCTATTTAGACCTTCGAAAGTCCTAGACATAAGGGAGTGAAGCAAGGGAATGTTAATAGTACAAGATTTTGTGTCTTTGCTTAGCATGTGTGGGTTAAAGTCAATACTTTAAAATATTTTTTTTTCCTGTGCCTGTCTATATATTCTGAATATACTGCATTTGGACAGAATTAATGTCTACATGCATTATTTTGCCAATATAGTAATTGCTCCAATTTCTTTACTAAAACATGTAATGGTTGGATCACACCCAGTGAAAACATGAGCTTTTTTACTAAAATATTCCTCTGAGGACATTAAGTTTTGCTTAAATTAACAAAAAGTGTACTATGCACCATTTGCAGACTGAAATGCAAAAGAACTGAAAAATTCTATAGGGCGTTATCTGATTCTCCCCCTGTTCACTTCACACACAGAATTTTTGTCATCACATTAATCCTGCTTAGCACACTAACGCAACGTTGTCAAAAGAAGTAAAACTGTTCATAAAAGCCTTCTTTAAAAAAATGACAGAGAGGCATTAGAAACCAATTCAAACCACAACAACTTCAATCTTTACATGTAAATTGCCAACCCAGACTTTTAAAAAAGAACAAATGTCATTTTCCTATTGCATCCATTTGGAATTTTTAGTATTAGTTGTTTTTAAAACAATGGTATTGGGTTGTAGCACCCACAAACTGCAGACACAGATAATTATCAGTGTGGATCTGTGCTTACAATTATGTCAAAGCATAGGGCAGGTCATTTAGGTATCTCAGGAAAAGATTTGATCCTCGAAGGGATTTATGTGCCAAAGTGCAAAATTTATAACCTCAAAATCCAAAATTTAGATCCTCAAAAGCTGTCATCTAACTCTGTAGGCACCTAAATTTCCTCTAGTAAAGTCCCCATAGCACCTAAAAATCTGCCAGTGAGGATGCACTGCACACACACCGCAGTTCTGAGTCCCAGTTCACAACTAAGCATTCCCCTGCCTATCCCACCTGCAGGGCCCAATCCAGTTGGTGCTCCCAGAAGCTGTTTAGCAGATCAGGCCCCTACAAACAGCGTTGGAGGAGGAGGAGATGGTGGCGGTGCTGCCATCCATCTTATAACTTTTAACCCAGTGGCTAGGCACTGACCCAGGATGTGGGTTAAATTTTCCTCTCTGCCTGATGTAGAGAAGGGACTTCAATTAGAATCTCCACCCTCCTGAGAAGCGTGCACTAACCACTGGGTTGTTGGGTCTTCTGGATCAGGTTGCTCAGAAACTCTCTTGTTGAAGCAATTCCACCATTAAATACTCTTTGGGGCAGCAGGAGGACTGGAAGCTGGGTTTCCCCACTCCCAGATGAATACCCTTACCATTGGACTATAAAGCTATTCTCATTCCTCCCTCTCTGGCCCAATGCAGCACCACAGCCTCCTCGATTTTCGTGTGTTTTTTTGGGTTGTTTTTTTGCACCTAACTCCAGGAGTGGGTTCACTGCAGTGAATCCAGAGCTGCAGAAGGCGCCTTCCTCTGCCCCAGATTGAAGCACCTAACTCCCTTGAGGGACAGGATTTAGGACCCACCCATCTCCTCAGCATTCCCTATTGGCTATCTTAAGAGGATCCACTCTCAGTTGGAGAGCTTTTGTGAATCTCATTCTTAAGCACCTCACTCTCCCCATGTGTTGTCTAGGAGCCTGGTGCCTAACTCGGGGCTTTGGATTCCACTAGGTGGCTTGGCCTCTGAACATTTGGCACAGCAACACTGAGTCTAATTCCCCTTTATGGATCTAGCCCTCAGTACCTTACTGCACATACAAGCCAGTTATTTAGGCTAAGGGCCAAATTTCCAGCTGGACCTTTTTAATGCTACAATTACTTGAAAGTGTGATTTAAGTCATATAAATGCCTACTGATTTTATCTGTGTGTTCTAAATTTCACTTGTGGATAAGGGTGGGTACAAATAAGAAGGCCCAGTTACAGCCTGGCTCAAAATGGATCAAAACATCTGAATGTTCTTTGACAAATATTACTATCTATTTTTTAGCTTGAGCAGGTCCTTGAAGGTTGTTTCCATTAGGAGACGAAACCAATGCCAGAGTCAGATATTTCTTTGAGCCAATCCTGTTTATTTACAAAGAGTGCACAGAAAGTCCTATTTCCTTGAACACTATAGGAATCAAGCCACAAGAGACAGTTTTCTTGCTCACAATTCCAAGCCTGCCTTTCCAGACAGTACTCTGCCTAAAAGCTCTACCTCATCTCTCTCTCTCTCTCTCTCTCTCTCTCTCTCTCTCAGGGTCACACTACAAGTAATTCTCTTGCTGCCACTTTTGATTTAGGGTTATGTGAGCTTCTGACACACCTACACTTGCACTCAGTCAAGTCTTTGGATAGTGGCTTCTATTATTTCAGATATCACCAAACAGAAGGGCATTTAATTGTTCCCACGATTTAGCCTGAATGGAAGATGGCCACCACACCCAATAGCTTCAACCAGGTTTGTGACAACTCATAAATCAAAGACAAGCTTTGTTGAGAGCCACCTAACCTCCAGCATAACAATATTTACCAGGCCCCTCAGGCAAAGAAAGGCTTCTTGTTACAGAAGGCCAGGTTTTACAGATATTTAGTTTTCATGCTGCACTGGTATTGATTTTGCACATTGCAATGTAGAGTGCTGTACATGCAAGCTCAGGGTAAAAAGTAATTGGCAGGACAAGGAGTGCAGGGAAATGTGAACCTCAAAGTGCAGCTAAGTCGCTGCCAAGTTATTCCTGCCTCCAGAGGGCATTACATTTCCACACAGACAGAGATTTCTAGTGCTTAACTTTATTCACTCACAGGCACACCAGAAGTCACCTTGCAAAGCTTCTCATGATCAACCAAAATCTTATTCCACTGGAAAGGGAGACTCCTGTCTTCTCCAGTGGTATGAAGCATCCATTTCTAGTCCTTTAGTCTTGTAAAATATCCGATATTAAGCTATTCTTTAGTCCAGGAATGAGCACTGCCTGTTCTGTGCTTCAGATGACTAGGAAATTCCACATTCAAAGGGAAAAAAAGGAAGCATTTCTTTGGCAGGTCAGGGGAAAAAAGTGGGAGGGGAAGGCTTGGTGGAGATAGATATTAACTGGCAGAGTGCAGGTGAGGCAGTCAAAGGTGGCTGATAACTATAATTTGTCACAATAAGTGACCGTATGTCACATCAAGTGACCCAGTGTGATTTAATGAATAAGGCACAGTACTGAGAATCAGGAGAGTTTTGTTCTATTCCCAGCTCTGCCATAGAACTGCTTTGTGACCTTAGCCAAGTCATTTCACTTCCTGTGCCTCTATGTCCTCTCCCACCCTAGTGTTGTCTACTTAGATTGTGAGTTCTTAATTGAACAGTGTATCTTGTGTGTGCAGCACTTTGCACAATGGGGACCCAGTCTCAGCTGGTGAATCTGTAAGTTACTATAATATAAATAACACGTACACAGTGTAGTCAATATATTTTTAGAATTGACAATTGATTTTGGTGCCTTAAGTTGGGTACCCAAAATCACTGGTTGCTTTTGAAAGGCCAGAATGTGTCTGAACACAAAGAAGATCATCACAGGCGACTACAATATTTTTATATGCAACTTCACGGCCTTCACTACCCTCTCATGGGAATTTACCTATCACAACTAGGAAATTAATTTAAGGCAACATGAAGTAAACCTCTTCTTGAATGTTGAATTATGAGTCAGAATTTCAGATTTCAATTTACTCTATTTTAGGCATTTATGGAGCATCAGTCATCACAGTATATAGGAGATGTATATGGTGTTATGAAATATCTGAGTAAGTACTTTGACAGTTTTTATATTACAGAAAGAGGCAGTGAGGAAATGGGGATTTCTTTTCTTGATTCCTTTGCATACTGCTTCTTTCCCCCTTTTTTCCCCTCTCTCAAATAACATGGCATGTATTACACAGGATCCCAAACTGACTTTCATTTCAGAACAGCATGACACCAGTACAGTGATAGAGCTGAAAGCCATAAGAAGTTATCATTACACTCTCAGCAATGGTTTCATAATCAATCTTACGTTATGTTTTCACCAGTTAGACATAGCCCACAAATCAACCATAGGTAACCACAGATAGAAACCACATGATTTAATTTTTGGTGCAATAAGGTAAAACGAATCAAATTGGAACTGACAAGTACCTGCACCATAAGTAGTGCGTTCAGCTAAAAAGTGTTTATCATTAGTATGGCCACATAGCTAGCACTAAGGCAACCAAGGATACTGCCATGGTATCACCGCAGCTGCAGAATACATAGTTGTGTCTTTATAAATTATTTTAACAGAGGAATAATGTGTGAGAGGTGATAGTGCATTTAGCAGGGTTTTTTTAAGCTAAGCAGTCAAAGAGAAACAGTTGAGTTACATTTCCATTTTCCACAAAGTTTCCTCAACCACCACTGCTATGTCATAAGCGCTGAATTCTGCCCTACCTTGCCACAGACCATTGAAATTAATAGGAGTTGCGTATTCAACTGCGAGTTCCATCTGAGATAAAATTAATGTCAGCTGCAAATTTCAGATGTAGGGCCCAGTTCTCACCTCACTTGTCCAGGTGTAACTCCCACTAAATTTGACTGGAGTTACACCTGTAACTGAGGCTAAAATGAGCCTGTAATGTATGCTGGTCTGATTATTGGAGACGATGACTCATGCCATGTCTAAATTTGGCTTGTCCTGATGAAGACACCAAGACACCAAACTGTGTTGCATGTAGCTATGCAACTACTGCGATTAAGCTTTCTGGGTACTGCGCCTTTAAATTTTCTAACAATCTGTTTTCTGAAGGAGCAGCTACCACTTTGTGAGGGAGAGCAATGCAGCATGATCTAGATGGGAGAGACACACACTGTGCTCTGTCAGAGAGACTTTTTTTCTCTTGTTCTGTTTTTCCTTAATCTACTCTTAGTCTGAATGATGGTTTTGGATGTTTGCTCTTGAATCCAGAAAACACTAAAACTACCAGGGCTGCTAAGAAGTGCACTTTATACACACATCTCAACATGCAAAGTATAGAGAGATCGCTAAATATTAAAGGGATGCTGTCAACTTGACATTACATGTCAATGGATTGTTTTGTTTTGTTTTTTTACCTACCATGTTTACAAGTAGATGACACTTTCAATGACAAACTGGGCAATGAGAGAGGAGTATTGTGCACCTGACAGTGCTCTGTGGTCTTGTCAGTTTTACTTCTGGACTCATAGTTTCATGTACCAGTCTCACGCACTAGTCTGATGACATAACACTCACTTGTACTGCTCTGGAGGGAGCATTCAGCTGAAACCTTTTCAACAATGATGCTACTGCCATTTCACAAAGCCTCTGTCATCTTTAGCAACAATGGTCATGAGACATTTACAGCTTCTGCAGAAGCCAGTGAGGGCACAGCCAGGCCAGCTGTATTTCCGTTCCCAGCAGGACTCCCTCAGGTGTCAGGGAGATGGGAGATGGTGCCACCATGGATCCAGTGAAAGGAGCACTTGAGTAGAGGTCCATGCTTCACTGGAGTTCTGCATTGAAGTAGGGATAGTGTTCCTTCTTGTACTTGCTGAGAGCGGCAAGAGGGAGCTGGAGCTGAAAGGTCAGGTGGACACTTCTCCTTTCCCCCTTGCCTCTCCATGGAGCTAGGAGGCAGGTGGGTGAAAATCACCTCCTCATAAATAGCAGAGTCAGCAGTTGTAATGAAGGCTTCAGGCATCTCTCGATCATTTGGAGAGCCAGAGAATACAGGAACATAGCGGGGAAAGATGTCCCTATTTCCATTACTGGCAGGTCCCCTCCATGTGACCAGATAGCACTAGATTTCCTTCACTACCCAAACCCTGCCAGTGGACTGAGGAGCCAGGACCAGTCAAGCAGAGTGGGTGGGAGACTTCACTCTCCAGACCCTTGTTTGGAGCTAGAAAACAGAACACAACTCAGAATATGAACTTTATTCCCACTGACTCTTCTGCTAGCTTGAGGGCTTCTACTTCAGACCAACACACCAGAGATGGAACCACAGACCGCCAGATCTTAAAGCATGATTCTTTAGAATGTGGCTCTGTTGCTCAAGTTGTAGAGTACCTTTCTTGAGCTGTGTGTATGTGGTAAAGGGGAGCAATCAGAGGTGCTATATGGGGGAAAGTGGAGATGGAGACAAGAGAAGGTTATTTGTTTGGAGATTTGGGAGGCTGTTTTTCGTATGATGGAGATCCTACAGCAGAAGGCCTCTCATTCTAGGAGAGCAAAAACTAAAGCCACACTAACTCCCCACTAAGCAGTGCTTGAACTACTTTCCTTATCTGCATAACTGCTTTCTGAACATTTCCTCATCTAAATAATTGGTCTGCGCACATGCTTATGAAATGTTGAGTACGTGCTGATGTCCATGGAATGCTTATGTTTCAAGTCTTCCCAAATGCTTAAGAAATCCATTTTGCTGTGGAAACTGTTTCCCAGGAAAAAAAGAAGAGAGGAGGCGGCCCAAAGGAAGCCTAGACTTTTCCACACAGAACTAAAGGCAGTACAGTAGTGTGGAGAAGGAGGCCATCATGTGTAGTATTTTTTATGAATATCATATGCCCTTCAAAGTGCTTGTGAGATATTATACTGCCTGAATGCAGAGTTAAGATCTAAGGCAGTTGTAAGGGGCAAATGAAACAATGGCAGAGAGAATCTACTATGATAAAGGTAACGAGTCCTTGAGGAAACAATGGGCAAAACATTATTTAGGGGTATACCTCCCTGCCTTGCTTCAGCTAGCCTGCTGAAATGTATTCTTCCCAGACCAAAAACCCAGGATCAAAGGGAATATTAATACCTCTAAATAAACTGGCATAAAGGAGGAGGTAGTCAGCAGACTGAGCCTGAAACCCAAACTGACTTGGACACAGAGGCAGAGCACTCTGCAAGTAGGACAGTCTGCTTCTCCCAGCCAGAGACAAGGGTTAGCTGGGCTGAGGGGAATTTACAAAAGCTTGCAAGGAAAGATTAGGGTGTAGGTAAAATGAAATATTCATATGGGGCTCTTTGTTGTATTAGTTCTTTGCTCTGCATGCTACGTACCTTTGGGTGAAAGAATAAATAGTGCTTTGTTCTGAAGAAGCTGTTTTTGAGTCACTAAGAGGCACTGTCACAGGCTCCCAAAGGAGAGGGCATAAGGTGCCCAACTCATCTGTCAGGTTAATGCAGTTGGGAAGCAGGTGGATTGCAGCCCAGGGACTCACGCTAAGCCCTGCTCCACACTACAAACGCACATCAGTATAACTACATTGCTCAGGAGTGTGGAAAATCCACACAGACATATATATACCGACCTAACTCCCAGTGGAGACAGAGCTTCTTCCATCGACATACGGCCTCCCATGGACTGAAGAGCTGTAAGTGTAGACAAGCCCTAAGAGTGGTAGGACTGCATAAGTGCCATGGAGAAAGAGTGGCAGGAAGGTAGGCCAGTCACCTGAGAGGAGTACTCAAGAAAGACAAAAAGGGCCATAAGGCACAGTTCACTCAGTAACAGTGAGACGTGTATACAATGCTGGAGTACATTTCGTGGAGGACTGGCTACTGCAAACTACCAGATACAGTACCTTGCTAGTGATGCTGATATGAGCACCATGGGAAACTGATTATCCTCTTTCAGTTAATGCTTTCCTCTGTCCTTTTCAATGGAGTGGACTCTGCTTTCACCAAGTCTGAATTTAGCCCCATGAGCAACACCACCCCAGCTAGCCAAAGTGCTAATTCTAAATTTCCTGTTAATATTAACCACCCCCCAAAACCACAGCACCATAGCTTACAAGAAATACTTATTCCAGGAAAGAAATGTGCTTTCACACCTAGTAATCACCAGCTGGTGGAAAGTTTTTCTGCATCTTTAAATCTATCATCTTAGAAAGGAAATCCAACATAAAGACACAGTCTCAGTATGCATTACAGCTGGTACAGGGACTGAAATGGTTACTTGGACTACAGACTCCATGAGCTGACATATGCTGAGGGCTAGTCCAGGATATCAGTATATTAATTTTGCTAGCTCAGTAATATTATAACAGTTATGCACCACTGGGAGCTCTCTCTTGTTCCCTATCAAAAAGATGTTGCATCTTACAGTGAACAAAGCATTATCTAACAGCAGTCGGGTTTTCCTGAGAATCAGAAGTAAATAGAGAGAGCAGTTTCTATCAACCTTTGCATTTTCAATTTTCTGTGAATGCGGCCATTATTTCCAAAAGCTTCTACAATCATGTAGCTGCGTAAGAAAAGTCAGACATGAAAAAGACGCAGTAAGAGACGAAGGTAGGGAACCACTGGATCTCTTGCAGCTGAGACGGTTAGGATTTAGCTCAGTCAGGACACAAATTATCAAGTGGGATCAGTACTATATAGTTCCCCTTTTTAGCAACTCCTCCCAAGTCCCTGATTAAATAAGTAAAGGGGCCTTGAACTATAATAGAGGAGGAAATACCCTTAAGGATATGTCTACATTGCCCTAAAACACATGCAGCTGGCCCATGTCAGCTGGCTCGGGCTGCGGGGCTGTAAGATTGCAGTGTAGACAGTCCGGCTTGGGCTGGAGCCTGGGCTCTGCGACTGTCCCCTGTTGTGGGCTCCAGCCTGAGCCCAGACGTCAATCCTGCATTTTTATAGCCTCACAGCCAGAGTCTGCTGGCCTGGGCCAGACGGGGGTGTTTTACTGCACTGTAGACATACCATAACAGACTATGGGCCAAATTCACTGGTGATAAGGACGAAAGAAAATGATCAGAACAAGAAAATAAGTGGCTAGAGGTGGTAAAATAGTCTAACTTGCATCAAAGTATTTGTGGAAAATGAATGGAACTTACATGACGAGAGCAGTGTTGAAGGAAAACAAGCTACCTTACTTGTTTAAAGAATCAGCCCATATGCTTATGAAGTGTTTAGCTTATGTCCATAACATGTTTAAATGGGTACGCTCTTGCTCTGAATACTTTTTTTAATGCCCTGTATTTTGCCCTTGAACCAGGACTGCTTTATACTCTCCCAAAACATGTTTTTCCAGTTACATTGTCCCCGATTGTGTATGTTACGGTCATTTCACATACCCGGTAGATGACAGATTGATTCAAGTTACACCAGTTTACTGCTTGCCCCTATTGTTTGACCAATTTACAACCAATGGGCCACTTACAAAAACTGTTTGCAGTTGTAAACTGCAGCAGGACCATTTTTAAAACTGTAGTTCTAATTTAATAAGAGAACTGGAATTCTTCAAAAAGCTGGGAAATGTGAATTTAAGTATAAAACCCCAACTTATATTTGTATTGCTAGGGGACATTTATGTAGCCCAAATATTTCCTTGTTTGTTTAAAGATTTAAGCAGCACAGTGCAGTTTCCACTGAACAATCGAGACGTCTCCTGGTGATCTGAAATATGAATACTTTGAAGTTTTATAGAACCTTTTCATTTGAAGACGTCAAAGTACTTTACAAACATTAAGTAAATCACATAGTGCCCCTTAGAAGAATATTTAATGCCATTTTACAAGTCCCACAGACAAGCTACGCAGAGTAGCTTGCGTAACTCCAGTCGATTGCTGTGCTTTCCTTCTGCGCAGTGTCTTCACTGCACTGCACCGATGGGAACCACGTTCCTGTCAACACAGCGCTACACCACTTGAGGGGGTGGTTTTACAGTGTCGACTTCTGGATCAATTGAGCAGGTCTTCACTGACCGCTCAATCGATCCAGGAAGGTCCATCTGACGGCAGCGACCCAGAGAAAAGCAGAGACATAACAGCAGGCTACTGAAAATTCCTGATCCATCATGTCATTAGCCAAGATTGTAAGTGCTTTGGGCAGGAACCTTATATTTGTATAGTTCTTAGCACATGGTAGCCCAGGTCAATGAGTTTCATACTGCAGATATTTACAAACAGTCGTTAGGGAACGTGTGCATTTTACATTTAAGCTATGATTTTTCACATTCTCAAGGCACGATGGCTTATTACACAAAGTCAGTTAAATCTTACTCATTTTACTCACAAATTAGTCCCACTCTTATAAGATCAGTAGTCTGAGTCACAGAAATAAGCTTTAATTGTGACTTTGGTGCCAGAAGGTCTAAGGTTAGGCAGGTAGCAGAGAGGTCAGACAAACACTTGTTCAGTACATTTTCCTTTGTTTTCATCATTTTATTCATTATATAGCTGTTAAATTTATGTTAACTATCTGATTTATAAACACATCTAGCACGTGTGTCTAACAACTGATAGGAATACAAATCCTGCTCTCTTGTATTAAAATAAAGGATTACAGTGAACATTCTTTGAAAGTATCATCAAAATCGACAGCACCAGAGATTCTAGAAGTTTACATGTTGTTGGGTTTTTTTTAAAATTCAGTGATATTTTACTATGTTTATTTTGTATTTTAAACTTTGGTCCTTTGTGCAGAGTATCCAAACAGTTGAAGCCTAAATCACACCAATCTTCCTTGTAAAAAAGAAATGCCTTCAAAACTATTTACCAGCATCTAGGATAGGCAGCATTCCTAGTGGTTAGGCACTAGACTTTGATTCAGGAAACCTGTGTTCAATTCTTGGCCCTGACACTAACTTGCTGGTGACTTTGGGCAAGTCGCTTCTCTGCTATCTGCCTCAGTTTCCTCATCTGTAAAAGGGGGATAATGATACCAACCTCTTTGGAAAGTACTTTGAGCACTACAGATGAAAAGTGCTGTGTAAGAACTAGGCATTATTTCATAATACTGGTAGTTTGGTCTCAAATTTCATGTTACATTTTAAATAGTATTTCTCCCCACTACTAACCCAAACAAACCAACCAAAGTACACTAAAATTTTACTCGGTCCATCATTCAGCCAGCTAGAGTTCTGGTAAGGCCATTAACAAAGGTGAATCTATGTAAGAACAAACACTTCTGAAGCCTTTGCCCATGCTGCTACAACTGCCTGACAGACTTCTGCACATGCATGACACCCCACTGACTTCAGTAGAAGTTGGCCTGCATGGTGCCAATTGCAAGACTGGGCTCTAACTTAGGTTTTAAAACTCTCCATGTACTTACTCCAATGTACTTCACACCCCTCTGGTTATGTCCCCCAATCCTACTAACTCCACATTTGTAGAGTTGACCTAGCCACCTAATATCACCAGTGTTTGTGCAAAAGCCCTTCCCTCTGCACTGCCTGCCATTCAAATCAGCTAACCTCAAACTTTCTACCTCTCTCTATTCCCAAATCTCATCTTAAAGCTTCTCTTGTCTCCCTTCCTTTGCATCTCCCTCAGCTTCTTTCAATAGTATGACTGTATTTTAATGTGAGACCCTTTTCAGGATACAGTTTGTATAAGACAAACTATACAAAATAAAGTTGAAAACATAAGACCACATACCTCAATTTAAAAAAAAAATCTATTGGCATTACCATACTCTCTGTATGACGAGAATCCATTCAATTATGTACAGACAGGAGGATTACATTGCACAATGATGCATTTCCTCATGCACTGCAAAAGTATCTTAAGTAGTTCTTGCTCTTCATGTAAGTACTATATTGGTTTATAATTTAATGTAAGTAACAAAGTTGATTGTTTGGTGGGAGAATGTACCAGCACCCTAAGAATAATAAGGAAAACATGAAAAGTACTTACTGAGAAGAAGTAGAAGCCGCAACACGCAGCAGAGCTTTGCAAAATGGCCACTTTAGTGCTGCAGCAATTTGACTGTGCCGAATTTAAAGGGCCACCACCAGAGAGGCATGCTGGGAAAAATCCTGTAATCCTAACAATTCTGCTCTTGGAACAAGAAAGTAATCAAGAAAAGTATTGCCTCTGTCTGTAGTAGATTATCAGTATATGATAGATAGCCAAGATCTTTTCCTCAATCCCATTCTAATGTGATATCTGCTGATTTCTATCATCTTTGCATTTTTTAGCCTCCCTTCGATGCCCTATTCCCCCTCTTCCATTATGTAGTCTTATTACAGTGTCTGCAATGAGGGAAATAGACATCCCAATCCCTCTTCATCTGAGATTATTTTAATATTCATATTGCTAAACCGTGGATGAAAGCTACACCCTCCATTACAATGGACTTTAATAATATAAATTTTGCATCATGTTTTTCAGGTTGCATTGATATATTCGCACATTAGTTAGAGATGTAGGACTGGATTTCTTCACTCTTGCATAAGTTATTAACATGAATGTGAAGCGGGAGTCTGGGACCACCATTCTGATCTGATAGCATTTTATAACCGTTTTGCACTGGGATAAATCACTTCACAAGGCAGTGGAGAATCAGACTGCTGATGTCCAATTCAGAAATCCTAAGAAGTCCAAAACAACAATCAGGAAAAATACATTTACCTTCTTGAAAGAAACAAGGAGATAATTAGCCAAGGTTATAAGCCCATCTCTTAGTTTCCCACTCTAAAAATAGACACGTAATGATTCACCCAAATAATCAGTTTTGGCTGAACGATTAGAGAAGGGGATTGGGAGTCAAGACTGTTGCACTGGATTCCTGTAAACACACCTAGGCTCTGAAAATCAAGCTAATTTCTTTCTGCCTTAACCCTCACAACCACCAATTAAGAGTTTGTGGGTTGATTTACTCCAACATCTGGGGAGGGATAGGCCAATAGGATTTCCCAGATGCAAAGGACGATATAATCTACAGTACTAGGGTTGCACAGGTGTTACCTAACTCAAAAATTGGCTTGCAGCCTCTTCTGCAGTGCTACTGATGTGTAAGAAAGAAAGCCCCTGATCCTCAAAGGGATTTAGGCATTGTGATGCTGAATGTCGCAATGCCTAACTTTTAGGCGCCTGGAAAAATCACAGGAACAAAACCTGAATTGGGCACTTTATAATGTGATCGAAAAAAACCAATATGCCAGGTAGGAAATCACCTAAACTAACCAGGGAGAGATGCCAACAAACCTAAGTCCAACCTCTCTCATCAAGTTAGGTGTCTAAGTCCAGACTGCAAGGCGGCAGTTATCTCTGCTAGTAATTCACAACCAGGAACCCCTTCTGTAATATTAAAGTGATAATACAACTTCCCTCTGCACTACTTAAGTAAGGTTAGATCCTCATATAAAAGATGTTATTGATATAGGATAACCAAACATTACCAATACTCTTCTTATGGGTGCCTGTACAATCTCTTCGGTAACACAAACTCAGGATTCCTGAGACCTTGTTCTGTTTTCTTTGCATCCTTGCTCTTCACAAAGGCAATTTCTGGACCATGGCTCAGTTGCTGACCCATGGTTTTTCTGAAGTGTCTTCTCTCCAGTCTAGCAAGGTTTTCCCACAGCCTTTCTACAGCCCCATCATTCTCATCTGTTTCCCCAACTCTTAATTTTACCATAACTGAACTAAACACTAAATGGTCAATAAGCTAAATTACCCAAAATTTATAATGGAACTAAGCATTCAGTTCTCAGCTTATACACAGACACTTATGGTGAATTAACATACAGCAATGTGTCACAAAGCTTCACAAGTATTTATAAACAGAGGAAGCAAAACACAGGTAGATTAAAGAAAGAAAATGTAAGTGATGAGAGTGAAGTTCTGGAATAGCCTTTCCAAAGGAGCAGTGGGGGAAAAAACCTAGCTGAGCGACTTACCCATCTAACATTGTGCCATATCACACCTTTTTTGCAGTTTGTTTCATTAATGTCAAAAAGCATCACTAAAAATATCTGGCATTCCATGGTCTGGCATTCATTTCTACCCCAAAAAGCAAAAAAAAAAAAATGGAAGTCTATACTATATAATTGGCATTTCTTTCTTAAAAATCTAACTGGTTTCCTTCAATAGCAAACCACATCTGCTTTTGGTTACCGCACAGATTCATCTTGTGAAGTTTTGCGAGAACGTTTATTTGACAGACGCATTAGTAGTGGAATATCAGCCTCATTGGAGGGGAAGCCAGTCCAGCTTGCCAAGGGAGATCAAGATCCATCAGTTTATCCCATTGATCTACCCAGCATCATTACCAGTATTGGCTGTAGAGCCATTGTGGAGGGGGGAAAAAAACTGCTGATCCACTAATGTTAACATTAGTTGTGCCAGGCTCTGCAAACAAGATTCATACTGAATGGTTGTTTGGACTAGCCAAAATTATCTGGGATGTTTTCTATTAGAGATAATATTCCTTTTGCGCCAACAAGCAGGAACTCTATTGAGATGGGTAGAATTGAATTAGCCAATCTTATCAGATTTCTTTTTAATGAAACTGAACAATAGTTTCATTTGTTATTTTATTAGTTTTCCCACTGGTAGCAGCAAAACTTTAACACTGTTGAAAGCTGAACAGCAGAGCTGTGCCAATGTCAACAGTTTATCAGCACCGTGTGCCAGCTTGATATTGCAAAGTTGCTTTAGTCCTTTCCTTTGTCACTCGCTCTTTTGTCCAGGGGATTCACAGCTAAAGAAGTCATCTCCGTGTTAAATCTGCTCTGTGGATTAATGTGTACATAGACAGAAGTATGAACTCCCAGAAGAAAACGGAAATAATCTTGGACTTCACGATATGCAAATATTTAAGATTAAAACTCATAATTAAACACTTAGAGGGACAAATTATCTCAATTGCTCACAGTAACAGTTCCTGATAAATAAATATTTTGTAGGAAAGGCTACACAGCTTGTTGTTTTCTAGATGACATCTAAGTCCTCCTGTTGGGATTATCAAATTTAAACTCTTTCATCAATTAGACTCCAGAGGTGCTCAAAAAAGTTGCCATTCCTTGAGTTAGGCCCCTGCTGCTTCATCTGATTTGTCATATTATAAAGACCTACACTGTACTGCTGATGTTTTCAAGAAGTCAGAAAATGTTATTGAGAAGATGGATTCATTTGCATGATACTTAGTGAGATTTTTAGTTGTATCTTTTTCTTTAGAAAAATGTTTTTATTTGGTCCATAAATTTAGTGCTGGTGAAAAATTCCAGACTGACAATCCCTGAAATCCTACATTTATGGTGCAGATCCAGCACAAGTAGTGGCAATGCAATCTTCCTAACACAGTACAAACAACGTGCCCCCATTCAACCTGCCATGACATAGACCACCATCGAAAAACGAAGGTAGTTCAGTCTTCAAGTCCATTCAGTCCTTGGCTTCTCTGCTGAGATTGCCAACGCAGATACCAGTGAGAGCCAGCTGAGTTTTTTGTAACACAGAGTTCTATCAATCAACTGAGCATTAATGGAAGCTCTTTAGGACAAAAACCACTTCTTTCTGTTTTAATTAGGCAGCCTGATGGTGCTCAGCCAACATCACCCACTGCTGAGATTCTTCAACTAAACCATCAGATGGTAGCAATATTCAGTGACTGCCAAAGGGAGCTAGATTTAAACCAGCCATCTAAAAATGAATGACAATGGGCCTGGTTCTCTTATCACATCATGATAAATTAGGAGTAACTTAACTGAAGTCAATGGAATTAAATCAATGTGAAGCTGATGCGAGTGAGAGGAGACTCTGGCCCAAGGCTGTTATCTTTTACAACAGACCCTGAGCCAGCCAGTCCCCAGTAGGGCTGGGCAGGAAATATTTTTCCTAGCTCATGAGAAGTTTACAGATTTTCCTGCATGCAACATATCAAAAAATTGAAGTCTCAAAATTTTCTGGGAGCTGACAAACCAAAACAGAAGCAAGAGCAATTTGGATCAAATCGAAACATTTTGTTTCGACAACTTCAACCGTTTTCATTTTGATTTTGATCTCATCCCCTACTTTTGTTTAACTTCCTAAAGTTTCCAAAAAAAGTTGTTTTGACTTTGTGACCCGTCTGTGCCTAGGATAGCCACCTGAAAATGCCAAGGTCAGGGCAGGCTGTAAAAGGAGAGCAGATTCTCCAAATACTGGTGGGTGACACTGAAGTCAGACTTCCCAACCAGCCACAAACAGTGCTTCTGATTCCCTATACTGGTTATCAAGAAGCCAAAATAAAAATATACACAGCCCCCTTTACTGCATTTCATTCTCTGGCTCCCAGTTGGCCACTAGGTCCAGTAAAGAGACCAGTTATTTAAAACTCTATGCTCTTTACCAAAAAGGTTTCTCCTGACCCAAAAGGTCAGTCACAGTACCAGATCAATATAAGTGTGGATCTTACCCAAAATACCACGCTGCCAGCCAATCCTTTAGTAACAAACTAAAGGTTTATTATAAAAGAAAAGAAACAAAGAGAAATGTTAAATAATCAAAACAATAAGACACAAATTGATTTGAAAGTCCATATTCATCAGGTTTCCAGTAGAATTGTGGAGTTTGCAGGCTTGTATAGTCCCTCTGGTGTACATCCAGTACCTGGATGGGTCTCAGTCCTTTGTTTCACAGCTTCAGTTCAGCTCAGTTGTAGATGAGTTGGTCCAGAGGTAGGTGAAGACTGAAGCCAAAATGGATGTGGTGCTGCTGCCTTTTATGTCCTTTGGCCTTTGCCATGCTGCTTGTGGTAATTTACAGGAATAAGATGGAGTCCAGGGTTACATGAGTAAGTCCTGGTGACGCATCAGGTATATCCCTGGCTTCTCCCCCTGGGCCCATTGTACCTGTGAATTTCTTTAATGGGCCATTAAGCAGGCTAGTGCTGCACCCATTCCATCTGCGGTGTCACCCAGAAACACAGCACAATATGAAATACAGATACAAATATATCCATAACTTCCATTACATACATAACACGACATGAACATAAACATCATCATCTTACTTAGCACATTATAGCCTTTCTAACGGTACCTGACATGGCATATCTCACATGAATTATGATTCTGATGTATTGATGTTAAAAAATATAAAAAATGCCTCCCCCCCCAATCCAGCCAGCATGACAGACTTCAACAACAGAAATGTCCTGGTTCAAAAATGGCATATTTTTACAATTTCCCCACCCCCAAAATGTCAAGTTGGGAAATTCATGAAAACTAATAGTTTTGCAAACAACCATGTAATTCCAGGCTGTCAAACAATGGTGTGATATTGGTGTAAAATTGAAGTTACATAGTGATGATTTAGCTCCACTATATCTGAAACTTTCATGAGCCAGGGAATCCCTTTTAGAGACAGAGATCACCTTGAAAAAAATGGACATGTAAAAAAAAGAAAGAAGCACAGGAAGGGGGACTCAACTGGAGATTTATTTATTGCATTTTAAAAAAAAAAAAAAGAGCATACTCATTGAAATATTTTTCTTTCGTTAAAACCCCTTAAGCTAGAACAATATCTAGAGGCCGGTTGTAATACAGTGGATACTGTTACAAGGACATGACATCAGGACTGCTGCTAAAGTGATTGGAAATGCCTGGCTTTTGAATTAACTACTATGGGAATGACTACTTCATAGCATTATCCTCTTGTGTCAAGGAACATGTGCTTTGGTCTCCTCCCGACCCCCACCATGGCGGACTTGTACAACAGACACGTCATTATCACTTCAGTAACCAACAGCAGTGCCAGATCTCTTCTTTTAAACCATTTCAGTGATATCTGCTACATTTCTTTGCTTGCAATAGGCCAAATCCAGAAAAGTGTCAAAGACCCAGAACTCCAACTGAAATCAATAATAAATTTCCAACGCTTGACACCATTTTTTCCTGGGACTAATGTGATCTTTCAGATAAACATGCTACACATTTTTATATAGGAATTTAGGAAATTCTTCAATATCAGAGGTATTTACAGCTCCTACTTCCAACCTTGATCTTGTAATCTCATCATATGCAATTAAATATATTAATTGCATTTGCACTAGTACCTAGGAACCCCAGTTATGGATTAGAACCTCATTGTGTTGATGCAGTACAAAAAGATGTCCCTGCTCCCAAAAGCTTACAGTCTAGCTAGAATTGGAGAGACATTTCACTTACTCCTATGGGAATTCTGCCTACATAACTGAGCTACTAGGGTTAATTCCGCAAGATGTTGACTAGGAGGTGCTGAGCACTCTTAACACTCACTGAAGTCAACAGGCTTTCCATGCATCAGGTGCCAGATAGGTGCAACTTCAGCTGCCAAAGAACTTGCAGGATCAGGCTGTAAAGTAGATACTCTATCAATTTGGAGGTCATACCTTTCTGCCACCCTTACTCATCTGGAACAGTGCCTTGCCTGGGACCAGACTGTGAACCTATCACTACCAGCTGAGTTTAGTGGGACTATTCATAGAAGTAATCACATGCCAATGGGAGTAAGGGTTCACAGTTTAGCCCACGGAAATCAGTGGATCTATTCATTGTGGGACAATTCATTCCAGTTCATTTTAATGAGACTACTAATTGAGGATCAGACTGTGAAGCCCTTACTCTCACTGATGAGCATTTACTCACGCAGACAGTCTCATGCTCATGTGAGTAACTGTTCACTAAAGGGAGTCAAGAGTGCACAATTTGACTCTAGGAGAGGTACAATGTGAGTAAGGCTGGCAGAAGCCAGCTCTTAGTATTCATCTATAAAACGTGCAAGTTGTTTATTGAAAGAATTAGATCCCAAGAAAGAGAATATCCAACTTGTTTAAAAAAAAAAAAAAAACTTTTAATTTATTTAAAATAGTTGACTATGTTGTGATGGATTTTAATTGTTTGGGGATTTCAGCACTGAATCTCTGATATCCTTTTTTATATCTTCCTTTTAATTCTGAACATGTTTAATTGGTATGTTGTGTAATTAATTGCATGTCTTTTGCAATATGGTGTTTACTTACAAAACACTCTGGGCCATGTCAGTGATTAACCACTTTCTCTTATGTCTATCTAAGTGCTAATTAAAAACAAATATGCTATACCTTTCATACAAGGACATACACAAAAGTAGAGCATGAAGACATTGCTGTCTTTTCTTCACTGAATTGTACAAAGCTGCAACTAATCTTGGGTTAGCAGAAATGTAGATAATGGATTGAAAACAAAAACAGTGACAAAAAAGAAAATGCATGAACTCTGTCTTTGTGACTATGTAGATCATTTAAACACACACACACACACACACACAAGAATCTTTACAGCTTCTGTAGTTCTAAAGACACAACCTGTGACCAATAAATCAGAAAGCTTGGGTATCTTCTGCTTACTATCATATTCTGCCAAACAATTATGCAGTGAAATGTTCTAATTGCACTTTGATTTTAATGTTAAAACCCATTTCCATAATTCCACTGGATCTTTACAACACAGTTTAATATTTGCCAATGAAGCAAATGAGCTGCAAGTAACATTCACAGATGGTTCATGTTTTCCATTAAGTCTGCAAGCTAAGATTTGCTTTGTTTAAAAAAAAAATTGTAAATACTATGCACAAAGGAACACAAACTGAAAGCTTTCCCAACTCTTTAAATTGCAGCCTTTAAACTAGTGCCTCTCAACATTTCCAGGTAAATGAAAAATTCTCGTTACTGAAATAATTGCTTATTTTTCATACAGTAGAAAACTAAAAGCTCAGTCAAGTAAGGAACTTCACACCAGCTGGATGCTTCTCCATGTAATTCAGAGGGGCATGCAGGTAAAGTTGGGCTGTGCCTTGAGTTCATGTTGCCAGCTGTAAGAACAGTTCAGACTAACTTGATCAAGGAGAGTCAGACTAGTTTGTCTTTACCATGGAGTTTATCATGTATTACTTCTGGATTAGGCAAAGAGACAAAAAGGATGTAGTGCAACATAGTGCAATTTTTAAGAATGAATTTGGCAAAGCTCCACACTGGAGGTGAATTTCCAAAGTTCATAAGTATGTTGTAGGAAAAACTTAGATGGATTGTATACTGTGTAGTATATATGGGATATATAGGGTAGGGGAAAAAAAGAGAAAAATTTATGAAATTCTAGCCTGAAGCTACCAGTTTACACAGAGATTAGAGAACCCATAGCGGCCACCCTCGCTTTCATGCTTTAGGATCCAGTCCGCCAGTGTGTGGACCTCCTCAGCTGAACATTTTTAATGGGAGTTGAGGGGCACGGTGCTTTGAAGGAGGTGCTTTGTACCTCAGATGATTGGGACCAGTATTCACAGTATCTTTTCTGGCCTTTTCTGGTAGCTTTTTCCTTTCATCTATTGTAGCTTGGGGAAATTGCTCTACTGGTGTGTTGCGTTCATCTCATGTATGCCTCTGTAAATCTAGAGTTGCCAGTTAAGGAATATGGTGAATATCAGACTATTCCTTACTTAAAAAAACAAACCATTACACAGACTCTTTGCATAGGGAGGCTTCCGTCTCCTTGTTTATCAGATTATTTTCTATTATGAGATCTATATATTTATCTGTGTGTTTTTGATATTTTATTACTTGTAGAGATGACATCTTCCTGACATGTTAACCAGTTTTAAATGTATCGATCCATTGTCCCCAGAGCAGCTACTGATTGATTAAAGTATGCAGTGAGGAAAAAAGGAAAATAAAGGTTAAAGCAATGATGATCTTTAAGCTGCACTTTGTGTTCAAATACTCACCATAAACTAATCTCTCAAGCATTGTTAGAATGCACACTCCTGCTCCAAGTTCATTATTGCTATTAGAAAATGATAATAGGTGCTGAGATGTAAATAAAACATCTTTAGGTGACACAGAACTGCAATAGAATGACTATATTTTCTATTAATGCCTTGTTGGCAACAACTCAGAGTGACCTCCTTCTATCTGACCTGCCCTGTTTTATAATTTATTTTTTACTATTAACAGAGTGCTGGGAATGAGTGTTTTTGTAACTCTCACTTTCAATTTTGCCAATGCTGCTTTTTACTCAAGCACTGAAAATATTCTTTTCAATAGCTTCTTCCCTTTAAAGTGTATGATGACTATACACAAACCAGGGAAACCAGCTGTGCATTGCATATCACTTATGCTATAATACAACATAAGCACTAGGGAAATCATGCTGTTTCCCACTAATGCTGAACTGCTGTTACAAAGAGTAAATCTCTGACCATTATGGCATTCTGATACATGCCTTATAAATACTGTTGAAGTTACACAGGAAGACATATTCAGCAATTAAGTGGTTTTAAACAAAAAGCATAACCTTTTCCTATTCAGTATGACAATTTATTGGATTGGAAATCACTGTACTGCTGGGTGATGTCTTTCAAAATTCAATATTTTGATTAATTTTTTCAACCAAAAAAGGAAAAGAGAAGTGGGGTTGGGGGGAGTTGCATATTTTCCCACTTTTTTTAAAAGTAATTTTATGATTGAGGTTTAGATGAATTGCCAGGTATAAATTAATTTACTCTCTTTATTCACAAGGAGTGAAATACTGGGCCAGAATGCTATGAGATTTTTACCATTGAATGGGGCAGGGATTTCACACACCCCCCCCCAGTGTGACATTTACTCCATACAGAGAGTGAGGCCAAGACCTATGTACCATTTAAGTCTCACTTATGCCCTTTGTTGATCCTAAGGCATTATTTCTTTCAGTTATTTTAGCTTTATTCCTCTACAAAACCATTTGTTTGTTTTTTACATGTAGTGTTTTTATAGCTATGTTGGTCCTAGGATATTAGAAAGACAGGGTGAGTGAGGTAATATTTTTTGTTGGACCAACTTTCATTGGTGAACGAGACAAGCTTTTGAGCTTTCTGAAGAACTACTCTGTGTAAGCTGGAAAACTTGTCTCTCTCACCAACAGCAGTTGGTTTAAAAAAAACAAAAAGGTAGTACCTCATTCACCTTGTCTCTATTATTTTTTGTTTTAAAAATATTTCCTGGGACCATAGAAATTCCCATGTCCAATCAGACCATTACACTGGTCAATCTAGCATCCTGTCACTGAGAGTGGCCAGTAAGAGCTGCAGGCAACCATTCACATCATGTAGCCACAGGATAACTGTAGCTGAAAAAGGATGTGCACTACATCAGGCATCACTGCAACATACTTCATCCCCAAAATGACACATGTCCAAAATATATGTAAGCCTAGGATCCATCCATTGCCTGCAGCACCTCAACTCACTGAGCATCATACTGCCTCAGTGACACACATTCCCCATAACTGCTCTGTCACCCTGTGCAAACAACTCTGAAGATACAATTCCCACTCTGAAGAGCTTACAGTCAAAGACCCTGAATGTGCATTTGGACCTGCTCGCCTGGAGTCCTTTATCCAGGCTAGGTGGAGGGGCAGATAAGAATAGTTAGCACCTACTCTATTTATTGTAATTTTTTTTTTTAAATGGAGAGTATATTACAGGCATGTGGTTGTCACTGATTTTATTAAACCCCAGTCCTGTTTCAGAACATGGAAAGGGGTTCATGCTAGTAGATTCCCAAAGCATAATTAGGGCCTGAGAAGGCAGGTGGGGCTGGTCATTAAAAGTGTGTGCATATGGTGGCTGGTAAAGCTGGTATCAGAGTTGTTGACATACCCTTATCAAACAATTGCTTTAGGTTTTCATTTTTAAGGAATTTCTTTAGTAATTCCTTCATAAGGATGGTTATTCCTTCTATTTCCCCACCTTCTAGTATTCCTATTGCTGGTGACTGGATATCATCCAAAACAAGCCCATAATATGGAATAAGATCCTAAATGGCATGACTTAGCTAGACTATTATAAGACAGATCTTACACCACTCAGACAGAGAGAAAGTAATAATATGGATTTTTTTGGATAGTGACCAGCTAGACCTTCTCACCTATCTTCAGTTTTTTAAACTGGCCATTTTTCTAAACACCTGTAATAACTCCATTTAAATATGTTTTTCTCTGCAAGCTAACTGACTCTCACAGCCAGCAACAGAAGAATCTGTTCCACACTTTAGCTGAATCTCTGTATCAAGAAAATTCTCTTAATCTTCATTTATGCCCCATTCTCTCACGTTAAGGATTTTTGTTTTTAACTCTGTTACCCTCTTGAACAAAAATAGAATATTTTTAGTTAACATCCCCCATCGAAACAGAAAGATACAGTGAAACTATTCTACTGAGGGTCTTGCACAAAACTATCTCAGAGAGACTCGAGTGCCTTTTGTTGTACTGGTAGATATTCAGATCTGCTTAATAATTTGCTTTAGAAGCAAGCATACTACAAATTATTAACACATTACAATAAAAATACAACTCACTTACAGTGATATCTGCTTTCACCATGCCCCTCCACCCTAATCTCTGCCTTTCCCTGCATCCTCTCATTTTACTTCTGCTTCCCAGTAAACCCTCTTGTACCATCCTTTATGGCAACTGCTGTTTTGGAGTTTGTTGCATGTTACTCCCTGTAAAGGGATATTGGGCAGGATCCCCCCTTTAGCCCAGCAAGAGCTGAATTAGTTCAGGTGGACCCAGTCAGTTAATGAGGTTGCAAACAGGGGAGTTCTAAGTTGGAGGCAGCTAATTAGGGACAGGCTCACCTGTGCAGGAACAGGGCCTCTAGAATGCACTGGGAGAGGGGAGCTGCTGTAAGGAAATAGCCTGCACTCATATCCTGAGTGGAGGGAGTCTAGCAAACTCAGGGATATCCACTGATGTAAATAGAAGCCTAGGGAAACAGCAACAAGGGGTAAGACTGCACAGGGTCTGTGGGTTGGAACCCAGTGTAGAGGGCAGGCCTAGGTTTCCCTGCCAGCTACTGGGCTGTGGTAAGGGTACTGAAGGTGCCAGGCAGATGGTGGATCTGGAAAGAGAGGACCTTAGTGACTGGGCTGGAGAATCAAGCCATGAAGAGAATGCTGAAGAGCTGGCAGTGAGTAGTGCAGGTGAGTGAAACAAGATGGGGGAAAGACACCACTGGAGGGAGAGCCTGGGACTGGCAGAAAACAAGGTTACTTACCAGTAACTGTTGTTCTTCGAGATGTGTTGCTCATATCCATTCCAATGTAGGTGTGTGCGCGCCCAGTGCACAGATTCCCGGAACCTTTTTCCCTAGCAAGCCCCGCATGGCCAGCTCAGGCGCCCCCTGGAGTGCCGCGCTCATATCGCGGTATAAAGGGCACTGCTGGCTCCGCGGGTCCCCAGTCCCTTCCTTCTGCCAACTCCGACAGTGGGGACGGGGGGTGGGTTTGGAATGGATATGAGCCACACATCTCGAAGAACAACAGTTACTGGTAAGTAACCTTGTTTTCTATCTTCGAGTGATTGCTCATATGCATTCCAATGTAGGTGATTGAGTAGCCATACCTTGGAGGAGGGTAGGAGTTATTGGTGACCTGCTCTTGACAGCACGGCTCTGCCGAACCCCGCATCTTCCCTTGCCTGTTCCACGATGGCGTAGTGCGACGTGAACGTATGGACTGACGACCAGGTCGCTGCTCTGCAGATGTCCTGCAGGGGAACCCGCTCCAGAAAGGCTGCGGAAGAGGCCTGGGCCCTAGTGGAGTGTGCTCTTACCGCACCTGGGAGGGGTACCCCTGCCTGCTCATAGCATGCTCTAATGCAGGCAGTAATCCAGTTGGAGATTCGCTGGGTGGAGACAGGCGAGCCCTTCATCCTATCCGCCACAGCTACGAAGAGCTGTGTCGACTTCCGGAAAGGCTTGGTCCACACGATATAGAAGGCCAGGACTCGCCTGACGTCCAGTGAATGTCCTCTTCTTTCCTCCTCCGACTCGTGGGGTTTTGGAAAGAACACAGGAAGGAAAATGTCCTGGTTACAGTGGAACTGAGACACCACCTTAGGCATAAAAGCCGGGTGAGGTCTCAGCCGGACCTTATCCTTATAAAAAACTGTGTAGGGGGGCTCCGAGGTTAATGCCCTCAGTTCGGAGACCCTTCTGGCCGAGGTGATAGCCACCAGGAAGGCTACCTTCCACGATAAAAGGAGAAGGGAGCATGTGGCTAGGGGCTCAAAGGGGTGACCCATCAGTCCGTTGAGGACCAAGTTAAGGTCCCAGGGTGGCACCGGGTCCCGCACCTGAGGGAAAGTCCTCTCCACCCCTTTAAGGAACCTCACCGACATGGGGTGAGAGAATAGGGAGCGGCCCTCCATGGGTTGGTGGAAGGCCGAAATGGCCGCTAGGTGTACCTTGAGGGAGGCCAAAGCCAGGCCCTGCAGTTTAAGCTGCAGTAAGTACTCCAAAATAGCCTGTATAGGTGAGAGGCTTGGGTGTAACCCTCTCGCTTCTGCCCACCCCGAAAACCTCCACCACTTAGCTTTATATGTTACTTGCGTGGACAGCTTCCTGCTGCCCAGAAGAACCTGTTGAACCTGTATGGAAAAGGCTCTCTCTCCCTCCGTCAGCCACAGAGTCTCCAGGCGGTGAGGTGGAGGGAGTCCAGGTCGGGGTGCAACAATCTCCCATGGTCCTGGGAGATCAGGTCGCATCGTCTGGGTAGCGGAATCGGTTCGGTGATGGAGAGGTCGAGCAGCATGCTGTACCAGTGCTGTCTTGGCCACGCTGGGGCGATCAGGATGATGTTCGCCCTGTCCCTCTTGATTTTGAGGAGGACTTGGGGCAGGAGCGGGACGGGGGGAATGCGTACATCAAGTCCCCTGTCCAGGGTACTAAGAAGGCATCGGACAGAGAGCCCGGCTCGCGACCCCTGAGCGAGCAAAACCTCGGGCATTTCCTGTTCCCGGCTGTAGCGAACAGGTCTAGACGGGGAGTACCCCACCGTTGGAAGATGAAAGCCACTATGTCCTGGTGTAAGGACCATTCGTGGCGGGGAGAAAAGGATCTGCTGAGGCGGTCCGCCTCGCTGTTTCGTACCCCCGGGAGGTGAGAGGAAGATAAATGAAACCCGTGCCTCACCGCAAAGTCCCATAGGCGAATAGCTTCCTGGCAGAGTGCCGAGGAGCGTGCCCCCCCCAGGCCGGTTCACATAGAACATGGCTGCCGTATTGTCCGTGAGGACTTGGACTACTCTGCCCTTCAGGAATTGAAGGAAGGCCTTGCAGGCCAACCGGACCGCTCTGAGCTCGCGTACGTTGATATGCAGAGCTCTCTCCTCCGGTGACCAAAGCCCTTGGGTGCCCTGGTTGTGAGAAATGTGGGCTCCCCATCCCCGATCGGATGCGTCTGTGATGAGCGTCACAGATGGGATAAACTCTCTGAAGGGAACGCCCGTCATCACTTCCCTCGGGTCCCTCCACCAATCGAGGGACGACAGCACCTGTGGGGGAACCAGGACCATTCTAGTTAGAGAATGCCTGTGCGGTACATACACCGAAGCCAACCACCTCTGGAGAGGTCTAAGCCTCAATCGTGCCAGTCTTACTACGTATGTGGAAGCTGCCATATGTCCCAACAGCTGCAGGCAATGCCTGGCTGTCGTCATGGGGGACAGGTGGAGATTAGATATGATGGCTGCCATTGCCTCAAATCTCGTTTGAGGGAGGAAGGCTCTGGCTTGTACCGCATCCAACTTGGCTCCAATAAACTCTATACATTGCACCAGAGTGAGTGTGGACTTTTGCTCATTAATAAGCAACCCCAGTCTAGTGCACAACTCGCGTGTGAGGAGCAGACTATGTCTCACATGAGAACTTGACTTCCTCCTGATCAGCCAATCATCCAAGTAAGGGAATATTTGAACGCCGCTACGGCGCAGGTGGGCTACCACCACGGCCATACATTTAGTAAAAACCCTGGGTGCTGAGGAGAGCCCAAAGGGTAGGGACCGAAACTGATAATGGCGTCCCGCTACCACAAACCTCAAAAACCGCCTATGGGCAGGCAATATTGAGATATGAAAGTAAGCATCCTTTAAGTCAAGGGCGGCATACCAATCCCCTGGGTCAAGGACCGGAATGATTGTGGCGAGGGAGACCATATGAAACTTAATACGCCTAATATACTTATTTAGGCGACGTAGGTCCAGAATGGGTCTAAGGCCTCCCTTCGCCTTGGGGATTAGGAAATAACTGGAGTAAAATCCACGACCCACTTCGGCCAGCGAGACTTCCTCCACCGCCCCCAGCAAGAGGAGGGACTCAATCTCCTGGACCAGGAGTTGAACTAGGGCCGGATCCCCCATTGGGGACAGCCCAGGAGGGGTGTTGGGAGGGGAGGCTGTGAGTTGGAGGGTGTACCCCTTGGCAATCACCTCCTGGACCCACCGGTCCGTAGTAATGGCTTCCCACTCTGTAAGGAAAGGGCAAAGCCTATCCGCAAACGGCCGGTCAAGATCCCAGATAGAAGGAAGAGTACTACCCTCCTGCTCTGGGTCAAAACCGTTTATTAGTATTACCCCCTTTTGCTGGCCCCTGCTGGCCACCCGCAGAGGGCCCTTGACGGCCTCCTCTGCCGGGACCGCGGTAGCGCTCTCGACCTCTCTTCTGCTGGGTGGGTCGAGGAGCCGGTCTGGGCGGAGGCGGAGGTTGCCTTTGAGCCTGTGGTCTGGACTGCTGTCTGGAGGCTTGCGGGGTATACAAGACGAGGGACTTCAGGGTGGCCCGAGAGTCCTGAGTGCATGCAGCTTGTCATCTGTCTTCTCTGAAAACAGACCCAGACCATCAAAGGGCAAGTCCTGTATGGCCTGTTGAACCTCCTGGGTGAGGCCAGAGGCCTGAAGCCACGAGCAGCGGCGCATTACGACCGCCGAGGCCATAGCTCTACCGGCGGTGTCCGCCGCATCGCTAGCTGACTGCAGCGCAGCGGTAGCCACCGCGGCCCCCTCCTGGAGTATCGTGGAGAAGTCCGCCTCCTGGTCGGGGGGTAGCTGGGAGGCGAACCTCTGCATTGAGGCCCACAGATTTTTATTATATTTCCCAAAGAGGGCCTGGTGGTTAGCTACTCTAAACTGCAGCGCCGCAGTAGAGTAGACCTTCCTCCCAAATAAGTCCAGCTTACGGCCCTCCTTGTCTTTGGGAGTATTACCCTGGTTCCCCTGACGGTCCCTTTGGTTGGCCGCATCGACCACCAGGGAGCTTGGCGCGGGATGGTTATAAAGGAACTCAAAAGTCTCCTTGGGGACGTAATACTTCCTCTCAACCCCCTTAGATGTGGAAGGCAGAGAGGAAGGGGTCTGCCAGAGCTTCCTCGCGATCTTCATGACATTGTCATGCACCGGCAAGGTAGCCCGTGATGGCCCCACAGAAGTGGAGGGCCCGAAGAGGGGGTCCTCCTCCTCAGACATGAGTGTAAACTCCATGCCTAAGTTCTCAGCAGCCCTCTTTAAAAGGTCCTGGTGGGCCCGGAAGTCAAACAGGGGGCCCCTGCGATCCCTGGCTGCTGCCTCATCCAGTGACGAGGAGGAAGATTGGGGTAAGGGCCCAGTGGAGGGTCCCTCCCCTGGGTCCGAATCCTTCGAGCCCTGCTCCTGAGCCTTAGGGGGAGGGGGTAGTGGGGGGGCCGCCACAGATTGAACGGACACGGAGCCCTGGGGCATAGGGGCATTCCAGGGTCCCCAATACGGCCACTGCCAAGGCGCCTGGGTCCACCCGGGGACTTGCAGGGCAGGCTGTTGTAGTCTCACGGCCCTCTTGTCGCCGGAGCCTCCCGTACGTCGCTTATTTCGCCGACGCATGGATCGGTCCGACGAGGACGACGTGGACCGGTGCCGACGTCTGCGGTGCCGGCGATACGAGGAGGTCGGGGAGGACGACGATGTAGCAGACCTGCCCCTGCGGCGCGAGGACTTGCGATGCCGCTTGCCCCCCCGGGACCGAGAGCGGTGCCAACGATGGCGATGCTGAGGGGACTCCGGTCGCGCAGTCATCGGTGCCGGACCCATCGGTGCCGGACCCATCGGTGCCGGGCCCATCGGTGGATGCGAGCCGCTGCCCCTCGAGACGGCGGACAGAGACCTGGATCGGTGCCGGGACGGGCTCCGCACCGAAGATCGCGAGCCCGAATTCCGGTCCCCACTCAGGTCAGAGCTGGACCTGCGGCTCCGGCGATGGACTCGGGACCGCCCACGGTGCCGCGGTGCCGAGTCGCTTGACGACCTAGAGTCGGAGCTCGGAGGGGAGCCGACGCTCTCCACCCTCCGTGACCGTCTGGAAGGAGACTTGGATTGGGAACGTCTCCAACCACCGAGACCACCCAGCGCGGATTTGCCTCGAGACGCAGGTCCCTTATCCCTCGGCCGAGGGGGGGACGGAGGCGTAGGCATGGCCATGAAGGCTCGTGCCGCAGTAAACGCCTCCGGCGTCGACGGCCCTTGCGGGTGCACTCCCCCACCCCCAGGAGTCGGGGGAGGCAACCCGCGCGGAGACCCCAGTGCCGGAGTAGACTCTACAGCCCTTGGCTGGGGCGTCTCCGTACTCCCTCCGCCCTGCGAGGGCCGGGGGGAGTCCTTGGGTGCGGCCAGGGGCCGTGCCGACTTCTTCGGCCCCTTCGAGGCCCGCTGCGGTGCCGAAAGCGGTGCCGGTGGGGGGGCGCTCCGCACCGACGACACACTCGGTGCCGCCGGAGACCGGGACGGCTCCGAAGCTGGACGGAGCGCCGACTCCATTAGAATTGCCTTTAGCCTCGCGTCCCGTTCTTTTTGGGTCCGAGGCTTAAAGGACTTGCAAATTCTACATTTGTCTCGACGGTGTTCTTCGCCCAGGCACCGGAGACAGCGGTCATGCGGGTCACTGATCGGAAAGGCTTTAGCGCACAAGACACAGTTCTTAAAGCCTGTGGAACCCGGCATGACTTCCTCTGTAGAAGGAACCCCGTCCGGGGTTCTAAACTTATCACTATAACTAATTCTAACTCTATAACAACTAATGAACAACAACTTGAAACAGTAATGAAAACTAGGGAATGAGCTACTTGCACGCAGCAAGAGGCGATAGTTCCAGCAACCGTCACAGGCGGAAAGAAGGAACTGGGGACCCGCGGAGCCAGCAGTGCCCTTTATACCGCGATATGAGCGCGGCACTCCAGGGGGCGCCTGAGCTGGCCATGCGGGGCTTGCTAGGGAAAAAGGTTCCGGGAATCTGTGCACTGGGCGCGCACACACCTACATTGGAATGCATATGAGCAATCACTCGAAGATAGAACCAGTTCTCAGGCTGGCTAGCAGGATGTGCTGTAAGCAGTGAGTGTACCCCATCATGCTCTGACATAGCAGTAGAGAAGCAAACTCTCTCTTGAGCTTTGCCCTAGGCCTGTTGCTGGTGTGAGGCAGTGTCAGGTACTGCTTACATGGATCCCAGAGCTCATCTAAATTAGGAAGAGACACCCACCTTTTTCTTGTCTCAACAAATCCTGTGAGAGTGAACTGGGTAGACAGCATGTGACAATAGCTCATCATAGCAACAGCTCCTATCCACTAGCTCAGTTATCTTCTCTGTGAAGCCAACTGCTGACCCTTCTCTGTCCCTGCTCTTGTTGGCTTCCCTGAGTCTTTCCCACTGTTTAGGGAACATGAATGATCATCATCCTAGCCCCAACCATGTGTAGTGATATTTGCTAGATGCTTGCACATGGGTTTTCATAGGCAAAATTGCTGGAGAGGACTAAGGGGATATGGGCTATGGGGGTGTCAGGATTCTGGGAGAAGTAAGGGATGAATTTTAGAGGCATAAAGGCTGGGGCACAAACTCCAAAAGGATCCTCCATGTAAGTGCAAGAAGAGAGAGCAGGAGAAAGCAAGCAAGTGGGGATTGTATATATGGGGCAGGTGAGCAGATAAATATGATGAAGAAGTAGCCAGTGGATTGAAGGAGGAAGAAAGAGCCTAAACAAAAGGAAGGAAAAGAGGGGTACAAGGTAAAAAATACTGGAGAGACAGATACAGAAAAGGGAGAGGAGAAAAGAGCAGGGTAGAGAGGAAAAATGGCCCTGGGGCTGATGACTAACACTTGGGAGAGAGAATGGGTCAGGAAAGAGTGGAGTGAGGTGAGGAAAATGAGGAAGGAATAGGCAGTACAGGGATAAATGCAGAGTGACATGGGAGTAGATAAAAGAAGAGTTAATCAAAGATAAGACCGCATTAGAAAGATAGAAAACAAAAGGTGAGAAGCAATAGCAATCAGGACAAAAATTCAGGAGGAGGGAAGTTAATCTCTGTCACAGAGGTGCCAAATCATTTAGCAAGTCAAGCAGTTATTGTTTGATTCTTTTAGATATTACTAAATACCTACATGTAGACATGGATCTTCAAGATGATGGTGGCAATGGGAGATAGGCACAGTGGGAAGAACTGATAAATGCAGTAGGTCTGAGGAAGGAGTTCATGGTCTTCCTGTGTATGGGCAGGGAGATACACAGCTTCGTTATTCTTCCTGGTGCTGTATTTTACAGCCCTGATTCTGGCTTTTTGAATATTTTTATAAACACAAAGTTTCCACATACCTCTGGCAAAAGCTGCATGGGGAAGGTAACATAGGGCTGTTTGGTTTTTTCTGGGCATTTATTGGTGTTCTGATGACCTAAAACTTACCACATGCATATTCTCTTCATAAATAATCCCGGTTGAACACCAGGTAGCAGTTTAATTCTTTTAGCACAAACTTTTCACTTTGAGATGTTTGAAAAATGCAGGAATTTGTGAAGTTTATGCAAAGTTTTCAGAAGGGCTATTCCCAGAATTCCTCTTTTTAGTGCTTCCACATTTGCACTTTGCTAGTTAGTCCTGCAATTTTGCAGATGGTTTTGCTGGATTTATTGACAGGTGTGGGAGCAGCATGTTCATTGATTACTACTCCTTCACTTTGACTGTCTCCCTGCTTCCATTGCACAAAGATCTTAAGGGCAAAAAGATTCTTCTCCCAACCTTTGACTTGCTCAGAGGCAATGGAGTCAATCATTGGTTTCAGAGGGAGTAAGAGCAGAATCTGTTTCTCCTGGATGGTAACAATAACAAATCATACTGCTCCTCCACTGCATGCAATATGCTCATTAAGGTATATTTTGATTTCTCCCCCCTCAACCCCTGGTTTTCTTCATGATTTACCAGGTGTTTAATGATGATCAGTTTAATCTCACTATGGTTGTGTTGCTTTGGAGTCTTTATGGACACCAGAGCAGTTATCCCTGGCTTGAAGAGCTGAGCTGTTAAACATTAGTCAATTGGAAGAAAGTAAAATATATGGACCTGTCTCATTTTTCTGAGTGGGCCACTGGCAGAACCACTGCTGCAGTCAGCAAAAGAAAGAAAATGTGATTAATCTGCTAAGTATTTCTATTGCTATTTTAAATGCTAGCTAGATACATAGCCATGCCACAGTGTTAGTGCTAGATTTGAAGTGTTCCTGAGTAGGGGGTGTTTCCATCTGTGGAGTGCTTTGATTTTTTCCTATTTATGTTCTAAAGTGTTTACATTGTAGAACCTAGGAACCTCAACTGACTCTATTGTGCAGGCAGTGCACAACCACAGACCAAAAAATTAACCCTTCCCTCAAAAAGTGCACAAGTTAAGCAGTCTAGGTAAAAAATGCCTTCCCCCCTGTGCAGAAAACCAGCACAACGCCCATGCATCCAGCACTGTAAAGGTTTTAGGTTAGCCCTCAGTATAGGGGTAAATCTCACCCTTTGTGCAGCTCTTTAAGGCATTTGGTGGAGAAAAAGCTAGATTTGTGTGACATGCTAGGAACTGCAGTCCTCAAGCAGTGAGAACTCTTCTCTCCCCCTGCACTGGCTGTTTGCTGCAAGGTATTGGAAAAGTTTGTCAACCGTGGATTGGTTTAGTGCTCTCGAATCAGAAAGGTAGCCAGAATTATCTGTGGCCAGGTTCTGTATTCTCAGAGAAATTTAAAATGTTTATGCAAATTTGAGGGGGAAGTTTTAGGGTTTTTTCCATTTTTGGGCCATATGAGCCTTGATTTTGCCTGAGTGTATCATTATCTATTTTTGGGTTTGTTTTTTTATGTCACTGTTTAATTTCCAAACCGGGGAGGGGGGAGGAGAACGAGAGACAGACTGTACCTCACACGCTGTAAGTCCTTTGGAATTTTAAATTTCCAGGTAGGAATGTTTTACTGCTGTAGGGTGGCTTTCTTCTTTTCAGTGACTGATTCATTTTACTGCAAAATTGTCATGAAAATTTACTAGCCCAGGTGTAGAATCTGCTAGCCTACCTACACCACGACAAAGGCCACACTTGAACTGCAAAAATATATGAACCAGAAATATTGCATAATATGCTGTATGCAACCTGCCAACCTTCACTTCTCTGAAGAAAGTCCCACTCTGATTAGATTAATTTTACAGCAGTTTTCAAAGTCTCTCTCTTTTATGAGAAAAGCTTTTGCAATAGGTTTCAATGTGAAGTCTCCCTCATGAACTTTTAAAATTGCTAGCTTTCAAGTTGAAAGAGGAGTGTGCGTGTGTGTGTGCGTGTGCGTGCGCGCGCAAGTAAATAAAACACTGTGTTTGGCGGATTTGGACAGTGATTTCATCCTCCCCCTTTCCCTCTCATAGCGCATAAATGTCTGCTGCGAGGCTGCAATCATGCAATTAGCTGTTGGATAGGCATACCCTGCCACCTGTATGGAGCCCCCTTAATGGCAATGCTGGCTGTGCAGCAGAGTGGATTCTAAGAAAGCACCTGACTGAGATAGAACTGAATGAAGTTTGACAAGAGTCTTTTGCTGAAAATGGGGGGATTGTTAGGGAGGGGAAGTTGGACAAATTAATTTATTAAAATATTTGGGTTTTGGTTTTTAAAAAAAAAAAAAAAAAGAGAGAAACCTTCCAAACCAAACCTTAACAACCAAAATTTTTTCAGTTTAAAACCTAGAAGTCTTCTATTGGCAGCTGTTGAAACTTAAAAAAATATATACATTTCCATTTTTTGATTCCCCCCCCTCCCCCTTTTTTGCCCACTTTTCCTGGAGCAGGTGGGGAAAAATATCACTTTGAGCAGCTGAGTTGGAAATATTTTATTTGCCTTGAACTGAAATTATATATAAAAAATAAATGGATACTGTCAGTGCAGAAAACTTGGATGAGACCATTCATATTAATATCCATATACAGACCAGAGCCACTCTTCCAGGGCAGAATAGTGATCAGTACCTCTATGGCCCTATTCTCAACTTCTGGTCTGAAAGGATAACACCCCAGGAGAGTGTCTAGGCCTTTGCGTTTGGCAAGGTAAGGGCCATTACAATCCTTTGAGAGCCATCTTGATGGAATGGAGAAGGTGGAGGCTAAAAGTGATCCAGGATGGCACTGGTGGAGAGGAACTTGAGGCAACAGCTGTAAACTGGATGGTCAATGAGATGAAGGAAAGAAGGGAGATGGAGGTGGGGGAGAGGGGTTGATTGAGGTAAAAGGTTTTGAGAATGAAGCTGGAGTACTTTTCTGTTGGAGCCACTAGCCAGGGAGGTGTTCCTGAGCCAAGGCAGCCCAAAGAGTGGAGGCAGGAGAGCATTGGTGTTGCAGCTTTAGTATGGAGGTGCAGGACCTCCACGTGGATGACCTTGGCCTTCTATGGATGCACCAAGATATATTAAGTAATCAATATAATTAATACACAATCTCCAAACAACATTCTGATGTTTGGCAGGGTCTAGTCCAGTGTTGTAACCATGCCCGTTGTGTTTTCCAAATTAACAGTAATTCTAACAACACTCACACTTAGGAAAAAACCTTCTTTATTTGCAATAGTTTTATTAACCCACTTAGCAAAGTTAAAGTTAAACACTCCAATGTGGCAAGGTAGATAGAGATAATACAGAATGAGTATCCATACACTCACAGCATCCCTTGCTGATCAACTCTAAATGTTAGTCGTCATCGTCATCCTCACCAGCAGTCCTCATCCTGGCATTTCCCAAATCATGCAGGTCAGGCTGTAGCTTTTATAATGTGTTGTACTGACATCCACTAGGGTTCATACATTTTTATGAAGGTTTCAACTCTTTTCCCTTATTTGAATTTCCATACCTTGCTAATGTTGGTGTGCCTTTCTCCCATAGGTTACTATGCCTTTTATTAACATGTCAATTAGTTACATTGGCTTTCTTGTGATTGGACATCTGCTGATGTTCTTAACTTAAAAAGAGAGCTACAGCTGATGTCAACTGGCATCTTGTGGTTATCTGTCAGCAGCTTAGCCATGTTTGTTTACTACATCATTGGATCTTGTGATATCTTAGGGCAGGTCTACACTAGAAGTGCTACAGCCATAGTGCATCTGGTGATGATGCTCTATACTGATGGGAGAGTGCTCTCCCATCAGCATAATTACTCCACCTCTGTGAGAGGTGAAAGCTATGTCAACAGGAGAGCGTCATAGCACCAGTATGGACAGCATTTAGGACAGCTGTAATTTGTGTCACTTGGAGGTGAGCGGTGCAGGGGGTGTCTTTCACACTCCGGAGCAACATAAGTTAAATCAACTTAATCCGTAGTGTAGACCTGTCCTCAGGGTTACTCCTAGTTAGCTGCTTTTATGTTAGGCTTTTTAAGCCTTGATTAGTGTAGCTAAGCTATTGTCTTTTGCGCGCGCGTGTGCGCATGCACACACACACACACAATTTCTGCGGGTTAAAACATGTTTAGTTTAAAAAGACAGTCAAAGAAAACAAACCCTCAGTTCAAGAATGGTTGCAGCTATTCTGAGGGCTGACGTGCATAAGCCAAATCACCCCTTAATAATGTGAGTTTAAAGCAAATAAGTGAAAATAAAATGTTGCCAAGCACATATTTAGAAACATTATAAGTGTTATATTGGGTATTAGAGCTCAGTCCAGCCAAAAAAAAATGCTGAGCTCTTATTAAATTAGGTACTTAAGAAATGCAGAGCAAGCACCATAGCTGGAGACCCACATTCATGCCTGTGATCCCCCTATTCTCCCATTTTTATATTTCTGTATACTTTAAATTATTTAATCTATAGAGTTTTTAGCAATAGTTAATTAACACTAGTAATTTCAGTGCCTTTTTATTTATAACAAATCTGAGAAATATCAGTCAGTTAATGATCCATGTGTCTTTTTTTAAAGTTTGCCTTCTAACTAATTTGAGTGGAAATATTAAATTCAATAGACTTATTTATAGAAGTAACTGAATTGCATTTGAGATGCTATGATTTTACCATAGCGACCCACAGCTTTCAAAACACATTCTCTCAGCCTCAGTAGTCTCAGGTCTGAGAATTGCTAAAGGAAGAGGGATTGTGTCTCACTTTGGGGCAAGTTCATCCTCACACCAAGGTGCCTCAGAGATTGCCTCTCTCTGGACTTGGACAAATCACTCAAACTCTCTGCTTCGGCTTCCTTTTCTATATAATGGGGATAAAATATGATCTTTGACTTCACTAGGGTGTTGTAAGGATTAGTTTATCAATTTGCCTGATCGTGTAGGCCTGTGAGATTCGAACCTGTGCAGAAGGCCAGCCCAAGAAACCTGTACATCAACACTAATGCCAGTTCCACACTACAATCTGGAGCTATAAGTCTGACTGGATGAAGACAGCAGCCTGCTTTCTCTCATTATCTGAAGGCCAGATTCAGGCCTCAGGGGACTCGGGTGCTTAACTGCCACTTTAGATGCTTAAGGCCAACATTTAGGGGCCATTGGCATTCAAAAAACCTTTGCTCAGCTGGCGCCTACACTCACTAGGCACCTAAGGTTGTGCCTCCAGGCTTCTGCACTGCTGCTTCTCTCTAGGTGCCTTTCCAGGGCACAACCTTAGGTGCCTAGGGAGCTCTAACTGCAAAATATTCAGGTGCCAGCTGAGCAGGGGTTTTATGAATACCAGCAGTGCCTAAAAGTTGAATTTAGGCTCCCGAAGTGGCACCTGAGTCCTCTCGTGAATATGGCCCTTGTTGTCTGATAAGTCTAGTCATCCGTGTCTCCTTTACATTGCTTCCTGAACATAATAAATCTTATGGCTTCAAGGCTATGTGGAGCTGTCTTGATGTAACGTGGCACCCTGAATGTCATCTCAAAAAGGGACTGTGACTGTATGTGAAATCAGACAGGAACGTTATTGTGAAGCACGTGACTGAGATGGGAGAGGGTAAGTTCAAGGATAGGCAGAAGGATTTAAAATAAATATTGGTGAAGATTTAAGTGACTAGTATTTTTGGGTGCCCAATTTAAGACTGCATAAAGAGGCCAGATGTCCAGAGAATCAGTACTTTGTGCAAGTTAGCCTGCTTTCAAGTGCTTCACGTAGGGCATCCAGAAACTGAGACAATCCAACTCAGTCACTTTTTTCAAAATTTTGGCCATTCAAAATAAAACCAAATCATGAGGAAAACTCCGAGAAGCACAGGAATTGACACATCCGACTAGTTATCCATCTCATCTGGTATGTTGTCTGACAGTGACCAGTATCACATGCAAGAAAACCATGTCTTTATGCAGTAGTATACCACAAGGACACAGGGAGGGTCCTAATAACTGTTTTTACTTAAACATGAGAGTCCTATTTACATATATACACAAACAGTGATGCTCTGCCTAGTTTCTAAAACAGAAGAGTGAGCACTACTCACCAACTGTTTAAGTTGATGTAGAGACTCCTACAACACTGTCCATAAAAGAAATGTCCTCCCAACTCCAGTGGTTGATTGGTTGGTTGGTTATGCCCTGAAGTATGAGGGCTTTTATTGTACTACAAAAGAGATGATACAATTGTAAGCGATGTCTTTTTACTTCCATATCCCATTGACTGAAATGGTGCAGGACTGGATCCATAATAAATTGGATGTATATGGTTTGTTCAATATGCTATTAAACCTGGGATGACTCCTGTTTGCTGCATCTTACCCATCCAAAGCAGGGACAATGGGCCTGATTTTCCTCACTGGAGAGAATGGGAACTTTGCCATAGACTTTAATGGCAGCAGGACCAGTCCCTCTTACACCAACTTTACACTAATCTAACTCCATTGACTTAAATGGACTTACTCCCAATTTACAGCAATGTGGGAGTGAATAGAATTAGGTTCATGCTGTTTGAGTCTAAGGAGAGGCAGGAGACTGAAATGGTAGCTTGTTATCCTATAGATACCTTTTCCCAGCCACTGATTTTTGAAATAGCAAGAACAAACAATATGGTAGAAAGAAAAGTGTCCATGGAAGAATGGGATGGTAGAGAAATGAGAGCTTCCTACATGACATGGACCACTATCACTTGAATAAATCACTTTTTTCATGTACAACACATGTTCTTATTATTTGTTCGTTTTTAGTACTTTTCCTATCCAGTTTCACTGAGCACAGCATGGTTTTGGGTCTAAAGAATATAAATAGTTTTACCATCATTATATTAGGCCTTGATTTAAGATAACTTTGTTGGATTTTTTTAAATTAAGTGTTACTTTTGAATTCTGGAGAAGCAAGGAGTAAACAAATAAAAAATTCATTAGGGTGAAGCAAATTGACTTAGATGAAAGTTTTACAATATGCAGCTCTGTTTTCAAAAGCAGAAAATCCCATCACCAGGTCATGAGCACAGCATGCAACACCACAGAAGTGACGCACATTAAAACTTGTACTGCTTGCGAGATTTATTAACATTTCAATGGCTTCAAATATTTTAGTTTAAAAGCTTCCCACCAGGAATTTAAAATACTCAGGCTGAATGTCTGTGTGGGTATTTACACAATGTAAATACACTTAAAACTATGCATTTGGGCTGGATTGTGGCAGTACTGGGTCTAGTATGCAAGAAAGGGAGGGCACAAGGACCTTTCTCACTCTTTTTTCCCCTGTGCAAAAGCAGCCTAGAATGTTGGAGCTTGAGTCCAAGGGTGGAACTAGTATGTCCTAGGAGTCTATGCACCCCAGAAGTGGTATGACTGACGTTCTAGGGGGACTTGAGGGGTGTGCAGGTACATTTTAGTGTATGGCTGTTGAGACTCCCCCAAAGAAGCTAATGCTGATCATCTGAGTGCTCTGCTCAGTCGAATACATCAAGTGAATCTCACTCCCAATAAGAAATGTACCCCCTGTCAGTTGTACTATATTTTGGTCACCTTCTGAGAGGCCTTACAACCAGTCCTTGAGTGTGGTCTGGCAATTTTGGCCCTACCCCAACCAAACAATGTGCACTGCAAGTGGCTTCCTCCATACAGCATTTTATATCATCATTTAACAGCTGCGAAGGGACATTGTCCTTCTAAAAGTTACATACAGGTCTTGCTGAAATTCACTCCCGAGCATGCTCTTCCAGCACCCTCTGAGGCACCTTCTGCAGAAAGAGTGACTCTGGGATGTGCCATTTGAATGGCGCTCCTCTGCACCACTCTTTCCCCCTGCCTCCATCCCTTCTCCGCAGCATGGCTGTGACTGTAGAGTCTGACCCAAAGTGACCTAAGGAGGGTTACACATGAGTCAGTAGGAATTTGTGGCACATTTTTGCCAAGTAAGGGTTCAGTTGTGCTTTTACTAATCTTAAGCTTTTGTAGATCAAGTACTGCAACACAAGAAGTTATTAAAGCAAACTGCCTTCACTGCTGATGCCAGGTGAAGGTTTAAAGAAAATCCCACAAAACCCGACGCTGCATTATGAGAGTCTACTGTTTCATTGCTGACAGCCGACAGCGTAAATGCTAAATGCATCCTAATTTTTTAAACAGGCATTTTCGTGTGAATTTCATTGTATGCATTAAGTTTGCATAGTAGGCCAGTGAATGTTGGAAACCACTGGGTACAGTGCCAACCTTTTTGGTTTGGGGACCACAAATATCATTTTTACAACCCTGAAGGGCAGCAGTCTATCAGCTCATAAAAATGTATTGACCTACCATTAAGGACTACAAATCACTACATATTTAAAGTAAACGATTTGATACTACTATGCTCATTTTTACATTCACTATTTTGCACCTACACGTTAGTCACGGTATGTCTCTTACTCACAGACAAAGCACTAGTGTAGATGAATGACTGTCACTACACACTGCAGCACATGGTCTGGTAGCTAAGTCATGGTGGGTGGCCTACTAAGTGCAGGCCAAGCCAGAAGGCCCTGATTTTTAGAGTCCTGCCCTGCCCCTCTTTAAGCATAGGAGGTCCTGGTTGCTCCACTAGCGGCTGCTCCGCCCGCCCACCTCCGCTCTGCAGCAAGATAGGAGACATTGAATGAGGAGGCTGCTTCCTTGCTGATCTCCCATACCTGGGCTGCAGCAGAGAAACCGCATGCGTCCTGTAGGCCTGTGTACTCCAACTGGGTCCTTTCTGCAGCCAGGGGGATGGGGAGATCAGTGCTCCTTTCCCTCCAGTAGGGACCCCAGCACCTAGGAACCCAGGCAGAGCCCTTTTCTATGCTGCCTGTTACAGCCAGGGCGAGGGGAGCGCTGATCTCTTTGGGTGCAGCAAGGAGCCTGCAAGGGTCTTGTAGCCCTGTGACAATGTGCTCTGCCTGGTCCCTAGGCAGCAGCTCCCTTCTGCATCCAGCGGGAGAGGAGCAGTGGGCCACTTTGAAAAACCTCACGGGCTACTTTTGGCCCCCTGGCCATGGGTTGGGAACCGCAGCTCTAGACAGCATGCTAAAATAGTGTTTAATTGTGGTTAAACCCTCTGACCTACCTGTAACTCCACATAATACGAGACTAAATTATTCTAATTCTTACAATTGCATAACAATAGAGAAATCCCCTAAACCACCTTGTTGCCTTTCTCTAAGATTTTCAATTGCAGTTAAAATGTTTCACAGTGATCAGTTCTGTAGAGAAGGTTCTAAGGGAATGTGTCCCGTTGTTCACTGTACTGTCAAAGGGTGTTCTGCTCTCACTTTTTAGTGGAAGCTTCCTTTATTGGAGTAAGAAAGGAGAATCAGACCGTACAGGTTTCTGGCTGAATGTACATTAAGAATGACTGGTGATCTGGGCATCATTTCAGTCAAGCAGATGATCAATTAGAAGTGGTTGAAAGGGATAACGTTTTCATTCCCTTTTCTCAGAGAGCACCAGTTTTTATCCCACTACATACAGGGCTTTTCTCCGCAACATTAATAGGCTTCTCGGAAAAGTAATTTTGCTTTTTTATAAATGAGACATGAGGAAAATTGAGTTTTCAAATTATCCTTAACCCAGCCTACGCACCCTGCTTATCATATGAAACATATAGGACTGTAAAATCCGCTAAAGTTCTTTAGTCTGTACTTTATACATGTAGGAATGAAAAACAAGAGACTAGTTGCCAATTCTGGGCGCACAGAGGCTATTAATTTGTCACAGGGGGTTGGAAGAAAATTCTTCTGGTTCATTGTAGGGCTGATATGAGACCCTACTGTCTCCACTCCACCCTCAACATTCCCATCAGCTCCTGCCCGTGTAGCACTTAGCGCTACAAAAATATTAGGCTACAATGCAGCCTCTGGGTATTCTGGGACAGGCTGCAGTAATTTAGAGCAGCTCTGCTCTAATTTATATAAGAGCTATTTGGGCTCCTGCAGCAGACAGGGCAGCACAAAGCCACGCTTGCACCCTTATGTTCCTCCAGTCTGTCCCTTCTGTACTTCGGCTCCTTGGAGATGCAGCACAAAGCCTGGAGCTAGCATTTTAGGTAGCTTCACTAATCGCCAAGCCCCCTTTTAAAAGTTATAGTTAGTTTTTCCTATGTTTCCTTCTCTGCACGCAGTAAATTGACTTTAACAACATGCCCAGTACTAATGTTAGCGCGGTGTTCTGTGCTTCCTATTCACCCCATGCTCACTAGCACTGCTGCTAAAATAACATTTACTAGCATTCTAAACACTCCCTAAACTTAATACCTTAATGCCTGAAGTACTGTGCTGTGTTGTGGCTTAGGCTAGTGCTGTACTTCATGATCTGTGACAATATATTTCTCCTTTGACCTCATTACTTGTTTTAATAAGTAGCATCTCTCTCTCATTAAGAAAGAAACCATTAACTAAGAACATCAGCCCAGATCCTTCACTGTAATGTATGTTGTGGGGGCATAGGTGGCTTTACACCCTCTTTTCGACTCTCTCCACCCCAAAGCCAGGCCTGGCAGGAGCCATTTTAGCTCCTGATGAAAGTTACAACATCTGCAGAACTACTTTAATTTACATCGGTACATAGTGCCCAAAAAGCAACACTATGGACCAGGGTCACCTCAACTTGTTCTTGCCACATGCCCAGCCAGAAGGGGAAATGGGGAGGAGTGGCAGATGAGGATTCCCCTACTGTATTGGAATTTCCAGTTGCTGCCTTGAGATGTCTTTAATATCCCCTTTTAGCAACTGCAACAATAGAGGGACGTTAGGGTGAGCCTGTGCTCTGGCCCTCTATTTTAACAGTGATATAGTGGGGATGGGGGTGGACTGGAGAACAGCTAGTTATTGGCATGAAAAATACATGAATCAACCAAATGCAGCTGTTTACTAGGCTCTAAGGTTACAAATAGTGTACATTTCAAATCTTCCTAGTCAATTTGTGTTTGTCCTAATTTTGACAAATGTCTTTCTCCATGCATTCACAGAGTCCAGGTCACATTATGTGCTTCCTTCCTCCCCTCCCTCCTACCCAACACACAGGAAAGTTGTATATAAATAATCCCCAAACATCTGAGTTTGTACCAAAGCATGTTGTTGTGACAGGATCTCTGGTGCATGCCTGTGCCTTAGCCAAAAGGGGGTTTTATGCTGTTATCTGTTCTTGCAGCTGATTGGCCTAAAGCAGGGGTGGAGAACCTTTTTTCTGCCAAGGGCCATTTGGATATTTATAACATCATTCGCAGGCCATACAAAATTATCAACTTAAAAATTAGCCTGATGGTGGTACGCGGAAGACGGCAGAGTGTCTGCTGCCGAATTCCCCCCACCGCTGCCGCTGTGAAACCGCGCTGCTACCGAATTCCCCCCCGCCGCCGAAAAGGGGCAAACGGCGGCAGGGTTTCGGCAGCGGGCACTGCCCCCCCCCCACGGAACCCCGCCGCCGCCGTGAAACCGCGCCGCCGCCGAATTCCCCCGTGCGGTTGCCTTGCCAGGGCCAGACCAAATGATTTCACAGGCCTTATACGCCCGCGGGCCGGACGTTCCCCACCCCTGGCCTAAAGCATTAGAGCATGGGCTTCCCCTGTGCCTCCTCGTCTTGGCAACCTTAAAGTGATCTCTGTAATTCTCTCAGGCTCTGCTGACTCAGAGCAAAATTTCCCTGGTTTCTGGAGAAACCAGATTTCCTCAGCATGGCTGCATAGTCCAGAAATACTGAGACATCTCTCATATTAAGTGCATTTTATTCACTATTAAATATAATTCCAACAATATAGGGGAAGAAAAGTAATAGGTTTTATACTGTAGCTTTGATGCAACGATTCAGGTTGTAGGGGACCAGATAGTCTCCATTCCTGCAGCATTCAACCTCCTCTATGGGAGCAAAGCTGGGATGGGCCTTCATGATTTGGGGTGAGGAGGACGAGTAGTCTATCCATCCTACATGGAGTTCCTGATTAAATTCAGGCTGACAAAACCAACATGACCTTCCTTGTGTGGCCAGACAGGGTAGATCCTGTCAAGCAGCTACAGGGAACAGTGAAAGGGTGCCTACAGTGCTCTGGTATTTCTCTGGAGATCTGCGGGTTCTTTGGGCCCAGATCCCTTAGTTATTGTTGAGGCAGGAAGAGTAAGATTGAAACCCACTTGCTGACAGATTGATGAAGAATTGCACTTAAGGAGATATTAGACCCCTCTGCAGAAATTACATGTGTAGAATATTTTGGCCCCAGTATTTTTTTTTTGCAGAGTAGTTGGTCAAGAATTTTTTCTACATAATGTTTTATGGTTGGATCCCGCATTAGCTCTTCTTATAGAACTCACATTGGACTAGATTCTAAACTTATTTTCACTAGAGTGAGTCTGGAGTAACTTCTCTGCCTTTAATGTGAATTCTACATATGGAATGGACTCTAGGACTAGACCTTTATTACTGCATAAGGGGGAAAATAACTACCTGACAGTCTACTTCAGCATACTAATCTAAATATGCAATGTTTATGCAGTAGAACTAAAGAAACCATATAGGTTAGAAGGATTAAGGTTTCTGCAAGATGTCAAGTACAATTGCCAATATGCGGAGTGACACTAGTCCTGTACATGGCTTCTCATTGTAATCAAAAGTAGCAATATCTAAGAGCTGGATAATTTCAAGCAACCATATTATCAGCTATATTATTAACTCAGAGGCCGGATCTTGCCCTGAGAAATGTAATGTAGACTTCTAAATATTTGAGGCAAGTCATCCCAGATAAATGAAAACAATGCTTGTTGTCATTTGCAAGTTTTCTAGTACCCTAAAGAGTCTTCCTATTTACTTCAATGGGAGCAGAAGCAGGCCCCAAAATGAGGACAGTAATATGAAGGGGAGGGGAACTATAATTTATTTTCATTTCTAAATTATGAAGTTTGTTTTATATGGTGTTTAGATATGGAAAAAATTAAACACCAAAAATGTGAAAAAGCTTTGTGTCCTGGGTTGACATTTAGAGTGAAGAAAACAGACTTGTTCCTAACCTTTAAAGTGTAGAAAAGTCAAAACTAACATAGAATAGTAAAAGGGATCCTTAAGGTGTGTTTGCTATGTCAGGAACGTGTTCCCTTAGACAACTGAGCAAACACCCTTTGTAGAAGTTGGCACTATTTTTCAATGATCAAGTCACCTCACATAAAGGCTAGGGCTTGCATGAGGAGACCCTTGTATGTATATTATTGAGGATTTTCAAGAGCTTGATTTACCAAAAGGTAAACTCTGCAATAATGCAAGAAACAATATTTTGGGGGTATCCACTGATTCTAACTCTTAAGCTTCATCTACACAGGCAACTTTCTGAAGATCTCCCACCAGGGCTAGGCAGAACAATGGTAAAAACACCAGTTGAAACACATGACTCTCACTGGGTCAGAGATCCTTTGAAAAATGTCAGTGTAGATGCATGCCTTTGGAAAAATCTCCTCTGCAGGCTTCCAGAAGGTTGGCACAAACAAAACAAGATTTTAAATAATTTGTCTTATCCAAGGTCTTCATGCAGCACATTATGATTGTGACATTCTACTTTTTGTCCCTGTGATGGGAGCCGCACAGTTCTAAGGGTCTACAGATCCTAACAGTTTGTTAGGATAATTATCTAGAGTTGGAGGAATGGATGGAAATGCACAGATCTCAACTAATTTCCTCTGAGCCTCCTTTCAAAATCTCCTTCTCCCCCTCCAATTATTGATTAATTTGCTTTAGCATTCTATATGAACAACACTTAGGAAATTGGAATATCTAAATGAAATACTTCAGACTATTCCATTTTTCCTTGGGAGTTAACATGAATTGCCAAATACATCCTTGGTGCAACTCCATCTAAGTCAATGAACTCAAAACATGGATAAGTTTGTCCCATTGTGTCCATGGCATCGGTGTCAACCAAAGCCATCTTGTTATGTATTTAGTAATAGGTAAGTTAGTCATGACTGTAGGAGTGCGTGGCTGTTCCTGTCAGTCTCAGAGGGAGGCCATGCTCTCTCGCTGCCATGTATCTATATAAAGGCAATCTGTAATGGGGGGGGGTTAGCCTGCTCTGGGCCTCCAGCACAACAGAGCCCCTACAGTATCTGGGGCTCTGGCAGACAGCAGATCAACTGCAGGCCTTCTGGCCTAAGGTGGGGAGGCTGCTACTCCAAGGATGGGGTTGGCAGCAGGGGGTAGAGGAGACCCAGCCACACCATACTCCACGAGGTCCTAGCCCAGGGCCTTAACAGTGGCAGATGGTTCCACCACTGGGATCCAACTAAAACACACTGACCTAGTTTCAGGCAACAACACAACCAGACTATTGTCTGCTTTTCCTGGGCTACTTCTTATACTCCCCTCAGGGTGTACCTGTATCGTGGGATCCTCCATCTCCCCAGCCAGCGGCAGTCCCAGCAGCTCCTCGGCATCCTGATTGGCTGGCAGCTCTAGCACCCTCTACACCATCAGGGTCATCTTCAGGTTCCTATTCTAGCAGCAGGAGGGAGACCTCCATCTCCCGGGTGGCTCCAGTTCAACTGTGCTGGAGGGCTCGCCTTTTATGCTTTCTATCCCATCCCCTCTGCTTCTGGCAAGGTGGGCGTGGCCATCCTGACCCCACCCAGCAGGGGGAGGTGATGGTTCCTTCCTGTCAGTCTCCGTGGGAGGCCACACCCCCTTGCATCAATGACATTGGTTGTGTTTTTAATAATGTTTTCAATGGGGCATTGGGTGTGTAACTTCCATCAAAAAAACCCTTGAAAATTGTATGTATAACTCATCCTGTACAAGTGACATTTCTCACATTAATAGTCATATGATTAGGATATGTAAATGTACACTTCTATAGACACTATGGCAATCTTGCAAAAAATTGTACAAGTGGACTTTGATAATATTTCACATTAAATATTAGTGCTCTTCTGAGAGAAATGCCAGAATATTTTTTTGGATTTGTCTTGCACCAGCCAGTAGAGATAAAATTGGAAAAGAAACGAGGGAACAAAGGGGTATGATAAGGACAGTAGTACCACTGAGTAGTTTTAAATGTCTAATGGCATTTCTCAGTCCTCTCCATGTCAGACAGTCTTCACGATGCCATGGCAAATGGAGGCAGATCACACATTACTGAGAGTCTGGGTTTAGAACCAAGAATTCTCCAGCATCCTCTGCCTCCAGGCAGAACACATGGCAGACGACAGGCCTTCCTTTGTAGCAAAGCTTTCACAGGATTTTTAAATCAATATCTTGGTTTTCCTTTGGCTTTGGAGGTTATTCTCAAAACCGCTAAACTAAAGAAGAAACCCATTTTGGCTTTCATTCTGAGGATGGTGCCAAAGACAGCACCTTTCTCCCCACTGATCTCCTGACCCCCAAAATGTTAGGCAGCAGAAACCCAACTCCCAGCCAGCATGTGGGTGAAGTCCATGCAGAGAGTCGAGCAGGTCACATGAAAGCTCCCTTCACTGAGATGACCAGGCCAAGACCAGTAGCATGGCTATGAGGGTAATTTTTTTCCCCAAAGACTTCTCCTCACCCCAGTGGACATGGGATTCCATCCTCCCCCCTCCCCCACACACTCCCCAGCTTGCAGAACATGCAGGAAAATTTCCTGGGCACTTCCTGAATCCCAGGGGAAAGCAAGGTCCCCTGTGGAGCAACCAGCAGGAAGAAATTCCTGCACCTAGCTAGAACACAGACATGGTCCATGCTGAGATGTTGGCGAAGGCAATGATACATTCTCTCCACCCCCTTTATTGAAGGTGTTTTATCTGCAAGGTTCCAACGCCTCAAATCCTTCTGCTACCCATTTTTTCAAAGGGTTCTGGTTCACTCATTCTATGCTGTTGGTTACTGCTCATGCCAGACCCAGAAAAAGGGGAACATGAGATGACATGATATAGATCCCCTTCGCTGGGAGACAGGCCTATAGTCTCTTCTCTTCCCAGCCAGGTCATAAAATGGCTACTATTTTCCTCGAGGGAGATATACAGGATATATTTCTGCAAGTGGTCCTTTCAATCTGCCTCAGAACATGGTCTCCTCTTCTCAGGGCCTCGTTTGCTTTCTCAGGCGTTTGACTGGTGAAGAATATTTCTCAATTAACTCTTAAAGATACAGCACACAATCTTACTGCTCACAAGAGTTTCCCTCTAGAACCTCTAAAGAGAAGATGAATTCTCTAAAGCTGGTATGCTCCCTCAGACTCACAACTAAAGCAGGAAAGACTTAATGGTTTTTAGAAAATGAAACACCAAAAAATCTTGGAACGGTGAAGGGCTGTGTAGTCCTTCCCTGGTTTAGAAAGGTATGATTAAGTTGAAATGCGAATTCCCTATTTCTACCTGAGCCCTAAAAGGTTTTCATTACTCTGCCTAAAGTTAAAGCTGCTGCAGCCTCCTATAGTAAAAGGCATGGTAATACCAGGGCCTCTCTTTGCCTCTGCAGAACAGGCAGCAGTTTTGATCTCCTCTGTGTATTGTCCCATCTGTGTTAGGAAGACATGTACCTCCCCAGGCTCAGCAGCTGCTTCATGGTTTCAAGACAAAGGTCTAATTTTATAGCGGCATGCGAGGTCTGAAATTGGATGGTGCCCTGGCATGCAGACACAGAGATGCGAATAACTGAGAGTTGCAAATGGTTTTGCATAGTAAATATGTTTGTTACATCTTCATTACATATCAGGTACAATTACCTTGTGTTTAATTAAAAGGGGGGGAATAACATTTACACAAAAGAGGACAAAATCTCTGCCCTGTTGACCTTAGATTTATGTACTTGAGCGGGTCACCAGCCCAAGTGCATCTCCTCAGGGTGAGGCACAGTGCTGCAGGACCTTTGCCTCAGTTCCCCAGCCAGGCCACTCAGTATTTCAGTCCCCTTCCAGGATAGCAGTCGCTGACGTCACAATTGAAACAAACACAAACTAAGAATCTTTGTCATGGCTGAGCTTATTTCTCAAACACTTTAGGGTTGTTCATCTATTCCCTTGCTGAACTCAGCTGTGTGTCATGCTCCTGCCCCTTCAGGTGAGGCATCCCACTGCTATAGCCCACCGTGAGAATCTTTAGCAGGTTCCCGTGTACCTCCATCGTTCCCTCCAAGAATTCTTAATCAGGCATCGAGCCTAGCCCAGTTCCAGGCTTCAGCTTCTTTCACTGCATGGTCTGTGTGCTTCTCCAATCAGCCCCCAACTGGGGAAAATCACCCCTTTATAGTCCCACCCTTTGGACCTGACATCAGTTACCAGTGTGTTGTGTTGGTCTGAGGAGGCTCACAGGAGCACATTAACCTTTCCAGGTTGGTGTAGGGCTTGTAAACCCCATCGCAGGTGACTCGAGATAGGAAAGTTCCTTGGTAGCTGTCAAAGAAACAGTGCAATAGAAGGGGGTGGGGGAGAATTTAAAAAAAACCCTGGATTAGGGACAAAGGGACAAAGGGACAAAGCCACAATGAAAGTTATCTGAGTGATAAAATCAAATGATTGGCTTAATAGTTCAATATCACAGTGATGGACTTCCTTAGCTGATTGCTTGATAGCTAGGGGTTCATAAAATTTCCAGATTTTTGACTAATTGAATATTTTGCATGATGAAATGGGGCTGAATGCTCAAAGTGTGGAAAAAGCGCTTACTATGGACACATCCAAACTTCTTATTGCAGGACATTTTATTTCTTCATCATAACTTCTTTGTTCTTAATGAAGTCCACCTGGCCTGTCAACGCTTGCACAGCAGTAGGCAGGAGCTAGCAGGTGTAATGTTTATTGAGCAGGTTCTCGCAGTAAAAGAAACAAACAGTTTCTAAGCAAATGTAGTACTGGATTTGGGGGCGTCAATTTACAGAACCTGATTCGCCTTTATACTATCCCAGTCATGCTAGCAGGCCCACTTTAAGGAACAGTGTAAAATGAGTATCAGGCCCACAGTAGTTTAAAGCTACTTAGAAATTTGCTCCTTGGGTCATACCTGGCCTCAATGGAGTTACATCGGGTCCATATATCTATATGGCAAATGGCTTTTTAACTGAAGGTCGTCAGTGTCCCTCCCTCCCCCAGATCCATGCACATAAGGGACCCTGTGTATGTGACCCCCCCCCATCTGTAGCTAATGGGGACTTGGCCATCTGCACAGCATCATCGTCTATGCTTCTTGAGGCCATGCAGCATGGTCTGGGGCATGTGCTAAGGAGACAGGTGGCGATTGGCTGGGTGAGTCAGAGAGGTTGTATAGGATTTCAACTCCCCCACCCTTTTGGCCTTGTGGAAAAAGTGTTAATAAAGATATGGGCTACATTAGCTGTTCAGTATAGTGGCCCCGTTAGTCCCTGCTACTGTGGTTCAAATGGAACTGTGCTGTAAGGTGAGTGGGCGGCTTGGCACACATGGAACTAAAGCCAGTGCAAAGGCAACTGACATTTGTGCGTGTGGACCTGGGGCGCCATCAGGTTTTAAAGTGGTATCCCTTTGATGAGACCACGTGGGCTAATTTTTGTGAGCGGCTCCTCCTTCAGCATGCCATCCCATTGGTTTATTTTCTGTGGGAGGGGATGAGCTGTCTTATTTACAGAAGCATAACATGTGCCCCATAATCCTGGTCCAATCACCATGTCTCAGATTGTAGCAAATCAATTACACATTAATAATCTTCAGTTCACTGTCCTCCACTTCCTGTATTGTAATTAGTCTGTTGATTTAAAAATATTGATCCTAACATAATTACAAGTAATTAAGCCGTATTGTTTCTTCCCTCAGCTTCTCTGAAACTTGTAGCCTCCCTCCTAAACACACAACGTTTCCAGATGAGCCCCAAACTCTTCCAAGCGCCAGCACCAACAGCAAGGTCTCGGTTTTCGTGCATTGAATAAAATTGTGGTTAGTTTTTTACTATGGGTTCCTTTCCTAAATTACAGTTATGCGCAGTGCCATTGCTATATTGCACATAGGGAATCATATAGAAGACAATACTATGCAAGCTCTGGCAGTAGCCCTTTTAGGAGTCTATTTGCCCATAAAATAGCCATCAGTGCCCTTTTGATGCAGCCTGAATTTAACCTATTCTTTACAATGGGATTCCATAGGGTTTAAGTCAGCATTGAACTTGGCCTAATGGCTCTACTACCTTAAAGAATTTGAATGTATCATTGCATGCTTTCTTCTGGCATCTTGATTGTTCAGGACCTTAAGTCATCAACATTAGTGATGGTTAGCTCTAGATCAACCTTTAATTGGAAAAATGTTAAATCCTGCTGCTTGCTGTAAAATCCCAGTTTTTTTTCTTCAACTTAATCTACCAGTGTATTTGTATAATTGAACATTATATGATGAACAGAACTTGGGCCTTTGTGAAGCCTTTCAGTGTTGTATAGCTTCCATATGTCTTTCTGACCCCCAAGCCTTTTTGAATATCCTCCCGTTTGTTAGATTTTATCATGGTTCAATTACTTTTAGACCATAAATTTATAGTTTCAGGTTCTATAGCAGCGTTTGGGTTCTGCCATACCTCCTACTCTTCACACTACAGTATGGCTACCAGGGGTGGGATAATGCAAGTTGCAGACTTTCAGATGAGTGCTAAAACAGAGGTCCAGATGGCAACTAAAGATGAAAAATTGAGCTCCTATTAGACTGAATGTGGGAAAAAATGTTGATCAGAACAAGGCCTTTTCTACTTGGGGAAATTGACAGGCAGTGGTACTGAAAAATAAGACCTATTCTGGGATAAAAGTGAATCTTTATTCAGGAATAGTGTGTCCACATGGGGGAGTCGTGCAGAATAGCTTATTCTGCAATAACTGTGCCAGTCAATTTCCCTGTGTAGACAAGACCTGAAAAAAGGAGTTGTAATATGCAAGGCTGCATGAGAGTTACTCTGGTATGAATCATGACTGCTCAGTTTGACAGTATTCCTACACATTATTTAACATTACTTTATAAGGTGCTTTGAGGATAAAGACATTTATAGCCCCAAGTAATTTTTTATTCTGAGGACACTTTAATGGAAATGTGTTTTAAAAGGAGCTCATCAACTTAAAAAACACACCTGTCTGAAAATAGATCAATAATATATTTAAAACAAATAGCTCTAAGATTATTGTAATTGAAAGAGGAAAAAATTATTTCTATTTTAAGTTTGTTGACAGTGCATGTGACAGCACTTTGTATATAGTCAGTCTCACCATTTTGCCTACATTGCCAGTCACTCAGAGTCTTGTGCAGAAAGGGGTGAGAAAAATCTTTTTTTTTAAAAGTAGAAAGATATGACTGTAAAACCATAAAAGTAGGCACAGGGAATTCAGGAGCAGCTGTCGATTCAGAAAATACTTTAATTGACTACATTTCAAGTTGCTAATGTCCCTTTAAAAATTACCTGGGATTTCTGGATATTAATGTGTGCCTATGCTGTGCACAATAAAACACTGCAAGACAATTATTGAGATGCAAAGCACTAGATATGTTTGTCATTAGCGAGTCATAAAAGGTGCCAGGAGAAGAACTCTTTTTTCAGAAAGAAAACAAACATCTCTGCTGGAATGCAAATAAAAATAGAGAGAGGACTCTTCATCAGTTCTTTCAAGACCTGGCACAGAGATCAAACTATCATAAGGGGTTCGTTGTTGCCCTTTTGCAGTAGATGAAGCATCAAGATAAATCTTTAAAACATTATACAACCGTCAGCTGCAGAAAGTTTTTCAATTACTTAAAAAAAAAAATCGTATGTAACCCACAAGACAGGTTTCCTTTCCCCACTCAAGCAAAGGTAGATCCTTTTTTTCCGAGGCACGTGAGGAAGTTTTGTTTTCACTCCAGGGAGGAGAATATTTGCACAGACTGTTTTTCAGACTATAAAACTGATAGCAATGTTGCAATCTGAAAGTGTGTATGTACACGGGGGCGCATACACACACAGCACTTTGGGGGAGGGTGGAAGCAATACAATAGCACTTCCAACTGCAGGCACAAACTTATCAGCAAGAAGAGAAAATGTAAGGCTTTCTCATCAAAGAAGATGTGTTAAAGTCCAATCAAACACCTAATTGAAGTTCCTTTAGAGACTAAGGGACAGCTGATAGGTGTATTGGTGCAATTATTAGGCTATATAAACGGGTTGAATGAAATGGTGGTTTGCAACAATTAAAGTTGTATTAAGCTAAAATAGCCTGAAACATGTACGTATTGCCTTCTCAATTTCTCTTTTACTGTTATTCAGTTTTTATTTGGAGTTACTGTTCAGTAAATTATTTTAAAACGCTGTTTGACAAAGAGCATATATCTAAGATATACTTTCATGTTTTGTCCCATGGGTATCTTCCAACTCTAGCTTCACCAGTGTTCCCTCAATTTATTCTTCCGTTTCCTATCCTTTTTTTTTACACCAGCCTATTGGTTTAAGTTTTCCTAAAAATCTTATTTAAATAGTTATGTAATCAGTACAATGTTTTACGTTTGCTTCTTACCAAAGGAATGCTGGGGCTAAGGCAAGGGGCAGCCCTATAAACATATAATGTGCTAAATTAGGCAAGTATTCCAGGCAGGCCTCCAAAGGTGTCCCTTCTTCTCAAATTATTGAAGCAAAGGGTGTACAGTACCACCCTATGCACAAATGTGTGTGTGTCCCTCTTATTTTTCCCAACTCACATTCTTTTTTGCCTAATTCACATTCTTCTCTTGCCCATCCTCACCCCACCCTAGCACTTATTCCTAACTCTGCTCATTGCTATCCATATAATCACCTCTCCACCAGCTCACTTCCACCCAGGAGCTGAAGATTTTCTCTTCTCCCCATGAAAGCTACGGGCAAGAGTGTGGAAGTACAAAGAAGTAGGTAACATTTCTTAAGGAGCCTCTAGGTTCTTTTTCTCTTCTCTCTGCTCACAAAAGACAGGAGCCTGGGGACAAAGCCAGCTGCTGAATCAATAGGCATATACTATTTAGCTTTGATCTTCATGTGTCACCTTCTTCCAAAATATGCCAGGAGCCAAGCCCTGAAGAAGAGGCTGACAAAGAAAGAGGAGTCAACTAACCCCTGGTGGCATTCATGTGGTGCTACAAGCTCATTAGTAGTCCTGTACCCCTTGCTAGGCCTGAGACTATGTAACCAACTTCCCTCTGACCACCACTCTGGAAACAGCACAATACAGAATGGTCCAAAAGTGAAGCATTTGCTCTAGCAGTGTAAGTTGAATAAAGTACTCTTCTTTTCCTGTCCGCTACTCTGGGTAGTGTTGCTATGCACGGCTCATCCATTGTCTCATTTCACCAGAGGTGAATCCAGTTCAGTGATGGGTGGAATTGATACCAATGGTTTCTTAAGCACTTTGTGATCATTTTCGATTAAAGGGCCTAGGTTTATGTCACTCATCATGGAAAATGTCTGTGAACTTTCTTTATTCTTGTTGACAAATGATTCTTCTCAGTGTATCATGCAGTGTAGCCTGCTTCACTGAGAACTATGTCACACACAGTACTATAGACATGCCTTATTTTATTTAAAACATTCTAAATAAATCTCAGCTCACCATACTGAATTGCATTACCCCGTCACTTAAACAACTGAACAGTATTTAGCACTGTTAACCATTGTCATCACTGATGTATGTTTAGTGGGTGTATTGTATACAGTATTGACAGTGTGGCTCTGAAAATACCAACCCAGTAAAAAAAGAAAAGCAAAACAACTTTGAACACCAACTTACTTGTATCTTTTCAGACTAAGGTTTTATTTTTGATATTACAAACCATTTTTCTTTATTCACAAACCACGGTAGTGATATAAACACTAATTTCTAAAGACAGATATACACATTTCTGGGTTTGCAAATCTTTTAACGGTTTAGAAGTCACTATATTCCACACATGGTATTAATCATTTTGTTATAATTCATATTATTAAGTTATTTATAGAAGTGAACACATTCCCAATATATATTGTAAAAAAATTCCAAACCCTTTTCTTACATAATTATTTCAGACATACATTTTAAAATGACTGACTGGAGTGTTGTAGGAGGTTACAAAAAATCCCTTTCAATCTGGGCTGGCACCCTCGTTCTTTCAAGTATTTTTTCTTTTGAATAGACAAACTCTGCACTATCATTGGGAAGGTAGAGAGTGTAAAGCCATCTAATGGAAATTAAAATTGCAAATAAATTCTGTTGGTTCCCATGTTAGTCATTTTATGTGTGTGATTTAGAAAAAGATGCATCTCCCATACTTTAGAATTGAAAGCATAATATTTGGTAAATGCTTTTCAAAAGTTTTGCCTCAATGTTTGAGTACATTTATTTTAAAAAATTAGGGCGCTTGTCTTTTATACATTAAATGTAGGGATTGAACTCATAACGAATTATGGCTCATTCCATCACTAGTGGAAATAAATGTTTTTTGTTTTTTTTTGGTTTTTTTACTGTTTTAATATAGTTTCTCTCTCTTTTCTGTTTTGATTTTAAAGATTTTTTTTTATTCTTAGATATAAATGCTACAGAAACTTTGTTTTCAAATCTTGTGAAACTTTATTGATGGTTATTGTTCAACTGATCATACTGCATGCACATACGATGACAAAGAGAAAGCCTGATCACAAACA